>NC_134110.1:41112500-42362500 GCF_040939455.1 Microcebus murinus | reverse complement strand
TTGTTCAGGCAGACAAACAGCCCCAGGGAGGACAGTCACCCACTCCAAAGCAATGTGTAGTAGAACATCTGATTCCCAAAGGGCTTGAAGGGTTGTCTGACCCAGTATCTGAGTCTCAGAGAGGGTAAGTGACTTGTGCAGGGTCACACAGTAGAGCCTGGTTTCTGGACTCAGTCCCCTAATTTCTGCACCAAGCCTGTATAGAGGGCATTTAAAGGATGTTCAGGGTAGGAGAATGGCCACATTAGCTGGAATCAAATCAAAGAAGGCTTCTTGAAAAATGGATGTGTTGAGCCAGGTCTTGAGGGCAGTGCGAGATGCTCTACACAATGAAAGACCCTTTTCTTGTAGAGCTCTCCAAGTCCTTTGTGTGAGATTTCATCAACACATAATAATTGTCCTCCTGAAGTTTAATTAACCCCAAATGCATAAAAAGTGACACATTTTCCTTCTGGAGTTATGTCTTCAAAAGACTTGATTTTCTGTTTCACCGATTAAGATGTAGTCTCTGATTAAACACGAATCTCTTTTTCTAGTAGTTGCATTATGGCTTTTTTGGAGATCTTGACAAGTTGGCAGTGAGGGAATAGTTAAGACTCAAAGGGTCAAAATCCAATCAAAGCTCCTCCTCCAGTCCATGCAACTTGATCAAGTTGTGAAGATCTATCTGCTGGACTTATCTTTTTCCCCTTCCCTCTCTATGGTGACCTTACTGAAAGATAACTTATCAACCTCGTGGCACATCCTAAGCACTCACTAAGTGTTGGCTACCCTTGTCAATTAATGCATTTATCAATTACTAAATAATGAAATGTGGTAAAATGCATGGTTCTTGTTGCATTTTAAGCTGGAAACATTACTTTTGTTGGCAAAACAGTGAACATCTAACTGATGGGGTGATGGTGTGGCACTTTTGTCTTCCTTGGGTCTCTCCAGCCTTCTGACAGGACTTGTCTTGTGCGGTAGGTCCCTTCATCTGGGCTGCAAGGGCTCCCTGCCGTGGATCCACCAGACGTCGCCCAGATCTACCCTGTTCCTGCCAACATCCGGCCAGTGCTGAGTAAATACCGAGTGGAGGTATGGTTCAGGGAGGATCTGGGTGGTTCTTTCGGACTGAAGGGAAGCAGCCCCACCTGAATTGTAGGAGGGGTACTGTGGGATGGGTGGGAGACCCAGAGACAAACCCAGTCGAGCTTGCACTTGGCCAGACGGAGCCCTCAAGGAATTGCCTGGTAAGAGGATATTGGAAGAACATCCTGGGGTTCTCTGGGAGCATGTCCGACTTGCCCTCACCAGAGCCAGGGCGTGTGTGGGCTCCTCCTTGGGTCCATGGGTGACAGCTTTGCTGGTCCTCCCCTCAGGTGCTCTTCTGGGGAGTTCGGGAAATGAAGAAGGTGCAGCTCCTCTCGGTGGATCGGCCGCAGGCTCTCATTGAGTGCGGGGGACGAGGAGTGAAGTCCTGCGTGATCCAGAGCTACAAGAACAACCCCAACTTCAACATCCAGGCAGACTCCTTTGAAGTGGTGCGAGCCCCCTGCACTCTTGACCTGCTTGCTCCCCTCATTTCCGCAGAGGGACCTGTCCTTTCGTGGTCGTGGGATGGGGAGGTGTTTTGGAGTTTCAGATGTCCACCACCTGCAAGAAAGAACAGTCTAATCTAGTGAAAAGCCAGAATTTCAGAATGAGATAAAATAGACATTTGTTGTTGTGTTAGAAGTTTCCAGGTGTGCATCATACAGTAAATCGAAGCAGGTTGACAAACTTTTGCCTAGAACAGTGGTTCCCAAAGGTGGCCCCCAATTCATCAACAGCAGCATCGCCTAGAAACTTGTTAGAAATGCAAACTCTTGGGCCCTACCATTGTTCTATTGAGCCAGAAACTGTTGCGGGCGGGGCCCAGTTGGTTCTGGTTTAGCAACCCTCCAGGTGATTGTGATACACAGTTTGAGAACCACTAGCCTACATGATACCCTAATGAGACCTGTTTTAATGGTTGGATTTTAAATGGTTATTTGTACTTAGAACATCAATAGTGTACATATGAACTTGTGCTTCTAAAGTGATGTTTGACATCTGTTCTTTTGTTTTCTTCAATATTTCAATATAGTTTTTTGTGCTCTGATTTGGAACTGTGCAGAAAAGATTTGCTTTGTGCAAGCCAGCCATCTCCACTGGGTGCATGTTCTAAATTAGCAAAGACCACAGTGAAAGAATGTGCACAGTATTTGCAAACATTGCATATCAGGCTTCAGTGACCTTCGGGGGTCACCAGGGGAGACAAGTGGCCAGGGCACTGTCCCCTCACCCTCAGTTCCATATTGAGTGGCTTGACTTTCATCTGTTTGATATGCTGGGCCTGGGTAAACTGTCATTTGAGATGAGACTTCTGCTGGCAGATAATGACAAAATAAGAGGATTGAAAATCACTGCCAGACAGAGTACAGAAGTGAAGGATTTTTGCAATTTAAACTTGAGGATAAATTGCTAGTGAGACACCCCTGATATTTTGGATAATTACTCCCTGGCTTGGGAAGACGGTGTTCCAGAGGTTTGGCAAGCCCCGGGGTTTGGGCAGGAATGAGGGGGCAGGTGGATGCCCGGCTTGCTTTGGGTCTGCCCACAGACAGGTCGGCGGGGGCCTCCCACTCAGCCCAGACTCTCCCTGCAGGAGCTGCCGGAGAACGAGCTTCTGCACCCGCCCCTGAGCATCTGCGTGGTGGACTGGAGAGCTTTTGGGAGGAGCACCCTTGTGGGCACCTACACCATCAACTGCTTGAAGCAGTTTCTGTGTAAATCCAGAGAGCCCCCTGCCCTCATCTCACAGGTGGATGGAACCCAGCTGGGGCAAGGTAGGAAGCTGCTCCTAGATTTTGGAGCTGCAACTATAAAGTCATGGTGGCTGCAGGGGGCTGCTACAGGCCCCAGCTCAAAGAAGATGCCCCATAGCCCAGGGTCTGGGTGGCTCCCTCTGCTGAATGTGCTCCTGCTGTCACCTCTGCTTTCTTTGGCTGCCACACTCTCACTTTAAGACTCACATTAGGTCAACTCCTCTAAGAAGCCTTCCTTGACTATGACTTGATCTCCTTCCTGCCTCTACTCTGACGGTTTACTTGACTTTCTGCTTGATATTATTTTTAGTTTGTTCCATTTTGGACCTTGGGTACACAGAATTCAGTTCATTGCCCTTCTCAGTTCCATGCCGGACAATTGTCATTGATCTAGTCACGGCTTCTCTCTCGTCACATGCACTGTCTTCCCAAATCGACTTCCCTATCTCTAGTCCCAGTGCCCTCCCCGCTGTAGGCCCCATGCCACCATCCTTGTAAAGTTTAAATCCATTAATCCACATAAATGATGTTATGCTGTAATCTTCGTTTGGTTTCCTATTCTTTTCATTCGATGCTGGGTTTTAAGATCTATCCACGTTGCTGTGTGTACATTACCTGCTGCATCTACCACACTCTACTTTTCCTTTCCCCTTATGCTGTACTCCGAGGCTGCCTCCACCTCCCACGTCCACAAACAACACTGTGATGAATATCCTGTGTGTGTTCCTTAAGGGAAGAAGGAAGATGCTACGTGGGAATTTCTCTGGAATGTATACCCAGGAGTGAGATTGCTGGGTCACAGGAATGTGAACATGTCATTCCTTTATGTAGAGCCAGAGGGCGCTCCAGAGGGCTGTATTGGTCTACACCACTTTACACCAGTCTACACCAGTCTACACTCCTACCATTACTGCATTTGGAGCCCCATTTTCCTCCTCCTTAACAATGTTCTCTATTATCCAACTCTCTGGGCCTTTGTTTTGGTTTGGTTTAGTTCTTGCTACTCTGTAGATGTAAAGTAGTTTCTCATTTTTATTTAACTTGGATTTCTAATTGCTACTGAGTTTGCACATCTCTTCATATCGTTGCTGCCATCTTAATCCTCCTTCTGTGACTTGCCAGCTCATGGCTTTTGCCCATGTTTTATGTGTTTCGTTTAATTTTCTTTTTGGTTCGTGAGTTCTTTGTGTTTTCTAGATGTTAATATCCTATAGCTTGTAGGTATTGATTGCTTCAATCTTTTCCTAGTGTGATAACCACTCACCTTGCCTACAGTTCCCATCTTTGAGCAAAAATCCTTAATCGTGATGTAATCAGACCCATCCACGTTTTAAACTTTGTGGTTTGTAGTTTTAGAGTATTATTCGAGAAGCCCTTTCTCACCCCTTTGGTCACAGAGGTATTATCTTATATTTTCTTTCATTTGCTTTAAGGCTTTAGCTTTTGCATTCAGATCTTTCATCCATCTGCCTTTATATATGATGTTAAGCAGGATCCAACTGCGTTTTTCTCCATATAAGTGCACCATTTTCCCCAAAATGCTAACAGATCATTCCTTTCCCTGTTGGTTTGTACTGCTGTCTTTTCTCCATATAAGTGCACCATTTTCCCCTAAAATGCTAACAGGCCATTCCTTTCCCTGTTGGTTTGTACTGCTGTCTTTTCTCCATATAAGTGTACCATTTTCCCCCAAAATGCCAACAGGCCATTCCTTTCCCTGTTGGCTTGTACTGCTGTCTTTTCTCCATATAAGTGCACCATTTTCCCCCAAAATGCTAACAGGCCATTCCCTTCCCTGTTGGCTTGTACTGCTGTCTTTCTCATAAATAAAGCTGCCACACATTCCCTGTCTAATTCTGAGTATTCTAGTCTGCCCCACTGGTTGCCTTGTCTCTGTGCCCAGCACAGAATAGATACCTATAAGAGTTTTTTGGTTTGAATTCCCTGTTGAAAGGTCAGACGTTGGCAGTGAAGAGCAGTGTTATAACCTTTCTGTGGCATCAACAGCCCGGTGGAGAATCTCTTAAGCATGGGCACATACCCCTGCTCCCTGCCAAGCACATGTACTCACATGTCCAGAGTTCTGCCTATGCTGGGGGGGACAAACAGCTCTCAGGAGCCTTCAGAGCCCCCCAAGATTAACACACTGGGGGCGACAATCAACACAGAGGACTTAGGCCCTTAACCTTCATGTCCATGACCCAAATGACCACGCTTGAATAAAATTACTCCGAGGGATCAATAACAAATGTAAACAGTAATTTATGACTTATTAAGCATCATATGCCTTCCATCATGATCTCATTTTTACTGTCATTTTATGAATTTTTTATATGGGCATTTTTACTATGAGATGGGTATTTTTACTGTTATTTTATAAATAAGGAGCATGAGGTTCAGAAATGTTAGGAACTTGCCATTTTTGAACCCAGATCTGTCCAATTCCTGGCATTAGGACCCTGAAATGACCACCTGTATTGTAGCCCAGTCCCCTGACCCACCGTGCTTTCATTCCATCCATTTTAGATTCAGCAATAGCCACTGAGCCCTCTGAGCCTCTCAGCTCCTCCCAGGACCCCCCAGAAAACCACATCTATGTGGATGTTGAGCCGCCACCCACAGTGGTACCCGACTCTGCCCAAGCTCAGCCGGCCAGCATCATTGACATTCCCGACTCATCTCCTATGCTGGAGCCTGAACACAAGCCTGCAGCCCCGGAGCCACCAAACGATGGAAAAGTCAAGGTCAGATTGTAATTCCTCTTCATATTTACAAGGCTTGTTGGAGTCTGCACTGGAAGATCTAGATACAAATCCTCCCACCTACCAGCTATGTGACAATGGGCATACAACTTCACATTTCTGAGGATCAGTTCATCCTTTGTAAAATGAGGATATTGATACTCACTTCACAGCATTGTAGAGTCAGAAAATCAATGTGTATGAAGTTAAAGTGCTTGCTTGTCACTATGACAGTAATATTTAACTGAACAGACACTCTCCTTAATTCATTAACCTGGAAAGACAGTGGTTTCTTTATCTAGGCCTATTCCACAGGTATTTAGAGCCTGCTTTGTATAAGGTCATATGGGACCAAAAAGATGCATCTTTTGGGTTCTAATGAGGAGTAAGACCCATCTTCAGTTAGCTGAGATCCTGGAAGGGGAGATGGACAAGTACACAAAGAACCACAAAACAAAGTTATAATTTATCTTTCTAAGTCATAAATTTGAGTGCAAAATCCTGTTGTATCAATTGAGTTAAAGAGAATTGTTTTAGGAAAGTCCTAAGGAACTGCCTGCCGAGCAAATAGTAAAGGCTGAAATAATAATAAAAAAAGAGTAAGATAGATTAATAGATATTTGGTTGAGCTGTCCCCATCTCATCCATGCTCTGTGACACCCCCCCATCAGAGTCTCTCCCAGCATTGCACCTCCCACTTTATGTTGGAATTCTCAGTTTCAGTATTTGTTGGCACCATAAAACTGTGAGCACCAGCAGGGCAGAGATGATTTTTCAACATCCCTACATCCCCTGCACTAGATAGAATGCCTAGCCCATAGTAGGGACTCAGGAGATGTCTGGGAGGATGAACAGATGATGGATGCACCATGAGTCTTGCATCGATATCCTCCAACAGCACAAGCGTCCTCTCCCACAAATGCCTCCTCTCTGCCACCCATCACTTATGTTGTAGGTGTCACTTATTTGCACCCATTCAAATCAGGAATGAAGCTAAAGGGGAATTGCCTATATTATGTTACTTACTCCTCACAACAGTAAGGTAGGCAGGTATTATTGGCCCTAGTTGAGGAAATTGAGAATTATAAAATTTATATTAATTGCTTAATTTATAACCTGGGTCTCTCTGGAGCTAATGCCCTTTCTGCCGTACCATGTTATATTGTATAGTTTAGCATTCATTTGTTGCATGCCCATCTCCTCTGCTATACTCTAAGCTACCCAATGCGGGATCATGTCCAATTTCCCACACATCCTCAATGTCAAGCTCAATACCTCACATCCACTCAATAACTATTTGCTGAATAAGTGAATGGAAGGATGAACAGATTATTAAACCTGTGTTTATTAAAGTAATACAGAGAGCTGCTATCACACAACCAGCAGATCCTTCTGTCTGTATCCCAGTGGGTACCTACACATTCCCCCCCTCAGGGAACCAGTCAGCCACCAGCACGCAGCCAAACGAGGCCTAACTAATAAGCCATCCCTCATTCCTTAGCAGGACGCCAGGAAGCCTTCTCGGAGGTCCACTAAAAGAAGAAAGAGGACCATTGCGGATGAATCTGCTGAAAATGTCATTGACTGGTGGTCTAAGTATTATGCCTCCCTGAAGAAAGCACAGAAGGTAGAGTCTCTCCTGGCTGTGACAGTCAAGGGACTCGATAAGAAAACACAGCACCTTCTCACATCCCCAATTTTATGTGACCCCTCTTTAAATTCTACTATATGTAGGCCCTACTCAGGTGTGATTCTGTTAACTACAGAAGGAAATAAAGCCTGGAAAGACCAGGGATCCTGGGGCCTGAATTACTAAATTCTTATCCTCTGGCTGGAGCTAGCACTAGGACACAGCTCCAGGACGTGTGTCCCATACGGCATCTGGAGGATCTGCCCCCCAGTCAGACTCAGGGAGGAATAGGATCTCTTAGAAAGGTGGGCATGAGTGAGGGGGGCTTCAGGTGTGTGTGGAGATACCCAGGTCAAAGGGCCCCAGGCCTCCAGCAGAATTCTAACTTCCCATGGGAAATTATCAAAGTAAAGGTAGAGGTCAGTGGGTTGCCAGAGCAAGAGCTGGGCCTCATGTGTGTGCAACAAGACAAGGATCAAGTTAAACAGCTGGAGAAACGGCAGGAAGTGGGGCTGGAGAGACAGGCAAAAGCTCAGTGGTGTCTGAATTTGGTAGGATTTCTCATCTCCATGTTAGAAAGGAAAGAAAAATTAGATATGATCATTATATTTAATTGAGTAGAAACTCCTCTGATTCTTTAGTTTGGAAAGATGAGAGTTTCTTTTAGGACTAGTTCACAAATATTGATGGATAGTAAATAATCAAAGCAAATGTTAGTCCCTGCCTTCAACTCTCCCCTTTGCTGCGTTGGACACTAGCACTTCCTGTGGGTGCTCAGCTTTCCGCCTTCTCTGCCACCCTCCCCAGTCCCTGGTACCGCCCCAGGGACCCAACATGCCAGCAGGTAAAACTCATGGTGCAGACTGGGGTGATGCTCCAGAGAGAGAGAAAAATAGTGGGGAGAGAATTGGCTTTCTCCTTGGCTGAGGACAAGGATGTCTACAGCTTGGTGGTACTTCTCTTGGATGTGTGGACACCTCTTCTTTAGGGCAGGGAAATCCACTGCACTCAGGCCCCAGGTCTTTACAGTGAGGCTTCATCTTGGGGACTGCTTGGGGATGGTTTGAGTCCTCTTTTAAAATGGCATCTCAAGAATACAGAGGGCTGGGACAAGTGAATTAGAATTGTTAGCAGTCAGGGTTAATAAACCAGGCATGGCAGTGTCAATAATCTTGTCTCCCTCTTTTTAAAAGGCAAAGGAGAGCAATCCCAAGGAGAAAAAAGGTAACACAGGTACGTAGCAATCCTGGGGACATTTGGATATAGAATAGGGCCACTGTTGTGAGAAAATTATAAAATGGAAGCCATGGGAAGTGCATTAGAGATCAACTCCCTCCTTTCCTGAGTAAGGAAACAATCTTGGGAAGATGACAACACTGTAAAAAGGTCATGCAGCTATTTGAGCTGGACTGGAACCAGCTCCCAGCACTCCTGAATCCAGTGCTAGAATTGACCCTTGGCCCAAGTCCATACGCTGACAGTCGTGATGCAGAAACAGCAGAGTGAAAATAGCAGCACACTGGGAGCACAGGCCGAGCTCCAACATGATAACCTTTAACAGAGGTCAGTGCAAAGACCTGGACTTAGGTTCCAAAACTCAGTCGACAAGGGTTGAATAGATCTGATTTGGCAAAAGCTCAAATGAAAAAGGCCTGGAATTTGAAATGACCACACTTGGATTCAAGCCATCAGTAGGTCTCGGCCTAAGTACAACTGTAACACCAAGCAGCCGGTGCTGTTTCCTCTGACACTGATAGAAATAGGAACACCAGAGCATGGATCAGTTCCTCAGACCAGTCCTACTGGGCACATGTAATTGTAAGACCAACCTCGTGTCATAAGGAATAGTATGTTCATCCTGCGGATGATGCAACAGAGGTACAAAGAGGTCAAGTAACTTGTCCAAGGTTGCACGGCTAGAAAATAGCAGAGCTAGAAGTCCATCCCTTGCAACTCTTCCCCCACCCACCCCCGCCACCAAGGCCTGCTGCTCACAAATGACTGGATAATCCCACTGACATGAATTTGTGCAAGAATCTTCACATATTTGAAACTCATGTTGAACTAGATGAATCTCAAGTGCCTAAACAGATGAGACAGAGTATAATTAAAAGCTTTGATGTCAATCCAAATCCTGGGTCTGTTCTTTGCTAATTGGGTGAAGGGGCAAATGTCTGACCCTGTCTGTGCGTAGTTTCATGAGTCCTTACATATACAGGACAAGCCAGCACATTGCCCAGCCCCAGGGCCTCCACTGACATCGCATTCATATATGCATGGCATCCCCTGCCATCATGTGGTACACAGACTACATGTGCCAATCCTGCAGTGAAAAGCTACTATTTCTTTTTTAAAAAGAAGGGTTGTGACATATGACATACTCCAGAGCAAAGGGAAAGAGGGAGCTTGGCTTTGTTCCTTCTCATCTCAACTGGTTGAGAAATCCAATGTCCACTGATATCCGCAGAGGCAAAGCCAGATGAGGTAGTGGTAGACATAGAAGACGGCCCGAAGAAGAAGAAAGACAAGATGCTCAAGAAGAAACCCAAAGACGATGGGATCCCCAACCTGGCCGTCTTGCAGGTGCGTGTGGATTCCAGCATCTCTGCCATGGATGGGGTTCTGTTAGTGCTTTGATCACCCCTCATAATGCCTTTGTTTGAACTAATTTACTTTGTCTCCATTTTAATCATTAATGCCAAGAAGTAAACTTTAACGAGCATGTAAGCCAAGACAATGAAGTTTGTTCATTGTCCATTCTCTACACCCTCATATTGAGAAAAGGCATAACTTCCACTGTTTAGTTTGGATCTGGCAAAGTCATTTGCAATGTTTGGGTTCCTCTTGGCCCACTTCTAGGAAGTAGACATCATCAAGATGTGTACACAACTCAAAATAGCATGAGTTTTAACTCAAACTGATGTTAGCTCCATCAGCCTAATCTAAACATTAGTCAGAGGGTATTAGCTAGAAGCATATTTCTGGGCATGAAACCTTGGGCTATGAAAATAATGTATGTAGATAATCAATTTGGGTAAGTAATTTTGATAGGAAATTTAAATAAGTAATTTAATTACATTACCAAACCTAAAATTCAACTCAATTTTGCATTTCTAAAGTGCATATATAATTTTGCACTTGGAAAATGCATGTCTATATGCATTACAATAAAAAAAAATTCCATCACTTTATATGTGTTAAGAGTTAGATGCTTAATAAACATTATTGATTTGAGTCTCCTGAAAGCATTATAGTCTATATCCAACAACCGATGATATCAATTAGCTATTGAAAGGTTTGTTGTATTTGTACTTATATATTAAAAAAAAACTCTTTGGTTTAGCTATACTTCTTGGAATTTGAAAGTTTATCAGAAAAGTTTTATAAAATTTAGAGTAGTAGCTAGTTCCAGGCATACTGAGCCAACCCATGTTCCTTCTTTGGCTGAAGATAAATTACCAATTACCAGTGGTCACTTGGATTTTCCAAGGGGCATATATCAAGGCTGGTTTGGGAGAATCTTGGCATTTCTTATTAAATAAATGCCAGGCATCTTGATTCAAACACCAGAGACAGAAAAAACCAAAAAGAAAGAAAATCAATTCTGAGACTTTCTTCCTCCTAGCACAATCTTCTCCCTTTTCTCTAAAGATATATGATGGTGATCTCGAGAGTGAATTCAACAATTTTGAAGACTGGGTGAAAACCTTTGAGCTCTTCAGAGGCAAGTCTACAGAGGATGACCATGGTCTTGATGGAGACCGAGTCATAGGGAAGTTTAAGGCAAGTTCAATGTTCCAATGTTAATCCTCCCTATCTATAAATAATAATCAGATGTGACTCAATTCTATTAATGAAATTGTGTAAGGAATACCCTTAATCTTTACTCAGGATCCTCTCTAGAACCCCACAAAACCTAGCCCTAGTCTTTTAAGATATTTTTGGTTTGTGACTAGTGGATTGGAGCTCTATCTGGTAAAATATAAGGAGACAGAGTCGTTACCTAAAAGAACCACTGAACTGTACTTTTCTCTCTTGACAAAAGGTGTGACTGGTGCAAGCCTACTAGCTAGACGATTAAACTAGTCAAGTGACACAAGCCCTTCATCTGGCAGACCTACCATGCCAATGTCACAAAGCAGTAACCAGCATTTGCTATAAACCTACTGCATGCTGGGCCCTTAGGTTGCACCATAGTGTGTTGGAAATAGCATGGGAGTTGCAGTTTGCAAGCTGGATTTAAATCCTAGTTATGGCACTAACTAGCTGCATGATCTGGAACAATGTACTTTACCTCCCTGAGCCTCAGTTGCTGCATCTGGAAATATGAATGCTGCAGGCCAGATGGAATGAGGTAGTGGGGAAGCGCTAGCACAGCACCCCCCAATGTAAAAGGCACTTGGTGTCCTGTCTGTTCTGCCCTTCACATAACAGTCCTATAAGGGGAGTGTTAATGTACAACACCAACTCACTGGCATACCATGAAGAAGCTCAGATGCAAGCAGGTTGCATGAACTGCCTGAGGACATCCGACTGGCAAGGGTAGCTCCAGCCTGGGTCCTGCAGACTCCCAGGCTGTGCTCATGTCCCCAGCACTGTGCTCTCTGTGGATTTTGGTGGGACATAGAGGCATCTTGTGTCAATGGATTGTGCTTTCTGGTTCCAGGGCTCCTTCTGCATCTACAAAAGCCCCGAGGACTTTAGCTCCGAAGACAACGGGCAGCTGAGAATACAGCAAGGGATTCCGCCCAACCACCCCGTCAAAGTCCTGATCAGGGTGTACATTGTCGCGGTGAGCTGTCCTTGTGTGTCCTCAGGCGGTGCGATGGTCTGTCCAGGCTGCCGTAACAAAACACTGCAGACTGTGTGGCTCATACAACAGAAATGCATTTTCTCGCAGTTCCAAAGGCTCTAAGTTCTTGCTCAAGGTGCTGTCAGGGGTGGTTTCTGGTGTGGCTTCTCTTGCTGGCATGTAAACAGCTGCCTTCTTGCTGTGACCTTACACGGCCTTTCCTCTGTGCTCATCACGCAGGTAGAGAGAGAGAGATCTCTGGCATCTCCTCTTCGTCTTTTTGTTTTTTGGGGGCGGCCGGGTCTATTTTTTTTTCCTCTCCTCTTCTTGTGAAGACTGAGCCCTATCTGATTAGAGCCACACCACCGTGAACTTATTTAACCTTAATTACCCCCCTAGATCTGCGTCTCCAAATACAGTCACATTGGGGGCTGGGGTTCAACATATAAATTTGGCGGGGACAGAATTCAGTCTCTAACAGGGGGCATGACTGGTAACGTGGGCATTTCCCAACTTTTGGGAGGGGCGTATAAAGCTGCTCTGTGTAGTTTTACCTGCTCCCTGTGGTGGCCTGCAGCAGGAAGGGAACCGGACGGGACAGGAGCAGGGAGCTCACAGGCTAGACAGTTAGAGGGAGAAGCAGGGCGGGACAGGGCAGCTGCCACTGTGGCATTGTCCCCCCACGACTATGCCTCCGCACTATTGCAGTCAGAAATTTCATTTTGAATGTATTTCCAAGCAAGGTGTTATCTCCTCTAGGCTTCCTCCTTTCTGAGGATGAGAGCACAAAACTTTAATTAGGAAACTTTCGGCCTGATTGCCAGGTAGCCCGGGGCCAAATCTGACACCCTATCAAAGCAACTGTATGAACCCTGGTGGTTCATGGATTTGTTTTTATCTCCTGACCTTGGACCTGATTTTCACAATCGTATTTGATTGTAATAATCTTGTATTAACTCTTTGCTTACACTGTCTACCTCCCTTTTAAGAAACCCAAATGAAACATAAAATAAAAATGAATTCTTCATGAATGCTGGGGAGATTGAAATGTCCTTCCATCATGCAGTTCTCAGGTTTCCTTCCTCATCCTCATATCATCACTGCAGACACATGTGCCAGGGATCTTGTGGTGAGAAGGACACAGTCTCTGCCTTCAAGAAAGTCACTGTCTAGTTGGAAAATGAGGTGTACGTGTGAAGAGTCGCTGACAATGCCGGGTAGTCTCTATTAAACACCCACCCACAGGACAGTTGTGACCAGACGTTTTAAAACTTTGTTCAGGAGGTCACTTGTGCCTTGGGAGCTAATCAATATGCATTCCTCAGGAAAGAGAATATGTGTTCAAATAAATTTGAGAAATAGTGCCTATAATAATTCATTTTCCTTCCTAACCCCTGAAATTCACAAAGCTCATTAGCACATTCAAGGCTCTGAAAATTCTAGAAACAAAGAAACCTATTTAACTTTTTTCCCCATACCTTTTTTGCCCCCTACAGAAAATCCTACAGAACTATGGTTGTGTAGGACACAGCTTGGGGAAGCCAGAAATAGAGGCTATGAATAGTAGGGAGGAGAGGGAGAAGTTTCTGTGGACTACAGAGATTGAAGACGGATTTATCCTTAGACTTATTTATTCACTGGGCAAATCTCTACTGCACACCTTTTCTGTGCCTATGACCCTCTAGACAAAGGCCAGGGATGCAGATCAGGTTTCTGCCCAGGAGGAGGCACAGACGAGGAGAGGCTTGGGCTGGAACTTGAGAACAGGAGGGACGTGACAAACAGAGTCAGAAGGTGGCAGCCCTAGGTTGCAGAAAGTAGGATAAATAGACTGCAGTTACAGACAGTCAATACTTTTCATTGACATTTCTAATAGCGGTGATTGTGTGTGGTTTTTCCCCTTATACTAGTATTTAATTAATTAACTAAATGGTAAAGTTAATTTTAAAATCTTTTAATTTAATAGAACACTAAAAAATAAAAAAAAACTACTTAAAACCTTTATAAAGAAAGAATTCAAATTTCCCCACCTCTGTATTTTTTTCCCTTACTTAACAAGCTATGTTGGACATTTTCCAGATCAGTATATACAGGACTTCTTCATTCTTTTTAGTAGCTACATGGCATTTTCTTGAATGAATGTAATATCCATTCATTCATTTGACAGATATTAAGATGACCCTGTTCTATATCCTAGAGATAAAGTAATGAACAAGATAGACAGTGTCATTCTCTTCTGGAGATTACAGACTAGTTGGCAGTGGTGTGGGGATCAGGAATATATCCAGATAAACAAAAGAACAGATAAATGAACAGGTTAGTGTCAGAGATAACTGCTATGTAGAGAATTAAAATTGAGTGAAGTGACCAGAGGAAATGGGGACAGGCTATTTTGGGTTGTGTTTCTCCCCAGATAATCAACAAATAGCTTGTTTCCAATCTTTGCCTAGTAAACAGTGCTCTAATGAACATCCCTGAACAGATAGATGGCTTTATAGGCTTACACCATTTTTTTTTTTGAGATAGAGTCTCACTCTGTCTCCTTGGCTAGAGAGCTGTGGCATCAGCCTAGCTCACTGCAACATCAAATGCCTGGGCTCAAATGATCCTCCTGCCTTAGCCTCCCGAGTAGCTGGGACTACAGGTGCATTCCACCATGCCCAGCACAGCCAATTTTTCTATTTTTTAGTTGGCTAGCTACTAATTATCTCTATTTTTAGTAGAGACAGAGGTCTCACTTTTGCTTAGGCTGGTCTTGAACTCCTGAGCTCAAGCAATCCTCCCGCCTTCGCCTCCCGGAGTGCTTGAAGTATAGGCCTGAGCCACCATGCCCGGCTATAGAGGCTTACACCATTCTATCTGTAGGACAGAATCCTAAATGAGGGCTTGTTTCTCCCTCAGCTTTCCTCATTGCAGAGTTTCTCCCTCTTTTTAATATTATTCCTCACTGGCTTCCTACCTTGGCCTTTCCGTGGAAGGTATTTTGCTTTTGATAGTTTAAGATGTAGCTTGTCTGGAATCAGACTTCACTCTCAGAAACAGATCATCATTCAACTGGCCAGTGCTAAATGCAAGACTGAAGGGATCATGGATTCAGAGACCTTTAGTTCTGGGAGGACCTTCAGGTCCACCCATGATTTTACCCATAGATTTCAGAGAGACAGTATTACTTGCCCAAGACCACACACTGCTTAGAAATACAATCATCTGTCTCTTAACAACGGGAATACACTCTGGGAAATGAGTGAGTTGTTAGGTGATTTCATCATTGTGCAAACATCATGGAGTGTATTACACACACCTAAATGGTACGGCCTAATAGTCTGTTGCTCCTAGACTACACACCTGTACAGCATGTTACTGTACTGAATACTGTAGGCAGCTATAACACAACGGTAAGTATTTGTATTTCTAAATATAGAAAAGGTATAGTAAAAGTGCAGCATAAAAGATAAAAAATGGTACACCTGTATAGGGCAGTTGCCAAGAATGGAGCTCGTAGAACTAGAAGTTGCTCTGAGTGAGTCAGTGAGTGAATGTGAGGGCCTAGGACATCACTGTCCACTACTGCAGATTTCATAAACACTCTACACTTAGGCTACACTAAATTTACAATATATATATATTTTTTCTTTATTCAATAATAAATTAACCTTAGCTTACTGCAGCTTTTTTACTTTATAATATTTAAATTTTTTTAACTTTGACTCTTTTATAATAACACTTAAGACACAAACACATTATACAGCTATACAAAAATATTTTTTCTTTATATCCTTATTCTGTAAGTTTTTTCTATTTTTAAAACCTTTTTAACTTTTTTACTTTTTAAACTTTTTTGTTAAAACTAAGACAGAAATACACACAATAGCCTAGGCCCACACAGAGTCCAGATGATTGATATCACGTTCTTCTACCTCCACGCCTTATCCCACCGGAAGGTCTTCAGGGGCAGTAACATGCATGGAGCTGTCATCTTCTATAATAACAATGCCTTCTTCTGGAATACCTTCTTAAGGGCCTGCCCAAGGCTATTCTACAGTTAACTATTTTTTTTTAATAAGTAGAAGGCATATATTTCAAAATAAGAATAAAAAGTGTAGTATATTAAACACACAAACCAGTAACACAGTCATTTATTATCATGGTCAATTATATGTACTGTACATAATTTTATGTGCTATACTTTTATATGACTGGCCGTGCAGTAGGTTTGCTTATAGCAGCATCATCACACAAACACCTGAGTAATGCCTTGCACTAAGATGTTACGATGGCTACGTCACTAGGTGCTAGAAATCGTTCGGATCCATTATAATCTTATGGAGCCACTGTCATATATTTGGTCTGTCCTTGACCCAAATGTCATTATGAGATGTGTGACTATAGAATTAGAACTCAAACTCATGCCTTCTGTCTCCTGCTCCACCGTACTCCTCATCACTCTGAGCCAAGAGCTTCTTTCCACTGGGGAGAAGACTCCAGAGAAAGTTGAACGTGGGCAAAGCCAATCATCTTTCTTGTAACAGCAAAAGGAACTGCTAAAGCAGTGGTTATTAACCTTGGCTGCGCATTAGAATCATCTAGGGAGTTTTTCAAAGTCCCAAAGCCCAGGGCCCATTAAATCAGCACATCTGGAGATAGAACTCAGGCATTCCCATTTTTGAAAGCACCCGGGTGACCCCAGAGTGCAGCCAATGCTGAGAAACACTAGACCAAAGAAATTTTCCTTTTCTCCCCCAGGCATTTAATCTTAGCCCAGCTGATCCAGATGGAAAATCAGATCCCTACATTGTGATCAGGATTGGCAAAACAGAAATCAAAGACCGGGACAAATACATCCCCAAACAACTGAACCCAGTATTTGGAAGGTCAGTGGCCATCTGGGCTGCTTTGTGTTGCCCTTTCTGCATTTGTTCCTGCTGAGTTTCTGTGAAGGGTCGTGTGTGTGTGTGTGTGTGTGTGTGTGTGTGTGTGTGTGTAATGGGGGGGAGGATGTTAAATGCTGACTTCTGCTCTGGATGCCAGCCAACCAGCCAAGCAAACATATATTCACAGAGCAGAGTCCAACTCTTTCCATGATCCCCACAGAATTTGGTGGAACATACCTATAGTTTTCTAATAACCATTTCCTCGATCTTGGATTTAAGAGGCACTTTGAAGGTCACCGGATTCAGACCCCTGCTTTTGGGCAGAGAGGTGATTTCCTTTTTATGAACAAGGCAACCATGGTCCAGAGATGTTAAGGAACATATTCAAGTTTACACAGCTTACAATTGGTGGAGAAGGGCACAGATGTTTGGTCTTTCATCTCCTACTAAAGGAATTTTTTCATCATATCATTTTGCTGCTCATTTGAGGTAACCCTTGAGGTCAGAAAGGTGAACTGTGTCCCCCAGTTGTGTTTTGTTTTCTTGCAAAGTGTCCAAACCCATTGCATTCGTGTATGTGTCGGTGAACTAGGCATGCTCCAGCTCACGGCAACCCTACCACCCTCATTGATCCTAGGACAGGGTGTGTCACACAGTGCTGTTCCCTGCTTGAGTTTGTGCACTTGGCTGGCAGCGCCTTTGGAATTGAGGTGACCTGGGTTTCACTCTGCCCCATACAACCTATGTAACCTTCTGCAGATGATTTATCCTATTTTTCCTCTTCTGTGAAGCAGTAGCAGTGACACCTGACTCAGATTCCTTTAGCAGATTACATACATCGAGCACCTAACACATCGCCTATGCCAGCAACACACTACTTAGAGCTCATTAGTGCCTTTGCCATCCTCCTGGGTAATCATTTTAGCAATGGATACATCCTACTTAATTTATTTTTTCCTGAGTAACTAGGATCATGGTATAAAATCTCCATAACCTCATTTACACCAAGTCTGTGATCACTGTAGACCCTCTGACATTTGATCAGCACCAGCCTCTTATACCTTATTGCTCCTGAGGAAATGAGGCAATAAATTATCTTGCATGTCCAGATTAATGAGAATGACTAGAATGACAGTGCCCGGGAAACTTACCCTTGCTTCCCTCATGCAGAGATGACCTTTTCATCTCCTGCCATTTATGTGACCAGTGCTTCAGTGGGCGAAGTGCTCAGCAGTCATATTTATTAGCTGCCTTCACCACAGTGCCATGGATCAGACTGGTTTTACTACCTGTGTTATATGGCCATGGCAAACAAGAGGAGAGGGTGAGGGGATAGTCCCTCCTGCCTCTGGCATTGCAGGGCCTCTTCCAGAAGCTCCCTGGGTGTGGATGCTTTGCCGGATGTGTATTTAATCATTACTTGGGGACAAAAGTTGCCAGCACAATGCCGCAGTGTCCCAGCAGGGAGAGCGGGTGCTGAGCGAGCTCTTTTACCTGGCCCCGGGTCTGGGTAGTCCCTACTCACGACCTCACTGCTTTGGTATCCGTGTGAGGGTGTCACAGCCTGCACCCCTGGGTCCCCCAACACTTGTGCTGCTTCACCTCTCTTCATAGTCTCTGACATGGATGAGGTGTTCCTGGGTTTAAAGGCCACCTCCCATCTCCCCAAGGTGTATTTGAGCAGAGACTTACTTGCTCTAGTCTGGTCAGTGCAACATGCCCAGCACCTAGGACAAGGCCTGGCACACAGCAGGTGCCCAATAAGTATTTGTGGAATGAATGATGGATGCATGCATGGATGGATGGGCAAAACTCCAGTCAATTCTTAGCAGGATTTGATGGGACCCTGTCTCTCTGCATTGTCTCGAGTGAAACGTGTCTGCAGGCTTTGGTGACTCTTCTCTGCTCTCATGGTGTCCCAGAAGGTTTCCTATTGTCTCCACTGCCTTGACAATTACTCATAAAGAAAAATGAGATCCTAAGGAGTGGATCTAGGGGCGACTAAACGAGCTCTCCACCTCCCCTTGCTCACTCATGTCTGGGGTTGCTGTCCCGTCGCCATGGAATGCCCTTCCCTTTCTTGTCTACCTGCACAACTTCATTCACTCCTCACAATTATGGAGAATCCACCGTGTGTCAGCCACTCTGCTGGGTGCTGGGACACAGTGGGCACTAGGCCACAGTCTGTACCTTCAGTGCACCTGTGAATATTTAGAGAAAATAAATAAATGGTGATTACGACAGAGTGCCACAAGTCCTGTGAAGACACCGCAGGGCCCCTGACCATCTCACGGGTGTCGGGGGTGGAGGTCGGTGGGTGCTCTAGAGGGCAGCCCTGCAAAGTCCCGAGTGGAGGGAGGACGTGACACGGCAGGAACTGTGGAACCCGTCAGGGTTCCATCAGAGAGAACCAGCAGGAGACTGCGTGTGGTGCATGCATGTGTCAATTTCCTAGGGCTTCCTTAACAAAGTGTCAGAAAGTAGGGGGTTTAACAGGCAAAAATTTATTCTCTCGCAGTTCTGGAGACTGGGAGTCTGGTGTTGGCTGGGTGGGTTCCTTCCTAGGGCTTCTAGGGGGAGGTTGCTCTAAGCCTCCCTCCTGGCCTCTGGCTGTTGCCAGCCATCCTTGGGCTCTCTTGGATTGTGGAAGCATTGCTGCAACTCAGCTTTCATCACGCGGCCTCTCCCAGTATCTCTGAACGCTGTCTTCCCTCTGTGCGTGTGCCTCTGTGCCAAGTGTCCCCTTTTTATAAGGACACCAGTTGTCTCGGATGAGGGCCCACCCTAATGACCTCATTCTAACTTGATTACCTCTATAAAGAGCCCACTTCCAAATGAGTCACATTCTGAGATACAGGGAGTTAGAACTTCAACATATGTTTTTTGGGAATCTATTGTGAGTTCAACTCACAACAATACATATTGCTTTTGCTCTTTATTATGATATTATTGTTTTTATCATAAGGACTTACAACTGGTTACATGAGGCCCACCTAGGTTATCAAGGATAATCTCCTTTACTTGATCATAGATGTTAATCACATCTACAAAACACCCTCACAGCCACACCTGGATTAGTGTTTGAGTAAATAACTGGGGACTATGGTCTAGCCAAGCGACCCTCACACTGTGAGTGGTTTGCAAGTGTTTGTTCTCTCCAGTCAGGCAGTCATTCAGTGACAGACGGTGTGCCATGCCCTGGAGAGGGATAGAGGTGGTATCACCCTGTATCCAAGGGACCCACATCCCCATGGAGGAGGCAGGCATTAGCCAAAACATCAGACAGATATAAAATTGCGTGTGTGATGCACTCAATAAAAGAGAGATGCGTGGGCCCCAATTTGAGCCTGAATAATCGGGGAACTTGACCTGGGTGGGAGAAATGGCTAAGAAAAGAAGTTCCATGGGTCTGCAGCAGGGCACACCTCCACCTGCCCTCAAATCTCAGCTTAAGAGTCATCTCTGGAAACCTTCCATACTAACCTGCCCAGAACTCTGAGTTCCTGCCACCTTATTTAGCCATTTACTTATCTCCCTTCTCCACTGGAAGGAAATTGTTTTACTTATGTCTTAAACCCACAGTTCCCGGCACATAAGGACTGTGTAATAAATGTCACATGAACAAATGGATAAATTGAAGAATGAACGTATGGACAAAAACAATGGAGCATCTTTGCTCTGCGACTGAGGGCCTTCGTGCCTTCACCGCGCCTTAGTTTTTGCCCATTTCCTGATGCATTATCTTTTCTCAAACCACAGTGGCATCTAGAGATGTATCTCACTGACACACAAGTTGTTATTAGCCTAGTTCCCCGCCCCCCCCCCAGGTGATTAGAAGTCCTTTGAATGACAGCTTGTTAAAATTCAGGTGAGGTTAATCTGTGCACATACAGCTTGGGGAGATGGACCAGGGAGATTCAGTCCTCTGCCCTGGTTGCCAGGGGCAGTTAGGCACTTACTAAGTCCTTCCTCGATTACAGTCATGGCGATGGCCTGGAGGCTTCCTTAGGTACACCTCCAGAGTATCAATTACAGTTTAGAATCCAAATCGTAGAGCCTAGGGAAGCAATATATGCCTTCAGATGGAAGATACATGGATCGTCTCTTCCCTGCACAGTGATATCCATGACCCACTACAACCGCCTCAGTCAGTTACAATCACTAGAGCTGTCCAGCATCTCTGCTTCTTTCTCTCTGACGAGGGTTAATTGGCTCTGGCTGTGCTGCGATTGCAGTCCCTGCCACACTGGAGAGCGACTGTCAGGGCTAAGTGGGTCTGACTCTGAGGGCAGCAGCCCAGACAGGCCTGTGGACATGCAGAGGAATAACAGGCTTGCCTTTCTCCTTCTTCCTGCCTCCTCTGCACCCCTTGCTCCCAGCCCAGTCCATCCAAAGTGGCCAGAGTCCAGAACAGCTGGAGAAACACTGGTGTGCTCCTGATTTTGTTTTCAGGAAGGCATTTCCCTATAATATGGGTTTCACTCAAAATTTAATTCCCAAGCATCAGCCCTAATGCAGGAACCCAGTAGCATGGATAATCCATTGTCGCAGGAAATCCGACAGCCTTACTGTTCCTTGGGCCACCTTGCATTGGTGTGGTATCCTCGAAAGAGCACCTAGCTAGGAGTTAGGAAACTGGCATTTATCCCAGATTGGCCTGATTGATGATCTGTGGCAAGTCACTTCCTCTAGATTTCCATTTCCTTATCTGTAAAATGATAGGATTGGATATTGATTTCTGAGATCCCTTACAGTTCAAGGAAACATTTATTTACTGTGTACTTTCCATAGGCCAAGGGCAAGCTCCAGAAATGCAGAGATAGAAAGGCAAGTCCCTGAAAGACAGCACTCCAATCCTGCAATTCGGTGTTTACGATTTTCCATCCTCAGCAGGATTTTCATTTAAAATAAAGCCTGCTGGGATTCCTTGTGAAAGCAACAATGGAGGGGAAGGGGAATGGCAGTGTACTGGGCACCGGTTGAAAACCCGGAAGTAAAATATGTGTTTTATAGAAAGAATCTTGCCTTTAACCACCATACCAAATTATAGAGAAGATATTTTTATCCAATTTGCACAGAAGGAGGTTGAGGCAGATTAACACATTGACTGCTATGCTAGAAGAAAATAATTTTTCCTTGGGGCCATGGTGTTTTATTACAAAGAATAGAATAAAAACTTGGAAAACAAAACGATCCTTTCTAATTTAATGAAAAAATTGTTATTTTTTTATTGTTTTCTGTGAGAGTTATATGCAATTAAATTGTCAATTTAATTGTAACAATAAGAACATCGACAAATGAGATTTTTGCAAACCAACTGCAGGGTTTTGCCCGGGGGCTGCCCATCATGTAACATACATGCTACAGCGTGGCAGCCTGAGTTGCCTGTGCACCACGCGGCTCCCAAGGTAAAGAATATATGAGTTACATATGCTTCACGAGGCCCCAGGCTCAAAACTAGCATGAGTTAAATACAATTCACATGGCAGTTAATGTGTTAAATAACTTCCCCAAAGTTTTACAACCATAAAGGTTCAGGTTTGAAACCAAGATTGGAAATTAGTCCTATTTGAGATCAAAACCCAAACCCTGTCCATCATGCTGTCACCCTAGCTAAAGACTGGAAGACATGGCCCATGAAAGGGAGATTATTGGCTATTGGTAATTAACAAAGGAATTGGAAATCGATTGTACTTCAATGAGAAATTAAACCAAACAAATATCTGCCAAGTATTAACTGAGTTGTTGAGCATTTACTAAGTTCCTGTGAACAGCAGCCTAGCTAAAGTGAAGCTGGGAAACATTCCCTGTGCCACCAAATGTTGTTGATTCCTGAAGTCTCTGCTTGGACCACAGGTCATTTGAGATCCAAGCCACATTCCCAAAGGAGTCCATGCTGTCTGTCCTGATCTACGACCATGATATGATTGGGACAGACGACCTCATTGGCGAGACCAAGATTGACCTAGAGAACCGCTTCTACAGCAAACACCGAGCCATCTGTGGCTTGCAGAGCCAGTATGAAATGTAAGTTCTTCCTCCCATGGAGACACTGGGTGTTCTGAAGCCATAGCCATCAGGCTGTGGCCTCTGCATCCTAATGCTCTATCTTTATGGAGACCACCTTTAATCTCTCAAATGGGCTGCATCTCCACAGGGCTGGTTTGGGGAAATGCTGTTCAGTGCTCTTGGGGCTAACTGGGGCTGGGAGGCAGTGCTGATTTAGAACTAAGAGCAGGTTCTTAAAGAGTCAAGAGCTAGATTGTATGTGTTCACTCTGTCCTTGTGCCTTGTAGGCAGAGTTCTCTGGCAGGGAATGATGTTAGAAGAATGATTAATACAATACAAATGCCCACAATATCCCTGTTCATTAGTAACTAAGCACTTTTAATAACCAAGCACTTTACATGGAGTGTCTCCTTCAATTCTCTCAAACAACCCATTGAGGTGTTATTTTACAAATAAAGGAAGGATGGACCCAATTCTCACTCTTTATAAAGATGTTGAATTCTGCTTACTTTTAAAATACAGACTGTAGGCTATCAGCTTTATTTTTAAAAAATATGTTGTATCTAACATCATAAGAAAAAAAAAAAAAAAACCTTTACAAATTCCAGCCAGGAAAATACAAAACATTCACTAACATTTCATGGTGTAATTTTTAAAATATTTTCCTGAGTATAAAATAATACATATTCATTGTAGAAAATTTGAGAATACCAAAAGTACAAAATCAAAATCAAATTATTCCACTCAGAGATAACTCATGCAAAAATTCTTATGTACTTCCTTTCAATATTTTTTCCATGCTATTTTTCCCCAAAGTTGGACTCATACTATCCAGGCAGTTTTATAATCTGCTTATTTCACTTACCCTTATATCCCAAGCATTTTATGTCATTAAATATTATTATAATCATTATCTTAATAGCTCTATAGTATTCTATCCTATGAATCCATTATAAAATTTATATAACCCATTGGGCTCCCTTAACTTCAGGGTGTTTATATTTTTCTTCTATAATCTATTATAAATATTGCTGCTGTGAACATTCTCAACAGAAGCCACTGAACACCTCTTGATAATTCACTCAGTATTCATTCATCTATGTGGATTGCTCCTTTAAATGGAAATGTACGTTTTAAAGACTTCTAATGTAAAATAAATAAATAAATAAATAAATAAATAAATAAATAAATAAATAAAGACTTCTAATGTATATGTCCAAATGGCCCTCCAGAAGGGGTGCACTCTCACTGGCAGAGTCTGAGTGTCTTTATCCTCCAGAGCATGATTTTCAGACAGTCTCTCTTTCTGGCCTGCTCTTCCCAGAGGCTAGAGAGCCACTTTAGTTCTGGGTGTCTACTGAATCCATAGCCCTCGGGGTGTTTGCTGGGCTTTCCAGGCACCTGCGAGGGTTCCATTCAGGGAGTGATTGACTGGCTGCTCTCACTCTGACACTGGGGAAGGAAGCCACAGGCACGCGTGGTGCAGCCCTTGTTCGGAAGAATTTCCGGGCAGGGCACCTGCCAGGGAGCAGAATTCTTGTCAGGGGAGTTGCAACCTTTATTCACTGAAACGTTTTTTAATTTTTTTTATTTTAGCATATTATGGGGGTACAAGTGTTAAGGTTATGTATATTGCCCATGCTCCCCCTCCCATCTCGAGTCAGAGCTTCAAGCGTGTCCATCCCCCAAACGTTGCACATCTTACTTGTTGTGTTTGTATATACCCATCCCCTCCTCCCCTCTTCCACCTGCCCAACACCCGATAAATGTTACTCCTATATGTCCGCTTAGGTGTTGATCCGTTAATACCAATTTGCTGGTGAGTACATGTGGTGCTTATTTTTCCATTCTTGAGATACTTCACTTAGTAGAATGGGTTCCAGCTGTATCCGGGAAAATACAAGAGGTGCTATATCCCCATTGTTTCTTAAAGCTGAGTAGTACTCCATGGTATACATATACCACATTTTATTAATCCACTCATGAATTGATGGGCACTTGGGTTGTTTCCACAGCTTTTCAACTGTGAATTTTGCTGCTATAAACATTCGAGTGCAGGTGTCTTTTTTGTAGAGTGTCATTTGATAAAACAAGACAAGCATGCCTATTTCCAGAAAGGCCTGTGTGAGGCTCTGGGCTGACCTGGGTGACCTTTTCAGGATCTCCATGTCTCTGGCACAATGTGGGAAGACTACTGTGTAGCTCTGTTTTCTATGCCATGCTGATTTATTCAAATGCTTAAGCAAGTTAGATTCTGAGGAACCCAGTGTGCCAAGTGAGCAGACCTTGTCATGGTCGAGGCTCTTACGGAGCACTTTATTTGTAAGTTAATAATTTTTAACCAAACAGCTAGTTTTTAAGAGAAGAAAGTGTTGGGAAGATTTAGAAACTCACCATAAGGAAAATCACTGATTAGAGAAACAACACATCAAGACTTTCTGCTGTGATGTTGAATCCATAACATGATTTTTTTTTTTTTTTTTGATGAGGGAGGAGAGAGTAGGAAAGAAATGTAGAAATTGAAAGGATGAGCTGTGCTTTCCTCTTGGAATCAGTAGCAGCCACGTGGCTTTTCTACTAGCAATGGAACAAAAGTCACCTGCAAAGAAATGCATAGGGACAGAAAGCAGATTGGCGACTGCCAAGGGCTTTGGGGAGCGGGAAAGAAGAGTAACTGCTTTCTAGGTAGAGGGTTTTCTCTTGGGCTGTAGAGAACTTTCTGGAACTAGATGGAAGTGGGGGTTGCACATCATTGTGAATATACTAAATAACACTGAGTTGGTCAACTTTAAAATGGTTAATTTTCTTGTGCATTTTTCACTTCATTTTTTTTAAAAGAAAGGTAATTTACTTAAAAAACAAACAAGTAAACAAAACTACCTGCAAAGGATTTTTCTCTCAACCTGCCCAGAAGTCTTGTCTTTCATGTAAGCTGTATATACACAGAGGTATTTGACCAGAAAAGAGAGAAAATAAAAGCAAGCAAAACAAAAACACCAGCCTCAATTATACAGAATAGCAAGTTAAATCTGAAGGAAACTGTACAGATAATACTTAGGAAGACCTTTTAATGGGGACCTCAAAGTGTGTCCTCCCAGGGAGAAGACAGGCCTCACCCATCTATCCTCCCTCCCCTTTTCAGAGAAGGATACAATGCCTGGAGAGATACATCCAAACCCACCGAAATCCTCACAAAGCTCTGCAAAGACAACAAGCTGGATGGACCCTACTTTCACCCTGGGAAAATACAGATTGGAAACCAGGTCTTTTCTGGAAAAACTGTCTTCACTGAAGAGGACACTGGTAACTCCCTGATGTTGCTCTTCTTTTGAAAATCCTGATTCTGGTGGCATTTTTGGCTAGGGGACAGAGGGACATCTAATTATATAAGTAATGTGTGTTCATGGTATAAAGTATAGAAAAGTAAGGATAATGACAATCAGTCATAATCTTCAAATCCAGAGATAACCATGCTGCATGCTGGCGTATTTTCTTGCACTTGTGTGTGTGTAATGTATCACATTTTTAGAGAATTATAAATGTATTAAATACCATACATATAGTTTTGTACCATGCTTTTTCTATTTCCAGTAGATTATGATGATTCTCCTTGGTTCTTTGAAATGATTACTGATAATACTCCATTTTATGGCTAAGCCATTTATTTCCATTATGTTCATTTTTTGTATTGCCAATGCTACAATGAAGTTCCTTATGCATATTCTTGTGCATTTCCATTTCTACAGTATAGATCATAGAAGTAGAATCGTTGTGTCAGAAGGTAGGCAGTAGCCTTAAAATGAATATAACATATGTAATTGGGCACAACCCAAATTACCCTCTTAAATATCATATGAATAACTATCCTACCTTGACACGAAGAAGTAGATTTTCCACTTGAGTACCATACCACAAAGATCCCACAAAGGCTTCCATAAACCTAAGATGAGGAAAAAAAGCCACGTTTACTTTAATGATATGAAAAAATTCTTGCACTATCACACCCGTGTATTTGATGCTTAAAAATTCTCTCTATATGGGTCAGTACTTTTGATGCAATGGGCCCAACTGAGGACATGGCACAGGATGTTTTGATGTGATACTATCACTTTGATATCAAGACTTTTTACCTTGTCCTTTTGATCCCAAGAACCTATTGAAGGTTCTTTCAGTCAGAGTTATTGCTATTTAGATAGTGTAATAATGACACACTGATGAATTTCTGTTGAGAAAAATATTTTATTCACAATATATTGTAGTAAGCTGATTTGGTTCCTTGGTCAATATTCTACATTTTGTGATTGAACAATTATCTTTTTGAGGGGCCCATAAAAGTCAGAAATTATGTTCAAAAGATTAGTTCCTGGATGATCGAACTTTATGACAAATATTTAGTTTATAGATCACTTATTCATTCCTATCAATAATTACTGATTGTCATTAGGAAAAGGAGATTTGCTCTCTGCTATCAGGAGATTTCCTTTGTGGCTCCTTTTTTAAAAGCCAAGTTAAACTTTCCTATGTTGAATTTGGTCATTCTAAATTTTGTCAAGAAGATTTTATTCTCTCAACAATTTCTGTCTTATTTGGGGGGGTATTATTTCCACCGTGAATTACCTTCTTTGGTAGGGTGACAGATGAGAGACCGTTCCCTGTGGGCAGGCACTGGTAGGAGGAAGACCCCAAGCAGCCTTGTGAAGACAAAGGACACAAACACATACTGTGCTCACTTCACCACCTTGCTTAGGGAACCCTGATTTCCCAGGCCCTCTCACACTGTGATGTTAGCAAACAGTTTCATATCTCCAAAAACATATCTTCTCCAGACCTGGAACCCAAGCTTATGATCCGTAGACTCTGGAGGAATCTGATTTAGGGGGTGAATGGAGTCCCCTACTCCAGAGCCAAGACTGCTCTCTGGGTCCTCTTGTGAACCCATCTCAATTCCCTCTCTCTGAGTTTTACATCTCTTTCCCCTTCCCTCCACTCCATCTCCACCTCTTTCCATCCTCTCTTTTTCTCTTTTCTTGTTTGCTGTCTTTTCTCTTTCCCTATCCCTTGGTATATTTAAATAAACCTTTCTTAAGGGATGGGTTTAAAAATGCACCTGGCAGCCTATCACTGTGTCCCTGCAGGAACATGTCTAACAAGTCTCTTTCTTTGTCTTTCTTTCCTACAGATGAGACAGTGGAGTCCTATGAGCACTTGGCCCTCAGGGTTTTACGCTCTTGGCAGGATATCCCAAAAGTCGGGTGTAGGCTGGTTCCTGAGCACATAGAAACTCGGGCGCTGTACCACAAGGATAAGCCAGGAATGGAGCAGGTAGTCGGCAAGACAACTCTGGCCCCAATAGGAGTGTTCTTCCCCAAGGAAAGTGGTTTTTACCCTAAAAGTTAATCTTGTGTGCCTTCGAGTAATGGTTTTCATCCAAGGACAATTTTGACCTTCTTCCTCTAGGGATATTTAGCAGTGTCTGGAAACATTTATGGTTGTCACTGTGGGTGGGGGGTGCTACTGCCATATAGTGGGCAGAGATAAACAATGCTCCTAAATTAAACACCCTGCAATACACAGGACAGCCTCCCCACAACAAAGAATTAACCAGCCTAAAATGTCAATAATGCTGGGTTTGAGAAACCCTGTCCCAGAGTCAGTGTTGGACTTAGTACTTTTTCCTTTATATGATTTGAGTTATTAAACTCTTCAAAAAATCCCCTCATTTGAGAAACTTCAAAACCCATCTGAGGTGGGCATGATGATGTACCCTTATAGCACCAGCTACTTGGGAAGCTGTGGTGGGAGGATGGCTTAAGCCTAGGAGTTTGAGGCCAGCCTAGGCAACACAGTGAGACACCCATCTCTAAATTAATAAATAAATAAAATTTAAAATCCATCTGATATGCCTAAGACCTTGTCCAACACATATTTGTAACCACATAGTTTAGTAACCAAACACACAGTTTTTTCAGAGAAGCAGTAGGTGGTGGCTTACCTTGAAGAATTGGCAAAAAGAAGCTATATTGAAAACAAAAACAAAAAAAAAAAAAACTGGAGACCTGAGTTAGGAATCAGAAGGGAAGATAAATTTTTTAAGAGCCTTCCATGTACTAGGCCCTTTACATAAATTATCTCAGCTATTTAGGATGACCATAGAATTGTTTATCCAAACTGAAGCCATTTTGAGAGTGAATGAGGGTACCATTAATAATTAAGCTGGTACAAGGGACATACACCAGGATTTTCCTAGACAAATGGGAGTGTGGGTCACCTTCCTCTTATTCTTTAATACAGCCTCATGATGGAGTTATTATGATCTTTACTTTTAAGATGAGTAAATTGAGGTTCAGAGAGTCTAAGTAACTAGCTCCAAGTTACTCAGCTGGTAAGCAGTAGAGCTGGGATTTAACCCAGGCAGTTTGAGTCCTTAGACTTAGCTATGTCTAAGCTGGCTCTGTCCCAGCTCTGTACTCACCCACTGTGTAACTAGGGCAAATCATATGAGTCCAATGATAGTGGGACAGGAACACCTGCCCTGTTATCCCAGCAGTGTTGGGGGGTAGACCTAGCAATAGCATGTGTGAAGGATTGCGTTGAGAGGACAAACCATTATCAGATATGGAAGCTTATAGTTGTTCCCTAAAATTCATGCTACCAAATGTTTGAAACCTTTTGATTACTGGGATTTTTCATTTTGCTGCTTAGATATGGCTTTTTGATTAGGTAAGTATTAATGTATCTTTAGAGAATAAATCATTCCACTGTTCCCTAGATCTCCATTGAACTGGCTCTTGTCTTCCAAAATGTTAAACCTTTGCTTTCCCTTCCCCTGAAAAGCCTTGTTTTTTCCAGCCAAAGTCTCTCCCCCATCCAAACCCTGCATATCCTTCATGCTGTGGTAGAATCCCCCTCTCCTTCTTATATAATTTCCCCTGGTCATCTCAATCCACATTGATTACACTCTTCCTGAGCTGACAGAGTACTTAGAATGCATACAACAGAGCTGAGCATGGCATCCACTGGGGCTTCTCTCTGTGTGGGCTCTGAAAGCCCTTGCAGCCGGGTAAAGAATGATGTATGGAGTTCAAGACAGTGGATGGGAGACCCTATTCTGGCCCTAATTAGCCACAGAACTTCAGATAACTTCATTAACTTCTCTGAGCCTTGGTTTCATTATGTGTAAAAGGGGGAAATGGGGTTGGGTGAGCATTGACAGAGATAATAGATGTTACAGCACATTAGAAATAATGACAGATGGTATTATCATCTTTCTAATCCTTGGGAGTTTGTAGAAAGAGTGGGGTCTCTAGGGTTGACAGACAAGAATTGAATACAGATTCTTCTTGATATTGTCTATGTAAGCATGAGCAGGATGTTTTCCCATCTGCCGAACAGGAATAACATCTACCTAGTGGGAATATTGCAAGATTTCATGAGGTAATGAGTATCAGGTACATAGCACTCTGTCTACCAGCTAGCAGGTGCTCAGTAAGGGTTTCCTCACCCTTCACCTGCTCTTAGTTTATGCTCTAATTCCTAAAAAAATAAAAGTAAGTTCTGTTTTTGTCAACAGTATGCTAAACAACTATTAACATAAAGCCACCAAGCTATACCCAATATCCATTTCTAGTAAGGGGATCTTTTAAAACCATCTGTCTGTCAATTATCCACATCCCTACCCTCTCCCAAAGCTAAAGGAGTCATTTTTCTTAACAAGGGCCGTCTGCAGATGTGGGTGGATATGTTTCCCAAGGATATGCCTCAGCCTGGACCTCCTGTTGACATTTCACCAAGACGACCCAAAGGGTAAGTTGGCTGTGGGCCCCCGTAGTTGTAGAGACCATGAAAGTGGACAAAAGATCATGACATTTGATCTGCTGTCTGGCAGGTTACCTGGTAATTATAACCTCACTTCCCACCTGGACAGTTACAGCAGGGACAGGTGATGGCAGTGGCAGGAGTGGTGGTCACTGTCCTAAGACGGGGGCCTCTGAGCTTCAAGTTCCTCATCCGAAAAATGCTGGTTAATAGAAGGAGAATCTGCCCAGAGTGATTCATGTCCTGGGTGATTCTGAAGTCTCCAGCTTGCATGCTTGGTTCTGATGGAACCCAGAGCCTGAGTGTTGGTATTTCTGAACTTGGCAAATGTGAGGAAGCTTGTGGACCACAGCAATACTAGAACCACATGGACACCAGGTGACTCAGCTTTCAAGGTCATCAACCTAATGCTGCCTTCCCTTGCCCCAGGTACGAATTGAGGGTGACTATCTGGAACACTGAAGATGTCATTTTAGAGGATGAGAATATCTTCACAGGCCAAAAATCGAGTGATATTTATGTTAAAGGGTAAGATCATCCACAAACTCCATCCTTCCTTTTCTTCCCTCCTCAGCTCTTTAAACCCTGACCAAATCAACACCTCATGGGGGGACCACACCCATGCCCCACGGAAGGAGCCCATCTTACTCACCTGGTTAGATAAGGCCACTTTCTTTGTCAAATATTTGACTTGTTTGGTCATTTTGCTAAGAGTTAACTTAAGGAAGTATTTTTTGCAAGGAAATCTTATTATATAGACATCTTTCAGCTAAATGGTGGATACCTAAACTTGTTAAGTGACTTTCAAAATATATCTACCTTTAAACTGAAGGAGGTAGGGATTTGGTGCCATTGATGAAAGATGAATCTGTTTAGCAGATTGTGAAGCTAATGCAAAAGCTACTGTTTCTACCGTGCCGTTTGCTAGTGCTGCTGATTTAAAAAAGATACCAACCTAGGACCCAGGCAACGAAGCATTTTGTATCTCTCTCGTAGTTTGGCTCTGCTTCCTTTTAGCCACTAGGCCAGGAGGAGGATGAGGTGGTACAGAATCAGAAGAAAAATGGATTTAAATGGATTTAGCTAAAACTCATCTCAGGAGTAGTAAACTCATCTCAGCCTCACACCTCTTTGCCTGCTCCAAACAAGAAGCATCCTGTCTTCAAATGCACATTACCAATGCATTTGGCAGCCACACCATGTCCAGTGGTTCAGAATTCTAATTTCTTTTTCAAAATAACAATATAAGAGAAAGTTAAATTATTACAAAGGAGGAGTAATAGAATTAACGTGACCCAAAATAAATAAGATTTTTAAAAAGCAGAATTAAGATCCTCTGAAATTTCTGTCTTACTACCAATTTTAGAAAGATTAATGTGTCTTCAAAAAAATATTTTACCATGATTTAAGATATGGAAGGATTCTGGGAGAGTTCAGGTGGAGACTTCCAGAACACTGGCCTATTAAAATGTAGTGAAGGAGATGCTTATTCACTCTCTCCATCTCCTTCCCTCCCGGTCACCCCTCAGCCAGCCCCTCGCTGGCTTCCTCTCCTACATTCCAGCAAAGCGGGTCTCACTAAGGTCCCCTTGTCTCCACAGTGCTAAATCCAATGGTTTTGTTTGGCTTTTGTCTTTCTAACTAGTTATTCCTCACTTTCTAGCCCTCTAAGGAGCATTTGACATAGCTGACCACTCCTTCTTTTTGAAACACGTTCTTGTCTTAACTTCTGTATGACACATGTTTCTGGTTGTCCTCATATCCCCTTGGTGGCTTCTTCTCCGTGTCCTTTGAAAGCTCATTTTCCTTCCTCTAGCAGTTAAAAAGCTCATGGTATTGTCCTGGGACCTCTTCTCATCTCACACTATTTTGTCTCTCTGCCTTTTTCATCTAACATTCACTTAAATAAAGTGGTTCAAATAACCCATGGCTTCTACTGCCATCTTTTAATTTCCATTCTTGATGATTCCTGCTCCTTGGATTTCTCAACAGCACACCTCAAATTCAACAAGTATGAAACCAAAATGCAGATCTTACAACTCCAAACTTTCTTCTCAAGGGCGGCTTATCTCAGTAGCTGGTACCATCATCTATTCAGTGCCAGGAACCCCAAATCTACAGAACCTTTCCTCGTTGACTTCCCCGTTTCTCATGCGCCGTCAAATCTTGTCCATTTTCCTTCTCAAAAAGCCATTGGCATTGCCCGTCCTCTCCCTCTGCACCACACCCTGCTGTGGCCTTTTCCCCGCCATTGCTGCTGGGGCCACTGCAGTCCCAGGACCAGTGCCAGCCAGACTGGGCTCTCCATTCTCTCTCTTGCCCTCTAGTGATTTGTTCTCTGTGAGTTATCTTTTCAAAACACAATCTAATCATGTCAGTCCCTTACTTAAAACTCTGATTATATCTCATTTTTGCTGGACACAGATTTCAATCCCAAATGTGTCCTAAAATGTCCTCTATGATTGTATCTTCAGCCTCATCCCACAGCACACTTCCCCTTGCTCTCAGCTCTCTGGTCACACGGACCTTCTTCCCCTTGTTAGGATGCATCCTCACCTCTCCTTCCATGGAGCCTGGGCACGTCTCTCTCTGGTGACTTCTGCCACCCCACTCAATTCCTCTCTGCCCTTTCCCTGTGACTATAGCTCCATGAAGGGTCATGTCTGTCTGCTCCCCAGTGTTCCCCTAGCCTTGCTCTTTGCCTACGAGCAGATACCAAAAATATATTGATCGAGTGAGCACCACCTTTAGCTAAATGATTGGGCTCTTACTCCAAGTGGGACCACCCGTCTGTGAAGAGAAGGGGCTTCACTCTCCCCTTCCCTGCCCTGGGCAGGAGAGATGTCTGCTTTCAGAAAGCAGGTGGTTTGGGATTATCAATTAGTTTGCATAAAAAGTACTTATTTTTTCAATTAATTAACTCACCACGGATAAAGTACTAGGGGAAAATGTGTTAATTGTAACTTACATTATGCTGGGGATGAAGGAGAAAGACCAGATTGCAGTAAGAAGAAAGAACATTACAGACAATTTGCAGTACCCAAAGCATTTTCAGATGTTACCTTACGTAATTTTTCAGAGCAACCGTATAAGCTAGGCTCGACAATCGCTTCCTTTTTACAGATGAAACCAAGGCACAGAGAGGTTTGAAAACTTAGCTATGGCTGTGCAGTTGATAAGTGGTAGAGCTAGGATTGGAATCCAGATGGGTACAGACAGCCCTCCACCCTCCATGCCACACGAATCGAGGCGTGCCGGGCTTTCCAGGCCCAGAAACAAGGAGGGGGCCAATTACAGACCTGACAGCATAGGTCTACACCAGCCCAATTACAGGCCCGACAGCACAAGTCTACACCAGCCCAATGCAGTCCTAATGGCATAGATCTACACCAGCCCAACACAGGCTTGGCAGCACAGGTCTACACCACTCCAATTTCAGAGGCCTCGTTGTAGTGGGTAACCTTGTTCTAGCACTCAGCTACAGAGGTAGCGCACCTTATAAAGAGGGCTCTTCGGGTGACAGGTACCCAGATTACATTTTCACTTTGTATATCCTGAATTTTCCATCTTGGTTGCATGGGGCTTCAGGTCTACTCAAACAATTGAAGACACTTCCCCAACCTGCCTTGGAATAAGTCTTGGTTCTGTTTTAAATCCCTTGACTCCTGTTTTATTCTTTCAAACTAAAATGGAAACTTCCATCTGAATCTAACCATGTGATAATTGTAATACTATGATCCGGGACCACATTAAAACTAGTTAAGTCACCCTTGATTATAGCGATGCCTGAAGAATGTACCCTGAGAGTTTAAGTTCTCTTCAATCTTTACCCAGGTGGATAAAGGGGCTGGAAGACGACAAGCAGGAGACAGACGTGCATTACAACTCCCTGACCGGAGAGGGCAACTTCAACTGGCGCTTCCTGTTTCCGTTCCAGTATCTCCCAGCCGAGAAGCAAATGGTCATCACCAAGAGGGAGAACATCTTTTCCTTAGAGAAGATGGAGTGTAAGACTCCCGCTGTGCTGGTGCTCCAGGTTTGGGATTTTGAAAGGCTGTCCTCAGATGACTTCCTGGGTAAGCCAGTGGCTTTGTCAAGCACATAGTAATGACAAGGTTTTTTTCTCAGCTTTTGGAGAGCTTGGCCTGATTCAGCTACAAGGATAACAATTCCAGTGCTATCTGTGATAGCAAAATAATTGGAAACAGCCCTAATAGCCATTAACAGGGGATTGGCTAAATAAATGATGGAGCGTCCATACAGTGGACCACTACGTATTCAGTCAGACTTAAGTTGGTCTTACTGTGTACAACTAAGAGGTCATTAAACTTTGAGCTAATTACTGGTCCCCTCTGTGCCTTAGTTTTCCTCAGTTGTACAGTAAGGACAATAATATTACATATTTCAGAGGGTGCTGGAGTTGTACATGTGATAACGCAATTAAAGAACAAACTGTAGTGTCTCATACATAGCAAGCACTCCGTAAGTGATAGCCCTGCAGCCATTCAAAATATGGGAATATCTAATGAGTTGGAAAGTTGGGCAGGATGTATTAAGTGAAAAAGGAGTGTGAAAAAAATCCAGTTGCTGTAAAATACATGTTTATATGTAGAGAAGAAAGGATAGTCATAGGCAAGCAGAGAAAGGGAGAGAGAGAGAGAGAGAGAGAGAGAGAGAGAGAGAGAGAGAGAGAGAGAGGCTAAGCACCAATATGTAGAGCAGTGGTCAACTTTGGGAGGAATCAAATTATGGAAAATTTTCCTATTTTCATTTTTTTTGCTCATGTCCATGCTCTAAAATTTCCACATTTAACAAATATTACTTTATAATGGGAAAAGCTATTAAAGAGAGAGATGTAGAACTCTCTCATGGCAATGCCTTACTCTGCCTTGTAGTCACTCACTGAAAAACCAGTGTCAGGAACCTACTAAGGTCCACTCCCTGTCCTGGAGAGTAGACACAAAGACAGTATGACAGTCCCCAACCTGGAGGGGCTTAGTGGAGTAAAAGAAGTGGGTGAGGTGGGGGAGGAGGACTCTCACAGGGTTGTCAGGGCTAAAGCAGGCAAAGCTAAGGCACATAATCTGGACTCTGGAGCTGAGCGCAGGGAGCGGAGAAGGGGCCCAGCAGTGATGCTACCTGAAACTGAGGCTTGGAAGTTAAATATTGTAGCTCTGCCCTTGTGTTCTACCTGATACCATGGGATTAGTCCTTTGAGGGCACCAAACATGTGTTGGTCATATTTGTACTCCCCTACCTAGCGCATGGTTGTGATCCAGTGTGGTACTGATTGAATGACTGGTGAGTGAGTGGGTGAATGAATGAATGGTTGGATGGATGAATGAAAATGGTGATCAGAAAGCTCTTCCATAACTTTTAAGAAACCCTTCCATAACTGTGGGCATCTCTCCACAGGCTCCCTGGAAATGAACCTCAATAGTTTCCCTCGAGCAGCCAAGTCTGCCAAAGCCTGTGATCTCAGCAAGTTTGAAAATGCAAGTGAGGAGAACAAGATCTCTATATTCCAGCAAAAGCGTGTGCGTGGCTGGTGGCCTTTTGCTAAAAGCAAAGAACTCACAGTAAGTGACAGTGGTAGGAGGTGGGAGCATGGGGGCAGTCACGGGGCATCATGCTCTTCTAATGAGTCACATTGTGAACTTCATGTTAAGTGCCTTGAAGTGACACAAGCCCTTTATACAGAGGTTCTGCTGAGAAACAAGATTTTTCTTTTAAAGCTCTGTAAATGCATTAAGCCTTCTAGAGTTCACCATACTTGATTTAATAGCTATCTGTGTTGGGGTGGTTTTCTATCCTTTTGGCCTGAACTTACACCCCTGGCATTAAATTTTTTTTCCAATATTTCTTGAAATTATGCATATGGTCCTGACTAATGTACAATTTCAATGTAACTACTTCATCCCTTCACCTTCAAATGTGAAATGTGATTTAAAAAGTGATCCAGCCTTTTCAAAACCTTCCTTGGGAGGATGACAGCAGGAAGAGCCAAGTAACCCTTTCCCTGCATTGCTCACTTGGTCCACACTATGTGGCATGGATTGTAGGAATTTCTGACCTTTCACAAACATTAGGAAGAAAGTTTCTTTTTCCCTTTCTTTCAACTCCCTCAATGATCCTCTGTAAGGAAAAAGGGACGACTTATGTGACCAGTGAAGTTGGGAAAAGGCACTGAGGCTGCACAGATGGGCTCCATTCTCTGCTGCCACTCTCCCCTCTGCTCCTCGTGCCTTGTGGCAAAAGCATACCCAAGACAGGACCTTTCTGGTAGCAGGTCTGGATAGAGACCTATTTCTCTCTCTCTTCTGCTCTGAGGGTCCAGTGGGTTTGAGGCACAGATTTCCTTTATACCTCCCTGGGTAGATGGCAGCTGCTCATCTGAGCCCATGATGTCTAGTTTTATTATGTTTTCTGGGATTTTTTATCTTTCCTCCATTCTCAATTTAATCCCTTCGATTTGTGAGATTGGTGAAGATCCTGAAGCTACAGTCAGGCTCCTCCTTCCAGTTCAATTCCCCTCAACTTGGAGAAAGGTGCCCTCTGAAGTTAGGCTCCCACCCTCCTCAGAAACTGGGAGATAGTATGTTCTCTCTCTCTTAATGTTTACATTTCAAAGAGATGGTTTGCAGGTCTTTGAGAAAGACCTTCAGGGTGTTAAAGACAAAAAGCCTATTTAGCTTTCAAAAGGATCCGTATACATTTCAAAGAAAAGAGAAAGAACTTGTAATTGCAACTACTTGTTTAAAGTAAATGCTCCAAAAAAAAGGAAAAGAGGGAAATTTCTCGTTATTTTCAACAGGGAGAATTATGCCTCTTGTTTTTAATTCGTATTTGTCCTTACACATAGAATTGGCTTCATCCTCACCCACATAGGAACCCCATGGCCAGAGCCTTGGCTGACCTCAACATGAAACCTGAGCGGGACAGCCCTGCAGCTTTGGCCTGCAGAGGGGCATATTCCAGCCGCCCCTTGTCCTCGTTCCCCTTAAGTAACCAATAACCATATCGAGGAAACTAAACCTCCAGTAAGTTTCTCGTAATGCAGTAGCAAGGTGGATGATCCCAGAGTAAAATGATGTAATGGAACGTCTCTGCTGCTCCCAGGGGCCGCTTCCTGTCCCCAAGCCTCAGTTTCCAACTCTGTCAGTTCCAGCACAGACAGTCTCTAGTTCCAACTCTGCGGGGACTGTCTCCGGTTCTTTGAAGCCAGCGTTCAGAGGTCACTGTCCTCTTGCTCCAGTCACTGGCAGGCAAGAAAAGGTTTGTTTGCCATCACCGCCACCTGCCAGATTTATTTTTAGAGCTGCTTATCAGTACCTCCAGGCATGTCATTTGGACATTTGGATCACAGGGCTCCTAGTGTGGAGTGTGGCTGTCCTCACAGTAAGTGGAAAACAGCTCCAGGGCATCGCTGAAGAATGGGGACCCTCGGAAGAAGGAAAGGGCATATCTATATTGAATATGTTCTTCTTTTTGAAATACATTGCTCTCCACATTTTATATGTCTTATCCCAATTAATTCTACTATACTAAGAAGAAATCATTCCCTTTAAAGAAATCACTCATTTGAGAGACAGAGATTGGGAAATTTCTTTTACAGGTTAATCCCACAAGTCTACAGGTAGCCCAGATTAGTCCCAGGACATAAACAACTAAAATTAAAAAGGAGGTTTCTGTGCTTACAGTTTAGTGTGAAAAAGTAGTATTTACTGTGTGTATACACATATACACTAGGAGCTAAGTGTTCAACAATGAATAAGACAAATTCCTAGCATCTAGAAGTTCATGGTTTAGTTGAGGAGGGTGGTAGACATACATCATTTAAATAATAGGTAGCAAAATCAGATTCTCTAGGAGCAGAAGAGAGAGATATTTTTGTATGAAGATTTTTTTAAGATAGAGTATATAATATACATTTATAAGAAATTTAAAAAGCACAAAAAGGTAAAAAGGAATGTGACAATGATCAGCTATAAATCTACCACCTAGATTCAATATTACTAATATTTTGCCCCATTTAGTCTATATATTTTAGTATATCGATGAGTATGTGTGTATATATATATTTTTTTCACTGAACCATTTAAGAGTAAGTTATAAACATTCTTACACTTTACCCCTAAATACTTCAGACTGCATCTCCTAAGAATATGGACATTCTCCTACATAACTACAACACCATCATCACATATAAAAAAGTTCATAATGATTGCTTAATATAATCTGATTCATACCATATTCATGTCTCCATTCCTAGAAAGGATACCATGTTGCTCCCAATGTGTCTTTTATAGCCATTTCTTTTTTAAAATAAGATTCAATCATGGTTCACATGTTGCTTTTGGTTATTATATCTCTTTGGTCTATTTTATTTTAAGGACTCTGACTTTTTCCCCCATGACATTAATTATTTGATGAGATTAGGCCTGATTTATAGGAGTGTTTACTCATGGTGTTGTTTATCTTATTCTCTACCCCCTATATTTCCTGTGAACTGGAAGTCAGGTGCAGCTTTAGCAGGTTCCAGTTAAATGTTTTTGGCAAGAATATATAATAAATAATATTGTTCACTCCACAGGGAATCATGCCAGGAGGCACATGCTATCAGGTGGTGTCTTAGTGACGCTGTGTTTGTTCACTTGATTATGTTGATAAGCACAAGATCTCTTCATAGTGAAGATTCATTTTTCCCTTTGCAATTAGCAGGTAACTGGTGGCTAACATGTTGATGTGAGGAATTCATCTTCTATGGTCTCCTTTCACTCAGTGGTTTTAGCAACCACTGGTGATCTTGATTGATTCAATTATTTCACTGGTGTTATAAAATGATTTTTCTAACTCTTCCTTACTTTTTTTCTTCCCCCTTTCCTTCTGTCTATCTGTCTGTCTATCTACCTATCTAATTCTATCATGTTTACTCCATGTTGGCATTTATCTGCTAAGAAGAGATTTCTCTCATCAACTGGAAATAAATTACAGCCACTCTCTTTCCCACACCCCAAAAAGACAGGATACATGCTTAATTGTATCCCTTAATTACAAACTTTTAGAATCAAGAGTTGATGTAGAAGTCACATCCAATGATGGCAAATGAGCTTTTTTTTTTTTTACCTTGCTTTTATTTTTTTATGTCACTATGGGTTCATATATTTAAAAAATATATATATTGTCTAGCTCTGTCCACTGAAGGATCTAAAAGTAAAATCATTCAGTAGCAAAGAAGGCTCCTAGCACCTGGATCCTGGTTTCTAAATACCTGCTGCTACTAAAGAATCCAGGGATCTCTGGAGAAATGGCTGACTCCAGGTCTAGGGCAGATAAAATCCAAGATAAGTCTGAGACATCTCATTAGGGCAAGCAGGACAATTCAAACATCCAAAAAAAAAATAATGATTGTGCTTTGTACAGAGAGCTTTTTCTGAGTTTTGAATTATTTCCTTAATTCAGCTACTGAGAAATGGAATTCCTAGGTTCAGAATATAAGATAATACACACACATACGTACATACGTACATATATGTGTGGGTCAATTTACATATACATGTATCTGCATGTATATGTGTGTGTATATAGTCCTTTTCCTAAAGGATTTTGCCAGCCTATTTTCCACCATTAATGTACGAGAATGCATCATGTTATACCAGTGAGGGTTGTGTATTAATAAGCAGTAATTATTGCTGAAGAAGGAGTGTTGGTTCTGAACAGCAATCACTTCTCAGCCTCCCAGACATCCACTCTCAAACTTTGAGGCCCATAAATTCAAAGATCTTTCCTTATCATTTTCTGCTATCCACAGATATCATTAGGTTAATAGTCTCTTAAACTGTCCATTTTTTTCTAGCTCTGATTTTAGAGGATATTATTAGCTTAAGACCTCTACTTGGTGCTACACTGAATACTGATGATTGAAATAGGACGTGAAACCTTCTGTGTGCAGAGATATGCAGTGAGCAGCACCATTTATCAGAATGAGTCAGTAAGCACCTCCTCCGTGGCCCTCCTAGTGCCTGAAAAATGCATTGCGACCCCCAGGCAGAGTGATAAAGCTGGAGCAAGACTATTTATGATAATCACAGCTGCCTCCTATTCCTAGGGCAGAATTAATTTAATATACTCTGCCTCCCTTTTCTTTGCTTTTTTTTTTTTTTTTGCCATCCCTGTAGGAGTTGGGTCTGTGGGACTTCTCTGGTGTTTTCTGTATGGGCAGAAGATGTTTTCCATTAAATTCTGTTTTTCTGTTGATGAAATAGTGTTAAAGGTAACAGCTATCATTTTGTAGGAGCTTTCTGTTTACCATGCACTAGGCTAAGCACTGCATACTTGTTATTTCATTTATTTTCCAAAACAACCTTATGGGATACATACTCTTAACATCCCTAGTTAAGTGAGACTTAAGAGAGGAAGTAATTTACCCAAGGTCACACAGCTAGTAAAATGTACAGCCTGGTTTCAAATGCAGATCTGTCTTCACCAAATCCTATTCACTCAGCTATTTGCTATGCTATGACAGGCTATAATATTCCTTAAGCTAACCAAGGCCAGCCCATAGATGAAGGTCAAAAGCAATATACTAACGCAAGAGCAATAGCAATGAGTATAGGGTTCCTCTTGAACATAAGAAAATGTACATGTATTCATTGTTAGATAAATAGCCTACATTTTTTCTTCAACAACAAGGGGCCACATGGGCACATAAAGTAACAGAGGAATGAGATTTGGCTTTGGAGGACCTGGGTGCGAGTCCTGGTTTTATAACACCAGTTAGCAAACATCTACAAGCCTTGGTTTCCGTGGCTGTAAAATGAGGGAATACAAATGCTATCTACTTTGCCAGGTTGTCAGAAGGTTTAAATGGAATAATGCATGCATGCAGCACTGTGCAGATGATAAAGTGCCGCGGCTAACGTTATTGTTAGTAGCAGTAGAAAACAAACGGGCAGCTGTGATCATTTTATTCTTGTTATAATTTGTTCTCTGTTGATTTCTATACTCTTTTCCAAGCAGGCCAGGGCCTCACAATTGGTTAGCTCCTCTGAAGCTCACTCTCCTTCAAATGAGAGGAATAGGACGAAGCTCTAGGGTATAATATGCTTCTTAGTGGAGCGTATGTCACCTGGGAAAGAACTCTGGAAATAAGTCCTTTTTGCATTTTGGAAAACCATCTACCACGACTTTTGGGGGAGTTCCTTGGGTTTCTTCCAGCCATTGAGTCTTCTAAGGGCTCCTTGGGCTTTAACTCTTCCTCTCATAAATCCTATAAGTTAGAGCCAGATAGCTCTAGAGAGATGACATATGAGGAAACTTCGACCCAAGAAGACAAGTGCCTTTTGGATGGTTATGATGAAGACAATCACGGAATCACCTCATGTTAGAGTTGGGAAGGACCTTGTAAAGCTTCTAGTCCAATTATCTGGCAGATGGATTGTAACTTGGGAGACAGCCTGCTACAATAGAAAGAGCACGAGCTTTGATAATCATACAGACCTGGGTTCAAACTACAGTTGGTTGGCTTATTGCCTATGTGACCTTAAAAACTTATTTGACCCTTAAGGCTTCATTTTTAATCTATAAAAATAAGACTTACCTTCTGTGTTTCTTCATTGGATGGATAGATATATAGATAGATAAATAGACAGACAGACAGACAGACAGTCAGGACAAATGAACCAGGGGCAAAATGAGCAATCAGTAAAGCATTACAATTACAGTTGGACTTATATTATTATTATACTACTATTGATACATATGTTGAGGAGTGATTAAAATCAACAGAAGCTTTATATTCTTTCTTTCCCAGGGTTTTTAAATACTTACTTGATGCTTATACATTTAAGTCATTGCCTACCAGGCCAATATTTCTCAACAGGAAAGAGAGACTACATGGATATACATTTTAAAGGAAGATTTCTGCATCGTAGGACATTTAATACTGTTCTGAGTTGGGCCAGGCTTCTAGTTCAAAGAATGAAGGAGATCACCTAGATTTGAACTCGTGACTTCACCTGTAAACTAATTCAGAGAGCTGTGCCACTCCCTCTCTTCTCCTGCCCCTCAACCTCACCCCATATATTCTACTTCTTTCTAATTTCTCCCTCAATTACATTATCATGGCTGCCAGAAACCAAGCCTGCTTGTTTAAAAACCCTGGCTTATTTAGGGTGAATGGATAAGATTCTGGCTCAGCAGAATGTTAGACCTTTTTACTGGGGTAATAATAAATCAACCTCAGAAGTCATGCGATGACCATTCCACTTGTGATTCACAGAAAGAAGCTTTAACAGTAATCCTCTGTGCTAAAATACTTTGATGAGGCTACAGTCTCCCACCAGTTCTGCTTCCCTCCCATTCCCTTGAATTTCAATGCATGAAACCAAAAGAGGCAAAAGGAGAGAGGGTCTCCTCCATCAAGAGCAATAGTTTCAGGAGATCAGGGATTCTATTTTTCTTAATCATTGTTAAGTCCCCACGGGGCACCTGGAACAGTGGCTGGCATACACCGAGAATCCCCCAAAGTAGTGAATGAGTGAGTGGACAAGAGAGAATGGCTCTTAACTTTCTCAGGGGTCCTGTCTCGTCCTTTGGTAATCCAAGATGTACATCACTGCCATTAACTTTGGCACAGTGCTCTAAAGAAGAATATTTCTCACAGTTTTCAGATCAGATAAGCTGTGTTTTATTGAAGAAGCAGGGGGAGGGAGGAAGTGCTATAATAAAAAGATGATTCTAAAACAATCAATAGGACAACAAAAAGCATGAAGAATGACAGAAAAGCCATGCAACAAATGTAGGGCCATACCCACTGATTTCCTCTTGAGAACTGACAGAGAAGAAAGATGGTAGCAGATTAGAAAGGGTCTGCCACTCAAATAAGTAGTCTCCTTTGTAATTACTATTGTTTCTATAATTAACATTATTTCGTCAGATATCAGATGATTACAATATGAGTAGTAGATGTGACTGAGTATACGTGTGCCTATGTGTACATGTGGGACCGTCTCCTTCCACAAAACTTAACAGTAACATCATTCCAAGGCTTTTATTGTTCATCATAAAAATGGCTTTTTCCAGGACAGAAAAGGAAACAATATTTCTCAAAATACAGCAGCAGAATAGTCAGAATACTTTCTGGCATTCTGCAACTTGATAGCGTGTCTTCTAGAAGGTTGTCATTGCCCAGAGGGTCTCTGGCTCTAGAAACTAAAGTTTTCGCATCTTCACACAGGGAAAAGTTGAAGCTGAGTTCCACCTGGTCACAGCAGAAGAAGCGGAGAAAAACCCTGTCGGAAAAGCCCGAAAGGAGCCGGAGCCCCTGGCCAAGCCCAAGTGAGTGGGGTTGTGGGTGGGAACATCAGAAACAGGAAGAGGCCTTTGCGGTCCCGCATGGTGTCGGAGGTCGTGGGCATTTCCTTAGCGCAGCCCTCTGGGGGAACTGAAACGCCGGGAGGCAGGCAAGCAGGGCCTTCCACGCTACCTTCCACGCTATGTAGCGTTTTGTTTCTACAATCGACAACCGCTCTAGAAACATTGCAGAGCACTCGGCCAATGGAGAGGCAAATCATGTGTCTGTAATACCACCACATCAACATTTCTAGAATCATTTCATGTATTTTTCTACTCATTTTTTATGTGAATATGAATGCCAAAAGATTTTTTGTACCTATTCCCTAATCATGCATACAAAATTGTCTTAATGTTTCCTTTAGCCTTTACTGAAAAGTTTGGCTTTCTTGCCATAGTTGTCATAATTAGGATTTTTTTTTTTTTTTTTTTTTTTTTTTGAGACAGAGTCTTGCTTTCTTGCCTAGGCTAGAGTGAGTGCCGTGACGTCAGCCTAGCTCACAGCAACCTCAAACTCCTGGGCTCAAGCAATCCTGCTGCCTCAGCCTCCCGAGTTGCTGGGACTACAGGCACGAGCCACCATGCCCGGCTAATTTTTTTTTTTTTTATATATATATATTAGTTGGCCAATTGATTTCTTTCTATTTTTATAGTAGAGACGGGGTCTCGCTCAGGCTGGTTTTGAACTCCTGACCTTGAGCAATCCGCCCGCCTCGGCCTCCCAGAGTGCTAGGATTACAAGCGTGAGCCACCACGCCCGGCCCATAATTAGGATTTTTAATGGCTGTGGAATATTCCATAGACTTGATGCCCATAATTGACTTGGTTCCCACCCCTGTAATTGGATATTTAACTTACTTCTACATATTTTTCATTATTATAATATGATGAAAATGTTTTCTCTTTAGAACTCTTACTTTAAAATAAAGTCCCAGAAGTAGAATTACCAGACAAAAGGGCACTCTATTCAATTTGATCCTTGGTTACTTATCAATTGCAAAGTGAATAGATATAGATATGAGATGTGTATACAAAGCACTTTGAAATTGTATTTGTCCTGTCCCTTCTCGGACCCCAAGTGTCTCAAGATGAGGGCTCTTGTCTCTGTACCTACATTTTATTTCTCACAGTGTTAGGAACATCATGGGTGCTTGGTTATTCATTAAACGTGTCTACAAAAAGAACACTTTGGAGGACTCAGAAGAACAATGACATAGGCTAGGCCTTCCAGCAGGTTTCCATCTACTTAGGGAGGAATAACACACAGACTCATAAAATAGTTATCAGAGTATGGAAGACAAATATGTTAATTTCAAAAAGGGGGCAAGTCAAGTTATAATTGAGATAGGAACTCAGAGTGAGGGGAGCCATGTGCACTGAGGCAGTCAGGGCGGGCTTCCTGGAAGAGGTGGGCCTCAAGCTGGGTTCTAACTAGACTCTTGCTCTACTGCAGAGTAACCTTTAAAATGAAGCTGGAACCATTATCGTCCAAATGTTAGCTTGCTCCTCCTTTAGGCAACATGGTCTTCTCCCGTTCTCCAGCCTCTTCCTGTGGGTCACCAGAAAGTGGGATCAGAAGAACTTCCTGAGGTCTTGGGAATCCTGGGTGTTGACAATATGATCGCCTTTCCTGATTTTTTTCTCACTTCTCCCTCAGCCGCCCAGACACCTCCTTCTCCTGGTTTGTGAGCCCCTTCAAGTGCCTGTACTACCTCATCTGGAGGAATTACAAGAAGTACATCATCATCGCTTTCATTCTGATCATTCTCATCGTCTTCCTGGTCCTTTTCATCTACACCTTGCCGGGAGCCATCAGCCAAAGGATTGTGGTGGGCTCATCTAGGATGTCGGGGACCTAGGCCCTCCCTCAGCACTGATCTCCTCCTCTTCCTCATCGGTGAACATCTGAGAGCACGTGCTGTGCAGGCACCGTGCTGAGTGCTAAGCAGCAGAAGCAAAGCGCCCAGGAACCAGTCCTTATGTCTGCGGACAGATTGGCTCTTCTTGGAGGAGCCAGAAAAGAAATATTCCCTCCCTACACCAACCCCTGCTTCTGTCTTTCAAACTTATGAGCCTTAAGTCATGTTTTTGCCATGGGCAGCATGAAATGATGACTCTCTTAACTCAGGGTAATCAACGGTGACCTCAAATTGACTTAGATGAATGTTTTCTTTATGTAATTGGTTGTATTCTGAGAAGTTTCATTGTGGGTCTGAGATTTTATTAGAAGTATTTTATTTTAAACAAAATTTTACAATAAATAGGCTGAAAACATTATAGCAGATTACTAGGTATTTAACCTGTTCTGTATATCCTAACCCTGTTTAATTCTTACAGTTGATAGAAATGTGTTTATTTATTCAGGCTGTGAAACCCATTTGGAGAACACTTCATATAAATCATCTAAAAGACTTCATTGTTGAAATTCCCATCTAGAGAAAAGATGTTCCTGGTTTTCAATTAAAGTCAACATGTGTAGAACATGTTTAGTAGTAGCAGTGAGTCCTGGAGAAATCCATTTTGATTTATGCACTATGGCAATTTCCAAGTGGGAATTTTACAATATGTTGTAAGATATATGAAATATAATTGTGTGTATGTGTGTATGGGTTAGCAGGCGCTCCATGCTCCTGTAGGAATTCTCTTTTGCCAGATACCCAGGCATTGTCATAGACCATGACATGAATGACCATCCCTAGCACTGTTCAGCACTTAGCCTGACCACCATATGTGGCAGGTTTCATCATGAATCTCAAGCACACGTTAATTTCAAAACCAGTGTTAGAAATAATACCTTATGTACTTGTCATGTGGGGTCAGGTTTTCTTGAAAGTAAACCTCTGATCTTCAAAACACAGTCTAGATCTGCCACCCTTCTTAAAAGCAGGGAGTTGAAGTGAGGGGCAGGTTTTTCTCAGATATAAGGAAACAAAGGAATTGGAATGGTTGGCCTCAATTCCTATGCAGAATTCTGGCCTCCTACACAAATAAATAGGGCAGCCATTTCTTCTTTCTGTCATTGGACCCATCTGGTGGTGCTGAGAAGCTGGGCTGGTGCTCCTTTCTAGACACCAGAAGCACCAGGCTACTGTTTTGTTTTGCTTTGTTTTTTGGTAGCTTTGCACAGTTTTAACTCTTCTAAAGGGAAGGATGTTTACTTCTACATAGAAAGTCATTTTAGAATGTTCGTGATCCATCAAAGAAAGACTGAAGACTGTTCTGTGTGATTTTAGACTTAAGCATTGTTCACTGAATTCTAGCCCTCGAAGCTCACTCCCTAGAAACCCACATGCCCTATTTTCCTGAGACGCTGAAAAATAGAGCATTTCCTGCATTGGCAACGTTTCTTAGTGGGAGTGATTACATAAACTGTAGTTCATTCTTACTGTGCAATAATGCACAGCCATCTCTAATGATGTAGCTGAAAATACTTGATGGCATGGAACACATATATTGAGTGCATTGCAAGTGCAAAAATATATATGGGTTAGGAAACTATATAGTACAGCTTGCTGTAAAAAGAAAATATGTATACGTGCATAGAAAAAAATATCTTGAGGAATATGTAAAAATGTTAACAGTGATTTAGCAATCATCTTTAGGTAGTAGTATCTTTCCCTTTTCTTTTTGTTTTCTATTTCTCCTAAAACTTCTAAAATATATATGTATTATTTTAATGTGAGAAGTTTAATAAATAAACATCAATTTACATGTGTTCTTTTAAAAATATTTGTTGAGGTTCTCCTATGTGTTGGGCAGTGAGGATACAAACATGGCCCCCGCTATTAAATAGCATGGGTTTTGCATTCTAGTGGATCCCTAAGATATTTTTTTATTTTCAAATTATTTTCAAATTTCAGTCTTCCAAGAAAGGTGCCTGATAAAGAATGTGTTTCATAGATTAGTTTTAGGAAAAAGCACAACATATACCTCTGGTGGTGTTGAAAAGGAAAATAACAGTATTATTTTTGATAAATCTGGAGGAAAGGTATTATACTTTCTGCTGGATTCTATTTGGGAAGATGACAGGTAAATTCCCGACAAAACAATGTACATTTTTCAAATTCATAATAAAGACAAGTGAAAAATTGAAAATCTTCCTAAGTTAAATAGAACTCATTAACTTTCCTTTGATATCAAAAGACATCCACATGCTAAAAAGCTTTTAGCAAAAGTATTTGAAACACTTTCAAATCAGATGGCATCATAAGAAATGTGTGAGAATAAGTGGTAAGCAGGGACAATTTTGGAATCAGCTATGTCTGCTATTCTATACATAGGATATTGCATATGCCTGTCCTGCATATAATAAAATAAAATAAAATAATGTTCTATGCCTAAATGTGCAGCCTTAGTCCTAAAGATATTATACTTAAAAAAAATTTCCCAAGAAGTTGTCATGAGTCCCTACATGTGTTCTTAAATAAGATTAATTTAAATTTATTCATTTGACAGCTTAGAGTTTTTCTTACAGCTTAAATCTGTTTCAGAGTGGTTTTATTTATGTATTTTACAACATTTGAATCTTTTCCCCCAAACTACACACAAGGAAATTAATACCAGCAACAACCACAACAACAGACTCTAAGGACAGAATATCCAATTCTGTGTCACTAGTGGTTGAAACATTTGGTGCTCTTCTTGCTCTTCTCCTTTTAAGATACATAAATGGAAATTACAAGATCCACTTCACAGCTGGGGCCATTTGGTGCTTATTTATTCAACAGATAATTACTGAGCTCCATCCTCACTCCAGGTGCTGTGACCAGCACCGGGAACACAAAGCACACAGATAATGTCCCTGCTCGAACCCATGGAGCATAGAGTTTGATGGAGAGAAAACATAAATCAAACAATCACATGCACAGATTATTACAGACTGATGGGCTGAACAGGAGCAGAGAGAGCATCTCACAGAGGGCTACACAGGCAGCGAGGAAGACGTCCTGGGGAAGTGATGGCTGAAGGGAGATGAAGGATGAGGAAGCAAGATGGAGAGGAGGAAGAGCCTAGACTGAAGAGAGGGTGTGCACAGGCCCTGAGGTGAGAGGGAGCAAGGCACATAGAGGAGTCTGAAAGAGAGTGGGCATCATAATGAGAGGCAGAGGGTCCTGATATGGAGACAAAAGTTATGTAGGGGCCATAACCTTAAGGGTTTGGGTCTTTTTTTTTTTTTTTTTTTTTGAGACAGAGTCTCGCTTTGTTGTCCAGGCTAGAGTGAGGGGTTTGGGTCTTTATTAAGGGCAATGAATAGCTAATGAAAAATTTTAAGCAGTGGAGAGATATGCTTAGATTTCCACTCTATGTGGAGAACAGATTGGAGGTACCGGAGTCCTCCCCACAAGAGAGGGCAGTTGTTTTCACTTAGTAATGGCAGCAGAGGAGGGAAGGGGAGAGATTAGAGATTACATATTGAAGGCTCCAGGATGGTCAAATGAGGAGTTTGGGATCTAGTGCTGACTGTTTCATACCAGCTGTGTGACACAGGGCAGCTGCCTGCACGTCTCTGATCCACAGTTTCCTTGTCTGTCATATGAGGAGGTCCATATATATGGTGATGGAAAAGCCTGTGCTATATCCCAGTGCAAAGCTAATGTGTTGATGGGTCTGTAGCATAGAGAGTTTGAAGGAGTGGATTAAGCTCCGAGCCAGATTGTAAGGGCTTTGACTGCCATGCCAGAAGGTTGGATTTTATGCAACATAAAGTAGGAACCCCTGGGAGGTGGCAAGAACAGGTCTGTGTATTACAGAAGTTGCTCTGCCTGCAGCGCATGGCAGATTGTCAGTGATGAGGTCTGAGGTGGGAACGTATTAGGAATCGGAGGACGTAGCCCTGGCAGGGGCCATGACAGTGGGATAGAGAGGAAGGACCAGATTCTAGAACCCAGGTGGCATCCTCCTGAGAGGTGCCTGCCAGAGAGGACAGGCGAGTTTGGATCCTGGCTCCACCATCTTTATCTGGGCAGGTCTCTTAACCTCTCAGAGTGTCAGTTTCCTCATCTGATCAAAAAGGAGGTATCATGTGCTTGGCCAAAGTTGTTGTGAAGATTGGAGAAAAGGCATGTAAATTGTCTAGCAAGTGCCGAGCATGAAGCCAGTGCTCAAAGGGCAGTAGCTAATGTCACAGGTACCATTTCTATGAGCAGGAGCAGCAGGTTGTGAAGTCTAATTGGTCACAGGGAGTGAGGAAGGAGGATTATACCTATGTTTTAAATATGTTCTGGCACACAGACTAAGAAATTTTTCAACCAGTAATTCTCCTGAGTGTCTTAGTTTTCTATTGCTGCCGTAACAGATGACAGACAACAAACTCAGCTGATTAACCACTTTGGTACGGCACTCACCAGCCACGAAACCTCGCCCACAGCCGGCACTCATAGTCCGCACGATAGTTTGTGCTGTGCATTGACGACGAATCCGTTTTGCTCTTGTGTGATGAGGAAAGCTTTAAAGCGCTGAAAGCTTGTTTTACTTTACGGGCAGCTTTACCTATAATGTAAATCAGAATAGGTAACATATACATATATGTTTTTATTACATTATTTTTAAATGTTCACAATTTTATTTTGATAAATGAAAAATTAGAAAAGTCATATCACGGCTGTCAGCTAAAGTCGCTGTGCGTGTTCATCTGTGGCTGTCGACTATAGTCGACGCTGGTACCAAAATGGTTAAGGGAACACACATTTATTATCGTCCAGTTCTGTAAGTCAGAAGTCCAACCTGGGTCTCCCCAAGCTAAAACCAAGGTGTTGGCTGGGTTGCCTTCCCTTTGGAGGGGGGGCGGAATTCTGTTTCCCTGCCTTTTGGTTTCTGGAGGCTTCCCACACTCCTTGGCCCCCGGCCCCATCTCTTCTTGTCCAAAGTCGGCAGCATTGCATCTCTGGGCCTGCCTTCTGTAGTCACACTCCACTCCGATTACACCTGGAAAAAGTCTTGCTCCGACGGTCCCATGTGATCACTCACGTTGAACCCACCTAAATAATCCAAAATAGTTTCCCGATCTTAAGGTCCTTAACCACATCTGCAAAGACCCTTTTGTCATGTAATGTAACACGGTCACAGGTTCTGAGGATTAGAACATGCAGTTTGTTCTGTTTTGTTTTGTTTTTCCCTTTGGCAGAGGGAGGCATTGTTCGTCCACCACACTATCTCCCAGACAGTGTAATTTGGCTCAATTTGAAGGTCATTTCAGTAGAGCTTTGAAAGTTGGTGGGACCATTATGGGGTAGGAAAGGGGGGAGACTCACAGATACTTTCCTCTCTGGAACAAGATGTTCCCATTTGCTCTTCAGCCTCTCAGGTGGTAATTATCTCCGCAAAAAGGGTAGGATCCGTTCTGTCCTCGGCTTTCTGGGATGGGCACGACAGGACTCTGCCACTTCGGGAGTTTCCACGTAAGTCCTTCCTCTACAAACTCGGTTCTCCCTTTGTTCCAGCCTTTGTTCTCCCTGGCTTGTAAAGGGCAATTTGAGAAAAGCACTCTATTTTTCTGAAGCATTGTATGGTTTCTGAATCGCTGTACTAGTGGAAAGAAAGTGGGCTTTGGAACTGAGACTGAGAGAATGACATTGAAACTTGGGCATAGCCTCTTACAAACTGCGAGCTTGAACAAGTTACTAAATGACTCCAAATCTCATTTTCCTGACACATAAAATGAAGATAATACTTATCTTACAGGATCGTGTGAGTTTGGACATATGCAGTGGTGGCAATGTCTGGGAACAGAAGTAGAGGAACATTTATAAAATATCTAGTGTCATCGAGATCATGAGCATTGAGATTAATGACCATTTACTATCTAAGTAACAAACAACTGATGTTCTCTGAGTGTTGTTACAGACTGCAACGTAATACATATGTTTTCTTGCTGATTCTCCCAACAACCTTATTTTGCAAACAGCTCCAGGGACTTCCAGGTCGCCCCTCTCATTTAGAACAGATCCAGGACCCAATCCCGGCCCCTCCTGCTCCTCTGCTCGCTCCTTTATAGGAAGCTGGGTAATGAATCACTTGAGGTGGGCAGGGCTGCCAAAATTCCTCAGTGCCTTTTTAAGGTTCATTCATGAGCTAGGGATTCATCCAGAGCCCCTGAAACATATCAAATGTGTTTTACACTGCCCCATGGGTGTGTGTTTTGAGCCTCGCTTTTTACTTGAACCACTGCATTTGGTGGACAGAGAATGCAACAGGCAGCTCTCATTCATGCTACTCCAGATCTTTTAAACCCTTTTTTCACACTTGGCACTTCTTCTAGTGGAAATCCATTCCCAGAGCAGGAAACAACATCTGGAGTGCAGACGTTTAACTCAGCTCCTTGTGGTTAGGCACGGAACTTAGAAACTAGTTATGTGAAGGAACAGGCAAAGGTAGAAGGCATCGATCATCCCAGAAATTGCTAGCTGCACAGCAAATATCCATTTCTCCTGCCTCCTTGGTAGCAGAACGCCAGCTATAGTGGGGGCAGAATGTGCTGAGTATGTTCTTCAATCTCTTACTATGAGGGGTAGCCAAGGCTATGTAAGCAGGGATCACTTGGGTGGGTAGAGCTTAGAGGAAATCTCATTAAAGGGAGTTCACTCAGCTGACAGACTCCTCGGGCCTTTTCTGCTTCCTCCTTCATCACACCTGAATTGTGGATGTGATGGCTGGAGCTCCAACAGCTACCTCAGATGATGAGACAACTTTGATTGTGGAAGCCACCACACAGAATGGTAGGGCAAAAGGATAGAAGGGGCATACACCCCTGTTGACTGTGGAGTCACCAAGCCATTCGTAGATCAACTATCTCTGGGTTTTTCTACAAGAAAGCAAAATAAACCTCTATCTTTCTAAAGCCTCAGTTATTTGGGGTTGCTATATGCAGCTGAATCAAACCCCAACTGTTACAAAGCAGTTGACTATATGGAAATGGAGCCACTTTCTTCCAGTACCTTATCTGAGTCACTTCACTTCAGACCAATAAAAGGCCAGCTAATACAGGGCCTCTTTGCAAAGACATCTCATTTCCTTCGAGTTAGAGCAAAAACCCATGGAGAATTTCATGACGTAAGGCAATTCTGCACTGGAGAACCAAGTCAAACAGTTAGAATCTCCAAGTAAAAATTCTCTCTTTTCCTTCCAGAGCTTCTTTCAAACCTCACCTTTAAATTTGTTTAAATTTATTTTTAATTTTGGCAAAATATACATAAAACAAAGTTTACCATTTTAACTATTTTTACATGTATAGCTCCGTGGCATTAAGTATATTCACATTGTTGTACAACCATCACCACCACCCATCTCCAGAATTTTTTCATATTGCAAGACTGAAACACTGTACCCATTGTATAATAACTCCCCACTTTCCCCTTTCCCCAGCCCCTGGACACCCCCATTCTACTTTCTGTCTCAATTAACTTGACTACTCTAAGTACTTCACATTAGTGGAATCATACAGTATGTGTCCTTTTGAGACTGACTTATTTCACTTAGCATAATGCCTTCAAGATTCATCCATGTTGTAGCATGTGCCAAAATTTACTTCTTTTTTAATGCTGAAGAAAATTCCATTGTATGTCTATAGCGCATTTTGTTTATCCATTCATGGACGTTTGGGTTGCTTTCACCTTTTAGCTATTGTGAGTAATGTGGCTATAAACATGGGTGTGCAAATATCTCCTTAAGACTCTGCTTTAAATTCTTCTGGGTGTATTTCCAGAAGTGGATTTGCTGGGTCATATGGAAAGTCTATTTTTGATTTTGTTTGGAACTACTATACGGCTTTGTATAAGGGCTGCACTATTTTATATTACAACCAGAAGTGCACAAGGGATTTAACTTCACATCCTCATGCATACTTGTTATTTTCTGTTTTTTTACATATAGCTTTTTCAGTGGGTACAAAGTCATATCTTATGGTTTTGATTTACATTTCCCTAATGATTAGTGCTGTTGAATATCTTTTCATGTGCTTTTGGCCATTTGTATATCTTCTTTGGAGAAATGCCTATTCAAGTCCTTTGCCTATTTTTAAATCAGGTTGTTTATATTTTTGTTGTTGAGTTTTAGCAGTTCTCTATATATCCTGGATATTAATCCCTTATCAGATAAGTGATTTGCAAATATTTTCTCTAATTCTGTGGTTGCCTTTTTACTCTGTTGATAGTATCCTTTGATACACAAATTTAAAATTTTTGAAGTCCTATTTGTCTATTTTTCTCTCGTTGCTAGTGTCTTTGGCGTCATATCCAAGAATTCATTACCAAATCCAATGTCATGAAGCTTTTCCCCTAAGTTTTCTTCTAAGAGTTTTTAAAGTTTTAGCTTTTATGCTAGGATATATTGTAGTAACAAGCAACCCCAAATCTTCGAGGTTTATCCTTATTTTACTATTTTGTTTCTTAGTCACAGATTTCGCTTTGGGTCTGAGCAATGCTCCATGTGTTGGCCCAGGATTGTAGGCTGCTCTGATCATAGTCCCTCTGTATCAACACAAATTCCACATTTGTTGGGTCAGGGAAAATAGAGTGATGAGACCCAAACACTGACTATTAAATTCTTCCACTTGGAAGTGAGATTTGACATTTATACTAACATTTCATTGGTCAAAACAAGTCATATGGACATGCCCAACTTCAAAGGAGCAGAGAACTACGGTGCCTTCATGTGCTCAGAAGTAGAGGAGAAACAGATGTTGGCGAACAACAGCATTGCTTTCTATATGTGGGTATGATTATTCCCAATTTACAGATCAAAAAATTAGGACTCTGCAGCTATTTGCAAGGAAGTTCTATTTGGTCTTAAAACCATCTTCTCTCTTTATTCCCAGCATAATAGCTACTGCATTAAAATACACTGGATACAGACTATTTTCTCCCTTAAGATTATTCCACTTTCTGCCTGTACCAGTTTTTGTGATGCTTATGATGATTTAATGAAGCTGCTCACTAACTGTGAGCCAACCTATTTTCAATAAAATAACCGAAATCAGATTGTGGTGAATCATTCTTAGGGCTCTCCTGAGTCACTTACTGCTCCTAAAAGCCTGGCTGGGCCTATTAAGGAATACTCAAGTGGCTCTTTTCTTCCTTTGGCATTCAGGAAGCTCAGCTGGAGTCTTTTGGGTTAGAATCCATGTATAGAGGTAGCCACTAAGTAGAGGTAAATTTGCATTGATGTAAATTTTAAAAATAAGCATTAGAGTCTCTGTTCATGTTACTCCTCCTCACCAGGAGGGGACCTCCTTTCCTTCTGCTGAGGAAACTGCACATTGTTGGCACCTCTCCTGAGATCCAGGACACATTTTATGTGGCTCTAGAATTCATGTTGTCATCATGTCTTATTCACCTCTGCATGCTGAGTTTCCCCAGGCGGTACTGACTCATGGGTAGAAGTGGGAGTACAGTGACAGTAATAACCCCAAATTACGGACTATCACGACCCGATTTGATCTATAGATCTCAGCCACTTAAATAGTCCCATTTCCCAAACAACATCACTTTTAAATAAAACCTTAAACCAGACCTAGGAGAGTTCACCCGCCATCATTTTATCTCCAGATACAGTAGCAAGAACAGATATGTGGACAGAGGTGGAGGCTGGGGTGACAAGTATTAGCCTGTGACAGTAAGAAGTCTGCTGGCTGAGGCTCTTGAAAAGCTCTGGTTTACCTGACAAGAGGAGTGGTACAGCTCTTGCCCTTCATCCTTCCCCCTGATTCCTGCCTGGAATGTAGATGTGATGCTTGGAGGTGCAGCAGCCATCTCCTCACATGAGGACTGAATGTCACTACACATACCTACAAAAATACAGACAATATTAAACTGCTTTTAAAAGAAAATATCCCTATTTAAGTCAAAATGGGAGAAGAAGGGCGGGGCAAGAGGCAGGGACTGGCCAGATTCAGGAGCTGGGCAGGACAGAAGCCCATAAAAATATAGACTATGGTAGCCCACGTTTAAGAACATTCCTCTCTTCCCCTACACACGTCAGCGCCGCTCACGATAACCTGGCCTGTACAGAGCCAAAGGCAGAGGCAGGCACAAGGATCACACTAAATTTTCACAAAAACTCCTCAATAATTCAGTGACTCGGTCACTTGGCGAATCAGCTAAGTAAATTAGCTTTCAGCAAAGTGACTTAAAGCCTGTGTTGTCAGCTGGAACCACTGCCATTGCCAGGCTTTATAATGTCTGCGCAGTCCCCTGGGCCCGGCAGACTGGCGCCCAGCTAAGCCGGGACAGCGCGCCTGTCTCTGCTCTCTGTGTGCTCCGGGAGGGGCGGGCGAGGGCTCCTGTGCCCCGTCGCCCCGATGGGACTTGGGCGGAACGGCTCTTCCACAGTCCTCTCTCCCTGGAGGATTCAGGCTCAGTCGCTGGGGTTGGGTGCAGAGAAAAACCCACGGGACGCCTGGGCTTCGATAGCACCAGGCCTTCCCGCTGGAGCCTGCCCCTTGGATACTGGCCAGGCTCTCGGAGCCAGCGCTCCCCGTCTTCACAACATCCCCGGTGATGCTGCTGCTGCTGTGCCCGAAGAGACAGGCTTCGAGACAGACTCTCCTGTACCACCTTGCCTCCTCTATCGTTTGCCAGCGCTGCCCTAACAAGATGACTCCACAGACTGAGGGGCCTAAACAACAGACAGTTCATCGTTCACAGTCATGAAGGCTGAAGGCCAAGATCAAGGTGTTGGCCGGGTTGGTCTCTCCTGAGGCCTCCGTCCTTGGCTTGCAGATGGCCGTTCTCTCCGTGTGTCTTCACGCACTCTTCCCTCCGTGCACGGCGGTGCCCACATTTCCTCTTCTTATAAGGACAGCAGTCAGACTGGAATAGGGCCCACCCTAACAACCACGATTTAAACTTAATTTCCTATTTACAGGCCCTATCTTCAAATACAGTCACATTTTGAGGTGCTGGAGGCTAGGGCTTCAACACAGGAAGTTTGGGAGAACACAATTAAGCCCATAAAAAGCATATTAGGCCCTCAAAATGTTTACTAAATTGTGCAGTGATCTTATCCCCAGATTACCGAAAGCCCGCCTTCTCTGCATTGCACTTAACAAAGCAGCCTTCCGTTGGAGATTTGCTTTCCCAAGTGGCTTGTCGACAGGAGCAAATACACTAATCATGCCAATGCAAGCATCCTACTAAATGTGACAGATCTATTTTTCATTGCAAGCTAATACATCAGAATTCTGGCGTTTGCCTCATTCGGATGGGCACTTTCATCAGCTTGAGACGGCCTCCAAGGGCTCATTACCCAGTCACCAACAGCTGTGCATCCCTTCACCTTTGGGAACAAGAATCAGGTTCTGGGATGCAGTGAATGATCGTGGCCACACTGCTGTGGTCTTCCCTGACATAGGACCCCTCTTCCCTAATTATTCCTGTTTTTCAAAGGGTCAGAGAGGCTGGGTAAATTTTGCAAAGTCACAGCTGGTAAGTGGTGGCAGAATTCACCTCTGATTCTCTCTGTCTGCAAAAGTCTTTCTTCTTGTGAATGAACATGCCAAACAAGTGGCAACTGACTGTCTAATTCCCAAGTGTCACTGATGTCAGTCCTCCATGGGGGAATGCTTTGGGGAAAAATGGGGGAGGGTGGCACATCCAAGAAGCCTGACAGAAGTAAGGAGCAGATAGCGCCATAGAACTGTCTGCTGAGGCTTAAACTTAAACCACCTGGTCAGATGCAGCGTCTGGGACACAGGGGCCCAGCCTTGGAAGCCATATTTTGGCATTTTCCCCAGGCCTGAATCTTCTAAACCAGGGACTGCAGAAAATAATGTATAAAGAACAAACAAACAGAAAGGAGGAAGGTCAGGAGTGTGTCCTCCCAAGGTTCAAGTCTTTCGGAAGCTGCTCTTCCCACCTCCCCTGGGCCTCCTGGCTTCACCTGTAGGGCCAGGTTTCTGCTTCCTCCCAAGTTCAGTGTTATTTTCCTGCTTTGTATCATAACCTCTGCAAGGACTAGTGGCAGTGGTGCCCACAAGGAGAGGGCATGCGCAGTGACTAAGAACAAGTCATCAACGTCACAGAAAACAGATTTAAATCCAGGTTCAAACACTTACTTTCCTTCCAAGATAGTAAGATGGGTATAACAGTCCCAAACTTGTAGGTCAACCATGAAGAGTAAATGTGATAATAAAGTCAAATTCTTGGCACACTGTGAATGCTCAGTAAAGGATATTAAAACCAACCCACACTTAAGGCTTTGGTCTTGCATGATAACCCTCTGGGTATTGATAACAGTTTTCAGAAGTTTAAAACCCACATGTCTTGATTTCATATTGTTTCTTCACTCAGTTTCCTCCTTCCTGTGTTTTCTTCTTTTTTTTTTTTAAGAGATGAGATCTTGCTCTGTCGCTCAGGCTGGTGCATGATCATAGCTCACTGCAGCCTCAAACTCCTGGGCTCAAGGATCTTCCTGCCTCAGCCTCCTGAGTAGGTGGAACTACCGGTGCATGCCACCATGCTGGCTATTTTTTTCTTTTTTTAATTTTTCTAGAGACAGAGTCTCACTATTTTTTCCAGGCTGGTCTTGAATTCCCAGCCTCAAGTACTTCTCCTGCCTCAGCCTCCTGAGTTGCTGGAATTCTGCTTTGTTTTTTCTCTTAAGACTATACGACATCAGTAGACAAGGGTTTGGGTTCCAGCTTAGCTAGCGATTGGTCACATGACCTTGGACAAGTGACTCATCTGTTAAAGATACAGTTTCTTTACCTGAAAAATAATAGTAACAGCTATTATTTAATGGGCCACACACCCAGATGGGTGCATTAATACATTATATAACTTAATCTTCTTAACCCTGTGAGGAAGGCATTTTTCCCCAAGTTAGAGATGAGCAGTTTAGTAGGTGATGCAAGGTTACTCAGTTAATGACCAGCTGGGCCAGAATTTCAACCCTGAACTTAGGACCTTCAAAGCTGATGCTCGTTCGCCTGCATCAGCCTCCTCCCCAGGGGGCTGACATGCTGTTCCTCCCGGGGCTTTGGTGTGGGCATGGAGACTGTGGATGAGAAACTGCTTTCTGTGTTGCAGAGAGGCAGAGTGAATGTCAGCTGTTGCTTGATGTCATGTGCTGGCTCTGCATCTGCCCTCCCTTTGGGACCCTTCTCTCACCCACAACATCCCCGGTGGAAGGAAAGAGTGGGCAAAGCTATCGTTCTGTCCCTGAACAACTTCCCCCTCTGGACCTCGGATGGTTCCCTTGGGAACCAAGCAAACTCCTCACTCTGCTCTGAGGATGGGCTGGCTGGGAAGGCTGCCAGAGAGGGGCTTCTGCTAGATTTTCTGCTCTTGCTGGCCTTGGTGGCCTAGGACACTTGCGGATTGGGCAGAAACTGGCAAGTGTGGGGTAGAAAAGAAAACTCATAGAAATTCGGGTAGAGACCAAAACCAAAGTCAGGTGGACCATCCAACTCGACCCTGACTCTGAAGTTCCCAGACAGGGAGGAGACTAAAGGTGGAGCATGGGAAGACCAGAAAGAGGAAGAACTGCCAACGTGAAGCAGGGGCGTCAGAGCCCAGAGAAACTCCTACTCAGAGTGTCAGTGCCGAGCTACATTATGAGCCAAATTTTGCTGAAGCCCAACCCAGCATCCACATCAAACATGCCTACTCTTCTCATCGCTTTCCAGAGGTCCACCCATCAAGGCACTGGCGTGTTGGAGGCTACAAGTCACTCTCTCCCCTTGCCTCCAGGTTGTGTCCAGCTGGCAGTGAACACAGGAGCGAAACAGGGACCGGTGAATCAGTTTCCTCAATAGCAGCAAGGGCCCTATAATACTCAAGGTCATGGTTTTCTAGTAGACCGTCTCCCTCCCCTGTCCTGAGTGGAAGGTGGGTGGCCCAGCAGAGCAGGGCTAACTTATTCACTAAGCCACTGCTTTGCCTTCTTGCAGACCCAACAGGAAGCAGGAGCCCTGGGGTGAGTGAGCAGTGACGTCAGCACATTAACCTTGTCCAGCAGAGCACCATGGCCACTGAGCGCCAGCTCTTGCCAGCTCTTGCCAGCTCTCCAGCGACTGAGTCAGTGTTTGTCCTTTCTGCTAACAGTACAGAGGAGGACACAGAGGTAAACCCACAATCCTGGTTTGCCTGGGACTGAGGTGTTTCCAAGATGTGGGACTTTCAATGCTGAAAACAGAAAGTCCCTAGCAGATCAGGATCAGTTTGCCACTACCTTCCTCAAGCCTTAGCACTTGTCCCCTCTGAAGAGGGGACAGCATGCAGAGAGGGGAAGAGGTTTCTCCCTGCGGTAGCTCCAGCAGCACCTCTAGGCTAATGAGCCCTGGGGTAATCAGTGGATTGGGTGCAGGTGTGGGGATGAGATTTTGGCTATAAGCACAGTACTGCTTTCTGTGTGGTGGGACTACTGGTGGTTTTTATGTTCTTTATACTTGTCTATTTTTCCCAAACATTGTATAATGAACGTCTGTACCAGGGTAATCAGGAAAAAAGAACTATATTATATTCAGACAACAGGAATAAAAAATGAGACCCGTGATTTAAATAATAAAATTCATTTTTAAAATGTGCTCCTTTGATCATTTTCTCCTATTCCCTAGATGGAGATGAGAAACACAGTTATTTTATTAACCTGTGCAGAACAACAAGTTAGGAAAATGGGAAATGTGTTCCAAATTTTCCTTCTATTGCCTTTAGATTTCCCAGTGGTACTACCAACATTTTTAGAAGTCTTTCTCACTATTCTCGCCTTCTTAATCATAATCAACTGTCAGTATTTAATCTGAATTCTCCCCAAGCCCAAACTATATTATCCTATGCCTCTCCAAATACACTGAACTATGATTTAACATTTTTCCCTCTGTTTAATTAGCATTTTCCGCCATTTGAGCAAACGTGGGTGAAAATAAAATTTGCTCCATTACCAGCCTAACTGAGGAGAGAATCTAAAGAGAGAGATTTTCTGGTCCTGATTCAGCTACTTTCTTCAGGTATGGCCTTAAATGTGCCCAGGACTCAGGTTCTTCATCCAAAAGATGGGCTGGGTGGCATTATCCTCCAAGTCTGAGTGCCCCTGGGAGGCTCAACCAGAAAGAGTGAACACGGAAGTGCTCTGTATACCACAGGATACCATCCAAATATTTGCAAGTCCTTATCATCGGATTGACCATTTTGCCTTAGGTGCCAGAAAACATAGAGACCAATTCAACTAGAAAACAAGAAAACTTCATCCATCCATCCAAAAGCACTTATTTATCTCCCCCATTACCTCTGTGTTTGGAGCTGGAGACTCAGAGATGAATAAGACAGTCTAACGTGGGGCTGAGTCCAGGGTACAGTCTACAGGGATGTTGGAGGCTTTGAGACCATCTTCCACCTGTTCCTCTTAGTTCTGGACTCTGGGTCCATAGGAGACAAGTCTGATCACTGCTAAGGTTGAAAAGCAAAGCTTCCAACCACTTCCCTACTGCTGACTGATAGAAAGTCACATTTTTCTTTCCTTTTATCCAAAGGGAAAAATAAACACTTAAAAAAATGACAAAAGTCCTTCAGGCAGGAAATTGGACTCAGAGATAGAAAAAAGCCAAACAGTAAACACTTGAACTAGCAGGGAGAAAAGCTATTCTCTAAAGAGCTTCACTGGGACACCACTGGAGAGGCTGAAAACAAGCCCTTTGAAAACAGCAGGTGGGTCTCATCCCCTTCATATACGTTTATTGCAAACTTTATTTCAAGCTCCATCTTGGCTCAAAGAAATCATTAACCACTTCGGTACCAGCGTCGACTATAGTCAATAGCCACAGATAAACGTGCACAGCGACTTTAGCCGACAGCCGTGATATGACTTTTCTGATTTTTCATTTATCAAGATAAAATTGTGAACATTTAAAAATAACATAATGAAAACATGTATGTATATGTTACCTATTCTGATTTGCATGACAAGTAAAGCTGCCTGTAAAGTAAAACAAGCTTTCAGTGCTTTAAAGCTTTCCTCATCACACAAGAGCAAGACGGATTCGTCGTCAATGCACAGCACAGACTGTCGTGCGGACTGTGAGTGCCGGCTGTGGGCGAGGTTTCGCAGCCAGTGAGCGCGGTCCCGAAGTGGTTAAACACACAGACAAACACACACTCAGACAGAGGAGCCTCCACTCTTGGAGGCTGAGGCTGAGGGGAGACAAGGATGACTCCCTTCCCCAAGGACCAGGTCTGCTTCCCAAGTAGACAACATCCCGTATAATGTGGGTGGCCTCTGGAAACTCCTCCTCTTATCCAAGTCCCTCCTTGTCCCACTCCAACCTACCTTATGAATGTCTGAAACTCAATCCCATTGTGATTTCATTCTTTTGGGTTAAGACATTGTCCCTGCTACACAACCCACCCTGGGTGTTGATAAAAGTGGGCAAAATTTGACAAGCCAAGTTCCAGGGACCTGCAGGAGCAAAGGAGTTAGTGGCGAGTTGCTCAGGATGGAGAAGCCCTGTCCCAGATGTCCATCAAGAGGACGCCACAGCCCAGTGGTGCTCAAACGTCAGCAGCCTCAGACTCACCTGGGGGGTGTGGTGAAACACAGACTTGGCTAGAGACGGAATTTCAGGCTCAAGGGCACATGTGTGAGGCTAGTCCTTCTGCCACCTGATGTTGCCACTGAGAAGTTGATATCACTGATTCTGCCCCTTCGGCAGTAATCTGCCTTCCTTTGTAGTAGCTGTTAGGTTTTCCTATTTATTGACTTATTCTTCTGAAGCAGTGCTATATCATGTCCAAGTTTCATTTTGTTTTGTTTGCTTGCTTGTGATTCCAAGTGGTAGGATTGTTTGTTCTAAGGGCTCAAGTCTTTCTTCAGTTCTGATAATTTCTCAGGCAATAAATCTTCCTATGTCACCTTTCCAGCACTTTATTCCATCATTTTAAACCTTTGCACTGGGATGTCGAGTGTGGATAATGTCAAATGGATGAGAAAAAAGCAAGCGAGTGCAAAGGGTTAAACTCCTATTAGAGGTATGTTATCTCTTCTTGCTCTGTCCTCTCTATTTACCTTTCCTTTTATCTTTTCTACCTCTGTCTCTTCATATTTAACCATACAGTTTGCTGATGTACTCTTCTGTAATCTTCAGACTGCTGCACTTGTTAAAAGAACAAATTAACTGCTTGTGTTTGCTACATAATCACTGTTCTTGTTCAATAATCAATGGATTTAATCCATTCTTTTATCTCCCATACACTATTAAATATATTCATTTAAGTCCCCCCCCCCAATATATACACTGCTGATGGTATACTGCTATTTTTGAGATTGTTTTTTCTGTTTCTGGTCTATAAAGATGCCCATATATTATTTTAGAATGCTGTTATATAATTACTAATATATTTATTATTTCTATGTGCTTTTGAAATAATAGCCCTTATGCCATGCTCAACCATCATCATCTTGGGAACATCAGCATATGCTCTCAATCCTTGTCAATTCCCAGCACCTGTCTCCAGAAAGCCAACCTCAAAATATCTTCAAAAGCCCAGAGATCGCTTTGCAAAATGAGCATGAGTCTCCTTTAGAGAAATCCTGCAGTTACCATCTCTGTTATCTCTCTGTTTTAAGGAAGCATAGTGTGCACATGGGTTCTCTAGATGCTTCCTTATTCCCTGAGTTCAATTTAATATATAAAAAAGAAGAGGAGGGGGAAGAGTAAAGCTATTTATTGAGGCTACTATCTGAGATAAAGAACAGTATATGTTCCCACTTCTCAACCCCACTGTAGAATATTTATCCCAGGAAAAAAAAATCCATTGCTTACCAACTGGGCTGTATGTGCTGTGGGGCAGGCTCAGATTCATTCACATACAAGAGTTGTGTCCTTTGTGCCTAACACATGGAGCCATGTATGATCTCAATGAACAGCCTTAAGAAGTAAGAAAGATTTGTTTTATTAAAGCTATCTTTTGGTTGAGTAAACTGAGGGTCAGAGTCACAGCCAGGTACTCCCAGAACTAGGACTGGGACCCAGAATTTCTGACATTTGACTCAAACACATCCCAGGAGAACTCAAAGTCATGAGCTGCATCTTATTTATCCATGCGCTCATGTGAAGACATAGAAGGTATTCAATAAGATGTTTGTTCCACCATTGTAATTAAATGAAATACTATAATTAAATTAATTATCTATTTGTTTCTCGATGCTTCGCATTCGTGAAACATTCTAGAATCTTATGACAGCATTAGGACCCTCTTCCCAGAAAAAAATGCACATCTGCACACACACAGACAACACACAAAATTTTGCATTAGTGTCAAAGGGTCCTAAACTGGGTTAACTCCTAAAACTGGTTTAAACTTCAAAATGCCCTTTCAAAATCTTGAAATTTTTGGACTCAGAGGAGGCCTTGAAGATTATTGATTTCAATTTCCTTATTTCGCAAATACAGAAACTGAAGCCTAGAGATAGGAAGTTTCTGGTAGAGTGATCCCAGAGTCCATGCAAAGAAGGCCGGGGCTGTCTGCTGTTAGGAAGTCCTCCTCAGAGTCAGCCGGGGAAAGATCCTCCACCTCCCTCGGACATGGGCCTTGCTCAGAACTGCTGTCCCTACTCTCACCTTCCTGAGCTTCCTGTTGGCAGGAGTGACCTATCCAAGGCCTCACAGCCAGGAGAAGTCCTGAGACTAGAACCCAGGTCTCCTTACTCCTAGCCCATTGCCCTTGCCATGACTAATTTTGTCTCCCAAAGTGCCTCCTCCTCTTCTTCCACACTCTCAGCCAGCTTCTCTCATCTCATCCTTCCTTCCAGGTTCTAGTTTTATTGGCTTCTTTCTTACATGACATGTCCCTTTTGTTTAATTAAAAAGGAATCAAAATTTCAGTCCACAAAATGACAAACAGATTAAGATACTTGAAACCACATTTACTTGCATGTTTCCAGTGTAATGCTTCCTAAACCAAACTCTTTAAAGCTAAATAAATAAATCATGGCATATCATTTATTCAACCCTGAGAAAACAACACCATAAAGAAGATATCTGATAGGACTGGATAGAAGTGTCGTTTAAAATCCTCTTCTGAAAAATGTCACTAGAGGCTTGGATACATCTCTAATGTGCTAAAATAAATTAAAATGCAAATTGATGATATTTATAGAGGATATGGGCACAGAGCAAAATTAAATTTGCTATCGATATCACACTATGATTAAACCAAAAGAATTGATGCTTCCTGAGAATAAAAATTGTTAACTGCCTCAGCACCTTAATTACATAATTTACTAGTGAAGCAGCTTCTCCTATAGAATTGAAAAATTATCTGATAAACAATAGCCAAAGAAAAAAAATTCTTTTGGATATTAACCCCTGCAACGTGCCCCCAAAATACATAAGGGACAAAATATTTCTGAGTGGCCAGTGGTGGAACTCAGGTCTCAGGACAGGACAATGACTTATCCAAGTTATACAGCAGTAAGTTATGGAGGCTAGATTTCCAGATTAGGCCGTGGTGTCTGTGAATTGGTTTTTCTGAAAATAATAATAAAAATAAATAATAAAGGTGAGTTTTGCTTTCAGCAACGACTGACTAGGTTTTGTTAGACCAACCATCCTGCCCAAGACCATAAAAAACCTAAACAAAATGAAAAAGAAAGCCTATTCAAAGGCATCAGAAAGTTAAGGCAAAGAGATTTTCTAGGGCAAGATCCAGCAAACCAAGGGAAGTAAGACCAGAAAGTGCAGCTCCGTTCCTGCTCAGTTTGCTTGTTGGTTCCAAAAGCAAAAGCTGAGCTTTCGAGAAGCTAAATAGAGTTTTGGGGATTCTCACAGGACTAGAAGGAAATAAAATAAGGTTCATGGTTCTCCAACAAGGAGAGGTTTGGAAAACGTGTAAGTCTTTTAGTTGGAAAATATGGAGAGCTACCCTCTAGGAGTAGCAGTAAATGAGAAACTGACCATCTCTTCCAAGAATTGAGGCTTCTGATAATTTGAATCCCTGATCTGATTGAGGTGATGCACCCTTAGCTTAGTTTTGGAAAGATTTGACAGAGAAAAGAAAAACTGCACAAATGTGACAAATAGTAAACAAATAGCAAAATGCTAGGCTTAAACCATATCAGTAATTATATTAAATAAAAATGGACCAAACATTCTAGTTAAAAGGAAGAAATTGTCAAACTGAATATAAAAGCAAGATTTGGCTGGGTGTGCTGGCTTATGACTGTAATCCCAACACTTAGGGAGGCCAAGGTGGGAGGATTACTTGAGGCCAGGAGTCTGAGACCAGCCTGAGCAACATAGTGAGACCCTGTCACTACAAAAAACAGGAAAAATTTGCCAGGTGTGATGGCAGGTGCTCATAGTTCTAGCTACTCATGAGGCTGAGGCAGGAGGATAGCTTGAGCCCAGGAGTTCAAGGCTGCAGTGAGCTATGAATTCTGCCACTGCACTCCAGTCTGGGCAACAGAGCAAGACTCTGTCTCACAACAACAACAACAACAACAACAAAAAGCGAGATCCAAATGCACACTGTCTATAAGAGATGTATTTTAAATACAAAGACATAGATCATTTAAAAGGTTAGGAAAAGATGCTTTATCAAAAAACTAAGCATAAGGAAACAGGTGTGTTTTATTAATATCAAAGTAGGTATCAAAATAAAGAGTATTATTAGAGATAATAAACACTGAAAATGTCAATTCATCAAGCAGACATAACAATCCCAAATGAATATGCTCAAAATTGCAATGATTCATGAAGCAAAAACTGACCAAACTAAAAGAAAAGAGAAATGACAATTGGAGATTTTAACTCTCCTCTCTCAGTAGTTAATAGAAGAATTATCAACTACTATCAACCCTATTGACAAATTTGAACTAATTGACACTTATGTAATTGAAACCCAACTGACAACAGCAGAATACACATTCTTTTCAAACGCACAAAGAATATTCACCAAGATACACCATATGTTTGTCTATAAAATAAGCCTCGATGCATATTAAAAGATTAAAACCTTACAAAGTATGTTCTTGGCCAGGTTGAAATTGAAATTGATAACAATAAATCTTCTAGAAAAATCCCTCAAGAACTTGACAATAAGAAATACACTTTTAAACAATCTATGACTCAATAGTAAAATTAGAATATATTTTTAATTTAATAATAAAAAACTCAGAATATGTGGAATGTAGCTAAAAAGTATTTAAACGAAAATTTACAGCCTTAAATACTTATATGAGAAAAAAAAGGGCAAACTTTTAAAATCAATGCTCTACATTTCTACTTTAAAAAGTTAGAAAAAGAAAAGCAAATTAAACCCGATGTACAAGGGCAGAAATAAAGATGAGATCAGAAGTTAATGAAACAGAAAACAAAAAGTAGAAAAGTTAGTAAGGCCAAAAATAATAAAGAAAATATAGAGAAAAAAGTTGCTAATGTTAGTAATAAAAAAGAAAGAATAAGTACATATTCTACAGATATTAAAAGGAGAATCAGGCAATATTATAAGCACCTTTATACCAATAACTTCAGCAACTTGACAGATTCTTTGAAAAACACAACTGACCAAAATAACAAGAAAAGAAATGGATGTCTGAAACACTGCTGTTATCTATTAAAGAAATTGAATTCATAATAAAACATGTTCCCACAAAGAACAGATGGTTTCACTGATAAATTCCACCAAACATTTAAGGAAAGAACAACAGCAATTTTACACAGCCTCTGCATTTATTTTTAAATCTTTTTCTCTTCTTCTTTTTTTTAATGCATATTTTACTTATATAGCATAGCCTCTTCACGTTAGGAGCCTAGTTCTTGTCCTGAGAAGGGGTTGATTGATGATGTCTACAAGAGTGGTCTATTGTTTTGGTCAATGGATTTGAGGAAGTACCTGAAACAAACAGTAAAATTATTTATACTTTTATTTTGCTGAGGAAGAATCTCTTGGAATGACAAAATCACGTCAATGCAGACAGTGGGCTGTGGTTACAGGAGGTCTCAGTGGTCCCTGTAATGCTTTAACAGAGTGGACACATCTCTGATGTGGGTGCCTTGGGGAGAAGTAGGGGGAGCATCTAGGAAGGGGCACGGTGGGGGTAGGGCTTCTGGGGAGCTAGAAACGTTCTCTTTCTTAACCTGGGTGGTGGCTACACATGTGTGTTCACTTTGTGATAATTCATCAGGCTCTCACTTAGGATCTGTGTGGTTCTATTTATGTGTACTATACTTCAAGAACAATTTCATTAAAGAGTAGTAAACATAAATAAATAAACCAGTTAAAATAATAATGATGGTTGTGATTTCTAGAATATTCACAGTCATTACAGCTTTCTGGCCTGATTGATGAGAAAAAAAGAAGACAGATGGGATTATTGAAAAAATATGAGGATGGGCTATCACAAGCCATTTAGCTGATAATTACACAGTAGTAAAAAGCTTATGATTACTAACTACTAAATGAAGACAGTGAAATAAAAATTAGCACCTAATCTACGATGGTAACTATAAATATAAATATATACATATAAAAATAATTGAGTTTGAGAAAAAAAAACACAGGAAATGAATAAAGCGATTATGTTTTCTACTGAAGTTAGTAAAAGTAGTTTTCATCAGTAAAAATAGTCTGACTTAACATAAGGGGGGGGCAGTGTTTTTTCCCCTAAATTCAGTTCCTTTATTTGTTTCTTGCTCCTTATTTTCTTAGTTTTGTATTGATGTATAACAAACATAAGAGTAATAACATGCGCAACTCTTAAGCACACAGCTCCTTACATTTTTACAAAGGGACTATGTCTGTGTAGCAGGCATTCAGATCAAGGTGCAGACTGTGACCAGCGTCCCAAATGCTTCCCTGTGCCCTTCCCATCCCCCACACCCCCACTGCCCCAAAGGTAACCACTCATTGGACGTCTGTCACCATAGTTAAGTCTGACTGGGTTTTGAACTTCAAAACATACAGTATGTATGTACTCTTTCATGCCTGCTTCTTTCGCTGGACACTCTGTGAGTGAGCTCTTCCTTTCAGTAGCACCATGATGGCAGGTCACTGTGCTCCCATCGAACAGGGCTCAGGGTGCCATGGAAGAGCAGGGACTTCACAAACAGACTTGTAACAGAGCAGACGCCCCGTAGATATGGGAGGGAAACATTGACAGTGGGGAATGTGTAACAGAGGGAATGGCCTGGGGAAAAAAATGGCAAAAAATATTTTCTGTCTCTTTAAAACATCCTCCACTCCTTTTTGAGAACTAAAGCCTGCACCCCTGCCTCAGGCTGGTGGTTGGGAGAGGCAGGGTAAGACTTTTGTTTATTTGTGCAACAGCCTGACCTGGTAAAAAGAGATCATGGGCGGAGGTCCTCAGTGAGATGGGTGATCATCTACTATTAACTATAGTTTATAATAACTATAACTATTATACTGTTAGTTTATAATAACTAATAACTATTATTAACTATAGTTGAACAGTAATTGCCCAAAGCTGTGAATCCATCCTTTAAAAGCTCTGTATTTCTGTGAATGTTCAGGAAATTGGGATTTTGAGATGAGAAGGTCTACCATTTTTCCTCCTTTGCTGGCAAAGTAATAAAACATCTCTTTCCTTCCTCCTCAAACCATTTGTCCTCATTCTTCTGATTCAGCCTCATGAACAAGTGGCCGAGTTTTCAGTAACAGGCTGAGCAGGATTTGAGTTCTAGCTCAACTACTCTGGCCTTGGGATAGATTTTGAACCTCTCTGTGCTCATTACTGCATCTGTAGAATGAGAAAATAATAGTTATTAATACATGGCAGGATAATTGGAAGAATTATAAATAAAAATATCAATAATAATAAAGCTAATCTTTATTGAACACTGTGTGTGTGCCAGGCAGTTGAGGTCTGGCTTTCAGCAGCAGCACTGCCATGTGCGTGAATCCCAGGCTCTGCCCTTCTCTTCCAAATCCCAACCTCCAGAGAGATAATTCAACTATCTCAGCGTGGGTCAGGCAGACACCTCTGGAAAAATCAGACTATACAGTAGGGGTGAGGAGCATTGGGCATTTATGACCAGGGGACAGGAGCCCCAGCCTGAGGACTGAGCATCCTCTTAGAGAAGAGGGGGTGTCTCCAGGCAGGTAATCTAAGAGCACCTGCTGCACCCTCACCAGCCTGGCCAGAGAAACGTGCAACTAACTGGATGGACGCAGTCTAGCAAAGAAAAACTAGAATCCGAAGTCCCTACATATATGCAGTTTTGTCATCTGGCTCATACAGAAAACTAGCCCCTGTCACCATGAGGCTTAAGGTACAACAAAAGAGATAACATTGATCTAATAACACACCGAGAAGGTCAACTAGCCACCAAGTCAAGGGATGGCAACCAAAGATAAGAGTGTCCATCCTTGGTCAGTTTGGTTGGAACCACTATTGTGTTGTCTTAACCATGTCTCCAAGCCCATGCAATCCTAAAACAAACAACCCCTTACCAAAAAATCAAAAGGACACACACAGTAACCCCTTGAGATAGGTTCTGTATTATTATTCTCATCTTCCAAATGGAAAAGTTCACAGCAAGGGGCAAGGCGACCTGATCTGTCCACCTATAGACCTGGGATGTCTTACATTGTATGATTCCTGCCCGCACAGTTTTATTAATTTAAAATATTTTTTGAACCTGCTTTGATGTCAGCTGGTCTAACTGGGCAGCCACCTGGATAGGAAGCAGGGAGGTGTGGCCATGGACAAGGGGGCTCCTGCTCTTCCTCTGCTCTTACACCCCGGCCCAGCCTTTCCTGTGCTGCCCCACCTGCCTGCCCATTTTGTTAAGATTTGCTGTGTCTACCAGTGTTGAGAGGAGAACAAAGATCATACAGCATAACTGCTACTCAGCTTGCAAACGATGAGAGAAGAGGGCAAAAATACATACTTAAAGAGGCTCATTTCTGAAAAGGATGAGTGATTATTTCCTCCCAGAATTAAAATTATGTAAATTCATTCACTGCAGGGAGGGGGAAAGATGCCCTCTGGAAAATGAAGCTAAGCTAAGTTTAGCTCAATTTGCATTTCTAGTACATTAACAACTTCGGTCTGCAGTGTGGAGGGCGAGGGGGAGGGTGACCCAATTACCCATCTTAAAGGGGGCAGGACAGAGCCACGCTGGCGAATGCTTACGTTAGGCATGACGGGGTATGCTCTGGGTCACATGGCACTCCTGCAAGTGCCACTCCTCCAACCCCCATCCCTGCCCCATCTCCCCATCCTCCTCCCTAACCCCTCTCCATGGGCAGCTGACCTTCGACTTGACTCCTATAAGGAGTCACAAGAGGAAGCCTGATTCAGTGACAGAGTGAGGGTAGAATCCTCCCTGTCTTGGGCTGTCACAGCCTCTTTCCATGAAATGGGAACTAGCCATAGTTCCTGTGCATGGACAGCACCTGGCACGAGTGGACTCTCGAGGAGGGTTGTCATTGTGGGTCACACAGCTTGGCCCTGCTCGTCATCCCTATTATCCATTCTTGGACCCATCCATCCACTCACTCGTTACTCCGCTCCTTCAGCAGACGTCTGTCCATACCAGGTGCTGCCAGAGCAGCGATGGAACCTTAAAGACAGAAAGAAGGAGCACAACCTCTTCCGCAGGCAGCTCACCCCGGGAGGATGACAGTGGACAGCTAACTGCGCAGAAGCAGTGTGTGGGGAAAGTGCTGGAGCGAGCTCTGAGGAAGGTGCTCTTGGTTTTTGGTGGTGGGGGACAGGAAAAGTCTTCGTGGAGAAGGGATGTTCAGGCCTAGTAGAGCAGGATTTCGTCAGGCAAAGCTGGGCACGTGGAGGGGATTCAGGGTGCGGGTGGCGGGCAGGGGTAGGACGAGAGCAGGCTTGGACAGGAGCTCAGGCCGGGTCCGGAGCTGGAGCCCTTTTGCTGCCGGGAAAACGACACAGCAGCAAACCAAGGCACGCCTCCTTCAGATGTTAGGGCCAACGTCCAGTGAGGGTGTTCTCATCCAGGCGACAACAGAAAACAGAAGCAAAATCACAGTTAAGTGGGGAGGGGAGATGACTTCATCAAAGTTTAACTCCTTGGATTTAACTTAGCAGTACAGGACTTTGGGCACGACTTTGGCCAGGACATTGTCATCAACGCACAGTTGTGTGGCATGGATTACAGGTAAACTCTGAGGTTCTGGAAGTCTATGGGTTCCTGAAAAGTCCTTCTAACTGCCAGGTTGTGTAAGTCAAATGAAATGCAAAATTCACTTGATATCCTTGCTATATAAATAGATAAATAAAACCTGTAGTGAATTGTTTTATAAAGCAAAGACCCAACTCTTTATTTCTATGATTTTTAAGTTTGGGGTTCCACGTAGAAATAAACTCTCAGTGTGGAAAGGGACTCAGTGCTCTATGCTGTCCTGAGGACTGTGGATGCAGAGGGGAAAACACACCTTTTGTGGGTTCATGTGGATTGAAATGAAACAAATAAATTGCCCCTACCTTTCTGGGGAAAAAAATCACTTCTGGCTTTTTAATAGTGGACTTTGTCAAAGTGGTTTGAAAGTATAGATAACATCTAAAATCAATTATTAAGGGAAACTTATTTTTCCCATAATCTTAAAAAATCTGTTTCTTTCTTGTTTTTAATCTTTAGCATAACTTTTGCTCCGTTGGCATAATAACCACAAGTAGTATGGCATAATGCGGACTTAAAAAGCAAGGAAACCTGTTCTCCAGCTCTACTGTTTAACCTCTATAGCCTTCGTTTTCCCATCTATAAAATGGAGGAAATAATCTCCATGCAATTTGTTCTGCTGTTAGTGTAGCTGGTTACTGAATGAGCATGATGGTGCATTGGGATCAAATGCAATTTCGTGCTTATTCTCGCATTCCTTTCAACTTTATTCCTGGGGTGGGGGTGGGGATGGGGAGAGAGTGTGGGGAGGAGGGTGGCCTCCCTGTGCCTGTGAGTGACCAGTCAGCAGCCTCTTCTGCTCACACCTGGACAGGTGACAGTCTTAAGGCTGCAAACACAGTCACAATTCAGCAATTTAAAAGTCCAGTTCTTTTTAATGATCCAAACTCTAAACTTGACTTAGATTTAAAGCTTTGCCCCTCCAAGCTCAGGCCTGCTTCAGTGAACAGGGCAGTGGGGAAGGGGAGGTTGGTCCTTCTGCTCTCTGCTGTCTCCTGTGCACTCTCTCCTGATCAGAGCTGGGGCTTCAGATCTGCTGGATGAGACCAGGCGACGGGAGGTGGAGGTTGGGAGGGAGGATGATTCTTGCTTACTGGGTGACAGCTCTCTGGCCTGGCCAGTGGGTAAGGCTGCAGGGAAGAGATTCCAAGGTCTATGAGAGTCTCCCAAAGCAGCCCTCACTAGGCTTGAGGCTGACACACCCTCGCTCTCTTTACCAATCTTCTCTCAACCTTTCATAACTTCAAACCAGGGAAGGCAGTCAACAGACAAAACAGGTTCTTCTTCACTGCCATTGTAAATCCTGCATGTGGGAGTCTCACCCACATTCACCATCCTCAACCCCAGCATATTGACGCTTTAGTAAAAACTCAGTCAATAAGAGTCTCCTTTTAACATCCTGCCACATAAAGATTAGAAATAATAAATCTCAAGTGGTTGGCTTATAGTAGGTGCTCAATAAATTACTGACATAGTATTAGCCTTATTAGTAAATTTTTTCTTCCACGTGGCAGATGAGAGGGGATTTTCCCCGTCCCAGCAAGTGCCTGTTTAAAGGCATCAGAATTCTTTTCTAAAAATGTTCTGTAGTCAACACATTTAGATTTCCCCAAGCCAAATTCTTGTTAATTATTCAACATTTTAAAATATGCCACAACTAAAACCACATGCTTTAACTAAAAACTCTATTCAAGCACATCCTGGGATTGGCACATCCAGTGGTTGTTGGTGCTACGCCAGCATCAAATTTAAAACAAGAGTTTCCATTTTGGGTTTGAGGCTCCTTTAAAAAAAAAAAGTGCCACTTTCTCAAGAATGAATGCATTTATTCTACAGGTCCATGTGAAAGTTAAAATACAAATTTTAAAAATGGCTCGGAAATCTCACTGAAAATCTGTTTCCATCGGTTCTTTGGGAAATAGGGTGGCATGCTAATTCTGCTTCTCCCACCTCTGCGCCTGGCAAAGAAAGATTTGGACTATTTCCCAGACAACCAACTGAATCAAAAAGCATGAACCTTCCAGGAAACCGGAGACAGCTAATTACCCAGAGTCCGTGTTTACACATACACGTATACAGGGGTATGTTTGCACCCTGCCCGTCCACGACTTTGCAGGTGCTGAGGGTCCCCTGCTGAGAGAGCTGACTGTTTTGTTTTTCTCCTGACAGCATCATAGAATGGAAACTGCTCTCGACCCACTGTAAGATTGCGGACTCCCACGGAAAACAGCACGTTTTCCAAAGCTGGAGGTAGCTTTGGTACTTCAGAGGGAACTGAGGAGCAAATGCTTTCTTCTCATCTGAGCGTGGCCCTTCTGCATAACCGTGGAGGGCTCGGGCAATTCCTTTAAATTTTGGGATCTGAAACCCACCTTCCCATGTTAGTTCAACTCCAATCCCCCATCCCTCTCACTGCACCCTCATTCCCCAGTGGGACTCACTGCTCCTTGTCGTGACAGCCATCAGCCTTCTTGGCCTCTGCTGTTGTTCTCAGTGCTCATCCAGTGTCTCCCGCTCTGCCACCAATACCAGGGACAGCTTAGTGGACCCCTGCTGAAGCCTCACTTTCCCCCATCGCTGCAAGGGTCAGGCAGAGGCTGAGTGACCCCTAAAAAGGATGTTACATATAGAGGATGTTACTAAAGCATCACAGAGAATTTGTGCATTGAGAGATGAAAACCTGCTCGGTGAAGCTCAGAGAGGTGAATTAATTCCTCCCAAGACACGTGCTTAGACAAAGCCTTCAGACTCCTGCCTTGATCACAGTACTGTTCATTCTCTGCCTCACCAAATCCGGGACCTCTAAACAGTCAAGAGGGCATCTCCTGCCACTGGTCATTTGTTTTCCCTCTGGTTGTGATATGTACCCATCACTACTGTTCTCAAGGGGACCTAATAGCTTGGCTAGGTGTCCCCAGATCCTTTCACCAAGACTCACTCAGAAATATACCTGCATGGAAGAATGTCCCTCATAATGTTGAATGAGGAAAAATGAGGAAGGTACAGAAAAATATATGTGAAGTGATCCCACTCCAGTGTACCCTGAATACTGCACACCAGATTATAAATAGTGACTACCCTGCAGGAGTGGTATTATGAGCTGTAGGGGACAGAGTGTTTAGCTCTTACTTCATGCAGGTCTATTATTTAATTTTAAATAAATTTTAGTGGTTAACCTAGAGTTTGCAGCACACATTTATAATTAATCTAAATCTCACTTCAAATAACACTATACAACTTCCTGTGTAGCATAGATACCTCATTACAAAGTATTTCCAGTTCTACCCTCCATCCATTGTAACGTTGGTGTTATTCAGTTCATTTATCCGTATGTTATAATCATCCAATACATTGTTGCTATTATTGCTTTAAACACGTAGTTACTTCTTGATAAATTAAGAATGAGAAAAGTGAAATATTTCATTTTACCTTTATTTGTTTCTTCTCTAATGCTCTTTCTTTCTTTATGTAGATTGGAGTTTCTGATCTATACCATTTTCCTTCTCTCTGAAGGATTTGTTTTAACATTTCTTGCAGAGCAGTTCTGCTGGTGATGAATTACCTCTATTTCTGTTTATTTGTCTGAGAAAAGCTGTATCTCTTTTTCTTTTGAAGGATAATTTTGCTGGATTCTGAATTCTAGGTTGCTGGGTTTGTTTGTTTGCTTGTTTTTTCGACACTTAGATATTTCACTCCTTGCTTTCCTTGTTTGTATAGTTTCTGATGAGAAGTTTGCTGTAATTTTTATTCTTAATCCTTTATAGGTAAGGTGTGCTTTTTCTCTCCTGGTTTGTTTCAATAATTTCTCTTTGCTTTAGTTTTTCTGCAGTTTAAATAAAATAGATTAGATGGAGATTTCTCAAAATTATTCTGCCTGGTATTCTCTGAGCTTCCTGGACCTATGGTTTGGTGTCTGTCAATTTTGGAAAGTTCTTGCCATTATTTTTTCAATTACTTCTTCTCTTCCATTATCTCTTTCTTCTCTTTCTGGTCTTCCAATTATGTGTATGTTATATCTTTTGAAATTTACCCACAATTCGTGGATGTTCTTTCTGTTTGGGGTTCTTTTTCATTTTTTTCTCTTTGCATTTAACCATGAGATGTTTTTATTGACCTGTCTTCATCCTGAATCTTTCCTTGTCCATGTTCAGCCTACTGATGAATCCATCAAGGGAATTTTTCATCTCTGTTACATTCTTTCTTTGCATTCTCATCTCTTACCTTACATTATCCATTGGTTCTTGCATGTTGTCTGCTTTTTCCATTAGAGCCACTAACATATTAATCATAGTTATTTTGATTTGCTGGTCTGATAATTCCAACATCTGTGTCATATCTGACTCTTGTTCTGATGTTTGTCTTATCAAACTGTGTTTTTCCTGACTTTTGGCATGCTCTATAATTTTTTGTTAAAAGCTGAACATGATGTATTGAGTAATAGAAACTGAGGTAAGTAGACCTTTAGTGTGATGATGTTTTATGTTAATCTGGTTAGGAATTAGCCTGTGGTGCTGCAGCTGTAGGTGCCAGAAGCTTCAAACTCCTCCAGTGCTCTTATGTTTGTCTTCCATATGATCTGCAGGCTTCCCTGAGAACTCCTCCTAAAATAGAGCCTGTGCCCTGAAGCTCCTTCAGCTATAACCCACTGCTGTTATACTAAAGTCCTGTTGATGTGGTGATGATGTGTGAGAGAGGGGAAGCATTCTATAATCTTATTAAGTCTCAGTCTTTGAGTGGACAGGTGTCCCTGGGCTGTGACATTCACAAGTGTTTCTTAGCTCACTGCTCTTCCCACCACTTTGGGAGAAATTGAAAGGCTACAGGGGGCTGGAGTCTGGCAGATGCCCTTCTCCCAGGTGGAATAAGTGTCTGGCAAAGTCTTTTCTCTTGCTGGCTAGGCCTTTGTTATGGAGAATGCTCTGGAAACAAAATGATTACTTCCCCCTCACTGCCAAAGCCACAGGAAATAACTTTTTGGATCTTTGCCATGGATGCTAGTGAGGGTTTCTGGGAGTAAAACCCATGAAAATGTGCCCTCCCAAGACTGTGACCCCCAGAAGTTTATCACTCTCAAGCTGGTCTACACTGAGCCTCCAGAAACTTGTCAAAATTACCATTTAAGGGTCCCCTTCAGTTTATGACCCCAGGGGCTACTGCTCTAGGTAAGCATAATTTGGGCTTTGACTCTCCAGGTTCATCTGTCTCTCCAGACTTCAGAGTGGCTGTTTGCTTTGTGTCCTCAACTTTTGGTTAAGTCCAATAAAAGGCACCGATTTTCAATTTGTTTAGCTTTTTTCTTATAAAGGTGAGAGTGATGACTTCCAAGCTCTTACATGGTGAAGCCAAAACTGGAAATATATTGTTTAATTTTTAACAAAGAGTTTTATTATTTTAATTAAAAGAAAAACTTTTAAAAAAAATGATATCCCTCATAGGAATCTATCTTTGGCCCTTAGGTGAATGACTAACATCTTCTTACTTTGGAAAGAAGTTATACCTGTAAACCTAACAGGAATGACTAACAGAATCAGTCTTTTCCATAAGAAGGCATAATTGCTAAGCCCTGGAGCAGTCCTCCTTCTGCCTTAAATAATAGCCTTCTGTATTCAACTGGCAGTTAGCTTCCTGGACCCAGGACAACCTGGACGCAAGGGATTCTAGAAATTCAAGTACCACCCCAATATGCACTTGTTTTCTTTGGAGACCCCAATCCCTATAATGGAGGGCATGGTCCTTCCTAATACAGGATAACTAGGGCTTTATTTCCAGAGGCCCATGGATGAGAAAACACAGGGACAAATACACACTGAGATAGTGTGTAATTGATAGTAGACTTATTCCTGAAAGCAATCTCTTCTATGTGACTAGAAGAGCGATGTGAGCACAGAGGGCCATAAAGAAGGGATGATTCATTCATGCTGGGAGAGAAAGCTGTGGAAATGTGCAAAGCCTTTCCCAAGCCCCACCCTGCTGCCAGCTCTGAGAACTTCACTCCTCCCTCTCCCTGAGACAGACCCGACCAAGGCCAGCAAAAGAGTGTTGGCTTCACTGTGGTACACTGAGAAAAGTAGTTCAGCAGCACATGAATTGTACCAGCAGTGAGACTTGAGCAAACTCATTCGTGCTTTTGGTTTGGGTATAAAATGGGAACAAAACCTCCTACTTGGCCTTTTCTGACACCATTCTGGCAGGGGTGTTGGGGAACCTGTGTAGAGCTGGTTGAGTGTGGAAATCTAGGCTCCCTATCTGGCCTTTGCTGATGGGGCTGCAGTTTATGATGTCTGGCAGGAGTAGAGTAGTTAGTGCCTAAAGGTTTTCTGTTTTGCTAAATTGCTTCTGTTTGGATAGAGAGAGCAGGTTTTTCTTGTGCCTTTTCATGTCTTTGGCCAATGGTGTTTACAAATTGTTGGCTTTATCAGCTCAACTCCGGGATATATAAGACAAAACAAAGAAAACAACAAAAGAAAATAATAAAAAACAAAAATGGGGACTCATTATAGTGTCATTTTTTGGGTGCTAAGTCCCTCTCTAGCCCGCCATTTTCCCCTCACCTTTCCAAGTCCTCTCTTTTTTTTTTTATAAATATATATCATGTCTATGGCCTTTGATTGTACTCAATGGGAGGAACAGAGAGATGTGAATTTACTCAATTTTCCTGGAAGTAAAACCCTGCCACCTTGTTTTATAACCCGCATTTAATGGCATGCCTTTTCATACAAATTAACATAGTTCATATTATCATTTAAATGGCTATATAGCAGTCTATCACACTGAACGACATTGCTTTGACTAAATCAATTATCTGTGATTAGACATACAGTGTTTCTTCTCCCCCAGTAGATTTCTTCTACTATGAATAACACTGAAGTAAATATCCAAGTAGCTAAACATTTGTCATATTCTTGATTATTTCCTTACGCTAAATTTCTGGACACAACATTACTAACTTAAAGGGTATGTACATGTTAAGGCTTCTAAAAAATGCAGCCAATTGCTCTCCAGAGATCCAGAAAGATTATAGCAAATTATGCAACACCAACAGCCCTCTGTATCTCTAGTATCACAGAGTATTATCTTTTTTAAGTAAGTGAAATATGGCGTGTCACTTCTCAAAAATTGCCTTTATTTTGTTACTCGTGAGACTCATTATTTTGAAAGCAATTAATCATACTAGCATTAAATTTCTAGGTGGTAAGAAGAAAGGTGGGAATAGCTAAAATTGGAGGCTTGAAAGTTCACCCGGTAGACCAGAGATAGGGCAGGTTGTGGTACACCACTGTGGTGTGGCAGACAGTGGCCAGGACCTGGGGCACAGGCCAGATCAAAGAGGCAGAGGCCAGGGGATGTGGGAGAGCAGCTTTCCTCTAACACCAGGTTTCTTCTGTCATTCAAGAGCTCATTTAATTTCTCTGGAATTCTTGGGCTTGTTTTCTAAAGAACCATCTGTCATGCATCAGAAATGCATAGTTGTCATCACAGTGGATGGATTGACAGCATTATTTAATTGTTGTTCCATCAACTGCTGGCCTATATACACCCAAGAATGCAAGCACATGCCCCCCCCCCACACACACACACACAGAGCCCTGGCCTGTTTCATTCCTAGTCTTCTGTTCCATGCCACAATTAGTCAGTATCAAACTATAATTAGCTCATGTGACAGTTGGGCTGCAATGACAGTCACCCAGGGTGGTTGCAAGATGATAGGGTTTGCGCCTGGTAGAAGGAGAGAGAGGGTTTTCTTCACGGTGATCCTCAGCTCCCTCTTAGATTTCAGCACTAACCACCTTGGAGGTAACAATAACAATAGTGATTTGCATTTATTTCCAAAGGGTTCTTAACCCAGATCCTTGAAGTCAGGAACTCTCCAGGCTCCCCACTCCCTAAATCTGAACTAGTGACCACCTCATATTACTGTTTCTTCACATTTGCTGAATTGAAATACATTGCATTATATTTCATCAAGTTGAGTTGTCTACACTCTGGAATAAAGGAGACCCCTGTCTGGTGTTGGTGGGCATCCCAGGATAACTAGTACCCAAGGCCTTTAACATTCCGTGGTTCCTTCAGACTGCTTCATCTGGAGTCATTAGATTTCATCAGAACATTTTGGGTCAGATACACTAAGGGCCAATCTGATACTCTGGAGTACATAAAACATGGGACTTCACATAAAGATGCACTCCATCCTTGAAGTACTGCTATAGATTTGGGTCCTACAAACATAGAAGTTCTCGTAAGTTCTATTTTGTCCAAGTCTCATCAATAAAAGGAAAAAATAAGGTCCATTTATAATTGTGTACATTGAGTTATAGAATTTAATCCCACCAGGAGAGTACTTGCATTTTGACTACATATTAATGAAAACGGAATACACCACTTATAACTTTGTACATTCGGTGACTGGAATAATTTTTACACAGAGTAGCTTCTGGCTCTGTTTCAAACCTTGTTTCCCCTTCACCCCTCACATCCCTCAGTGCCAGGCACGAGAAGACGTGTTCAAATAATGATGCAGCCTCTAGCCCTGCCTCCTCGTGTGGGTCAGCTGAGCTGGCACAGTGCACAGTTGGAGCGCATCTGGAAATCAGCACGACCTGCTGGTCACCTCGGACTCCCAGGTGCAATGGGAGCTCACGTTTCCTGATTCCTGCGTTCACAAGGCCAGCCACTCTCCAGCTGTTCCACCTGTGACCGGCACATCCCGAAGCTGCCCAGACCCGGGACTGGGTGTATTCATTTCCAGAAGAGTCATGCGGTCCCACCACATTCCCCAACTCAGAAGTCACCAAAGAGAGCTTTGCACTTGGGCTTAGTGATCACTGGTCAGCGACACTTCCAAAGTTGGCACTGGTCCTGTCTGGTGTCTTGAACTGCACTTTAATGGTTAGAATCCAGACACAGGGGACATAGTTTCTTCATCCCATGACTGCCCCTCTCACCTGGTGTTGATCATTTTATAGATAAGGACACTTAAGGTTCAGAGGGATCTGCCTCACAGTGGCACAGCCAGCGAATATCAAGGGAGAGAGATGGGGTATAGGCAATTTGTCACTGTGGCTCCCTAACCTCTCAACCCCTTCCCCTTTGGTAATTTTTCACACTATGAGCCCTGCCATTCCAAAAATATCTCACATTCCCAGATTCCTTTTGTAGCTCATTGCAGACATGACTTAGCTCCCACCAATTAGATGCACACATGGTCTAGATTCAGAAATGGGCGCTCTAAAGAGGTGTTCTCATGCTGGGGAAGCAAGTGTGCCAATGGGGGTGTCTGCTCTTTTGGGTGCTGCAATGGCAGATGCTCTGGGGTCTGGCCCCAGTGGGGCCGGTGTCCAGAGATGCTGGTTCTGCTGCCGTAACAGTTCCCTGGCACTGATCCCAGCTTCGGAGCTCTCCAAACCTCCTCAGATTCTGGGACCTACCTAAAGGTCCCAGAATTTATTTAAAGGACCTACCTTTAAATAAATCTCTTTCGTGCTTAAAATAACAAAAGTCGATTTTGTTGTTTGCAACAAAAGCCTGACCAGTGTTATCTGGAGCCCAGAATTTCAGGCTCCCAAACTGAAAGTTCTTTTTCCCTGCCACAGTCAGGGATTAGCTTTAAACTCACAGCTATGAACCCTCTTTCTTTCCTCCAAACAAGTAACTGCAGATAAAGAACTGAGGACACCTAGAAAGAGAACTTTGGACCCTGGGACACAGTCCCAATGCACAACCTTGGATGGGGTGACACAGAGGAAAATTGAGGGCACTGGACTCCACTAGATTTGGGGAGCGGAGGGAGAGGCAGAGAGCAAAAAAGAATCCGGAAGGAAGAGAGAAGAGAATTCAAATTTATTGGGCAATGGCTTTGTGCCAGGCACAGCACTAGGCACTTTATAAACAGCAGCAAGTAAGAGACAGGTGTTGGAGAAGGGTGTTCACAGCCTTTCTTGTCCCTCCACTTTCTAAAGAGGATTCTGTGCTTGAGCTCCTGTGCTCCTAAGCTCTTTTTGAGGAAACGGGGTTAATGAACAAGCAGAAGTGATGTCTCAGAGTTAAGCCCAGAAGAAAGAAGAGCTACAGGAAGAGGAAAGAGGGGATCACAGACAGGTGCTCAGAGGGTGGGTGACAGAAATAAGAAATTGCAAGGAGAGATAACAGGATGCCTGGGACTTTGGGGAGTGTGGTATTTTAAGAGGATTTAGGAAGGTTTGCTCATACCACCTTGTGTAAAACCACCACCACCCTTGTCAAGAGTTATAATATGAGTTTGTTGTTTTTCTGGAAGCATCGTGGTGCTGGGCCTGCCTCAAGGAAGGAGCAAATTTATGTTCCTGTGAGATGAGCACTGGGATGGTCCCTATTTCTCCTCTTAAGAATCAGAGGCTCTGAGAAGTTTTTATGACTCACCCAAAGGCGCACAGCTCTCTAAATGGGAAGACCAGGATTGATACCCAGACTGAACACTTCCCAACCCCCTTGAGTCAAGGAAGGTAGAAGGGCCGTATGTTTACCTACTTCAAACTCTGCCCATTGGCTCACTCTGGATGATGTCATAAATTTGGGAATTTCTGAGCCAATATAGGATTCTGACAATCAGTTAGATTTTTTTTTTAATAGCTTGAAAAAAAAAAAAAAGATAGAAAGTCCCATACAACAACTATATTTCAAAGGATAAAACCTCCACAACTACAATCAAGAGCTAACCTGGGTGCTTTATTCAGAAAATATAAATTAATTAGACTGAAAGGATAAAATGGCTGTACAATAACTCATTGACCAGCCGATAGCACAACTCATTTCTGAAGGCAATTAAGTTAATATACACTTTTTAAAAGTTTAAATGCAATTACCCCATGGCTGTTTATATTATACAGAACAGAAAATGATAGCTAGATTTTTTGGATAACTTGTTGCAGCTTCTCCGTCAGCACTTGCTGCTTCACCTTGCACTTTCATGTGATGGAGATGGATTCTTTCCTTAAACCTCATGAATCAGATGCCGCTAGATTCAGACTTTTCTTCTGCAAGCCCCTCGCCTCTCTTGGCCTTCACAGAATGAAGAGAATTAGGGCCTTGCTCTGGATTAGACTTGGGCTTAGGAGAATGTTTGTTGTGGCTGGTTTGATCTTCTATCCAGACCACTAAAACTTTCTCCACATCAGCAATAAGGCTGTTTCACTTCCTATATCATTTGTGTGTCAAAGTGCTGGAGTAGCACTTTAAATTCTCTTTAAGAACTTTTTCTTTGCATTCATAACTTGGCCAACTGTTTGGTGCAAGAGGCCTACCTTTTGGCCTATCTTGGCTTCTGACATGCTTTCCTCACTAGGCTTAACCAAGTCTAGCTTTTGATCTAGAGTGAGAGATGTGTGACTCTTCCTTTCACTTGCACACCGAGAGGCCACGGTAGAGTTCTTTTTTTTTTTTTTTTTTTTTTTTGAGACAGAGTCTCGCTTTGTTGCCCAGGCTTGAGTGAGTGCCGTGGCGTCAGCCTAGCTCACAGCAACCTCAAATTCCTGGGCTCAAGCAATCCTGCTGCCTCAGCCTCCCGAGTAGCTGGGACTACAGGCACGCGCCATCATGCCCAGCTAATTTTTTCTATATATATTAGTTGGCCAATTAATTTCTTTCTACTTATAGTAGAGACGGGGTCTCACTCTTGCTCAAGCTGGTTTCGTACTCCTGACCTCGAGCAATCCGCCCGCCTCGGCCTCCCAGAGTGCTAGGATTATAGGCGTGAGCCACCATGCCCGGCCCATGGTAGAGTTCTTAATTGGCCTAATTGCAACATTGTTGTGTCTCAAGGAAGTGGGTGGCCAGAGAAAAGGGAGAAAGACAGGGGACTAGCCTATTGATAGAACAATCAAAACACACACAACATTTATCAATTAAGTTCACCGTCTCCTAAGGGTATGGTTCATGATGCCCAGAAACAATTATAACAGTAACATCAGAGATCACTGAACACCATAACAGATATAATAATAATGAAAAAGTTAGAAATATTAAAAGAATTATCAAAATGTGACACAGAGACAAAGTGAGCACATGCTATTGGAAAAATAGTACCAATAGACTTGCTCAACACAAGGTTGCCATAAACCTTCAATATGTAAAAATGCACAATCCAGGAAGTACATAAAGCAAAGTACAATAAAATGAAGTACACCTGCACAAATCAATCTTAAAAGATTATATTTCAGGCCGGGCGCTGTGGCTCACGCCTGTAATCCTAGCTCTTGGGAGGCCGAGGCGGGCGGATTGCTCAAGGTCAGGAGTTCAAAACCAGCCTGAGCAAGAGCGAGACCCCGTCTCTACTATAAATAGAAAGAAATTAATTGGCCAACTGATATATATATAAAAAATTAGCCGGGCATGGTGGCGCATGCCTGTAGTCCCAGCTACCCGGGAGGCTGAGGCAGAAGGATCACTCGAGCCCAGGAGTTTGAGGTTGCTGTGAGCTAGGACGCCACGGCACTCACTCTAGCCTGGGCAACAAAGCGAGACTCTGTCTCAAAAAAAAAAAAAAAAAAAAAAGATTATATTTCATGTAATTATTTTTAATATTCTAGTTTATATCAAGTTTATATACCCTTTTCCAGGCATATATACATATATTTATTTTATAAAAATGGCCCCAAGTTTTGTGAGTGAACCTGTCATGTCTAATATTATATTATGATTTCTTTCACATTTTGGATGGTAAAAAAGCCTTCCATTTGTGTAGATGTACAATGAGCCCTCAGTAACTATGGGTTCCACATCCCAGGATTCAACCAACCATGAATTAAAAATATTTGAGAAAAAAATCCAATAAAAATAATAATACAACAATAAAAAATAATACAAATAAAATACATAGTATGACAAATATTGACATAGCATTTACATTGTGTTAGGTATTATAAGTAACCTAGAGATGACTAAAGTATATGGCAGGATGTGCATAGATATTATATGCAAACACTAGGCCATTTTATATAAGGGATTCAAGTATCTTTGGATTTTGGTAGTCACAGGGGTCCTGCAACCAGCCCCCTGCAGATGCCAAAGGATGACTGTACCTTAATTTAAATGATCTTATATCAGTGGGCTATTATATTGTTTATAGTTTTTAACTGATAAAATCACTATTATAAATATTATGATAAACATCTTTATGTGTATTAATTTGCTCGCTCAGCTGAATACTTCCATAGGATAAATTCAGAATTATTATGCCCAATGATATCATGTAAATACCTTTAAGGATTTGGATCTGAATTTCAAAATTGCTGTCTAGGAAGGCTGTAGCACCATATTCTACAGACAGTGTATGAGACTCTGTTTCTCCATGCATTCCCCAATGCTAGGCATTATTTCTTTTAGTCTTTGCCAATCTGATAAACAAAAAGAAAATTCACGTGACTTTTTGTAAGCCTTTGGTCATCACCAAATAAGGCTGGACCTGTTAGCTTCTTGTTGAGTGCTTGGCTATCTCAGAGCAGGAAAGTTCTTTCCTATTTTACTCAGACACGGAACTTCGAGATCCCTGAGCACCTGCTATGACAGATAACAGCACCCACTCAGCCTCCCCACTTGGTTATGGGACCCAGCATGCCTGGTGGAGTAAATTCCCCTCCCAGCCTGCTGCAGTCATGCCCATCGCTCCAACGGAGCAGGCAGCTCCCCTATTAACAGTGCTGTCCAATCCCAGACCCCTTTTTTTTTTTTTTTTTGAGGCAGAGTCTTGCTCTGTTGCCCAGGCTAGAGTGAGGTGGCTTCATCATAGCTCACTACAACCTCAAACTCCTGGGCTCAAGTAGCTGGAACTATAGGTACGCACCACCCTGCTCAGATAATTTTTTTTCTATTTCTGATAGAGACGGGGTCTCACTCTTGCTCAGGCTCTTTTGGAACTCCTGAGCTCAAGCGATCCTCCTGCCTCGGCCTCCCAGAGTGCTAGGATTACAGGCGTGAGCCACTGCGCCCGGCCCTCAGATCCTTCCTGAAATACCAATTTGTCCTTAAACAGGTGATGTTCAACCCTGGCTGCATATCAGAATCACCTGGACTAAAATTTTTATTTTTTAATTTAAATTTTATTTTATTTTATGAATAGGTATGATATAACATATGACTTATTCACAATAAAAAAATAGAAAGGGATCCTCAGTTAAGAGTTTCCCTCTTAGCCATGTCCCCCATCTGCCCAATTCCCATACCAATAAGCAATAGATATTACTAATTTCTTATGGATCCTTTCAGAGATATAGACAGATATTAAGAAATGCTCTTTTTGGGGCCCCATGCCAGCTTCTCTGAATCAAAATGTCCAGGATAGAGAATTTTGGAACTTAGATTTTATAAAAGGCCACCAGTGCTGCAGAATCATAGTCAGGGTTTAGAGCGACTACTTTAGTATGTCACTTATGCATTCATAGTCATTGAGCATGTGCTCTTATGTGCCAGACACTGTGCTGGGAGCCAGGGACACAGCAGCAAACCAAACAAAGCCACCACTGTCGTGGAGCTTAGATTATAGCCTAGGGGAAAAGCAGAAAACCAACTGCAATTATCAGAAAGTGAGAGGTTCTATGATGGAAAACTAAAGCAGGGTAATGCAAGTCTTCCCATTGCTCCCATCACAGCGTGAGCCCCCTTGCTCCCCTTCCAGCCTTTCCTAGCCCCTCCACCGGAGAGCACATGGGAGAGCGAAAGGATAAAAAGCAACATTTTTCAGGCAGTTGGATTATTCCCAGAGCCCAAATTCAGGACAAGTTTGAAGCTGGTGCTTAAAGTTATTCCCATGTGGTGTTCATTTGTCTTCATTAGCACAGATCATTGAATTCCTCATAATGGCTTAGAAATAATGCTAAGAAATGCCAATTTTCTCATTATTCTGATATAGAAAGTCTGGTCCCTTCTTTCTATTCTGCAAGTCGGTTAAGCCTACACTACAGCCCTGCAGGGGCTGCCTGGTGCCCAGCTGGCATCTAAGAACAATACTAATGTCATTGGCATGTGCCTGGTACTGTGTCTTAGGTACCATTATCATCCCATTTAGAAACAAGGAGGAAACTTGGTCTCAGAGAGGTTCAGTAATGTATCCAGGTCACCCTGCACTCAGACCTAGGTTTACTGACATCAGTTTGGCATATCCCTCAAAGGTTTGCCTCAAAACTTAAATGAGATAATCTATGCATTGTGCTTGACATAATATCTGGTGAATGGTTACGTTCTCCAGAATGGAAGCTGCCTTGTTGCTGTTGTTGCTGTTAAGTTGCTAGACTCACGAAGATCTTGCAGTTGTAAACTCACATCCATCAGTGTTTGGAACCAGACTGATGAGAAGAAAGGGGGTGGGGACATAAAACCAGGTGGTGGGGGCTGGAATGAGCCTGCTGCTGCAGGCTGGGGGTCCAGAGTACCCTGCCAGGTGCCCATGGGCCACACCGTGAGAGGTTCCTACTTCCGCTGCATCATTAGTGCCTTGAAAACCTGCCTCACCTTCTCCTCCAGTGGCCCGTGAGCCAGGGAGGACTTACTCCCATTGGTACCCCAGTGCCTACGTAGTGCCTGACACATAGTAAGCACTAAATGTTGAATGAATGAATGAAGAAATGGCTGGATGAGCTGCCTTCCCTTTCCAGATTCCTCTTCTCCAAAGTTGGACCCAGATCCTGCGTCTTTAGTCGCTATTCACTTTGCATTTGTGCTTGCCGGACGCCATCCTGGACACTTTGGATATGTTTTTGCCCTTAATTCTCACACCAGTCACCAGGATAGGGGATTATTAGCCCACTTTACAGATGAGGAAAGTGAGGCCCACAGTACTCATGGGGCATCCACACCATTGGGAAGCAGATGGGTTAGCTCCAGCAGCTGACTCTGGCCCTCCTCCTCTTTCCCCGTCAGCCACCCTCAGCCCAGCAAACCAGCACAAATCCATCCCTCATGTCTGGCCCCTTCTCGCTGTTACAGTTGCTGGTTTCTTTAGAGGAACAGTTTCTTTAGGAGACAGCTGCTGTCCAATTCTTAGTAACAAACAGGTTCCAATCTGGCCATGCCCCCAGGGCAGCTCATGGCAATACGCTTGTGCACCAACTCCATTTCGCAGACGTGCATGTGCAGACAAACCACACAGTTCGTGTTGACACACAGAGCCCATGCATTGGCCTGGAGCGGCCTCACAGGTTCTGCGTCTCCAACACACTCCCAGACTGGGGGAAGCTGCTCATCTGTGGACCACACTTGAGTAGTAACAAGGCACGAGTTCTCGCTAGCCCCTCACTCGGGAGCAAATTTGTTCTGTTCCCCACTGTTATGAGTTGCATTGTGTCTTCCCAAAAAGATATGTTGAATTCTCAACCTGCAGTACTCCAGAACGTGATCTTATTTGGAAACAGAGTCCTTGCGGACGTAATTTAGCTGAATTGAGATAAGGTCATGCAGGAATAGGTGGGCTCCTGATCCAGTATGACTGGTGTCTTTATAAAAAGGCCACTGTGAGAAGAGAGTGACATACGGAGAACACCACGTAAAGACAGAGGTGGACATTGGAGTGATGCACCCATAAGAGAAGGAACATCAAGGACTGCCAGCTGTCACCAGAAGCCGAGAGAGAGGCATGGAATAGATTCTCCCGCAGGGCGCTGGGAAAGAACCGATCCTGCCAACACCTTGGTTTTGGTCCTCAGGTCTCTAGAACTGTGGGACAGTAAATTTCTACTGATTTTAGCCCCCTAGTTTGTGGTACTTTGTTATGACAGCCACAGGAAACCAATATACCCAGAGAAAATAAAAATTATCTAAGAATGAGAAAGTAAAGATCTGCCTGAGGGATTGAGATTTGGTCAAAAGAACCGAAAATTTCAGTTAGACAGGAGGAATAAGTTTAATAGACCTATCGTACAACATCTGACTAGAGTTAATAGCCATGTGTTGCATACTTGGAAATTGCCAAGAGAGTAGATTTTGTGTCCTCATCACAGATAAATGGTTAAGTATATGAGGCAATGTATATGCTAATTAGTTCAATTTAGCCATTCCACATTCAAAACATCATGTTGCATACCACGAATGTGTGCAATTTTTATTTGTCAACTTAAAAATGAGATTTGTGGGAATAACATGATACATGTTACAAAAATTAAAGTTTTCAAAATCTGCCTGGCCAGTCATCAGACTAGACATGGATAAGGTAGAGTAAGGGAGATTAGACGACAGGAAAAGATAAGACAGGAAAAATTACAAGCACAGATACAGTCAACTGCTGCATGAACAGGAGACTATATTCTCCCAGAACCCAGTGCCATAACAAACCACCTTTCCTTGTGACTGCTACTTTCTTACTAGTGGAGACTTTGTGCTATAAAATCATAGCCTATCAGAAACATCATTGTCTGAAATAATATCAGTAAGAATGAAATAGCGCACTCTTGCCTGCAGGATCTAAGTCACTTCGATACAGAAAAAGCAGCCCCAATTTTCAGTAATTTCCAGCCCCAGAGTAAGGGGTTTCTAGACACAACATTCCACATTCACTTCATAGTTTCCAAGGAAACGAGTCTGCATCCACTTTGCTGTTCAGAACGGATGTTGATCCCTTTATACATAGCCCTGGTTTGCTTTGAGATTTTCTAAACTCTGCTTCATTTAAATTCCACGCTTCCCCCAAATCCTGTGATAACGCTGTCTTCCTTTGTTTGGTGAGACAGTCCACGATTCTCTGGTGTGTGATCTCCTCCATTACAATGGGTCAATAAACCTGATTCTGTCGGGCTACATGGCTGTCCCTGGTGGTCTCAGACTGATTGGGCTGGGACAACCTAATTTGATTTCCAGGGCTTATGCAGTAATGGCATCTTACAGTTGGGAATATCAGAAGGGCGAGCTATTAACGTGTGGAGTTTTACCTCTTAGTTCCTTTCTTCTCATGCTACCCTTTTCTTCTCTTCACTCTGGCCTCACCCATTCTACTCCTTGGATCCATTTCTAGTCTGAAATCACTGCACCTCCCATACCTCCATTCTGGAAAGTCATGAGACGACTGAATTTAAGATTTGCCACTCACTAGCAACTTGGAAGAGTTTCTTAAGCTTTCTAAGCCTGGTGTCATCATCTGCAGAATGGGGGTGATAGTACCCAACTCATCGGGTGGATGGAAAGATTAAATGAGATAGTGTGCAGACAGCACTTATCTTGGGGTCTGATACGTAGCATGCATTCCCTAACAGTAGCTGTCATTCTGTTGTTCTTATTGTTAACACTAGGACAGGGCAGCAGGAACTATCGGTGCCTTCTTTCATCCTTTCTGCTGCTACCCTCTTCTATTCCATGGCCTTGGTAGGGCATTTGTCCCCATTTCAAAGAGAAGACAAGCCCCCAGCCCTCAGCTCTGCCTGAAAATGATGCAGCAGAATTTCTCCAAGCGGGACTCATGAGTCACCTCCCTTAACATAAAATGACAGAACTTGTCAAAAAGCAGATTTCTAGGCCACAGAATCAGGTACTCCAGGTCCAGGATAAAAGTAGGTAGAAAGGAGGTCTTGGGCACAAGGCTGGAAGAGTCTTTGAGACCGACCCACCCAGCCAGGTGACACTCACTGCCCACTGCTGTCCATTCTTTCACTTGAACAGCATGGAGCGAGCTCATCCTGAGCACAGCATCGTGTGTGACTCAGATACACAGGGAGGTCAAGGTAGGTGGGCCCTTGTCCTCATGGGGTTTATAGATTAATAGGGAATAGACAGCAGTCAGCAGTTAAAACATAGGGTGCTGAGTGCAAAGTGCAAGGAGAAGAAACACAAAAAACTGTGGGAGACAGATGAGGGGCACCTAATTTACAAGGGGGTCACAAGGCTTCTTGGAGGACGTGGCATCCAAGCAGAGCTCCACAGGATGCACTGGGAGTTACCCAGATTTGGGAGGGGAGGGCATTCCAGGCAGAGGGGGCAACCTGCACAAAAGGCCAGGGAGAAAGAACAGGTGTAAGGAATCGCGCTTTGTATGGCGCCACGGAGCACTGGGGATGAGGGAGGTGAGCCTCGCAGCTGCCAAGCAAGCAGGGCCGATTGCAGACCCTTGCAGCCCTTGCAGCCCAAGAAACATAAAGAGTCAGGGCTTTAATCTATAGAGCAGCCCTGCTTAAAATGGGAGCTGGGATAATGTGCTCTGATTTGCATTTTCAAAAGAGCACCCCGAACACTGCATAGAAAATGAATGAAAGGGAGCGAGGATGGATGCCTGCGGCAGGCCAGTGTGAGCCAGAGGCATGGTGCACTGCACCAGGGCAGCAGCAGTGGCGTGGAGGAGCGTGTGCACGTGGGAGCACGGAAAGCTCCAAACAACAGGACTTAGTTATTAATGACGGGGGTGGGGAGGGGGTGGTGTTTGGGTGGGGCAGTACTAGGGGCAAAGGCATGAGGCCCGAGTTCAGAAAAGGGGGTGTCTGCTGTCAGAGTAGTGTTGGGGATGGGTTGGTGGCTCTGCTGGTCTTGGTGCAACACCCTCCAACCATGCCTTTACCCACCAAGTGCTGTTTCTTTCTACTGGACAACCGATGCCTGACCTTAGGACCTATCCTCCCATTAGCAACTCCAGGGCCATGTCATGCTAAGCCACTGTGTGTCTGCCTCCTCCAATTGGGCTGTGGATTTCTTAAGGCAGGGCCTGGGCCTGGAAGAAGTACTGATACAGCAATCACCAAAATGGGTCTTAAGCACACTAGAATGAGAGTCGCTTGGAGGTTAAGATTGAACACACAAATTCTGGGGCCCCAACTCCAGACTTCTAGAATCAGACTCACTTGAAGTAGGGCCCAAGAATCTGCCTGTTGACCAACTCTTCAGGTGCATCTGAAGCTTAAGAATCCGTGGACCATAAGTTAAGAGAATGTACAGTAAAAAGCACAAGCTTTGGTTAGCCTGAGACCTAACTGAGATCTTCATTGAACCTCAGTGCTCCAATCTCTAAAATGGGTGCTATACCTATTCTTCAAGGATAAGTGGGCTACTATAACACACAAAGCACAGAATGTGGTACAAGGTGCCCACTCAATGAACACTGGTTAAATAAGCTTGCAAAAGATGGCAAATGCAATATGCAAGCAATGTGTTTACATTTTTATCTCAGATTATTTTTGCTACTTCATAGTCACTGAACACCAGTTTGACTTTAACAGCTGTTACATGCTAATAGCAAGAAGCAATGGAGTGTTTGTTCTCAGGAACATGAGGCTCCACTGGCTCTGTTAAAATCAAATTCTACTGAGTTGATGACTGCAAGGATATTTCCTTGTCCCCATAAGAAGACTCATCTAAATGAAGTTTCAGTTTAACCTGTTCCAAATGCTGCCTAGACTGAAGAGTGTTTTCACATGATTTGCTTATCCAACTCCTGTGATTTGGCTTCTTTGTAAAACCATTGCTCCATGGTTTCAGAATTAAAATTAAGCCTTTTTAGAATCCTGGCATGCTACTTCTCAGAGGAAAGTGTGGTATAGCAGAGAGAGTGGGCTTGGGAGTCAGTTGGGAGGCCTGGGTTGGAAGGCCAGCTCTAGCCCATACTTGCTGAGCAACCTCAAGCAAGTCACTTAACTACTCTGAGCCTCGACGATAATCTCTGGAGAGTGGTGATGACAGCAGTTCTTACATTATAGGGGTATTGTGAGGATTGAGTGGTTCTTGCACAGCCCTTAGAATGATGGTTGGCACTGACGAAGTATTTAGGTTGGCTGTTTTCCAGTGTATCCAGTGGCAAATATTTGGTTGATACCTGAACCTTTCTGCTTTGCAATCTTCTATGCCCTTTAACTCCACTCGGTGCGGTCTGCCTCTCTCTTCTGGGTCCAGTCTCTCCTTGCTCAATTCATCATCAAAGTCACTGCAGAAAGAGAAGAGAAAACTGTTCACCAGTAGAGTATTGTTGACAGTATCAATCTTAAATAATGAGAGTCAGAAAACATAAGTAAGTGTTGAGTTTATTTGAGCATAAAAACTGAACATAGCCCACCAGAAAACAGATACCAAAGGAATGGGGTCAGTGCTCCAAAGTGGAGAAGTTAAGGCTTCACTTGTATAGGCAAAGACAGAGATGTTTAGCAGGGTTACATTTTCCATACAAGTGAGTACATACTAATATTAATACATTATAGTGATTTGATTGGCTACGGCTTGCTCCCTGCCAAGGAAGATTGCTTTAACATTCAGTAAGGAGGTGTAATGGTCTCCAGGACTCTCATCTCTGGGGCCATTCAGTTTTTCCTAATCACTTACAGGGAAAAGCAGAAGTTGCAGCTGCATGCTACTTGACTCAGGCCACATAGCCACATTCCTCTCAAGGCTTAAAATAATTTAAAGTTCCAACAGCTTTACATTTGAATTATTTAACTTCACAACATGAAATAGCTTTTCCTCTGACCTTGTCCAGCAGGATTTGTAGTTTCCTAAATTCTAACCCCAAACTTATCTAGACCTTGCCAAATATACCCTCATGGGTCAACCAAATTTAAACCTCAATAGAAAGCTTTTTAAAATAAGAAATTAGATCTATTAACTGGGCATAGTGGACAGTAGCAGAAGGAAGTTAGGATGCTCTTTCTTCGTCTCATCTCTGTCCAGGGTTCATGGCAACGTATTTTTGTGGTTTATGCATTCTGCAAAATGGCTGCGGCTAGTGGCAGAAGATATTTTGTGGCTGTTGCTGGACCAGTACTAGGCTGTGCCAAGTGTCCCTAATTAAAATCAAAGCACTTGGGTAGTCTGAAGTATCAGCAGAATGACAGAATGCCAACTATATCTGCTCCTCCTCTTCTCCAGGGCTTGTCTTCTGATTCTCAAACTTTGCTGCATGTTGAAATTACCTGGGAAGCTTTGAAAAATCCTAGTGCACAGGCCACACTCCAGACCAATTACTTATGAATTTTGGGGGTGGGCAGTTAGGACCCAAGCATCAGTATTAGGGTTTCTCAAACTTCAATGTGCATATGAATTACTCTGTTAAAACTTAAGTGTTTTTAACTTGTTAAATGCAGATTCGGACTCAGTAAGTCTGGAGTGGGGCCTGAGATTCTGCATTTCCAACAAGCTCCCAGGTGATGTCCACACTGCTGGTCTCAGGACCAGAATTTGGGCAGCAAAATCTTTGACTGTCCATCCTTCCTGCCCTCAGTGCCTGATCCTCATTGGTCTGTTTCCCAAGGTCGTGACATCAAAAATGAAGATCTTCTCACTGGTTTATTTACTTCCAGGACTAGGTCTAAGGAAAGTGAAATAATTATTATTAAGGAGAAGATACTTAGAAGAATGGAAATTTAAAATGTTCTCGCAATGTTCTTTAAGGATATGCACACGAGGAGCAAGGCCGAGTGGGGCAAGGGTTCACGGTAAGTCACTTAGAGCCAAAAGGCCTGGGCTAAATTCTGGCCCTTCCACTTAGTGGCTATGTGAATTTAGACAACTCTGTGTCTCAGTTTTCCCATCTGTAAAATAAAGAAATGAATATGTCTATAAATAAAGGTTAAATACTGTCACCAGAGCTCTATGTGAATTAACTCCTTAGAATTAACAGTTCTACCAGGTTGCCTTATCATGCCCATTTTATAGATAGATTGAGTACCCCGCCTGAGGTCACACAGCGAGGATTTGGGACCAGGTAGCTTGGCTCCAACAGTCTTCCCCTTAAATACCAAGATGTACTGTCTCCACACATACATGCTGGAACTATGGTGCTGGCCTGTCATGGTGTTCTGTGACGGCCAATTTCTGCCATAGTCAGCCACAATCCCTCAATCCCACAATCCTTCTGCAGTCTCATCTGAGGCCCTGACACCTTTGCAACCAGTGTGCCAAGAACATGGCTCATATCCGCTTGCCATGGGCCAACAACTGGACCATCTCAGACGAGGTCTTTTGCATTGGCTCAATTCAATGAATCATCCATGTGGTCATTCACTTTCAGAGCACATCCTGAGCTCTGCTCTGAGTCAGCCTCCTGTGCTCAGTTCTGAGGGTTCTCAGATGAGTAAGAACCAGCCCCTGCTCTCAGGGAACTCAAATGAGCTTCATGGTTTGTGATTAACTCACAGGCAGTGCTCAAAAAGAGAAATGAGCAAAAAGAAGAAAGTTCTGGCTGGGGGCATCAGGGAAGGTTTCTAAGAGATGACATTTAAACTGGGGAATTAATCGGGAAAAATAATGTGCTGTTCAGTTCACTGACAATACTGTACTTGGTACTGAAGACACAAAGTGTACTGGATAATTTCTGCTTCCTCCCCCAGATCCACCGGCCACTTTCTCCCACCTGTCCCAGGAGGCTGCCCCATCTGGTCTGTATTAACAGGCTGCCTCGCCTTTGGCTTCTGCTTGGGTATGGCCAGTGCAAGGCACTGACAGGAGTGGGAAAAGAATGAGGTTGGGTATTTATTCCCTAGAGCAAGGCCCTACGGGGCTGCCTGGGTGTGACATTCCTCCACAATTCTCCCTTCCAGTTCTAGAGCCTTGCACTTTTCTTTGCAGGCCTAATGCAGTGGGAAGGCCTCCTGCTGGGAGTAAAAATTCCCCGGAGTGAGTAGGAAAGCAAGCAACCATTTGCGTATTGACTCTATCGGTACGTATTTACTGAACATCTGCCATCAGGTATTGACACCACAATTTTTCAGAATCCAGACTTTCAGAATGAAATGCTAAGCTTGGGAGCCTTAATAATGGTGGGAAAGGGGGAAGGAATAAGTCAGGAGCAGAGTAGCCATCAAGAAGGGCAGGTGAGGGTAGGAGCTACATGGACATTTATTTGTCCACCAGCCGTCCCCTCCTGCTCCCTGCCCGTTTGAACACATTCCATGTGGATCAGGTGGAACCAAGCACCCTTCATCCCACTCCCACCCCATCTCCAAAGGAGTAGACAAATTATCCAGGCTTGTCTAATCAGAGCACAGCATTCTCCAGACTACAGGGATTGGTTTAGAGAGGACCGTGACTCATGCAAAGCCAATCAGAGCCCTTCCATGAGATTTGATACAGGGATACTGGAGAGAAAGGGCCTATTTCCTCTGATATCACTTAGCGAGGTAATGATCAAGTAAACCTTGAATTGCTAGATTCTAAACTTTCACCATGAGAAGAGGGCTTGTCTGAGAATGAAATGAAGCTGAGAAAAGAGGAGGAGTGATGGAAAAAGAGAGACAGAATCATGGACCACCTGGATACAGCCATACCTAAAGCATTCCTTAGACTCCTTAATTATGCAATGATAAATTTCTCCTTTTACTTGAGCAAGGGTTTCTAACCCTTGCAACATGAGGAGTTCTACAAAGAAGCCACCAGAGAGACCCTCAATAGCAGTGGGGAGCAGTCTCTGAAATAGAGAAAGACCCAGGAAACAGGGAAGGAGGGAGAGAAGGCAGACTTCCTACCTTTGCCTGGGGTTCCTTTGACAACTGAAGCAAAAGAGCATCTTCTTTATAGTGTGAGGCTGGACCCATTGGGAGTGAACTCCATTTGTTTGCTATTTACCCTGTGATCTTGGGCAAATCCACATTTCCGTTTTTGAGGCCCGGTGTCCTCATCTATAACATGAAGCAACCGGCGCAGATAGCTGCCACTGTTGTTTTCCAGTCCTATAATTCTAGAACTCCAAGCTCTACCATCAGCTCCTGTTTTCCTTCAAACCTTCCCACAAGATGCCAGAGTTTCCTGTGTGAAGCCTGGGCTTCCCAAGGCAGCTGGAAGATTTTATCAGCTCCCTGTTGCCACTGTAACAAAGCACCACAAACTTGGTGGCTTAAGACAACAGAAATGTATTCTCTCATTCTTCCGAAGACCAGAATTCTGAAAGGAATCTTTTGAAGCCAAAATCAAGATATTGGCAGAGCTGGTTCCTTCTTGAGGTTCCAGGGGAGAATCCGTTCCTTGCCTCTTCCAGCTTCTTGTGGCTTCCTGCGTTCCGCGGCCTGTGGCTGCATCATTCTAACCTCTGCTGCAATCACCGCATTGCTCCTCCTGTTCTGTGGTCAAATCTCCCTCCACTGCCCTGTGATTCGAACACTGGTGATTGCATTCAGGTTTCATCCAGATATTGCATGATGATCTCCCCATCTCAAGATCCTTAATTGCATCTGCAAAGTCTTTTTTTTTTTTTTTTTTGCTATATCAGGTAACGTTCACAGATTCTAGAGATTAGAATGTGGATATCCTTTAGGGGTCTGTTCTTCAGCCTACTGCAAAGATCCCAAGAGAAGCCAGCCTGCTCCTTGGGTCACTGTCCCTTGCACCTGGATTCTTTCTGTTGCCCAGTTCCAGCTCTCCCTGACCCCTAGGTCTCCTGACTCCTCATCTCACTGCAAATCATTAGTCAGACCCACAAGGACCATAAAAATCATTTTATAGTTAAGGAAATTGAGGCCCAGGGAGCAAAAGGGCCTGATCTGCCTGAGGCCACACAGTCGGGGGAGCTATCATAGAGCCTGCGTCTTCAGACTGCCAGGCCAGGGCTACTTCTGCCATTCCACCAGTGTCTTGGCTGTCTCACCCAGCAGCTCCTCATTCCTAGATCTGCTTCTCGGGAGGGGTGTCAGTCCCCTGAGTCTCCGCCCAACACTTCTGGCTCCCTGAAAGTCAAACTCCCTTGGATTGGTTGAAGGATACCAACATTTCCACAGATGCCTGGATCTATAGACCTACTCAGACCAAACTCAGACCCAGCATTCCTAGGCCAATGCTCTGCACACTACAGAGTTTCCCAAAGAGCTGTAAAGTGACACTGATATGGCAAAACAATTCCCAAGAAGTGACACAGCCCCGCCATCAGCCCTGTTTGAGTCCGACCTGCCAGGGCTGTGGGGGAGTCTTTGGTTTTCAAACCTCATACCTATTTCATCAAATCCCACCCCCTCCCCCAGCCTGGCAGCCTATGCTGGAACTCATTTATGGTGGTCTCAGTGCATGATGTGCTTAATGCACAGTCTTCTCAGGTGAGACAATATTAAGGGGTCTCGGGAAAATCCAGTGTGGGTGTTACCACCAAACCCTGACTCTTGGAGGAACCCCACGTGCCCTGGGCCTGTAGTGATTGGAAATGAAGGTGAGTCTTTTCTCCTGGTGCAGGCAGGGGCTTCAGAAAGCCAAGTACATGCTACCTTCTGAAGGTATCTCTAAGGCCTGGGATTGTCCTAAAGACACAGGACAAGAATAATCACATCGTATGACCTCCACGTGGTGAGAAAGGTTTAACGAGTCTTCAGTGCAAATCCAGATCTCCCTCTCCCCCTTCAGCTGGATGATCTTGGGTAGATTACAGCGAAACAGAGTTAGTAATTTCTACCTCTTAACTTTGTCACAAGGGTTGAATGAGGCGACGGCCATAAACGGGATCAGCATGGCAGTGTGACACACAGTGGGTGCTAAATCTGTGTTAGCCCCTCTTCTCCCACTTCACGTCTTTATGGGAGACAGTGGGATTGGGGTGAAATCAATTTAAAGCAGGATTTCTCAGCAGTGACACTAGTAACTTTTGGAGCCAGAATATTTTTGCCGTGCGGGGCTGCTGTGCTGTGCATTGTAGGCTGTTTGTCAGCATCTCTGGCCTACACCCGCTAGGTGCCAGCAGCACCCTCCAGGCCTGACAACCAGAGGTGTCTCCAGACACTGGCATATGACCTCTGGGGGGCAACATCTCCCCCAGTTGAGGACGTCTGATTTAAAGGGAACAAGGTCAATTTTGAGGAGAAAAGAAGTCATAAAACAGAAATGTGTTTCCCAAAGGGGGTCTTACTCCCTTAACCTTAGCGGGGGATCAGGGGAGCTGGCTTCATTGTAGGTGAGGATCTTACACCCTTTGTCCCCTCCTGTCCCCAAGTCCCTCAGAAAGACTCCCAGGTGTGGGACAAACACTGCCTCCAACACTCTAATCGGGAGCAATGGACAGTCACACTTTAACCCTCCTTCCTCACAAATATTCCTTCTAATCTGAAAAGGCCACAGAGGTGACAGGAGAAGAAGGGAGGAGGAGAGAGGGAGGAGGCATTGAGGGGAAGGAGAGCCATACTCTGCACTAGGTACTATTTTTGAATGCGTGATTGGGTATTTCTTCACAATGTCTTTTCAAGATGGGTGTGTATTATCCCAACTTGACAGATGAGGAGAACAAGGCTCAGAGAAGTTGAGCATCTTGCCCAGAGCTAGAAAGTGGCAGAGCCAGGATTCCATAGTCCAAACATCCCCTCTACTCTGCTGTTTGGAATATAAGCATGACCTCAAAATATACACTTTTTAGACATTTGGCAATTAATGCCTTTATATCTGGTTCAAACCAGTACCCAGCCCAAGTCTGGGGCAGCGGAATGCTTGCAGAGAGGAGAGGTCTGAGGCAGAGGAAATGTCAAAGCTTTTGAAAATCCAGGCGGTGGGGGAGAAGTGGGGAGGTGACATGTCCCTGGATCTGTGGCCGTTGGATGAGACACAGAACTGGCTGGTAGGTCACTGGCCAAAGAGTCAGGAGCCCTGAGCCACATTTTGTGTGCTCTGTGTCCCCAGAACACCCTCCCCCAGGGCAGGGTGGGAGGGCACAGGGAGAGACATAGGGCCAAGGAGAGTTTTGAGAAAGCTATGGCTGTCCTGATGCTCCCATCCTGCTGCTAAGGAAGTCCACAAAGGACAATGGGGATCTACCAAAGGGACACAGAAGCCAGCTTGAAGCAGACAGCACAGGCCAACTCTGGGACAATTTGAGCATCACAATAAATAGTCATAGTAATGGATTATTAAACCATATAATAAGATAAGAACCCATGAATCCATACTGACGTATGGATATATATAGAAGGAAAATCTTTTTCTTAAATTAGAAAGCCAAAGGATAAATGTAGAAGGAACCATAGAAATAGAAAAGCATTGTTTGACAACTATCATCATAATCAGGCATTGATTGATATGAATGTTAAAATTATCAGGTTGACAATTTAATGAGTAAGAGGATATTTATATAGCCTCAAAGGCTCTCCCCCAAAATAATTAATTATAAAGGGAAAAATAGTAACTTTATGATAGAAAAAATGACATCACCTTAGTCAAAGTTAACATCCTCAGTAATGGGAGAAATGGACATTGTGTGCCTCCTGAGATCACTCACTGAAAAGAACACAATGTACTTCTATGGTTTTTCTGCCAAAAATCCATAACCTGAATCCACTCATGAGGAAACATCAGACAAACCCACATCACATTGAGGGGCACTATGCTAAATGGCCCATACTCTTCAAAAATGTCAATGTCATGAATGATAAAGAAAAACTAGAACTATTCAAGATTCAAGGAGGCCAAAGAGACATGGCAACTGAATACAACACATCATCAAGGATTTGCTTTTTTTATAAAGGAAATTAGTGGAGTGATTGGTGAAAAGATAGATAGATAGATAGATATTAGATAGGAATGTGAATAAGATCTATACATTAGATAATAGTGTTATATCAATATTAATTTTCATATATTAAGAATTTTACTGTGATTCTCCAAGAGAATAATCCTTGTTTTTAGAAAATACTGACTGAAATACGAGGGGTGGGTAAGACAACACCATATATACAACTTGCTTGCAAACATTTTAGAAATAAAATAATATGTTTGTGTGTAGTGAAAGAGAGAAATCAGTAGTGGGATTGCTGGATCGAATGGTAGGTCTACTTTTAGTTCTTTGAGGAATCGCCATACTATTTTCCATAGAGGTTGTACTAATTTGCAGTCCCACCAGCAGTGTATAAGCATTCCTTTCTCTTTGCATCTATAAGAGTTTTTTCTACATTTTCTTCTAGAATTCTTATGGTTTCATACCTTACATTTAAGTCTTTTATCCATCTGAAATTAATTTTTGTGAGTAGTGAGAGATAGGGGTCCTGTTTATTCTTCTGCATGTGACTATTCAATTTTCCCAGCACCACTTATTGAATATTCTTTTCCCCACTGTACGATATTGTCTGCTTTGTCAAAGATCAGTTGGCTGTAAGTAGGTGGTTTTGTATCTTGGTTCTCTATTTTGTTCTGTTGTTCTATATCTCTATTTTTGTACCAATACAATGCTGATTTGGTTACTATAGCCTTATGGTATAGTTTGAAGTCTGGTAATGTGATGCCTCCAGATTTGTTCTTTTTCCTTAAGATTGCTTTGGCTACTTGGGCTCTTTTCTCATTCCAAACAATGCATAGAATTATTTATTTTTTCTAGGTCTGTGAAATTATGACATTGGTATTTTGATGGGGATTACATTGAATCTGTAAATCACTTTGGGTAGTGTGGACATTTTAACAATGTTGATCCTGCCAATCCACAAGCATGATATATTTTTCCATTTGTTTGTGTCCTCTGCTATTTCTTTCCTCAGTGTTTCATAGTTCTACTTGTAGAGATCTTTCACTTCTTTGGTTAAGTATATTCCTAGGTATTTTATTTTATTTGTGGCTATTATGAATGTTATTAAGCCTTTGATTTTGCTGTCAGCCTGTTATTGGTATAAAGAAATGCTACTGATTTATGTATATTGATTTTGTATCATGAGACTTTGCTGAATTTATTTATCAGGAGTCTCTTGGTGGAGTCTTTGGGATTTCCTAGGTACAAAATCATGTTGTTAGTGAAGAGCCATAGTTTGACCTCCTCTTTCCCTATTTGGATACCCTTCATTTCTTTTTCTTGCCTGATTGCTCTGGCTGTGACCTCAGCACTATGTTGAACAGAAGTGGTAACAGGGGGCATTTCTTGTCTTGTTCCAGTTCTTAGTGGGAATGCTTTCAATTTTTCCCTATTCAGCATGATGTTATCTGTGGGTTTGTGAGAAAAAGAAGTCTTTCTATCAAAAAGACACCTGTACTTGGATGTTTATTGCAGCACAATTAACAATTGCAAAGAAGTAGAATCAACCCAAGTGTCCATTAATTCATGAGTGGATTAATAAAATGTGGTATATGTATACCACAGAGTACTACTCAGCCATAAAAAAATGATGAATTAATGCCTTTTGCAATAATTTGGGTGGAACTACAGACCATTCTTCTAAGTGAAATATCTCAAGATTGGAAAAACAAATACCACATGTACTCATTATTAATTGGAACTAATCAATGAGCACACACGTGCACAGAGGGAAGTAAAACTCAGTGGAAATCAAGTAGAGGGGAGAGGCAAAAACCTTCCTAATGGGTACAATGAACACTATTTGGGTGATGGGAACACTTATAGCCATGACTCAAGCATTACAAAAACTATCCATGTAACCAAAAACATTTGTACCCTCTTTAATATATTGAAATTTAAAAAGGAGAGAAATCAAATGAAGAAAAATGCTAACATTTGGAGAATCTAGATAAAGAGTATACAAGAATAATTTGTATTATTCTTGCAACTTTGCTACAAGTTTAAGATTAGGTCAAAGTAAAAAGATAAAGAAAAAATAGAAAGCAAACATTTAATAGGGGGGATTTTGGCTGGGCTTGGTGGCTCACACCTGTAGTCCCAGCACTTCAGGAGGCTGAGGCAGGAGGATTGCTTGAGGCCAGGAAGAATTTGAGACGAGCCAACATGGGGAGACCCATGTCTACAAAATAATTTAAAAATTAGCCAGGTGTGATGGTATGCACCTGTAGTTCTAGCTACTCAGGAAGCTGAGGTGGGAAGATCACTTGAGCCAAGGAGTTCAAGGTTTCAGTGAGCTATGATTGTGCCACTGCACTCCAGCCTGGGCAACAGAGTAAGATCTGATCTCTTAAAAACAAAAAAAGATAGAAGGAGTGACTTAGACCAGGATATCTGGGAAGACTTCTCAGGGGATATAACTCCACTACCATTGTCATGTAATTGTCCAGTAATCTCCTACTTTAAAGGCAGGAGCTTTGTTGATTTTGTTCATCATTGTGTCTTTAGTCCCCAGCATGTGCCTAGAATATAGTAAACACTCAGTAAATATTGACTGGTTGGTTGGTTGGACAGATGAATAAATAAAAATGACCTTTGCCCTCAAGGAATTTATGAGAATTCATTAAAAGTCATAAAAAGATAACAATTTAGCAGCAAATATTATACATCTCAGGAAAAGAATTATCATCTTTGACCTAGCAATTCTATTTTTTAGAGTCTATCCTAATAAGAATATTTCAAAATATTTGGCTAAAAGAATTTCTATTACAACATTGTTTAAAACAGCAAATATTTTGAAACAATATGATTTCCAATAGTAACAGTGTGATTAAAGTATGGTCCATCCTTATGATGAAATAGTACCCAGGCATCAAAATTTTCTCCCAGGCAGAAAGAACAGCACGTGGAAAAGCCTGGAGAAGTATCCTCCAGATTCCAAGGTTTCTGACAGCCATGATAATAAATTTGAACTCATTTCTCAAAGCAACCAGGAGCTATTGATGATTTTAAGCAAGGAAGTAACGATGGCTATGAAATATACATGAGATTGGGAGGGGAGGGGACTGAGACAGAGGGACCAGTTACAAGCAGTTGCTATTGTCCACAAGAGAAACAGCGAGCTGAGGGATTGCCACGGGGTAGAGAGAAGTGGATAAATCCCCAAAGTGTTCATATTTAGAACTGCCGAAAGTTGCTGAACAAAATTGCATGTGGAAGCTGAAGATGCCGCAAGTCCCCAAAATACTGCTCCATTAACACTTTGATAGTTCTCATCAGTGTGACCCTTGCCTTCCCAGAGTAAAGAAAACCTACATTTCCCAGCCCCCTAGCAGTTTGGGGGTGGATACGTGCCTTGTTTGACCAACCAGATGTGCCAGTATGACCCTTTGACCCGGAAGTAAGCGATGCCGGGACACATGCCGGACCTGGGGCATCCATTGTGCTGGCACAGGGGACTGCAAAGCTGTGTGGTTTCTCATCTCAGGGACAACCACAGCTTCATGAATGCTACAAGTCTGCAGCGTGGACCTGGGAGTGGTTCTAGGAGCTTAAGCCTGGAGCTCCGGTTTCCGGCCCTCCCGATAATTCTGCGGGTGAGAGAAAAAGAGAAAGAGAAGAAAAAAACTTTCTTTCAGAAATTGGAATGGACTCTGTTGTCTGCAGCTACAAACTCTGACCAACAAAGCAGTAAAGGCAGGAAGCAGAGGTGTGTGGCTCGGGCAATAGGAGGAAGGCCGGGCCGCCAGACTCGCAGCCAAGAGCGTGCGGGGATGTGGCAGGCGCTGCAGGGAGGCCGCGCAGTGGGGAGAAGTAATTACATGTTCACTCATATCAAACAGAAACAAGACACAGGCGCATGGAAACATATCTGTGAACACAGAAAGATTTGAATTCAGGTGGAGACAGAAATACCAGGTAGAACTTGAACCAAATAAAGACGACTCTAGAATGAAATTAGAGCTAGGCAAGGAAGACTTTGGCATAAAGCGTTCTATGTCTTTCTGTGCGAGGCTATTGAATTTGGGAAGTCACTGCTCGGCTCCTATTATCTGTATATCTCTAAGTTAATGAGTCACCCTGAGAGCAAAATCTACTGTCTTGATTTCAGTGGTGGCAGTAAAGAACGCTGAACTAGGAATTGGGAAACCCAAGAGCTTTAGTAAGTCACATTTGTTCTCCGAGCCTGTTTTCTCATCTGAAAAATGACCATGTTGTGATGGCAACAGCTGCCATTGTGTGGGCCTAGAAATGTTAAGAAACCAGATTCAGGTCACAGGGCTGGTAGGTTATATTATAAACCGGATTCACATCCGTGTCTGGCTCTTGCTAAAAAGCCTTGCCCATGACTGCTGCCCAGTGCCTACCTGCCTAGGAGAGTTACTAGGTGACACAGGAAGCCACACGGGAAAGCAGGTGTTCCACCATTTTGTTAAAGTTGAGATGTGTAGCCTAAAACCTGGCTTCGAGTCCTGGCTCTGCCATGTGTTTACTGTATGAATTTAGGCAACTTACTCACTCTCTCTGACTTTCTTCAATTGTCCATAAAATGGCTGTAATATTAACTGCTGCCTTGTCTACCTGCCAGGACAAAGACAAAAATAATAATAATAAAACAAGAATGACAACATTTATATGACGGTTAACATGCCTCAGGCACTGTTCTAAGCAATTTTCAGAAAGTGAGCTAATCAACCTGAACATAATTTTAAAACCAGAAAGAAGTTTTTATTAACCTCAAGTTTTTATAGCCAAACGGAAATGTCACGGGCCTGCTGGCTGCTCTGTTTTCCAGGGGCTGCATCCACAGGGGACAGATCTGCAAGTGAGAACTCGGCTGGGCCTTCACCTCTCTACACAGCAGCAACTCCAGAGAGAGAATGTGAGGGACACTAAGGAAAAACTCAGGATATTTATTCCTTTGCTCAAGACGGCAACACAGAGCCCCCGACCCCAATGTTTGGGCTTGTGGACCTGAAACTTTGCCCATAATGACCTCAGGGCACAACAGCCCAGACTCCGCTGCTGCCAATCCTTTCTCTCCCCTCCCCAAAGCGGACAAAAGGACTCAGGCTCCGGGATGCTTTGGCCAGGGAAGCATTGCAGATAATTCCACGCCTCCTGTGCCGACCACATCAATTCCCCTTTCTCTTCCCGCTCCCAGACCTGGTTTTCTGTTCTGCCTCATGGCACCTGAGAATCACAGACAAGTGTCTATTCCTCTCCCTGGACAAGAAAACCTGGCCCAGAGTGCTTAATTATCTTTCTGGAAAAACCAGTTTGGGAGGGAGGCAGAAAGGACCTTTCTGCATCAGAGAACACCCAGCTGCACGCCCTCACCTCATGAGCTGTCAAATGTCTTTCCTCACTGGTCTCTCGTCCCCTTCAGTCATTTATGTCCCATCTTCAGGATGTTTGTCCTCTTTGTGTACCCCCTGTGTTATTATTTACTCAGTAGTTTTCTTTCAATGTAGTCACTTTTTAACTTAAATTCATATGAAAAGGAAACTTTATATGACTATCATAAATGGAAAACCCACACTGGGAAGGTTTTTCCCTGCTCCTATAACTCCTGCGGCAACTGAGGGTAGCTCAAAATGATTACTAGGAAAACTGTGCCATCTCATTAGATTCTATTATAACTAGCTGGTGCTGCTTGCTCAAGACGCTGTGCCTGAGGCCTGTTTCTCTAGATGTAATTGGAAAGATTAAAAGAAAATTGAAAAGGAAATTGTCCTCTCACTGTGATTCAATGTGTTCTCATGCCTGGCCTATATATGGTCCAAAGTCATCGTGAGTAGAACCAGGAGTGCACATCCGACACTTTGGAAACAATGTCCTATTCTTCAAATTGATTGACCACAACTTCTGGAGGGTCTGGGAGACCAGCCCCTGTCCCTGTCTGTCTCCCCTGCCAATCCCCACCTCCACCCTCTGTTTGGAATGGGAGAGATCTTTCAAACAATGTTTATCCATTGCTGCCAGCCACGAGGTCTCGAAGGTCCGTTTAGGGAGCAGTTGTAAGGGGCCTCAGGCCAACAGCATGTGTCCTCCGTCATCAGGATAAGTGACCCCAGAAAAAGACAACTACTGTCACAGGGCCTGATCCCACTTGTGTGCGCGTGCACACACACATTCTTCCTCTTGAATTCAGTCTGCTGAGGGATTCTCTGCGTTCCTCCAGATTCCTGCGGTAACAGGAGGCAGCGGCACTCCTTTCTGGGAGCCGCCTTCTCTCTGGGAAGGCCTGGGGGTGATGAGATTCAGCCTGCTCTGGCCGGGGTCTCTGGACACACTCTCCCACCGTCCTGCAACGCATTTCCCCTCACCACGGAGTAGTAGGACGCGAGCGCCAGGTGTGGCTGCGACGCAGGGAAGGGGCCATGGCGCCCGCCCAGCCTGCTCGCCTTCACTGGGGTCTAGCACCTGCGGCTCATGTCACCTGGACAGAAGGCAGCCTCTGTGTGCCCAGGTCCCAGGGTACCACAGGACTCGAGCAAAAGTCCCAGTGTGATGAAGACTGTGCTGCCAGGCCTTGTCCTCTGTGCCTCTGTGCACTTTCTTGGGGTAGCGGGACTCAGGAGCTCTGCCAAACGCCATCATGCCACCTGGGCAGTGCCAGCAAGGGCAGAGAAAACAAGTCCAGAAGGAAATACACAAAACGTTGCCTGTGTGCATTCTGGGGGTAGAGGGGGATTTTAGTTTTTACATTTTAAATGAAGTATTTTATAATTATTTCTATTTTCTCTGAATGGTTTTAACTTTTCACCGATCTGTATTTTCTAATTTCACCATAATAAATTTACATTATTTTTGGTTGAAAAAAGTAATGTATATATACTGTTGCTCTAATCACAAAACAATATACAACTTTCCAGTTAACAGGCCAGTTATTCCTTCAAAAAGAAAAAAATTCCTGGTCGAAAATGTCAAACTCTAGTCAAATTCTGCAATTTTAATTCCACTAAGTGTTTCTCATATCATATATTCATATGGTCACTTTTAAAAAAGGCACAGTATATTAACTTCTTTTAATCCAAGGCTTTTTGACCTCTGAGATCCTTTTTTCCATATAACATCTAATAGTAGCCTATGGAATTGAGATTTCCAACAAACATGCTTTTGGAAACATTGATCTGTTTCGTTTTTCTGTCCCCATTTTGCAGCCAACAGAACCAAGGCCCAGAGACACAAAGGGACTGATGCAGAGACTCACCCACCATTAAGAAACCAAGCCGGAAGTCAGGCTAAGTCCTCTCTTGCAGGGTCCCCGTGCAGTCATCTGGGTCTCACACACACCACTCCAGGGCCACAAGGCACTTTGTCACCTCCGTGAGCAGTGTCCCGGGAGCTGCGCGCTGTGCCACACTCAGTTCACTCCAGCACCACTTGCCTGAGGCCGTGACAGGGAAGCCTTCTGATTTCAAGACTGTTCTCTTTTAAGCACCAAAGGAGGCAAGAAAAGCTTCATCTTTCTCTGCTTGCTCCCCTTTTAATAAAAGGATTTGTTCTGTAAAATTTGGATTCAGTCAAAAGGCCACACTTAAGGACTCAGAAGGCCACATGTGGCCTTCAGGCTGCAGGTTCCCCAGCCCCGCTAGATTGAAGAGATGAGTAAAGAATTTTCTGTTATTATTTGAAGCAATAAAATAATTTCATGGCTGATTCTTTAAATTATCTAAGTAGCTTTTAAGAAGGTCGTGAGAAGGCACATGTAGTGACTTTGTTCTTTCACAAACTGTGGCGTCCTCAGTGTAGGATGCTGGCTGGCCGCTGAGGGTTTCCAGACACAGATTATGATATTTCTCTCTTTCCCTCACTCCCTTCCTTCCTCCTGAAAAGAAAAAAGAAAGAAAGGAAGGAAGGAAGGAAGGAAGGAAGGAAGGAAGGAAGGAAGGAAGGAAGGAAGGAAGGAAGGAAGGAAGGAAGAAAGAAAGAAAGAAAGAAAGAAAGAAAGAAAGAAAGAAAGAAAGAAAGAAAGAAAGAAAGAAAGAAAGAAAGAGAACCTAAGAAGTGTGCAAAGCATTGTGCTCTAAAACAGCCCTCATGGGAGCTATTGTCACAGCTGCCAACTTAACTGGAGCAGGCTCATCTAACCTGCTGAGGAATTCCATTTTCAAGACAAATTTCACTGCATTTAATTTGATTTTCTTCCGCACTGCACCAAGGGATCCCAACCCCCAAAGAGCAATCAAAGTGCCAAGTGTGTTTCATTTTCTTCTTCCATCTCACCCTTCCCATTGTAGGCAGGCTCAGGACCCCACACATGTCCCCTTCTTTGTCCCACTCTGTCAGCCCAGGCATGGGGATCTTTCTTTATGTCCCTGAACCATAGAGCCAGCCTTGACAGTTCTTCCCCACCATGTGGGACCCATGAAGGAGTCCTGCTGAGACGCACTCTGACATTTCCATTGAGTCTCTCTGCCGCTCGCCATCTGCCTCCTCCACTTCAGTGCAGCCACTGCATTGCTGCCACGGCGCCTCCTCACCAGTGTCCCTGCTCCCAGCCCCAAATGCCCCAAATGCCCAAGTTTCTCCTACCTTTCTGCCCGTCATCCCAGCCCCTCCTCCCTCCTGCCAACAGCTGCTTCTCATCCTTTAGCCTTCAGTTTAAGTCAGGATCTTTCTCTACCTTCTTCCCCTTTACTTTCAAAAAACACTTGTCACAATTTGCACATCCTTCTTTGTGGTTATGTGCTCAGTCCCGTGACCTACCTGAAGGCCGAGCAGCATCTCTCTCGATCGGTCTTATACCCCGCGCACAGCGCCATGGCTGGCTTCTGCGTCTCTTGTTAGCTCCATGGCTTCCGCCAGTTCTTTAACCTCTCTCACTTTTGCAAAATGTCAAAGGGGCTCCTGAGCCCTACTTCACAGGGCATTTTGAGAATTAAGTCAGATCATCTGCAAAGTGCCTAGAAGAATGTTAGTAGGTATTTAATGCCAGTTCTCTTCCCTTTGGTCAGGACACTTGATGGGAAGCAACAGACACTGAATTGGAGCCAGCAAAAATGAAAAAGGGAATGAGGAGCTGGTGTTTACAAACTGCACAGTAGGGTAGAAGGTGGAAACAAGGACTCAAAGACCCTCAACTATCCACTGCTCCCTTTCTCTCATTTTGTGCCTCTTGTGTGTGTGCATAGTGTGTGTGCGTGTGTGTGTCTGTATGTCTTCTGTTTCTTCCTGGCTGTCACTTTTATTCTCTCCACTGCCCGTCTTTCTAAAGAGTGAAACTTATCTTTATAGCACTTGGCCTTCCATTATAGTTTCATTTTCCAGAAAAAAAAAAAGTAGCATTTATTTCCTGCACTCGAGTTAGAGGAATTCCAGGGAAGAACTCCAATTGCCCTGCCTTGGGTCATGTGTGGAGGCTGACAGCACTTATTTGGAGGGGCTGGGCTGGGGAGCGACACCCCCCCCAAAGAAGGGGGATGCATTTCCAAGGAGGAGCGGAGGAGTTCCAGGCAGACAAATCAATGGACTTCCACCATAAGAAACACAGTTTAATACAAAACAGTGCATGCCCTGGCACAGTGATAATCACAGTTGCCTCTGTAACTATTTATATGTCTTTCTCCTTGGTTATATTTCTGGCATCTTGGAAACAGAGACAGTGCTATCAGTATGGTAGTATGGTCAGTATGGTCCACTATGCCTGGCAGAACTGGGTGCACATGAGGCTGTGAATAAGCATTGCTGGAAGGAAGGAAGGAAGGAAGGAAGGAAGGAAGGAAGGAAGGAAGGAAGGAAGGAAGGAAGGAAGGAAGGAAGGAAGGAGGGAGGGAGGGAGGGAGGGAGGGAGGGAGGGAGGGAGGGAGGGAGGGAGGGAGGGAGGGAGGGAGGGAGGGAGGGAGGGCAGGCAGGCAGGCAAGCACCAAAGCTTTCTCTCCTTCCTGTCAGTGCTTCTCTTCCCAGCTACAAATTGTTTCTGTGATCCTGGTGTGGGGAAACAGTTACATAATGGCCCTCAAAGAGTCTCCAAGAAATTTGGCTTCTGTCTCATTAGCTATTTACATCTTAGAATGGTCTCGCTGAGACTCGCCCATTCTCCTTTGCCTCTCTTGGCTTCTTCCACGAGTTTCCATGTTCCTATTTATAAATCTCACTTGCGCCCAGCTCTTTGGGCCTGATTCTCTCCTGGCTCCCTCCCTTCCTCCTAATGGCAGAAGCTTTGGTTCACCTGAAATGGCTTTTAGATGAGGTGCAGCTGTTCAGAACAATGTGCTACAGGTCTATCCAGCCCCCTGTCAAAGAGGCAGCAGCCTTTCCTGCTGGCCCATTTAGCCACTGCCTCAAGAGCAGAGGGTCACTTAGCAGCTTTCCCCATTTAATGCACGGCTGCAAGAGGAAGTGATGGGGCCAGAGTTCCAGAGTCCCAGACTAACCCATTCCTGGGCCTTGCACATTCCAAGTCCCAAGCCACAGCTAAGCCTTGGACAGATTTCCTCAAGCCCTAGAAATGAAGTCAGCCACCTTCCATGTCCTGGGCCCGTGCAGAGTGCTGGGACACTACATTGACCCAGACCACTTCCTGCCCTTGAAAGGCAGGACAGAAAATCCATTACTTCAATACAGTGTGATGTGCCGAGGTCTCAGGCCATGAGTTGCATGGCATAGAAGAGACTAGAATGCTGAAAATGGCCTTTGCACCTGGAAAGACCTTTGTTTGACTCCAGAAAATCTTCCAAGGCTCATTTACTGAGTACCGGCTCATAGAAACAACTAGAGAAATATCCTTCGTTGCTATTTATGAGGACAAATGAGCTGTTACCTCCAGAAAGCTTTTGCATAGGTGTCAGAGACAGCCTATTAGACACCCAGTCACCAGAATCCTAGTGTAATACTGTGTCTGCTCCCAAGATCCTAAGTTGGCTTTGCTTTAAGTCTCTTTTTGTCTTTCTTGGCATAATGTTTTCAATTCTTGGAGGTGTTGAGAGGACCCAATAAAGCAAAGCATGTTAAAAAAAAAGAAAGAAAAATCCTTTAAAGTCACTTACTCACAGTTATAGACATTTTAGAGCTGGAGGAGACTTCAAGAGAATCTGGTCCCAAATCCTTAGTTCACAGGAGAGGAAACCTGATCTACAATTACACAGTTAAATCGTTACCATGATGTGCAAACTGTCCCCAAGACTGCCATCTTAATAACGCATGCCATTTCCTGGTGGAAAAAGGAAACACACTGAACATTTATGGGAGGCCGTGATCTACACATTCCAGGATCGCATTTAATCCTCCCAACAATAAAATGGGTGTTTTTATTCCACTTTACAAATGAGGAAACTGAAGCACGGAGACATTAAGGGACATGCCCAAGGTCACACAGCTGGTGAATGATGGATTGGGAATCTGAACTCAGACTTACTTGTTTCCAAAGTGTCTATTCCTATAAGAATGTAAATGTACTGAATTAATGTTACTGAAATAGAGCCAGAAGACCTGGGTCCTGTTCTTAAATCTACAACTAACAAGTTATGTGAACTGGAAAGGCCTTTTCATTCACTGAAACTTGGTTTCCTTTTCATAAATGGAGAGAATTGAGCTGGGTCAGTGATGGCAATATATGGCCACAAACGGCCATTCTCCCATCCTATGCCCAAGACAAACGTGACTATAAGACCAGGGTACCATTTCCCCAGAGCTCAAAGTGGGCTTCTAACGCAGAGTTTCACGCAGCCCCTCCCAATCAATTGCAGTTGGCACAAAATAAAACATATATGCCACTCTTTGGCCCAACGAGCTCTCAGATCCATTCCAACTCTATTTAGTCTGTGAAAACTCTAGCCCTGGATTTTGTCATTTCCCTGCAATGCTCGAAGAAAAATGGGAACAGCTTCTCTGTGATTCCACAGAGCAGAATCCTGCCAGGTGCAGAGCCCTACTGCTCTCACTGATCCTGGGCCGGGCCCAACGCTGTTGGGGGGAGGGGGTCTGCCACAAAGTTGGGGGCGGTCCACAACTCCATTTCTTCTTCTTCAGCTCTGCTCCACACGGATGGAAATCTTACCTCGCTGCAGACCGTACTGGAACATCACATAGTTCTCCTATGAAGTGAATCTCTATTGCTGAAATGGCTCAATATCAACCATAAGGCAGCCAAAGAGGTATATGGAAAAGCACCAGCATCCTCACATGCTGACTGGCTTATAGGATGGGGGGGGGGCGGGAGGGTGATGCAGGGATGATGAGTCAGAGTTTTCTCTAAGAAGATATCCAGAAGCACCAAGCTATGTCCAGTTGTTGGGCCTGTGGTGAACCCAGGACAGGAGGTAACAGAGGAGTGGAAAATCAGAACAGGGGTGAAATCCGATGCTGAGCCAGCACGCCGCTGTCAGATGCCATGCACAGGGGACAGCAGGAAGTGTGCTGGCTACAGGCAGCCAAGCATGTGGCCAGATCACCAGGGTGCCTCTGTCCAGACCCCAGCTGTGCCCAGCCCTTCACGTAGCAGGCACAAGCTGCCACATCCTGCCAACAGCCACCAAGGGGGGTGAGGTGGGAGAAGGTGGTCCATTCTCTAAGGTGGCTATTTGAGTCTGGTGTCAAATTACCCCAGGCCATCAGCAAATGCCTGCAGCCCTGCCCTGGGAGGTGACTCAGTCCAGCTCTGAAGAAAGCCCTGTCTGGCCATAGGAGGGCAACACACAACAGCTGATCAATTAACCACCACTAAATTTCGGACCACTGGGCTTATCCCTGCTGCAAAGCTGCTTATTCTTGTGCCACAATCATTGTCTCCAGTGGCTGAGTGAAGCTACATGACCAATGCCACCCAGATCCTCAAGGACATTTAAGAAGGCCACTGAACATCAGCACCTTCTAGCATTATCCCTGGTCTTCATAAATAGCCACTCAGCATTTTTAAGTGCCACTGGCTCTTTCTTTGCCAGTATATGCAAAGAAAGGCTTTGCTCAAGGCTCAGAGGAAAGAGTTTCTTTTTTGGTTCTCTTAGAAAGTATGTTTAGGGAATAGTTAGGTAGTTTTTTATGTAATAACTATACCCTGACATTTTTCTATCTATAACTTTAATTTCTTTCTTAATTTCTCTCTCTAGATTATACCAAGAAATTTCTTGTATCTGAATGTCATTTCACATGGGCCACCTTTGTCTCAGGTTTCAGGCAACCAGCTAACCAATTGGTTAGAATCAGTCCCAGGTGCTCAGGCCAGCACACAGACTGGAGGATCGTTGACCATACTTCTTTCTTCCTGCCTTGGTTCCTAACAAGTGGGCTTTTACTGCTATAGAATCTTCCTCAAATAGAGTATAAGTAGTTGTTTCCCATATTTAAGCAGGGGAGTTGAGAAATTAAATTCTTCTCTGATTTCCCAAGCTCAATGTTTCTGACTTGTGCATTGCCATCTGCCTTCAGATCTCCAGGAAACAAGGAACAGGAAATGGAAGAACACAGAACCCACGGGCTCAGACTGCAGCCTCAGCCCTGCCTCCGAGGGTCTTGGAATAGCGACTCAACCTCTTTGAGTTTCAATATCTTCTATTTTACCAAGAAGAAACTGAATTAGATTATCTCTAAGGTTCCTTCCAGCCCTTACAATATGGACATGTAGCTTAATTCTCCTGGATATCAAGTTTAAAATCTCATTATTTGGAATCTAATGATTCTTTCCACTTCCCCATATATTAGCTAATCAGCCATTGCCTATCACACTGCATTAGTACATTTGTCTCGTATTTTTAAGCACAGATATATCAGATATATCAGAACTTCCTGTTCCCTATGGTGTCTAAGATACTCCAGAGTATGGTAACTTTTTCTCAGAAAAGGGAAAGGAATTATAGTAGAACAATACATACACTAATATTCTATATTAACATTTTCTACCATTTGTTGACACTGATTACATGTTAGGTCATTAGACACTTCCTACACTTCCTTTCATCTATTTTTCACAACAGGATTCTGGAGATAAGTATTATATATCCCACATTTCATGGATGTGGACACCCAGGCTTAGAGAAGTTAGGCTGACCTACCCAAGATAAAAACATTGGTGAGTGGTGTAGGTAGGATTCCAAATCCAGTCTCCATGGCCCCAAAGCTAATGTGCATTACACTGCTTATGTACTAATATCATATCAAATCTTGGCTCCCTTCTGCCTTCTGTTTCAAGTCCTTTGTTTACATAAATTATTCAAATTTTGACCACACTCACCCCTGTATCACAACCATTTTCTTCAGATCTGCCTCAACTAATGATCTATCAGATAACTGACTTTTTTTTAGGGCACTTACAATTAATATATCTTATCTCTATTCCCTCTTCTGCATCCAGATATAGCTCCCAGCAGGTGTACACTACATGCTTGCTAATTAACATTCACCAGAATTCCAAAAACATCCTCTGCAATGAGTACTATGCTGATGAATGTTGATGACAGAATCCTTTTTAAACATCATTTTAAGAAAAAAATGGCATTTGTCATACTGTCCATTATGATCATCCTCAGCTAAGCCTCTTTTTTTTTTCCTGCCCCAATTTAAAAAGTAAAGTCTGATCTGTTGGAATGGCTCACATTTTTGAAGTTATTACTGCTGTGAGAACAGTGACCAGACAGCTGGACATAGGAAGCACAGGAAAGTGAAGTAATGATTGGCACCCAGAGTCACCTGCTGTCCATCATGCTAATGAGCACAGTCACTACTATTATGGTCCCTGAGGTTCATTGTATAGACTCTGGGGTCACACTGATTCAAATCCTGATTTTCCCAGATTCTGAAGGAGTTTTGGAAAGTTGGGGAAAACAAAGGATCAACCAGCAAAGTGAATTCTTGGCTGTCATGTTCTTTCTTTGTCCAGAGACCTGCCACTTTGTCTTATAGGCACTTTGGTTTGGCTGATATTAAGATAAAACTGTGACGCTCAAACAAGGCTGCTTATTGGCTCATTGCCAGCCAAGAGAGTAGAGAAGTCTCTGGAGTGAGGTACAAGGCTTAATCTTGGATTTAGAATTTGGACACTTTTCTGCCAAGAAGGGCCAATATTTGCTTTCTGTAACATGAGGACAGTTTTGGATCAGAAAATACCTACAGACTCAGATGCCAATTCCTATACTCCTGCTAACATGTAATCAAGTTTGCATTGTTTCCCTAGTGGAAAATTTTTTAAGTGGGATACTTTCTGTTTCAACCATTCAGTAAATCCCAGATTCAGAGCTGAAAAGAGCTCCAACATTCCTACACTTACATGTTATAGGATTATTAATACTATACAACTTCCAAGCCATCAGCCATTTCTGTCTGTCCAACTTCTGAAACATAACCTGAATCCTTCCTCTTCTCCCTATATCCAGCACTTCCACCCTGGTCCCAGCCACCAACACCTCTCCCCTGAACCACTGCAGTCATCTCCTAAGGACGGTTTCAGTGTTGGGTGCTGACATACCAAGCAGGTGGTTTTGAAAGCTATAAACTAGATCGTTATCACTCCTTTTCTTAAACCTTCAAATGGATTCCACTGCATTTAAAATAAACTCTAATCTTTCCATGGTCTACAAAGTCCTAGCAGCCTGGTCTGTGTCTCTCACTCTTATCTCATCTCCTATCATTTTTTTTGGGGGGGGGCTACTTTTTTTATTTCAAAATACTAAGGGGGTACAAATGTTTTTGTTCCATGGATAATTTGTATAAGGCTTAAGTCGGGGCTTTTAATGTGCCCATCATTGTACCCAACAGGTAAGTTTTACCCCTCATCCCCTCCCAACTCCCATTCTTGTTATCCAATGTCCTTTACATCTCTTTGTGCCCAATTAGTAGAGAGTATATGTGGTGTCTGTAGAAGTCATTTTATCAAAAAAGATACCCGCACTGAAATAGCACAATTTATAATTGCAAAGATGTGGAATCAACCTAAGTCCTGTCAATTTATGAGTGCATAAAGAAAATGTAGTATATATATATATATATATATATATATACACATATATATACTATATATGTACTACATCTATATATAGTAAAAATATATATATATATATGCATATATATACACACACACCATGGAGTACTACTCAGCTATAAAAATAAATGGAATAATGTCTTTTGCAGCACCTTGGATGGAACTGGGGACCATTATCCTAAGTGAACTATCATAGCCTATCGCTTTTCTCCTTGCTCACTCTGCCCCAGACTCACGGGTCTTCCCACCATCTGTTAAATCCAGTTTGGCCTACAGCTGCCTCCCTATGTATTTTAAGATTGAGCTAAAGGTTTCTCCATACAGAGAGAACTGTAATCTGACTTGATGTATAAACAGATTGTAACCTATTCTTGTCACAAGTAGCCAAATCTCAGCCAACCAGAGGCAGCCAGGTTCAAATGAGGCAAATGCCAAGCTGTAACCAATCCAGCTGTTTCTATACCTCTCTTTGTTTTCTGCACATCACTTTCATTTTTCTGTCCGTAAATGTTATCCGACCATGCAGCAGCCCTGAGGTTTCTCAACCTACTTTGGTTCTGGGGGCTACCCAATTCCCAAATCGTTCCTTGCTCAATTAAACTCTGTTAAATTTAATTTGTCTAAAGTTTTTCTTTTAACACATCTCTAGAACACGGCAAACATGTTCCCACCCAAGGCCCTTCACACTTGCTCTTCCCTCTGCCTGGAACACACTTGAGCACATTTGAGCTATTCTCCCTGTCTCCATGATGCTCCATCATATCGCCTGGTTTATTTCCTTCACAGCACTTACCACCACCTGAAATGATTTGGTCTGTTTGCTTCTTTTTTTAAAAAAATAAGTCTGTTTCCTCTAGCATGTGGACTCTTTGTCCTTTTGGGTCATAGTCTTTCTTTCCAGAGCCTAGCATAGGATCTTGCATGTAATAGGTGCTCAATAAATTTGTGTTGAATGAATGAACAGCTGTATATGTTCAATGTATAATAGGAACAGCAAGAGGAAGCTGTTATATCTGCCTGCGGTGCGGAAAGGCTGCATGGAGGAGGATGTCTTTGGTCTGAGTCTTGAAGCATGAGAGGTTGCCAGCCAGATCCATGGGATGGGGAAGGATGTGGAGTGGGAAACAGACGCATAATTCCACCACTGAATCTCACAGCCCAGGTCTGCAAGGTGCTGTGAGAGCACAGAGTGGGGAAGTCGAGTGCAGAATTGGCTGAGACTTGGCTGCTTGTTATAAGAGCAGGTTACAGAATAAAGCTGAGCCGGGCCGGAGGAGGGTTTGAACGAGGAAATGACCCTGGAGCTGAGCCTTAAAGGCTGGATAAAGAGTTCAGCAAGCAAAGATAAGGCAGAGGCATTTCAGCAGAGTGAACATTCTAGACAAGGCCCAGAGTTACGAAAGAGAATGGGGAGAAGGAGGCTGGAGGAGAAGGGTAGTATTGGGGCTGGATCATCCAGGGCCCGGCTTAACCTGCTAAGGATTTTAGATGTTTTTCTTGAGAAAAATATAGAAAATAGAATGCTATTTTCACTGTTCCATGGAAAATAAACACAAACATTATATTGATGAACAACAACATGACCCTCACACACATAATAAAGATGAGTCAGGAATATTTGCTATATCTGAATGTAACATATTCATATAATTATACATATACCTCCAAAACCTATTTTTTTAAATCATTTTTGGTAATTCAATGGGCTTTGTGTATCCAGATGTACATGCTAGAAGGCTTATACTAATGCCATTATATAAACAGGCTTCTCAAACTATCTGTAGTGAAGGACATAATATTTTAATTTCCAACCTATGGTGATTAATACTTTATAAAATACAACAAAAATGTCATGGCAATGTCAAATTGCTAAAATATTTCTAAGCACTTACTCCCGGATTCTGTATTTAATTCTTCCCAGTCTGATAAGAAGTATTTGGTGCACCAGCCTCAATCAATAGGCCAATTTTGAACTGCACTGCACCCATGGAGACTAGAAAGGTCCAGGCAGAAGGTCATCATGGGGCCTCAGTAGGTTGAGGAATGTTATTTTGGAGACATTTGGCCTGGAATTCAGCATGTGCCCTTTGACCTACCAAAAGTAACAAAGAAAAATGTGTTTTGAATTTACATATCTAATGGCATGAGATGTGTCTTATCCAGATATTTTCAATGGACACGTGACTCACACTGTGGTTCAATCCATCGTAGTTTGTTTATTTTTCATGATATGGTGAAAATAGCCTGACCTACGGAGTTTTAGTTCTGCTATTCTACTAATCTTAGGTGCCTAGTAAACTGATCTAGTTTCTGTGAGCTTCGGTTTCTTTATTTGAAAAGTGAGAATATTTTCATTCCAGAGTGGTTTTGAAGGTTAAATTAAATAACATGTACAGAAAACCTGGTATACAGACAGCACTCAATAAATGTGGTGTCTCCACCTTGTTAGTTTTGTTCTTTGTATGTACCTTTAACCATGGGCTAGAGGAAAAGAACAGGGCCTTTCAAGGGCCAAGAATAATGAATAAAGAACTGTTGCTGGAGTCTGACCTCATCTGTTTCTGCTCCACCCAATGCAACAAGTTCCTTATCCGAATAATCATATGCAAATGTCTATCCCCAGGGGAGCCCGTCTCTATTTGCTTCTAACACAGTTGGTGTGATGAAGCGAAGCTCTGAAATCTCATAAACCTCACCCTGCCCAGTCTATCCCTAAGCACATTCAAATGAGCGTAGTGTACAAGAGGTCACTGTTTTGATGTCTCCTTTCCTGTGAGCTTGCATTAGCTCCACGAGCTGAGTTTATGGGCCTTAGCAGATGTATAAGATCAAAGGGAGACTGGGCCTCAGGGAGAACATATTAATAAAAATTGCCTCCAGGTGCCTCGGGTAATATGAATGGTGATGACTTGACAAGTAGGGCCCTCACAGAGGGCTTTGCCAGGATCCAGACAGACTCCCCTTAGACTAAGAGGAGAGAGGACCCACCACACTGACACCAGCCAATAAAATCCACCCTGGGTGAAACACATGGTTTCCGGCTGACTTCCCAGCCAGGATGGGAGTTATGGGTGATGAGAAGCACCATGAACGTGAAAATAGTCCTGGGCTCTGAATAGTGACCAGGAGAATTTCTGAGCCCCAGCACCCCTTGTCCCCTCCACAGGTACCCTCTGAGCCCTGCCCTTCCCCTGGCGAGGTTTGAGGGTAGCTCATGTATTCTCCTGGGCAGCTGCCAAAGTGCCCCCAGCAATGCTGGGCCTCACTCTGCCAGCTGGTGCCCTCTCTGCTCTGATCTCCTTTTCCCTGACTCTTCCTCCCAATGAAACGGGCTGTCCTCGGAGTCATTTTGGAGGCTACTGACAACAACCAACAGAGATCCCTAAGTCTCAGCTTTCTCACCTGCAAATGGTATGTGACAATGATGCCTGTCTAATGGCATTGTTATGTAATTGATTGAAATAAGGCATTGAAGTGCTTAGTGCAATGCTTGGCAGAGACTGGATATGTTCAATTAATATTTGCTGTTATTACAAGCAGCAGGCATGCCTGTCCCAGCCCATCAAAGGTGTATTAGTTTCCTAGGCTGTTGTAACAAAGCATCACAAACTGGATGGCTTAATACTACAGAAGTTTTTTCTCACACGTTCTAGAAGCCAGAAGCCTTGGAATCAAGGTGTCAGAAGGGCCGCCCTCCCTCAGAGCGTTCCATGGAAGAATCGCTTCCTTAATACTTCCAGCTTCTGCTGCTGTGGGCATCCCGTGGCATTCCTGGGTTTGTAAGTCACATCACTGCAATCTCTGCCTCCACCTTCACAGGGCCTTCTCTTCTATGTGTCTCTGTCCTCTTCTGTCTCATCTCCTTCTGCCTCTTTCTTATAAAAACCCTTGTGAAGGCGTTTAGGACACACCCCCCCCAGATAATTCTAGGTAATCTCCTCAACTCAAGATCCTTAATCACATCTGTTGCCATTTAAGGTGATAGTTATTCCTTTGCAGTATAAAGTAATATTCTCAGGTTCAGGGATTAGGACCTGGGCATGTCTGTGAGGAGGATGCTCTGTGGCTAGCATGTGCTCCGGCACAGGCTTCAGAGATCAGAAGAAAAGGCTAGTGGCAGCGGGTGGGTGAGATATGCTCTTTTTTTTGTCGTTGTTGTTTTTGAGACAGAGTCTCACTTTGTTGCCCAGGCTAGAGTGAGTGCCCTGGCATCAGCCTAGCTCACAGCAACCTCAAACTCCTGGGCTCAAGCGATCCTACTGCTTCAGCCTCCCGAGTAGCTGGGACTACAGGCATGCACCACCATGCCTGGCTAATTTTTTCTATATATAATATTTTCTATATATATTAGTTGGCCAATTAATTTCTTTCTATTTTGTAGTAGAGATGGGGTCTCGCTCTTGCTCAGGCTGGTTTCGAACTCCTGATCTCTAGCAATCCACCCTCCTCCGCCTCCCAGAGTGCTAAGATTACAGGTGTGAGCCACCGCGCCCGGCCGAGATATGCTCTTTATTGTCGGTGATACGACAGTGGTGAAAAGCATGGCCGAGCACATGGCAAGTGCTTATATATGGCTCTGAACCATAGTGGCAACATGCCATGGGAAAGCATGATCACATGGGTTCATAGGAAACCTTGGTTACTTAAGTATGTGGACTCACTCCTCCTGGAAGGCCCACTAGCTGGGGGACCAGGCCTAAGAAACCTGTTGCCTATACAAATGCATTTTCCCTTACAATATCTTTTTGGAGGCCACTGTTAAACCCACTATAAAAGACATTCCTTGGGAAAATAGGTTAGAAGGGAGAGCTTTTGATTTCTTCTTAGTCAAGAGTCTTAAATCTTGACAGCATTTCACTGTAAGCTGCAAAACCTTCTTTGGTGTCTCTCCCAGGAACCCATTCATGGTCCATCCTGCCAGACCCTAAAAGAAAGAGACCCCAAGATCACTCTGTCCATGGAACCATGATACAGAAACAGCCTGGGGGTGGGCTTGCGGGGTGCTGGGATGAGATGGAATAGGTTGTAATGGCTAAAAATATGTAGCTGCAACAAAGGAACTCTTAAGAAAGAAAGAATATCAAACCTTGGCTTGCCTGGACGTTATACATAATTCTGTGAACGCTGTAGAGAGGCCAAGCCTTGGGCCATTTGGTCTTGTGTTATGTACCCGGATATAAACTAAACCATAATTAATCTTCACTGTGACATTAAGTGGCTTTTATGCCATCGAAGCTGTTGAAATAGACGTATTACTCTCAATCCCTGATCACTAAGGAGGGAAAGACCCCATGTCTGTGGATTTGTGGAATATGATGTCAACAATGCCCTGTGTGCAGTGGCAGCTCTGTGAGGGGGTACAGGGGAGTTAGGAGAAAAGGCCCTGGCTGGGAAGTCAGAGGCCTCAAGCAGAGTTTCCAACCAGGAATTGTTGGGAGTAGAGGTAGAAAGCCTGACTGTCCTCACCTTGAGATCAGCCCCACGACCGTCTCTGCAAATATCCTCACCTCCTGATTGGACACGGTTTTCTTAAAGTACGGTGAGAGGATCTAGTAGGCTGAATGATAGCGCCCAAAATACCCTTGTTCTAATCCCTGGAACCCGGGCATGCTGCCTTATGTGGCAAAAGGGACTTTACAGGTGTGATTAAGTTAAAGCTCTTGAGATGAGGGAGTTGTCCTGGATTACATAATATAATTATAAATATCCAATAGGAGGAAGGTGAAAGAAGAGAAGTCCGTGTGACGACTGGCATAGAGACTGGAGTGATGCAGCCACAGCCAAGGAATGACAGCAGCCACCAGAAGTGCAACTATTGCAAGAGGCAAGAAACAGATGGAGCCTCTAGAAGGAACCTGTCCTGACAACATATTGATTTTAGCCCCATAAAACACATTTCAGACTTCTGACCTCCAGAGCTGTAAAGGGATACATTTCCGTTGTTTTTAGCTAGTAAATTTGTGGTTGTATGTTCCAACAGCCGAAGGAAACTAACACAGGGATTAGGCTGTATATCTGTAATGATGGTAATAAAAATGATGATTATTAAGGGCTTGAGCCAGACATTCTGTAATACATTTTACACCTACACAGTCTTTAATCCTAACTACAACCCTAAAAGGTAAGTATTATTAGTCTCAGGGAACTGAGAATTGGAGAGGTTAATTAACTTTCCTAAGATTAAACAAATAGCAGGTGGAGAGCTAGGATTTACTCTCAGGGCCAGCTGCCTTCCTGGGATCTAGGGTACCCTGCCTGCTTCTATATGAGCAGTTTCTTTACATTTTTTACTTTGTCCTTTTAAGAGGTGTAAAAGATTCCATAACTTACATAACCTATTCAATTTCTGCTTTCTGGTAGGACTCCAAATATCAGTATTACGTACATATTGGGATCTTTGTCTTTGACTATGACACAACAATTTCTTAGTGGATTCTGAGTTAGAATTACTTTTAGTTTAAGAAGACTTGATTTTAGTAACACAAAAGAACGCACTCAATAGATAATTGATATCTATGCATTAGATTAGATAAAAATAAATGTCAAAAGCTATCCATGTAGCACACACATTTGTGCCCTCTTAATATTTTGACATTTAAAAAAGTGAGTTAATAAAAAAAAGTGTCAGGAAAGATTACTAGAAATTTGAAAATATGGCAAAAAACAAGAGTGTCCTCTCAAAGGCTTAGTAGAGCATTGTTTAACAGGTTCAGCCACGGATAATTTTATTCTTTTGGTCAATGGTTCTCGAACTTATGGTCTCAAGATTCCTTTACACTATTAAAAATCTGTGAGGTCTTTATAGACATTTTGTTTACTGATATTTAGCATATTAGAAATTAAAACTAGACCTTTCAAAATATTTATTGTCAGTTCATCTAAAGTAATAATAGACCCATCACATATTAATATAAATAACATTTTTATGAAAAACATCTATATTTACCAAAAGAAATAATTTAGTGAGAAGAGTTGCATTGTTTTATATTTTTACAAATCTCTTTAATGTCTGGCTCAAATAGAAGACAGCTAGATTCTCGCATAATGCTTTTGCATTCAGTCCGGGGTGATAGGTTGTTTTGGTGGGATTATGTGAAGAAAATTCTGCCTCATTCAGGCATGTAATTTGGAAGGGGAGGTGATTTTAATAGCTTTTCTAGATAATTGTGGATATTTTTCTTTGTTACTGCACCTAACTTGACAAGTGGTAGTGTCTTAAAAATTAACAATATGTAATAAAATCTGAAATATCAGTGAGCTTTGTGAACTCTGTTACATTAAAGTCCATTGATTTATCTTACACTTTGAATGAATCTTTTGCCCATGTGTTTGGATCATACATTGATTGTTTGGAAAATATTTGTTCAGTGGGTTATACAGATCTTCCCAATGTTAATACAGTTCATCATACGATAACCAAAAGAAATCACATTTGTTAATACTACTATTATCCTCATCAGAAAAGTGTTATTATTGAGAGGCTGTCCAGGCTCAGAATGACAGATATAACAGTTTCAAAATGCTAATTTTTACTTGAAAGTGCAAATCTTACCATTACAACAAATACTGTCAGTAAGTTTGCTTGAAGTAACAGATTTATTTCATTCATTTTTGAGAAAGTATCTGCCAAATACTCAAGTCTGAGTAACCATAGTTTGTCAGTCATTTTTTTGTTACATCCAAATGGTGTTCCCCTAAAAAGTAGCTAGTGCAGCTCATAACTTAACAGCACAACTGCTTTTTTTCTAGACAATCATTATATTAATACTTCGGTCTGCAGCAGAAGTGTTTTATAGGCACCGTGCTTTTCCTTTTATCACACAGAATATTAAAAAGGGGTGACTCAAAGTTCAAGATTTAATAAAATTCATACTTTTCACTGCTTCACCAAGGACATTATTAAGTGAAACATATTATTTTTATGGAGAATACGTGGAATTAAGAATACACTGACTACCAGTTTGGTCCCACTGCCTTGATGTGTACCAAGGTGCCAGCAGTTTTATTCCCATTGCTTTTTCCTCGTCAGTGCAGACATCAACACAATAAAATGAACAAATGAATAAATAAGGTGGGAGGGCAAATGATATCTCAGGGTATTATGCAAACAGGTTTTGCATCACATACCCCATAAAGGAGTTTCAGGCTTCACCATACTTTGAGAGCCTTTCTCTAAGACTTCTTCTAGCTCGAAGAATTCATGACTTTTCCTTAATACCAAATTTCCTAGATGACTTTATCTAAAAGTCTCATCATAACTGGCACCATAAAAGACATAAGAGCAGCCCCAATACCCTGTCACCCCTTTCCACTGAGATTCAGATCAAGGAATGTAAATGATGCCTGGGCATGGGGATGGGGAAGTCATTCCAATGTGAGCATCCACTAGAGCTGTGGTCCCCACCCCCTGCGCCGCGGACCAGTACTGGTCTGTGACCTGCTAGGGACAGGCCACACAGTTACGTGCCCCCCAACCTGCACTGCACCCCACCCCACCCCCGGGGGGAAAATTGTGTTCCACGAAAGGAACCAGGGAGCCACACAGCAGGAGGTGAGCAGCGGGCAAGCGAGTGAACAGACTTACAGCCACTCCCCATTGCTCATATTCCTGCCTGAGTTCCGCCTCTCCCCTCACCCACCATCCGTGGACAAATGGTCTTCCATGAAACTGGTCCCTGGTGCCAAAAAGGCTGGAGACCACTTTCTAGACTCTGCGTCCCCAGCACTGCACATTAACACTAGGCATAGAGCAAAGACGAGGGGCCTTCATCCAGGGTGTCTCAGGCCCCTGCAGACCCTTTCTGGGCAGAGTTTTCAGGAAACATCCTCCTTTTTGCAGTGCCATTTGTCTCTTTCCCCAATTAATTCCTCCTGACATTTACCATTAGACACATAAGCAGTGATTTCTGTTCTAGGTCAGCCCCTCCATAACTATTTATAATCCTACAGGAAGTCATTACTCTTTTCAGTCCTCTTTTCATGAGGACTGATAAAAAAAAATCTAATTATGGCAGTTCATAGAAACAGAATTTCAAAGGGTGGTTTGGGGACAGATTGACCTGGTAAATAATTATTTTCTCTTGCTCGTAGCTTTCTAACCACACAGAAGCCTTTATCACAGACTCCTCATCCCTGACTAGTGGCTTTTAAGAATCAGCAGGGATTCAGAGAGTTGGGGAAGGAGAAGGGGCTGAGATTTGTATCAAGGCACAAGGTTTTTAGGGTGTTCATAAATCCCCTAAATGTGTCCTACGAGGACAGGCATTGCAGCTGCAGAGGTTTGGGGGATATTTAGAAGAGATCTGCAGAGTCTCTGAAATAAATGTCAGGGAAAAGACTATGCAGTGTTTGGTATTAGGTTGAAACGATAAGATTTCACCACAATAAAAGTAGGTAAATACAATCAGTGTCAGCCCCCTGCCCCTGGAACCACCAGGAGGGCATTCATTCTCTTCAACCTTGAGGACTTAGTCCAACGGGTATAAAGGAGGCAAAAAGTTTTCCTAAAGAAAGCCACACAGGCTGAGAATTTCCATATTCCCATCCTTCCTATTAGTCTCTTGTCTAAAATAACAAATTTTATTGCTTTAGCATCTACTCCAGTGGTAGGAAAATTAGTGTGGGAGGCAGAGGCAGACTCTATGATAGAGGGTGAGAATAAAACAGCTTGAATTTTAGGCTCTTAAAGGCCAAGAGTGGACCAGCATGCAGTTTAGAATTCCTGGGAGCCCCAGACACGGGAGATGTCCACCCTCGTGTACAAATAGTAGGTGCTCAATAGAAAAAGCAGGGCCAAGGCAGGAGACCTGAGAAAGGCCCTCTCGGTGGTTCACAGGCACAAAGCAAAAGGTTTCAGCCACTGGAAACTCTCTTGTCCCCAGGGCCCAGGATAAGATCCACTGGCTCTGGAGGAGAGGTAGAAGGGAAAATCCTGCAGGAGAAGGGCAGGAAGTCCCTCTGGCCCCACCCCAGCCTCACGCAGAGGAACAGGTAACAGCAGCCTGCCATGTGGCCAAGGGCCAGAAACCCTCCCACCACAGATCCTAGTCAAAGGTACATTGCTGCTGAGCCTGGAGCCTGAATTTTACAATTAGAAAATATATTTTTCTCAGACATCTGGAAAGCATTTATGACATATTAGGCCATAAGTTTAATCTCAAGAAATAGCAAAGATGCTGTTTTATACAGACATTCTTTAACTACAATGCAATTAAGATCAAATCAATAACAAAAAAAAACAAACACATACACTATATATACATATTAGTATTTGATAAATTAACACACTTAGAAATAAGTCATGGATCAAAGAACAAAACACAATGTAAGTTAGAAAATACTTAGAATTTTAGAATATAAAATATTACATTTAATGATTATGGGATACAACCAAAATTATGGAGAGAAATTTGTGGTCCAAAGTGATCAGATTAGAAAAGAAGTACAAAATTTAATGAGCTTAACATCCAACTTAAAAAGATAGAAAAAGAAAAATGAAATAAACCCAAAGAAAGTAGAAGGAAGAAAAGAGTAAAAACAAGAGCAGAAATTAATAAATTAAAAAATAGAGACGATCAAACAATAAATTTTGTAGATACTAAGTTTCTGACAGTATTGGCCAAGAAAAAACATAAACGAACACATAAATAAACTATAAGATATTTTTATATTTTTACAAAAATATAAAAAGAGCATATTTACCACAGAAAATTTTAAAATAATGAAATTCTCATTTTGTAAGGTGTCTGTTTGCTCTCATGACTGTTTCTTTGGCTGTGCAGAAGCTTTTTAGTTTGATCAGGTCCCATTTATTTATTTATTTTTGTTGCTGCTGTGATTGCCTTTGGGGTCTTCTTCAAAAATTCTCAGCTTAGGCCAATGTCTAGGAGAGTGTTTCCAATGTTTTTCTCTAGAATTCTAATAGTTTCATACTTTAGGTTTAAGTCTGTTACCCAAGGTGAGTTGATTTTTGTGAGAGGTGAAAGGTGTGGATCCTGCTTCAGCCTTCTACAAGTGGCTATCCAGGTTTCCCAGCACCATTTATTGAATAAGGATTCTTTTCCCCAGTGAATGTTTTTGTCTGCTTTGTCAAAGATTAGATGGCTATATGAGGATGGTTTTATATCAGGGTTCTCAGTTCTGTTCCACTGGTCAATAACAATGGTGATATAGCACATCTTGTATTTTCCTGGATAGAGCTGGAACCCCTACTATTAAGTGAAGTATCCCAAGAATAGAAAAACAAGCACCACATATACTCACCAGCAAATTAGTGTTAACTGATCAGCACCTAAGTGGACACATAGGAATTACATTTATTGGGTATTGGGCAGGTGGGAGGGGGAGGAGAGGACGGGTATATACAAACATAATGAGTGAGATGTGCACCATCTGGGAAATGGTCACACTTGAAGCTCAGACTTAAGGGTGGGGGGCAAGGGCATTATATGCAGCCTTAAAATTTGTACCCCCATAATATGCTGAAATAAAGAAAAATAAATAAATAAAATAATAAAATTCCATGAATAAATTTGAAACAAATTGGCAAGGTAAAGAAGCTGGATAAATGGGTACCACATGAATTAAACGAGTGTAGTGTCAGAAGAGAAAAACCATCTTGAAGTTTCCTTTCTTTGCTGTCACGACATAAAGGTGAACCATTTCTACACTGTATTGTTCCATGTGGTGAAAAAATAGATTCTTTTTTATAATCGCAAGCATTCCACACCGTGGTTGAATACAGATGAAGTGCTGAAACACAGTCCAAAACTGAATATTCTTCCAGAAAGCTAATGGTGTCTGGTGGTCCAGTGCTGGTATTATCCACTACAGCTCCATGAAAGCTGCTCAATCAATTACAGTGAATGTCTTCTGCAACCAATTGGACAAAACAATGATGATGCTTGTGATTAAGCAGCCAAGATAGGTCAACAGAAGCAGGCCAATCTTCTTGCAAGACAAAGCTTGACCACATGTGCACAAACAACGCTGCTCAAACTACAGAGGCTGGACTTGGAAACCCCCTGTCGTCCACCATATTCACCAGATCTTGCACCAACTGACTAACACATCTTCCAGGCTTGGACCACTTCTTGCAAGGAAAAATATTCAGTTCTGAAAACACTGTGGAAAATGTCTTTCACAATTTCATTGTCACTCGCTCTCCAGGCTTCTTCACTGCTGTTATAAATAAACAAGCTACCCTTAAGATGGCAAAATTGTGTTGATAGTTTAGGGCCGTACTTTGATTAATGGTACTGCTTTTTGCTTGAGATATAATAAACTACACTTTTGGTTTGAAACCAGACATTTTATATTTAATGACCTAGTAGAAGACTTACTATATTTAAGATGCCAGATTTCCCCCTATTGATCTACAAATCCCTATCAAAATCCTGAGAGTTGCTGAAGGATCTAGACAGGCTTATTTCAATGTTTAAATGGAACAACAACGGTCCAAGAACAATGATGCGACTCTGAAGTGGAAGATCAAAGAAAAGGACACATTCTACTAGATAAAAGGATATGTCATAAAGCTAGAGTAATTGGGAGTCAGGTACTGGCATGAAGATAGACACAGACTTACAAAACAGCAATAGAAAGTCCAGAAATGCACCTGAAAATTTAAGGAAACTTGACAAGTCAAGGAGGCATTGCAGATCAGTGGAGCAAAGAATTCTTCAATAAATAAATGATGCTGGATCACTTGGTTATCTATGTAGGAAATTGGATCTCTGTATACATACCACATAAGAATAAATCCCAGATGTAATTAAGACACAAATGTATAAAACAAAACTTTAAATCTTTAGATGAAAAGTAGAATATCTATATGACCCCAAGAAGGGAAGGAGTTCCTAAATAAGTCATAAAACATAGATGACAATACATAAATTTGATGGAATTTAAATAAAACTTTGTCCATGAAAAAATATAACAAACCAAGTGAAAAGATAAGCCAAAGGATGGGAGAAGATGCTTAGAGTGCATATATTTGTCAATGGACTAAAATTTAGAATATATCAATAATTTGACTTAAAAAAAAGGCTAACAGCCAATGGAAAAATGGGCAAAGAAACATGAACAAGCATTTCACAGAAGAATAAATAGGATTAACTAATAAATGTATGAAAAGATGCTCAATCTCATTAGTAACCAAGGAAGTGCAACATAGAAACTCAGTGAAACACCATTTCAAACCCACTGAACTGGGAAAAAGAAAAGTCTAGTAATGCCTAGTGTTGGTAATAATGGGGCATTCTAGAGACTCTTACATGCTGTGGGTGGAAGTGTGACATCAAAATAACCATTTTGAAGATCACTTAGACAAAATCCCTTTGACCCTTCAACCCGACAATTCACTCCTAATGCTATACCTTAGAAAAGTTCTGGTATATGTGAACAAGGATACACAGGCAAGAATGTTTATGATGGCTTTGTTATTGCAAAAAAATAAATAAAGTAAATATCCATCAATAGGAGAAAGGATAAATAAATTATGATATAATATACAATGAGATACCAAACAGCAATGAAAGTGAATGAATGGAAGCTATACGCATCCACTTGGATGAGCTCAAGAACATAATATTGAGTTGGGGGAAAAAATTGCAGGAGGTGATATACATATATACAGTAGTAGCCAATTATGCTGTTTTAAAATATGTAAATTAATACTACATATCATTAAAGTTTGCAGGCATATGGAGCTAATCATTGATAAATAAATGGAGATAATGAAACACCAAACTCGAGGTAGTGGTTACCTCTGGAGGAGGTGAGAGGCTATGATGGGGAGATCCACAGACAATAGTCATATTGGTGATATTTCTTAAGTTGGGTGGTATGAACACGGTTCTTCATTATATAATTTTACATGTTTTTCTATGTCCAATGGTTTCATAATTTTTTGAAAACAGTCTGTCCTGAGAAGCAGACAACCTGTTTTATAGATGAACTCTGATCACAGCTCTGTTGACGTTGGAAGTCACTTCCCTCTGTGCCCTTGTCTCTTCTGTCTGGCTTTGGCTGCCAGCTGCCAGCCGCCTGCTGTGGGATCATGATGAGGACAGTGACTGCGGTCTTCAGAGAGCCACACCTGGATGGAGCAACTGAGACGGGGAGGCCAGGGCCCGCGAGGACATGCAGTGGCTTTGGCACACCCCCCAGGGGCAGGCCAGCAAAGGTCCGGAGCACCTCCTGGCTCTCCTGTCCATTGATTAAATGTGCACAGCCTTAAACAAGTCGTGGATCTCACCCTATGTCTTGGTACCACCCCACCCCCCGAGGTTCAGAGAATTAATACAGACACACCACACACACACACACACACACACACACACACACACACACACACACATCATGGTGAGAAAGAGCCAGGAAAAGTGAGAACAATTTTACCTGCAAGATGATCACTAATGACAAATGACGTGACAGTTAAATGAGGCTGGGAAAATAAATTGTCTTAATGAATATCAAAGTGACCAAAAGAAACTAGGCACAAATGCCCTGGAACAAGTAAGGTTTTTTTTGTTTGTTTTTGTTTTGCAAAATGCCATCTATTAAGAATCTACTAAATTCCAGGTATATTTAACATTTTGAGCACTCTTTATCTACAATTCATACAGAACTAAAAGTTAGGTATTACAGTCCCATTTTGCAGATGGGAAAGTCAGGGCCAAGTGCAGAGTGGTGGTTACGACACAGTCCCGGGTAGCTCCAGAGTCAGGCTGCCTGGGTTTGATTCCCAGTTCCACTGTCGACTTGCTATGTGACCTTGGGCAAGTCTTCTCCGTTCCTCAGGCCCCTCATCTATAGGATAAAGATAGAATGGAAACTGCTTTAATAAATGAGATCGTGCATGTAAAACACTCGGCAACGTGCCCAGCATACCGTAAGCCCTCAGTGAACATGAGCTGTCATTTTGAGGTTACTTGTTCCAGGTCACACAGTTAGGAAGAGTCTTGACTCCACAGTTGCATTCTTTCAAGAAAATGTTGTCTGTGGTTGTGAAAATTGTTGCTGTGGCATACTTTTAAGTTAAAAAACCATAAGTTAAATATAGCTATTATAACTGCAGGGAGACCTCCCCCATTTACCATGTGCTCAAGGCAACAGAACCATGAAGTTCTCTTTTCTCTTTTCATAATCCCAGCTCATTGAGACTCCCCTCTGACAGAATCCCATTTCCTTATGTTGTACTTAGGCAGCTAAGAATCTTCAAAGTCTAATGTACATTGTATTTGCTGTGCATATGTAAGAATACCAAAGCAAACGAGACTCCTGAACAAGATACCATTACAAATTTCTCTTTCAGCTCTTTGTAATATGGGTTATCAAGGAAACAGAAAGAATATAAAATTTGGTGGATACTGAAGAAGTTATCATAATAATGAAACATAAAATATGTGTGAGTTTCTTGTTCTTAGGCAGCCTAGGAATGGATCTCGGAAGAGTTCATGGCCTGATGCTAAGGGACGGATAAAATCGAAGATCCCTCAAGTTTTTCATTTCTCTGCAATGCTAAGAGCCATAGCTATTCGGATGGGCCCCAAGAGTATAACACCTGTGACCAATGGTTAGAAAAGAGAGCAGATGACCAATTGCTGAGGATATCACAGATAGATTTCTAAGGGAATACCTAGTATGAAAATTTAAGGTGGCTAAATAGAGGGGGACAGGAGAGAGTACCTTTCAATCAGGTGTCTACTGAAAGCTGCCACGTGCCTAGCACTGAACTGGGCACTATTGGGAAATAAAAACTACGAGGTAGGGTTCACATTGAAGGTACTACCATCAAGTTGGAAGACATGACAATTTCATGTAATCAGGACTCAATTTAGTGCTAAGTTCTATGAACCTACTATGAATTTTATGAGAGATCAGGATGCATGAAGATTTTGTATTGTGCTGATTTGGCTAAACTGGAACTGTGTTTCCCAGAATTCCTTTCTCTGGTTCCATATTAGAATTGGTCACAAGTGAAATCTGCAATATTTGGAAGCAGCCATCATGCTCTGAAGGTTAGTGTTGGTACCACGTGCTGGTGCACCTCATGCACGTTGTTGGTGATCCGCTGGGTCATGTTGTCAGCCGGGGACAACTTCTGGGCTTGTGGTTTCTCCAGGCCACACCAGGTGTCCTCCTTTAGCATCTCCAAGTCCTGGGACAAGTGCATGTGCAGCTCTGTGGCAAGAGCACCAGCTTTTCTGAAGAGATCATTGAAGTTGGCAGCAGTCAGAGAAAGATGCAAGTTCCAGTTTGCCCAGATGGATTCTAGTTTGCCTTTGTGGTTCCAAATTGTCTTCCCCATCCACTATCTCTCTTTTCTTCCCAGTGGGTAGTCTTGCTGACCTAGAGCAACTTCAGACCCAGGACCAGAAGTAAAAGCAACAGGCTTGCGTAGACTTCTTCACCACCTCCTGCCATCGGGTGATGTCTAATGCCTATGCTGCATCCCTTATTCTATATCACTCATGGTAGGTCTGCTTCCTTAATAGAACCAATAACTGATAGAGCATGGAACAGTAGCGTCAGACAAAAAGAAGTTTCCAGATTCCTTAAAAGCTTTGATCTTTAAATCATCAACATGTTAGCCACTTTCTAAAGCTACTTTCCAAACATCACTCATCCATGCCTGAGAGATAAACTTTGTTCCATTACAGGATAATATTATGTCCACCTCAGCCTCTAATGCATGTTCCTGAGCCCGTCCCAGGCAACCTTTTTTACAATCTACCTGATGCCCATAGCTTTCTTATGGTTAATAAACACAGCAAAATCTATGAAACCAACCAGAAAAAAAGGGGGAAACTTTAAACAATTACATTCATATAGTTTAGTACAATCATTAGAATGAAAATTGGGCTTTGGGGTTACAACTGAGAATGAATCCTAGCTCCATACTTTCTAATCATTGGGCTTTGGTCAAGTTGCTTAACTTTTCAGAGCCTTGGGTTCCTCATCTGTAAGATGGGAATATAATCACTTCATTATCAGGTTTCTGTAAAGAAAAGAAAATGTAGGTAACGTACTTACTATTATTTTATTTTTTTTTTTGAGACAGAGTCTCACTTTGTTGCCCAGGCTAGAGTGAGTGCCATGGCGTCAGCCTGGCTCACAGCAACCTCAATCTCCGGGGCTCAGCGATCCTACTGCCTCAGCCTCCTGAGTAGCTGGGACTACAGGCATTCGCCACCATGCATGGCTAATTTTTTGTATATATATTTTTAGTTGGTCAATTAATTTATTTCTATTTTTGGTAGAGACAGGGTCTCGCTCAGGCTGGTTTCGAACTCCTGACCTTGAGCAATCTGCCCGCCTCGGCCTCCCAAAGTGCTAGGATTATAGGCGTGAGCCACTGCACCCGGCCTATTTTTAAGTGTTCAATCACATACACAGTAGCCTATCTCTCCCATTAGGACCACACTGAGGTGGTTCATTATTTTGGATACTGTGCTTTATCCCCAATAACTGGGATACTCTGTATGTTTAATATATAATGAAAACGTGGGTGGATGGATGAATGAATGATTTTTGCTAAGCATCTCCAGACTGGGAGGGCCAATGGGAAAGAAATGCACCTGAAAATCGTGACTTTGAAGCAGAAGTCAAGTCAAGGACACACCTGCAGTGAAATCACTCAGAACTGCCGCAGCATTAGGCTTTGCCAGGTTTTTGTCCTTGGTTCCCCAGGGTTTGATCTTCAGGCACCACACTGTTACGTGTTCCTTCATATACTTCTATAGTCTTCAAATCCGTCCCATGAACATATTATCATTAGGTCTTTGCAATAACCCACAAAGGGAGGAAACATGAATATTAGTGTCTCCATCTTACAAACAAGGAAAGTGAGGTTGAGAGAGCCTCAGCAATCTGTTCTGATGTCTAACCAAGTGTTGGTTCCACCATGTGGCATGGCCTGACCAATGTCTCTAAGCCACGATGTAAAGAAGAACCATATTGGCCAGAAAAAAAGCTGCTTTTTCACTACCACAAAATTCTGAAGACTACATTCTGGCCTCATGTAACAAGCATGAGGCTTCCAGAAGGGGATCTGGGGTTCTAATTCTGGGCCTGCTTTTATTAGTTGCCACTTGGCATGAAGAAGGGGATGTACATGGACTTCACCACCAAAAAGATCTGAGTTGGAATCTCAACTCTGCCACTATCTGTGTGACCTAAGGCAAGTTACTTAATCTCTTTGAGTCACAATTTTGCAATCTATAAAATTGGGATGATAGCTAATTTTTAAGATTGAGATGACTCATCAAATAACTTCAAAATTGTAAGAGACTTCCAAAGACCTATCCCCTCCCCTCCCAGTTTTCCAGACTCAGAAGTCTGCCTGGGAGTCCAGTCCACAAGCCTGGTCAAGAGACATGCACAGAGCTCAGAGGGGCAAATGTGATGATTCAGGGAATAGTCTCAGCTTGTCAAATTCAGTGTGCACTGGATGTAAAAGGAGATGATGTGAGTGAATATTTAGAGAGAAATCAATTTACCATAGACTGCCCAAGCTCCACTCCTCCCATCCCCAAATTCTACAGTCATCAGAACAAGGTATCATGTGCTGCCTCTGGCTGGAGAGCCGGGGAGGAAGGAAACAGCACAGCAATCTTCACCATCATTCCAACTATTAATACTCTGTTGTGACACAGCAAGTCTGCATGAACCTCATTTTGCAAAATATTGCAGGAATTAGTGCAGGTGAGGAACTGATGGGAGACGGAGGAAAACTTGGGGTCTTGGCTCGTCGCGTTGCTCCGACCACTCCATCTAATGGAGCCAGGCTAGCAGTCACTGTTACATCCTCACAGTTAGGTCCCTCACAGCACTTATCACAATGTGAAATTATTTGCCTACTAGTTTAGGTTTATTTTTCCCCATAAGAATATAAGCTCCGTGAGAGCAAGGACCTCATCTGATTTCTTTCCCATCTTATCCCATCCCTCCTGAATAGCATATAATTTGCACTAGATAAATGTTTGTTGAATAAACAAATGAGCAAATAAATATTTTCAGGAGCTGGAGACAACCTGTGCATAAGAACATCCCTGTAACTCCACCTGCAGAATCCATTACTGTCAAAGAAAAATCATAACAAACTCGTTAGTCTACTACTTTGCAGTTTTCTTAGCACTAAGTATGCGTTACCTGATTTGATCCTCACAGCTGATTTGTGAGATAAGTATTAATTGTTTCGGCTTTACAGGTGAGAAAACTGAGCCTCAGAAATGTTCAGTGACATCCTCAAGATCATATAACAGACAAATAGCAGAACTAGAACTCAAGTGGTCAAGTCCAAGTGCAGTGTTTAGTCTACGCTTGAGAAACAGCTTGAGAGAAATAGCTCACGAGAAATGAGCTTATTTTATATCCAGATCGTTTTCTAATTTGTGTATCTACATCACCTAAGATAGAGTCTAACATGATCTCTTTACTCTGGAAAAGGTGTGGCCCAATATGGAGAGCTTGGGCTGCAGTCCAGACCAGAGCTGCAGGAACCGGCTATGTAATCTTGGATAAGTCTTGGCACCTCTCAGCGGGACCTTGCTTCTTCTTTCAAGTGGATGTAATAATTCCTGACTTACCTGCCTCACAGTGTATCTTGAGTCTTTAGTTTAAAAAAAAAGATGAAAAGTGCAACAGAGATGTAAGCTCAACGTCACAACAGGACACCACGGCTCTCGTGCTCTGTCCCACCCTGCTTGGAGATCTGACCATGAAGGGTCCCCAACTCCCCTACCCACCTTATTTCCATCTTGTCCTGGTGACTTTGCTTTTTCCCATATCTGAACCTCCTTTCAGGGCCCAGATCTAGAATTAGATAGTGGTGATAGTTGCACAACTTGGTGAAGATACTAAAAACTGCTAAATTATAATCTTTAAATATGATGTATGAATTATATCTCATTTTTTAAATTTTTTTATTTTAGCGTATTATGGGGGTACAAGTGTTAAGGTTACTTATATTGCCCATGCCCCCCTCCCCCCTCCCGTAAGAGCTTCAAGCATGTCCATCCCCCAAACATTGCACATCTTACTTGTTGTAGTTGTATATACCCCTCCCTCCTCCCCCCTACCACCCTCCCAACACCTGATAAATGTTACTCCTATATGTCCACTTAGGTGTTGATCCGTTAATACCAATTTGCTGGTGAGTACATGTGGTGCTGGTTTTTCCCTTCTTGAGATACTTCACTTAGTAGAATGGGTTCCAGCTCTATCCAGGAATATACAAGAGGTGCTATATCACCATTGTTTCTTAAAGCTGAGTAGTATTCCATGGTATACATATACCACATTTTATTAATCCACTCATGAATTGATGGGCATTTGGGTTGTTTCCATAGCTTTGCAATTGTGAATTGTGCTGCTATAAACATTCGAATGCAGGTGTCTTTTTCATAAAGTGACTTTTGATCTTTTGCAGAAATGAATTTAATTTCAAGGATCCCAACTCACATGCAGAAAAAATAAGTTTGGCTTGTGCTTTTTCTCTTGCCCTCTTGATATCCATGCAAGTAATGCCCAAAAAGTTGAAAAGAGGCCTGTGAGCACCGAGTCCACGCGACCAGGCTTTGAGTCTATAGGAAATGTAATTTCCTTCGCTTTGTCTCTGAAACATTTTTTCTTTGCATTTTGTTAAAAGAATGTCAGTGTGCCCACTCCACCAGTTGGACAACTGGAAATTCTGACTACTGCAGTCTCACATCATCTTGGTTTCTCTTCCAAAGAGGAAAGAGGCTCCCCTTACTCCACCCCATCTCACCCCAAGTCCAGATCCAAAGGTGCCCGTCCTCTCTCTGTCTTCTCCCTCCCAGTAAGTACCCAGTCAGTTTCCAGCTTATATAGACACGTCTAACCCACTGGAGAATTTCACAGGCCAACGAAGTTATAGACAAGTGGAGTTAGAAAGGCCCGTAGGAGACTACCTGCACAACGAAAGGTGGTCTAACTTAGTGGTTATGTGTGTTGACCACTGGAGCCCGACTGTCTGCCTTCAAATTCTAGCTTTGCTACTTTTCATCTTTGTGACTTTGGGTAAACCCTACAATCTCTCTACGCTTCAGTTCCATCGTTAGTAAAATCGGAATACTAAGAGTACTTACCTTGCACAGCTGTCGTGAGGAGTCATACGGTACCTGGATGCCCTTAAAAAGGAAGCTCATCACCAACCATAAGACACGATAAAAATGTGCAGTGTGGTTGCCTTTATTACTCTTAGCGGCACATCCAGTGTTTAGCCAGTCCTTACTCGGGTGGATCTCAGGAGACCCGATGGTTGGACTGTCCGGCACTGACAGAGGCAGCTGTGCTGGGTCAGATGTCCCTCCAAGCCGTGCGGAGGATTCTGCTGGCCTGGCAGAAAGGAGCAGCCCCGCTAGCGTCTCAGTGCCGCCTGGAGCGAGGCTGTCCCAGAAGCAGCCAGGATTCTAGACGGGCCCTGGTTCGCGTACCGGGCAGTCCGACACAGGGCATGGATGGAGACAGACTCCCCGAGAAAGTCGCCGCCACCCCACACAGCAGGAGAAGAGCAGTTGCCACCGCCACCCTCCCTGCTCGTGTGCAGTGGCCGATCAGATGATCAATGACTCATCTCAAAGGAAATCTTTGCTTTATGAGAGTGCAATGCATCTTCATTAGCCTCATTAGAAATTGTTCCTTGTCAGCTTAACAAATGGGGTAGCAGAGAGGCTGGACTGCAAAAGCAGGAAGGGCTTTGGAATCTGACACACCTGCATCCCGGCCCTAGCTCTGCCTCGTACCAGTCCCGTGACCTTGGGAAGTTTGCTTAGCTTCTCTGGTTCTGTCACCTTGTCTATAAAATGGGGATAATAATTTCCACTCCACAAGGTTACTGTTGAATGTCAAATGAGATGGCATAGGCGCAGTGCTGTGCACATGGCATGTCAGGCTCAGAGGAAGCAAACAAGACAATGTTGTCTGCTCCTTCCCTTCCTGAGTGAATCATTATGTCTAAGTGTGCATAGCTAAAGCATGCGATTGCTTGGCAACCTGTCCAACCCCTGGTATCTCAGGTGTCTTCAGAATTCCTAGAATTGAACGATAGTTGCTCAGAATATAACAAAACTCTAGGATGCCTTGCTTTATAAGGTCTGTAGTTTTATTGCTTTCATTGCCATAACTTCATAGTTTTGAATGTATGGCTTTAACCATGAAAATGATGTTCATTACTTTTAAAAAATATGGACCTAGGTATGCTGTCACCAAGTTGCAGTAGGTACTTTACCTAGAGCTAATTAAATAATTTCCTAAATTCTGAACCTGTACAAATTAATTTTACTGAAGTTACCATGTTTTGTGTTTTTTATGTCACTGTTCCCTACTTAGTTGAGATACTTAGGGGCAGGGACCGTGAACCACTGATCTTTGTATTGTCACTGGTTAACTTAGTATTTGCCACAGACACATTGCTCAATAAATCTTAAAGTTAGCTTGGAACTAAATTGTTCTTCCTACTTAAACTCTAATTTTTTTAAAATTCAAATTTAATACTACCCTCCATACAATGGTCGATTATGGCTTGGAATAAATGGGGTTATGCCCTATAAGCACCAAAAATAAAGTAACTCTTCACATCAATAATGCATCATTAATTAAAAATGCTCACAAGTGAGGTCAAAAAATCCAAGATATTTGCAACGTAGATGCTCTTTCCATCCATCTTCCCTCCCAACATGTTTCAAGATAACCTTTCAGGAAACCTGTCTAATATTAATAAAAATGACAACAAGGCAGCTGTTACCATTTATTAAATGCTTCCCAAGAGCCTGTGCAAATTGCTTTATGTGGATTATGTGTATCCTAGTTGCGGCTTCATGGCGGGGTCAAAGAGAGGGCAAGTTGAAAGTGCTTTGATGCCCAGTGGGACCCTCAGCTAGCAAGCCACATCTCAAGCCCAGAAAGTCAGACTTCAGAGCCAGGACTATTTGCCACTGCACCTGAATTCTTCCCCACCTGGCATTTGGGCTTCCCAGGATCTATTCCAAAGACTTCACTTCACACCTGAGTTTTTCCCTTCTGCGCGCCTTCTGCTCCAGCCAGGAGGAGCTACTCGCTCTTTAACATGCGCTCTTCATGCTTTCCAAACTCCACACAGCTTTGGGAACACCTGCTTCTTGAATGCTTTTCCTACCTTCTCTGCACATCCAATCCCATCCACCTTCAAGATACAGGTCAAACACGGTCTCTTCCAGAAAACCTTCCCTGGTCTCCCACGCCCACCAGCACAGGTGCCCCCTTCCCCCTAGGGGTGTCTCTGCTCCTGCTCTAAAGCCTCAGAGTGTTTTCTCAGCACCACTCCTGTGGCACTTCACACCTTGTCCGGCTTTCGGTCTTGCATTCAGAGATTCCATCTTCACTGGATGCGGCTCACCTTGGAGGCAGAATCCACGTGGCGGCCAGAGCCATCTCCCCCCAGCCCCATGACCCAGGAGGCTTTGTCTGGCAGGCAAGGACAGATGGATTCCCTCCCCTCTCTCAGCCTCTCCCTCGCCCCCCAGCTTAAGTGATTGAATGGGCCTTTGTGGGACCCACCAACGAAGCATGAAATGGACCCATATGTGGCCAGGAGCCGCCCAATCCATCAAACGGCTAAAGAAGAACAAAAATGCTGCAGAAGACCAAAATAAATAATTGCCAAATTAGTCACCATCTGTGCCTTGCTGTCAACAAACAGAACCCACGACAGTCCCCGTTTCACTTCCTGCCTACTCAGATTGCACAATGAGGTCTCAACCGAAAGGCGTGAATAAGGAGCTGAGAGTGTTTGGAGATGAGATGTGCCCCTGAATTTACTGTAGAGACATTCCATCCACTTGACTGGCATTTATTAGGCACCTCGTGCATATCTGACTCTCTGCTGGGCTCCAGAGATCTAACAGTGATAAAGGCTCTTCTGTCAAAGAGCTGAACACATGAGTAGGGTTGCTTTGTCTTGGTCATGTGGCCGAGGGAAAGCAGGAGAGGTGGGATGATAACCAGGTGACGTGGGGAGGAAGTGAGAGAACATTTACATAGAGACCTGGTTCCTCACTGTTCACTCTCTTCCACTTGTGCCTCGGGGCCCATGTGTATAATTTCTCCCTCAACACGAGCGCTAATGGTAAATAAAGAATGAAATATACAGCCCAGGGAAGACTGTCCATGCTGGAGACCTCATAGACCTGCCTTTCATAAGCAAAACTGAGCTAAATAAATTTCATTTTCTTCATATTTTCCTGGCGAAATGATTCACTTCAGCATTTTTCCCTTCCTGTGAGCCTCAGATGGTGGCCCCACAAATTAAAATATCTTCAAAAGTATCCAAGATCTGAGCCTTAGTGTCCCCATTTTCAAAGTAGGGAGGATGACATTCACGCCATAGGGTCCGTGTGAGAAATAGATGCGACGACTCACACAGTTATTCAGTAAATATTTACAGGATGCCTGTGCTGTGTCAGCTCTATTCTGGCTGCTGAGGTTATAGCAGTGAACAAAACAGACTTTGAAAAATCTTCCTCCTTCTAGTGGGCATGGAAAGGTAATAGCTGTCTATGTAAAATATATAGTGTGTCAAATGGTTAGATGCATGCAAAACCTTCAGTACAAGACATGACTTGTACTAAATGCTCAGTATAATGCAGATAATGATTGGCACCAAAGAAATAAGCTTCTTCAGGGTCAGGCTCAAAGGCAGGTTGTAGGTGAGAGGAGGAGGAGGATGTCAGTTCCCACAATCACTTAACACCATGTCATCCCCTCAAAGAAAGGAAGGAGATTATCCCTGGGGATATCAGTGCTATGGCAAAGTCAACAGTGTTTTTGCCTTATACTTGAGAACAACAATGGAAATCATTTTCCCATTCAGTTAACCCTGTTTCTAATTCACTTTCCCATTTAACTCAGTGGTTCAAGCATCCCTAAAGACTTTCTTATATGAAAAACAAAATCGTGTTGGCAAAATGTATATATTCTGTGGTCCTTTGCTTCCTGCAGTAGAGAGAAATGAATTAACTGGTACGTTGGTCCTTGTAGTTGGAACAGAGTTCAATGTCATAAACACTCAGAGGAGGCTGACCAAAACCAGAGCATCTACCCCTGGAACAAGGTCACTGACTTAGTCTGTATCTGAAAAAGCAAAGGTCCACCCAGAGTTGGCATGAACATTTCCCAGTGCAAAAGCCTCACCCCTCATACATGAGGAAATTGAGTCTTGGAGAGGTCAAGTAGAGTCAGCATTTAACTCAGGCAATCTAATTTCAGAGTTCATCCTTTTATCACTTAATCCCCCTGGGACTTTCCTTTACTAATGAAAATTTCTGGGGCAGTGGTATGGGTGATACAATAGAAGCAGATAGCTCAAAGTACTATTTCTCTCCCCAGCTATCTATCTATCCTTTATCAACCCTTCCATCAGTCTATCCACCCACTCACCCACGTATCCATCCATTCTTCCATTCACCCACCATCTCTTCATCTTCCAACTCACCAAGCCATCCATCTAACTACCTACCCACACAACCATCCACAACTATCTACCCACACAACCATCCATCCATCTTCCAAATCATCAATCAATCATCAATCATCAATCAATCCATCTACTTACCCAGCCATCCATCCTTATATTCATTTACACATTCATTCATCTTCCAATCCATCAATCTACCCATCCACTTATCCATCCATCTCTCTACCCACCCATCCAGCTACCAACTTTCCCATCCACCCACCCACCTACCTACTTTTCCATTTATCCATCCATCCATCCATCCATCCATCCATCCATCCATCCATCCACCCACCTAAGACATTCATCCACTCATCCAAATCATCAGCCATGGCTATGATGCCAAATAGTGCCAATGGAATGTATTATCTTTATGGTTCCTTGCAGTATGAGATTCTGTGATTCCACAAAAACTGGTGGAATATCAGTGCAAAATGAACTATAATCTCAACAAGCCCTCAAAGAGCTCTCATCCAGGAGGGAAGATAAAAAAAAAATACACATATAACCAAAGTAGGAGGGAGAAAATTAAAAAAGCCTAAGAGAGGTATGAGCAGCAGCATGAGTGGGACTGATTAAGGCCACAGTGGCCTGGTCCACACAGACAAAGGTACCCTATTTTTGAAATCTGTGGCAACTAATGCTGTGGGTTTGAAGGGCACCAAAAGCCAGAATCTGCTTCCCCCCATAGCCTGCACCATGCTTCAAATTCCTACCCGCTTTTGCATGAAGCATCTGCCTCCAGGTGGCCTCTATTAAAGTCACGAGTTGCCTGGGAAACACATCGATCAGTACCTATCTATAAGATTAGCACTCACACCATCTGTGATTACAGAATCTCATTTTCTGAACCCCAGATCAAGGCATGTGACAAGCACTCCTGTAGACAAAAGGTCTATTTGGAATCTGAGCTGCCTTAGAAATTCTGCCTCATAGAGATGCTGTGGCTGTAGAATGGCAGAGCTTCAGAGAGCAGGAATTCTGTCTGGGGTGGGGGTGGGGTGCCTAGGAAATCCAGTCTTCACCTCCATCTTGAGCACTGCTGGGCAAGTCCAGCACAGCAAGAGCGTCCAGCAGAGGTCAAAGGGCACCCAAGCAGTAGTAGGAAAGCACTGAGCATCAGTGAGAACAGGACAAGGGAAAAGGAATCTTGAGGAATACCAGGCAATTCTACAAAAGCACCCCTAGTGAACTTGACTCCCTTTCATAATTGTTTTCTGGGCTGGGTTTGCACAGGAGGAATCTGCCAGACCAGCCTGCCCCAGAGTCAGGGGCTGGCACCTGAGAAAGGCCCAGGATCCCCAAAGCTTCCCCTTCCCACTCTCCGATCGCTATCCTCAAAGGGACAGCTGGCTCCTGCCATGGGAAGCAGGGACTCCACACCACTGGGACTTAAGTCAGCATTTCCTGAGATGCAGAAGGGCCACACAAATGGTAGAAAAGGGAAGCCACGGGCCGGGAAGCCCGCTCTGCCAGGGCCAGGCTTGTAGCTGAGGCTGGCTCCAGTCACCTGCCCGGGAGATGATCCACCAGTGGGAAACAATAGCAGTAACAACAATGCCTAGTATCCATTGTGTCACATCCTCACCTCATTCAATCCTAGGAACTGCCCTATGAAGTGGGTACTCTTATAACTCCCATTTTATAGCTGGGAAACTAAAACATATAAAGGCTAAAGTAGCTTAAGATCACACAGCCAGTAATTGGCTGACCCGACCTGGATCCCAGGCAACATCTGTAGAGCCTGAGCATTTACTGCAGGCTGTAAAAATAGCTTCACCGGAGCACTTATGATGTCACTGTTCCAATGCTTTGCATCTGCTCACTCGTTTAACCCCCACAAGGACCTTCAGAGGTGCACATCCTATTAATATCTCCATCTCACAGATAAGGAAACCGGGCTAAAGAGTAACTCACCTAAGGTCACACAGCTTGAGAGGGACAGAGCCAGCCTTTAATCCTCATTTGCTGATCTGGAGCCGATATTCTGAACCTCTAAGCAAGAGGTTCTCATGGAACTGGCACCATGTAGTAACAGAGTAACAGCAACGACAGTATCTCCCACTTACTGAAGCCATTGGAAAGTACCAGGCTCATTTGTGTCTGTATCATCTCATTTAGACCTCCCAACAACTTTATGTGATAGGTAACTGGGTACCGTGGGCACCCATGACCCTGCACAGCTGCATTTGCTCTTGTAAACCTGGGCGCTCTGCTCTTAGTGCAAAGATCATGTAATTCCCCAGACCCAACTTCCCATGCATTCCTACCCTATGCCTTGATTAAATAACCCACTTCTGGATTCCCCAAGCAAGTAGCAAGGGACTCATTTCTGGTTGCATCTCTTTCCCAGATTCCAAAGGCCCATCTTCTGAGTCACCCTCACCCTTCTTATAAGTCAAATGCTTCTGTTCATGCCTCCAGAGGTCCCATAATATTTTATTAATATTTTATTAATATTTTTACCTTTAAAAATACATTTATTTGGCATTTAATACATTTCCATGTGTTATTTTTTGTATGTACACAAATCCCCCCAACTTTATTGCAAATAGGAAAAGGGCAGGACCCTGTCTATCTAGTAGTAGCCATATGGTTTCTCAGTGTGTGTGTAATAATTGTGGTGTTGATTGTCAAGGGCTGATTTAAATTATCATTATCAACCAGGTAATACAGAAAGCTGTGCTTGTTTTTTGAAGTTCTTCAAGGTCTATCTTATGGATATAAAACCAAGTGGCCCAAATTAACTAAATAAAATTTGGATTTCTTGTTCTCCTCTTAAAGTCAAATGATTTAACTAAACTAAGTCAAACTGAAAGGACCTCAGAAATCATCCAGTGTTAGTGCCCCATCTTACAGGCGGGATTGTGTAGTGTCAGCTTAGTCAACCCTCCAGTTAGGACTGTGACAAGCTACAAATGTCGTGACAGTTCTGAGCCCCTCTCTCCCACCCTTGCCCTGCTAAGTCTTCATTGATGGGCCCAGCTACATCGGAGCAAGACCAAGGTGCCCAGGCAGCCCAGCAGGTGGCAGGCAGTGCCTCACTTGTCCCCTCTGCTCCTGCAGGATGAAGACTGGGTAGGTGCTCTTTCAACTCTCACAGACTTGGAGCTCTTTTTTCCTTCTCTGTCCAGAAGTCAGTCATTTTAAGAAAAGAGGAAAGGAAATGACTTGTCACTTCTGGAATTAGTCACACACACGAGTTGCGCATCAAACCACATCACAATCAACGCCCAGCTTAAGACTTCTCCCTCTGCAAGATGGATGGGAAGAAAGAGTCACTGATTGTCCATCCCAGGAAAACTCAGCAGGCAAGACATCAGGGAGCATGGAGGGCTCCAGCCCAGCATGTCACCTTGAAGCACTGGGTTCTGAAGGGTTAAAACATATGACAGACTCTCTGGGTGAGATGGGCGCAGGGGGACACAGGAACTGCATGCGTGTTACTGCAGCAAATGCAGCCCGGTTCACATAGGCGAGTCCCGCCCAGCCTTGAACGCTCAGATACAGTGGTCTCGACTCCAGGAGCAAATATTTTCAATTCCAGCGCTGTCACTGAGGGGAGAAAAAGCTGACCTTCTAATCGGTTTGTTCATAGAGGAAACCTAGGACGCCGACTGAGAAAGCCTCGACTTGCATGGTGCCTTTGCTGCTCCTCCATTGCGTTACTGGAGTCTCAGGCCTGGGAGGTAGGGGCCAGTCACAGTCCCATTTAGGAGCTAGGACACAGAAGCGCAGAGGGTGCAGGGCCTTCCCCAAGTCTAGGAGGCAGCAGGACAGAGCAGGCACGCAAACCCAGGCTTCCCACTCCCTGGCTCAGGAATCTTCCACAGCGCCAAGAAACGAGGCCTCATTGAGAAGACCGGAGTGACTTCCAGTGGGATCATCAACCCCATGGGAGGGGGAGGCCTGCCTGGGACCTGGGTCCTGTTTCCTCTCCTTCCACAAGCTCGGGGAAAGCCTCCTGCAGAAGTGAAACAAGGAGAGCACTGAACAAACCAACTCTACTTTTGAGTTACCATCCTGGATCCGGAACTCCAAGGAACTTACAATTGTCTTCTGACTGGACTTGGGTTTGTCTGTGGGGAAATGGTATCCCCCAGAAACCTCGACAGAAACGCTGCACATGCGCGCACACACGTATGCACATGCGCACACACACGTATGCACATGCGCACACACGCGTATGCATATGTGCACAAGCATGCAACATGCACACACTGTCCCAGCTGAGAAGACGTGCAGAAGGGCCCTGTCCTCGTGGACGAGAGGGCCCCCTCAAAATCCCCCCAGGTCTTACCTTCCTCCTACTCGGCTTCTTGTGGCCACCCTGACATTGTGCCCCAGATCATCCTCCTGCTCCTTAAAACTCTAGCCCCAGCTGGGCCAACAAATCCTTTCCTTATTTCCTGAAAGCAGAACTGGGACAGCCAGACATTTCAGCACAGGGCAATCATGAATAGTAAGCACAGAACTGTGACCAAAAATACAAACAGCGTCACAATTGCCACGCTTCCAAAGGAGAAGTCTCTCATGCTGAGAGAACCACAGGCTCGCCCAGAGACTACGGCCACCTCCCAGGGACCCAGTTTCCCGGGAGCTTGGCTCCAGTTTTGTCACAGGTGCTCAGCTGTCATCAGTGCTCAGCCTCTGCACCTGCAAAGTGAGATGACAAACCCCTGCCAATCTCATGGAATCCCCATTGAAAAAAAAAGGAAAATGTACCCAAAGAGACAGACATCTTTTAAATCTGATAAAATATAAGCTGCTTCTTTCCTTTAGTTGGTTTGTGTGTTTTTCTCCTTGATCCATCACCCTTAAACATGATTCATCACACAGATCAAAGGAAAGACCTATCAGAACCCCAGCAGACATCCGCCAGAAAAGAGGGGACATAATAATGGTTTAAAAGAGGGGCTGGCGCAGAACCAGGACTTCCTTCTGTTGCATTTGCAGCCCTTCGATGCAGGCAATCAATGTAATGCACTCTAATCTCAATCTAGAAAAGGCCCACATCCACTCGCCAGCTCTGCCTGCTGGCAACAGGTGGCAGCCTCAAGCCTCCTTCCCCCTGACTTGGGGGGACCACAGACATGTGCAGACTGGTGAATATTTCCGTGCCTCCATTTCCTCATCTGTAAAATAGGGATAAAGCCTCTTTGGGGATCCCTGTGAGAATGCAATAAGGTGATGCACTTAGCATCTGGCTGGCACACAGGGAGTGCCCGGGAGTCATTATTTCTGGAATCTCTGGATTCCATCCTGAGTCCAGAAGTGAAGAGTGAACAGTGCTTGGTGATCAGGGAAGGGTTAACTATAATTTCTCTTTCCTCCTGCCGTCAATAATCTTCGCCTCAGGGTTTGGGGCGGGGCACAAAAAGAGGCTTGTAAACCTTGGCCTGGCTGCAAACTGGCCTCCAAAGACTGCCCCTGAGGGCAAGGTGGATCTGGGAGATGTGCCTTGGGTCTTGGACACCTTAGGAGTGGTTGCCAGTGACTTGGGAGAGGGCATCTGACTCTGGATCCAGGGGTCTTCTGGACCTGGGGGCTGTGAGGAAGGGGAAGACCCTTCTGTCTTCCTGCCCTTATATGTGCAAAGTCTCCGCGAGCAGCGTTCAGTCAGGTGCTTCGAGCAACAGGAAGGACAGATGCTGCGACCCAGCTTCCTTTTTTCTGAGAAGCGGAGACGGTGAATCACAGTAAAAGCACTATGATTTAGATTTCATATTGCGATAAGAAAGGTCACACTAAAACAGCAATCTTAACCGAAGCAACTTTTTAAGCACATATTTTAGCTGCAACTATTAGCTAACAAATCATAGGCCACTGAAAAGTGGGTTTTATTGGAGAAGGATGAATGCGGCCCCCATGACGGATGCCAGGCCCTGTGCTGCAACATCTCATCGTGCTAGGCTGAGGCTCATGCAGGAGAAACAGGCTGCCCAGAGTCACTCAGTTGGCAAGTGCTGGATTCTGCGATGAGGGCTTTCTGTGATCCTCCAGGTTGAGCTCACAGCACAGTCAGCTGAGGACTTGTTCAGAGATTGCTGGGCCCACCCGATTCAGAATGTCTGGGTTATGGCCTGAGTATTTGCATTCCTAACAAGTTCCCAGGTGATACTGGTGCTGCTGGTCCAAGGACCACAGTGTGAGAACACCTGCTTTATAGCAACAGCATTGGTTACTAAAACTCAGCCATGAAGAAAAGGGAAGAGTCCTTAAAAATCACTCGTGGCAAGGCATGGTGGCGCACGCCTGTAGTCACAGCTACTCAGGAGGGAAGCAGGAGGATCGCTTGAGCCCAGGAGTTTGAGGTTGCAGTGAGCTATGATGATGCCACTGCACTGTAGCTGGGGCAACAGAACAAGACCATGTTTCAAAAAAAGAATAACTCTTAAACTGGTTGTTAGGTTTGCCTACTCACTCCCTGCCTTAGACACACACACACACACTTGCTGACACCTTTATTTGTTGAGCAATTGTATTCTTCAGAGATAGTTTCTGCTTTGTTGAGCTCCAATCACACCCTCCACAATGGCTGCTATCAGAGGACTAAGGTTTCACCAGCCTCCCAGAGTCCGTGAGTTGGTTGCTTCTCTGAGAGCACTTCCTTGGGCCAGGTAAGGACAAGTCCAAGCACAAGAGAACAAACTGGCCCCACGGTGCAACTGGAACGCTCTCAACCTCTGCAAAACCTTGGCAACCACGGAAGCTTGATGGTCATTTGTGGCCATTAACATAAGCTGGGACCTCCAGCGACCTCAGGAAGCCCTTTCTCCGATGTTTGTCTGGTTTCCTAGCAACCTAACCATTAAGGAAGAGAGGTGAAAACAAACCTGCTGGCTGCCCCCAAGGAGGTAGGCGCTGGAAGGGATTCCTGCAATATTAGAAGGGTCTCAGCTGCCATCAGGAATAAGCCCTGCGATCCCAATCCACAGGCAGTACATAAAACCACAGGCAAATGCCTCTGCGCTCCCATCAAAATTAAAGCCACACAAAAGCACAGCTGCAAATGACGCGGTGAAACTGGGAGCTGCTGGCAGACAGACCGGCGCGGTGTGCAGTCATCTGAAATCAAACCGGTGTTTTAAAGCTTATGGCTTTGAGAAATGTGTGTCAGGCCATTTCTAGAAATCAATACTGTGAAGTGATTGTCCTTTGCCCAATAGTGTGAAACAGACCAACATGGCAACAAACGCTGTCCCCATGAGGTGTCTAGTCCATAGAGATGACAGCGGAAGGGTGGATGTTTGTGAGAGTGTGAGCTTCAGAGCCTGCTCTCGCTCCGCCGTTTGTCAGATGAGTGACTTTGGGTGCCTCATCTAATTCCCACATTCAAACCATCAGCAGGTCCTCTTGCTCTATCGCCAGCAGACACCCTACCTAAATCTGCCCACTTACACCCATCGCCTCCAGTCTGTGTGACTGCACAGCCTGCTGGCCAGTCTCCTTGCGTGCACACCAGCCACCCGACACCCAGGGAGACCTTCTCTTTCTTTAATTGTGGTAAAGTACACATAACATAAAGTTTATCATATGAGCCATTTTTAAGTGTACAGTCCGGCAGTGGTAAGTATATTCACATGGCTGTGCAACCAACCTACAGAACGTTTGCATCTTGCAAAGCTAAAACTCTGTACCCATTAAACAGCTCCCCATTTCCCCTTTCATCCCCCCCCCAGCCGCCACCATTCTATGAATATTTTCTGTTTCTATGAAGCTGAGTACTCTAGGTACCTTAGATAAGTGAAATCATACAGCATTTGTCCTTATTTCACTTAGCGTAATGTACTCAAGGTTCATCCGTGTGTGTGTCAGAATTGCCCTACTCCTTAAGGCTGAATAATATCCCAGCGTATGTATAGACCACATTGTGTTTATCCACTCGTCCACTGATGGGCATTCAGGTTGCTCTTGTCTTTTGGCTATTGTGAATTATTCTGCTATGAACAAGGGTATATAAAGATCTCTCTGAGACCTTGCTTTCAATTCTTTTGTATACATAACCAGAAGCGGTATTGCTGGATCATATGGAAATTCTATTTGTACATTTTTTTTTTGCTTCCAAAATGCCATGACTTATGTATATTTTTCAAAGTCTTAAGTAGTAAAATACTTTGGCTGATTTATTTGGGAGAATGGCTGTTGAATTGAGTGGTCAAGGAGCAACTCCCAGAGGAGGTGACATATGAGTTGAGGGAGAATGGCAAGCAGTTGCTGGCCATGCAGAAACCTGGGGGTGGTGTTCTGGGCAATGGGAACAGCTAGTGCAAAGGTCCTGAGGTAGGAATCAGTTGTGTCTGAAGGATGAAAGGTCGCCATTGTGGCGACCTTTAATTTTTTGATTTGATCAAAAAATCAAATTTTTGATTTGATTTGATCAAAAAAATTTGATTTTTGAGGAACCGCCATACTGTTTTTCATAACAACTGCATCATTTCACATCCCTACCAATAGTGCAGAGTGATCTTTTAAAGACCTCAGCACTGTTGACATTTAGGGCTGAATAAGTGTTTGCTGGGGTCGGGGTGGGGACCTATCCCATGTAGAATGTTTAGCAGCATCCTTGGCCACTACCCACTACATTCCAGTAGTACAACCCTGTCACCAATTGTGGTACAATTCCAGTAGTACAACCCTGTCACCAATTTTGGCTGTCACCAATTGTGACAGCCAAAAATGTCTCTAAGCATTGCCAAATATTCTCTGGGGCAAAATCGCCCCTGGCTGAGGACTGCTGGATTGAATCATGGCCATCCTCAGCTTAAACCCTTCTGAAGCCTTACCATTGCACTGAGGATAAAATCCAACCCTCCCATGGCCAGCAAAGTCCTCAAGATCTGCCCTTTCCACTTCTAAACCTCATCTCCTTCCACCTCCTGGGCATGCACTGGGCATTGGCCACAATGGTGACCTTTCATCCTTCAGACACAACTGATTCCTACCTCAGGACCTTTGCACTAGCTGTTCCCATTGCCCAGAACACCACCAGGTTTCTGCATGGCCAGCAACTGCTTGCCATTCTCCCTCAACTCATATGTCACCTCCTCTGGGAGTTGCTCCTTGACCACTCAATTCAACAGCCATTCTCCCAAATAAATCAGCCAAAGTATTTTACTACTTAAGACTTTGAGAAATATACATAAGTCATGGCATTTTTTTTTAGAAGATAATGTGTGTAGGGGACTGACATATATTTTCCTAGTTTAAGAATTAAATTTAGTAATGTATGTGCTCTGCCCAGAGCATTTAAAAGTAATATGTTCCGGACAAGGCCCCTGTTGCCTTGAGGCATAACAAAAACAAGGTGTTGCCTAAAGACATAACAAAGGACCTGAGTTGCAAGTAAGCAAGAGCTACCCCACCCCACGGCATTGGGGGTCTGGAGGACACACGCTTAACACATTGTTCCTGTGATTGCTGCGTACACCCCATAAGATGACTGGTTAGTCAATGATGGGTAAGACCCCTCAAGGGAGGGGCGACCTAAGCCATGCACAGCCGCCGGAGTTCAGCCAAAGATCTTAGGGGGTCACCCTAAAAGAAGCTGGGGATGAGAAATGCCCCCTGTGGCTACCTTGCCCATCCTTGCTAATCTCAGTCCATGATCTATGCCTAGCGCCTAGAGCAACCACCTTGAAATTCTGAGTCAGGGGATATCTGCTTCCCTAAGGCTATGCATTCCGGAATTTATGGCTATCGCTGCCACACCTGGGTGGTTACGTACAAGCAACTAACTTTAAATTTTTTAGAGTATAAGAATTAAACTGACCTGGTGTATTATTACTCGAGTCAACCGTTTATACGTGTGTCTGCATTTTTCTTTGTGTTCTGCATTTGTGTTTTGTGTTCTGTGTTCATCCTCCGTCCTGTAAATGGGCCACGACAAATGTGGTTGATTTTTTCCTTGCCTTTATCACCGTCTATTTGTTCTTGTTTCTATTACATAGGAAATAAAACCATAATATCACGCAAATCAAGACATTTTGGGAGTAGAAGGGCATGCTAAAAATAACTAACAGGGGTTAACGATCCCAGGCAAACCAGGGACTTAGGGAGCCCTATCACCCACCTCCTAGCCTGCGACGCGAGCTCCATGAGGGACTGTTTTGTTCCCTGTGTGTTCCCAGCACCTGCAGCAGTATCTGACACACAGTAGGCGCTCGGCAAATACTGCTGAAGGAACAGACAAGCTTTCTGACCTCAACTACTTCAACTGTGAAAATGGGTGTGATAACTATGACAACCTAGAGACTGTTGTGAGAAATGAATGATTATCACAAATGTGCCATCAGACCCTCAACAAAATGCTCGTTTCCCTCTGTGTTATTTCCATGGAGAAGTAAAGTTTTAGAACTAAAGAGACCTTAGCCCCTGGAAGTGGAGTTCCAGAACTGGGCGTGGTGGTCTAGCCCAGTGTTTCTCAATCTCCGCCAAACTCGAGAATCCCCGGGGCGTGTTATGCAACAGCAGCACCCGGGCCACCCCAGCCAAGTGGCGTGAAAGCTGTGGAGGTAAGGCTTAGGCAGGCAGATGGCTTCTACTGTTTCTTGGGGGATTCTGACACACAAGGAGGGCTGAGGCCCCTGTTCCAGGTGAAATCCACTCATTTCACAGATGAGGAATCAGGCCCAGACAGGGGACCTGCCCACGGCCACACACTCCACGTGGCAGAAACTGCACCGGACGCCAGGTCTCCTGGCTCCTAGGCAGTGCTCTGCCCACCAGCAGGTGCAGCTTTCCAGGCTTGGAAAGATCCTGAGGACGTTCTATGGGAGGACCAGGGCTTGCTAAGCAGCCCCAGCTGTCATCTCTAGGCGCAATGAGTCAATTTCAAAGCCAGGTTGAGTTCCTTGTCGGATGCCCTCTGAGCTCTTGCACGGGCCTTGTGGTGGATGGTCTCCCTCTGCCCCTCCAGGTGCAGCCTGAAGATTCCCTCTGCGCCCTGCCCCCCTCCTCGCTGCAGGGAGGCTGGCCTCGAGAGCCAGGCTCCTCTGGCTTCTGATTCAGTTTCACCAGTGGGCGGCCCCAGCGGGAGTTCGGAGAGCAGGAGGAGGCTGGAAATGCCGCTGCCCTGGCTGTATCCTGGGAGGGCGACCTCAACACCCAGCCGACCCTTTCACACGGTCAGCGCGTTCTAAGTACCCTTTCTTTCTGACACGCAACAGGATGTGGATAAAATCTGTGCGGTGCTTGCGGGAGGAGATGGAAATTAGCCTGCATTTATATAATAGCAAGGCACTGAGACAAAAGAATCATTTAGTGAAATAGGACAACAAAACCTCAAAAGTAAAAAAATCAGCTTTGTTCTCGATTCGCTTTGTTTACTGTTCTTGTTAATTATCTTTCTTTTCTAGTAGTGGGACGCCTTCATTTAACTTCGTAAATGGCATTCAGAGCTTTTATACAATCTCTTGCGGGGCTTTCAAAAGGGTTTTCATACTTACAGTCACGGTTTCCCCACTGTTCAGGAAGTGGTTTCATGGGGACGATGAACTACAGATGACTCAGAGGAAGACTCATGTGTTCCCAGCCTACCAAGCCAAATCCACAGCCCGGGGCGGGGGGCCTTTCACAGAGCGATGGGCCCTCCCTAGACGTGCTCGCAGCCATCTCAGACGATCAGATTGGGATTTGCTGGCCTGCAGTCCAGCAAATGGGACACTTGGACGCTTGGCTCCCAGTTGGACCTGGGAGGAAGAACTTACCGAGGTCATGACAGCGGGTGGAAGTGGACAGGTTTAGCTGCTCTGGGGTCAATGCACGACTGCCGTGTGTTCCTGGACAAGTCACTTGAGTCTCTCAGTGCCTCGGTTTACTCATGTGTCAAATTGGAATAGTGATCATGTTTACTGTGAAAACCAGTGGTGGACAGTGAACTCTGACTTGGGTTTCTGGTCCCCGGGAGATGAGGGACTTTGTGAGGATTGGAAGTAATGAATGTTGAGCTCATGGCACGTGGTAGGTGAACTATATATAGTGGTGTGGGGGCTAGAGCAACTCCATCTTGGATGCCGATCTGCCTTGATAACTTCTGATTAACCCCAGTTCTGGGAATACCTCTAAGATTTCTATTTTCATGCGCTTACCATAAATCTTGTCCTTGGGTAAATTTCCTGAGGTTTATAAGTCCTGGGTCCGGGGGGTAAAGTGCAGGGATCCACCAATTCATGGCTACCCGAAACATGGTTTCTGTTCTTAATGTAAGTTCCTATTAAATGTTTCTTTCTGAGAAACTGGATTTGTCAGTCTCTTTCTTCAGCCTCTCAGCTCACTCAGCCTTTGGGGGTAGGTTTGCAAAGAGCTGCTCACTGTAGAACAAGTAGTTATTATTACTTCATAACATTTCGTGAGTGTTGAATATCATAATGTGTAAAAATAACCAGTTGATGCTAGGAACACAGTATATGCTCAATAAATGGTACAATATATTTGAAAGCAAGTCTAAAAATATCTGTGAACAAAGCTAAAAAGTAGTGCGCCCTACCCTTATTTGACTTGGATTATTCTAACCCTTCTGTTGTCCTTGGGCAGTATCCTCTAAGGTCATATTTTCTCAACAAAAAGAAAAACTGGGCCCCCGACAGACATAGCATAAGAGTGATGACAATAAAACCAACAAGAAAGTTAAATTTTTCATTAACTATAGAAAACATGAAATTACACTTTCCAAACATTATATTGAATTCCAAATTAGTTAGAAGTTGGAGTGCAAATTTGTAAGCAAAGTTTTGTAGCCTTGATTCTTGGATTGTTATAGTCTTCATATTTTTTTCTTGTAGGAGATGTTGCTTTCTGGAGCAGTGGACCAGGAGGCAAGAGGCTGGGGGTTTTGTCCTGGTCCTACCATTAGCCAACTGTGTGGCCTTAGGGCCCTGGTGCCTCCCCTGTTGAACAAGGGGGTTGAACTAGATAGTAAATGTGTGACTTTCCATTTTCCTAAAATGTTGACATGTTGGGGAGGGGGTGCCACTATTGATAATGGAGTGCCTGGATGGGTGAGGTGGGGTGCAGGTTAAGTCCCCCACAGAGACAAGGAAGGGCCCCCCTGCCTGCCAAAAGGTCCTCCTACTAAGGAGCCTGGGAAACTAGGGTAGAGGGATGGTAGTCTGGCAGGGTATGAGGAAGGGATCGGGTTGTGGTGGCAGAAAATGGCTCTCAGGGAGTGACCAGTTGGGGCAAATGCTGGAGAGAGAGGTCAAAACTTTGAACAGAGGGGGTGACAGATTTAGTCATGTCGAGACCACTGGCGACCTTGACAAGAATGCTTTTGTTGCAGGAGTGGGAGTAAAAGCCTGATGGCAAGGGGTTCAAACAAGACTGGAAAGAGAAGAAGTAGAGAAAGTTAGACACACTTTGGAAGAGTTTTGCTGTAGATTTAGAAAATCATTATTTGGAGTAAAAGATGAAATCTATGAACACTAGGAAGAGGGACAGTCAGGTTGTAAGTGCTGAAACATGTTGGTCGCTATGATGACTATTTCTCTTCCCATGTGATCCTCAGCAGGTTCCTGAGAGGCCCAGAGGTCAAGCTTCACCCACGTTGATGTGAGAAAACTGAGGCAGGTAAATACGATGATGTCTCCCCTTTATCCACTCAGTGTATCCATTCAGGCCTCACGTGTCTGCTGAGCGCCCGCTGGGTCCTGGAACAGACAGATCACAGGAGACTGGGGCTGGGGCCAGGTCTCCTGGGGGACAGGCCCATTCTCTTCTCAGTATATATACTAGGGAAAGTCCTTAGTATGTTTCAACTGATTTTTGCTATTAAATGTGTGAGTTACAAATCAAGGGAACTCCTTGACTCTTCAAAGAGTTGTCAGTCTAGTTACTAGGCACATGTATTTCATCTTCTCCATTTTCTAAAACATTCAAATAATATCTTCTACTAGGGGCCAGAACCTACCCTTTATGCTGTGCAGTAATTCCGAACTTCTCTGAACTGGAAATCAACAGGCCCAAGAACCGGGCTCTCCTCTCATAGAGGTTCACCATCAGCGTCTCCTTGTGATGACTTTTGGGGCTCTAGAAACCCAACTCTTTCTTGGCAGAGACTCCAGAGAAAGAGGTTAATTGGTAATCATCCTTGGGTTTGTTCAGACATTGGAAAAGCCATCATTTGCGAGTGGGGCTGAAATTCTCATTTCCTCAGTCATCCTTCACTGTCAAACAGGCAGAATGTAATCAGCTGCCTAGCATCGAAAAGATTGAACATACAAGTGTAATTCATCTCCTTGAACTTTATAACCAATGTTCCCTTTCTCCACCTCTTGAGTAATCCAATTTCTCTGACCAAGGAAATTGAATATAGAATCAGAGAAGAGGCACCAGTTAATTCTCCTTCCCACCACCACTACCACCTGACGCTGCCCATAGGCAGAGGTACCCTTCCACTGCTTCATATGCAATCCTTGCTTAGTGAGTTTGAGCTGTATATACAGCTTCCCTGGGATCCATCTGCACCAGGGGCCCTTCTCTAACACAGAGGTGAACAGCCAGAGGAAGGGATGGGCTGCCAGGCTACTGGCGAAGCTGGGATTCCAGCCCCAGGCCCTGCTTCCTAGACCTTTCTACCTAGACCACAGCCCAGTGGTTATATGCACAGGCTGTGGACTGGGCCAGGCCACCTCTAAATCCTGGAGCTGACATTTACTTTCAGTTTGCCTTTGAGTCCTGGATCTCAATTAAAACCCAACTCAATGGGTCACAGATTGGAGAAGCTATCACTTCTCCAAGGTGGATAAACTCCTAGCATAGTTTATTTACTTAATAAATCAATGTAATAATTATTCAATACTATTGTTGCTTTTACACATTCAAGAATAAGCTTTATAGAAGGAGGATGAATATGACAAACTCAGTTTAAACATATGTCACCTCAATTTAACTCTCTGTAGCCCCAGAGATGGTGCAACACTTGTGTCCAGGTACTACCATGTGCGTGGCCTCTGGGGCTGGTGCTATCTTAGAACAGCAGCACTCTGGGGCCAGTAGCCTCACAATTTCATATGGACGCTGCCCTTTCCATTTGCTCAGCCTGGTCTGATGGCCCCAAGGTAGACGTCTTCTTCTGGCTTGCTATGATACTTGCAAATTCCTCAGGGCCCTGTCCCACCACACTCCTCCAGATAGGTTTGACTTAGACACAGGCTCCAGACTGGAGGACTGGGGGTTGCATTTCTTGGAGAGCCTCTGTTGCATGTCTTATTAGATTTCCATCTGGCATGCTGCAGTCCACCTTCCGGCAGCCATTCACACCGCCCTTAGGGCACATGCCCCTCTCCCCTGCATTGCTCTGTTGGTCCCTGTTAGGGGCTGAATTGTTTCCCCCACCCCTAATTCATATGTTGAAGCCCTAATCCTCAGTACCTCACAATGTGACTATATTTGGAGATAGGACTTTAACAAGGTGATTAAGTTGAATGAGGACATTAGGGTGGTCCCTAATCCAGTCCGAGTGATGTCCTTAGGAGAAGAAAAAATTTGGACACACAGAGGGACACCAGGGATGCATGTGCCCAGAGGGAAGCCCACACAAGAACACAGGGAGCAGCCAAGGAGAGAAGCCTCAGGGAAACCAAACCTGCCAACACCATGATCTTGGACTGCTAGACTCTAGAAATGTGAGAAAATAAAGTCCTGTTGTTTAAGCCACTCAGCCTGTGGTTCTCTGTTATGGCAGCCCAAGCTGAGATAGTCTACTTGGCCCATTCCAGCAGCTGCAGCTACGTCTACTTGTTTTTCCTGACATCCAGACTCATCTATGGCATCAGCTCATGAGCTGAGATAAGCCATGCTATTCACCGTATGGAGGTTTGGGGAGAGTCTTTCTCCAGGCACTTACATTTAGGTGTCACTCCGCGCTGGCAGGGAGGGAAGAGCCACAGCCCTTGAGAGCATGCTGTGCCTCTGTTCCATCATTCTTCCTGAAGAGACCCCATGGCTCCCAAAGGTGAGGCAGGAGCAGTTCCTGCTTATTCATGTTCCAGCCTCTTCCCAGGGCAGGGATCCCCCATGTTCATTTCTGGTCACCTCACTGGAAGCCTCCTCTCCTGAGTATGCACCGAACCAACCACAAAAGGGACTCGTGGTGTCCAGTCCCAGCTCCCACGCTTAGCAAAATGTCTCTCATGGGAGGCACTGTGGGGAGCTCCACATGAAGCTGTAACCTTCACATGCAAACTACATGACAGGCCCCCTGGATGTGCCAGAGCCTTCCACATGCCACATATTGCACGGACCAACCTGGGGGCAAGGGGGCTATTGCACGAACTGCAGTGTGAACAGCACACTCTAGGGCTGCTCAGTGCACAATCTGCCCAGCTGTACAAACTGCCCCTGGCAGAAACACGTCTGTTGCCATTCATCCCTCTCCCAGCTTCGTGCTGAGCAGCTAAAACGCCCCTGATAGATATTATTGATTCACTGGCATTTCTAAGAGAAGTGTCTCCCTTCACAGAGAAAAACAGTAAAAGTCAACAAGGAAAGAAAAGAACTCTGGTGAATATTAGATGAATATTGAAGCTCTTTGGATCACACTGTGTCCACTCTGGTAATTGCATAGCAGAGATAAAATGCCTCGATGTACTCAGTTGTCTCTGGGAGGGAAGAGATAAGGTGCTACCTGAGATTTTGACTTTCTTCCTTCCATCCACATGTTTGAACATTACTTGCAATAACTTTAACCTTTTCGGGTTTTTTTACTTATTGACTTGCCCTCAGATTGCTGTTTTTCACCAGGAACCACTCAGTGCATCCAAATTCGTTTATTGATTTAGGAACAGCGGTTGTCTTGTTCCTTAGAGCTTCCACTGAGGAGCCTGTGCGGGGACATCCCACGGAGGGTGGGGCGTCAGGGGAAGGCATCCGCCTCAGGGCCTCCAGCACAGGTACCACCTGTTAGAACAATCCAGAAGTCGTGAGGCCTGTTTGTTAGCTTGAGAAGGTAAGTAGAACTGTCAACCAGGTCTACTTGCTTAACTTCGGCACCTCCGAACTGTCCTTCCCTGTACACCAAATACCTAGACATCAACCTACAACGGGAGCTTGCTTGAGGAGCGGGGATGCCAAGCTCGGGTGTGCGTAGGTTGATGCACAATAGGATACGCCAACCCAAGAGCAGGGACGGTGACATCCACGGGGCAGCAGACACTCCACAGGACGGCGTTTGAAAGGCTCAGCCTGCTCCTGGCTCTTCAAGGGTTTTCTTTTATCTGGTCTCCAAGCTGACTCTTATTTTGACTCTCATGGTCTTTCCCCAAACCGTACACTACAAGTGAATAGATCCAAAGATGCCCGCTTCGTCCCCTCGGGATCACACCCAAGTGACTTGAGTACAATTTCCTGTGGTCCCAGACCCTTTGGTTCTCAGCCACAGAAAGTTGCTCAGTTTGCTGCTAACCTTCCTGTGTGGGTTTTCCCATGAAAATCTTCTTTCCTGCATTTGAAGAGCTGTTGAGAGAGAGAGAGCGAGCACGAGACAATGCCTGTAGCATCCCCCACTGCTGCCTGGCATGATAGGCGTTCAGTAAGTGTAGTTTTCCTTCTCCCAGAGGTAATGAAGCATGTGTAGTATCTCTGTGTTATGGTCTAAGTGTGTGTGTCTCCCCTCACCAAATTCATACGTTGAATCCTAATCCCCAATGTAGTGATATTAGAAGATGAGGCCTTTGGGAAGTGGTTAGGTCATGAGAGCTCGACCACCATGAATGGTATTAGTGCCCTTATACGAGAGGCCTGAGGGAGCTTGTTCATCCCTTCCTCCACGTGAGGACACAGAAGATGCCGTCTAGGAGGAACTGGTCCTCACTCACCACACACCAAGTCTGCTGGCACTGGGACGGCAGACGTCCCAGCCGCCAGGACCGTGAGCAATAAATTTCTGCTGCTTATGAATGACCCAGTCTAAGGCATTTTGTTATAGCAGCCTGAATGGACTGAGACGCTCTACACATCCAGTAACACTATCACAGGGAAAGGGGGCAGGTGCAGATGTCCCCAGGAGAACTTCTGTCGAGTGGTTGGAGGGATTCAAACCCTAACCCAATCCCAAGCCCTGAGCGAGACTCAAAGTGTGGCAGCTGCCTGTGAGGAGGACCTGGAGTGGCAGCCACACCACAGACGAGGATCCCAGAGATGGCAGGCTGGCGCCCTGGTGGACCACCAGTGCCTACTCCAATGCGGACAATGATTTACTCTCTAAGGAAACCTCTAACTCAGAGTAGCAGAGACAGTCGAGAATCCACCATAAATTAGGCTTTGACATAAAGCATCTTCCAAGATGGTTAATCATGGTTGGATATCTTTACCTCTTGCCCTGGGGAGCAATGATAAGGCCTTGTGTTCATCACCCTGAGATGGAAGAGAGAACATAAAAGGAAAATAGAACAGGCTTTTACTTTTCAGTGAGAAAGGACAATTGCAAGGCATTCATCTCAGGGGACACTTCACCCATATGCATCCAGGGTCCAGTGAAGAGGGTGCCAACCCCTCCTGCACCCTCGGAACTGCAAATCTGTCACCATGAATGGAGACACGCTGGTTGGTGCCCGTGGTTCTGTATATTCCATCTACAGCCCCCAAGCTTGAAAGTGGTCAGCGTGGACAAGAAATGACCCTTACCTTTATGAACAAGAGTAGAGAGCTGGAGTCCAAGGGCCTTTCCAATACTGTCTCAGCAAAGACAAAGCTATCTGTGGGGCACCTGGCACCTACTGGGTACTGGAATGGCCACCGGGTATGTGTAAGCTCATCTGATCTTTAGAACAACACAAGGGGGTAAGTAGTATAATTACCCCCACTTTCCAAAGGAAAGACTGAGGCTGGCAGGATTACGTAGTTGATGGGCTCAAGATCTCACAGCTAGTAAGGGGCTAGACCAGGATTTGGACCCAGATCCCTCTAATACTTTCCGTTTGGCCACAGTGTCAACACCCACAGAAAAGGGCGTGTGGCAGCATGGATTATATAATATTTCAAAAACTTTATAACCTCCCTGTACTTGTTATTTTTGTCTCTCCGCTGACTGTGTCCCCACTGTGATTAGTTGAGGATAAAAAATCTTCAGACAAGAGGAGTCCATCTGCTTGTCTTTAGAGGCAGCAAAGAGAAATCTCTTGACCAGTGTGGCCAGAGTGTGGAAAGGTAGCATCTAAGGGGTGAGATTCTAGAGCCTCTGGAAAGACAGAAAAGGAGAGAGCCGGGGAGTCGGGCCAGGAGGTGCTGCACCCGGGTGCTCAAGGTAGAAAGACTCAAGCCTCCCTCCATGTGCCCAAAGACATGAAGAAAGAAATCATTATGCAGAGCAAACAGGGCCAAAGGTGCACCGATAGTTGAGAGGCCTTGGCCATTGCATGGAAATTAGCATGACACATATGGAAAGGGCCGTTTTCCTTTTTTCTAAAAAAAAAAAGTGATATTCTTTGGATTTTGACAATATCTGTTTTGTTTTAAGTCCTGTGGTTGCTTTTATCCTGGTCACACCTTGTCTGAGGCTGGGCCAAGGGAAAACACACTCAGGTTACCCCTAGCTCTCTGGGTGTTCATTTCTCCTCCTCATCCAGTCTCATTGTAATTGATATGATGCCAGAGGGTCTAGGGAGGCAGGTTTGGCTCCTAATAATATAAATATCCCTCAGGACATTTAGCTGTAACCACCCAACCCACCCCCAAGGTTAATTTTTGGTGTTCCTGGTGTGGAGGACTCAACCACTAATGGGTTGCCATTAACACTTTTTCTGTTTTGGAGACAGGGTCTTGCTCTGTTGCCCAGGCTACAGTGCAGTGGCATCATCATAGTTCAGTGCAACCTCAAACTCCTGGGCTCAAGTGATCTTCCTGCCCCAGTCTCTGGAGCAGCTGGGACTATAAGTGCACACCACCACGCCCAGCTAATTTTTCTATATTTTGTAGAGAAGGAGTCTTGCTATGTTGCCCAGGCTGGTCTTGAATTCCTGGCCTCAAGTGATCCTCCTGCTTTGGCCTCGAAAAGTGCTGGGATTATAGGCATGAACCACCACACCCATCCTCCATTAATGCTTTAGTGCTCCCCATTCCATGCTGCCCCCTAACTGGGCCCGTTAGTGGGGGACAGTCAGCACCTGCACTCCAGGAAGGCCCATCTGTGAGACACTTAGGAGTGGCAGGGGCTGTGTTATGGATGGTGTGTCCCACACAGGCCTAGTCCAGGGTCCTACCTCATTCACCACATTGTGGCTAACTGTCTGCAATTTCTGCGGGTCCTCGAAGTTGCCTTCTGAGCAGTCCTAGCTCAGTGTGGCCGGCTCCCAGAATTCTTTGTCAGGACTTCTGATTTCACCAGGAGCATACGGCCTCAGGCAAACGAAGTGAGAAGAGCAAAGGCGCAGGAGCAGTGACCAGGCTAGGGGAGCTAACCCTGGGATTCACACTGTTTCCATGGGAACGCACCTCTCTCCACCCCACAATCTCGCTTTGATTACCCAAGAGCCCCTCAGGGACATGGGCGCTGTCTGAAAGCAGTAGCGGTGCTGGAGGGACTGAGTCGATCAGCCACTGAGCTCTTGAGTCTCTTTAAAACTCTCAATCCAATTTTTACATCTGTCCAAGCCTCCACTGCTCTCCCAGCTCCTTCTGTGCTCTGAACCAGACTGGACTCCACAGGAAGAGGCAACTTGAGGATGGAAAGAGAATGGGCTTTGGAGGTCCAACAGGAATGCGGCTGAATCCCACCTCTACATCTTAGGAGCTATGACTTTCTCTGCAGGGCTTCTGCCATGATTAAAAGAGATAATAGAAGTACATGTGCCAGCGCACACATTAGGTGCTCAATACAGAAAAGTAGTTTGTTTGCTCTGCATAATGATTTCTTTCTTCATGTCTTTGGGCACATGGAGGGAGGCTTGAGTCTTTCTACCTTGAGCACCCGGGTGCAGCACCTCCTGGCCCGACTCCCCGGCTCTCTCTTTTTCTGTCTTTCCAGAAAAAGTAGTAGTAGTACTGTGCTGATACCGTGCTGGTGACATCCTACCCATCCGTTCAGTCCTGGGTTAACTGATACCCCCTCCAGGAAGCAGCCCTTGATTTCCAAGCCAAATAAGACATCACATATGGAAATATAAGCATGCTGTTCCCCTATTCAAAATCGATCAGTGATTCTCCATTGCCTAGAGAACAAAATCAAATTCTCCTTAGTGAGAACAAGGCTCTTTCTGATTTGACCGTAGCCCCCAGTTCTTCCCCCAAACCCACTCTCATTTTGCATTCTAACCACCTACTTCTACTGTGGTTTCCTGGGTATAGCCAGCTCCCTCATAACTCCCTACTGCGGGGGGCTGCACCATAAAACTAGTGGCTGAATTGACTTGCACTTACATTTCTGGGACGGGAGGAGGGAAAAATGTAGGGACTGACTGTACCTGTTCATCAACAGCCTGGTGTCAGGGGAAAAGGCATCCCTCTCGCGGGTCGATCAGAAATCCAGGGCTCTGCCATTGATCAGTGCAGGGTACCAAGTGAGAGTATGATCCTTGGACAGAAATCAAACCTGGCCCAACCCTGCCTTGTCACTGGCCAGCAATGTGAATTTGCCCATGTCTCTCAACCCCTGCTTCTTTATCTAGGGAAGGAGAATGGTAATAACACTTCAAATTGTTATGGGAAGGGTATCTGGCATATAGCAAGTGCTCAATAAATGTCTACTGTTATTAGAATTTCTGGAAGTAAAATGCAAGGGTTCCTCTGAAATATCACTGGACTAAAATAAAAATTTTGGCTGGGTTTTATGCACTGTCTGAAGAGATTGATTCAAGCACCTTGGATACATCTATGGCTCAACTTTAAAAGGTCAAGGCTGTGTCTTCCACTCTCGTCCTTCCCTTCCAGAGCCATCTCAGTGGAAATGACAGAGCCTGGTAAGACATTTTTCTGGAGAGAAGCATTTCTGCACTCAGAGAACATGTTCAAGAATTCAGCCTCTGCAACCTTGACCCTTCAGGGCTTATAATATGATATGTAGATTTGCAGTATGTAAAGATCTAAGAATCGGGAGGCAGAGGACCTGGATTCTACTCCTGGATCCTAATCCTGGCCCTGTTGGTTACCAGTGGTGTGATCTTGGCTAAGTGACTTACCGTCTCTGAGCCTCAGATTCCTCACCTGTAATATGGAGAGCCTACCCCACAATAAGATAAAGAGAGGGAAAGTGGTTTGTAAATATAAAGTATGGCTCAGGTCTTAGATTCTTGAGTTCACTTCTTTTTCCTCTTGGCCTATTTTACTACAAACTAAAACTCTCTTATCTACAATTCCAAAATGCAAAAACATCTGAAAAACAAGTATATTTTGGTAACTCATTTGTTGCAAAACTTGGCCTGAATTCATGTGAGTCTCTTTATAGATTTTATCCCACTTATGTTGAGCATTCATATGTTTTACTGCGAGAAGCAACGTGTTTGATTTGAGAGTGCTGTAGGGGTGTCAAGTAGTGCATGGGATATTCTGAATTCTGAAACTTACTGGCCCCACAAGTTTTGCTTAAGAAGTCACAAACTTATATTCTAGGAGTATATTCTTCTAGGAGTATATTCTTAAGCTGTAGTCATTCATGTACTACTTGCATGATTTTTGTCAGAATCTTATAACACCTGTATTATTATTTGCTTGATACATTTTTGAGTCCATTTTTTACTCACTTTTTTCAAATAAATCTTTTTTAAATGCACAGCAAATGTCTAATTATATATAAAAATGCTTGCTACGGGATCTCCCAAATCATCCTGCGTATCACAGTGAAACGCACCCCATACTTTAAGCAACAGTGATCTCAAACTGGCACAACGGGTTAGCTCTTAAATAGCAAGAACACAAGGAGTAAGGGTGACATCTGCGAGGACTGGACTCATCTTTGAGGTTCTCAGTTATCATAAATATTCAGCAGTACAATTGCACACAGTGCTGGTTGCATTCCTGCTAGGAAAAGGACATTGCACTTAATCACATCAGCTGTGATATTTTGTGGAAGAACCACAGGCAGCCAGCAGAGATGGCAGTTGAATCTCAACTTCACAACAGCTTCCCTATGATAAGTTCTTTCACAGACATTCTTATCCGATTCTCACCTTCACCAACAGGATAGGCAGCATTAATATAATCAGAAACAAAAAACCAGGCCCACACGGGTTGAGAGCTTGGCCCAAGATCTCACAAGTCCCAGGCAGAGCTGAGAGTAAATTCAGGTCCCTGCTGCTGACCTAGGGTCCTCTCTGCCACGTCAAGCCTCAGTCTTAGCTACTCAGGGCAGCTTGACTTGCTTATGCCACTTTCTGCCTCTGGTTTACACGTTAATATTCACAAACACTGCAGGGAAGCTGGACTTCCATAAAACCAGCCTGCTCCCAGACTAAGATACCCTCTATGGCCTAGTTATTACCCTTTAAGTTCTCCATTAAAAGCCTCCACAGTAGCTGAAGGGGTCTAACAAGGCTTTTAGAGGTTTTGCAAATCTTCATAATGGACCTAGAAGGATTTGCAGCTCTCTTAGCATTTTCCACAGTAGGGGAATAGCAGTTGGTGGCAACAGGGCAGGGCTCAGATCATCTGTTCCAAGGCCACATATAACAACCTAATTTAGCCATTTGGTAATCAAGAATTTCCCAAATTATCTGAACAAATAAAGGAAAATCAGAGGTCTCTCCCTCTCTCTTTTTTTCTTTTAACCAGAATTAACCATTAATGTTCTCAGCTTTCCTTTTCCCCACGTGTGAAGTCATGAAAAGAGGATTACACCATGAGTCAGGAGCCCTGGTGCTAAGTGCTGGTCTGATACCACCTAGCCATGGGCCCAGGTGGCCTCTAAGGAGCTGGCCTGCAGCATAGCAGGGAATTCTAGCTGCTGGGGTCAAACAGACACATGTTCTAGTCCTAGCTCTGCCCCTTGGACAAGTGATTTAAATTTCTCTGAGCTCCACTTTCCTTATCTGTAACCTATCTCAGATGAGGTGTTGATGCAGATTAAAGGACAAAATGAATGTAAAACCTTGAGCCAAAAAGTAAGAAGTAACTAAATGGTAGTTGATGTTATTAATGCCAACTCATTCTGGGCCTTCGACTGGGCTATATGAACACGTATAATGAATAGCTCTTGCCTTTGGTGATTATGGATTTATCACCTAGAACAGAATGACTGAGGAAACATCATGCAGCTGACAGATAAGCTCAATCACAATTTAATTTCCAAATGCATGAATTTCTCTAGCTTTGAAGGGCTATTCAAAGAGTGACTTGAGAGAGAATCAACCAGCAGAACATGAAACACAGCCAGTTCTTGACTGTCAGTGGGAAGGGATGTTAGGGAAAATGGGAAGAAATAACATTCATGAATAATTATGAGTTTAGTCTGTACTTTTGACTTCCAGGACAGAACTTTAAAAAGTATCTTCTCCTGATTTGAGTTTCATTTAATTATCTTCCCTAGTTTTCTCCCTTTACTGCTGGGAAATAGCCCAGAGTCAGATAGCAAGAGCCAAGAGGAGACATGAGGAACCCATGCCCATATTTCATATGTTGCCTGACCAATTGTATCATAGTGCTCCAGATGTGTGTTAACATGCAGATCTCCCAGCCACAAATGACTAAGACTATCTGAGGTTGGCAATTAAAAATATGCATTTTTAATAAGCACCCTTGATGCAATCAAAATTTTGAAAACCACTGATGTTAGGCCACATTATAATCATGCAATAAATGCCACATACATGTATTGTCTCAGTAAGATTCCTCCCTGTCTCCAGCAGAAATTCATGATCTAGGTGGAGCAAAAGACAAGCAAACAAGCCACTCTAATAACTGTATAGCCAACTAATAGAGATGAAAACAAAATAGGGGTGATCAGCCTGCTTGGGGACACAGAGGGACAGTTGTCAAAAAGGTCTTCCCCAAGTGGAAGCTTCACCTGCACATTTTCTAGGTGGGCAAAGTGGGTGGAGTTTAGAGGTTAATGGATGGATGGGGAAAGGGAACACAAACAGAAAGAATAACATGAACAAAGCAGAGAGACGTGAGAGACCCTGGATCATTTGCAGAGCTGCGATGATTCTTTATATGGCTGGAAAGCAGGGAGTGAGATTTGGAGGGAGAGCAGAAACATGTCTTCTCAGCTGTGCAGAACTACAAATTATACTTTTCTTCCTCAAAGAAGGAAGGCAATCTCAAGTTTCTGGCATTAAAAGGCATAAACAAATCTCTAGGCTCTACTATGACTTGATGGTTTTTTTCCTTTTCCTGATTTTAAAACTCACTCGCATCCCACACCAGATCCCAAGCAGATGCTAAATATAGTCGGCACTTTGAGCCTGCTCCATTTACTCTGCTGACTCAGTCTTTTTTTATTGTGATGTATGCTCAGATTGTGGTTGAGTTAATTTAGTCAATTAACTTCAGTCAGACCAAGGGTTTGTTTTCCATAAAAAAAAAATTCATTCTTATCCTTATGAGATATTGCGATAATATAACTAATTTAGTTATATGTCCATGGATCAACTGTTTTAGTTGGGCCTATTTTATTTATCTATTGCTATGTAAAATACCATCCCAAAATTTAATGGCTTAAAACAACAACCTTCGTTTTTGCTCACTATCTGAGACCCAGACTGGGCTTAACTGGTTAAAGCTTCTGCTAATTGCGGTTGTGGTCACTAGCTGGCTGAACTCAGAGTGGGTTGCCTAGGGTCTGGGCTCAGCTGAGATGCTGGGATGGCCTCTTCATATAGTGTCTCTAGCAGCATAGTTAGACTTTTTTATATGGCAGTTCAAGGCACCCAAGAGCACTAAAACAGAAGCTACCAGTATTTCTGAAGGCCCAGAACTGACAGTGCCACTTTTGCTGCATTTGATTTGTTAAAGCTAGTCATAAGCCCAGACCAGATTCAAGGAAAGGGACTACACAGGGTGTGAACACCAAGAGGCACTGTCTATTGGGGCCACCAATAAAACAAACTGCAGTTGTCTGCTCTCCAGTTTCTCAAGGCTCATAGCCCTTCCACATGCAAAATTCTCTCAGCCTCTCCCCAGACCTCTGAGAGTCTTATCCTATTACAGCAGCAGCCTCAGGCTCAAGGCCCAAGATCTTGTCATCTAAATCAGGTCCAGGTGTAGCTGAGGCTCCTTGGGTATGTTTCCTCTGGCATTGAAGACCTAGAACTGAACCAAAGAGACACATTGTTTCTCCATCTATACCAGTGAGAAAGGCAAAAGATAATCACAATAGACACTCCCATCAAAAAGGAGGAGAATGGAAGGCATGCAGTAGTTGCTGGTCCATAGCAATTCTGAAATCCATCCAGGGACAACTATGCCTTCTGAGAGTGCTTCTCCATGGTTCTTGGCACTGTCTTCTGAGTATTCCTTCTTTTCCCATAAGAAATGGCCTGTGCCCATAGCTGAGTAGCTTTCTCATCCTGTTTCCTGCCTTAGAAGGAGAGTCTAGAGGCCTCTTCATTTTCAACTGTCTGTCCCTTTTAGCCCAACTCTTTGTGTTTCTGCCAATACAGTTCTTTTTAAAATTATGTAGGATTCCTATAAACCTTATTAAGTTTCAGTTCATTAGACAAGAGCTACACTCACAAATCTCTTTGTGACAAGCCCCTCCACACTTTGGTCCATCAGAGTACTATGGAGAGATACCTTAGAAGCACATTGGCCTTCCTGTGAGGTTCTAAGAGGCTCTACCATGACTCTTTCTGAGGTCTTGTCAAGAGTCTTATACACACACCCTTGACTTGATGTTAAGCCAGATGTCCCATTTTACCAGACTTGATCTTTTCCCCAACACCATTTGGGAATTTTTTCCAGACTGGAAACGCTGTGGTGAGAAAGAGTTTTATTTTCCAATTCAGTAAGTCCTGAGTTGGAAAGTTTTCCTGTGTTGACACTTTTATTTTTGATCCTTCTCTATTTGTGCCTTATCATATACAGCTAAAAGAAGCCAGTTGGCACTTTCAACATTCTGTCTGGAAATAGTCTGTTAGTTAGATCCCCAAGTTCTTTAGACACATTTGCTATCTTCCACAGGCAATATGTTACCAAACTTTCAACCACTACATAACACAGATCGTCTTTTCTCCAGTCTCCAACACCAGCTCCTCACTGCCCTTCCAGCCTCCACTCACAGCCCCCCGAGCCTCCTCCAGCTTCCACTCACCACCCAGGCCAAAAGCCAAGGGCACAAGTTTTATGTTCTTGTTACGGCAGAAACCCACATCCAAGTCCTAACTTCTCTCTTGGTTAGCTATTGCTGCATAACAAACCACCCCCAAATTTAGTGGCTTAAAAATGACAATCATGTAGTTTTCTCACAATTCTGAAAACTGGTTTGGGCTTCAACTGAGCAGTTCTTCTGCTGGTCTTGACACACATGTGGCTGCCGTTAGCTACAGACTAGGTGGGTCTGAGGCCAGCTATTGTTCTGGGCCAGCTATTGTTTGTTCTCTCTCTCTCTCTCTCTCTCTCTCTCTCTCTCTCTCTCTCTCTCTCTCTCTCTCTCTCTCTCTCATCTTATGTAATCTCAGGGCCTCATGTGGATTCACCATGTGGTCTTTAGTGGCAACCAAATTTCTTATGTGGCAGCTTAAGATTTCCAAGAGTGCAAGAGCAGAAGTCATTAGTCCTTCTTAGGACTGAGGGCTGCAATAGGCATAGCACTACTTGGTAGAAGTAGTGAGAGATCTACAAGATAAAGCAAGTGAGCCACAGCCCAGATGCAAGGGGAAGGAACTACACAAGGGAGCCACAAACCCTAGAAGATCCCACAGAGAAATTTTTCACATGTAATCTTAAACTTCAATAGCAATTAGAGATGCCTGTCAAGATTTATTTTGGTGAGGGATACACCCAACAATCTTCTTTAGTTTCATGTACAGCCATGAAACTTCTTACCTTTGAGCAACCCACCAACATGCACTAATTGGGTTTCTGCCTCAGAGGAGATTGGAACAAAATTGTCAAACAGAATAGCCTGAGAGTAATCTGACTGACATCCAAAATATAACCAGAAGTGGTTTTCATATAGATTACAGGATGCATAAGATGCTTAAAATGTTTCTACCTGGCTTCTTAAAGGACTCTATAATCGTGATTAATAGCTAGAATTGTTGAACTAATGCAAACAGGCTCACACCAACACAGGCCCATGGAGGTAGACCCCCCAGAATGTTGTCTGTTACTTGTTCAGCTTCATGAGATGACATTCCAGCTCTGAGAGATTTTCTCTGACTCTTCCTTTAGCTGACCTCCCATCCTGCTTACACCCTACCTCCATTATTTTACTCACAACACTGTAGAGTAATTGGCTTAGAGTATCTGTGTCCCTCTTGCCTGTGAGCCCATGAGGGCTGGGACTATGCCTTGTCTTTATTGTAGTCCAAACCCAAGTGCAGTAACTAGTACAGAGTGGGTGCTTCATAAGTGCTTGTAGAATGTAAGTTCTACTACCTGACCTACAGGAAGCTTTATAATGACACCATCAGGGTGAACTGTGTTCTTTAGCTTAGACTTTTGATATCCTTAGACACACACCTAACTGCATACAACAGGGAATGATTCTAAGAAATTGGAAGCCACCTTTCTTGAGCTAAAGGGTGATCTTGGAATTTTTGCATTAAAAAGTTATATTTCATCACATTTGTTTTTCAAATGAATGTCTCTCTAGATAGTTCTGGGAGGAAAATGGTATTTATTGGAGAGATGATTTTTTTCTTAAATTTCAAATTTATACCCTAATTAATAATTTCCAGGACAAAAATGGTGCAATGTTATAATCACAAAGATCTCTTGCGATCTTTGTGATTATATAGAATGATATTATATTAGGGCATCCATAAAGGTATGTTGCTTGGCTGCTAAAAAAATTAATTAGATGGATAAACTAACATAGACATATATAAAGTCAGGGTCCCCAAGTGCTTCTTCTCTTCCTTTTTATTTCCCACCAGACAGGCCCTTGAGGGCAGATTAGTACTATAATCAAGGAATGTATACTCTGGAGCCAGTCTGAATTCAAATACCAGCACTGCTACTCAGTGGCTGTGTAACCATGGTCTAATGTTTGAGCTTTCTAAGCTTCATTTTCCTCATAGATAAAATGGGACGGTGATAGTTCTACTTTGCAAGGTTGTAGTCATGATAAATGTTAAGTGAGCTGATGCATGTAGAGTGCTTAGAACAGTGGTCAGTAGGCACTCAATAGACATTGGGTTTTTTTTTATTTTCTCTTCCTCTGAGTACTTACTGAGCATACCACACTGAAAGTCCAGTACTCTACTCAGGACTGAAAATGCCCAGGCCAGCCCTTGACTCTCTCTCTCTCTCTCAAGGGATAAAGAAAGTTTTTGCTGCCCCCAGAGCTGAGACTTAAAGAACAAGCAGGAGCTAGTTGAGGGGAAAAAAAATAAAAGGCCACTTCAGGCAGTGAGAATTTCAGTAAGGAGGAGCAGGGCCAAAGCCCATGGTACCTTAGGACAACTACAAGAGGACTCACAAACCTTGAACAGGAGCAAAGCAAGATTGAGGGAGTTAGGGGATGAGGGAAGCTTGAGGCTGGAGGGTGGGGGCCAGATCACAAAGCACCCGAGCATCATAATCTGGAATTTGAGCATTATCCTGTGAGGCCTTTCTTCTTGAACTGGCCTATGGTGGTGTGCTAGGGAGTATAAGGAGCCACAGCAAAAACAGTGCATTTGGGGGAGTGTACATTTTATTCCAAGATTCTTTGAAAAGAGACTTTTTCAATTCACACACACTGGTTCTTACATTCCCTGACCCAGAGTTCCTGAAAAGAACGTGATGAGGAGGACAGAACCTGAGTCACCAAGGCTGCCTTCCCCTCCAGGTGCTCCCTCCTGGCAGCCAATGCGGCAGAATTCTGCTAGGATTCCAAGGTGCAGGCTGGGATCCCATGAAGCACATTGGAATTCTGTGATGTCCCCATCCTTTTTGTCCTCTAATATTAACTGTTCCCCTCCTGATATTAAGCTAAAGGACAGAAGCCTTGGTTTGGCCTCATTGTATGCTGTCCTCCGTGCAGTCCTCATTGTAACATCTCTCCATCTTCACTGTCCTTTGAGGCTCTAAATCCCTCTCCTAATTTGGCCCTAACCTGCTCAGTAAGTATACTTGTCTGATCCCACTGCCACTCCAAACCTAACTTCTTTCATTTCCCTTAGTCTAGAGGAGAGGGGCTCCTTTCTTCCCTGGACTGCGGATCTACCCACATCACACTTTAGGTTGAGGTCCAAACGTATGCACTTGTTTTGCACACTGCACATCTCGGGCCGCCAGGCATCTCGCGTAAGCCATGTGCTCCGTCTGTCATCACATCTTAAGTATCATCTCCTTTGCTGGTTCTCCCCAGTTTGGAGAATCACTGAATTTTAGGGCTGGAAGGGATCTTTGAAGCCATTCAAGATAACTCTCCTTCATTCACTTGTATTTTTCATTTATGATAGTTCTTGAACATGGGCATTGCTATATCCCTTATAGCAAGTTCTCTTAATTATCTTTGCCACTTTATGAGGTAGGGATTATTATGCCTCCTTTACAGATTAGACAGCCAAAGTGCAGAAAGATTATGTCATTTGCCCAATGGTACCCAAGTGATAGAGTCAGGATTCAAACTCAGGTCTCTTGGCCCCAAATCCAGTGCTCTTTCTCCCACACTCCCAGCCTTAGAACCTTTGCTGCAGCCATTTCTACTTTACCCATGTATCCAACCTCTCTCTCAACCTAGTGTCTCTATAAACCTTCAGCTTTCGCTCTTTGTTGCTCCACTCTCTGCCATCATAAACACTCCTGTTTGGTTCAGTCTAGAAGTTTCCTCCTCTCTCAAAGACAGGCTCAACAACATTAGCATGAAAAATATAGGCATAAACTTGCCCTGGAAGGTCCTGTGTTCTGAATTTAGTAAAATATTAAAATTGTCAAGACTTCACACTTACATTTTGTCCTGTACCTATGTATGCATTCCCAAAACACTACTTAAAATCGCCCATGAAATTGCTTTTGGAAAAGGAAGATATTTTTACTCCTGGACCCAGCTGTCGTTATTTTCTACCCTTATCTGTATAATGGGGACAGATTCTGCTCTGCTACTTCAGTGGGTGGGTTATGAAACTAAAATGAGTCCCTTAGAGTCTAGCCTGACATCTCTACCCACCCAGAGCTCCCCATGGGACCGAGCAACAAAAGTTGCAATCCAGATATTATTTGTAGCTTGTAACAATGTAATTTATTAATGAACAGAGTCAAAATTTTAAAAGTACTGTATGTGTGTGTATGTGTGTGTGTGTGTGTGTGTGCATGTTTCTCATTCTTTTTATATCTCCTTCTTTCTGATTTTTCCACCTTTTCTTTGGTATTATCCAGTGTTTCCTTGGGGCTCTCACTAATAGATTTCCATTTTTCCAGATCCATCTCAACCTAGTATTCTCTCATCTTTCACTTGCAGGGCCACTCCTGCGGCATATGGATATTGTCAGTTTCAATAGTTATCCTTTTTTCTTTAAGCTTTTATGCAATTTTGAAAAACCAACTGACAAATAAACTCTAGAGGGTAGAGAGAGATGGACTATTTTTGTTTAAAGCAAAATCCATTACTGAAACTGCTATCTGAGGTTAATAAAAGACTTTAGGAAGACAAGGCATTTAACTATTCCCATAGCAACAAGGGAATCAGGCATTTCTGTGACCCAATAGATGTTTATAGAACTACCAACTCCTAAAAACGGGTTATAAAGCAAAAAGCATAAGACTTAGAGACCAAGGACCTGATATCAGAGAACCACCTCTGTTGCTCGTTGTGAGTTGAAGTTCCCAGAATTTAAGTTCTTTGCCTGCGAAATAGCGTAAGGCTGCGGTCCCCAACCCCAGGCCCTGGCTGGGTACCATCTGTGGCCTGTTAGAAACCGGGCTGCACATCATCACCTAAGTTTAATCCCCACCCCCAACAGCCCCCCACCCCTATCCCTGCCCCTTCCCGCCCTACCACCCTTGGAAAAATTGTCTTTCTTGAAACTTAGGAACTGGGCTGCATAGCAGGAGGTGAGCAGGCAAGCGAGGGAAGCTTCACCTGCATTTACAGTCACGACTCCCCATCGCTCACATCACCGCCTGAGCTCTGCACCACCGGCCCCCTGATCCCCACCTCCCGTCCTGGAAAAATTGTCTTCCATGAAACTGGTTCCTGGTGCCAAAAAGGTTGGGAACCAGTGGGGAGAGGGATACCTGTATCTTCAAGGTTGTTGTGAAGGTCAAATGGGATACTCTGTCCTTGTCAATCAGAGCTCTAGATAAATTGTGACTGCTGTTTTTGAGCAGAGAGTGCTGAGGTTTAGGAGTGACAGCACCAAGGATGAATAGTCGAGCAGGGCACACACACACACCAGGCCTTCTGGAACATCCACAGGAGGGAGAGAAATGCAGAGACAAGAGCCATTGCAGGTGTGTGAGCCCGTTGCCCATTGCATGGGAACAGCATAGGAGGATCTCGCAGGGCGAAACTTCATGTACTGGAAGAGAAACTTCCGTTTTGGGGCTGTGAGGCTTTTAAGTTGCGTGATTGAGAGAGTACAAGCCCCTCTCAAGGTGTGACTAAGAGCTTGGGTGCAGACCTTGTGGGCCCAGCAATATGATGTGGCAGAACCTTGGCCCCATCCCCATGTCATCGCCTCAGCACTCATCAGCCAGCAAAAAAATCAAGAGGCTAGACTCAAATCTTGGTGGTTGCCACTGTATAACATAGCAGAATCTCTGTGTGTGGCCCAGGCCTACTGCCTGGGTGTATTTGTTAGGTGGGCATCAATCCAACTAAACTGCCACTTCAGAATTCTACCCTCAGTTGGTTTGAGAATCTTAAACTCTCTGCTATAGCTGGTTTCTACGGAGTTTTTCAGAGGCCAGCCTGTGAGGAATTAGTCTCGGATAAGTTAGCCCTTACTTTTCAGTGGAGTAATAAGGAATGCTATTTTTTCCCACTTGAGTTCTGAACTTTGTGAGAAACAAATAAGCCAGGTGGTTGAAGATAAAATGGCAGCTTATTGCTGATAAAGATAAGGCTGGAAATATGGCTTGGGTGTGCAGCAACAATGAGCTTCCTTATTTTTTACCCCAGAATTTGCCCTAGCTACCAATTTGCAGGCATCTTTTGTAAACCATGGATCTCTCCCTGCAAGGATTTTCTAATAAAATTATTAATGAGCAATTTCTCTGTAGGGAGGCTGATTCCAAAGGGTGCCAAGTTTCCTGCCCCAACCCAACCACCATAAACAAAATGTGGTAGACACACCCACCGCAGAGCAGGGCAGGAGTCAGGCGAGGGATTGAGAGAGGGTAACACATGCAATGGATGGACCATGATGAAATAATGCTGGGATAGTATTTCCTCTTCACTAATTCTGAGGAATACAGTGGACTGTGTCAGTCCAGTTTCACATGAGAAAGGAGGTACGTCTGAAGTTTTCCATCAAATGAAAGCCCTCATTTTCGCCCCTATGGATGCTTACTGCAACTGTAACTTGAGATAACAGCATTTCCAGTGACAAGGCCACTTCCCATGCAATGTCTCATTCAATCTTAAGACAACTCTGAGATCATAATGTGTGGTGCTCGTTTTGCAGAGGGGCTAAATGACTTGTCTAGGATGAAATAGCTAGTAATAGAAGACTTAGGACTTAAATATTACTTCAATGAGGCTACAGGAGTTTCATATGTCTTTATCAGCTTTCATGACATACAAGAAAATATCAGGAGGACCCAAATCAATTGCATTTCAGTGCAGTTATTTTAGGGCTAGTAGTGGCACCAATGACTTCAAAACTATGTGTTTGATCTGGGTTATCTTTTAGTTGCCACTTAACTTTCATCGAAGATGTGCCTGATGGACTGAGAATTCAATACTTAAAATAATTAAATCATACTTAAATGCCCAAAGAGAGAGAAAATAGAATGTTTTCATGTTCCCATTATTCCTCAGGTCAAAATATTCAACAGGCTTCAATTTTTTTTTCCAAATATTTTACCACCAAGTTGAAGGGAGAATCACTCCTAAAAACTACTATCTTCACTACAACCATTTGCTGAGCACCTTCTATAAGCTGAGCATTTTCTCAGCCACGATACACACTCAATCTCAATCCTTACAACCTTGTGAGAGAAGTATTATTGTCCCCACTTATAAATGGGGACACTTAGAGAGCTCAAGGGGTTAATCTTGTGTGCAAATTCCCACTGCTAGGAATTGAGTGACCTAGAACCTGTTTGACTCCAAATGACAAATACTATTAACATAGCCTTGGAAAAAGCAGAAGACTTCAGTGGTGAAAGTACTTCCTCTATGACTGAATGCCAGGTTTATCAGCAGCAACCATTCCCCTCTGAGGCTGAAGGCATAAAAAGAGCACTGATGATGGGCAAGTAGTTTAAATCTACCCATTTATTTTTAGTGAGCTTACAACTCTCTAATCAAGTCTTCAGAAGTTGAAAATTGAAACTTGTATTAATTTTTAGAACCACATAGAAAGAGGGATAACCTATAATATGGTATCATGATAAATACCAAGGACAAAACAAATGAATTAGGAATAGCCTTTGCATTTTCAGAGCTCAATGTTGGGGCAAACAGATGTAAAACGATGTGTTAATGGTGTATCCACAGGGAGTCATGGGATCACTGAGAATTTAATTCATTAATTTAAATCAAACTGATGTTTTGCCCTCTAAGATTGCTATATTTCACTTATACTTTTCCTAAATTGGAATAATTCAATGTTTTTATTTTAAAATTTACTTTTACATTAAGTCTTACTGCAGAGCTAAGATTAACTAATATGAATTAACTAATATGAATAGTTATTGCCCAGTATGTTGACTTATGTAAAAAAACAAAAAAGTTTAACAAAAAAAGTTTAACATAATGCATTACAAGAACTTGACAGCAACACTGTGAATTATGGGGGTCATTCACTTGGAATCCCAGAATTCGGGGGCTTGCTGAGTACCCAAAGACTGCCAATCTCTCTGACACCGGGAGATCCTCAAGGGAAAGGATTGGATCTCATGATTCTGTTGACTCACCTGCTTCATAATTTGGTTCATTGTTGGACACCAAACAGAAAATAGTAGGAGTGGGTGCAGAAAATATTTGTTGTGAATTGCATTTTGAATTTCTAAATTTTGCAGAGACAAAGAGAAAGGCTGAATCTTAGTTAAACTATTTATTAGCTGTCTGAGTGGGAAGAATATGGCAGGAAGATATAATTATAAAACTTGAATGGAGCCAGGATCCAGCCTAGAGCTTTTATCCTGTTTATAAAATATGCCAAATATCAGATGGCATGCAAAGGGTAATGTGTTAATAGCAGACAGGCAAAACACTGGCTGCAGTTTCTAGAAGAAAGACTAAATAGAGCTGCTCTACAGCATACTTTCTCTCTTTAAATCTAAAGTGTTCGCAAATAGAAAGGACTTGAAATAAATGAGGAAACTTTATCTTAAGCACACTCAGCATTGTTCTTCTAAAATATTTCATTTTCTATACTGGGAAATATAAATGCTAAAAACATGGTACCAACCACCAGAATGTTTATTCTGTAAATTAAAAAACCCTAAATTATCCACCCCTCTATTTGACTCATACCATAATACTACCTAGACTTCTAAAATTTGGATAAAAACCAAAAAAAAAAAAAAAGAAAAAGAAAAGAGCCTAGAATTTGGAATCAGAAGAGCTATATTTAAATAAATGTCTAGCTACTTAAACTGCTATTCAACTCCTCTCATATATACAATTGGGGATTATATTGTTGTCTTTACCTATTTGGCTATAAAAATGTTATTACTAAGATATTCTGATGGCTCATCAATAATTACACATTGCTTTTCTCTGCTTTAGAGATTATGACTTTAAATGCTTTGGAATATATCTTTTCTACTCTACCAATACCATGATGCATCTTCAACTCTGGATTTCCTATTTTTTACTTCTTACCTTTTACTTCTCTTATCATCCAGGAAAAATTCAACACTTAACACATAGTGTGCAAAGTCTGTGATAGTATCAAATGAAATACAAAGGTGAATACGGTCTGATTCTTACCTTCAAAAAACTTACGACACAATAAAAAAAGGTGCCAAAAATGCTCATGACAAGGCATGATCTGGAAGGGTGAGATCATTAGAACAGCAGTGTCCAATGAATAATGCTTCCCTGTGTCCATATTCCTTTGCAACATGACATTGCTCTTCCTCACATCAGAAAATTGGAATCAGAGATATGAAACAACTTTTCACAGCCACTTTTTCCTTAGAGTAGTTGCCAATTCTGGATATGAGATAAGTGGCTGAGGACACACACAAAGGCCAAGGCAGAGAAATCCGGAGAGCTTTGGGAAGTGTTATGGAGCTAGAGGAAAACCAATAATAGAGTGCTGGGAACATGAAGAGAAAGGAGAGAACGCTGCGCTGAGCCTGACGTGCTTGGCCAGCTTTCCCCTGGAGAAATTTGCCAAAATCTGGAGCAGTTTGGGACAGGATGCTAAGAAACTAGCACGGAAAAAGCTTCTGAAAAGCAAAGCAGACTTTTGGCCACCTCATGGTGTAAAAGAGATAAGGACATGTTGAGAATTGCCAGAAGGAGGGAGCCATGAACAAGCCCAGGCTCTCAGCAGGAACACCTGGAGAACTACTCCATGGAAGTAAGGTGAACAAAAGGGAAGTGGAGCGCTCCCAAATAAAGAGAACAAATTACCAGTATCAAGAATAAAAAGAGGGGCATTAAATAATAGAAGAATATTATGAACAACTATATGCTAATAAACTTAAGTTTGATGAAATGGATAAATTCCTTTAAAAAACACAAATTACCAACACTAAAACAATAAAGGGAAAAACATGACAAATTCTCTATATATTGACAAAATTAAATATTTAATTAAAAATCTTCCCACAAAAGACTCTCCAGGCACAGAGCTCCTCCCCTGCAAATTCTTCCAAACATTCAAGGAAGTAACATTGATCTTAGAACAATGCTCTTTCAGGAAATGGTGGTTCACGTCTATAATCCTAGCACTTTGGGAGGCCGAGGCAGGAGGATTGCTTGAGACCAGGAGTTTGAGACCAGCCTGAGCAACATAGCAAGACCATGTCTCTACAAAAAATAGTAAAATTAGCCAGACATGGTGGCGTGCACCTGTAGTCCCAGCTCCTCAGGAGGTTGAGGCCAGAGAATTGCTTGAGCCCAGGAGTTTGAGGTTGCAGTGAGCTATAAAGATGCCACTGCACACTAGCACAGGTGACAGAGCAAGACCCTGTCTCAAAAAAAAAAAAAATACTCTTCCAGATAATAGAAAAAGAAGAAACAACTTATTTTATGAGGTCAGCATTCCTTGAAACCAAAACTCAATGAATACATCACACAAAAGGAAAATTATAGGCCAATCTCTCTCATGGACATAAATGCAAAAATCCTGGACAAAATTTTCGCAAATTGAATTCAGCAACATGTAAAAAATATAATAAATCACTAATCAAATAGGTTTCACACCAGGAATGTAAATGTAGTTTTACATTTAAAAATTAATTAATATAATTCAACACATTAACAATTAAAAACAGAAAGATCATTTGATTATCTCAGTAAAGAAAAAGAATTTTATAAAACACCCATTTATGATTAAAAGTAAACCTTTACCAAACTAGGAATGGAATGTTCTTAATCTGATAAGAGGCATCAATAAAAAAAGATAACTACAGCAAATACTATACTTACCAGTGAACTATTGAAAACTTTTACTCTGTGATCCCCTACCCCACAGAGAGGAATGCTCATCACCAACATTGTATTGGTGGTGATCCTTGCCAAAGTATTAAGTCAAGAAAAGTAAATAAAAGGGCTAAGGATTGGATAAGATGAAATAAAACTATCACAATTAGGAGGTTACATGACTATGTTTGCGGAAAATAGAAAATAATGTACAAATAAACTATTAGGTATAAAAGTGAATCTGGCAAGGTCATTGAACACAAATTTGATATACAAATTGTGTTTTTTAAAACATAGAAATAATAAACAAATAGAAAAAATTTTAAATGATACCATTTATGATAATAACAATAAACAGAAATCAATCTAGAAAAAAATAAACACCTAGAAATAAATCTACAAATCTAGTTTTCTACACTGAAAAACTATAAAACATTACTGAGAGAACTTAAAGACAATCTAAATAATTGGAGGGATAAATTATGCTTATGGAGTAGACTCAGCATTGTAAAAATATCAAGTCTCCCAGATTGAAAATACAATGTAATCACAATTTAAAAATCGCAGTATATTGCCTTTGTTCTTGTTTTTAATTTGGCAGCGGTAAGCTGGATTTCAGCATGCTGATTTCGAATTTTACATGGAAATACAAAGGGCCAAAAAGAGCATGGGCAATCTTTTTAACACAAGGTGATACACTTATGCTATCAGATCTCAAACTACATTAATTAAGACATTAAATGGTTATGTTAATTGGTGCAAACATAGTAAAACTAACTAATGGAAGAGGAAGTCCAGAGAAAAAGATCCATGTATATACCGCATTAGTTTTTTGATTGGTGCCATAACAAATTATTACAAATTTATTGGCTTTAAACCACACAAATGTATTAACTCACGAGTCTGTAGGTTAGAATTCTGGTGGGCTTGGCTTGTTTCTCAGAGTATTGCAAGGCCAAAATCAAGGTGTCAGCAGGACTGTGTCACTTTCTGGAGGCTTTAAGAGAGAATTAATTTCCTTATTCAATCTGGTTGCTGGCAGAATTCATTTCCTTGTGGTTGTAAAACTAGGGCTCCTGGTTTCTTGCTGGCTGTCAGCTGAGGGCTGTTCTCAGCTTCTAGAGGCTGCCCATACGCATCGACTCTTGGCCCCTTTCCTCCATCTTCAAAGCCAGCAACAGCAAATTGACTCCATCTCATGCTTTATGTCACTTCTGCCTCATTTTAGGCTGCATCTCTATAACTAACTATTCTGCCTTCCTCTTTTGCTTTGCTAATCTGTCATTAAGTCTACAACCTTAATTGCATCTGCAAAAGCCCCTTTGCTAAATTATGTAATATGTTCACAAGTTCTAGGGATTAGGGCATGGACATTCTTCAGGGGGCATTATTTTGCCTACTACATAGATAGACAATTTATTACAAAATTGACACTGTACAGCAATGAGGAAAGAATGATCTTCTCAATAAATGGTACTAAATCAATAAGAAATATATATGGAAAACATATATTGACTTTCACCCCAAACATGCATAATTTATAAGAATAAATTCCAGATGAATTATAGATCTAAATGTAAACAGTAAAACAAAAAAGCTTTTAGAAGAAAACATCAGACCATTGTCATGTTCTTAGGGTAAGAAATTATTTCTTACATAGGACACAAACAATACTAATCATGCAGAGGAAAAAGATAAATAGGAATTAGTTAAAATCAAAAATGTATTTTCATCAAAACACAGCATTAAGAAAGTGAGAAGGTAAGTCATACAGTCTACTTAGTCTGAAATTGGTATAACATCAGCAGTTTTCTTTTGGTAGGTGTCTGTAAGCCTGTTGGCAACAAATTTCCCCAGTTTTATTTTATTTTATTTTTGCCTGAAAAACACTTCATTTCTGCTTTAGTATTGAAGATGATTTTTGCTGGATACGTATTTCTAGATTGGCAATTATTTTCTGTAAGCACTTTAGAAGCATTCCATTGTCATTTTGGCTTCCATTGTTTCTGTGGGAGATGTCAGCTGTTAGTCCTATTACTCCCTCTTTGAAAATAGTGTCTTTTCCTCTATCTTTGACTATCTTTAAGATGTTTTATCTTTAATTTTGAGTTGGTGTACTGTGATGTGCCTAAGTGTGATTCTATTTTTCTTTGTCCTGCTTTAATTTTCTGAGCTCAGTCAAATGTTATTTCTGCCCATTCACTCTATTCTGAGACTCCAATTCTCATTTTTCAAGCCTTTTCATTGTGTTCACATATCTCCAATACATACTTCAGTATGTATTTTTTCTACTGTCCTGTTTTCATTAATCCTATCATGATGTGACTTTGAGAATATAGCTACTATATATGATGAAGCAGTAGGATGGGAATCGAGGCCTCTGACTACTTTCTGGGGCATACTCATTATACTAGCCATAGACCACATGCCACAATAATTTTACCTGTGAAATAAATGTCTATCTTGTTTCAGCTACGGTTATTTGGGGGTTATATTACCTGTAGCTAAACCTATTTTAAACTAATTAGGAAAGTTCAGGGTAGCAGTCCTCAGAGTGTGGAGTTATGGCTTGCAGATTCTTGATTTTTTTTTTAAGGAAGTTTGTGAGATCAAAACAATATATAATATACCAAGACATTATTTATGGTATATTATAATATACCAAAACATCATAATATACCAAGACATTATTTACCAAGACACATTCACGAGTGGTGCAAAAACAATGGTGGGTAAAAGCACCAGCATCTTAGAATGAAATGAGCATATTAGTCATTGTATTCTTCATTGCCACACACTCGCAGCTAGGGGTGGAAGGGCAACATTTCACTAACCATCCTTAGTAAGGCAGTAAAAATTACTTATATTAAACCTTGACTCTAGAAAATATCTTTTTATTTATTTTATTTATTTATTTATTTATTTATTTTTTTTTGAGACAGAGTCTCACTTTTGTTGCCCTGGCTAGAGTGAATGCCGTGGCGTCAGCCTAGCTCACAGCAACCTCAAACTCCTGGGCTCAAGCGATCCTCCTGCCTCAGCCTCCCGAGTAGCTGGGACTACAGGAATGCACCACCATGCCCAGCTAATTTTTTGTATATATAATTTTAGTTGGTCAATTAATTTCTTTCTATTTTTAGTAGAGACGGGGTCTTGCTCAGGATGGTTTCGAACTCCCAACCTCGAGCAATCCGCCCGCCTTGGCCTCCCAGAGTGCTAGGATTACAGGCGTGAGCCACCGCGCCCAGCCGTAAATGTCTTTTTAATATTATGTATCAGGAAATGAGAAGTGTGCAAAGTACTTCTGGGGTACTAAAATATAAGGGTTGTCTTGAAGAAAAGCACTTGCGAGATTGTTTTGAGTTATGAGATAAACTAGGCTATTCAGATGTGGGGATTTGACAGACATTTTCTCAAACATGAACAAAGTGAACTGTCACTTCAAGAAAAACTAATGATACCTGTTGCCAATGATAAAATTTAAGCTTTCAAGTGAAAAGCAGAATTTTGTAAGATGTGTATCTGCCATCTGAACTTGACAGCTTCTCAGTAATTAAAAGGCTTTTTTTTTTAATGAGATTGCTGGTTATACTAAACATGATTTTTTAAATTTTCTAGGGCAAAGTGTATTAACATTTGGAAGATCTGCTCAATGAATCAATAGTTTCCAAGTGCCAAATGCATGACGTTACAAAATCATGCATGGGAAAAAGTTTCAGTCAAAGTGCAAGGTACACCAATGGATTTTAATGCTAACTCAATGCAAAGTCTCACTGATATGGTTTCAGATTCTATATTGCAACTAATATTTTAGGAACTACCTTGTTTGATTTTGGTACAGTGTTCAATAATAAGTCCATAGTCATATAAAAAAGCTATTAGGCCGGGCGCTGTGGCTCACGCCTGTAATCCTAGCTCTTGGGAGGCCGAGGCGGGCGGATTGCTCAAGGTCAGGAGTTCGAAACCAGCCTGAGCAAGAGTGAGACCCCGTCTCTACTATAAATAGAAAGAAATTAATTGGCCAACTGATATATATATGTAAAAAATTAGCCGGGCATGGTGGCGCATGCCTGTAGTCCCAGCTACCCGGGAGGCTGAGGTAGAAGGATCACTCGAGCCCAGGAGTTTGAGGTTGCTGTGAGCTAGGCTGACGCCACGGCACTCACTCTAGCCTGGGCAACAAAGCGAGACTCTGTCTCAAAAAAAAAAAAAAAAAAAAGCTATTAAAATATCTTCCCCCTTTATAATGACTTATCTTCATGAGGATGAATTTTCTTCACTTACTTCAAACAAAACAATATACCAAACAGATTGAGTAGAAACAGATATGAGAATCCAGCTGTTTTCAATTAAGCCAGACATTAAAGATTTATAAAATATGTAAAACAATGCCAATCTGATCACTAAATTATTTTTTGAAAAACAATTTTCATAAAATATGTATTATTTGTTAGTATAAAATTGGTTTATTTTAAAATAGAAGATATTTTTGTATTTTATCAGTTTTCATTTTTAAAAATATTAAATATTTATATAACTCCCATAAACATAAGCTCTTTGGGGACCTCAATATTTTTTCAGAGTGTAAAGGGGTACTGAAGCCAAAAAATTTTAAAATGTTTGGGTTGTAATACTGAAAGAATTTGAGATATAATCACAAGGCTGCTCTATTTGTGAATCATAGGGAGAACAGTAAAAGTACCATTAAGCCCAGAGTTGGGTAAATAATGCCATGTTAAGAAAAGAGAAAGGGACAGATAAAAACTGTAGAGCAATATATTTGATATTAATCCTTAGGGGAAGAAGTAAAAACAAATTAAATAGAAAGTAAAGTCTCATTCTCCAAGGTCTATATAAAAAAAAAAAAAAAAAAAAAGAAAGTAAAGTGGTAACCATTAGCTCCCAACAAAAGTTCACTAAGTCATGTCAAACCAAGGAATATTTGTTTCCTTGATTATCAGAACAGGAACTGTATATAAATATTGTATTTCCCATTAACTTTTGATTAACTGTTACAAAACAGTCTAGAGAGCTGGCAGAAGATTAACCAATCTGCTTGAAGCAAAATGTGATACAAGTTCAGAAGTGAAATAAAATGTGACACTGAGTTGACCCTTGAACATGGGTTTCAACTACATGGGTCCATTTAGATGCAGAATTTTTCAATATACTGGAAAATTTTTTGGAGATTTGCAACAATTTGAAAAAGCCTGCAGACAAACCATGTAGCCTAGAAATATTGAAAAAATTAAGAAAAAGCTAGGTATGTCATGGATGCATAAAATATATGTAGATTCTATTTTATCATTTACCACCATAGAATATACACAATGGTCCATACATGGTGCCATTTGTAGTTGAAACATAAAGATGTACTATTAAATCATAACTGCATAAGATTAATTGTAGTATTGTACTACTGTAATAATTTTGTAGCCACCTCTCATTACTATGGCTGTGAGCTCAAGTGTTGCACGTATCTGTATCTGCTTAAAACGTGTGACACTAATTATCTGTGATGCTAACTATCTTCATGTGAGCAGTTAGTCTCTCTCTCCAGTAAATTATGCATCGCAGTAAAGTTATCTCTCATGGTTCTCACTTATTTTTCATCATGTTTAGTGCAATACCAGAAATATTGAATAAAATCATGGGACCCATAAAAAGTGCCACTAGTGATGCCAGAAGTGCTCCTAGGAAGCAAAGTCATAACAAGAAAATGTTGAATTGCCTGATATATATTGAAGATTGATGTCTGCAGCTGCCTGCCCTTTAAAGATAAATAAATATAGCACAAAGGACCATTGTGAAAAAAAAATTCATGAAGCCATTTGCGCAGCTACACCAGCAGGCACAAAAACCCTGCACTTTTTGTGAAATGCATTATCATCTCGTACTGAAAATGCATCTTTAATGTGGGTGCAGGATTGCTATAAGAAAGGCATACCTATAGACTCTAATATGACTTAAGAAAAAGTAAAGTCATTATATAACAACTTCAAGCAAATGGAAGTGAAGAATCTAAAGCTAAAGCATTTAATGCCAGCAAAGGATGGCTAATAATTTTAGAAAGAGGTTTAGTTAAAAAATGTCAAGATTATAGGAGAAACATCTTCTTGCTGACAAGGAGGCAGCAAACAAGTTCTCAGACGCTATTAAGAAAATCATTGAGGAGAAAAGATATCTGCCCAAATAGGTTTTTAATGCAGAAGAAAATGCCCTATTTGGGAAAAAAAATTCCACAAAGAACATTTATTAATACTAAGGAAGAGAAGTGAACACCAGTATTTAAGGCAGGAAGGGATAGACTAACCCTGTTAGTCATACTGTTTTGTGCAAATGCAGTTGGGTTTATGATCAGGACTGCCCTTATCTATAAAGCTGCTAAATGTCAAGCTTTGAAGGGAACAAATAAATACCTGCTACCAATCTTTTGACTGTACAAGGCCTGGACAACGAGAACCCTTTTTCTGTATTGGTTTCATTAGTGTGTTGCCCCTGAAGTCAGGAAGTATTAGTACCTTGCCAGTAAGGCACTGCCTTTTAAAGTTCTTTTGATACTGGACAATGGCCTTGGCCACCTACCCAGAACCCCTGAGTTTAACACCTAAGGCACTGAAGTGGTAGACTTGCCCTCAACACAATGTCTCTAATTCAGCCTCTACATCAGAGGGTCATAAGAACTGCTAAGGCTCATTACACCCAGTACTTTACAGAAAGGACTGTCAACAATATGGAAGAAAACTCTAATAGAATACCAGAAAATCTGGAAGGACTACACCAATGAAAATGTCCTTGGTTGTTACCAAAAAGGCTGTGAAGGCCATCAAGTCTGAAATAACAAATTCCTGCTGTAGGAAACTGTGTCCAGATGTTGTGCATGACTTTACAGAATTTACAGCACAGTCAATCAAGGAAATAATAAAAGAGATTGCAGATACGGCAAAAAAAGGTAGGGGGTGAAAGGTTTCAAGATATGGATCTTGAAGCAATTCAAGAGCTAACAGACACCACACCAGAAGAATTAAAAGAAAATGATTTGATGGAGATGAGTGCTTCCAAACCAATGCCAGATGATAAGAAAACACAGAAGCAGCAGTGCCAGAAACAAATCAACATTAGACCAGCTGGCAGAAGGGTTCCAAATATTCGAAACTGCTTTTGACTTCTTTTACAACATGAACCCTTCTATGATACAGGCACTGAAACTGAAGCCAACAGTGGAAGGACTGGTACCACATAGAAACATTTTTTGAGAATGAAAAAACAAAAAAGTCGAACAAATTATGACATATTTTTGTAAAATTATACCAAGTGTGCCTGCATCTCCTGACACCCCTTCCATCTCCTCCACCATGTTCTCCTCTGCCACACCTGAGATAGCAATACCAACCCTTCCTCTTCCTCTTCAGCCTACTCAACATAAAGACCACAAGGACAAAGCCTTTTGATGATCCAATTTCACTTAATGAATAGTAAATGTTTTCTCTTCCTGATGATTTTAATAACATTTTCTTTTCTCTACTTTACTTTATTGCAAGAATACAGCATATAACACATATATGTGTTAATTGACTGTTTATGTTATCAGAAAGGTTTCCCGTCAACAGTTAGATCTTATTATTTCTGCTCTTGCTTCTTTCAGGTCTTCCTTGACCATCCCTGCTTATGACCACTGGGACTTTCTATGAACCTTATCTTGTTTCATTTATCTCTATAGAACCATTTGACAAAAAAAATATTTAAGTGCTTATTTGCTTTTCTCCCACCAACGGTCCCCACAGAATAAGCTTCATGAAGGTAGAGATGTCCCAGTTATTCACTCAGTGCCTTGAACAGTTCCTAGCACATAATATACAATCAAAACCACAGAATTTGTTAAATAAATCTTGAGATTATAAGTACAATTCCTTTACATTATAGATGTAAAAATGACTCCATAAATCTGGAGGTAAAAAGGAACCTAAGAAGAACAGATGTTACAAAGTCCATGCAACTACTGTCCCTATTTCACAGTAGTTAAGAAAACTGGCTTTACACACAGACAAACTTGGATTCCAGTCCACTTATTAGTAACATCATGGGCAAACTAACCTCTTCATGCCTTAATTCACCCACTATAAATTAGGAATGATAACAGCACCAACTTAATGTTATTTAAGTGATTAAATTTGATAATGTGTGTAAAATGCTATAGCAACAAGTATTTAATAAAAGGGAATTAATACTATCATTATTATTACTACTATCATTATCATAAATCATCTCACTCAGGCTCCATGACCTATTTTCTAATATTTCCCAACCAATTTATGGTAAGACTGACCACCTAGTTGCTAAGTCCATACAACTATGAAAGAAGCAGATGAGAAAGCTAAAACAGTTGCCAGAAGCAAACGCAGCAAAAAAAAAAAAAAAAAGAAGGAAGGAAAATGAAAAAGTGTAAAGACCAGATTCCCAAGGTACTGCATTACAGCACAATCATAATGTCCATAAAGATGATGCTTAGCCACTAAGAAAAGGGCTACATTCCATTCAGTGTACTATTTTAAGATGGCAAGAAAAATATAATTCTAAAATTACGAAGATTCACTTCAAAATGGCTTATACAAACATTTGGTGTAAAAGATAAACTTCCATTACCTTCAAAATGTACCTTCTAGAGAAAAACAGTAAAGTAAATGAGGCATTATTTATAAACGGCTTGGATATCTCTGCTGTAAATACATATCAGTGTAATTTATGCCAATCTCTCTAAGGCTTTTCTGTGAGATCACTTTTCTGTCATACTATGTAACTCTGTATCTCAAGTGTGGATTTCAGGGAGGTGGTAAATAGTTCCATTTACTATCTCAGTGATATTGCTACCACTTTGTAACAAATCTGCATTTATTAATCCTATTCCCTTTAGCAATGGAATAACCAAGGCCCTCTGTAAGAAAATCAAATTTCAAAATCAAAAACACATTCCAAATTTCTTAAAAGATATTTTTTTGTTCAATTCCTTTGTAAAAACATTGGTCACCATTTAACATACAGTGGCAACAAAATGCACCCAATTTACATGCATCAACAAGTCAATAAATCATAATACATGGACAACACAAATTTCAAACAAACACTACTAAAGTAGTTCATGTTGCATTTAACTATAGTTCTATAGAGAAATAGCCAATATGAGAAACAAACAGTTCCAGTTTCAACCTGAAATAAAGTTCTTGGAGGCAAGTAATATGAAACAACGATCATATGAAGTCTTTATCTTATGGGGAACCATTCTTCAGAAATCACTTTTTGCAAAGGCCCAAACTAGTGTAGAATGAGATGTTGGAAAAATATATACCTTCAGTTAAGTACAAGCAGGCTCCATTCTGAAAATTAATTACCTGAATGATTCAAATTTTTATTGTGTCCATAAATTAAATACCTTTCAATGTGAAGGTTATATATTCCACGTTTTGACACCTTAAAAATAATTCTGCAGATGTTCAATTAAACTGACAATTCCCAAGGATTAGATTATTTTCAAGAGTAAAATAAGAAAAACAATGATCAAAAGACCTTTCTAAACTCACAGGCAAGGTTTCTGATATGGGATTTAATTAATAAGAAAAGTTAAGCACCACAATAAAATATTTTTTTAGAAAAGAGAAAGGACTACCATCATTATACAAGCTAGGGAAAAAAGCACTTACACATTACCAAAAAAAAGAAAGAAAGAAAAAAAAAGCACTCTAATCCCATCAATCTGAAATTAAAAAAAAAAAATCATTTGGTGTCTGTGTGTGGTATTATATGGAAGATACAAACCAAAATTCTGTTTGAGATATTAAGTTATATAATTCTAATTTGATCCAACAAGAATGTTATATTATTTGTATATAATAAGATTGCTATATCTTTATTTTTGTATTGTAGAATGTACTTTCTTCTTTCAAAATCTATGATTAAAGCATAGCACTTAATAATTATGAAGTGCATAAAAGAGAAGTTATAATAAACTGCTTTTTGGAAAAAAAGATCTTCTCAGCAAATAAGAATGTAAAGTAATTATGTGCAAATAAAACTTCAAAATAAAATTACTATAAATACAGCCATCCTATAAGCTTGTCTTCTTTTGCATATATTTAGCAACATAAATAATTTCAAATAGCCAAAATATTATTTAATTTTAATTTCAGTTTCTCTCCTTTAAGATATGTTTTATTACTCTGTTACAAGTAAGAATCATTTTTTAGCAAGTGTAACAGACCACACACTAAAAAACTTTAAGGGTTCAGAAAACCAAAATTTATAATCCATATATGGTTATATTTAAGTCAGACATGTAAGATTAGAAATAAGTAACTTCAACCTAGAATATGCTTTGACCACCACAAAAGAAGAAAAAAGATCACAAAAGGAAGAAAAGATTTCCCTTCATGTAACTTTAGACTATGTAGCAAAAAAGTAAAATATTACATATTTTCCCTTCAAAAGAAATTATTCAGAAATAAAATTCACTAAGCAAAATATAAAGAGATTAGGATTATGAGTATGAAATATTCAAACTCATTCCATTCAGATGTTTTTAGATGAAGATGACACTCTGGAGGAAAAAAATCCTTCTCAAACACTATAATTTGTATTTCATTAACCTACATCACTTCAACTTCACCACTTATACCATAAACCTTCTTAACAGGTCCCATTCGCTACTTCTCTAAAAAAAAAAGTTTTAGCCTCTTAATTTCCAAGTGTCATGTCAAATCCCTTAGTTCACCATAATTCCACAATCCCCATTTAAAAGATTCTAAAATAATCATCTTCTTCCCCTCAGGGGTCAGAAGCAACCATATAAGTATTCAAAATTGGGAAATTAAAGGTAAAAAAATCAACTAGAAATAAGTACACTTGTTATATATGGTTTTATGTAGTAGGGAGACCACATAATTGCTCTTTCTGATTAACCTCTGGCTCTTAAGACAGTAAAGTCAGAAAATTGAGTAACAAATACTTAAAATCTGCATCTGCATCCATTTTGAATAGATGTGAGAATTAAGAATATGACTGAAATTATGAGATTGTAAATGTTTACTGTGAAACAGTACAAAATTGATGTTGTCAAAAAGGGCGTAAAAAAATCTTTAACTGATATTAAACATCTTAAGGAATTTCGAAAACTCTCAAGGTTGAATTGTAATCATCAGGGAACAACAAGAACAAAAAAATGCTTTCATGCATGTACACATATTAAGTAACAAATAAGCAAACCCCAAGTCAATACAGTACATCAATGACCAATACTTAAATAATATAGATATATAAAGAGAAAGAAAAAATAAAATGTTGACTGCCATTGATGAAAAAGCATTTCAACAATTTACACAAAATAATACTAAACATTTATTTTAAAAAGATGTTCTAAGAAGGTCAAGCCACAATAAGTTAGTGTTTTCCATAATACATGCTAAATTATTTGATCCCATATCTATAAATTGTTACTCTCTTAATTCCTAAATGTTGTGACAGCATATTTTAATAACTGAGGTACATTAGTTTACATCTTTTTATAGGTATTCTAAGATTAATTTTTCTTTTCCAGTTTTTCATCTTCTTCACCTCCTCCAAGGAAAATCAAAGGAAACATTCCTAGAATGCAGCCAATTGTTACCCCAACAGCTTTGCCCTAAAGAAACAAAAGAGAACATTTTTTAAAAGTTACTTTATCTCTGAAAGAGGTATCCTTGCTTAAGTATCTATGATACTAGATAATTACTATATATTATAAAATTCAACTGTGACTGCATTTCTTTTGATCGTAGTAACTTAAATATAAAAATATGCTACCAAAATGTTATAAAACAAGTAATATTTGAAGTTCAAAGAACCAGAAAATTTTCGCTATAAAAATAACATCAGAGAAATATTCAAATAGAAAACTCTTTAAAAAAATTGTACATATATTTTAATGCCAGAAGATAGGAAGGCAGGAAAAAAATCTTACCAACTATACTCAATATATTTGGATTTTCCATCCTTCATACATATTCCTTTTTAATATTTATCCCTGTGTATACCTAATTATAGGTAGATATAACCCTTATGTAAATTCACCTTTGTTTTCTACCTCACTCTACCTCCAACTGCCACACGTTATAATAAACTCTTTGCCAAAAATAATGAAAGTAAGCAAATAGGTGCTCATTTTGTTTGCACATATTCTTCCTGTGTTTCAACTGAAAACTAAACACTTCCCTAATATGGTGATGAACCTTCTACTACTCATATTTTAAAGGGCAGTACTTATTAGAAATTTTGATACAAAAAAATAATCCAAATATGCTCCTTTAAGAAAAATAATGACTAACTATTGGCAACTCAAAAGCAACAAAAGAGTCTCAAAACTACAAATAGTATCTAAAACAAAGAACTTTAATATTGTTTAACATAAGTGATTAAAATAAAGTACAAAGTATTATAATATAAAATCCAAAATGCTCTGTTTAGGAATATCTGTCCTTAGTTCAAATGTTCTGTTAGACATTTAAAGTTATGAGTGATGAATTTAATTCCTTCTTACCTGTGTGCATATTTCTATACTCTATACAGATATTTTTCATTTCTATTTACTTCTAACAAAGAAATTCATTTCAATATCTTCACTAAAACAAATTCAGTCTAACTGAATTTAAATACATTAATTTTTATGTTTTACTCTTCTTCTTCATCTCCTATTAATGTTTCAATCCATTGCTGTTTGATTTTTCCTCTCCCATTTCTCCCATTAGGTCCATGGAAATTGCTCAGAAATAATCACCAATGAGCAACTATATACCAAATCCAAAAAAGTTTCTCAGAAACTTTACTTGATTTCTTTTTATCAAGAAAAACTGATTATCATTCATTGGTTCGTAAAACTTTTTCCTTGCAAGCTTCCATAAGGCCATGAGCTCTTAGGCATTCTCTAGGGTTCTTTAATTCTGCACATTCCCTCTCAATCAATAGTTCTCAAGTTCTAGAGTGGAGCAGATTTAAAACACAAATTGTGGGCCCCATCTCCAGCATTTCTGATTCTGTACACCTGCAGCAGACAGATTTTTAAGGTGTCCCCTGTGACCCCTTCCTCATGATATTTAAGCCTTTGCATAATCTCTTCCCCTTGAGTGTGGGTAGGAAGCTCAAACTTGCTTCTAACAATAGGAAAGGTGATGGGATGTTGCTCTGTGATTATATTGCATTATCTAAAGACTCCATCTTGCCAGCAGACTCCTTCTCTTTCTCCATTGTTGGCTCTGAAGAAGCAAGCTGTCATTTTGTGAGTGCCTAATGAGAGGACCACATGGCAAGGAACTAGAAGTGAGCTCTAGGTGGTGAGGGAGGCCTCTAGGAGATGAGAGCAGCCTCTGGCCAACAGCAAGCCAGAGGCTGGGTCCCTCATAGCCACAAGGAAATTAATTTGCCAAAAACCTGAGTGAGCCTGGAAGCAGATCCATCACTAGTTGAGCCTCCAGACAGAACCAAGTCCTAGTTAGACACTGATCGCAGCCTTCCAGGGGACTCATCTAAGCTATGCCTGGTCTCCTGACCCACAGAAAATGAGATAAAATACATTTGTGTTGTTTTAAGCCGCTATGTAATTTTTTATACAATAGGTAGGTCTGAGAGAATTTGCATTTCTAATAAGTTCCCAGGTAGTGTTTATTCTGCTTGTCCTGACATCACATTTGGAGAAACACTGCCCCATACAATCTCATCTTCTCCCATGGTTTTAACTAATACCTACCTTTTCAGTGAGGCCTGTCTACAGTGACCCTCCTATTTAAAACTTTAATCTTCCTCCATTCTAACACTCCCAACTTTTTTACCTCTGCTTTCTCTTTTTATTTCCATAACACTTATGAACTTCTAATATACTAAAAATTTTACTTATCAGATTGTTTATTGTCTATCTTGCTGCTGCTGGAATATAAGATCAACCAGAAAAAATCTCTTGCTTTATTAACCAATGTATTCAAAAGTCTTAGATCTACATAGAGTAGGTAAACTAAATATTTGTTGAATGAATGAATAACAATACCCATCATCTCTAATTCAGACCTCTCTAACTCTTGATCTTTAATTCAAATGCCTACTAGGTGTCATCACTTGAATGTCCTACTAGCATCTCAAATTCAATGTGTCTAAAGCAGAACTCATTATCTTCTCTTATAAATTTGTTCTTCCCATTTTGCCTTGACTTAATTAGTAGCAACATGATCTATAATATTTCCTTCCTATTTAAAACTCTTCATTGGCTTCTCATTACTGAGATATGAGGCTCAAGCTCCTTAGCATAGCACATACAATGCCCTTCCTGTCTGATCCATGCTTACTTCTCCATTCCCTAGAATTCCCTCATTCATCTAGTGAATGTCTCATCAATAATTCAAAAATCAGATTAGATTCAATAATCACTGAGAAAATCTCCCCACCAAAAGAAATTTCTCCCCTCAAAGTATTAATTCCCTTATTTGTACCATCGTTATATCTGGCACATAATTCTATTACTGCATATGTCATATTAAATTATAATTTGTTTACATGTCTGGTTCTCTACCTATACAAGTTCCTCAAGGATAACTATAATTGATTATTTATTTTATGTCCTTCAGTCTCTAACACATAACAGATACTCTTTAATACTAAATGAATTGTATAAAGATTTTTTTAAAAAATCGGAAAACTGCAAAGGCCTAGACAATTTTTGTTAATAACTCCATTCAAATCAACTTTAGCCTCAACTTTCTCAAGGGCTTGAACTATACAGGGTCCTGGCTACCCAAATTCATTATCATAAACCATACAAATTACTTACCAAATGTGTACTAACACGTGTTTGCCACATATCAACTTGCTTTGGTGTGAGATCAGGAATTGACAGGCCTAACCTGGAAGCCAAAGCTTCAACATAGCCTGCAAGTCTTTAAAAAAACAAGAGGACAGAAGTGTTTTAAAAGACCATGCAAATGTCCTCAGATAGTAAAAAACTAATTATTACAAAGAGAAAAAAAATTTTTATACCTATACTTATTAGCACTCTAGAAACACATAAATATTTTTAAACTTTTAATTTTTATTGTGTATAAATATATCATTTAAAAATATTTTCATATTAATATATTTAATAAAAATATAAATTGACTTAGAGCAATTATTTTCTACTATTACTTTAAAAGAATAATTCAAGGTATATAAAACATTTTAACAAAGGATTACAATTTCTACACTTATTCCAAATCTAGAACAAAGCATTTTAACATACAATATAAATTAATAACTGTTCCCAGAAAGCAAAACTTTCCAAAATTCATCAGATTGGTAAACTAAGAAAAATTGCCAAGAATTTTCAGGCCAATCTCAAGTATTTTAATAATTCTAAATTGCCATCATTTATTAAATACAATCTTACTTTATGAACTGTAAGAAAGAAAAAAATTTGTCAATATGCTATGTATATACTATATAACTATAACTATATAATATATATAACTATATATATAACTATATAACTATAACTCCGCTATCATATATATTAAGAATGCATTAAGAATGTGCATCTAAGAATCCATAAAATATGGTATTTGTTATTTAATGATACCAAATAAAAAGGGCAAGGGAGAAACAGTTCTTAAATATAACGACTCCCAGCAAAGTCTTCATCTCTAATCAAAAATAATTGTTTTATGATACAATCTAAAACTAAATGGCTTTAAAATCTATTAGATTATTTGCTTCTACTAAACATAACAGAAAGCTATACAGTAGCTATAATATTATTAATTACCTTAGTGTTGGAAACTGGGAAGTGGAATGTTTAAGAGATGATATCATGATAGATTTATGACAGGAATTCTAAGAATATGAAATCCCTGCCATGGTCCTAAAACCCAGAAACTTTGTTTTTAACTGGCTTTGGCCTCAAACTCCAGTGCAGAAGTCTAATATAGAAGGTTAGATCACTTATAAAGCTTCCTTTGCCTATACCATAGGGCTAAGCACAAACCCATCTCAAAACCTACCGCTCAAATGAGCCATGGAAGGAAGAAACAAAATCAAAGACAGAGCAAGAAAGAACATGTTTATCATAATAATTAATGTCAACTTTGTCTAACTCATATTCTCCAGACTTCCTCAAGATCAGGAAGCAGCCCAGGCCATCTGCCACTTGGAAGAGAAAATGTAAAGAGAAAGAGAGAAAGAGCTGGCTTTTTCTAAGTAGACATCCTCAGTTTGTTTCATCTTTCCTGCCACATGAAAAAAAGACAGCAAACCCATATATGATTTGGCCTTTATTTCCTTTGAAAGTTCCACTCTCAGAAAACATGCTCAGTCAGTATCCTCAAATTTGAGCCACATCCCTTATCTTTGGGCTTCCTGGAAGGTTGGTGAGGTAAAACAATGACAGGCATTCTTGCTTTTAATCCTGTCTTAACCTGGAGATGTCTACAAATGTATATATTAAGTCCTTCAGAAAATTTAAATTCCATTTGCTTACATGATAGTAAGTATAGTATAGTATAGTATAGTATAGTATAGTATAGTATAGTATAGTATAGTATAGTAGTTTCAGAATGAATTTTTGCATCTATCAGAATCACTTGTGAAAATTATTAAAAACAAATGCCAGGGCCCCCTCACCAGAGACACTAATTCTGTATGACTGGGGTACAACCCAGGTGTTTCTATTTGATGCACACCAAAGACTTAGTACTACTGATTTAGAAACAGTAAATTTAAAAATTAATTCCAGAACACAAAGAAAAATAAGTGTCTCTTTTTTTATGTTTCCCAATTAAAGGAAAATGGAGAAAAGAAAGAGAGTAAGTGGATAAATGAACCTACCCAAGTCCAGCTAAATCTGACACAAGGTTTCCCAAGGCGGCAGCTAAAAATTTGAAAAATAGGCACACGGATTGTTACATAAGTCAGAAAAATCATTTTAATACATCACTATGTAATCAATGAAGCGTACTGGAAGCGTACTCACATTTTGCAAACTATAACAACTATATCCAAAATAACTCACTGGATAACTCTTAATTTCAAGATTTCAAAATAGAACACAGTTCTGAAATTGTAATATTCTACCACCATGAAGTAGTGAGTTTTTTTCAGTTATGGCAGCCAATTTCCATTTTGTTTTCAATATTAAAACACTTATACGATATTTTGTAGTTGTATCTTTCATATAATATTTAAGCATACTTAGAAGTTAATGAGTAGAGCCATATGCTCTGAAATTTAAGAAAATCAAGAAGAAATATTTATTTCATTAACCCATCTACCTCATGCTTTGTATACAATAAACACAACAAAGAACAATCCCCAAATTTCACCTTGATGAAGACAGAGTGGTAAATGGTGGAGAGAAAGATAGCTTTTTAGTCTCGTATTTCCTTCTCTGACTTTTTTCTACCTAACTGGGAAATTAATTTAATAGAGACAAGGAGTAGAAATTTTTGAGGATAACAATGAATTACCAGAAAATCTGTTTTGGTATAGTCAATATAGCAGATTTTTGTTATTCATTACATAGCATAGAGCACCTAAAATTTCTCAGAAAAAGAAAGTGCTACATGCACTAAACTAAGAATCAGAAGAATAGGATTAAGGAGATTAAATTTATAGACAATTCAGTGAATAAACTCATTCAAATAATTTATTCTCTTCTAAACCTAACCTACCGAAATGTTTTATAAATATACAGACAATGGAATAATAACATTTACTATTATTAAATACCTGCCATAGTTGAAATCCCCAAAATAATTCCAATAGACATCTCAATATGGGTTCCCTAAAAAATGATTATAAAGAAATTAATCTTAAAAATTAAAGCTGAAGTGATTATAGAAAAATAGCAAAGCATTAAGAACAGATAAAAGTTAAATCAACATGTTAGTGCTACAAAGTTGCATACATTAAATATGCAGAAATATGTATATGTTAATATAATATAGTCAATTCACTTCATTACTAAATATATGCATTCATACAGAAATAATATCAATAACATTTTATTTATTAAAATTAGGCTTTTATAAAAATAAAAATACCAATACATATAGAAATGCAATTCATCAAGATTCTAGAATTTCTACTTTTCTACCACAGAGAAAGATGCATAAAGCTCTCTGAACACAAAGATTAACTCATACAATTTTAAAATTCTGAATGATTTACGTATATTATTGTTATTTACTCTAATAAGATTAAAAAGACAGACTAAACCAATTTCTAGGGAAACAGGTTTGTCAAATTATCCATATAACACCTAGTTCTTTGGCCATTAAATAAGTAGTGAAACTGTATGATTCATTCATAAGCAGCAAAAGCATTTAGTATGATAGATCTATAATAAAAAATGAGGCTCCACTATATTTCCACTGAATTTGTTTATTGAGAGAGTTTAAGATTTCTACATCTATATCATCATTCCTCTGAAGAAAAGGGGTTCACATTTTTACTTCCACTTTAAAGATAAGGAACTGAAGTGAAGATTAAACTATTTTAATGGGTTACTACATAGAATAAAGAAGAAATCCTAGGATCTATTGTTAATTCAGTTCTAATTCCTGAGCAATGCTGTCATAAGTGTATTTCATTTTCAAGAGCTCGCTTGAATACTGATGCTTAAAAATTTCTAAAAAAATCTTCAAATCTCAATGATACTTGTGGGGGAAAAAAGAATAACCTGTTATGTAGAAATATTGCATTATTCATCAATTATTTACAAAACTGAAAAGAACCTAGGTTAAGGTTTCCTCAATTTTCTTTCCCTGAGGACTTTTGGTTCCATCCCTTTAAGATATAATTCTTGCTGGATTTGGACCAAAGAGCCTGATGCACAAAAGTCCAAAAGTCTTTTGTTCTGATGTACAAAAATTAAAAACAAGGTTGTAAATGTATCCCAAAAATAGATTTTAGAAGAACAAAAAGAGAGAAAGAAGAGGAAAAAACAAGCACAGAGAAAAAAAACGAAGATGTGTATCTTTATATATGAATGCAAAATAAACCTGGAGCACCAATATAGAAGAGAAGTACCTGATAGCTACAGCCTATTAATATAATAAATAAATACAGCGTCTTTCACAGCAACAAATCATTGGCAATGACGCAAGAAGAATCTCTTTGCAATACACATACTTAAAAAGTATTTAAGTGCTTAATCATTTAGTTAAATTTATAACAGCATAAAAAGCACCATATTGGGTCAAAAATGGTTTGAGGACAATGGACTATCCATTTATTTATGGTGTCCCATAGTTACATCAAATTTTGTGTTAACAGGCAAGGTAGAAGTTATAAATAAATCTAATACTAGTTGTCTTGAAGTTATACCAGGTTCATCATCTTGACACAATTAATCTACTCTCGAATTCTAATAAATTCTATCCTAATTAAATTGTAAGAAAAGTAATCCCAAACACTAAAATATGTTATAAAAAGCAAGCCAATAATATAAAAATATAATAAAAAATTATTAAACCAAAGGCTTACTATGAATAGCAGCCAACATAAAGGTCAAATCTACTATAAGCAATTACACAGGAATTTGTTTTTATGACTACAATTAGGGTAGTAGCCAGGAGAGTACACCTAACAGGAAGAAGGAAAACACCAAATGTCTATGGAATAAGAGAAAAGAAAAATCAATTATCTCCTTAACTTACTGTCTGAAAACAGTCATAACTGCCCCACAACGTGAAGAGACAATCGGTATTTTAAAAAAATTAAAAGGTGAAAATCATTTTTAAAATAATAGCCACTTATTTCCCTTCCCATAGATTCTACAGTTATATATGTGGTTTAGTCTCAGCAGTCTATTACAAACTTTCACTGGAAAATTTCACTGTCTCTGAATTAGTGTGCATTTATCACAGGAAAATATTTTTGCCATACTTGTTACTCTTTATCAGGTATTGAAGTAAGTGGTTTGAACATTTATTTCAGTTTTATATAAATAAAAACTGGTGATAAGTCCCTGAAACAGGATTTCAATATAAACAGAATAACAAGTATCATTAAGAAAAAGTATTACTAACTGCTAAGATGGAGTTAACCATCTCAGGCCCAGAAAAACAGTGCACACTCAGTTATACTAATAATGAGGCACAGACCTGGGTAACACAAAATAGTGGACAATACCACAAAAATTTGAATCTAGAATGTGGGTGTTTGGTTTGATAGCTGTATTTAAACACAGATATGTTACTTTAGGTATTTACTTCAAAGAACTGAAAAGATCATACTGTGAAGGTCTTTTGAAGGATCTAAGAAGCTATCTAGTTTCTCTACTCTGATCTCTCTTCAAAATCTCTGTATACTCCTTTTTTGCAAAATATATCATCTAAACACTTCTCTGTAGCAAAGCATAATGTTTCAGCATTTGAATATCTAAGGTCTGCCCTACTGAAGTGAAAACAAATGGTTATTAAGATAGTAGTATAGGTAGGTGCTGTTAATAAAGAGAATCTAACATGTTGAGAGAAATTGTGTAAAATTGGAAGAAACATTTCTCACAGAGAAGCTTTAATTCAGAAAATCTATTCAAGAATACATCAAGTCTTAATCATATCTTAGAAATTCATCATAATGGGGTTTTCATTACCATTAGATCTGATTTACATTAACTATTTAAATAATCTAGCCAACTCAGATTTTAGTAGTTTCAGAAAAGACAGTGTGGTTCTAAATAGCTGAATAAGTTTTTTACACTCACAGATATACAAATTGGACAATTTTATTAAAATACCATAATCAGCCAAAACTAGCATTCTGAAGTTATATTTTAGGGCCACTCATTTAATTTGTACCAACCTTTAGAAATCTGGTCTTTCCAGACTACTCCGCTAAAGATTTCTCCAATGGTGCTTATCACCTTCCAGTTGCGTGTGTGCATGCTACAGCATCTTCTGTGACTGTTCACATAGCAGAGTATCTTCCCTGCTGTGTGAACCCTGCACATTTCCTCAACCAGGAAAACGACCAGACTTTCTGGATATCTGATACTTGTCAATTCAGACATATAGCTAGACTATACAGCAAACAAAACCATTCTTGAATGAACCGATTTTAGATATTCCTTAAGTAAATTTTATAACCTATACAATGTAAATGACATTTTTATCCCTACTTTGAAACCAAATCTTCTATTTGTTGATTTGTAGTACATATGATCTCTAAAACACTAAAAACAAAACAAAAACAAAAAAGCTTGATTCTCCCATATATATTTTTCACACATTCAAAAATCCTAAGATCATTCAGGGCTTTTTTTGAGCAGACTCCTATACTACAGTTACCATTTATAGAATTTTTAAAAAATATCAGAGTCAGTGAAGCTGACAACAAATTCTGAGTCTTAACTCAAAATAAGTTTCTAGTTATGAAGCATTGCAATTTTCTCAAAGGAGTTTAAAGATCCCCACCTGAGAACTCATAAATTGGTGTCCTAAGTATTTGATACATTTTTTTCCTCCCAGAAAATAACAGCCCTTCAATCCACTTACTAATATCTGAAAAGAATAACTTCACACCAAGCACTCTAAAAATATGCATTAAAAGTTGATAATTGCCTTTTTTTTGAGACAGAGTCTCACTCTGTTGCCTGGGCTAGAGTGCGTGGCATCAGCCTAGCTCACAGCAACCTCAAACTCCTGGGCTCAAGCAATCCTCTTGCCTCAGCCTCCCGAGTAGCTGGGACTACAGGCATGTGCCACCATGCCCGGCTAATTTTTTCCATATATTTTTAGTTGTTTAGCTAATTTCTTTCTATTTTTAGTAGAGACAGGGTCTTGCTCTTGCTCAGGGTGGTCTCAAACTACTGAGCTCAAACAATCTACCCATCTTGGTCTCCCAGAGTGCTAGGATGACAGGTGTGAGCCACCGCACCCAGCCAATAATTGCCTTCTTAACTGGACTATGATCAACTCATTTTACTTGGACAAAATAAGAGAGAAGTGGATAGTTTTTAACTGATTATGGCATTTTTCTAATATGCATATTAGAAACTGTCTGATTTATATATCTGTGAAAGTGAGAAACTTATTCAACTGTTTAGAACCACACTGCCTTTTTTGGAACTACTAAAATCTGAGTTGGCCAGATTATTTCAATAGTTAGTGTAAATGTAATCTAATTGTAACAAAAACCCAATTCTTATAAATTTATAAGCTGTAGTTAAAACCTGATGTGTTCTTGCAAGTGGGTAGAACACTGGGCAGCTTTAGAAGAATTACAATTTAATCACGGATCTATCAGACCTTAGAATATGGATCCAATATTGGTATCGATTAACAAAAGATGTTATATAATAGTAAGACAAGTAAATCAGCCATCCCTAAGATTAAACAACACTTTTATGGAGCACCCTTCCATTAAAATGACCACAGAAAAGGGGAACTTTTTCTTTCCCTAACACCACAATGGAACAAAGGGGAATAAACTCAGTGTTCTGAATTGAAATCTAAGACATTTTTTGGTTAAATGTCTAGACTGAAGCTTAGACTATATCGAAATACCCTTTGAAACATTTTTACATGGGAAAATGGAAAAAAGAACTAATCAAATAACCTATATATGATAATTGCCAAGACAATTAAAGAATATCAGAAAATTTTACATATTTTTTCTTTAATAAGAATGTTGAAACTAGAACAGCATAATATGGATCCTAAATGTTTGTTCTAAATGCTTTTACCAAGACTACCTAAATGTTTTACCAAAAATGTTAGTGATTAATATATACAATGCCTTAAAATTGAGCTATAATCTATTAATGATTAACTTGAAATATAATAAAAATAGCTTTGTTCATTATGTTAATCAAAACTTTATAGTTATAATATGCAAATTATTAGGAAAATGTGGACCACATTAATTTCTTCATTAACTCAAAATAGAAGCAGTGAGAAAAAGAACTTACTGCAACAATCATAATTGCATTATCCAAAAAGCCAAACCCTATGAAAGGTATCGCATTGTGGATGAATACTGAAAAACATCAAAAACAGGAAAATATATTTTAAGATTTCCATAACTTTAGAATGACAAAAATAGACCATATAATCAAAATCTCCTAAATAGACTTGATAAACTTTAAAATTTGCATTTCATTTCCCAGAGCCAACAAATCTTACTACTGTTATAAGTTTAACTGGCAGAAGCTATACTGGGAAAAACAAAACAAATTTTAAAAATACATAACATTTAAAAAAATAATTGTGTTAGGCTTTTCTGTTTTCTTACTGGCAACACACACACAAATATATATATAGTTAACAGCAGAACAAATTAGTAAACATATAGGAGTACCATATTTTACCTGATTAATTGCTACTGACATCAATCTTATGCCTAGAGACTGAGATCATAAAATTAATCTCTGTATTAAAAATAATGAAAAATGCACTAAATCAAATTTCAGGGAAGTTATTTGGTTGCTTTTATTTACTAATCTATTTTTTAAGGAAATGTTAGAAAAAGGTGATTAACTCGTCTATATTAGACATCTATATGCAGCCTTTTCCCCCCTCACAATTCATCAATATCCCTAAATGCTACTGCAAACTATAAATGATCATATTTGATTTAAATTGAACTCTAACTTCATCCCTTCCTACCAAAGGCACACCTTATCTCATCTAGCTGGTACATAATCTGAATGATCTATTAGAAGTGTAACTAGGAAGAACTAATACCTATATATTTTTATACATTTAGCTTTATTTTTTTCATATTTACATCTTCAGGAGAATGCCTAGGGCATAGTAGATGCTCAATAAATAATAATTAAGTTGAGGACCACTAACCTGGAAAGGAAGAGAATTCCCGATTGAGAGAATTGAAGGCAGACTGTGAAACAGATTAAAAGCTGGGAACAGGTAAAAGACTTTATTCTAATTAATCTATCAAATTGCCAAGTTATAGTCAACATCAGTTCAACTGAGGACTTTTTTCAACAAACATTAAAATCCTGAGTTTTAGACTACATCCAAAAATAGTTCCTTAAAACCAATTGGTTATTATATGTGTGCATTGATTTTAGAGACTTTTTTCTTTTAATGCAGTTAAGTCCATTAAAGCATAATTAATATAATCCAGAAGTTATGAAAGATTGATATTACTATATTGAGATATTACTATATTGATATTACTATATTGATATTACTATCAGGGAAGGCTAATAAACAATTAAAAAAAAAAGCACTTTTACCCACAACCACTATCAAAGACTAAGATCATGGGAAAATATTAATAGTATGTATAATACAATATATACTATTATATGTAATATTATTACAGCTATACAATATTACATAAAACAGTACATAATGTATATATAATAGGTCATCTCAGATTCCTTCTTGTTATTAGGTAAGAATGTCCAAGGGCAACATCTTTAATTACAAAGAATATTATCTTAAAAGCTACTAAAGATGATAAAAATCAAATAGCACATTAATGAAACGGGATTTTTCATTTAAAGAGTCTATCCTTAGTTCTCTGACTTATTGCCTCACTGAACATTCAAAATTTTATAAGAAGCAGATTCTAAAACCTATACATAATAAAAATTTAATAGGTTAAAAGAGTATAATGAAATTTTAAAAATTCACTAAATGAAACATTGAAGAGAAAGGATGGCAAAGTAATGACGAAACCAGTTGGAATCACTTACTATTTGGGAGTTTATTTGATGGCATCTCTAAAATTGGCCAGTTACAAATATCTTAAAATTAGGTGTCTGGGCCATAAAATTAAGACTACACTAATAGCTATCCTAGTAAAAACTTGGTTAGTAAAAATGGCATACTGCTACAATAATCACTTTGGACAATAAGATATACTATGTTTTTAATGTTTATACCTAAATAAATGTGTCCTATAAATAAATATTTATTTTAAATCTTAAGGAAAACAATAATTTTTCAAAAAGTTAAAGTAAATATGTACTGGGCACTCCAATGGGCACATAAGATACAAAGATAAACTTGGTTCCCAGCCCTCAAGGAGTGTTAGGTATGATAACACAGCCTTATAAATAGTTAATTTCAATATGACTTACAAAACATGACAATAGTATCATATAGTGTTATAGATATAGACTGTAAGAATCTAAACTGGGAGAATCAGGAAAGATTACTTGGGAAAAGGAGTTTTAAAGAATTCTTAAATTGTTTTTCTATGAGGAAAGTTACTAATTTCTAATATAAATTACATTCTACTTATGAAAGAAAAAAGAACTGGATACTAAATAGTTTTTTTAAATTGTATAAATTTGCCTTCCAGTATGTAATGATCTCCTGCTAATTTGTAATTTCTTCAATTTCCTTTGGAAAACACTATTTTATAACTCAACAGCTGTCAGCAAATATCATTTAATATTTACCTTTAATTTCCAATCTAATCAAATTCACTACACTGTTAAGTAATTCCTTTCTTCCATTGTCTTTATAATAAGATCCCAAATTGTCTTACCAGTGTTAGCCTTGAATATTTATTACCATCATAATAGAGAAAAGAAAAGGCACCAGTAGCACAGTATAAGGTTCTTCTTCCTGGTGGTTTTAAACGAACTTTACTTTTTTCATTCTTACAAACAGCCAGCTGGAAGTATTTTCTCCACCAGAGAACAGTTCAACCTAATCTTAAGCCTAGAAATTCTAATTCTGCAATTATCAAACTTAAATTCAAACCAATACATCCTGTCCCCTGGGAATTAAGAAAACTTCTATCATAAGTATAATTCTATTTCTAAATGGTAATATTTTAACAATATTAGATATTCTATAATTTTGTGTTATATATTAAGCCAAGTTCATTAAACTTTGTGCTTCAACATAATGAATAGGATAATCCACTCTATCTGGAAAGATTTAATTGTTGACTCTTCTGTGCTATCAATTAATGACACAGTTATTTCAAATCTAAAAGACAAATACACATATATTTAACAATTGTAAAACCATTACCATATCTCAGCTGTCCTTGGGTAGGTGGTAGAGCTTCCAATTTTTCTAAAGGGGGAAAAAAGGGTGTGGGGCAAGAATTAGTTACTATAGCAAGATTTTGCAATGAAGAAAATACCAGCAGATTTACAAAGTGGGAGAATTCTCTTTAGGTTAATGGACCAGTTATCCATATAGAATATATTAATTGGTATGGATTAAATCACAAGGCAAGTAAACAAAACTGAGCTTAATTACAAGCCTACCATGGACTCTGTAGCCCGGAGTAAATCATTTGTTTTTCATTTTTTTTTAAAGCTCTTACATCTATATAAGCCTGTTTGCATTAATTACAGTAAAGGACACTTCAGAAATACAGATATCTTATTTAAGATGGCAACCCTAGATGACTCAAGAAATATATGTACACAAACATCATTGATAGTGGAAAAATAGTATATTCAAATAGACCTAAATATCCTTTAAAAAGAGGAAAAAATATTTTTAAAGCAGCTATTAATTACAGTTACTTCACTGGATTGTGTTCTGCTCCTTAATGTCCATTGATAATATACTGAAAATTTTTTGAAATCTATACTCCTGGATAATATTGTACACAATAAAACAATAACAAAAAAGTAGGGTATTATTCAAAATCACAAGTAACAATATACTATTTATAATATGTGTTATAAACATACAAACTTTTGAAGTACAAAGCAGAGTATCTTTAAATGTCACCATTATGTCTAAAAATTAGTAACTATTACAGGAAGCAACCTATCTAATCTCATAAAAATAACCATCTCATCATTAGTATAAGTACAAGAGTAAACTACGGTGAAGAGGTAAAGAATTCTACCTTCTTTATCATCAACCAATCCAACAGAATTAATTGATGACATATAGAGAAGAACCCATATAATAGATCACTATAAAGATTTAGTACAAACAGATTGTCCAAGGAAACACATTACAAACTGAATATACATCTTCTAAAATATTTATTTATAATTTATGACAACACAAGAACTAAAGAATTTAGTATGAAAGCAAACAAATCTTCATTGATAATCTACATAAAAAAGGAATATATGGTCCATATTTGTGACTGGCATTTTACTTAAAAAGCACATAGTACCATAATGGCTTTACAATAAGAAATATATATACTAAAACCTAGAGTTTAATAAACTATCATGGTGTTCAGAAAGTTCTAAGAATGCAGATTTGTTTTGTTTTTCCTTTTTTTAGAGGAGTTAAGAAATAAAGATATACTAATCTTTGTAGAATTTTACAACTGATTAAAATGTTCTCCATTCTTTGATTAGCACCATTAACTCAAAATCTACTTTGAAAGCATGCAAATGGTTTTCTAAATTTCTAATTAGGAATACAGGATGCTGCTATACTCCAGAGAATTTTCTGGTGAAGTAAACATGCAAAAGTGGTTACATACCAGAACTATTTGTTAGTTGCATTACTCTCATCATCACTACAGTTCTGACATTGTGAGAAGTCCTTGTCAGTTGACTGGAACATCTTGAAATACCTAAAAATTCAACAAGCAGGACCTTCCCAATAGAATGAGAGTATACAAAGTCCTTGCTTTTACTTCTTCAAATTCCCAGCACATTGAGAAAAATATTAAAAATATTCCACAATGCCTAAGAAGAAAGGATAAGGGCTAGGCAAATGGGAAATGTGTAGTAATAAAGAGAAAGAAAAAAATCAAATAATGTAATCAATATTCCTAATCTTTCTTTCCTACTGCACATAAAGATTAAAAGTGTAAGGCAATGAAATAATGTTAAGAGAAAAAAATACAAAATAAACGAGGTAGAGCAGGGAGGAAAACCACTGGCACAGACATTAAAGTAAAATCAAAGCACAGATTCTGCCTCCTGCTTCACAAAGAACCTAAAGAGTCATAAGAGGAATCATGAAATGAATATTTCCTAGAAAGTGGAAATTTTATTGGAGAGTGTCCATCAAAATGTTTTAAATCACAAATTATTTTTTATTATATTAACTGAATTAAAACAAAACACATTAGAAGTAAAAAAATTAACTGCACAATTTACAATAGAACTTGAAACTAAGTCCAAGGTTTCAGCAATCTATACAGGTTTTAAAATGCAATTGCTGCTAATATAACATCCCTGGAAACAGTCACAATAAGCCCCAGAAGCTTTATTTCCCCACATATATAGCTTGACTTTAATAAATTCCTTTTGACACATTATACACTACCTATACTTATATTAGAAATGTGTTCTGCTCTAATGTTTTATTAATTAGACTATGAAGTTAAAAAAAAAAAAAAACACCAGTTCTTTACATTACTCTCTGTGTGTGTGTGTGTGTGCGCACACACACATACTTTCTTCCTTTCCTGGATACTTTGAAATAATGAGATAACCATTAAGATTATACTTTACACACCATATTTGCCACAGTATTTCCAATAATGGCTGAGTAATCTTTTATCAGACCAATTCTTCTGCTTAGAACTACAAACAAAGATATAATAAATAAATACCTGAAAGCACTGGAAAATGACAAAAAGCAGGTTGATTCTGGAAGGGAATCAACATTTAGAAGAAGAAATGGTACTCAGTAAGTAAGTTTATCTGTTTGTTGCAGTTTTTAGCCTGAAGGAAGGCCCCAATTATAACATAAAAAGCAACTAAACCTCTGATAAGAACTCTTCATTCTGTCTGAAGAACCAGAGGACAGGATGCCAGGTAATCAAAGCAATTAGAAAGTGAAAAAAGAACCCTGGAAAGGATAAAGTCATAAAGGAGTAGCTCTAAATAATGTGTATATATTCCATTCAAATCTGTAGCTGACTCGTGAACCACACACGTGCAGAACAAACTCCAAAAATACCAGCTACGTGTAAAATAAATGAATATTTGAGGGCACCCCAAGAGAGAGAGTTAGTAGTTTCAGCCCAACCATTAATTGCCTGTTAAAACAGACAAACAAAAATCAACACTTTTCAAAAGAATAAAACAAAATCCAGAGCCTCAACAACATACCTAGGATAAATTCCAAAACTACTTCATAAGCAAAAAGGAAAATGTGACCCATTTTCAAGAAAAAGACAAGAGACAGACACTAATCCCATAGTAACTTCAAATGTTAGAATTAGCAGACAAAAATTTTAAAGGAGCAATTAAAATTATATTCAAAGTATAAATGAAAATATGCTTAAATGAATGACAAGACAGGAAATCTCAGAAGAGAACCAGCAAATATTAAAAAGGACCATTAAGAAGTTCTAGAACTAAAAAATATATTATCTGAAATTATAAAATTAACTGGACAGGATTAAAAGCAGAATGAGGGTAACAGAAGAAAGAGTGAACATAACAGAGCAATAAAAATTACTCAGTCTGAACAATAGAGAATAAAAGAATTGAAAAATAATAGACTGTAGTTAAATATCAATAGGTCTAATATATATAAAATTGGAGTTATAAAAGGCAAGGAGAGAAAATAGGAACAAAAAAATTTTCAATAAATAGTGGCTAAAAATTTTTCTAATTTGATGGAAGACAAATATTTCAAGATATTCAGGAAGTTCAGTAGATTTCTGAACTTCAGATAAATATAAAGAAAATTAATCATAAAGAAAAAGGTCTTAAAAGCAGTAAGAAAGGGCACGTTAAATGCAAAAAAAAAACAAAAAAACAAATATGTGAATACAGAGAAAGAAAAAAGAGGTTTTGATCCAGTATTCTATATCCAGAAAAAATTATCCTTCAAGAATGAAGGCAAAATGAATTTCAAGTAAGTTAAGATGTAACTTATATGTACTGTATATGTAACAAGCACATATACAGATGAAATGCAAAGAGAATATAGTCAAAAACCTAACAAATGACTTGAAGAAGAATTCTAAAAAATAGTTAATTAAGCTTAAAGAATGAAGGAAAGGAGAACAGAGAAACAAGAAAGTCGAACAGAAACCAAATAGTAAAATATTAAATTTACATCCAACCATATCGATGGCTTTATTCAATGTTAATGTACTGAAAACTCCAATTAAAAGGCAGAGATTATTCAAATGAATGAAAAAGCAGGATACAACTATATGATATCCATAAAATTACACTTTTCAATAGGTTGAAAGTAAATGAATGGTTAAAAAAACTATCTACGTATACTATACAAAGTGTAAGCTTATAAAGGCTGGGGTGGCTATACTAATATCAGATAAAGTAGACTTAAGCAAAAAGAGTATTACCAGAAATAAAGAGGGACATGGCAAAATGATAAAAGGGTCAATGCATTAAGAGGCATAACCACCATTTGTTTATGTCTAATAACAGAGCTTCAAAATGTATGATATGAAACCTGACAGAATTAAAGAGCAAAATAAACACTTCTACAATTATACTTGGAGATATAAAAGCCTCTCCCTCAGTAATTGACATAAAACTAGGCAAAAATATTAGCAAGATACAGATTATCTGTACGCACCAACCAAGTTGATCTGATTGTTCTTTATACCCAAAGTGCAGGTGGTACATTCACATCAAGATAGAATATATGCTAATTTATAAAACATGTATTAATAAATTTATGATTAAAATCATAAAGAATATGTTTTCTGACTAAAATGGAATCAGTAACAATAAGATATCTAGAGAAAACAAATTTGGGAATTATGTAACATCTTCTAAATACATGGGCCAAAGAAGAAATCAATCGGGAAGTTAGAAAATATGTCAAACTAGGCCAGGAACAATGGCTCACACCTGTAATCTCAGCACTTTGGGAAGCCTAGACAAGGAGTATTGCTTGAGGAGTAGAGTTTGAGACCAGCCTGGGCAACATAGCAAGACTCTGTCTCTACAAAACAATAAAAATTAGCTGGGCATGATGGCATGCACCTGTAATCCCAGCTACCTTAAGGAGGCTGAGGGAGGAGGATTGCTTGAGCCCAGGAGCTCAACATTGCAGTGAGCTATGATGATGCCACTGCACTCTAGCCCAGGCAACAGAGCAAGATCCTGTCCTAAAAAAAAAAAAATTCAAACTGAATAAAAATAAAAATACAATATATCAAAGTTTGTGGAATGCAGTTAAATGAATACTTGGAAGGAAATTTGTAGTTTGAAATAATTATATTAAAAATAAAAAAGGTCTAAAATAAATGATCTATGATTTTATCTTTATAAGCTAAACAAAGAGTAAAGTAAATATAAAATAAATAGTAGAAAGAAGGAAATAAAGAAAGAGCTGACATCAATGAAATAGAAAGCAAAAATAAGGAAAGCAGCAAAGTTAGTTCTTTGAAAATAGGTCAACAAAATTAATAAACCCCTAGCTATGCTGATCAAGAGAGAGAAAACACTAATTGCTAATATTAGGAATATAGGAGGCGACATTGCTACAGATTCTACAGATACTGAAAGAAAATATTATGAATAACATTATGCTGACAAATTCAACTTAGATGAAATGGAAAAACTCCTTAAAAAATACAATTTACCAAAACTGACATAAGGTTACACAAAAACATCTGAATAGCTCTAATAAAACTGAATTTGTTATCAAACACCTTTATATGTACACACACATACACATCCCCCCCTCCAAGCTCAGATAGTTTCACTATGAACTCTATTAAAACATTTAAAGAAAAATCAATAATCACACACAAACTTACTAGGTCTTCTAAAAAACAAAAGATGATAAAATACTTCCCAACACATTTTATGACAGAATAATACTAAAACAAAGTCCTTCATGAACACAGCACAAAAATCCTTAATGCAATGATAAATGTTCTCCTTTCCTAACGTATGTGTTTATTCATAACAGTAGCAAAAATAACTAACATCTAAACTTCCTTACACCCCTTTCTTAGATAGTTCTCACTGAAGGAAAGTTGCTTTTAATTCTATGTTTAGAAATATATAGAGTAGTAAAATTATCTATAAGAATCAATGAGATAATATTTACATATAGGATTCCTTCCCTTAGGTTTTACATTTTAAAGTCTTTGTTAGAGGATAAATAAGATAATTACTACAAACTGTTAAATTTATATTGTATTAAATCAAATGAAAATTATTTGAAATAAGACTATCTTTCTCCTATCTGTTCTTGAGAATTTAAACACAATTTATTATAATGTAAATATGCTATTCATTACAAATCTTGAAAACAAGAAAAATGCTTTGCATATTTAAATATAAGATTTTTCAATGTTTCATTTTGCTTCTGTAGTACAGAATTTTAGAGAAAACAATTTAAAATATTTAAAGTGAATTTACTTTTTTTATTAAAGGAAACTCTAATTTCTTAGAATATACAAAGAATGAAGTATTCCACTTAGTTTTCTAAACCGTAAAGCAACCAGAAAACTGTCTTAGCTTGTAAAGAAAGTACTGTTACTATCTAAGTAAAGTAATATTAAATTTTGAAGAAAGAATATTTCTTTGATGATTTGGACTACTGCTGTGCATCAGAATCATTTTAAAGCTCAATTGTGATTTATTTAGGAGATAAAAACTGAAGAGCACATAAAAAAGAAATCAGGCCGGGCCTGATGGCTCATACCTATAAGCCTAGCACTCTGGGAGGCTGAAGGGAGGATCACTTGAGGTCAGGAATTTGAGACAAGCCCAAGCAAGAGCGAAAGCCAATCTCTACCAAAAACAGAAAAAATTAACCAGGCATGGTGGTGTGCACCTGTAGTTCCAGCTGCTTGAGAGGCTAAGGAAGGATTCCTTGAGCCCAGGACTGTGAGGTTGCAGTGAGCTATGATGACCCCACTGCATTCTATCCTGGTGACAAAGCAAGACTCTGTCCCGGCAAAAAAAAAAAAAAAAAAAAAGAAAAGAAAAGAAATCAGAGGCAGTTTGGAAGAGAATATAAATTAAGGCTTTTCCCCCTCCTGTTTCAGGAATAAAAATGCATGTAGCCCACCTACTATATTTTATTATATAAGTATAAATGTTTGTTTTAAAACAAGGAAAAATCATATTAGAAAGACAATGACAGATAAGAAACAGAAGAAGAAAAAAAAGTAAGAAAAAATGCAGATATTTTCAAAAAGAGATTAAAGAGATTTAAACTCTTTTTAAGACAAGATTTAAAATTTTAAAAAGAGAGTTTCCCAGCCCATATAAGAAAACTCAGATCTGAGTGAAAGAGTTGCTGGGACATTGGTTTTGTCAGTCCTTCTACTGTGTTTGTTTTGTTGATTATTTTACTGGTCTAAACTTGACACCTTTGGATCAAACTCAGTTCTGCACAAAGATACAAAGCACAATGCTAAGAACGCTGAGAAAAACCGATGAAGAGAAATCATCTCCAACGGTGCCAGAGATTCCCAGGTTTTGCTGTAGGACACAGGTCTAAATGTTTCTGTACCTTTGGGTCGTGCTCTGTAAGTTCATTTTAAAATAAATTACTGATCCTTCTCCCTTCAACCCCCTTTTTAACCGAAAGTGGCATCTAGTGGGAGAGGAAATTGGCCAATTGTAGGTTTTAATAAGCTGATTTCTTTTTTCTGTACTAAAAGGTAACCAAGAATAGTTTTTCTTTTAATTGACACATAATTGTACATATTTATGAAGTATAATGTGATGCTTTGATGTATGTATACATAAGACAAATTTTTTGATTGGTAAGATTAAACAGAAGCTTTTCTAAAGACACAAACTTGGAACAATAATTTTAGAACTGAGCCTACATTACTGTAATGATCATATGAGCTCTAACCATATAAGAACAAATATTTCCATTTTAAAGCTCACATTTGGGTTAATCTTGGAAAATTCCTACTAGGTTTTACCAAAATATATTTTAGAATACTTCATAAATAAAGTGTGACATATATTAAAATATTTTTATAAGTGCTATAAGCATACTGAAATTTACCCATTTATATTAAAGGTTAGGGTAAAACAGAAAACTTTTTTTTTTTGAGACAGAGTCTCATCTCACTTTCTTGACTAGGCGAAGAGTGCCATGGTGTCGGCCTAGCCCACAGCAATCTCAAACTCCTGGGCTCAAGCAATCCTCCTGCCTCAGCCTCCCAAGAAGCTGGGACTACAGGTGTGCACCACAATGCCCAGCTAATTTTTCTATTTTTAGTAGAGACGGAGTCTTGCTCTTGCTCAGGCTGTTCTTGAACTCCTGACCTCAAGTGATCCTCCCACCTCGGCCTTCCAGAGTACTAGGATTACAGGCCTGAGCCACTGCACCCAGCCCAGAAAATTCTTTTAAATTATACTTCCCAGGAAAATACAACAAGCAAGTTTTAGAACAGAATCTCTGGGAACAGAACCATCTGCAGCCTAGCCATACAATGTCTTGTGCTAGTTCATGTCTGCATGTCTGTAGTTGTGGCCTTTATTTTTTTTTAAGGTTTCAGTAACCGTTATTTATTTACTTATTTTTTAGTTTAGCAACTCATCCATATTTGTGTGTGTGTGTGTGTGTGTGTGTGTGTGCGTGCGCGTGTGGGTGTGTATGTGTGGATACATAATAGTTGTATATATTTTGGAGGCAGTTGAAGTCTTGCTTGGCCACTCATTTTATTATTTTATTAGGAAATACTATAATACAATTGACACTAAGTACTTGTCATGGGAGTGAAAGAATGAATGAAGTTTGGGGTATGGGACAGGATTACAGATTTCTGTTCTACCACACCAGCATGGATATAAAGATCTGGGATTATCATTTGTGATATACAGTTTAAGAGCAGCTTGATGAAGCAGCTTTGGTATTCTTTGAGAATACCAAACAACAGAAATGAAAGTTAAAGAAATTTTCCAGATTTTAACTGACTTTCCACTGGACAATTTACCTATACGAAACTGAACTAAAAATCACTAAGCCTATAACAAGAATCTTCTTGCAGCAGCAAACATCATGCCATAACCCCTAGGCTTAGTGTTTACTTTCTGACAAGGGAGATGGAACTTCACAGAAAAACTTGCCAGATTCTGAGATATCATTTCCCTTCTCAAGAGGACTCAAGGCTCTCCCCACTCCCAGAAAAGAACTGTTATTTTAAAAATTCTCACATTAAACATACATATGTACACACACAAACACACATACACAATCATGTCTGGTTGTTAGAGACACAGGTTCTGGTCTTTGCTATAACTGACTTTGACCTGTGGTCACTTAATTTCTACGAAATTGCTTTCTTATTGGTGAAATAACATTTACCTCACTTATATGTGTTTTATATAACACTTAGCTGTATCAGTTTTACAGAATTACAACATATACTGCATCTGTCTTCTGTTATTTATGACATCTAATATATCACATTTCCAAATACTACTTTTATCCCTCAAATTAGTTTTAGTTACTGAATCTATAAACACGATGCAGTAATAACCAAGAAAGGAGTCCAAGATCAACAAAAGATAAGAAGTACAGTTGAGGGTAAAACCCAGTTTTCTTGATTTAAAGAGATAAACCATGTGCCTTGCTGTTTGCAAAAACTACTAAAATTCATATAAGTATGCGTCCATAGCAAAGTTAGTGAAATAAACTATCCAAAAACAAACATAATATTAAAGCATAACACAGCTACCTTTAACAATGTTAACTGGAGAAGAGAGGAAGTAATATTTGTTTATCTTCTATCTTCTCTCACTATATTTACCTTTTATAACAAAATTCACTAATATTGAATTCGAGCTCTTTTTCTAGTAATTTGGGTAAGTGAAATTAAAATACTGGGAATTTGAGAACTATAGAGTACACTCAATTACTCATGAATTTGAACAAAATATCTACTTTTAAGAATTCAATAAAACTTTCTCCTTTGACTTTGTTTTTCAGTCAAAACTGACTGCTATACTAGAACTGCAAACATCTTACATTAAATAAGCCATCTTTATGTATAAGTATTACATGTTTATATATTCACAGATATATGAAAAGGATGAGGATATTGAGTTTGGTTTTTATTAACTTAAGAGAAATTTTGAAGTAAAAATTATAAAATAACACTTAAAATACTAAATTCCTTTGGTTCATCTTCAATTATGAAGGTTTTACATATGTATTGTGTAAAGTTAATGAGATTCAAAAAAAGAAAACTAAAATCACCCATCATTTATTAGAAACATTTGATAGGTTAGCCTTCAATCTTATATATATATATATATATATATATATATATATATATATATAAAATTGTATTCTGCCCTTTTCAGAATATTTTGGATATTGTGAAAAATAGTGAATATTTTCCCATATCATTATTTTTAGGAAATAATTTTATTGGTGAAATTTTCTTTCAGCATATGATGTACAGTAGTTTAATTCCATATTACTATATATTTAAATTATATATGTTTTCATATTTTCAAGTAACATTAACTTGTACCTAAATCATTTGTGTTCTGTTGAAAGTTCCCTGGGGTAGATTCCAATAAATGGCATTATTGAACCAAAAAGAAAGAGACAGACAGACAGATATATAATAAAAGATTTTCTAAATTCTGCAAATTATTTCTTAGATATTGTATGCCAAATTACTATCTTGTTGCATTTTTATTTTCTTAATGTTATACTCTGTGAAACATATTTTCCAAATATAGGCAAAATGTCATTAAAACAAAATCCTTGAATGAAATATTAAAATCCCAATTGCCAACTTCTTTTATTTGACAAGATTCCAACAGAAAATACAGGTAGGATAAGTCTAAGAAGTTCAATATAATTTTTAACCTGTATATCTCATCTTTATTATATTTCCCTTTAAAAACAACTTTATTAAAAAAAAAAAAAACCTTGGTCCAATTAACAAGTTTCTAAAACACTTTAGGATAAACTGTGCCTGATGAACTTCTTTTTTACATAAGTTACTCTACTACTAAATTAAATTTGGCCTAGAGCTGCCTTTGTACATAGGGAACTGCAACTTGGTACTTGTAAACAAACTACAACCTAACTAAGAGTATATTCTTGTAACAAGTAGCTGAGTCTTGACCAATCGTAGGCTACAAACTGTTCGGACATGTCCAAATAAGGAAAACAGCAAGCTATAGGCAAAAAGGCTACTACTGTATGTCATATCCTTTTTCTGTCTATAAATACTGCCTCCCAAGATGCTGGGTGGACCCCTCTGAACCTTTATGGGTTCAAGGTGCTGTTCAATTCATGAATCATTCCTTTACACAAATAAACTCTGTTAAATTTAATTAGTCTATGGTTTTTCTTTTAACAGTTTGGCACCAGAAGTGGGATCTGAAGCATACCTCCAACAACCCCCAGGCATACCAAGTAACCAAGCAAAGAACCCCACCAGGGCCCGTTATGACCACTGATCTCTCTGATTTGAGCCCCACAAATTTTTGTTTTGAGCTCTCCAACTTGGAGCACTTTTTATAGGACTCAGTTCAAGATGGGATTGGACCTGATAATTAACTGGACTGGATCCAGCTGGAGGCCTCCAGGTGGTATTTTTCAAAATAGGTTCCCCTAAATCTAAAGAGTCTGTGACACCACTTTCTGAGACACCAGTTAACTTTATGTACAAAAATTATGGACCCAGAACCTGTATATTTTTGGAAAAATGGGTTAACCTTACTGAGGACAACTTAGAATTACAGTGGCCACAATGGCGAAGTTTTAACCTAGGTAAAATCATTCATTTGTGAGGTGTGTTAAAAAAGAAAGAATCCCAAACACCACAAAAGCAATGGGGATGTGTTCTTTAATGTAGGTAGAAGCATCTAAAAGATTAAATGAATCAAAGATTGTCTCTTTAAGAGGTTCCTTACAAAAAGCAAATAAAAAAAAATCTCAAAAGTCTTTTTTACAACTATTATTCAAAAGCTTTAGCCATCTGGACAGGAAATCTCGTTCCATTGGCCAGAAAAATTTGGATCCAGATATTCTTTAATAAATCAGTGAGTTTTATGTACCTGGCATATGGCTAAAATTTTTTTAATGAAAGCTATAAGATCTATTTCTGTTTATATGTTTGTCTGTCTATATGTTATATATGTATATTTTTGTTTATGATATTACCAAATTAAATTGTACAAAAGCTCTATTAAATGGACTTTTAAAAAAGTACTTATATAAATGAAATATTTTCTCAGATAAATAAGAACTAACCCAAATGATTTTCAAGTTCACATGACTTGGGTAATCCCTGATAAATAAGAATACTTTGATTAAAACAGGAATACCTTCAGAGTTGTTAGCATTAAATATAACACAGATGCATGACTTTTCCCACCTGGGTTTACTGGTAAAATGAGCTTATGTTATCTCTACATTACAAAATTTGTCAGCAAGAAAAATAACTTAAGACAATTACTAGCTGTTTAATGTCTCATCTTCATGAATAATCCAAGCATAATTATTAAAAATAAGTTAGGTAGATAAAAGATAAAAGTCCCATGTGAAAGATGTCTTCCCTATACCAGAAGGTTTAACAGTCTTATCATCAAGAATGGAAAGTTGACGCTGAGAAAAATCTGTACAATTTAATTCTCAGGTCTAGTCTAAAAACTTAAGAAGACAGAGATAAAATTTTGCCTCCTCTACAATTTCTAATTACAGAAAGACTAACGATATCTGGGACTCTTAATAAATATGTTCTGCCCACGGACAACCTGAGGCACTAGAGTGCTTCTCCAGAAGAACAAGAACTGGATACAAGACCCAAAAGCAACAGTGTAGCCTTTCCTCTGAACAAGCGCCACCTACTAACAGGGAGGACATGCTGCACACCCTTTTCACAGCACCTACTGACTCATCATACAGGGTGTGGTCGAATCTCACTCACAAACACCACCTACCAGCTCAGAGATTAAACAGGGCGTGTCAATACCCAAACGAAAACCTAAAGGCAAGAAGCAACAACTGATCCAGATGGGAAGAAATCAGCGAAGGAACTCCGGAAATATGAAGAACCAAACGGAAACCACACCCCCAAAGAGGGGCACCAGCCCTTAGAAACGGACACCAACCAAAATCAGGCAACCAAAATGACAGAAGAGGAATTTCGAATGTGAATCTTAAGAAAATTCAACAACCTGCAAGAACAACTGGATAACCAACAAAAAGAAAACACAAAAAGACTCCAGGACCTGGAACAAAAATTCACTAAAGAAATTGAAACAATGAAGAAAAGTTTAACCAAACTCCTGGAAATGAAGAATCAATTCAGGGAACTACAAAACACAGTGGAAAGCCTCAAGAACAGGGTAGATCAAACAGAAGAAAGACTCTCAGACATTGAACATAACACCTTCCAATTAAATGAATCAGTCACAGAGATAGCGTAGAGAAACAAGAGAAAAGAGCAAAGCCTACAAGAGATGTGGGATTATGTAAAGAAACTGAATGTGAGGGTCATAGGGTTACCAGAAGGGGAAGAAGAAAACACTCAAGGGTTGGACAAGCTATTTGAAGATATAATAGAGAAAAATTTCCCAGGCCTTGCTCAAAATCTTGATATACAAGTTCAAGAAGCTCAGAGAACCCCTGGGAGATTCAATGCAAACTGGAAGACGTCACGACATGCAGTCATCAAATGGACCAAAATATCAACTAAAGAGGCCCTTCTAAGAGCTGTAAGATGAAAGAAGAAAGTAACATACAAAGGAAAGACAATGCGAATAACACCAGACTTCTCTAATGAGACTTTACAAGCAAGGAGAGACTGGGGCCCCATTCTCACTCTTCTGAAACAAAACAATGCCCAGCCTAGAATCTTATTCCCTGCAAAACTAAGTTTTGTATATGAAGGAGAAATCAAGACATTCTCAGATAAGCAAAGACTGAGGGAATTCACCAAGACAACACCAGCCCTTCATGAAGTATTCAAAACAGTGTTATCCACAGATCAGCACACTAAACACTCACGAATGTAAATCTACTCAAAGCTAAAGATCAAAGCCCAGACACTACAATGGCTCAAGAGAGAAAACAAAGCAACAAAGTTCAACCCAACATAATCAACAGAAATCTGCCCCACCTATCAGTTATCTCAATAAAAGTGAATGGCTTGAACTCCCCACTCAAGAGACATAGGCTGGCCGAATGGATAAAAAAACACAAGCCAAGTATCTGCTGCCTTCAGGAAACACATCTAACCTGCAAGGATGCAGTTAGACTAAAGGTAAAGGGGTGGAGAACAATATTTCAAGCAAATGAAAGCCAAAAGAAAGCTGGCGTGGCGGTGCTGATTACAGATAACTTAGTTTTTAAATCAACAAAAGTAATAAAAGACAAAGAAGGTTACTATATAATGGTGAAGGTTATAGTTCAACAAGAAGACATAACAATTCTAAACATATATGCACCCAACCTTGGTGCACCGAGATTCATAAAGCAAACTCTACTTGATCTAAACAAATGGATAAACACCACCACCATAATAGTAGGAGACTTCAACACCCCACTGACAGCACAGAACAGATCCTCCAAACAGATAATCAACAAAGAAATAATGGACTTAGACAGAACTCTAGAACAAATGGGCCTGACTGACATTTACAGGACATTCTACCCCAAAACCACTGAATATATATTCTTCTCATCAGCTCATGGGTCATTCTCTAAGATTGACCATATCCTAAAACACAAAGCACGTCTCAAACAATTTTAAAAAATAGAAATTATATCATGTATCTTTTCAGACCACAGTGGAATAAGTGTAGAAATCAATCCTAACAGGAGTTCTCATTTCTACACAAAGTCATGGAAACTAAAAAACTTTCTCCTCAATGATGACTTCATCAAGGAGGAAATCAAGATGGAAATAAAAAGATTCCTTGAACTAAATGACAAAGGTGACACAAGTTACCAAAACCTGTGGGACACAGCTAAAGCAGTCCTGAGAGGAACGTTTATTTCCATAAATGCTATATCCAAAAGTCGAAAAGATTACAAATAGACAACCTAATGAATCGTCTCAAAGAGCTGGAAAAAGAAGAACAGACCAACCCCAAACCCAGCAGAAGAAGTGAAATCATTAAGATCAAATCAGAACAAAATGAAAATGACAATAGAGAAACTATAAGGAAGATTAATAAAACAAAAAGTTGGTTCTTTGAAAAAATAAACAAAATTGACACACCATTGGCTAGACTACCAAAAAGCAAAAAAGAAAAATCTCTAATAAGCTCCATCAGGAAAATAAAGGAGAAATTACAACTTATGCCACAGAGATACAAGATATAATTTATGAATACTACAAAAACCTCTATGCACACAAACTGGAAAATGTGGAGGAAATGGACAATTTCTTAGAAACACACAGCCTCCCTAGGCTCAACCAGGAAGAAATAGAATTCCTGAACAGATCAATATCAAGTATTGAAATTGAAACAGCAATAAAAAACCTTCCTAAAAAGAAAAGTCCTGGACCAGATGGTTCACATCTGAATTTTACCACACCTACAAAGAACTGATGCCTATCCTGTAGAAATTATTCCACAACATCGAGAAGGATGGAATCCTCCCCAACACATTTTATGAAGCGAACATAACCCTGATACCAAAACCAGGAAAGGATGCAACAAAAAAAGAAAACTACAGACCAATATCCCTTATGAATATAGATGCAGAAATTCTCAACAAAATCCTAGCCAATCAAATCCAGGTGCTTGTCAAGAAAATAATCCATCACAATCAAGTGGGCTTCATCCCAGGGATGCAGGGATGGTTCAACATATGCAAATCTATAAATGTAATTCACCATATAAACAGAAGCAAAACCAAAGACCATATGATCCTCTCAATAGACACAGAGAAAGCATTTGACAAAATTCAACATCCTTTTTTGATAAGAACACTCAACAAAATAGGCATAGACGGGGCTTATCTAAAAATGATACCAGCCATATATGACAAACCCACAGCCAATATCATACTGAATGGGGAAAAACTGAAAGCATTCCCACTTAGAACTGGAACAAGACAAGGCGGCCCACTATCTCCACTTCTATTCAACATAGTGCTGGAAGTCCCTGCTACAGCAATCAGACAAGAGAGCAGAATTAAGGGCATCCAAATGGGAGCAGAAGAGATCAAACTCTCACTCTTTGCTGATGACATGATATTATACCTAGAAAATGCCAAGGATTCAACCAAGAGACTCCCTGAACTGATAAATGAATTTGGTGAAGTCTCAGGATACAAAATCAATACACAGAAATCAGAGGCATTCATATACACCAACAACAGTACAAGTGAGAACCAAATCAAAGACTCAATTCCCTCCAAAATAGCAACAAAGAAAATAAAGTACGTTGGAATACATTTTACTAAGGAGGTAAAAGACCTCTACAGGGAGAACTATGAAACACTGAAGAATAAATAGCAGAGGATGTAAACAGGTGAAAGAATATACCATGCTCATGGGTCGGCAGAATCAACATTGTTAAAATGTCTATACTATCCAAAGTGACCTACAGAGTGAATGCAATCCCTATTAAAATACCATCACCATTTTTCACAGATATAGAAAAATTAGTTTTATGCTTCATATGGAACCAGAGAAGACCCCGTATAGCAAAATCAATCCTAGGCTATAAAAACAAAATAGGAGGTATCAATTTACCAGACTTCAAACTATACTACAAGGCTATAGTCATTAAAACAGCTTGGGACTGGCACAAGAACAGGGACATTGACCAGTGAAACAGAACAGAGAACCCAGATATAAAACCATCCTCATACAGCCAACTAATCTTCAACAAAGCAGACAAAAACATAAACTGGGGAAAAGAATCCTTATTCAATAAATGGTGCTGGGGAAACTGGATAGCCACATACAGAAGACTGAAACAGGACCCACACCTTTCACCTCCCACAAAAATCAACTCACGCTGGGTAACAGACTTGAACATTAGGTGTGAAACTATTAGAATTCTAGAGGAAAACGTTGGAAATACTCTTCTAGACATTGGCCTAGGCAAAGAATTTATGAAGAAGACCCCAAAGGCAATCACAGCAGCAACAAAAATAAACAAATGGGACCTGATCAAATTAAAAAGCTTCTGCACAGCCAAAGAAACTGTCAAGAGAGCAAACAGACAATCCACAGAATAGGAGAACATTTTCACAAACTACACATGCGATAAAGGGCTGATAACTAGAATTTATTTAGAATTTATTTAACTAGAATTTATTTAGAACTCAGGAAAATCAGCAAGAAAAAAATCAAACAACCCTATCAAAAAGTGGGCAAAGGACATGAACAGAAATTTTTCAAAAGAAGACAGAATAAAGGCCAATGAACATATGAAAAAATGCTCAACATCTCTAATTATCAGGGAAATGCAAACAAAACTGCAATGAAATATCACTTATCTCCAGTAAGAATGGCCTTGATCAAAAAGTCCCCAAACAATAAATGTTGGCATGGATATGGAAAGATACACTGCTCCTATACTGCTGGTGGGACTGCAAACTGGTTCAGTCTCTATGGAAAGCAATATGGAGATACCTTAAAGCGATACAAGTAGATCTACGATTTGATCCAGCAATTCCACTACTGGGCATCTACCCAAAAGAACAAATGACACTCTACAAATGGGACACCTGAACTCAAATGTATATAGCAGCACAGTTCAAAATTGCAAAGGTGTGGAAACAACCCAGGTGCCCATCAATACATGAGTCGATTAATAAAATGTGGTATATGTATACCATGGAATACTATTCAGCTTTAAGAAACAATGGTGATATAGCACCTCTTGTATTTTCCTGGATAGAGCTGGAACCCATTCTACTAAGTGATGTATCTCAAGAATGGAAAAGCAAGCACCACATGTACTCACCAGCAAATTGGTATTAACGGATCAACACTTAAGTGGAAATATAGGAATAACATTTATCGGGTGTCGGGCGGGGGGGCACAGGCAATATACAAAACCTTAACATTTGTACCCCCATAATATGCTGAAATAAAAATAAATAAATAAATATGCCCTGTGCCACACTGACAAACTGTGCTATAAGAAAGTACATATACTTTCAGAAATTATGACTTATAGATTTGCCAATCTTTAGATTGCTCGTGTGACAGTTCACAATTGCTTGCCTGCTAGTGTAATCAGGAAATTAAGTTCACTGATGGTTAAGAATTCTAATATATGTAAGTAAAATAACAACTTTCTAAATTATTAGAAATAATATGGGAAGCAAGTATACAAGGAAGGTAAAACATGCTTTTGGTAAACTATAAAGTATAAGAATGTTTTGTTTTGTTAAGGGAAAAAGAAAGTAATTTTTATTTTAAAGTAGAATTACTGGTTGTTTCAAATAAGCTGAAAAGTATAAAAACAAAAACAATGTATAAGAAAGTTGTACATTTGTGATAGATGAATCTTATAAAAAAATTTTAAGTGTGATCAAGCTGGCTAAGATTAGAAGAGAATTATCTGTAAGTTTTTCTAAAAACTAAACATTAATAATCAAAAGTATAGTGATGCAAAAGTAGAATTTAGTCCCCTGTGTTAAAACAATAAGGTTTTCTTAAAGTAGTGGTCTGCTCTTAATAGAAAATTGTGAAAGGTTTTTTTTTTATCTTTTAGGTAAATTGGCCTACAAAGCAAAGATTCTATGTTTTACCAAGGAAATTTCATATGCTTCATGTTGCTTTTATTAGGTTTTTGATCACTTAAGAAAACTGTGTCTTCTCTGTTAAAAGAGCTAAGGTTTTCTACAACTATGTAACTTTGTAAAAAACCTTAGGTGATACATTTCGAGCACCTGATGGATCATTTGAACACTTGCAGATGAATTTCATTCAATTGCCACCTTTTAATGTATGTTTTCTGATTATATGGAAGCTTTCCCACATGGGAAAGCCAATGCTGTAACAGCAGCTAAAAGGTTATGAGAAATGTGTTTTCTTATGGGACATTCCTAGAGAAATTTCCAGTGATAGAGGTATACCCATTTAACTGGATGAGTTATAAAACATTTGAATAAGGTATCACAAACACAATGGTATTAAGCAAAGTTAACGAAATTGACTAAATTGCCTTGATCAATGGTATTACTTATTGATGGTAATCAGATCCACTCCCACAACATATAGTGATCCCTTTTGAAATAGTTACTGGAAGGCCTATGTCTCTGACAAGAGAACTTTATGTATTTCTCCCTCTTATAAACCCTGATATGAATCAAAATAATCACAAAGCTTTGTGTATTATGCCAAAGTATATTTTCACCAGGTAAAAGAAGCTCTTTGTGATCCACCAACTGATGACAACCATACCTTTCAAGATCTAGAATCTGGAAATTGGGTCTTTTGGAAAAAAACACCATAGAAAGTCCACCCCTGAACTCCATTAGAAGGGATGATATTGAGTTCTTCTCTGCAGCAAAACTTCAGGGCCAGAAGTCTTAGATCCACATCTCTTAACTCAAGAGGGCCCCTCTAAACTCTTGGGACTGTATACTCACCAAAGACCTCAAAGTAAAGCTGGCTAGGAAAGTTTTATTCTCCCCCAGAAACAGATGGCCTCCTAAATAAAAACAACTTTTCCAAGATCACATATGAAGACTTTTCTGTCACCATGAAATTTTGTATTTTGTTTTATTTGATTTTTATGAAAGGGAGAATTGTGAGGAGGGCTGTTCAGTTTCCTTGCTTTTTTATTTTTATTGTTGAGACAGAATCTCATTCTGCTGCCCTAAGGGGAGTGCAGTGACATCATTATAGTTCATTGCACCTTCCAACTCCCGGGCTCAAGCAATCCTTCTGCCTCAGCCTCCCCAGCAGCAGGGACTGGCATGTACCACAATGTTGGAACTGGGTATTTTTCTTTTATGGTAGAGATGGTGTCTCACTCTTGCTCAGGCTAGTCTCTATCTCCTGAACTCAAGCAATCCTCCCGCCTCAGTCTCCCAGAGTACTAGGATTACAAGTGTGAGCCACTGTGCTTAGCCACCATGAAATTTTTGTCCCTTTTCCTCCTTTGCCTCTGTTCCTTTTCTGCTTATAAATCCCAAGATAATGCAATAATTAAGATTTCATAATGCAATAATTAAGAGTATGCAATAATTAAGATAATGCAGGTAACTTAGTTGAATGAAGGATATATCGTGTTACTAACAATTGGCAAAACCTACAGTGAAGGTTTTGCAGTTAAATTAGGCCAGAAATTGCATAAGAAAACCAAAGGAAAGATAATTCAACAGATTATAGATATATTATAAGCTTTATCCCTTAACTGTTGAAAGCCTCCAACCATTAGCTTCCATGATTCAATAATGGAGCCTTAGATAAATACTACTAGCCCTTCCCTAATATGACCCCTAACATACAAGGCATCCTACAGGAAGCTGTCTGTTGTGCCCCTCCAGGATATATTTTTATCTGTGGAGGATTTAAGAATCAACCATATATATGAGTAACTCCATGTATGAATCAGTGGAAAATAGGGGGGCTGATGTGGAATAGCGATTCTAAAGGTACCACTGTCACTCCATAACCAATTGGAAACTAAACACTGGTCTATACCTCTTAATTTGCACAAGGAAACAGGAATTTTCCAGCAGGTGTGAATCCCTCTAAAGAGGCATCTTTTGGTTAAATGCCCCATCCCTGGGTTGGCATAAATGTAAATATGGTGATGATTAAAAATATGTCTCAAACATTAGCTACTACAGCTCATTCTACTGCAAAGGCTATATAGTTGCTCAACAAATTTCTTTAAATTCTCTTGTTTAAGTTGTTTCCAACAACATGATTGCTGTGAACTATCTGTTGCTGAAGAGGGAAGAGTGTGCGCAATAGCTAACACTTCCTGCTGCACTTGGATGAATATATATAATAGAAAAAATCAGTTGCCAGAAACCAACAAACAAGCTACTTGGTTAAAACAAGAAGATTCCTCTTCTAGATCATTTTGATATATTTGATTTGGTTTGGTTCAATTCATGGAAGCTCCTGTTAAGGAGTGAGAATACTTTGGTCCCTCAGTATTAATATTATCCTTCTGATAGTCATCATAATAGCCTCCCTGATGCACTATATCCTATCAAGAGGATATATCCTCCCTGAAGCACTATATCCTCTTAAATGCTCATATGCAGCCATCCATTCATTATATGTCAAATGGTCTGCAGTTAGAATAATGAAAACACAAGAGAGAATGTAAAAATTCCACTGGCCTGACATCAAGAACTGTGAATTTGGCCGGGCGCAGTGGCTCATGCCTGTAATCCTAGCACTCTGGGAGGCAGAGGTGGGTGGATCACTGGAGGTCAGGAGTTCGAAACCAGCCTGAGCAAGACTCCATCTCTACTAAAAATAGAAATTAATTGACCAATAAAAAATATATATATACAAAAAAATTAGCCAGGCATGGTGGTGCACGCCTGTAGTCCCAGCTACTCGGGAAGCTGAGGCAGAAGGATTGCTTGAGCCCTGGAGATTGAGGTTGCTATTACCTAGGCTGATGCCACGGCACTCACTCTAGCCTGGGCAACAAAGTGAGACTCTGTCTCAAAAAAAAAAAAAAAAAGAACTGTGAATTCCATACTGAGACCAAAGAAGTCCATTATGATGGTGCCAAAGAGTTGTATCAATACCCAAAGTTCTGGTCAATCGTTCAAAATTGAGAGGCTGACCAAAAGGAGGAAACTGTTAAATTAAAATGGGACCTAAAGCTACCTCCCTATCTACATAGCAAACTGCAGTCTAACTTGGTATGTAAACACACTGCAACCTAATTAAGAGTATATTTAGCCTCAGCCAATCATAGCAGCTGAGCTTTCAGCATATCATAGGCTGTAACTGTGCAGACACATTCAAATAAGGCAAATACCAAACTATAAGCAAAAAGGCTACTTCTGTATGTCACTTTCTTTTTCTGTCTATAAAAACTGCCTCCTCACTTGCTGGGTGGAGCATTCTGAACCTTTATGGATTTAAGGTGCTGCCTGATTCATGAGTCATTTCTTTGCTCAAATAAACTCTGCTAAATTTAATTTGTCTAAAGTTTGTCTTTTAATACTACTGAGAGATCCATTAAATTTAAAATCAAAAGATATTGGTAGAAGAAATGTAAGTGAAACACCTATAGTTTCTATATTTTAGTCTCCATTATAAAATAATAAAATGTATTTACAACAATGATGGTGCTGGAAAACAGAAATAGGCCCCACAGCATATAGAATGAGTTCAATTATTTGATAGAAATTATAACATCATTTTCATTGTTGAATCTTCCATTAAACTTAACCATACTTTACAAGGTATAAATCCAAACCTGAAATAAAAGAAAACCTAAGAAAAAAAAAAAAAGAAGAGTCTATTTCCTAGTCTATTTTCTTTCACAACAATGATAATTCTTAATATGATAACTTATTTCAGTGTATTACCATGGATTTAAAAATCAATATAAAGTCACAAATCAAGGGAAAAATTCAAAATCATTTATAACAAACTTAGTAAGAAAAGTACCAAAGCAACTTCACCTTGAAGTGACATAAAAGGAACAGTTTAATGCACTATTATTCCTTTATTACAATAATAATCTTTAAATGTCCAGTTAGTTTCTGATCTTTGATCAGAAACAACCCTCTCTGGCATTGTTTTCAAGAAAGTACAGGAAGTAGACTTGGCAGCACCAATCACATTCTGGACTAATAAGTGATCTATGAAAAGAACAGAGATGAAACTAGTGTGTTTAAGCAACAATTTGGGGACTAAGAGTCACAGTTACCCATATTTCTGAATATTATTTATGAATAGCTGCTTAGTCTTTTAATAGAACCAAAAGTTCAAATGGATAAGGTGAAATCTACAATAAATATATAACACATTAAAGAATACAAACTTAAAATGCAAACCATGCTGTATGTAAAATAATTTGAGCAAATCAAATTAAATGCCAAAAGGTTTATGATGCACCAAAAGGGATTTATAAAGCTACACAGCAAAAAATTTTTAGAAGAAACAAATTAATATGTAACATACTTACAAAAAATGACATTCAAAATTAAAAAATGAGCACTTGTTAGAAACAGCAAAGAATTTAACTCAGTAAAGTTAGTAGTAAATTAATTTAATAAATTTTAATTAACAGGTCCTTTTAGATAAAAACTTTAATTGTAAAAGGACTTAATTATTTTTACTTAATGTGTACCTTAAGTAAAACTCATAAAACTGTTTGAGTGTGATCTTATAATTTTATTTAGCATTTAAAATTATATTACATAGAAAAGAAATTTCTACTTAGATCTTTTTAAGAATTAATACTACCACCTCACTAACCTTCTGCAGAGCTTACATGTGACCTGGCATTTCACTGCAGCGTAGACTGGTAGTAAATAAAATTATGGGAGGTCATTGTTTTGGACTGAGCTCATGCACTAGGCCCCAACAGACCAAGCCAAAATGGAGTCATTCGCGCTAAATGCAACACAAACTAAAATTTTAAGGAAACAGATAAATCCTAAAACAGACCAGGTTTTGGTTTTCTTCTGAAAACGAGATTCCAACACAGGAAGTCCCCTCTACTCTAACCTTACAAAAAAAAGCTGAAGTCCTTGTTCCCGCCTTACTTACAAAACCCAGCTTTGCTATTTCCCAGTGGGAGTTAAGACAAAATAAGTCCATTTATGATGATGACATCAGTGCCGAAAATTTTGGTCAATCACTCAAAATTGAGAAGTTGACCAAAAGGGGGGAATTGTTCAATTAAGTTTAGCCTAAAGCTGCCAGCTTACATATTTTAAGTTTAGCCTAAAGGTTTCTCTGTATGTAGTAAACTATAATCTAACTGGATGTGTAAACAGGCTGTACCCTACTCTTGTGCCAATCACTGAGTTTCAACCAATCAAAGGAAGCCAACTGTTCAAACCATATTCAAATAAGGCAAATACTGTAACCAATGGCTGTTTCTGTATCTCACTTCCATTTTCTGTGTGTCACTTTTCTCTTTCTGTCCATAAATCTTCTTCAACTACGTGGCAGAGCTAGAGTCTCTCTGAATCTATTCTGGTTTGGAGGTTGCCCGATTCATGAATCATTCTTTACTTAAACTCTGTTAAATTGAATTTGTTTAAGGTTTTTCTTTTAACGCTGGTATCTAGAGGCAACTAATGAATTCCAGGCTAATGAAGGTCAATGGTATAATAGGTGAGGACAGGAATTGGACAATAGTAGTGATGGGGAAAACTACGGTGTCCAATTAATCATCACCTTTATAAACTACATTCATATACTAACCCATTAATTGTTTAACTCTGGCTTAGCAGTAAATACTAGAGGTACAATAATTTATTTTTCTTATTTGATGTCATAGTGAATTTCTTAGGATAATCAAACATATTGATTGCTCTTCAAGTCTAACTTAAGTACTTGGAGTAATTACATACACTATTTAACACAGAGATTATATTTCTTCTCTTCCTTCATGCCTGTGAAAGATGGTCAAAGAAAATAATTACTATATATAATGCTAGGCCTTTTTTTTAAGGCTAAGATATTAAAACAACAGGACAACTTTTAAAAAACAGGTCTTATTGCTTTTACTTGTTAGGTATACAGATAGTACTACATAACATTTAGTTTAAAACATCATATAGCTATATATAATATTGTATATGGAAAGCTTAAAGTAAGCTAGAAAAAAATAACATATCTAGGAACATCATAAATGGTAGATGTGTGAGTATGGCTATACAGGTTCCCAAAAGACATTCATTTTTAAAACAAATTTGCTTAATATCTAGGAAGCAGCAGAGATTTTTCAGTTGATATATGACCTTTTTTCCCTTTCAGTCATTCCCCAGATAAGAATTCTTTCGTAGAATGGTGAAGCTGAAAGGATTCTCAGAAATCACTTGCCATTAGTTTTCAACATGGAGTGGTCCCTCCCATTAGAAGACACTTAGAAATGCAGGGTCGTTTGGGGATGTAATAATGACCAGGAAATGCTACTAGCATTAGAGATCTGTCCTACAATGTACAAGAGGAGTCTTTCATGATGAAGAATTATCTAGCCCAAATATCAATAGCACATCCACTGAGAAATACTGACTTAATTCTCCACTTTGAAGATGCAGCCACTTAGAGATGTTAAGTGACTTATTCAAAGACACACAACTGGATCCAGAACTCAGATTCTCATTCATTTTTTCTACTTCTCTTTCAACTCAAATTCCTAATAGAGAAACATGGAAGAATCAGGAATCAATACATGGACATATACATAAAACATCGTCAAAACACTGGCTATGCATTAATATTTGAAAATGAATCAAAACTGCAATTAACTAAAACACTAATATCCTTTCCAATTTGCCTCTTTTTTTCTCCCAAGAAATAATTCCCCTTCAGATAAAACATTTTCAAAAATCCATTTAAGTCAGAAGGGGAGAAAACCAAATGATTCATCATGGTTACCAAATAAAACATTTTTTGAATGGAGGTATTACATGGTTTCTGCTGGTTTCAGAACAACTGGATAGTCTATAGTCTAGGGCTGATCCACTGTTGACCCTGAAGAAATCTGTAGTGAAAAAGAGCACTGAACTAAAAATCCAAAGGACTTGACATGAAATCTCTACTCTGATATGTAACTACTTGCCAAATTTTGAACAGGTCACAAACCCTTTATGTCTCAGTTTTATGTTATACAAAATGAGGGGTTCAGTTCTTGGAGATCCCTTCAAGCTCTAAGGTTCTAGTCTATATTTCTTCTTTATTGCACATAAGTAGATTTCTAAAAATTGAGAGGTACCACCTAAACATTCATAAAGAAGCATACTACAATAAGTAGAGCTATAACTAAAGACTGAGTCTCAAAATGTAAGTCCTACTTCTAGTTTAGTTATCATTCAGCAGTACCTTACCTCCTATTGATATCACTTGCCCTCCTGTATAGAATAAGTATCATTTATTTTTCTCTACATAGTGTATGTATATGTAAACATACTATGCCTCTACATTTCTCTGAAGCTCTTAGAGCTTAGTTTTTGCTTTTGATATCATATATACAATTAAAGTTCTATTTAACTCTAATTCTTACAAAATTTCAATTGGTACCTAAAATAGTTCAGATTCCTTTTTATACACTGTATTATACTTGTTAGGCAATGTGTTAAATATAGTAATCAGAAATAAATAAAATAGGGACAGAGATATATTTATTTTAATCTTTTTCTCTCTCTCTCTCTGTCCTCCCCACCCTTTCTTACCATTCTCTCTCTTCCCACTCTTACAATTCTACCACTACCTGTCTAAGCAACCTGAGTTAGATATGAAGCTGTATGGAAGCTGAATGTAAAAAATTTTCATGAATGGCCTTAAAATGAACTTATATAAGGCTTTCAAACTATTCAAGAATGTATTTTTAAAATACTGAACGTTTCCTGAAGTTCAATTACTTAAATACAGTTTCTGTTTGCAATATTCTGAAGATTTCCTTATGTGTGGTCCTTCTATCCTACTCATTCATACTAAAGAAATTCATAGCCTTTGTTGCTTCTTATGCTTCAGTTGCTATGGTTACTTCAACAATTTTTAAAATACATTATTTAAATTTAATTAAATATAAATGATTTTGTCTTTCCTTACAGTTATAAATTTAATCCTTCGGTTAGTTAAGCATGCAATCATTGTTCCATCATATAGACAGTCTAAAACACTAACACAAAAAAACCCAAAAAAATTTAAAAAAGCATTCTATTTCAAACAAGCAAGAAGTTCTATCAAGTAGATGCTTTGCTATTTGCAATAAACATGTGACAAACAATTAACACTGTAATACCGTACTATACCAAAACTATCAGGAGTTTCTGCTGATGATACCTCCTTCGCACGCTTCACAATGGCAATCTCAGGTTTGGGATATCTGCATGCTAAAAATATTTCAAAAGCAAAATGTATTAAAGCAATAAAGTAAATAAAACATGTATAAATTAAAAAATGTATATGAAACTTAGAAGTGACACATGGTGATATATAGGCAGTCCTGCTTTGCACAGTAGAGTGGGGCCATAAAACTGATAATACAAGCTTAACTGTGCAAAGTGGTTTTAATAACGAATGGGAAAAATTAACAATTATTTGTGACCTTTAAATTTTTTTATGAAAATATTATAAACTCTCTTATTGATAGGTATAAATGTAAAGAGAAATTCTGAAAATAGTAAAACTGCTTATTTAGTATATTGTAATTTAAAATAGTGGAAACACTGATAATTAAAAGTGTTTTGTTTCTTTGAAAAACTTTATCAAAAGTAGTTTAAACAGTGCTAGTCCTCTTCTTATCATATAACTTCTCATATAATATGGAGGCAAGCATCTTTCCTATACCTTGGTGAATTTTCATACTCCTTTCTAAGTCTGGATTGTCTTACATTTTATCCTTTGCATTTTCAATGACACGAAACATCTCCAAGAGCTCCTTAATATAAACTCTATAGCAGGGTCACTTCCTCTGGAACATCTTCATCTTTTCATTACAACCTCCTTACTCTCCTCGTTTATGTCCATAAATTCCCCTTTCCTAAGCTCTGGCTGCATATCTGGAGTCTCTCAAATGGCAGCAGTGCGATGGCAGTGTCCACATTCCGATAGTCAGCTATTTCTTCTACATACTATTTACATTTGATTGAAATTTCACTTCAGCATTATTACTTTTTGTTTCTTGGCTGCATTTGCATCTTTTTTGGTCAATTCCCTTTTGATTATTCATTTTTCTAAAAGATCATATGGGTTTATCACTGGGCGACAAGAAGGAAACACAACAACAGGCTTTGTTGTCTGTGTGTGAACTGAATAACAGATGCACAGTGACCAATTACTGACGGACTGTGAAAGAAGTGGTGTGATTGATCATGATCATAATGTAAATCTGTTTTCACACAGTGATTTGTCTACTGAGGAGCTGGCAGCAAAGTTTGTACTTTACGTAATTACTCACAGTAATACTGTGGCAAATGAAATTCGAACCAAGTTGTTGGGGACCGTTGTTATTTAACTAAAACATGTTTCCTGAGATTCATGCATATGGGAACCATGCAAAGCAAAGACTGCCTGTAATAATAAAAAATGAAATATTTCATCATATAAATCCAGAAATATAATAGGTCATTAGAATTTAATATATATTATTTTTTCTATATATATAATGCAAATTCATGGAAAATAAAAGGGAAGATTCTTTTCCTTAGAAGTTAAATGTTTTCGGGGGGGTGGAGAAGAAAAAAAGAAGTTAAATGTTTTCTACTTAATAACCTTGAATTTATTATCATTCAACTATCAGACAAAGAGTAGCTAATCTATAATGAGCAGGGTTCAATGATTAAATTTTGCATTTAAAAATTTAAAAAACTTTACCATAAATCAACTGTTTTTTTTTAATTTGCCTTTGTATTCATAGCTGAAGAAAAAAACTTCTTCAAGTTTATTTTTGAAAAATTTGCAGAAAATAGCCCCTGATCTCAAAAGGTTACATGGAATCAGTAGGATGTACACACAGACATGAGATGATCAGAGACCAGTGTAAGTTTCCAGAGGATAGAAATTTTATCCCTAAGTAAGAGATAGCCTCCAAGAAGAGGTAGGATTTAACTTTAAAACACTGTAGGATTTTAAAAAGTAGAGGGAGGGGAGGTTTCCCTTCTCCTTCCCCTAAAATTCAGTCCAAAAGCCATGAGGTGGGATTGAGTGAGGTAGGCAGCTGTGTAGAATGCAAGGGAAGCTAGAGCAGCCAGAACCAAGGCTTCAGAGCTCAAGCAGCCTGAGAGTGTATCCACACAGGGGGTCAGTCTGGCACAAGGTGTCAGAACCCAGTTGGATTGAGAAACACTTCCACATGGTAGGAGGGAGGTAATTGTGGTTCAGGGTGTCAGTGTCCAAGCTGAAGTCTGAAGGGCATCTGTATAGGAATATATTGGCAGTAGTGGTGACAGGATATTGGTGACATATAGGAGTAGTGATCCAAAAAATAAAAATATTCAGGATAATAGGAGCCAAGTATTTCTCCATCAGGGAACAGAGTTAGAAATACAGAAAGTGAGAAAACTAGAATGTACCCTGTGATGTTAGACTGGCATTGAAAAAATTGTTATGAACTCTTATTTTATAATATATAATATATATATAATTCGGCCAGTTTGCAAAATCTACCACATCTTACATTACCACTATCATATCTGCTAGCCTGTTTCCTTTCACAATTCAAGCATGCCTGAGTTTATTATTTATGTGACTTTAATTCTTTCCTGCCTTAAAAATAAAAACAAAAATACCTTCTATAGGCTTGCTACTCAAAATGTGGACCCTAGACCTGCAGCACTGTAATCCCTGGGAACCTGTTAGAAATGCAGACTCTCAAGCCCCACCTCAAATCTAATGAAACATAAATTGCATTTCACTAAAGAGTCCCAGATGATGTATACACATTAAATTTTTGGAAGCAAGGTTCTAGTTTCCACTGTGCGATGTAAAGAGCTGTTAATACAACAAACATTGTCCCATACCCTTACAATGAAGTCAAATTCAATTCAAATTCATGACTTATACAGAACCCATAAGAGAACTGAAGTTACAGGGCAAACAACTACCCCAAACTCAAGAGAGGCAAGCACCTGCAAAGATAGAGGGGACATTAGTACTTGCTTTCTTGGGATAGACACAACTGGACACCTTTAAAAAAGTACAACTAGAACAGCAGGGAAACAGGCTCAGGTAGAGTGAGAAGTTGTGAGACAGTATGAAGCCACTAGGGTACACATAAATTGGGAAAGTCCACATCTTCTTGCAGGTTCTTTGCCACAAATCCCACCAAACACAAAAAAAGATTAGAGAGAGAGCCCTATGAAAGCATCCATGTGGTGGAAACCTGAGGGGAGAATAGCAATTACATAGGAGGAACATGAAATTCTACCTGGATCCTTTTCCCAGTCTCTCCTATGAGTCAAAAGCCTTAATCTGTAAGAAGGGAAAAAAATACTGTCATCCTTAGGGCAGGTAGGGTGACCTACCCACTACTGCCTTAGTTTTAGCACTTAAAGTCCCACATCCCAGAAAACTCTTCCCTGTGATACAAAAAAGTTCCTTTTTAGGTGATAGGTGCAGAAGGTTGTGGGAAAAGTATAAAACCCACACAATGACCCCCAAAATAGGGATAAAATCAATACTGTTTTTAGTATTAAATGGATCTGGCATAGATTATTTCCATCCCTTAGTTGCTATCACCGATCTTTTTTTTTTTCCCTTGACCACTGATGTTGGCAACCATGATTTGCAGTTCAAAGTTATAGACCACCCATTGTTGTATCACTTCTAGTGATGCCACTTAAGTGTACAACTTAAGTACATTATAATTGTGAACATTAGCAATACGTCTTTGACTTTGGTTATGAACTAACTGTTGTGCTTTGTATTGACATAGTACTACTTCATTTTTAACATTGCCAATATTGTGACCATGTTTTCTATGAGTTTAGATATAAAAATAAGAAGAATGACAATACAAACACCAGCATGACTAGAACAGCACTAACAGAAGGTAAATAACCATGTTACTTTAATGACCAACGGAAGAACACATGTCACTAGATTTGAGAGGTAAATAACCAAAGCAGAGCATATTGCACAATGTGCAGGAAAAAAATTTGGGATTGGGCATATGGAAAAGAGGATGTGAAAATACATATGGAGAATGAATGTTACAAATCCAGGATTAGACAGGTAAGTACTAAATCATTAATTGCCCCTCAATAGAATTAACTCTATTCTCTATTTCTCTCTTCCCATCTGAAATTAGGCTATATATAAATATCTGGGCCCCACCGGGATATTGTATGATTACTCTGTAATTCTTCCTTGTGCATGCTAATAAATTTATATGCCATTTTCCCTATTAATCTACCTTTTGTCAGCAAATCTCCAGAGTGCAAAAGGGAAGATTTCCCTTGGTCTATACTAATAACATATACTTAAAATGAGTTCAGACTTGTTCTGACCTATGAGTAAAGAGATAATCTTAGATAAAATCAAGCTACTGCTCAGTATCTCCCTTCTATACCCAAAGTTTCCATTAGAAAGTTGAATTCTTCCTTATTGCTACTCCGTTCTTAGCCAACTACAATCTGGCTTCTCCCCACACAGTTATCCTAAAACTGTTTTACAAAAACATTGATCTCTTTTGTGTTATTAAATCCAATGGACCCCTTGTCCCCTGCCCCAGTATTCCTCTCTTACTTGACCTATCTAAAGCATCAGATAATTCCCTCTTCCTCGAAAAGCCCTCTTCTTGGCTTAGCTTCTGGGATACATTATTCTTATTATTTTTCCTGTCTCTCTGGACACTCCTCATCACTCTATTTCTGGTTCTTCCTTCTTCCTTTCAATAAACATTGGTATTTTTCAGCATTCTCTCCTGGGATCTTCTCTTTTTACTCTACTCACACTGCCTGGTCTTAGTTACTACCTGTATGGGTAGGATTCCCAAACTTGAATCTTACTTTGGAGCTCCATCCAGAGTCCATATATCCAATTAGCCATCAGATATTTTTATATAGTTATCTCAGAAGTACTCAATGCCCAGGAAGCTAAAAATGAACTAAAAGTTTAGAAAGCTTTTCTACGGATTATAAATTAGATTTAAAAATTTATTCAAAAATCTAAAGGAAAATTAAAGTAAAAATTAGAGATTTATGACAGTTACAAGTTCCAAATACTAGTCTTCTGACTTTTCCAAACTTTTCAAACAACATATTAACTTTTTTCATACAGATTTCCCTTATTTTCAAGGTAACAGTGCCACATTTGCTTTTGTATTGAATGTTGCATATTGTACAAACATACAGAAGATAGGCTAGATATACTATCAGCACATCTGACTTTTATATTGAGCATGAGGTGTTTCTTTCCCCACATGTGTGTAAAATCCCACATATGAGTATCCAGAGAGGTGCAGTAGTAAAAACAGATGTTTTAGAGTCAGACAAAACTAAGTTATTATTAATAACTCTACTCTGACACACCGGTTGAGGGATCTTGAGCAAGCTTCTTAATCTATAAAATAGAGACAATTCCTTCTCCCTTGAAGAGAATTAAGCAAACTAATTACATGAAAACTCAGCTCAGTATATCTGACACACAGCAAGTATTTAATAACTGATAAGTAATGGTAGTGAAGATGGTGATGTTAAATTAAATTTAGTCTAAAGTTTCCTCCTTACATGCTATAAGTTCAGCCTAAAAGTTTCCTCATACATAGTGAAATGTAACCTAACTAGATATGTAAATAGACTACAACCTACTCATTTTAACAAGTAACTGAGTCTATAATAATTATAGCAACCATACTTCAACCATTCAGCAGCAGCCAACCATTCAAATGGTGTTCAATTAGGCAAATACCAAGCTGTAACCAATGCAGTTGTTTCTGTACCTCATTTATGCTTTTTGTATGTCACTTTCCTTGCTCCTATAAATTCTGTCCAACCATGAAGAGTTGCTTGCTCTGAACCTATTCTGGTTTGGGGAACTGACTGATACACAAATCATTCTTTGCTCAATTACACTCTGTTAAATTTAATTTGTCTAAACTTTTCCTTTTAACGGATGGTATCAGAAGTGGGAGCCAAAGGAGAGCTTCCAGCTACCCCCAGGAGCATCAAGTGAGCAAGCAAGGTACCCACAAGGCTAACAGTGACCATTGCTCTCTCAAAGTAGCTGGGGGTTGTAAGTTCTCTCTCAGATTCCAAAACTCCAAGGATTTGTGTTTTGAGCTATCCAATTCTGTTTGAGAAAGTTTTTGATCCAAACCAGGTTCAGAAGTTGAGACAAACTGGACTGGGTCCAGGACAGGATTGGATCTGATACTTAACTGGCTTGAATCCACTTAGAGACCTTGGATGTCTGACTGGGTCAGACAGAAACTGGCAGTAAATGGCAATACTGCAGGGGGTGCTAACTTCAACTTTCAGAAATTCACAGGGATTTTTGTGTTCTACCCCTTTGTTTCTTTTTCTTGCGCACTTAGGTAAAGAAAAAAAATCATTGGCTAATTTGATCAAGGGAACCTGAATGCCAAAGCTAAGATTCAACATAAAAATGGAATCCTTCCTTTCTGATGAACTGAGTACCTTCTGGATATGCCTACCTATACATGTATAAATACTAGGCCCCAGGAGCAGCAAACACTTATAGAAATGACAAAACCTTACTAAAAAGTAATTTAAAATTATAGTAAAACATTCCAAATGAACAACACTACGCTTTAAGAAGTGCCTTTAAAAATGAGGACTCCCAAATTAGGCTCATCCAGGGATGCATACTGATGTGCAGAAGCTTCTAAAAAGATTTCAATATTTTTATAATCTCTCTTAAAAGACTCTTTATAAAATGCAAATAAAAAGCTTAAGTGACTCATTGATAAGAAAAATTAAATCTGCTAACCTTTTAGCTTAGTTATTATCCTGCCCTAAAGGCTAAAAGAAAGTTATCCTGGATAGATAAAGTATTTGTAAAAGGCAGGCCCTCAATTAAGTTAACCTTGCTTCTTTTTAAAAGTTATCCATGCTGAATTCAGGCATAGAGAATGCTTTCTTTAATTCTTTAATGGGTTCTACCTTAAACTCAGTAATTTTAGTTAAGATAAACAATAGCTAAATTTAAAAGACTGCCTATTGAACTGAATTAGTCTCCAAAATACTATCTTCTGGCATTCAGCTGGCTATTTTGAAATCTTTTCGTATAATAAGTTTACTTCTACAAAGTAAATCTCCCTTTGTAAGTGTGTCTGCCTCTGTACACTAGAATAGAGGGAGGATTGAATCACTAGAAACTCTTGCCATCGGTTAAAATTTACATAAAAAGTCTTAACTTTGTTTAAGGCACTTTTCCTTGCCATCTTGTGTTAACTGGACCTGTATCTACACCCTTCTTTCTTGGATTGGGCAAATGATGGTACAATATTTAGGCCTGAAGTCTCAGCTCTGTGCTTTTGAGATGTAAGTTTTCTACCTTGTTTGACCTAAGAGTCATCCCTTTAAAAATGCAAATTTAAGGTTAATAACAATTGTTTAGGGTAATGAAATGAGTAATTTAATATAAGATTAACAGACTGAATGGGGAAAAGAAAAACTATTTGAAAACCAACAAATGAGACTTCTTTATGAAACCAGTAAGCTGTAAGATCTGCTTCTGTGTATCTATACGTAGATATGTGTTATGTGTATGTGATAACATTTGGTAAATAAAGCTAGTTTTTAAATTGTTGGTAAAATAAAATAGGAATAGTTTCAGAATTATCAGTTAACCCATTATCTGCCATGTGAATTGTATTTAACTCATGCTAGTTTTGAGCCCAAGGCCTCAAGAAGCAAAACCCTGCAGTTGGTTCATGAAAATCTTACTTGTTGATGTTCTTACTGTTACAATTAATATTGACAATTTAATTCTAAAAACATGGATGGATTGTGTTGCATATTCATGCAACAGAAAACTATTCATGCACAGAAAACTATTTAAAAAATAACAAATTAGAAAGGATCATTTTGTTTTAACAAAACACCGTGGCCCCAGGGAAGTAATTTTTTTCTAGTGTGGCAGTCAATGTGTTAAATACAATTCATACATTTTTGTCTGAGTCTACTGGTCAGACAGGTTTATGCTGTTGCTGCTACATGTTTTAAGGTTATAAAACTGCTGCTTCTGTAACATTTCTGACTTTTGCTTGATGTCTGTGACCTAAAGCTATAAGGGCTGGCTGCCAGGCTTCCCTGAGGCCTTGTACACATCTTAGTATGAGATTATGTTTCATTTTGAGCCTCTAGATTCTGAGGTCTGGACAGGTGGCCATGGTAAAGCCTGGTGACATGTCCTCAGTGCCTAGATCACTACCTATAAGCAGAATGAAGCCTCATATGACCCTTTCTTCCCTGGGGAGCTTTGCCTCCTGGCCATGCTTAGAGCAGTTGATTCTTTCAGGCTTCCTCTTTACAGGTTTGTCCTCTGCCTTGAGCTCTCCATCTGGTGTGTAAATTCAGGACCCAGAAGGCCCCTGCCCTTCATGGCCATCTTGGGTACTACATGGTTATTCAGGACCCAGGACAACACGGGAAGACATCAGGAAGGGTACCTGTGTCATAGTTTCAAAACTGATTTAAGTAATTTTAAAACCTTAAAAGTCATGTTACGTTAAATCAAGTAATAGGTAATGACAAAATGTCTGCGTCATTTCTAAGTAAGTTAAAATATAGAAACAGTAATTATTAAACATAAGTTTAAGCTTATATACATACTTTGGCATCTTAATTGTATAAGGTATAGAAAAGCTAAATATATTTACATCTGTTAGTAAGCCAAAGAAATTGAGGAAATATATCTTTTTTAAAAAATATGAAATGGTTTTCATCTACAAATAATTGATATAAAACAGTTCAAAATTACTTCTTAGGTTTTCACTAGAAATAACGGTTACTAAGAGTTAAAATTATATTAATAGTTAATAAATGTAATGAAAACTATTAGATACAAACAATTCTTTACATAGAGTGTATAAAGAAAAACAAGGTATGTTTTTATTGAACAAAGTTGTAAAGGTATGAATGTGTTTGTTGTTAGTTAATATAGGTAATTAAAACTACTAGATACAAGAGAAACAATTCTGTACTTGGAGTATATAAAGAAAAGCAAGGTATGTTTTTAGTGAAGAAAACTGTAAAGGCATGAAAATGTATTTTTCTTTCCAGCTAACCAGTGGCATGTATTATCTCAAAAAAACGTTTTGACTACTTTAGAAGTTATTTGAAAGTTGTTTCAAATTGAAGAAATTAAAAAAAGATGTAGCTAAAACTAAATGAATAAAGAAAGTTGGGAAAAGAGGATAGAAAAAATTATAAGAGATTATAAAAGGCTTATAGAAATATTGTGTGGACAAAATGCTAAGATTGAATGGATTTCTTTATGAGGTTTTATTAAAATCAGTTTTAGTATTGATAATATACTAATACAAAACTACAATTTGATTTTCTCTTTTGAACTAGAATTTCATCAGTATCAATGAGAGATGATAAAACATTTTTGTTCATCTTTTGAGTAAACTACAAAAAAGAAAAAGAGGATAGAAGAGAGACAGATTCCATCTCATGCTGTCTTTATCAAGTCTTTTGATTGTCTGGAAAACAGAATCTCTTTTCTATCAAAGAATAAAGGTTATTTTCTTTTTAAACCCTTTTAATTACCACTTTGGCTAAATGAATATTATTTTAGTGACCTATAATCCTATTTTGATTGTTTTGTAAACCTTTGACATATTTTACAGGCTTCCCCAATCAAGTTTCAAATTCAAAATTAAATCTTTTGACCTCAAACTAACTTTGGGATGTTATAAAAGCATCTAAGAGATAATAAACAGGCTTATTTGAGATGCTAAATTACATGGGAAGTGTTGTCAAATAGGAAATGATGTTTAACCTTTGAATTATATTTTATGGATGTTATTAATATATTTCAAAATTGTATGAGAATCCTAAAATTCTGATATGTCTTGGAATGTTATTAGTCATAATTATATTTATTATGTTAAATTATTATAGGTCAAAGAAATATCCAAAGTTTGTCAACTGTGTTTTTAACCATGACCATTTTAAGGCATTTCCATGGTTAATTGCTTAATTCTGATGCATTTTCAACCAAGCAACCTGTTCATTAACCTCCTACTACTGAATATAATACACGATGTATTCATTCATGTACAACAAGAAGTGTCAGCAACTGCACAAATTCTTCCTTGTTTAGCAGTAGGTAATCTAGAGCAATTCTATTATTGAGCATAACTTTAGCGAGAAAATTTAAAGAATTCTATTGTGCAACCATAGCCTTTGCAGAACAATTGGCTATAGAGCCTATTAGGAGGGATATTATCACAAGAAAGATCTTTAATGTGAGAGCTGAAGAGTCAAAGATCAATAACAATGTGATAGATGCAACTGATTAGCAGGAAATACAAAAGAGAGTAGTGGTTCTTGAAATGTCTATCAAGATTAAACCATATTGATAATTATGGGGGAGGAGGGAAGAGTCTAGAAAAGGGAAAAAATGAAAAAAAAAGAAAATTTAAAACACTATGGATTGACTTGAATAGAGCAGTTGTGCTCTGGGGGGGGAGTAAAAAAAGATAAAAGAAATTTTTATTTAAAAAACAAAAACAAAAAAACACTGCAGAAGGGCAGTCATTAGAAATAATAACAGAGGCCGGGCGCTGTGGCTCACGCCTGTAATCCTAGCTCTTGGGAGGCCGAGGCGGGCGGATAGCTCAAGGTCAGGAGTTCAAAACCAGCCTGAGCGAGACCCCGTCTCTACTATAAATAGAAACAAATCAATTGGCCAACTGATATATATATATAAAATTAGCCGGGCATGGTGGCGCATGCCTGTAGTCCCAGCTACCCGGGAGGCTGAGGCAGAAGGATCACTCGAGCCCAGGAGTTTGAGGTTGCTGTGAGCTAGGCTGACGCCACGGCACTCACTCTAGCCTGGGCAACAAAGCGAGACTCTGTCTCAAAAAAAAAAAAGAAATAATAACAGAATGCCAAGAAGCAGACCTCCTTACACAACAGAAAAGAGTTTACCACAACCACAAGGAATAAAAGAAAATAGAGTAGAATAATCTGAGAGCACTGAGGAGGGGGAAGGGCAGACTAAGCCTGACACATTTCACTACCACTATACCAGAGTCTAAGAAGCATGCCAAATGAAATAGCACAGTGTTCTGGGGGCATTTGATGTAATGCTAGTATGTCTACAAATAGAAGTAGCCCCAAAGAAAATTGTCATATTAAAATATAGTATATAAGGACTCTGACATCTGGTAGAAACTAAATTGTGATTATTATACTTTTACTAAGGCAGAGAAAAATGCAATTATGTCCAAATATATTACCACCAAAAGCCATCAAAGTAAATGTTTCAAAGTCTGACCTGCAAAGTCTTTTGTCTACAAGAGCCTCTCATTTATCCTATTGTATGTAGTAATTTTTACCTATAACTACTTGTTTTTATGTGATGTTTTTATTATCTTAAAGCTGATATAAACCTGTGAGTCAAAGACAAGGCTAGAGAGTCCTATAAAGCTACAAATGAATTAGTTCATCTGACTTAAGCAAGATGCTAATAAAATCTGCATTCAGTGATTTAGTCCCTATTTGTTCCAAACACACCTAAAGGAAGCAGACAAGAATGTTGTTCTACATGTTTATCACTATTTTTTGAAAAACTAAAATAATCTCTACTAATAATGATTCAATATTAGATCATCCCAAACATTCCAACTAATCGTTAGTTCTACCTGATCCTCTGGATGACCCTATAAATTACTGACTTTCTATTATTTCAATTGTCCTATCCACAAATTTGTTGATAAAAATTTGCTTGTCACACTTTTATAAAAAAACAATAAGTGCCTACTGAGACAAAAAAGACCAATTTAATTACTGGTGAATTAAACTATAGATAGCAGTGCATGACTTATCTGGAAGCCATTATTTCCTAAATTTCTAATATTTAGCATTTAGTCAAGAACATAGAAGTGAAAAGATTACACAACCTAGGAAAACAATTACCACCAAGTTCATTTATTTAAGAGAGAGGTGAGGAGGCTGATAGCTGTAGTGAGTTACTTGACTAATAACATGCAGCAGAAATGATGTTCTGGGACTTCCAAGGCTAGGTCATAACAAGTCCATGGTGGGCTGAATAATGGCCCCTAAAGATATCCATATACTAATCCTCCAACAAAGCAAAAGAGACTTTGCAGGTGTGATTAAATTAAGAAGTCTGAGAGTGGGATTATCCTTGATTATCCAGCAGGCCCTAAATGTAATTATGAGGGCCCTTATGAGAGGAAGGCAAAAAGGTCAATGAGGGAGAAGATGATGCAACAACTGAAGCAGAGATTCAAGTGATATGGCCAGGAACCAAGGAATGCTCTAGGGGAGAATACATTCTCCCCTAGAGCCTCCGGAAGGAGAGAGCCTTGCTGACACTTTGATTTTAGCCCAAGACTTGTTTTGGATTCAACTTCCAGAACTCTAAGAGAATAAGTTTGTGTTGTTCTAAGCCACTAAATTTTTGGTAATGTGTTAAAGCAGCAATAAAAAACCAATACAAAGTCTTACAGCCTCTACCTAGTCCTCTTGGAACATTTTCTCTGGGAATCCTGACCTACCATCCAAGTGTTACAACCATCCTGAGATTGTCATACTGGTAAGGCCAGGTACCTGTGCTTGGTTCAACAGTTCCAATCAAGCCCAGCCTTCCAGCCATCTCCACCAAAGTGTCAGACATGTAAATAAACCCACCTTGGACCTTCTGACCAGCCCAACCAGCTTATGTTTATTGAATGATCTCTGTAAATAACACATGAAACAGCATCCAGCTGAGTCTTCCCTATATTCCTGATCCACAAAATCATTAAATAGAGTGCTTATTTTAAGTCACACATAACTTTGGACATCAAGTTATATGTAAGTGATGATTAAAGGTTATTAAATAGCATGTATCTGTTTTATAATGGAAAGAAAAACATTCTATTTGATTATCTGTCTTCTACTGGCAGTAATCCCTAATAATAAGGCCACTCCAACATATACCCAGTATACTACTCTAAGAATTCAGAAATTAAATCTGTTGGAATATACTGTTATAATTAGGTTATTTCCATATTGGTAAAGTAACTAATTATAGCCAACTTTCATTTAACCTTTCTAGGCCAAGATACAGAAAGTCTTGGCTTATTAGAGATTCTCACTCCTTTTGCCTCAATTCATACTTCATACCTTCATCCTTATTCTTCCCCTCTTATTGGGCCTAGATGGAGCTGTACCACCCTTATTTTTCTTTTACTATTTCAATCAAGGCATTAAAATTTCAATCAAGGCACTAAAATATCTTTATTCATATACCTTAATTTGGAGCATGAAATGTTTTTCTTGCTCTTTTTTGAATTCTTTTTGAGTAAAGCCAACATTATTCCTAATCCATTCTGGAGGCCAATAGCTTAAAATAATTCCTACTTTCTCACATAATCCTGAGCAAAGGGTTGAGAAAAATGGGCATAATCTTGTTAAAGGTCCAAGATTCCTAGTGGACAGTGACTCCATAACAAATCTTAATTTATTTTTAAGTATTCTAGATATCCAACTTAATATCAACTCTTTGTTTTCATTTTGTCAAAGGCTCCTTATGCTATATGGCAAGTACTCAAAGCTGTTCATCCTACTTTAAATAAAACAATTATGAAAAGTGAACAGGCTATAAGATTAAGGTTTATAATTATATTGTTAACATTTACAGATGTAGATACATGGTAAAAACAAATTTTAAAAGTATACAATTACCACTTGTTATACAGAGAAACAAAATTTGCAAGCTAATTAAAATCTAACATTGATAGAAAAACTGTTCTGTTCACCTCAGTATATCTCTTATTCGCTATATGTAAAAACAATCTCATTTTTTAAACATCTTAAGTACATATTTAACAAAAATATTCCTTAAGAAGTTCCTTTTCTTCATCTCTCTCATTGTACCTCCCCAATACACCTTAAATAACTATGGAAGTCAGCCTCCAAGATGGCCCCCAAAGATTCCCACTTCCTGGTATTCACATTCTGTGTAGTTCCCTCCCACAGTATCAGGGCAAAAGAGATGGACTATCATTTCTCAGACTGGGTTATAAAAGACTGTGGCTTCCAGCTTAGGCGCCCACACACACTCTCTCACTCTTTCTCACTCTTACTCTCTCTCATCACTTATGCTAGAGAAAACTCACTGACATGTCTCGAGAACACTCAGGAAGACCTTTGGAGAGGACCACATGTTAAGAACTTGACACTTCCAGCCAACAGCCCATATAAGTGAGCCTTCTTGGAAACTGACCCTCCAACCCAGGTCAAGACTTCAGATGCAGCAGCCCCAGCTGAAAGCTTGATTTAAACTTCATAAGAGACCCTGACTCAAAAATACTCAATTAGGCTCCTCCAGGACTTCTGAGCCTCAGAAACTGTAAGCTAATACAAGCTTGTTTTAAGCCACTATGCTTTGGAATAATTTGTGATATCACAATGGATAACTAATATCCATGTTTCAAACCCACTGTCCATCTTTCAAAACCAAATTGCTATTTTTAAAAAGTTTTAAAAAATAATTTAAAAAATAGAAATATTAATTACAAAAATTGGGGAAAAATTGTTTTAAAAATCTTGGCTAATATTAAAAAGCAATTGTAATGTCAGCTTGCCAGTACTACTTGTAAAAACATGAACCAACAATGAATATACCATCAGCAGAATATAGCCTGTTTATGGGAAAAGAGAGATCAGGTTGAGCAGGTAACTTTAGGGTGCAACATCAACTTCTTTAAAATTGGTGAGGAAATCAGTGTGTAATTTAAAAATCACAATATCCTATTTAACTATGATAAGACATTCCACAAAGTCTGCTTTATCTGTTACTGATTCTAAAGTTTTTATCTCATCACAGACTATATCACATGCCTACTGATAAACATGTAAGAAAGATAAGGGCAAATGTACCAAATTTCAACAGTAGATTCCACTGCCACATCAAAGCCTAGAAGATTTTTTTTTTCTGAGACAGAGTCTCACTTTGTTGCTCAGGCTAGAGTGAGTGCCATGGCGTCAGCCTAGCTCATGGCAACCTCAAACTCCTGGGCTCAAGCAATCCTCCTGCCTCAGCTTCCCAAGTAGCTGGGACTACAGGCATGTGCCACCATGCCCGGCTAATTTTTTCTATATATATATTAGTTGGCCAATTAATTTCTTTCTATTTATAGTAGAGACGGGGTCTCACTCTTGCTCAGGCTAGTTTTGAACTCCTGACCTCGAGCAATCCGGCTGCTTCGGCCTCCCAGAGTGCTAGGATTACAGGCGTGAGCCACCTCGCCAGCCTAGATGATTTTTCTTACATGATGTTTCCACACCAAAGCCAAAACTTTCATTAGATCACACAAGCACCCTTCCCAAGGACACATAACATTTCCTATAATAACAAACATCCCTTTTAACAGATAATTATTTTCATGAGAAAGTGTACTTAGTACACACACATTTAGTACATAGTTGTGTATTTGAAAATATTATTCAAAAAGCAACAATAAAAGAAAAATATGGGAGTTTTTCATTTGTCTGGAAAAAGAAAATGTTGATTTCAGCAGTGGAATGAGCATATGCATTCCCAACACAGTAAAATCCTTTTTACCTTAAATGATTAATGAATAAGGTAATTTCCTAAGTTTCAATTCTAGTTGATATTGAACACAATAAATGAACACCAACACTGCACAAAGAGTTGAAGCAGCAGCAGCTGGAAGCATCATTTGATTCCAAGGGCAATAATTTAGTCATCAACAAAAGCAAAAATAGCTGATTTACACTTTGACATTCTTTAGCTTATAAACAGGAGAGACAAGCATTTGTCTATATCATTGTTCCCCATATCCTTGCCTGTTTCTCCAGAACAGGCATCCTCAAACTACAGCCCCAGGGCCACATACCCCCCCCCAGGACATTTGTCAGGCCCTTTGGGTGTTTGGGTGTTTTTGCCATTGCTGCCAGTCCTGCTTAACAGCCACTGGTCATGGGACCACAGTGCACACTCTCCAACGGTCTGAGGGACAGTGAACTAGCCCCTGTTTAAAAAGTTTGAGGACCACTGCTCCAGAACAAAGAAGACAAATTTAAATTACTAACTTCTCTTTCCTGAGTTACATAATTAAGTTTAATTGATGCTAATGATCTCCATTGATTAAAGCTTTTGCATCCTTTCCAGAATATTTAAAACCACGTTAAAGTAAAAAATATTATCTTCATTGGAAAATGTGGCCTTCCTACTGTAATACTGCTGGTATGTGCAAAAACAATAACGTATGAGATAAAATTTATTCAGTCATATTCAGGACATGCTTTTCAAGAACTGCCATAAGACTATAATCATAGGGCATTCCAATCCTGTAACATGTTGACAATGCAAAATTTTCAAGAAATTACTTAGAAAAGGCAAAAATGTGTGTTCAAATAGTCTTGCCAATGGAAAAAGATTTGAAAATTAATGTTCTAGTATATGACTGTCTATATTGTTTTCCAAGAAGCACATTTTTAGACTTGAATATTTTAAACCACCTACTGAGTGCACACATAAATTACAAATATGCTAGTATTCAATTATGATTTCATATTACATCATGATTACATATTTAATAACTAAATTGATTAAGATGCTACATTTTCCTGTAAAAGCCTTCTGGGTAGATAATGTCTGGAATCAATCACCCAAAACTATAAATTGATCCACAATTCCCTGAACTGAGAGAAAAATTGGTTAAAAGGCACAACTAAAACAAGTTTCTGAAGTAATACAAGTAAGTCATGCTTATATGAGGCAGATAATTCTTTCCTCCATTCCTTCACATAGGCCAAAGATAATATTTTCAAATACCTCTGGTAAATCAAATGCCATTTTCCAAATCAATGTGCTCTAAATTTAGGAATCTATGGGATGTTATGTATCCAGGAACTTGGGGGGAGGGCAATAAACTTTTTTAAAACTTTCAAACGCAACAGAATGTAATACAAAGTGAAGCAATGTATTTTGTTTATATAACAGTATTTAAATGGCAGAAATATTTTAAAACAATTCATCTTAGTCGTTTGCTCCTTTCATTCTTTTGATTTTCTGAACTTTTAGTCTTTTCACCTAGACTCAAATTCTGACCTACCACATTCGGCACTTGTTTTAAAAATATCCTATTCTAACATGTTAGCTTAAAAATAGCTTTGCTTTCATCGTTCCAAACTACTTTTGAGCAGAAGTCTGCTCTTGATTGTAGAGCCACAGACTCAAAAAAAAAAAAAAAAAAAAACACCTTCTTATTTATTCCATTCTTTAAACCTCTGGAGAAACAAAAACTGGAGTTTGACTTAAAGCTATTTTCATTTCCCAGGAAAATGTTTCCTTCAGTTGCTTAAATTAATACAACCAGATGTGTGTGCAAACAAGCAGCTGAAAGCATCCCTGACTTACACGAAGCTACACCCCTTCTTTTTGGCCATCCAACACCTTCGTTTGATAGCCACTGAAGAAAAGTTTCTTCCTGCCGGTCGGGTTGGTAGCACTTTCTCCGAGCAGGCACAGCATGCCACCTGAATGCGTGCACGTTCGCAAGAAAGCAGCAAAGGCTCGGGGACAGGAAGGCTGGGGACACGCGGCACACGGCAAATGAAAAGAAAAACCCTAAGTGTTGGCTGGCTTTTTAAGCTGAAGCTTCAAATTCTGAGGCTGGGGAGGAACAAGCCAGGCGCTGGCCGCGGCTGCCTGGCACGATCCGCGCCCGTCCTACCTGCCTCGGGGACACTCAGGAGGCAGAAAGCCCCCCCGCCAGCAGCCGTCCCAGGCGCCGGGCCCGGCTGGCGAGCGAGGCGGACGGGTGGGGCTGCAGAGGGGGTCCAAGGCCCAGGGCCGGGAAGGGCTCCCGGTGCGCCGGCGGGGAAAGGAGGGCGCCGGGGCCCCCGGACTCGCCCCCACCCGCCCCCCGTACCTTGGGCGATGGCAATGGACTCGAAGCGGTGCAGCTCCTTGAGCAGGCAGCTCCTTTCGGTGGAGTGCAGGCTGTAGATGAAGTCGCGCGCGCCCTGCGGCGTGTTGAGCGCCTCCATGGGCTCCTTCTTGGGGTGGGTGCCCAGCCCCCGGGGGCCGGCGGGGCCCGCGAGCGCCAGCAGCCCCCGCCCGCAGCAGCACCAGGGCGGCGGGTGGGGCGCGGCGGCAGCGGCGGCCGGGCCCGGCCTCAGGCTGCGCGCGGTCCGGCTGCTCAGCAGCGGCAGCAGCCGGGACATGGCGAGCTGAGGAGCGGGGACCCCCGCGGCAGTCTGCGCGGGCGGCTTCTGGCGAGGCTGAGGGCAGAAGCAGCTGGGCTCAGCCCGACCCCGCCCCGAGGTCCTCCTGACCGGCAGCCGAGGCGCCGAGCACCATGCACTCCGCGGGCCCGCGCGGCTGTCGCCTCCTCTTCCGTCCCCCTTCCCTTCCAAAAGGCCCGCGACGGTTCCGGCCCCTCCGACGAGAAAAACTTTCTGAGCCGGCCGGGCTCCGAGAGCTCCCGGAGAGGGCGGGCGGGGTGGTGCGGGCGGTGCGGGCGGGCGCCTCCCGGCTGAGGAGGAGCGGCGCGGGCGGGCGGGATCGGCGAGTGTATGAGCCTGTCAGTCCGATCTTCCAGAGGGATGAGTCAGCCAAGCGCCGCCCTCCTCCGGCGCCGCCCTCCTCTCCCGCCAGCTTTCTCACCCTCTCGCCTCCCCACGTCCCCACTCTGTGGGGTTCCCGAGCCCTCAAAGCAGCCGCGTCCTCAGGCCGCCGCCGCTGCCGCCGCTACCCCTAGCGGCCAGAGGAGGGGTAGGAAGGCGGGGAGGAGAGAAAGGGGCGAGGCTTGAGAGAGCCTGCGCCGGCGCAGTGGGTAGGGGAGGAGCCCGCGCTCGCCGCGTCCCCGCCCCCACTGGAGCGTGAAGGTGGAAGGAGAGGGGCTTCCTGGGCTGTTCTCCCGGCTGTTCATCCACCGGTTGGGGTGGGGAGAAAGAGCTTTGGACCCCCGCCCCCCGCCCCGCTCGGCTGCCAGTGCAGCTGCCACCGGGCCCACCGCATCTGGAGCTCGCTCTGTGAGGTGCCCAGCGTGCGGCCCCGCTAGTCGGGACTGGCCGGGCGGAGAGCAGCTCTGCCGCCCGAGCCCAGCCCCTCGCCGGGTCAGCGCCCGCGCCCAGACGTCCGGCTCTGAGGCACCCGCTCGGGCGCTCCCGGGAGCAGGCGAAGCCAGTCCTGCCTCTCCCCAAGAAAGAGGGTTTGAGACTGAGACCTTGACGCGGAGAACAGTCCTCCCCTCCCGTTCTGATGCCAGCAGCTTGCATGAAGATGGTTAACGCTAGAGCAGGAGGCAGGAATGTCACAGACCTCTCTGGGCGGTTGCTTGTGATTTTGTACTTCTGTGTTTTGTTTTGTTTCTTTTTTTCGTCAAAGCCCAAGCGGGGGGGAAAAAAAAATCTGCCATTCTCCGCGACTGCCACGTGTCCAGGTCCTAAGCATCTTTCAAGGCCCAGGTCAAAGGGTCTCCTAGTTCATTAAACTTCCCCTTATCTCTTTCTAAGGGAGTTCTCTGCTTTATCTGAACCTGTCTAATGACACTTAGGCACCCTGTCTTAGAGAATAAATCTACTTAGAGAATAAATCTGCTCAAGTGTAATCAAGATCTAAATCCTTATATCCACTGCTGCATCCAGCCCAGAACTTTGTATGTAGTAAATGTGCTGCTATATGTAGGCATAATATGCAACTGTGAGTAAAGGGAGGAATGCAATCACTAAAACTTCCTATTTCTCTAACTCTGTTTCTCAAAATGTGTCCGTGAGCTTTTAGACATGTGAAGTTGTGGACCTCAGCCCAGACCTCCTAGATCAGAAGAGTGGGCAACAAATGCTTTAGATAGAAGGGGGTGGAAACACAAAGTTGAGAGGGGGCGAGTATTGCACACCTGCAAGGCCCTGCACCCCCAGTGAAGCCGGAAGCAACATCCGGCTTCTAGAAACTGTTGCTTGCTTGCTTGTTCGGGCCAACTTTGCATTGTTCGAGCCCCTGTATAGTGGGGCTACCAGCCACCCAACCATGTTAAAGGTCAATCCATGATCCACTCGTGATCAGCCACTGCATAGCGTATGCACCATAGGGATAAAAGTCACGCTGCAACCCCGGTGGGGGTCTTTGCCTACCAGAGTGGCCACTGCGTTGGTGCTCAAGGCTTGGACCCTGGCTAGCCAGAAAATAAACTCCTCTTGTGTGTTTGCATCCTCGGTGTCTCTGTCTCTCTGTGGGTAGGGTGGTGAGAGGTAGTCGACTCCCAACAAAGTGACCTTTAAATATTAATAAGGTATGGATCATAGTACATTTAGATTGGTAGTATGTCATCCCTAAATTGGACACCTACTGGTGATACCCACTGTAAATCATGTAATGTCTGCCTAAGTAGATAAACCCCAAGCTACTCAGCCAACTAATGGCAGCTGCACCAGACACACTTGCCCCTCATCTCTCCAACAGAACAGATGTATGTTGGGTCCAGGCCCCTACAATCTGCTGAACCATATTGCTTACCCTCCACTCTGTTCCTCAAACCAAACTGTCTGCAGAGAAGACTGGCACTGTAGAAAGGGCTAGGACATATAAACATTGCATAAAACAGGATTTAGGTACTACAATCCTTCAGCCTATCCTAAACTTGTTACCCTATCGCTTTCTTGCTTCTCACTCTGTTTTTTATTTGCTGGTAAACTGTTTGGGTGACTATTGCTGCTCTTTGTGTGAACACATTATGCTAAAATTCAGTGGTTTAAATAGCCAGTTTATTTTGCTCTTGATTTTGTGGCTCAGAAATCCGGGAAGGACTTACTAGGGCAGTTCTTTCATGGAGTCTTTTAGGTAGTGGCAATCAGATGTGAATGCAGCTGCTGTCATTTGAAGGTTCAGCTGGGCTGGACATCCAAGATAGCTCACTCACGTGGTTGAAAGTTGATGCTGGCAGTTAGCTGCCTGGAAACTCAGATGGGGCTGTGAACCAAAGCACCTTCACACAGACACTCCAGCATGATGAACTTCTCACCTGGCAACTGGCTTCCCCCAAGGTTTGACCTCTCAAACCTCTAGGATTATGACTTTGTCTGAAAAGAACTCATCTCATGGCCTTTTCTAACCTATCTTGGAAGTCATGCAGCATCATTTCCACCATACTTTATTGGCTGTAATAAGCAAGCCACTAAGGCCAACCCAGATTCAAGGAAGGGGTATAGACCCCACCTCTCAATGGGAGTAATGCCAAATAATTTCAGAATGTGTTTTAAAAGTACCACAAAAACAGTGTGATTCCAGCTTCTTAATTTGGTCTATAAACACATCTGTTTTGTGACCTCTGGAACAACCTGTCTGGTGGTATACTTGGAGGCTACCATTGCATCAAGATAATATCCTAGATGATATGTGCCCTCTTGGAATCTAGATGGCACATAAAGAAGTCTGAGATATCCTGCTAGAAAGACCAAATGGAGGAGGAGGCCCCAGCCAACAGCCCAGCTAACTGCCTGCTAACTCATCTGCATGAGGCCATCTCAGACCATCCAGCCCCAATCGAGCCCCAGATGACAGCATTGCAAAGCGATTGAAAGCACTAGCTGTAGACCCATACTGCCTGCATTTGAGTTTTATGCTACCATGTATTAGCTGCAGAACCTTGAACTAAACAAATCAACCTTTCAATGGTGGTTCATCTGTTTCATGGGAATGAATACATGTTGCTCAGTTTGCTTATCTGTTAAATGGAGATGAGGGCCTCTGCTTTATAGGGTTATAATGAAACCAAAGGAATTAACACATGTAAACATTTCAAACAGCACCTAAAACATAAGCGCTCAGTAAATAATTTGCTATTATTATTTAAATTCCCATGGACCTCTCAAACCTCTAGGATTATGACTTTGTACCTAATTTGAAAAATACCCACGTACCTATCATTGCATACATGGATGTATATTAACTGAATCCCCTATCTGCTTCCTTCTCTGAACACCTGAGTACCCTAAATATGAATAAATGGAGGAGATATAGAGGAAGAGGATTTGGGGTCTGTTTATGGGGCTGTGGAGAAGTAGAGGATAAGGCAGGTCTAGATGGAGTAGCAAAGGGGAGGGTCTAAGGAAATATGAGAGTGCTGAAGAGGTAGTGCTGGCAGGCTGGAGAGGGTTAAGAAATGGAAGACAGGGATAGAGGGCCCAGAGGCAAACTTAGCCTGGGCTCATCCCAGTCTGCTCTTCACTTTCAAGATGACAAACATCATACCTCAGTTATGTTAATCACAGTCTCCTCCTCATGAAAAATTGCTGCTGAATCATCAGTCCATGGTTAGCTGCATCATATAACTACTCTCCAGATTTCTTGGCATTTCTGCTGCTGGCAGGGCACAAAGTTGTTTGTGCCTACCATTTATGATATGTTACCGCACCCAGCTATTGCCTTCCACTTGAAAATTCTTGAAATTGTTGCTTTACTTAGTGGAACCTTTAATCATTTCTTCTGCCTACATTTTTGCAGTTTCCTTATTGTGCTTCTCATCCATCAAGTTCTTCCCTTAGTATTCTGACCCATGAAAGGCCCCTATTCTATCAGGATTATAGCAAATAAAGTGCTACTTCACAAGAAAATCACAAAATCTTATTAGAAAAGTTAAAGAATACTTAAACAAATGGAGGGAACTACCAATTCAAGTTTGGAAAACTCAATAGCATAAGATGTCAGTTCAGCCAGGCATGGTGGCTCACACCTGTAATCCCAGCACTTTGGGAGGTGGGAGGATCACTTGAGACCAAGAGTTTGAAACCAGCATGGACAACATAGTGAGACCTCTGCCTCTACAAATTTTAAAAATTATCCAGGTATGGTGATGCACACCTGTAGTCCCAGCTACTTGGGAGGCTGAGGCAGGAGGATCCCTCAGTAGTTCCAGGCTACAGTGAGCTATGATCACACCACTGCACTCCAGAGAGAGCAAGACCATGTCTCTTAAAAAAAAAAAAAATGTCAGTTCTCCCCAAATATATTAGTCAGGGTTCTCCAGAGAAACACAACCACTAGGATATATAGAAATATACAGAAGGAGATTTATCATGAGGAATTGGCTCACATGATTACAGACACTTAGAAGTCCGGTTGTTACTGTAGGCAGGAAAGTGAGACATGAACAGAGCAGGTACAGGACAGGACATGTAAACAAATGGGATACTGACCACGAAAACACATTGCAAGATAAGGGTAACTGTATCACAAAATGTTAGTGTAAGAACACTAACATTGAAACATGAGTGAGACATGAGTAAAGTGAGACATGAGTAAAAAAGTTACAAAAGCAAACAATGTAAACAAACAGTATCCTGAGTAACTGTATATATATATACTGTAACAATAACAAGATAAGAGTAACCACAACTATCACAAGAAACATAACAGAAACAACACAGGAAATGTTACACATTATAGTTTCCCCTTCCACAGTGGGCTTTGTACACAACACATGTGGGCCTAACTATATAAGCTGGAAAACTCCCTGGCCTGACAGCAGGAAGGAGACCTCTCCCATTGGTCAAGAAAAATTAAAAAAGAGAGAACGTCATTAAGAAGGAGAAGCCAAACAAGAAAAAAAAAAAAAAATGGATGGCACAGAGAGCCCAGTGTCACCATCCACTGGGACTTGTGCCAACTCCTACCCCCACTTCTGGAGTGTACCTTCACTTGCTAATCTTTCTTGGCAGTCTGCCTCCATGACTGGAAGTATACTTGCTTAATGAACTTTGCTGCTTACTACTTCAAAATGGTCCCTTGCTTTCATTCTTTGATTGAGAGAAGACAAAAACCAAGGAGTTCAACAACTGGTAACACCACAATCTGCTATCTGCAGGCTGAAGGCTCAGGAAAGCTGATGGCCTGTGTGTAATTCAGTCCAAGTCTAAAGGCCTGAAAACCAGGAGCACAATGTCCAAGAGTAGCAGACAATAGCTGTCCCAGCTGAAACAGAAAGAAAATTCATCCTTCCTTTCCTTTTTGTTCTAGTGTGGACTTCCACAGATTGGATGATGCCCACCTGCATTGGTGAGGGTGATCCTTTTTATTCAATCTGCCAATTCAGATGCTAATTACTTCCAGAAATACCCTTACAGACACATCTAGAAGTAATGTGTTACCAGCTATCTGGGGATAACTTAGCCCAGTCAAGATGACACATAAAATTAACCATTACAGCAAACTAATCTATAAATTCAGTACATTCCCAATCAAAATCCAAGGTGGGTTTGTGTGTTTATATGTGTATGTTCAGAAATTGTCAAACTGATACTAAAATGCATATTGAAATGCAAATGCTTATAGCATACCAGAAAGAGCATGGGTCTCTTGAGCTCAAATCTTAACTCCAATACCTATTAACTATGGCAATTTGGACATGTTGTTCATCATGCTAAGCCTTGGGTTTTTTGGTTTTTGTTTTGATTGATTTTTCTTAAAATTTACACCACAGAATAAGGTAAAATGAGACGATGTATGTAAAAAACATGACAGAATACCTAACATGAAGTAGATGCTCAACAAATGATAGGTAGTATTAATTGGCATCAAGATTTAAAAATTAGTGTCAGCAAAATTAGTATTAGTGTTAAATAGTATACCTAGAAGTATCAGAGACTTATGTAACTTTAAAGCTAAGAGAGAGTGCCGGGCGCAGTGGCTCACGCCTGTAATCCTAGCACTCTGGGAGGCTGAGGCGGGTGGATCGTTTGAGCTCAGGAGTTCGAAACCAGCGAGACCCCGTCTCTACTATAAATAGAAACAAATTAATTGGCCAACTAATATATATAGAAAAAATTAGCTGGGCATGGTGGCACATGCCTGTAGTCCCAGCTACTTGGGAGGCTGAGGCAGAAGGATTACTTGAGCCCAGGAGTTTGAGGTTGCTGTGAGCCAGGCTGACGCCATGGCACTCTCTCTAGCCTGGGCAACAAAGTGAGACTCTGTCTCAAAAAAAAAAGAGAGAGAGAGAGAATCCAACTTGGGTCTCTCTTTTCTCATCTTTCCTTTACTCTCCAACACCCTGCAGTCTAGCCATCCATATTTCCAAAGCAAAAAGTCTGGATATTTAAATATGGGAGCCATCAGCATCCAGTTATCATTTAAAACTATAAACCGGTCAAGGATAGGGATGATGAGAGGTTGTAAGAGACAGAGGAAGCAGCAAGGTAGGAGAAGAAACAGGGAATGGTGTTGGTGTTGGAAGGATGTTGAATGTTCCTGTTTGTGTTGGAAGGAAAGTAAGGGGTTGATTCAGATTTTCTAAACACCTTTTGAAAGAGACATATCAAATTATCTCCTAAAACATATCTGACTTCAACATATTGACCCCACTCTGTACTAACCATCAAGCTATGTATTGGGAACATAAAAATAAAAAGATTCTATGTTTAAGGCCAAATTTTCTATTTAAGGCCTAATATTTTTTTGGTGCCGTGAATTACTGCTGTTCAACAGTATAAAGTTAGAGGTGACTTTGAGCAATGGATAGAGACCTGACATATTTTATTAAATACTTCTGGATGTCTGTGCTCAACCATAGTTGAGCTGCATACAGTTCTCTCATCTCCTACGAGGCTGAGATTCACAGTATATGTTGAAATGGGAAGTTCCATGAAATTGCAGAGACTTAGAATAGTGAGCCAATAAAGAACCCTACCCTGGAGGGTTGCTCTAACCACCGGTAGGTTTTTCATGACAGAGAAATAAACTTTTTTTGTGTCATCAGTGTGATTTGGTGATTTCTTTTTACTGTAGCAAAACCTCACGTATCATGACTGATATAGCTCTTTCTTGGCTCTGTTTCTTGCTATTATAAAACTGGATGCTTTCTTTCACTCCTGCTATTTCCTTTATCTTAAAGGAGGATCTGTTTTGGCTCTAGGACATTTGTTTGGCCTGATTAGTGTACAAGGAGACAGGGTCCTCTTTTCCTCTGTCTGGTTTTATGTGCATCTAGAGCCATAGACATAGATTTGGGAGTTAACACCACTTAAGAAAGTGGTTAAATCCAAGCAAGTGGATGACATTGTCTATGGAAAGTGTGTTAATGAAGACAGAGACCTGGGAAACAACAGCATTTAGGAGATAAGCAAGGAGGAAGAAAGAACCAAGGAAAGAAAGTGAGATGACATGTCAAGAGAAAAAAAAATACTGTAGCTACAGAAGCTAAAGGATGATAAAGTTTCTAGAATGAGTGGTCTACAATTTCAAAAGCAGCAGCATCAAGTAAATTTTAAGGAAAGGAAATGCCCGTTAGAAATGGGTTGAACACATGTAATTATGGCCACTTTGTAATAAAATCACACTAAAAGGGATATAAATGGGCTTTAAAAAGACATAGCATCCCAAGCACAGAGCTAATGTGAGAATAGATGACAGCAACACATTAGTGTAAAATGGAAAGCAGATATAGGAGTGATAATTAACTTGGTGGACCAGAGAATGTAAAAACTAAGCTGGAATAGGATCAATTATTAACAGAAGAGAATTAATTCAGCATAGCCTCAAAAGAGTGCAGGAATTGGATGCACTAGGTACCTCTGAAAGTGGAGATATAATTGAACTAACAACAAAAGAACTAGTTAAAAATACTTAAATAGTTATAAGCTCAGATCCTCTCCTTCACCATGCAGCTGGGAGATTGCCCTTTCCTCACCCTGGCAGAAATCTAGAAGTTTGCTAGTAGACAGACACCTGGCTTGGGGCACCATGAACATCTGAGGGCAAAAGGAGGTACATCAAAAAAAGGAAATGAGCGAAGGCCACACACTGACTCATGGACCCCCTTGTCACTGTTCTCCTCTGCCTGAAAGACACTGGTAGACATGCCATTAAAGGATTCCTTCCTGAGCACACAATAAGAGTTCACCCAGACCACCTAACAATGGAGCCAGCCAATTAACCAGCCCTGCCAACCAGAGTTTAGGTTATCTTATTCTTGAATACAAAATATGAGCCTAGAGCCTAAAATTACTAGACAATTGAAGAAAGCCTCCAAGATAGAAAGACAGAACCCAAATATCCAGTACTGTTTTGAAAAAAGAAACCCTAAGGACACAGGGAGCAAAATAAAACCTTTTGAAAATACATAACAGTTTAGTATGAAGAATTGTAGAAGTAAAAAAATAAAATGGGTAACATAAATGTCTTTGCAAAATAAGAAAAAAAAATTGAATCAATGATAAAACAGGTGTACATAAAAGTAGGAACATCTAGAAAACAAAAAAGATTTCTTGAAAATTACAAATATGACAGTCAAAATGAAAACTGTAGCAAAAGGATTAAAAGATAAAATTGAGGAAATTTCCTTTAAAAGTAGATGATAGCTAATATAAGAAATAGAAAATAAGTGACAAAATAGGAGAATCAGGTCAGGAGTACAAAATAATTGCAGAAGATAAAACAGTTTTGAAAATGTAAGGGAGAAAATTGTCAGAGAAATGTTTGAAGGAAAGTTTCCAGAAGTGAAGGTCATTTGTTCCCAGATTGAAAAGGTCTGTTGAGGCCTCAGAAAACTGGATGAAAAAAGGACTCACTCTAAAGCATGTCACGATGACATTTCAGATCACTAGGGACAAAGAAAAAATTCTGTGTTTCCAGGAACAAGGTCAGTGGTGGGGGGCAAATGAGTGTCAAGGGAAGTTCAAGTAGAAAGGATCCCCTTTCAAAATGGTTTCATACACCTCAACAGCAATGCTGGAGCCAGAGGACAATGGAGCAAAACTTCAAAATTCTGAGGAAAATTACTTCCAATCTAGAATTCTAACTCCAGCCATCTAGTGTGAGGGCAGATTACAATGTTTTCAGATGTCAAAGTCTCAAAATGTTTATATCCTATGTTTCAATTCATGAAGAAACTGGAAGATGTGCTCCATCAGACTGAAGGAATAAACCAAGAAATCCAGGAAATGGGTTCCAACACAGGAGTGAGGCAAAGGAAAATTACAGGGCAACAGGTGTAGAGAGAGCAACCAGTCTACGTGGGAGCAAGGCAATTGAAGGTCTGGGGAGATGTACTTCTAACAAAGAGATGGACGTAATAGATTCATCTGATGTGTTTGAAAAGATAGAATAGAAAGTTACATTCTGGGGGAAAGTATGGGGATGGATTAGTGATGGGTAGTTAGAAAACTAAGCAAACAAAAAAACTGAGGCAATTTTGAACTCCAGGATATGAAAATTCCATTAGGAAACAGAACACATTAAAATGTCACAAGCAAGTAGTATTTATAGGACCACAATATCACAGAATATTGATTTAACCAAAAATGATGATATATCTAAACTAGGCAGATAGGGGAAGGAAAGTGTCTTAGTCTTCTCAGGTTTCTATAATAAAATACCTAGACTTGGTGGCCTAAGCAACTGAAATTTATTTCTCAGAGTTCTGGAGGCTGAGATGCTGCCCAAGGTGAAGGTGCTTGTCAAGGTAGGTTTCACTCTGAGGTCTCTTCTTTCAGTTTATAGGTGGCCTCCATCTCTCTGTGTGCTCACATGAACTCGTTTTTATGTGCGTGAATGGGAATTGGGGGGAGCAAGTTATCTCTGCTATCTCTTCTTATAAGGACCCTAATGCCATCAGACCAGCACCCCACCTTCATGACCTCATTTAACACTAATTACCTCCCCAAAGCCCCATCTCCAAATGTCATGACATTGGGAGTTAGGGCATCAACATATGAATTTGGCAGTCCATAACAAGAATTCAGTCCATAACAAGAAGTGTGTGTGTGTGTGTGTGTGTGTGTGTGTGTGTCCGCACGCGCTGTAGGACAAAGAAGTTAAGAGTAACAATACTAAATGCTTATCTTCCATAAGAAGTGGACCAGTCACGGTCAAAACAGGACACAGATGGTGGTACACTCTGAATAGGATAATTTGAAAAGAGTTTATTTCTAGAAGGACCAAATGACAAAGGTGTGGGTGTATGGGGAGCCACAAGAGATAGTTAGTAACCCAGAACTTAGTATTGTGCTGCTACCAACCCTAAGCTCAAAGGGGTAAGTAGAGTGCATGGTGACCATAGTTTATTAATAGAATAAGAATCAAGTAGACTATGGCTCCTTGAGAGAAGCAGTGGCCTTCAATTGAACACACAGTCAGCTAGAGTAGACTATCAAATAGCACAAAATAAATGCTCGGATCTCTCTCTCTCTCTCTCTTTCTCTCTCTCTCTCTCTCTTCCCTGCCCTATCCCCAGTCTCCTCTCCAGAAGGGCTCCACCATCCATGTGGTCCAGTCAAGTGAGTCTCCTTCAAAGAGAGCAAGGAGAAGTGTAACAAATAGAACCAGAAGACAAATGGAAGCTATCCAATACCCAGCACAATAAGAAAATTAAAAAATGAAGAAATAGACAAAATTCTGTTATTTATCAGAAGGAAGTTGTAAAAAGAGTTGAAAATAGTTGGCTTCGTGAAGTGAAAATTGGAAACAAAGAAGCATGGTGTTGGCAACTACTATTTTTTTCAGTACTGTAAACCTTGTAGAACTGTTTGACTTTTATAAATAAATACAACTTTGATAAAAAATAATTTTTAAGTGTTCTTTGAATTTGCAATGAAGAAAATCATTGGTGACCTTTCACCATGCTATTTCAATTAAGAGATAGGAGCTGAGGTCAGATTATAGTGGGTTTAAAAGAGAAGCTGAGATGAATAAGAAATGAATTCTAAGAGACAACCAAATTTTGTTAATCCAATGTTTAATTAATGTCTTTAATAGTTGGCATATTAATTTGGATAGGTCAAAGGTATGCTGCATGTGATTTATGTTTTATTGAGCCCTACATATATACTACTACTTCGGGCCCACATGTATACTCCATGTGTCCAGTATGTACACACACAGTTTTAGGATTCAGAGCATGCTTTTAATTAGTAAAATAGTTTCTGACTATTATTTCTCAACCTATCCCCAAAATATCATCTTGCCTCTGACACCTGCTCCTCCTGCTATCTTCCCTTTGTATATCTTCCAAACTCAAAATTTGGATCATCTTTGACATCTTCCTTCACCTCTAAGCAGATGCTATACATTCTATCTATTAAATGTTGTTTAATTTTTATTTTCTCCTTTCCATCCTGGCTGGCCCTGACAGAGTTTAACCCTCAGGATTTGTTAAGTGGACTGTCACTATGGCCTAACTGCCTCCCTATGCCTCAGAGCTATATGGCCAACTGCTCCCCTTGTTAACAAATGGACTTCATGAACTGGTTGGGAACTGCCTTTTCAGATGCATTTCTTTTTTTTTTTTTTTTTTTTTTGAGACAGAGTCTCGCTTTGTTGTCCAGGCTAGAGTGAGTGTCGTGGCGTCAGCCTAGCTCACAGCAACCTCAAACTCCTGGGCTCAAGCAATCCTTCTGCCTCAGCCTCCCAAGTGGCTGGGACTACAGGCATGCGCCACCATGCCCGGCTAATTTTTTATATATATCAGTTGGCCAATTAATTTCTTTCTATTTATAGTAGAGACGGGGTCTCGCTCTTGCTCAGGCTGGTTTCGAACTCCTGACCTAGAGCAATCCGCCCGCCTCGGCCTCCCAGAGAGCTAGGATTACAGGCGTGAGCCACCGCGCCCGGCCCCAGATGCATTTCTTAAGATGTTTTCTTTCTTGAGCCAAATAATACTCCTGACTATTCTCCAGATCTTTGCTCACATTATCACCTCTGCTTGCAGCACCGTCAGCCTCATCTTATCTACATGTTCAACCTTTCTCATTCTTCAGGGCCCAGCTCAAATGCCTTCTCATTCCTGAGGTGGCTCTTAGAGATGCATTCTAGGAAGAGATGAGCTCTTTTCTAAACCCCCTCCTCGCTCTCTCTGAACCCTTCCCTTGCATTCTAGTACACAAAGTGCCTCTCTTATAAGCAATCTGGAGAAAGCTTCCCTGTCTAATTCATCTTTGTTTTTCCTTAGCAGCTAGCATCATATCCTGTATACATATACACTCAATACATGTGTTGAATTTTTAAATTATGTAGCCAATCAATATTTTATTTTATGACATAGTACCATTTGAAAGGCGAAAAAAGAGCAGGAATCTTAGGAAACTGTCATCATAATAAGACCATCTAACTTTGCCCCAGATCTCAGCAAGATAAAAAAAAAATACTATATGATTTTTAAGGAAAGATAATGGATAGGGGTAACTGAAAAGTCCTATTAAAATTGAGAACCTATGACCCAATATTGTATCTGCAGTGTAAATAATGGGTTAAGAGCAGAGGCATCACAGTCAGACTAACTTGGACTAAAATCTTGCCTCTACCCCTTAAAAGGTGCATATCATTGGACCAATTAACCTCTTTGAACCTCAGTTTCTTTCTTGGAAAAATTTAGAGAATAATGGGACCTACCCCCCAAAGCTGTTTATACATAGTCATGCATCGCTTAATGATGGTGATATGTTCTGAGAAATTCATCCTTGAATGATTTTGTCGTTGTGCAAACATTGTAGAGAGTACTTACACAAAACCTAGATGGTCCAGCCTACAACATACCTAGGCTAATATTATAGCCTATTACTCCTAGGCTGTAAACCTGTACAGCCTGTTATTGTACTGAATCCTTCAGGCGATTGTAACACAATGGTAAGGATCTGTGTATCTAAACATATCTAAACATAGAAAAGATACAGTATAAATACAGTGTAAAACATAAAAAATGGTCCACCTGTGTAGGGTACTTACCATGAATGGAGCTTGCAGGACTGGAAGTTGCTCTGGGTGACTTAGTGAGTGAGTTGTAAGTGAATTTGAAAGCCTAGGATATTGCTGTATGCTACTGCAGACTTTATAAACACTGTACAATTCAACTACACTAAATTTATAAAAAAAACCAATTCTCTAATAACCAATTAACCTCAGCTTACTGTAACTGTTTTACTTTATAAATCTTTCAATTTTTTTAAACTTTTTGACTCTTTTGTGATAACACTTAGCTTAACACAGAAACACATTGTACACCTATACAAAAATATTTTATTTATATTCTCATTTTATAAGCTTTTTCTATTTTTAACATTTTTAACTTCTTTTTTACTTTTCAAGCTTTTTGTTAAAAAATAAGACACAAATGTACACAATAGCCTAGGCATACAGAGAGTCAGACTCATCAATATCACTGTCTTCCACCTCCTCATCTTGTCTCACTGGAAGGTCTTCAGGGGCAATAACACACATGTAGCTGTCATCCCTTGTGATAACAGTGTCTTCTTCTGGAATACCTCCTGAGGACTTGCCTGAGACTGTTTAACAGCTAACTTTTTTCTTATAAATAGGAGTACACTCTAAAATAAAATAAAATAAAATAGTATAGTAAACACATAAACTAATAAGAGTCATTTATAATTATTAAGTATTTTGTGCTGTATAATTATATGTGCTATACTTTTATACTACTGGCAACTCAGTAGATTTGTTTATATCAGCATCACTGCAAACACCAGAAGTAATTAATGCATTGTGCAATGATATTATGATGGCTGTGACATCACTAGGTGATAAGAATTTCTCAATTCTGTTATATTATAGGACCACAGTCATATACGTGGTCTGTCATTGACTGAAATGTCTTGTGTGGCACATGACTATACTTAAATGAGATAATGTACATGAAGAGTTTATTTATAATGCCTGGAGTACCTCATAGAAACTCAATAAATGATAGGTTCTTTTTTATTTTCAATGGTTAGAGCTGCATTAGGCAGCTTTCAAGTGCACTGGCTTTGGAATGAGACAGAAATGGGAAGTTCTTGATATGAAAAAAAGAGGGTTATTTGTTGAAAGCTCATGCCTCTTTGACCTTCAGATAGAGAGCAGTTGTGGGCTCTCAAAAAGAAACTGTCTAAATGAAATTATGCTTGCTTCAATCTTCACTATCTCTTCAGACCAAATCAGGACTCCTGTAACCTGAAGCTATTTTCATGAGAGTTTCTGCTCCATCATTTGCAAAGATGTTCAAAGGCTAACATTACCCAGTATCCCTCTATCACTTCTAAGTTGCTATAAAGAATTAAATGATTAGATGATTGGATCTGCTGATCAATTTCATAGTAATAGCTAACCATTATTTAGTATTCAATGCATGGCAGATACTGTGTTAAGGACTTTGCATACTTGCTGTCACTTAATCCTCTTAGTCTTGAAAAGTGGCTGTTGTTATCTCTAGTTTATAGATAATAATAATAGCAATGATGATCATAGCTCATCATTGTTCAATGCCTATCATGTATAGCACATGTTAGTTACTGTGCTCAACCCTCAATGTAGATAACCTCTCTTTATCTTGATTAATAACCCTATCAGGTAGAAACTATTTTTAATACCTATTTTTAGATGAGAAAGTAGAGGTGCAGACAGGTTAAGTAACTTGCCCAAGGTCACACAGCTCATAAATGATGGACAGGATTCAAACCTCTGGCCTCTGGCTCCAGAATTCAAGTTTTTTCCGTTCAAAGTCTCAGCCAAGTTCAAACACAGACATGCTTTTACAGCTGAGAGACACTGAGTCACTCCAACCTTGTCTTTGCTTGAGTTTCAAGATCTCTCAAAATCAAAAGTCTTTTTTTCCTCTTGACAGCTCCAGTGGCAACTTTCCTCAATAAATTATCCATTGCCTGATTAGCTCCATATTTAATGACTTTATTAATCTCCAGTTTGCAATTCCTCTTATCATTACCCATTTTAACTATCCCAAATGATTTGTTCATGTAGCGTGTCCCTGAAGCATTGGAAAATGTATCATTTGAGGAAAAGTTATATAAGATACTAAATACAAGGTCCATTAAGACCAACCAAAACACAGTAAATGTTAGAAAGGATTAAAGTATTTCAATCTTTTTTCCCTTGTGACTATTTATTGGCAAACTTCTCTCTGCCTAGGACTGTGCTAAGCACCCTGATCTCGCAGTCCCACGACTTCCTCTCCCCCCAACGATCCCTTACTCCCCCTCAGTTCAGCCACTTATCCCCATGGTCATCATAAACAATCTCACACCTCCACATTCGGTTATAGCACTGTACTCTAACCACCACTTCCTATGCTTCTAGATCACTTATTCTTACTCCTCAACCCCTGTAATCATTTGACCCTGTCAGGACCCCTAATCCATTGATTCTACCACTTTTTCACTATCCACCAATCCTCTTATGTCCTCCCCTCCCTTTGAACCCAGCCTAAATTCCATGGCCTTGTGATTACTACCTTGAAACTCTGTTAACTTGCTTGCCTCCCTCTCTCTCCATCCTAGTCGTGTTGCAAAGTGTTAACTCTGGCTAAACTCAAATATTGGCTGAATATCGACACCTGCTCCCGAGCAGTAGAATGTGACTAGAGAGCATCACAGTCCTATTTAATCTTCTTTATCACAACTTTCTGTACCCCTCTGAGTCTTCTCTCCCTTTATAATGGATAAAGGGTTCCTGTTCTTATCAGAGGTGCTAAATCTAGTGACAAGTGTCCTTATAATAGACACCCAGAGGAGAGACACAGGGAGAAGATGAAGGCAGAGACTGGAACTATGCAACCACAAGCCAAGGAATACCTGGAGCCACCAGAAGCTGGAAGAGGCACACAAATCTCTCCTAGAGCCTTCTGAGACAGTCAGGCCCTGTTGACACCTTGATTATAGACTCTGGCCTGCAAAACTGTGAGAGAATAAATTTCTGTTGTAAGCCACCGAATTTATGGTAATTTGTATGACAGCCCTAAGAAAGTATTAGTAATGCACAAGGGCTGGAGGCAGGGGAGAAAATGAGGAATGACTGCTAATGGCTATGAAGTTTCTCTTTGGAGCGATAGCATGTTTTAAAATTAGTTTATGGTGATAGCTGCACTCTTAAGTATATCAAAAACCATTAAATTGAACACTAAATGGGTGAATTTTAAGGTATATAAGTTTTTCTTTAATTTTATATATTTAGGGGATATATGTACAGATTTGTTACATGGATATATTGTGTAGGAAGAAGTCTGGGCTTTCTGTGTAACCCTCACCAGATTAGTATACATAGTACCCATTAGGTAATTTCTCATCCCACACCACCCTCCTACTCTCCCACCCTTCCAGGTCTGTGACATCTGTTATTCCACTCTCTGTGTCCATGTGTACTCATTATTTAGCTCCCACTTATAAGTGAGAACATTCAGGATTTGACTTTTTCTCTCTAAGTTATTTCACTTAAGATAATGGCCTCCAGTTGCATCCATGTCACTGCAAAAGACATAATTTCATTCTTTTTATTGGCTGAGTAGTAGTCCATGTTATTCCATGTACTATTCCACGGAATAGTAGTAGTCCAATCATCAGTAGTTCCTTTATCCAATCATCTGTTGATGGACACTTAGGTTGATTCCATATCTGTGCTATTGTGAATAGTGCTGTAACAAACATACAAGTGCAATTATATTTTTGATATAATGATATCACTTTCTTTTCCTTGGGGTAGATATCCATTAGAGGGATTGCTGGTAGTTCTATTTTTAGTCCTTTAAGAAATCTCCATACTGTTTTCCATAGAGGTTGTACTAATTTACATGCTCACCAACAGTATATAAGTATTCCCTTTTCTTCATATCTTCATCAACATCTATTGTTTTTTGACTTTTTAATAATGGCCATTCTGATTGGTATAAAATAGTATCTCACTGTGGTTTTAATTTGCATTTCTCTGATGATTAGTGGTGTTAAGCATTTTTTCCTGTGTTTTTTTGTCACTTGGATGTTTTCTTTTGAAGAATGTTCGTGTTCTTTACCTATTTTTTAATGAGGTTGTTTTTTTCTTGTTGAATTGTTTGAGCTCTTTGTAGATTCCAGGTATTAGTCCTTTTTACAGATGAATAGTTTGAGAATATTTTCTACCATTCTGCAGGTTGTCTATTTAAACTTTTGATTATTTATTTTGCTGTGAAGAAGCTTTGTAGTTTAATTAAGTCCCATATGTCTATTTTTGGTTTTGTTGCATTTGCTTTTGAGGTCTTAGTCATAAATTCTTTGTGTAGGCCAATGTCCAGATGAGCTTTTCCTAGGTTTTCTTCTAGAATTATTATAGTTTCAGGTCTTACATTTAAGTCTTTAATCCGTTTTGAGTTAATTTTGATGTGGTGAAAGACAGGGGTACAATTTCATTCTTCCGCATATGACTATCTAATTTTCCCAGCACCATTTATTGAAAAGGGTATCGTTTCCCCAGTGTATGTTTTTGTCTGTTTTGTTGAAGATCAGTTGATTGTAGGTATATGGTTTTATTTCTGGGTTCTTTATCTTGTTCCATTGATCTATGTGTCTATTTTTATGCCAGTCATATGCTGTTTGGGTTACTGTAGACTTGTAGTATAATTTATAGCCAGGGAATACCTCCAGCTTTGTTCTTCTTGCTTAGGATTACTCTGGCTATTTGGGATCTTTTTTGGTTCCATGTGAATTTTAGCATTGCTTTTTCTAATTCTGTGAAAAATGACATTAGTATTTTGATAGGAATTGCATTGAATCTGTTGATCGTTATGGACAGTATGGTCATTTTAACAATATTGATTCTTCTGATCCATGAGCATGAGATGTTTTCCCATTTTTTGTGTCATTTATGATTTCTTTCAGCAGGATTTTGTAGTTTTCCCTGTAGAGATCTTTCACCTTCTTGGTTAACTATATTTCTAAGTATTTTATTGGTTTCTGTAGCTATTGTAAATGGTATTAAGTTCTTGATTTGTTTCAACAACAAACTTGATTGTTATTGGTGTTTAGAAATGCTACTGATTTTTGTATGTTGATTTGTATCCTGGGATTTTACTGAATTCATTTATCAAATCTAGGAGTTTTATGGAGAAGTCTTCAGGGTTTTCTAGGTATACAATCATATCATCAGCAGATAGAGATAATTTGACTTCTTCTTTTCCAATTTGGATGGGTATATAAATTATTATGTGACAATAAAATTTAAAAATAAAACCTCTAGGAGTTACCTTTTAACCTCTCTTTTCTTCACTCTGCCTTTTAAATCCAGCAGTAAATCTTTGGGGCCCTCCTCCAAAATATGTCTCAACTCTGACTGCTTCTCTTCATTTCTGCTGCTATCATCCTAAGATCCAGGCCCATCTTCTCTTATCTACACAACCACAATAGCCTATCTGACCTTCTTGCTTCCCCTTGAGCCTCATTCAAACCCATACTCCTTAAAAAAATAAAATTATTATCTTAAAACATAAGTCAGATCATGTCACTCCATTGTTAACTCTCCCCAACACCCTCTACCTAATGCTTTTCCTTTATAGTTCAAATAAAATCAAAACTCCTCACGAAACTTTGCTGGGCCTTATATGACCTATCTGGCCCTGTCCATATCTGAGATCTCATCTCCTTATGTGCTCCCTTTTGCTCTTCGCTTCAGCCACACACACCTCCATTATGTTCCTGGGACAGATCAAATTTGTTCCTCCCTCAGGGCTTTTGTCCCACTCTTCCTTCTGCATGCAGCACTCTATTTCTCAAACTCCCTAAGATTGTCCTCTTGTCGAAACCTTTTCTGACCAGTCTATAGAGCGTTGCTTCTCCCACAACTGGTCTCAATAATGTCATTTTGCTTTATTGTTTAATAGCAATGGTCATTATCTGAAATTATCTTCTTTGTATCTTTTATACAAATAGATAAGATGTAAGCTCTATGAAAGTACAAATCTCGTCTGTCTTGCTCATTGCTAACTCCCCACTTCTACAACACTGCCTGACAAAAGAGATGCACATACTCTGATACTGCATACAGAAATAAATGAAGGGTACTAGTCTTAACACACAGTCTTCATGACCTTAATAAGCTTATAGTCTATTGGAAGTACAAGACATGCTTGCTCTGTCATAAAAGATCAAACAATGATGTGAGACAGAATAAAAACTGCCAATGTGCAAATAGAATAGTCTTAACTCAGAACAAATCTAATGGCCATTCCACAGTGAGAAGCTCTTGGGGAATGATACATTTTCTTCCAAGCCTACACTGGGTTGTCATCTAGGGTGATATAGAGGTGCTCATGACCTTGGATGACCTCTGCTGGGATGCAAAAGCAAATTCAGAGAGCTGTGGCTTCTCTGGGCAGTATCCCCAGACCAATTTCCATTTCTTCATAACCAATGTTCCTCATTTTTGTCCCTTTTGGCTTTCAGATTCAAGTCTCTGTTCTGCAAGTACAGTGCATGCCTTTGACCCAATAGTCCTGGTCTCTGTGGCATGTTGATATGTCCCTTCTGCTTGGCCCAGTCCTCTGCACAACCCTGACTGTGCTCTCCTCTGAATCCTAGAGTAAGAAATTCCCACCCCCAGCTCTGACCTTCCAGACACCACCCCCCCCCCACACACAGACCTTTTCCCCTGAAATCTCCACTCTCCACTGCAGAGGACTTCAGATAATGGACATCAAGATTAACCAAGATATGGCATAATAGAAGAAAGCATGAGACTTGGTATCAAAAAAGAAAAAGTTCAAATGCCTGCACTTTGTGTAACTTTGAACAAGTTACTAAATGTTTCCATGCCTTACTTCCTTCCCCTACAAAACCTTTGAGATAATAGCTATCATACAGGTTAGTTAGGGAAGAAAAACCTTTCCTCTACCCTCTTAGGTTCAGTGTTTGGAGTACTGCAAATTAAACTGAAAAATGACAGATTAATAGGGAAAAAAACACAAAGTTTATTCATATACATATGAAAGCACAAAAGAAGTAGCTCTCCAAACAGCTGAAGATGGGAGTTTATATATCTAACTTAATAGGAGAGGGAGGGAAGAAAAGGCTTCTACAAATGAGTTTCTAGGGGAACAAATGAGAGATAAAATTTGTGATGATGTTTGTTTATGCAGGTGTGAGAGATCTTATTTTGGGTTTTTTGTTTTGTTTTCATGATCATAAACTCCCCTGGAGAGGGCTCCTATCCCAGCCTAATTCCCAGAAGTTTCTACTTTTAGTGAGATAAGAGAGGCTTTGAAAAGTCTTCTTTCTGCATCTCGCTGACTCTCAAGCAGTCTTTACAACACTTCAGAGTTCAGCCATGAACAGAACCATGACAAAAACTTCTGACACTTACATACTCTTTATTTTACAATTTTCTTTATTGGGTAAGTTTAATGGAAAAAAACACCATGCAGGACCACTGTATCCCCTATGCTTAGACCGTAGGCATATCCTACATGCTCATTAAATACTTTCCTAATGAGTAAATCAGCTCAGGTTTAACGTAACAGTTAAAATAAAACAGTCTCGAGTGGAGGAGGGGGCATGGGCAATATAAGTAACCTTAACACTTGTATCCCCATAATACGCTATAAAAAATAAAAATAAAAATAAATAAATAAAACAGCCCTTTCATCAACAACACACACTTGGAGCATCCCAAACTCAGATTTGCAATATAAATACTATGTGAATAAGTAGATGGTGTTTTAATAGGAAGAAAAACCACTGTGAGAATCCTTGGAGAGGAACACACATAAATCAATTTCCTTATTGTTAAAAACATTTAAAATTTTGATTCCAGGGTTATATGGTAGGCATTTGGCGTAGGAGGTATCTGAGCTTACTGAGAAGTAATTGGGTTCATGGGACACTGGTGCAATTGACACCATACTTTAGTATCGACTTTTCCCAGGGCATTAGCAAGGACTTTGTACTAATTGTTTTTAAAGCTCGATGATTAGAACATTCATGTTAATAGATCATCTGTGGCTTAGGAACAGTTTTTCAAAGAAACTCAAAAGGTGGCCCCAAATTCTTCCTCAAATGTACCAGTTTAAGATGGCAAGGCCAAGTACTGGAATAGAAAGAATGCTGGTTCTGGAGCCGGAATTGGGACACCTCCTAGCTCTGCCCGAACTATGTGTATGACCTTGGACACATCATTGAGCTCCCATGAGGTTTAGTTTTCCTTCATATTTAAGTAAAATTTTACCAGGTAATCTCTAAAATCCCTTCAAGTTCTGAATATCTATGATCTAAGATATTATAAAAGTTTATAAACATGAGCATGTTATTCCTGTGCTTTAAAATTCCCAATGCTTCCCTTAAAATAAAACTCTGACCTTATCCTGACCTTATCTTTTTAAACCTCTAAATTCCTTGTATGATCTGGTCCCTGCTTTACTTCTCCACCCGGCCCCAACCCCTGCCACTCTCTCTCTTTATGACGTGCCAGGCATGTTGCTGCACCAGGATGGAGCATGAATTATTTCCCCTATCTGGGTTATCCTTGCCTCCAGATCTTTACATCACTGGCTCCTTTTTATCATTCAAATTCAGCGCAGATGCCATCTCCTGAGAGAGGCTTTTTCTAAACACTCAATCTGAAGTAGTCTCCACCCTCAGGCAATCATCCCCTGTCACTTCATCCTTGGCTTATTTCCTCCGTTGTACTTATTACAGTGCGAAGCTACATTGTGCAATTATTTGATAACTTGTTATTTGAGAGACTCATCCTACTAGAATGTACCTCTCCCTGACAGCAGAAACCTTATCTGTCCAATAGCCCATTGCCTCCCCAGTACATAGCCCAGCCAGTGCCTGGCACCAAAGTAGGTCCTCAGTAAATATTTACTGACTTCAGACTCAGGATCAAGTTCGGTAGTTCTCTCTGTATCTTTTTTGCATAATCAAAATAGTAGGTCCCCAAATATGAAAATACTTTTGGAAAGATGAAAAAGGAGAAGAAGAACTCGTGTTAGCTTTTAGAATAATCATTGAGGTGAATAGATTGGGGCTTGCAGTTACAAGTGATGGTATTCACCAGGTATTCAAAATATTAACCTTCATCAATAAGCAGGAAAAGGCTTAGGTAGGTACTATTTATTTGCATACTAATACAATGTTTTACTATCATTAATATAACTGGCTTTCTTTTATAATTCCCCACATTTTTATTTTATGGATTTAAAATTTCGCAGCTTTCCCACTTACTAGCTATATAATCTAAAAAAAATTATTCTCTCTGTGTCCTCATCTATATAATGGGGATTAAAAAAATCCACATTACAAAGTTGTGAGAATTCAGTGAGATCATTTACATAAAGAGCTGTAGAGCACCAGGCTCATGGAAGGCACTCAACAAAATGTTCTTTCCATAGCCTCTTGAAAAAACCTTTATGGTTATGGTCTTCTTAATGAATTTCGAGATAATAATCTGTGTATGACATTATGACATTTTTCCAGATCTGAGCAGGGTTGTTAAATCTTAATTGTAGCTACTGCTAAAAATATCTAAGACCAGTTGCTTAATCTGACTTTGACCTTGACATATTTAAATACTGACCGGGTGTTTGGAAGTCTAGCTCCAGTTTTGACTAGTATTTTCTGAATAGCTTTGAATAAATAATTTATTGTTTCTATTTATAACGTTGATTCCTTCCTTTTGAGTAACCTTCAGTACAGAAGTTTGAATATAATTTGTAATTAAGAGAATGATTAACAAGAATAAAGAGATAAGGTTTTTTCTCAGGTAGCATGCACAATAAATATTATCGTCTTAATGTTTAAATTGTACTTGATGAACCATATTCTGGCAGAATCTGAAGTAGTCCTTTATTAATTAGAACAACCTTTGAAATCATTATCCTTTGAAATTATGTACCAGGAGCCTGAATGGAGAAATGAAGACCCATTAAAGAAAGACTTATCAATCATTATCTTTTAACTCTGTGACTCATAATTTTTCACCAAACCCCACAAGATGTCTTTTACCTAAGATACTAGCTTCTTGATATAGCCTTCCACAGTTGCAGACAACATGCTTCCCACAAGATTCATTTGATGTAAAATCTGCCGCTTTCACCATTTTTAACCATTCCTATCTAATGTTTAGAATGGCTGCAAGCTTCTCTCTGTCGATGGCCACAATGACTGACTCATTAACTTCTATAACACAGCTCAGTTGACAGAAAGGGCAGAGAAGCATTAGGCCATTAACATATTTTTCTGTTTTAAAGGCAGAATTATCAAGGTTCAGGGTGTTTTTTAGGTATGGCTTACATTAATTGAAATGCACTGTACCTCAGTTTAAGTTGGAGGAGATTTCATGAAGCCATGTCATCTGAGTTACCCACACCCTATCAAATGCAGAACATTTCTATCACTGCAGGAAATTGCCCCCTCCTAGTCAATCCAGGCCCCACTCCAGCCCAGGCAACCAGTATTCTGATTTCTGTCACCATAAATTAAGTTTGCCTGTTGTAGAACTTTGTATAAATGGAATCTTGAATATATATTATTTTCTTGTCTGGCTTTTTCACTCATCATCACGTTCTTTGATATTTGCTCATGTTGTCATGTGTCAGTAGCTTTTACCAGTATGCCATGGTATGGATATACCACAGTTTGTTTATCCATTCCCCTGTTGATGGACATTTGGATTGTTTCCAGATTTGGCAATTATAAATAAAGTAGGCATGAATATTAGATTTATCCCAAAGTATTTTGCGTTTCTGATGCAATTATAAATTATTTTTTTGAATTTATATTCCATTTGGGTCCTTTTCCCTTCTCTTTTTAACATAATTATTAATATCTTATGTGTTTCTTCTACACATAATTAACATCATATTAGGTGGTATATAAATTTTGTTTCAACCAAAAAATAAGAAACTCCCAAATCTAGAGACTTTCTTAAAACTTGAGACATGAGTCGGTGTTGCTGCAATACAGAAAGAGAAGGAACAAAATCTTTGCACAGGGACACAGTTAAAAATATTAACCCCCGTATTATGGCCAAAATATTTTGTTAGACATCGATTCAGAAGATTTTGCATCAAAATGTAGTTGATTTTATGATAGCACTCAGTGATAAGATATATGATTCACAATAGCTAGCTGTACTCTTTTATAATAGATATTCTTCCAGATAGATTGCAAAATTGGATATATCTATCACACTTAATTTTACCACTGATAACCATTACAAAATTGGAGATATAGTCCTTCAAAAATATTTCGGTTTTCAAACCCAATAAAGCCACATTAAAACATGCAAAAATATTCTTTAAGCATCCAAAAGGTAATTAATAACATTATGATATAATTTAAATAATGTGAGAAACAAAACAAAGCTAAAATCTCAATGGCCTACTTATTTCAAAAAGTGTTTCGAAAAACAAGGTGTGTGTGGCAGATACTAATTGCCTACTCAAAATCCATTCTTCTCTGCTTCTTTATTAATATACTTCCAATTAGTTTGGTTGTCAATGTCCCCAGTTAGGAAACTTACCTCCCCAGATTCCCTTGAAGCTATTGGTAGCCTGTATCCCACCTCTAGCCAATGGGAAACAAGTGGAACTTACTGGGTGCAGCTTCTAAGGAAGCATATTAGAGGTGGCAGAGTCAGTCCCAGGACTGTTGACTTTGTCCCTTACTCGTTTTCCTTTTTTCCTTCCCAGAATGTAGCTCAATGTAGCTTAGAGATGAAGCAGCCATTTTGAGAGCATGAGGATAGAAATATACGAGAAAGCCAGATCTCTGGTCTTTGATGGCATCATGAAGCTGCCATTACCACCTACTTTACCTGCCTCCAGACTTTTTGCTATGAAAATAAACATAAAACCCCTTTTGGTTAGTCCGTTATGGGAGAAAGGTGCCTTCACCACCTAGGTTTCTGATTCAGTGGATTGGAGGTAGGGCCCAGGAACCTACATTTTTAACATGAGCCTCAAATGATTGTCATGCTAGCAATTCAAGGATCATCCTAGAGAAACTCTGCTTTGGTAGGTGTAAATAGAAAGTTTAGTGAAAGCTGCAGGGGGAGTGGAGAGATTCATAAACTTGGGGAGGGAAAGCAAGTCAAATAATAAATTTCCAGTGGCATATAAAGTTTATAAATGACTGCATAGTGTTTACATTATGATCTACCAACATGAAGTCTGAATTTTCTAAATTATGAGATATCACAGAGAAAAGAGAGCTGATGGTAAAACTAGAAATCACTTGCAGCAGATTCAGTTACTTCAATTGTGGTTTAGCTGTATTAAGAAATCCTATTAAATAACTGAAACAAGAGCATTTTCTTCCTAAGAATTGTTGCTCTATTAAATACTGACTTGGGTGACCTATACCAAGAAATATAAGACCCATTTGATTCACAGAAGCTCAGTTCAAGTAGTTCTCTTTCTAAGAGGCAATACTAAATATAATAAATGAATGCCACCTTGGTTTAAAGATATAAATGGTTTTAATTGTCAATATCAGTACAAAAATATTCTAATTAGTTTTTTCCTGAGATTATCTTACTTACAGACATTAGCCCCAGTTCTATTGTATAACCATGGTAGATCCCTCGTCAAAACAAATCTAACATATAATTGTTGTTATACAAAAGATCTACTTATGCTATTGTTCCTTTCCTTTATAAAATAGCAAGCTTCTCAAGTGAATTTAAAATTGGATTTTATTGAGACATAGCATTAGAATTCTTACACTGAAAAGCTTTGTAAGTGTATATAACAGATATAAAATAAGTACAATGGACTTCTATCTTATTCAGGAGTCAGGCACTTAAGTGTGCTCATAACTCTCGGGTAGGGACAGAAATTAATTTGGAAAATCTCTTAAATTATCCAGGCAGTGTAATACCAATAATAGTCATTCCTGGTTTTCAATGATATGAATGCTTAAATACAGAATCCATACTCTCATACTTTCAGAACTCAAGAGGAACTAAGAACTGACAAAGTAGCAGGTTCATACTTTTCACATCTGCCGGGGTAGGGAATTCAGAGGAAAAGAGGGAAGTCATGGCCCTGCAGCAATTCAGTCTGGTGGGGAAGACAGACCCACAAACACATAATTACTGTGGCTGTATCACAGGCCCATAAAGGAACAAGCTCTGAGCTTCACTTGAGCTGAGCCAGAGAGACGGGGAGGCAGCCTGGGAAGATATCTGAGAGGAGGTGCTGGCATTGGAGCCAAATTCTAAAGGGTGACAAAAATAAGTCTGTGTGTGCCCCTGAACAGAGGAAGCAGCAGGCACGTGATATGGTGACAGGAGGGAGTGACGTGGTGCAAGGGTCATTTCCTATGGCTGAAGCACAAGAGCTAGATAGCAGGTAAGAGAGACAGACCAGGCCCATGGCACAAAATGCCTCAAATACAATGCTGAAGACTTTTACCTTTATTCTTTAAATAGTGGACAGTCATTGAAGGATATTCAGTAGGAAAATGCATTGACCAGACGTTTGTTAGGAAGTTTACTCTGATTATATCTGGTATTTAGGGTCATATCTGTAAAGCAGTCAGTATGAGAACGTTGATTGGGAACTCACCCCCTAATAATGACAACTCTAAGTTCTTTATGTTTTTCCTGAAATTGGCATGCAAAAATAAGGGTGACTTTCCATGCAATTCTATGTAATTTTTCTGGTTTTCCTTCCTCTGAGCCATTATGACCCTGAAGGCTTCTTTCTAAATTCAAAAGATCAACATAAAAAAATAATTTAATGGAAACTATCCACTTCTTTTCATTTATTTCTTTCAAGGGCCTGTTTTTAATTGAATCTATGTAGAGAAGTGTTCCTGTGGGAATTCACTGTGTGCTTTAAAAGTACAAATGATAGCTAATGATGAAAACAACAAGAAATAAGCCCAAATCTCTAGTCGTTGCTATATGACACTGATTTTATTGGTTTATGCAGAGGGAGTTTAGAATCAAACCCAGTTATGAAGGAACCAATTTGAAGGATATAAGTCCTGAATAATTATCCCATCCACAGGCCAGATGGAGAGACAGCCTATTCATTTATATTTGTTTACCATATAAATATGCCTTTGTTTACTGAATGTAAGGCCAAAAATAGAAATAATCTCTAAACAGGACATACTTTGAGATACAATTCAAAATTCAAATAGTAGCTCACACCATCATTCATTTCTGTTAATTTTCTATGCAGCATAGTGCAGTGGTTCCAAGAGCAAGCTACAGAGTCAGACTACCGGGTTGCAAATCCCAGCTCTGTCACAGCCCAGCTGTGTGATCTTGGGCAAGTCCTTAAACTCTCCTGAGCCTCCATTTCCCCTTCTATGAAAATAGGGATAATGGTTAGTATCTTCTTTACAGGGTTGTTGTGAGGATCAAATGAGTAAATAGATGCAAAGTCCTTAGCACAGTGCTTTTCTTATACTAAACATTATAAATTTAATTATGCCTGTTATTAGCACTATTTCTGACTTCTAATCTGGATAAGTAGCATTGTCTACTTTTTAAAAAAAGTCTAAAACCCTTTTAAAGTTACAGAATAATTTCTATGTATATGACTATTTTCATAATTTTTTCCTTAACATAAAACAAGGCAATGCACTTGGATAAAAATATAATAAATTTTGCCAGAAAAAAAACCCTAATTCTTTGCCCTATTTAATAATCCTTGATGAAATGAGTTTGGTATCAATAATTATTTCAAAATAACTACAAAATTCTTAGGCATGAATTAAAACAGATTTTTGATGAAAATAGTTTTCTGTAGATTTAACTAGTGTGAAATGAAAGCATCATAGGATTATAGGTTTGGGTGCATGCCCTACATCCTGTCAGACAAATTAACAGAATAGGATAGAGAAATCTTTTTTTAATTTTTACTTTTCTAAGCTATCTAAAGCAATCACCAAATGTATGGGAAATCTTACCAACCACTTGCCTACAATATTCTCTTCTTTTGTGAGTATTGAGTACTTGTATAATCACACCCAAAATTTCTATTAATTATAATGAATTTATATAATTATATTAATAATTATATTAAGTTATATTATATTTGGACTTCTGTTATTCTTATTTTATCCCAGATGTCTAAAAATTTTGAACATATACACATCTACCATTAAGATTAAGAATCCCCTTAATATATCTATAATAACTAATTTTTAAACTACATATACATAAATTATTATATTACTACTTTATGTATATTACAGGTAGAACATTCCAAGTCAAAAAATCCAAAATCCCAAACGCCCCCAAATCTGAAATTTTTTGAGTGGTGACATGATGCTCAAAGGAAATGCTCACTAGAGCAATTCAGTTTTAGGATTTTTTAAATTTGGGATGCTCAATTGGTAGGTATAATGCAAATATTCTAAAATTAAAAAAATTCAAACTCTGAAATACTTCTGATCCCCAGCATTTTAGATAAAGGATACTCAATCTGAATAAGCATACACAAAAACAGAACTTTAAAAAGAATGAGTTCAAATATTTGTTCAAGATCTATATTAGTTTCTTATTACTGCTGTAACAAATTACCACAAACTTGGTGTCTTAAAATAATGCAAATTTGTTCCCTAATCGTTCTAGAGATCAGAAGTCTAAAATCAAGATGATGCTATGGCTAGGTTCCTTCTGAAGGCTTTAGAGGAGAATCCATTTCCCTGCTTTTTCTAGCTTTTCAGAAGCTTCCTGCTTTCCTTGGCTGGTGGTTCCCCCTCGCATCATTCCAACCTCTTGCTTCTATAATCAAATCTCCTCCTACTCACTTTCATCCTCCTGCCTTCCTCTTATAAGAACCCTGTGATTACCCTGAGCCCACCCAGATAATCCAGGATAATCTCCCACCTCAAAATCCTTAACTTAATTACATCTGCAAAGTCCCTTTTACTATGTAAGGCAACATATTGACAGGTTCTGGGAATTCAAATGTGGACATATTGGGAGAACCATTATCCAGCTGACTACAAGGTCTAACGTTCCTGAAAAATCCCCTGTGTTCCATGAAACTTATTTTGAAGGTGACCAATCTGGATACCTGCAAGAGACCAAACCCAGGGTGCTTTGCCAGAAAGGTTTCATGGACCATATTTTTTCAGGATAGCAAATCCTGACAGACTCTAAACGTATAATTTATTAGTGCTCAGATATAAAGCAGTGCACACTAGAAGAAAGGCTCAATTTCTCCTTTTTCCCCTCTGAATCTTTTCCATGTGTCTGTGGGGCCTGAGTCTCTGAGCACAGGGTGGCTTGACCGGAATCCTGGGAGAACAGAATTGGGGGATCCAATCTTGTCACCTGTTGATCAATATCTCCCACGGTTACCGGTCACCTCCAGACCCAGTTCAAGGCCTCCGCATTGTCCAAAAGCCTTTCAGGATCTGACCCACATTTATTTGTCAATTCTCTCCGAGCACCCCCTAGTGGTACTTAGGTGCTCAGCACTACCAGGGTCTACTTTGTTGTCCAATCACCCATATTCTCTGCACCCCCCTCCCCCCCCTTTTATGCACACACTGTTGTTCCCTCTGCCTGAATGACAATCTGGCAAATAAACCGTGTCAACGAACATGCTTTTCCTTTAACTCATTTATCCTACCTCACTGCTTTAGTAAAACATGCCCTCAGATTATGAGTGCCCCTCTGTACCCTCTTGATAACATCAGTGATTCTGTAATTATTCTTGTAAGGACCAGCTACATTAATTTGTGTGGCCCAGTGAAAATAAAAATGAGGGGTCCTTTGTTCAAAAACTATTAAGAATTGCAAGACAGAAACAGTGTATCGTTAAAACAAGCCCAGGGGGCGACTTCCGCGGCCCCCGCTCTTGGGGCCCCAGAACCTCGTCCACGAGTGTATAATAAAGCCACGTGGTTTGGCCCCCCCCCCAAAAAAAAAAAAAAACAAAAAAAAACAAAAAAAACAAAAAAAACAAAAAAAACAAGCCCAGGGCCCTTCTAAGCCCCAGGCCGTGTGCGACTGCACAGGTTGCCCATCCATGAAGCCAGCACTCACCCCAGAGTGTGTCTGCTAAGGACACGGAGGGCAGATCCATGTGCTCTCCAGGCCCAGGTCAGTGCCCCTCACACACATAGGCACAAAAAATGACAATTGAGTGACGCACAGACACTCAATGAGCAATGTTGATAGTTTTTATTTTATGGAAGATTGTGTGTATTAGTTTCCTAAGCTCGCCATAACGAATTTGTAGCAACAAATTTAGTGACTTTAAACAACAGAAATTTATTTTCTCATAGTTCTGGAGAGTAGAAGTCTGAAGTCAAGGCACTGGCAGGGCCATGTTCCCTTTAAAGGCTCTAAGAAAGGGTCCTTCTTTGCCTTTTCTTATCTTCTGACAGCTCTGGTGATCCTTGGGGATCCATGGATTGTGGCTGCATTGCTCCAATCTCTGGCTCCATTGTAACATGGAATTCTTCCTTCTGTGTGTACCTCTGTGTGTCCTCTCCTCTTTTTATGAGGACACTAGTCATTGGATTTAGTGCCCACCCTAATCCACTATAATCAACTGAACTAATCACATCTGCAAAGCCCCTATTTCCAAATAAGGTTGAATTCTAAAATTCCACATGAACATGAATTGGGGTGGGGATGGGGAACGTTATTTAACCCACTACATATGTTTATAGGACATTCTTCAGAATGCCTCAAGAGTATTTTTTGCAGAGTATTTTTTTTTTTTTGCTGATACGTTTAACAATTCATATGAATTGCACCTTAATTTTATTTGCCAAGGGAACCTCAAAGGATACATAAAACTATACAAGTTGTAGAGAGGCATGTATAATAAATGAAGTACAACCTGGGGAACTAAACACTTTGGATGTGGTCATGTGACCAATATCAGTTATGGTTAAAGCATCCTGAAAATGTGAAGGGCAACAAATACACACACACACACACACACACACACACACACACACAATATTGGGATAGGGCAGGGTTGGGGATCTTTTTCATGTTGGAAGGCTGCATTAATTTAGCTGTGATCAAATAAGGCTGCATTCAAGAAACTTCAGTTAGCTATACTTTAAAATGTGCATTATTTTGTCAAAATCTAACTACAATGTACTTAGTAACTTCAAAAAATGAAAACTATTTGTTAATTTTAAAGGTAACCTTTTAATAACTTCATTGTGTCTGCTTTTTGTTGGAAAGCATTTGAATATTTGGTTGCAGCATGGAGGTCCCACAGTTTCAGCTGATCCTCTAGATGGGTATCAGTCATTTGTGACCTAAAGGACATCTTGATTTGGGTTAGGTAGGAGAATGTAGATTTGCAGCAAAAAGTAGTTGAAAAACAAGAAAGCACTTTTCCGACATGTTGCTGAAGGCATGGGCATTCTACTGCAATTCTCCATATTTCACTTGGATCTTTCTTAGCATCAAACAACGACTTTAAAATTTCATCTACTGAGAGCTCAATCAATTCTATCTGCAGTTCTTTAGGTGCCTTGGTGATATCAACTAGGTGAAGCTGAAATGCTAATCTGAGTGTGAGGTCATGATTCTCAAAGTCAGTGAACCTTTCATTGTGTTCTCCAATTAATAGGTCTATAACACCTGTGTATTCTTCAAATGATTCACATATATCATCCTGCTCATCAATGACCTTTGATAACCAGGGAAAATGTTCATCCGAAATTTCCTTTTGAAGAAAAAGTGGATTCTTTGAAGATATATAGATTTGTTTTACCATATATCATATATAGATTGTTTTCCCTTACAAAGAAATACTCAAGTCATTTTGATTTGACATGGTGTCACACAGAAATGCTGCATTCCTTTAGAAATCTTTCAATAATTCACATTGCTGATTTTGTTCTTCATAAAATTCAACTATCTGCTCTTGTAGAGGTAAAATTCTGGCTAACATATGTCCCTGTGATAGCCAACGCACTTTAGAATGATACAGCAAATCCACACTGAATACCTCATCTTTCAACTTTAGCATGTTATGAAATTGATGATGATGTGTTGCATTTGCACAAATATAGTTAACAGTACTTTTAACTTGTTGCAAAGTGTCACATAAAATGGTAACTGTAGCACAGAGATTTTGCTGATGCAAGATACGATGAAAAGAAATGAGAGCATCTGGAACTGTTAATACTTTTTTTTCATCTGTGCAATAAACCCTTCATGTTTTCCTGTCATACACTGTCTGTGCATACACTCACTAAATTTACCAAATTCAGTCTAACTTCTTAACATTTGTCTTGAAAGTTGTTGAAGATATCTATTCCCTGTGTTCTGTTCACAAGAGTGCCCAAAGCCAGTAACTCTTCACAGCAAAGAAAATCTGTTATGACCCTGTTATAAACCTGTGCTGAGTCAGTAGTATCAGTTGATTCATCTAAAGCAATTGAATAATATATATTTTCCTTTTGATGTATTGCATGAAGTTGTTGTGTTAAGTTGAAGGCTAATTCATGCTGCTGATCAGTTATAGATCTTGAAAGAGGATGTTGTTTGTGCTTTGAAACATTATCGGGGTCTAAGCATCCTACGATTTTGACAGTGCATTGTTTCACAATTTCTACATTACTGAATGGCTTCCCTTTTCCCCAAGTACATAAGCTACTTTATAAGTTGCTTCAGTGGCATTATTCCCAGGTCTTCTTGCTGCTTGAAATAGTTTTCTTTGCTTTTGCTTTTCATCTTTTAATTTTTGCAATACAACCTTGTGCACCTCTCTTTCTAACTTAAAATAATTGTGGTCCTTATGAGTGTTATTATATAATGTTGATAAGCATTAAATTTCTTTAATGTTGATATTGCAGTATCAAAAAGCAAGCAAATCATCTTATCTTTAGCAGAAACAAGATAATTTTGCAGTCCCCAATCCTCATTTAAAAAATCTATTTTCTTTCTTCAGCATTCTCTCGGTCTTCTTTGACATGATGGGCTGAACAGTAGACAGAACTAAAAAATACTATTGAGCTGTGCAACTATTCACAAATTCCACTTCAAACAGAAACATGGTGCACTGTTGTCAAAAGCTGATAACAGACTGGTGTACTGGATCCCATAAACTCTCGCCAGCCAGCTTCTTGCTGTAGTGGCACCAGTCAGGCAGCGGAAGTTAGAAGTAAAATCACAAGTGTAGCAGCCATCAATTTAGCCCTTATGGCTTACTAATGTTCTAATTGTGCCGGCCATTCTAGGAGGATTATTTCATTGAAAGGTCTTTTATTCTTTGGTATTTTAAATACCTCCATTTTAAAAACAAAAATATAAAAGGTGAATAAAATATGCATTAATAAAAATAAAAGTATTTGTTCTGTAAAATTTGGATCCAGTCAAAAGGCCACATCTAAGGACCTAGAAGGCCACCTGTGGCCTGAAGGTCGCAGGTTCCCTACCCTTGGGTTAGGGCTTCCTGTAGCAGCACCCCTGAATCAACCATTCCCTTCCTTCCTGTGTTCCTGCATTCCTGCAGGGAAACTAACAGAAAGGTTAGGTGGGTGGAATGCCTTTGGGCTCAACAGTTTGCATACATTGTTTATTTAGGGTTAGGAACAGTGTATCTAACAGTTTGCATATGGTAAGTAGATAGGGATCTGAGCAAGGCCCCTTGGGGGTTTTAATTAAAATAAATGGTTTACATTTATTGGTTTTTTGCTGAATGTTTATCATTTCATTAATTGTTTAAGCTATTACAGAAGCAGGAAGGGTGTAAGATTTTGTCAATGTGTTGCCCTGTAAAAGAAAGAGGAGAGTACTGGTTGGGTAATAAAGAGAACTGGTTGGCAATTGTGACTGACCTCCCACATGCCACCTGGTATGTGGCATCTCCAAGGTCAAACCCAGGTAGTCCCTGCATCTTGGACTGATAATAAAACAAGGGGCTTGAAGACCTTTTCCTGCCCGGCAGGTGCTCACTGAGGTCACTTAGTCTCTAAAGTCACTTAGTCTGCCTTTAGCATAAAGAGCAGAGACAGAAAGGCTTTACACTGGAATTTCTGAGTCACCAAATGGTGACCTTCTGTGGGCACCCACACTGTCCTGTTCCACCTTGCTACCCCTTCCACCAACTTCCCCAGGCTGGCCCAAGAAACCAGCACCATCAAGACACCTGGATACTCTCCTCCAGGTGCGGGTAACCAATGCTGCAGCCCCTTGAACACCCTACCGTGCAACACCTGAGGATTTATTTGTAGAGAGCTTGTGGTTCTCTTCCTTTCCCTCAAGAGAGAAAGGTTGTGTCCTTGGATTCCTTCTGAGTACCCCTTCTCATGGGTTGAGTTTCTCAATGTCCCCCCCTCACCCCAACATACACAAGTTAGCAGAACACAGCAGGAGGTTCCTGTCCAGGGCTGGATCTAGGACAACAGGAGATTAGCAGGAGTCAACACCGTTTATTTAATCATTCATTCATTTATGTCTTCTTTTATTCATATGTATTTGCTCATTCAATGAGCATTTATTGAATATTTACTATGTACTGGTCACTGTGCTAAGTGCTGGGAGATACAGTGATAAATAAGGCAAAGTCCCTGCCCTGCTGGAAGGAAATGGAAAGACATAATATTTAAGTAATGAGCAAACAAAGAAGAAAGCAGGTCATAAGTATGTGCTGAGGAAATAAGCAGAATGCTGAAAAGAAAGAAACTTGGAAAGGGGCACTTTAGCTAGGTGGGCAGAGAAGGCTTCTCTGAATGAGGAGGTGACATTTGAGCTGAGACTCAGAAATGAAAAGAGAGCCATGTGAAGACATAGGGAGGGCATCCCCAATGGGGGAAGCAGGAATAAATGCTGCTGGACATCAGAGGACCTGGACCATTCCCAGAGTGAACTGCATGCTAATGCAGCTAGAGGAGAGTGAGCAAGGGTAAGACCGGTGTGAGTTGCATTTGTGGGGCAGGGCAGGGGCCAGAGCATGTTGGGCTTGGTAGGGCCTGTAAGAGCCTAGACTTTGTCCTAAGTGCAATGGGAAAACATTGGAGGGTTCTAAGTAGGGGAGAGACATGATCAGATTTATGTTTTAAAAAGGGATTTTGGCTGTTGCATGAAGAATAAATGGTAGGTACAAATGGGGATTCCAGTTTAAGGTTAGAGTAATCTGGGAAGGAGATAATGGTGACTGGACTAGGAAAAGTAAACTACTCATGAATTTCCCTGATGAACATAGACGCGATAAATCTTAAATTTTGTTCTGGAATAATGGTGATGACAACGATGACACTGGGACAATGACGATAACGAAGCAATAATGGCCAGACATTTTGATCATTCACCAAGTGCCAAGCAGTATGTGGAGGACTTCATACATTACCTTTGCCAACTCTCCTATGACCCTATACAGTGGATGCAATGATTTTACCAATGTAAAGATGAAACTGAGACACAGAGAGCCTAAATGACTTGCCTCAGGTAACAGAATACGAAGTAATGAAACCAGAAATGGAACCCTCCCCACAAGAATCTCCTTAAAAATCCAAGTCCATGGCTGCCTGTTTTCTTCTGCATCCCCATGGCCAAACACAGCGCCAGCAGGCACTTGTCAATGTTGATTGCATGAATTCACCCAGGTGTGCCTGATGCCAAGTCAGTCCACACACCATGATGTGTCCACACAGATGTGCAAGCAGAGAACACGAATCTCTCAGGAAGTCATGGCTCCCTGACTCACATCATCTCCCTGCCCACTTCCGCTCAGACCCAGCTTAGCATCTTTAGGATTTTAGTTAGCGAAGAGAGAGCTGCTGGCACCAACGTGGAAGAGGGCCTGCTCTGCAGAAGAGAGGATTATGGCAAAATTCAGGAAGGGCTCGTTTCTGAGATAGAGCTGAACACAAGCTCAGCTCCTGTGTGAAGAGGTGGTGATACATAGCATCTACTGAGAGCTAAGTAAGCCCTATGCAGTATTGACTCATTTAAGTCCTCACACACACACACACAAAATATGAGTTTGGGACTAGTGATATAATCACCATTGCATAGGTGTAGAAATTGTGAAAGGAAAGGAAATTGTGAATGACCTCCCGCAGGCCACCTGGTATGTGGCATCGCCGAGGTCAAACCCAGGTAGTCTCTGCATCTTGGTTGCCACACAGGAATCTGGGTGGCATGCATTCTTGTGGGATGACGCTTCATTAATCTGGCACTTGGGAGAAGCCATACGAAAATAAACTCAACCATAACAGAGAAACATTTCTGCCTATTGTTTTTTTAATGGTTGAAATAAAATGATATATTCACATCACAACCAAGGGAAGGGCTCAGAGTCCAGAGAGTTGTTTAGAATTCTTTGTCATTGCCAAGATAACTGCATTTCATCTAATGGACAGGACTCTCCCATCACTAAAAGAGTGTGTTCTCTCTCAGGATTTGGTGCATTTGTTTTCCCAAATTGATCTTCTGCAACTATCTGATAGAGTCTCTCTCTCTCTACTCAGACTAGTCTATTTGCTGCCCCCAAAACACCAGTTTCTGGCCCTTTTCTCAGGCCAGTTATCTTCCTAGAATGTTCTTTTTTTTCTCTCCCCTTATCAAAATCTTATCTTCCCTCTGGTCCTTGAATAATACAGGGTACATTTTAGGTTGCCTCACATGTAGCTTGTCAAATACAGATTTCTGTCAAATACATGTCCTGCTCCCAGAGATTCAGATTCAGGTTTGCTTAATCTTGGGTGATTCTAGTAATTAATTTTTTAAACAGGTTCCCCCAGATTCTGGTGGGCGTTTGTGTGCGTGTGTCGGGAAGGGGGAGATGTGGGATCACTCTAAGAGAAAGTCCTTTGGTGACTGGAATTTAAAACATGGCTGGAAGCCACAGAACCTCTGACAAGAGAGAGCATTTTTTTTTTCCTCAGAAAGAAACATTTAATAGAGACTTATGAACAGAGAAGCATGTCTTGGACAGTGGTGAGATGAGACGAGATGGTGGATCCCTCACCATTACCCTAGAAAGACTATTTGAAACCATCCAGCTCCATATTATAAATTTTCTTGTGAGGAAACTGGGTCCCAGAGAATCTAGCTCCACACTGTTAACTACTGATGCAGAAATTGAGGCCCTGATAATTGAGCGATGTGCCCAGGGCCACACAGTTATTGACTGGCATGGGCTGAGCTGGTCCATCCACAATCCCAGCTCTGTCTCTCCCTGACACCACACTTGCCCTAGCCCCCACCCTGCCCTGACAACATGATTCACAACCATGGCCACAGGAGGATTGGCTCAGCTGGGTTCAGACCACACGGGAGTTGTGTGACCCTGTGCAAGTTACCTAGTCCTCTAGGCCTCAGTTTCACTGTCAGTAGAGCAGGTACAAAACTCATCTCACAGGGCTGCCATGCAGGTAAGGTTTCACAGGACAGGACCTGACAAAAATACTCAGAATAAATGTGTGCCTTGGAATGCATTTTGAAGCATGGTTTACATGGCATCGTTTTCCCCAGTTATTCCTTTTCCCTTTGTTCCCATTCATCTTTGGGGTCTGCTCACTGCTTGTCACCCCAGGAGGGATGTAGCATGAGACAGCAGAAATCACCTGCCTGTCTTCTTGAATTCTTGCCCCCAAAGCCCAGCCTGCAGGATTGGGAAGAAATCCCAGGTACAAACTAAGTCTTGGCAAGAAGCCTGGGGATGAAATCGAGAAAGGGAAATTCTGCTTGGGATGGGGATTTGAGATTTGGGATGGGGGAGACGAGAGAGGAGAAAGGTCTGTAGGGAAGAGAGAAGCAGGTGCCACATCCCAGAAGAGCCCAGGTTTATCTGGGCAGATGAGAATACATGGAAACTCCCCCCAAAGTCCCCTGACTGAAGTGTAGTGGGGAGCCCTAAGAGGCCCCTTCCCTCATACCTTGGCATCATTATAATCTTGAAATCATGGCAAAATCCCAGGCATCAGGAGGGTTTCCAAAACCCTCTGTGGGGAGAACCCCAGGAATAAGGTTCGTTTTCTATGAGCTGTGAGGAAGGGAACATTTAGGCCAGAAATGAAGTTGAATTACAGAAGATAAAGCAGCCACTGTTTGTTCCAAATAGAGTGGACAAGTGTGCAGGGTCACTGACAGGCAAGAGAAGGGGTGAACTCTACCAGTGGTTTGTGCCACACGCCTACCTCATCACACTGCTGTGGGGCCCCTGGGCTGGAGGAGAGGAGAGAAGTGTGAGCTCAGGCCCTTCCCCTAGTACCCTCATGGCATCCCCAGAGCAGTCAGGGGCAGATCTAGGTTGGGTGTGGCCTGGAACTTAAAAATCTGTGGCCCAGTTTAAGAAAAAAGAATACGAAATTAGGAACGGGAACAAAAGTGGCTGCTGCTGGCTCTCTGCTACTGACTCCGGCCCTGGTGTGCCCACAGCCCACCCCTGCGCCAGGCACACCCCTGCAGCGAGGCCCCTCCCCCACGGCCTGCCCTAGTCCCTCCAGTAGACCACTGCTGAGCACTCCAATAGCCCTGGCAGCCTCTGCAACCCCGTAGTGCTTGCTGCCAAGGACCACGCAGTTGCCCATGTCACAGAGCCCAGCTCCCTGAGCCACAAGACACAGCGCCTCCCAGACCCAGAGCTGCGGCATGCCCTACACTTGGCACCTGTTCCACTGGACCTAGGGCCACATGTGTGCTTCAGTAACTGTGACCACAAAAGTTTGGTAATGGGTTCATAATATAAAAGAAGTAAACTCCACCTTCAAGAACTTGTGGGGAAAGGAGTGCAGAGCTTTGGTGTGAGATGGAATTTAAGTTGTTATCAAATTAAAATAAATGGTAACAACTGTGCAGCCTAAGTGTCCACCAACAGATGGATGGGTATAGAAAATGTGGTATATACTCACACAATGGGATACTATACAGCCTTAATAAGGAAGGAAATCCTGTCATTTGTGTCAATGTGGATGAACTTGGAGTGCTAAGTGAAATAAGCCAGGCACAGAAAGACAAATACCGCACAATCACACTCATATGTGGAATCTAAAAAAGTCAAACTCATAGAAACAGAGAGCGGGAAAGTGGGAGAGGGGAGATGTTGGTAAAAGGGTACAAAGTTTCAGTAAGACAAGAGGAATAAATCTTAGTGATCTATTGCACAGCAGGGTGACCACAGCTAATAATAATGTATTTCTTCAAATTGCTCAGAGAGTAGATTTTAGATGTTCTTACCCCCAAAAAATGCTAAGTAGGTGCTGTGGTTTGGATATTTGCTGCCCAAACCTTGTGTTGAAGTTTGATCCCCAGTGTGGGAGGTAGGGCCTAATGGGAGGTGTTTGGGTCGTGGTAGTGGGTCCCTCATGAGTGCCTTGGTGATGTCCTGCTGGCCATGAGAGAGTTCTTGCTATTGGTTCCCTCCAGAGCTGATTGCTATAAAGAGCCCAGTACCTCTCTCCCCTCTGTCTCATTTCTGCCACGTGATCTCTGCACATGCTGGCTCCCTTCACCTTCTGCCGTGAGTGGAAACAGCTTGAAGCCCTCACTAGCGGCAGATGCTAGTGCCAGGCTTCTCGTACAGCCTTCGGAACTATGAGCCAAAGAAATCTCTTTTCTTTATAAATCATGCAGCCATTGGTATGCCTTTATAGCAACATAAATGGACAGAGCTAGTAGGTGAAGTGATGGATACATTAATTAGCTTGATTTAATTATTTCACACCATATGCATATATCAAAACATCACATTGTACTCCATAAATATATACAATTATTATTTGTTAATTAAAAATAAAAATAAAGATCTGATGTGAATATGACAAAATATCAACTTTTTAAAAACTTCAAACGTAAATCCATGGGTCTCTATAAATTATTTTCAGTATGTTTGACATATTTCATAATTAAAATAAACTTAATGGTATCTCTAAAAATAAGCAAATATTTCAAAAACAAGACTAATAATAGTGCACAACTCACAGAAACCTTGGAAAAGTGATTTATAAAAATTAATAGAAAGCATTGAAATCAGTGCCTATTAAGAACATGTTAAGCACTTGCTAATTATTGTTAATTATTTTCTTTAGTGCCACTATTTAAAAGGAATAGTGTTTTAGGGACCTATTTAAAACAAATAGAGACCAAAAAGCAAAACCAACCCATTTCCCACCCTTCCCAGCAGGCAGGGGTGGCCATAGGAATCCATCCTGTCCCAGAGAGGCAGGTGGAAGTGCACGGGGGAGACGCTTCTTGGTTGTTTTTTTTTGCTGCTTCAACTGCTCAGGACACCATGAAGTCCAGTGGCCCCCTCGAAACCACAAAGATGAAAGGCTCACACCATGGCTGAGAAGGAGCCTGGTTTACTGAGGATTTTCCTGCACAGCTACACCAGCCATGGACCCCTTTTCATACTAGAAAATATACCTCCCCACCCTCTGCTTAGCTGCCATTTGTTGAGGTTTCCATTACTTGCTGCCAAACGCACTCCCGTGCCTGCATTATCCATGTCAGTAAGGGGTGTCTGATGGAGCTGAATGAAGAAAGACCTGTGTGGAAGGGTAGGGCTCTTCGTAGGAGGGAGGAGGAATGGCTGAGAAGCCCTGACAGCCAAACCATCTGAAAGCCAAGCAGTGTACTTTGTTGTCTTCAACTATGAATAGCTTGGTGCTGGTTACTGCTGCCATCTAGTGGCCATATTTTAGAATTAACACTCTCTTTTGGGCCATGAATTCTTTTTCCTTCAACTCCTCTTTAGTTCCATCATTTTTTCATTTGTTCATTCATACATTCCTTCTACAAAAATGTTATGAAGACCTACTATGTGTGACAGGTCTGTAATCCTAGAACTCTGGGAAGCCAAGACTGGCGAATCGCTCCATGTCAGGAGTTTGAGACCAGCCTGAGCAAGAGCAAGACCCTGTCTCTACTGAAAAATAGAAAAAATTAACTAGTCAACTAAAAATGAAACAAAAAATTAGCCGGGCGTGGTGGCTCACGCCTGTAGTCCCAGCTACTAGGGATACTGAGGCAGGAGAATTGCTTGAGCCCAGGAGTTTGAGGTTGCTGTGAGCTAGGCTGATGCCACGCATTCACTCTAGCCTGGACAACAAAGTGAAACTCTGTCTCAAAAAAAGGGCGGGGGAGTTCAGATCCTTGCCTCCTGAAATTTACACAATTGGGGAGGACAGCCATGAATTGATTTTTTTTTTTTTTAAGTATGACTGGAAAGTGCTATAAGAGAAGAACATGGTGCTATGGGAATCACTGACAGGGATTTGACTTTTTGGGGAGAGGGGTGGAGGTCAGAGATAGTTTTTGAGAAGGTCTGAAGGATAAGCTGGAACAGCCAACTCAAGAAGGCAGTTTTCTGGGCAATCATGAAGTGAGCTGCAAGGAAGGGAATAAAAGAAGGCCGCGTGTTGAGAAGGGTACTGGGTACGAGGCATTCTAGTTTCTAAATTGAAGCTATGATTGTGAGTTATAGTGAACATACAATTGTTTTACCTGAGCACGAGCTAAGAAGATATCAGCTAATAAACATCTACAGACCACTCCACCCAGCAACAGCAGAATTCATGTTCTTCTCAAGTACACATGGAATATTCTCCAGGATAGACTGTGTGCTGGGCCATAAGATAAGCCTTAATAAATTTAAAAGGATTGAAATCATTAAAATCAGACTACAGTAGAATGAAATAACAGAAGTAAATTTGGAGATGTCCAGGTATGTGAAAATTCAACAATATATTCCTAAAGGAACAATGAGTCAAAGAAAGGATACAGACAGTCTGAGTCTTCATGAGCAAGGGAAAGCTTGCCCCCTGTGAGCAGTGGGGCAAAATAAAGATGCTTCTGGTTACAGCACATGAGTTTGGGGTATTAATCTTGCCATTTACATTTAAAACACTACAAATCAACATGTAAAAATCCAAAGATCCCTATATAAAAATAATTCGTATTGGGCTTTTGTTCTCGAACATAAAAAGATTCAGTAAGACCGTCCAGCAATAAATTAAGGTGTGAACATTTCATATAGACATTTTATCAAACGTTGCAATTCTTTCTCAAGTTTTCATAAATTTAAATATTATGAAGCCACAAGCTCTAGGTATTATAATATGAATTATTCAAAGCCAATATACAATAATGGAACTTTCCATTTTGGCATAAGAAAATATGCTTTACAATGTGGCAATGTAACACTTTATATAATAAAATGATGTCTATGGAAAAATCATTTGTAAATGTCAACCTTAAATAAAGAGATTCAGGGAATATGGTTAAATGTAGAGTTTATTTGAGCACAAAGTTTGAAAACAGCTACCTGGGAGCATAGTTTCCAAAGAATGGAAGTCAGTGCTCACAAGTAGAAATGTTTTGGGGGCTTATAGAGATAAGGTTTGAGAAGCTTAACAAGGTTGTAACACTTCCACACAAGGCTAGCCCACAATTACAATAATCTGGTTAGTCAAGGTAGTGTTCTTTTCAGGAAAGGTATATTTAACATACCACATAGGCGCGGTGGCTCACGCCTGTAATCCTAGCACTCTGGGAGGCCAAGGTGGGCGGATTGCTCAAGTTCAGGGGTTCGAAACCAGCCTGAGCAAGAGCAAGACCCCATCTCTACTATGAATAGAAAGAAATTAATTGGCCAATTAGCATATATATAGAAAAAATTAGCCGGGAATGGTGGTGCATGTCTGTAGTCCTAGCTACTCGGGAGGCTGAGGCAGAAGGATTGCTTGAGCCCAGGAGTCTGAGGTTGCTGTGAGCTAGGCTGATGCCATGGCACTCACTGTAGCCTGGGCAACAAAGTGAGACTCTATATCAAAAAGAAACAAACAAACAAACAAACAACAAACAAAAAATACCACATTGAGGATGTAACAGTCATGGAATCCTTTGCACCATCTGATCAGAATTAGGTGTGAGATAATGAAGGAGGAAAGGACAAAAATCAGGAGTGGAGGAGGTTTCAGGCGCCATTTAATCTTTCTTAATCAATGTACAGAACAAGAACAAGGAGCAAGAGAATTAATCTATACTCTGAGATGCAGAAGTTGCAGCTACATGCTGCAGGGCTCAGACCACATAGCCACGTTTCCTTCAAAGCTCAACATAATTTTCAGGCTTCCAAAAAAAACCACAAATGATTAAGTTAGAATTATTTAGTTTTACACTATCTTGTTTTTTGTTTCAAATACATTGACATAAAATAAAGGTATCCAAATAATAGTATGTTACTAGTGAAATAAACAAAGGCAGGAAGCTCACTCGGGATGCTCTGAGGAAATCTGGAGGCCAGGTCTCAGACAGTGTCACTGGCACAGAAGGGGGTAGCCTGGGGAACTAGGCAGCAAGGAAAGCCTGTTAAAAGTGGGGACAGATTGGTTGTGAGTGCTTAGGACAAGGGAGAGGCAAAAGGCAAAGCAAAGTCTCAGGGTTGTGCCATGAGCAACTAGAAGACTGGCAGGGGCCTTTCATAAGCTAAAGAAGAGTGAAGAGAAGACAAGTGGAGCTCAATTTTGGAAGTGTTGACTTAGAGGTATCTAGGAACACCAAAGAGGCCGGAAATGGTAGACAGATGGAAAGAATGGCACACCCGTAAGAAGCAATACTCACTGAGGTGATGAAAAGCAACAGAATGTGCCCTTCAAAATGCAAGAGCAGGATGACTTCATCCTTCTCCACACTCACAAAGCACTTTCAGTTGCAACTACAATAGCACTTAACCCATGGCCTTAAAGTTATTTGCAGGTGTATGTACAACTCAAAATTGAGTTCTGTGAAGGCAAAAACTGAATTTTACTCAATTCTCTTTGGTTTGATGAGCTTAGTACTGGGTAGGGATATGAAGAAGGATTGACAAATGTTGTTCAAAAACTGTAGAAGGATTTGGGGCATTGTGGCATCCTCCTTGTAGTCCCAGCTACTCAGGAGCCTGAGGTTCAGGGATTGCTTGAGCCCAGGAGTTCGATATCAGTCTGGGAAACATAGGAAGATGCCATCTCTACAAAAATTTACAAATTAGCTGGTCATGGTGGCATGCACCTGTAGTCCTAACTATTTGGGAGGCTGAAGCAGGAGGATTGCTTGATCCCAGGAGTTGAAGGCTGCTGTGAGCTATGATTGGGCCAGTGCAGTTCAGCCTGAATGACAGAGTAAGACCCTATGTCTAAAAGAGAGAGAGAGATTTTTGAAAATGGCAGGCAGCATGTTTATATACCGATGGGAATGATCCAGGAATCACAGCATGGTGTGGGGGTAGAGGGAGTGGAAAATTGAAAGTGTAGGACATAAGAAAATTACCAAAAAATCTAATTCCCAAGGGAACTCTGGGGGACAGTACAGAACAGGCCTCAGAGTTATTCCAACTAAGTTGTGTGGAAGCTGGGATATTTATTCACCAACTCCATTAGTCATTTGTTGAGGGATACTCTTGGGAGTTGTAGGAATGGGCATTAATTCTCCAGCATTTCTGGTCTGCCCTGCACATGGGCTAAGCCAATTCTGGTGACCAGAGAAAGCCATAAGGGAAAATTTCCTAAGTGCTTATCATTAGAAGCCATTGCATTGGCCTACATGATAGTAGTGAGTCCCAAGGGTATATGAGTGATCTATCGGGTCTTCAATACTAGTTGTGTTGATGTTTTCTCCATGGTATCTGAGTTTTAAATGTAGAGATGGGACTGAAAAACAACAATAACAACTCTGACTGATACTGAAAATAGGTGTCAAGGAACAAGAATTTTAATCAGAGCCTTGTATTGACCTGAAAACAATTGGAAACTTCAATTCATGTTAACATTTCTGGGTCTCAATATCCTAATCTGTAGAATGGTGGGAGGTAAGTAGAAGGGATAGGGCTTGTTAAAGTTCTTATTTTCAATTATTTGAATTTACCTGTAGGGAATGCCTCATTGTCTTCTCTAGACATCAAAGCATTTCAACAAATATTCATTATCTGCCACCTAACCAACTCAACTTGTTACTTTATAATATATCCTTTTCAGTATCTACTCTTTAGTCATTGTCTAAAAATACTGTATAGATAACATCTCTAATTACAATAGCAATCCTCTGAAGATTAAGGTAATTCACATGTTATAAGTGAAAATTCCAGTTTTGAAAGGTGGTATGATTTACTTGCTCAGATCCTTCTTATTTTCAAGCACTTGTTTCTTGGACCTCAGGACAATGAGATGGTGATGGTACCTTTGCAAGAAAAAAGAATGAAGAAGTTATATCTGACTCTTCACTTTGAGCAAATAAGGTGGTTGCTGAGATGGACGGCAGCATTAGGCTATGAGAAGCCTTTCTCCAAATTCAAACCATCATTTCATGTTCATTTCTTTCTTTAGATTCATGCGTTTCCTTCTTTGGATTCAGGAGCAGCACGAGAAGAAACTGCAAGTCTTTCTCCAAATGCAGACCCTTATTTATGTTCACTTGTTTCTTTGGATTTACGTGCATCATAGAAGAAACTCGGACACTTTTGGAGGATACCGACTAAATTGAAGTCTTTTAGCCCATAGAATTCCTTGTTATCGTCAAATTCCTCCTAGGCTGAAGAAAGTAATGGTCGACCACAATAAAGATGGCGGCAGCGGCTTCACCATGGCAACGGCGACGCCATTCGCCAACAATTGCATCAGTACATTTAGTTCCGGCCTGTTAGTTTGGCGTCACTTCCGGCGCTGTCCCAGGCGTGCATGCGTTAGTGTTACAAGCTCTGAGAACTGACTCTAAGGAGTAGTCTTGCTGAGGGAATCGGAGAGAATGTGGATGCTCGCGACATGGAGAGAGAAAGTGGGAAGTCCGTGCCTGTTGTCGCAGTTGTGACTGAATCTCGGTTTACTCAGCGATGTAGGGAATATCTGGAGAAGCAGAAACTCCTGGATAGACAGCACCGTGTGCAAAAGATGCCGGATGGCACCGTGGCGATACCGGTGCTGGGGGAGACCCTCCCCGAGCAGCACCTGCGGGAGCTGAGCAGTCGCGTGGCCCCAGGCAGCACCTGTGTGCTGACGCAGCTTCTGGATCCTGTTCCTTCAAAGAAGGTCCAGGGTGTTTCACCTGCGCAAAGATTGTGTCTTGAGGTGAGTCGCTGGGTAGAGGGTCGGGGAGTCAAGTGGTCCGCTGAGTTGGAGGCTGATTTGCCCCGGTCTTGGCAACGGCATGGGGACCTCTTGTTGCTGAGTGAAGACTGTTTTCAAGACAAGCAATGGAAAAGTCTGGAACCAGAACTCTGGGAGACTGTTGCCTCTGCACTTGGTGTCCAGCGTTTGGCAAAACGAGGGCGGGTATCACCGGATGGCACTCGAACTCCGGTAGTAACTCTGCTGCTGGGCGACCATGGCTGGGTAGAGCATGTGGATAATGGTATCCGGTATAAGTTTGACGTGACCCAGTGTATGTTCTCCTTCGGAAACATCACAGAGAAGCTGCGAGTGGCATCGCTGTCCTGTGCTGGAGAAGTGCTGGTGGATCTCTATGCAGGGATTGGTTATTTCACATTGCCCTTCCTGGTTCATGCTGGTGCTGCCTTCCTTCATGCCTGTGAGTGGAACCCCCATGCTGTAGCTGCTCTGAGAAATAACCTTGAGATCAATGGAGTAGCAGATCGGTGCCAAATTCATTTTGGGGATAACAGGAAACTGAAGCTCTCAAATGTTGCAGATAGGGTGATCCTGGGGCTGATTCCCAGCTCTGAAGAAGGTTGGCCCATTGCCTGCCAAGTGCTGCGACAGGATGCTGGGGGTATTCTGCATATCCACCAAAATGTGGAATCTTTCCCAGGGGAGACTCTCCAGTCTTCTGGAAGCAGCAGAACAGAGAAAGAGTATTGGCTTTATCCTCAGCAAATTATCACCAACCAGTGCAAAAATGGAGATACTAGGGATTCCAGGAGAAAAATGCTGTCACCAGCCACCAGGCCAGAGTGGCAAAGGTGGGCAGAATCTGCAGAAACTCGAATTGCCTATCTTCTTCAGCAGGTGCATGGGAAACCATGGAAGACACGAATCCTGCACATCCAACCAGTGAAATCCTATGCTCCCCATGTGGATCACATTGTCCTGGATCTGGAATGCCGCCCCTGTCATTTAGTAGGCTAGAGAATGTGGATCCTGGGACACAAGGGATCCAGGTGTGAGTGGCCCTTAATGCATCAGCTCAGGTTGAGTTCTCACCCCTTTTGTCTCCTGGTGATCTATTTTAATATTTTGTAGCCCTGAAAGCAAGCTCTAGACCAGTCCAAATCATTTCATTTGTCTTCCAGTGATCACAGTGAGAATGAGCTACATATATGGGAGAAGCAGCATGGCCCGTTGAAATGAGGCTTATCTGTGCAATTATGAATTCTGAATTGTGACCTCAGTTCTGACCTTGGGTACAAGGTTTCAATATTCTTCGGTCTTGGATTTCCTTATTTGCAAAATGAAGGTATCTTTGAACTGTCTCACATGGCTATTGTCTAATAAGCAGTTGTACGCAGGGCATTGGTTATTTTAGAGTGAAAGACACAGTACTGTTTCCAAAATCACTCCTGCTACAATATGGAAAATAACCTGGAGGAGGGCCAAGATGGAAACAGGGAGATTGGTGAGGAGGCTTCTGTGGTTGTCCAGGTGTGAGGTGATGATGGCTTGGACTAGGGTGGTGGCAGTGGGAGGTGAATGGATTGGAGGAATAAAATCAACAGAACCAAGCAATAGAAACCAAATCAAGTCATTAATATGATGGTGCTTTGTATTATGACTGACTAAATTAGGGAGAAAAGGGGACAGAAATGTACTCGAGCATGTTACCTCTATTCTACTTTAGCATTCCTAAATGAGTATGTGGGGATATCTTATATATTAGGTTGATTGTGGTAGAAAAAGTGTTCAGTGTCACTGCTCTAAATGATAGGGAATCTAGATTTCTAGCCTTAAGCTTGTGCAATGGCTGCCAATTACTAGCTATTTTTTTTAAAATTCTGATTAAAATCTTAGACTTTTATAGGCCTCAAAGTCCCTCTTCATCTTCCTTCTCTAGCTGACATCAGGGACAACATAAGAAGCAATAGGTAATGAAATATTCTGCAGAATTTTTCCAGCCTCACATTATTTTATGGCTGTCTGCCATCACCATGGTTTGCCATTAGGATGTCTAATTAATTGAGAATCAATCAGAGTTTTGGTGTGTTTTGAAACCATCTGATCTTGTCTGCTTAATGAAAGAAATACAGAAAAGTGTGGTTTTATCAGGATTATGATATGTACCTGACATTTGGCTGGCTGGAGTTGGGCAGGGCTGCTTGTCTTTCTCTTGCAGCAGTGGCAACAAGGACAGAGTAAGGTGCTGTTTATATTATCCAGCAAATATTAAGAGCGTACTATATACAAGAGTGGCAGGAAACACAATTACCTATCAGATAAAGTTCTTGTCTCTGAGGAGCAGTAGTACTCAAAAACTTGGAATATAATAAGTGCCATATGAGTCACAACATGTTGTAGGAGTTCAAAGGTGGGAAAGAAGAGTTCTGAGAATTGAATGGGGAAATTTTCAGAGAGGTAGTGTTTGAATTGGCTCTTGAAAACTGGGTAAGATTTTGGTGGGTGGTGTCCAGGTAGTTGAAGAGAAAAACAGATGCAAAAGTTTGAATACTCAGAAAATGGGGCATTGTCATTGTTACATTAGTTTGGAACAGAGGAAGCAGTGAGAGATGTATTGAAGAAGAGGATTGATAAGGATTAAAAAGCACAGGGTCTTGTATACAGTAAGCCCCCAGGGAAATGTCAGCTGTCATGTGATTCCACAACAGAAAGCTGCCTACTTGCTTCCATTCCCATCTCACAGAGTGGCCTTTCTGTATTTACCGTAATATCTTTTCTTTTACATAGTGGGTTTCTTCTCACTGTGTGCCATGGATGCTCTCCTCTAACTGAAATGCTAAAGATGCCAACCTGAGGCTTGAGCCAATATGGGGAGGAATACAGAGGAGAAGCAATGGGAAAGATGAGTCAGAGAGTCTCGGGCCTGAGGAGTTGTCTTTTTGCCATTAGCTGTGGACAGAAAGCTGATGTCAGGTATAGCTGGTTGAATTTATTCAACTAATGGTTGTTGAACTCCTACTTTATATCTAAATCTATAAATCTTTATATATAAATCTATAAATCTTTATATCTAAATCTATATGCCTGATCTGCATATTAGGCCCTGAGTGTGCAGTGGTGAAAGATTGACGTGGGCTTTGCCTTCATAAATTTAGGTTACATTCATTCAACGCCTGGCTCCTTTACTTTCTGTGTGACCCCAGGCAAGTCATGAATCTCTCAAGATTTAGTTTCTTCATCTCTTAAATAGGGGTTAACAATTGTACGTGTCCTGTAGGGTAGTGGTTAGGTTCAAATGAGTTAACAAAGCCCCAGGGTCCCTGGGAGAACTCTGATCCTGGAGATGGAACAGCCATCTCTCCCAGGCATGCTAACGCTGGCAGAACAGAATTGTAGGACTCTGACTTCTTAAGGAGATACTTGATCAACGACACCAGCCCTAAAATATCTATCTCTGAACTTGTCATATGAAGAAAAACAAAAAACAAACAAAAAAACCCCCTACAACCAGTGCTTCCCCACTCCAAAAACAAAACAAAACAAAAAAACCCAAAATCTATTTAAGTCACTGTGGGGATTTTTTTTAAATTTACAAGCAAGAAATATTTCTACCTGATATTCTGAATAGTGGATTAACCAGATGAATTAGACATACATGATAGAGGTAGATAAATACAAATAGTAGCAGAGTGGGAATGCTCACAGAGCTCTCACTACCCAAAATAGACCATTTTAAAATCGAAGTTCTTTTGCAGATGTTTCAACTGTTGTTAATGCTGCCATCTAGTGAAGATGCTGTGGAAATAAAAACTCATTCAGCCTTGAACTATTTTATCCATGACTCCAATGTCTGTCTTTATACTTTTCCTTCTCTTTTCCTTTCCCTCTCTTTTCTCCATTTCATAAGTGTTTTGGGGCTCAAACAATATGTCAGACACTGTGGTAAACACTGGGAATAGAATAGCAAACAAAACCAGACCCAATCCCAGACCCTATGGACCTTATACTCTAACGAGGGGGATAGACATTAATCAAATAATAACACAACACATATAACATTTCATATAACAACCCACATTCTAGTAAATTCTGGGAGGAGAGGTTCTTGGTGCAATAGGAATTTATGCCGGGTTGACCTGCTCAGGAAGGTCAGGGAAGTCTTCCCTGAGGATGTGATGACTGAGCTGATAGCTGAAGGGTAAGTAGGAATTAATGAGTGGCGAAAACAGGGGACAGCTTTCCAGGCCATGAGGACAGTGCGTGCAAGTGCCTGTGGAGGAGTTTGAGGGGTTAAAATCCAGGGTGGATAGACAGGAAAGAGTAAGGGACGAAAGAGAATCAGGCTGTGGAGTTAAATGATGGTCCGTGCAGGGGGCAGTATAGGCTACGTTAAGAATGTTATCCCAACAGCAATGGGATGTCTTTGAAGTGTCTAAGCAAAAGTGTGTCATATGTGGGGTTTTATAAATTCACATTTTATCAAAATCCTAGTATTCTAAAACATTTTAAAATATACTCTCAGCTGAGTGTGGTAGACCACACCTGTATTCCCAGCACTTTGGGAAGCTAAGGCAGGAGGATCACTTGAGCCTAGGAGTTTGAGACCAGCCTGGGCAACATAGCAAGACCCCATGTCTAAAAAAAAAAAAAAAATTAGCCAGGCATGGTGGTGCATGCCTATAGCCCTATCTACTTGGGAAACCAAAGCAGGAAGATTACTTGAGCCTGGGAGCTGGAGGTTGCAGTGAACTGTGATTACAGCAGTGTACTCCTGTCTGGGTGACAGAGCAGGCCCCTATCTCTAAAAAAAACATACTCTCAACACACGTACACACCTCTAGTATTCCTTTCCCTTAATCTACTCTAATTTCCAGTGACTATGGTAACATGGGATTATACAAGAAGTTAGCCTTGGACACATAGTTCATAGGCAAGAATTTTTGTTTGTTTATGGGAGAAATAATGTCTCGTCAAATGAGTTGATTCACTTGGGATATATTCCTTTGTTCATTTTCTGGAGTTTTTGTAGAATTGTTACTACTTCTTACTAATGTTTGTTAAAATTCCCCAGTGAAGCAATCTGGACCTGGATTTTTCTTTGTGGGAAGATTTGTAGCTACAAATTTAATTTCTTTAAAAGATATAGGGTCATTCAGGGTATCTTGGAGCTTTGATAGGTTGCCTCTTCAAGGAATTTTTTCATCTAATACACCAAACGTATTGATGTAAAGTGGTTCACAATATTCCCTTGTACTTTTTTTTTTTCAGTAACTGGATACTAACCCTTGTACTTTTAGTAACTATAGGATCTGTAGTGCTACCAGCTCTCTCATTACTGACATTGCTAATTTGTGTATCCCTCTGCCTTCTTCCCTCCTTTCCTCCCTCTCTCTTTCCTGATCAGTTTGGCTAGAAGTTTATCAAACTTATTTATCTTCTCAAGAACTAGCTTTTGGTTTTGTTAATTTCCTCGATTGTGTTTCAACTTTTACATTTTCATTCAGTTAAAATTATATCTTAATTTCCCTTTTGATGTCTTTTTCTGACCCACTAATTATTTAGAAGTATATTAAGATATTTTTGTTTTAATTTCTAGTTTAATTCTATTGTGGTCAGAGAACATACCATGTATGACTTGCATCCTTTCAAATTTATTAAAATTTGCTTTATAGCCTAGAAGATGTAAAATCTTTGGCCACTATCTCTTCAAATAATTTAATTCATTTAAATAATTTTTTTGCTCCCCAGAGTTCTTTAAGCACTCCAATTATAGACATAATACTTGGCTGCTTAAAGTCATCTCACCCTTTGCTGATGCTCTATTTATTTTGGTTAGAGTGTGTTTTGGGTTTTTTTTGGTCTTTTTTCTATTTCCTTTTAGAGAGTTTCTATTGATATATCTTCAAGGTCACTAATTTTTTTTTTTTTTTTTTTTTGAGACAGAGTCTCACTTTGTTGCCCAGTCTAGATTGAGTGCCATGGCGTCAGCCTAGCTCACAGCAACCTCAGACTCCTGGGCTCAAGCGATCCTGCTGCTTCAGCCTCCTGAGTAGCTGGGACTACAGGCATGCGCCACCATGCCCGGCTAATTTTTTCTATATATATTAGTGGCCAAGTAATTTCTTTCTATTTGTAGTAGAGACAGGGTCTTGCTCTTGCTCAGGCTGGTTTCGAACTCCTGACCTCGAGCAATCTGCCCGCCTCAGCCTCCCAGAGTGCTAGGATTATAGGCGTGAGCCACCGTGCCCAGCCTTCTCTCATTTCTTGAAGAAGTGAAATACAGTTATAACAACTGTTTTAATGTCCCTGTCTACTAATCTCATCATTTGCATAATTTCTGGATCAGTTTTAATAAAATGTTTACTTTTCATTATGGGTTTTATTTTCTTGTTTATTTGCATGCCTGGTAATTTCTGATTAAATATCAATCATTGTGAATTTTACCTTGTAGGTTATTTTCATATCTCTAAAAACACTTTGAACTTTGTTCTCGAATATTTGGACGCAGTTTTTGGTCTTGCTTTTAAGCTTTGTCACGTTATACCTGAGCGTTTAGTCAAGGATTAACTTTTCCCACTATTGAAGCAAGACCTTTCGTAGTACTCTAACTGATGCCTCATGAATTATGAGCTTTTCCACTCTTGCTAGTGGGAACAGGAATCATCCACCACCCTGTGTGAGCTCTGAGTATTGTTTCCTCTAATCCTTTCCAATTGTTCTTTTCCTGGCCTTTGGTAATTTCCTCTCATGCATGTATTGATCATTGCTTAGCTGAATACTTTAGGGGAATGGTCAGCAGATCTCCAGAGTTCTGTTTAACTCTCCTTTCTAGGACTCTACCCTGTGAACTGTAGTTGCTTTGGTCTCCCAGGACTCCCAGTTCCATCTCTTCACCTCAGGGATTGTGCTGGGTTCCCACCTTGGTTCCCTCTCTCCATGCCACAGCCTAGAAACTTTCTCCAGGCAGTAAGTTGGAGTAATTATGTGGCTCACCTTGTTTGTTTTCCATCTGTTAAGGGTCACTGTTTAATAAATTTTGTCCGTCTTTAAAAAGTATTTAGAAGATCCTGTGAGGGATGAAAATTAACTATCGGGTACAATGTATACTCTTTGAGTAATGGGCACTTCACTACTGTACAATTCAACCATGTAACAAAAACCATTTGTACCCCCTAAATCTACTGATATATTTTTAAAAAGCATTTATAAGTTCCTGAGACTTGGCAGAGCTTGAAAAAAGACTTAATTTATAATTGTTTTATACATAAATTTACTAGCTTGCACAATCATTGAAGAAATTCACTCTAGTAATAATATACATTTGTATTTCAGCTGACAAAAAATTTCAACATGTAAAGAATATTAAGAATTTCTTGCCACAATTATGTTTAGAATGCTGACCTATATTATAAAGTGAATATTAAAATGAAATATTAACAATACAATGACATTTTTTCTGATTAGATATAATTACCTGCAAGGTTACTTGATCATTGATCATACACAATTTCATAGAGACCAGAAACAGTGTCAAAGTAGGTATTTACTGTTTTGGCTTTTTAAAGGTCAAGGCTGAATCAAAGGTAAACAGAAAATGTTGACTGAATATGAGGCTAAAAACTGAATTTGGTATAACATACAATAGCATTAGGTAAGTAAAGATATAAAAGGGTAGAGAAGCTGTTCTAGTTTCTCTTTTTACTAAAGTTTTATTTGAAATCAAAGATTTATACATAATTTAAAAAGAAAACAAAACCTATTAAAAAAAACAGCAGCAGGCCGGGGCGTGGTGGCTCACGCCTGTAATCCTAGCACTCTGGGAGGCCGAGGCGGGCGGATTGCTGAGGTCAGGAGTTCAAAACCGGCCTGAGCGAGACCCCCCTCTCTACTAAAAATAGAAAGAAATTAATTGACCAACTAAAAATATATAGAGAAAAAATTAGCTGGGCATGGTGGTGAATGCCTGTAGTCCCAGCTACTTGGGAGGCAGAGGCAGGAGGATCGCTTGAGCCCAGGAGTTTGAGGTTGCTGTGAGCTAGGCTGACGCCAGGGCACTCACTCTAGCCAGGGCAACAAAGTGAGACTCTGTCTCAAAAAAAAAAAAACCAGCAGCAGCCCCACAACACCATGATGAAGCAGCTGTCCAGCTGCTCTTTTTCCCTCCTTTTGTGTGTCCACTTTATTTATTTATTTTGAGACAGAGTCTCACTTTGTTGCTCAGGCTAGAGTGAGTGCCGTGGCGTCAGCCTAGCTCACAGCAACCTCAATCTTGGGCTCAAGCGATCCTACTGCCTAAGCCTCCCAAGTAGCTGGGACTACAGGCATGTGCCACCATGCCCTGCTAATTTTTCGTATATATATTTTTTAGTTGGTCAATTAGTTTCTTTCTATTTTGTAGAGACGGGGTCTCGCTCAGGCTGGTTTCGAACTCTTGACCTTGAGCAATCTACCCGCCTCGGCCTCCCAGAGTGCTAGGATTACGGGCATGAGCCACCTCGCCCAGCCCAACTTTCAACAATTTTAAATGGGCTTATATGCCAAAGGAGATGCAGGACCTAGCCAACATGTACCAACAGGAGCCAGGAAGAGTACGTATAGAACTGGGTCCTGAGGTTTCTGGATTAGAAGGAGTTTGCATTTATATAGGAAAGACAACAGCACACATTTATGGTCTTGCCCTAGGGTTTTAACTCTCCCACCTTCATTTTATAAACGAGGAAATTGAACCCTAGAGTTTAGAGAGACTTGCTTGAAAAACCTATGTAAGATAAGAATGAATATGCCACTGCTCCTGAAAGTTCTTGGCCCAAGATGGAATTTAGTCACAGTTAGAAACTCTTATACTAATAAAATGTATACATCAAATTAAGATTAGGAAAAGTTAAACATTAAGTAAGGACTGAAGCATTTGTTCATTTTGAAAAGCTTTTTATTAATATTTACTACATTTAACTTTTTAAATAAAAATTGGAGGAAAGCCCATGAACTAGTTTATTTTCCATTTGGCATGATGATAATTTAATGGTACTCTCCTCTTCCCGACTCCTGTTTTAGATCAGTCCTTGTGGATCCTTTTCTCTGTAATGGTTTCATTCTTTTTGCTTTAAATTGCAATCAGGACAGATTAATAGATGGGTTGAGTAGCTAATTCACATCTCTGAAGTTCTCTATATGAGTCTTCATAGTTCTCTTACCTTACCAAGTTTGCTTTCCTATGAGAATTTTGTCATAACCACAGGGTTAATTCCCCAGACGTGCCATTTAGGAAAATTAACCTGGCAGTAGTAAACAGACTGGATTAGAAAAGGTGGTGAATGGAATGAGGATATTGCCATAAATGGGCAAGCTACAGTAGGATCTTGAGTTAGGATGATGACAGTGACAAAACGAAGGAGACCCAAACAAGAGATTGTGAAGACTGAATGGATTTGAGAATTGGCTGTGGATGAAAAGAAGAAATCAAAGATGCCTGAAGTTGTGAACTTCACTAGCTCTGGTTCAAATCCTGGTTTTGACTTTTACTAGCTTGGTATATACTAGCTGCCCAATACTAACTTACCTATTAACTTTTGGTCTTGTAATTTAAGCCTCAGTTTCCTCTACTGTAAAACAGGTATAATAATACCTATCAAAATAAGGCTGATGCAAAGAGTCAAGTAAAATAGAAGACCCTTAGTACAGTGCCTAGTACGCAGTAAGTACTAGATAGATGGTAGTCATTAGCAGGGATGACAACAAAAGGTTAAAAACGTGTAACTACAGTAAGGACTTTGGATGGGGGTTCAATATTTCTACTACACATAACTACCCAAAGAATGGGGTTTTGGAAGCGTTTGATAATTTGACTAACAATCCTCCTCTCTCTGGGGCATCCTGACAGAAGATAACCATCCACACAGCGCCCTGATATAAACTGGATTGCAGAATCCAATTTCAGCTAGGAGCTCAGATGACCCGGGCTTCTTGCTTCCTATTTTATCCCCCTTAAGCTAAGATAGTTGGGTCTACAGTGCAGACTCTGGCCTAACTTACACTCTTATTTGGTGATAAAAGAACAGAAAGATTAAGATGGCTAGACCATATCAATTACAAGAATAAGCAAGAGAGCATGAAAAAAGAATGGTCTCATTTGCCCTGAGGAGGAAGGAAAGGAATGTCCAAGTGTGCTTACCTCAAAGTTGACTAGAAATAAATGACAGGGAGGCCTGGGTTCTTGCTCTTAAGTCAGTCTCCTTGCCATTAGTAAAATGTGGTCGATGAATGTCCTCAGTTCTGTCTATCTGTGTAGGAAGTATGAAGTGGGATGTGTAAAGGGATGAGAGGGACGTTTTTCTCAGCAGCATCTATCACACCTGGCCTAGTGGCACACTGCGATGCCTCCACCAGGTCCCCGGGCGGCCTCGCTGGTATTTCTCCTGGAACATGGGCTATCTGTCCCACCCGTCCTCCAGGTGGAGTGGTGTAGGTCGGGAGGGCGGCATCCTTTGGCTTTTCTCCTCCCCAGCAGCTCTGAACTATGTTTATGGGTCGTTTAATGGGCTCTAATAATACAGCCACTGAGTTCCGCCCGCAGAAGCACCGAGTCCCTAGCTAAACCGACGCTGCCGGAGATTAGGTGGCAACAGGGCAGAGGGCGCGGCTGCCTAAGAGTGCATGTGCCACCGGGTGGCGCCCAGGCGGCGTGGGCCGCGGAGGTGGGCGGAAACCATGGCAACGATTGAGTTGTTTGCCGCGCAGTGCGTGATGACGGCCTCCGGAGCGCCCCTAGCGCCGGATTATGACGAAAGCGGCGGCGCGGGCTCCGCCGTCTCGCGTGACCGCGGGCGCAGCCTCCGGGCCTCGCAACAGCAGCAACGGCAGAGGCCGGCGGGCGAGGTCAAGATGGTGGCTCCGCGGGCGGGGGAGGCGGTGGAAAGAGGAGGAGCCAGCCGTTAGCCAGCCGGAAACACCGACGCCCAGAGACCTCCTGGGGAGCCGCTGCCGCCGCCGCTGCCTCGGCCACCGCCGCCTCCGCCGCCTGCTCCAGCTCGGCAGACGCGAGCGGGCGGCGGGGCGGGCGGTGAGAGAAACAGGAGAGGAGGGAGAGCGGGGGCGGAGTCGCCCGCCTTAGCTCCCGCCCCCAGCTGCGGTCCCGGGCCCTGCCCAGCGCGGCCCTGCCCGGCCCGGCCCGCCCAGCCCCGGTGTGGCAGCGGCTCATGGCAGCGGTGGGGCCCCCGCAGCAGCAGGTGCGGATGGCCCGTCAGCAGGTCTGGGCGGCGCTCGAAGTGGCGCTCCGGGTGCCCTGCCTCTACATCATCGACGCCATCTTCAACTCTTACTACGATTCCACCCAAAGCGGGCTCTGCATCTTGCTCCAGATCTTCCTCCGGCTCCTCGGTAAGGGGACGGGTAGCCTGAGTCGCGGGACGGCTCTGAGGGCCGAGATGTGCCCCAGGGAGCGGACAGGTGCTCGCAGGCCTTGTAGGTCCTGAATGTGCGTTTGTTCGTCCCCCGAAGGTGTGTCTTTGCGGGCTGGAAGGGGGAAGGAGATACTTGTCTGAGTTGACAGCGAGCAGTCCTTTCAGCGAGTTAGCCCCCTGTTCAGTGTGGCACCTGAGTGAGGGCAGGGAGACAGCGTGGATGTGTGAGCATGCGGCTTTTTGCCTGCTGTGTCTCTTGGGGAATGAGTACCGGCTTACTGCGTCCTTTGCGACAGCCTTGGAAAAACAACTACGCTTGACCCAGTATCGTCGTGTGTGACCTTGGACTTGTGCCAAGGCGTGGGCCTCAGTTTCCCCCCTTTTCTACATGCGCAGTGCTCTTATGTTGCCACTTCTGCACCCATTTATCACAAGATCGTGAAGTGGTAAATGACATCCAAGCGAAGGAGACAGGGTTTCGAATGTCAGACCTTGAAACCATTACCAAAAATTCTCTGAAAGCGAAGGTACTTAAAACGAGTCCTAAAATTTTCCATGAATAGACGAGAAGGTATTGAAAATGGTTGTAAAAAAGTGATGAGACATTTGCGAGACTTCTGAAAATCATTCTTTGTTGCATATGGAGTGTTAAAAAGATATTTCATTCCTTCTCTCCATCTTCACTTACATCACCAGAGTGAGAAGCGTTTATGCATAACAGAATTTTTTTAAGTTATTGCAACTTGGCAGATTTTGTTGGTGAGGTAATTCTTGTGATCAGTTTTAAGTGGCTAGTGCTCTTGAAGTGTTGCTGAGGGCAGGCTGATGGTGAGATCCTTACAAAGCCTTTCGGAATTACAACCCATCAGTTGCTTTGTTCTTACAGAAAAGGAGTGGCAGTAAAGGCTTAATTTTGTTTTATCAATGATTAACGATATTTTATATTTGTCTGGTACTTTAATTTTGGAAAGCATTTTCACTGGTATTAGTAAGCTAACCTTCAAACATCCCTCAGGTGGGTCTTGTTATTCTCACTTTATAAATGAGGAAACTGAGGGTCATAGAGGTTAAGTGTTTAGCTCTTGTTACACAGCGGGTTTGTGGTTGCCAGAACCTGGGCTTAAAAATCTTTTGACATCAAGTATGGTTTACTTTCCTTCTCAGTACAGCTGCAGTCCAGATACAGAATGGTGTAGTAATGATTGTACGTTAGATCTGGAAACTAAAAGATGTGTAAGTGATGTTCTTTAGCGCAAGCCTTCTCAGTAACCTGCCAGCTACTTAATTCCAGGCATTCCTACTTGCCACTGCAAAAGTATACTATCACTATTATTTGTGGCAAAAAATGGGCTGTGTTTGAGAGAATTCTGCATATTCATTTCAGAAATAGTATAGCCACTGCCTTGAAGTTTGTGTGGCATAACTGCAGATTCTCTGGAACCCCTTGGGGACCCGGTGCTTATGTGGCATAACTGCAGATTGTCTGAAAACCCCTTTGGGACCTGGTACTCTGTTGAGTTTCAGGACTATGCAGCTTTAAGAAAAAGGAGTATTTTCTTTCATTAAATCATTTGTAGTTTAAGAACATTGAACAAAGTAATTGGTATTTTCCTTGTACTCTCTATGCGTCTTATTTTTATGATTGTGGAAGTTTGTGTTTGACAATTTAAAGAAGGTGACTTTATGCGGGGTACTTTACTCTGTGCTTTGGTTTTCTTATTTTTACCTTTTTAAAGATGTGCAATGATGTAATCTTTCATAGAGTCTTAAGGACAATAAATGAGTTAAGATGTAAGCACTTAAAACACTACTTGGGATCATTTAAGTGTTAGCTATTAGTAAACTTGATAGCTTTAAAAAAATTTAATGCTTCAATTAATACCATACTTTGTTAGATATTTTGGTATTTTGAAGGCATCAGCAAAATGTTGGTGCTGTTTATTTGAAAATTTTAATCCCAGAATCTCTGGGTCAGACTTTATGAGAAATACAAAATATTTTCCAAATCTATCACCTGACTCTTCCTTATATTGTGCCATGTAATAATGCTATTTTTTCACATTTGTAAGAATGATGAGGATGGAAAAAAACTGGTTTTGGTGCTAAAAATTCACCTGACATAAAAACATGCCCTTAGGAGTTCAGTGCTACAATGAGCTATGATTTATGATTGCCCCATTGCACTCTGGCCTGGGTGACAGAGCAAGACCCTGTCTCAAAAATTAAGTAAAATAAAAAATGTATTATTGAAAGTGGCAGATTTGTGTGTAAAAGATGCAAATGAATAGTTGAAATTAATTGTTCTGCCTCATTAGTTTTTTTTATATTATAGTTTTACATAGACTTCTTTTTTTTTTTTTCTTTTGAGACAAAGTCTCACTCTCTTGCCTGGGCTTGAGTGCCGTGGGGCCAGCCTAGCTCACAGCAACCTCAAACTCCTGGGCTTAAGCGATCCTTCTGCCTCAGCCCCCTGAGTAGCTGGGACTGCCGACATGTGCCACCATACCCAGATAATTTTTTTCTATATATATATTTTTAGTTGTCCAGCTAATTTCTTTCTATTTGTAGTAGAGATGGGTTCTCCCTCTTGCTCGGGCTGGTCTCGAACTCCTTAGCTCAAACAATCCTCTCGCCTGGGCCTCCCAGAGTGCTAGGATTACAGGTGTGAGCCACCTCACCTGGCTGTACACAGACTTCTTAGTGCTACTATGTATAAATCTTAATACTTATCCTCACCTCTTTCTTTAAATTTAACATATGAAAGTAGAAATCTATCTCTAAAAAGCATTACTAATTTTATATGTATTTCCCTCAACCTACAAAAAGGTGCTACAACTGTACCTTCATTTGGTCTCAAGCTATTAAGATAATTTTCAACAGGTCAGAAAATAAAGCAACTCATTTTGGAGATCCAAATAAAATTCTACGACAAGATATAGAATATTTAAGAACATATAGCTGTTTCTTATGAGATGTTAAATGCTAAATGAAACTCAATCCAGAGCAGCAAAAAGCTGAATTAGCAAATTTAAATCCAAGACAGAAAATGCAAGCATAGTTTGTTTTATAGTATTACTCATATGGTGATAATTCATTGAGGTGGGAGAGTACTTTTCTAAACAAAAGAAAACTCAGAAAGTGCCATGGGAAGTCTGATAAATTTGAGTATATAAAAATGAAAACTTTTTATAGCAAAACTTTAAAAAATTATTTAAAATGACAAACAGAAAATATTTGCATCATATGTGATTAAAGTTCTAGTAAGAGTTTTACTCTGTTAAGAAGAAAAACTTACAGTCCCATAGGAAAATGGGCCTAGGAAAAGCAGTTCACAATAAACGAAATGCAGATTTTCGATAAGCAAAAGTACTTAGTCTCTTTATAAGTAAATAAACCAAATTTTACTTACCAGATTGTTGAAGAGTTCAAAGTTTGTTAAAAGGTACTTTGGCAAAGATATTTACCTTTTTGAAATAGGTAAATTTATACAATTTTGGTAGACTGTAACTTCTGTGTAAAACCATGTAGCACTATCAACTGACATTTACAGTATACCTTTTGACTCGCAATTCCAGTTCTAGGGATTTTGCCTAGAGATATAGCTGTAGAAAGACTCTGGGCAAGGACATTCATTATAGCATTGTTGGAAATAACAAAACAAACATAATCTAAATGGGTGTTCGCTGAGAATCTGCTCATTGTATTAGGTCTAGCCATACAATAAAGTTCTTGAAAAGAATGAGATAGTTATTTTGGTGCTGTCGAAAGATCTGAGAAAACCTATGAAGTGAAAAAACAAAGTGAAGCAGAAGTAATCGTAACTGGCATAGGAATAGACTGGGGTTTCTCAACAGTGGCACTATTGATATTCTGGACAGGATAATGCTTTGTTGGGAGGGGACTGCCTTGTGCATTGTAGGATTTTTAGCAGCATCCCTGTCCTCTACTGACTAGATGCCAGTAAGCACACACCCCCAACAACACATCCCTGTTGTGACAGCCGAAACTATCTCTAGATATTGCCAAATGTCCCCTGGGGGGCAAAATCCAATCCTGGTTGGGAACCACTGGGATAGACAAATAGATCAGTAGTACAGAGTACATAGCCCAGGCCAGGTGCAGTGGCTCACGCCTATAATTCTAGCACTCTGGGAGGCCAAGGTGGGCAGATGGCTCAAGGTTAGGAGTTTGAAACCAGCATAAGGAAGAGTGAGACCCTATCTCTACTAAAAATAGAAAGAAATTAATTGGCTAACTAAAAATATATTGAAAAAATTAGCCGGGCATGGTGGTGCATGCCTATAGTCCTGTAGTCCCAGCTACTAAGGAGGCTGAGGCAGGAGGATTGCTTGAACCCAGGAGTTTGAGGTTGCTGTGAGCTAGGTTGAAGCCACGGCACTCTATCCCTGGCAACAGAGTGAGGCTCTGCCCCCCGCCCCAAAAAAAAAAAAAAAGAATACATAGCCCAGAGACAGCCCACTAACGTATATTACAGAAATGATGTGTTTCCGAGGTAGAATTGAAGTACATTGAGGTAAATACGGACTTTTCAATTCTTGATTATTTTAGTTGTTCATATGGATCTCTGCCTCATATCAGTATGTAAAAAAAAAAAAAAACACACTCAATTCTAAGTGAATTAATACCTAAATGTGAAATGCAGAACTTATATTTTTAGAAGAAAACATGGAATATCTTTTTTTAGCCTTAGAGTAAGGGGGAAAGTCTTTGACAATGTGTAAAGATTGAGAAATTGAATGAAATTAAAATTAAAAACCTCTGTTAATCAAAAAGCAGCTTTTAATCAGAAAAGTGAAAAGGAAAGCTGTCTACCTGGAGAAGATATTTGCATTATGTATAACTGCCAAATAATTCATATTCAGAATATTTTCTAACTATCCATAGTTCAGTAAGGAAAAAAGACAACTCCATAAGTGAATAGGCAAAAGATAAACTGGCCATTCACCGAGGAAACCTGAATGGTCAATGAAAATAGAAAGATTATCTCTTCCATAAGTAATCAGAAATGCAAATTTTAAATTAAAGGCTAAAAAATGCTGTTATATAGTGAGATCCCCTTTGGGCAAAAAGCAAAAAAAAAAAAAAAAAAGGGTGTGTGTATTTATGTATGAATGTATTGTGTTTGATAATTTGTTAGGGTATATAAGGAACTTAAAATGGTTCTACCTATTTGATGCCAGTAAGGTGGTGTAATAATATAGGAAAAAAAAAACAAAGCTTTTTTTCCTATTGTCACACAGTCAACTCAGAATGTTTGCTTCATCTCTAGTCACCAAAATGTGTGGAGATTTCTCTCCACTACCAACCAATTCTGCAGCAGATTCTCCAGTAGACACTACCTGGGTGTTCTCTAATTCAATTAAATTCTTTCACTGTCTACTTGGAGATAGCCTCAGATCCTACAGGTTGAGGGGCTGCATGTGTTCCAAGACCCCCCAGTGGATACCTGAGACTGAGGATAGTACCAAATCTTGTATATACTATGTTTTTTCCTATACATGATATCTGCGATAAAGTTTAATTTACAAATTATAAAGTAAAGGTTGTTTGAACACAAGTACTTTGATACCAATATAGTCGATATGACACAACCAGCCATTAAGTGACAAACAACTGGGGAGTGTATACAGAATGGATATGCTGGACAAAAGGGCAATTTACACCTGGACTAGGATGGAGCAGGACAGTACGTAATTTCATCATGCTACTCAGAACAGCATGCAACTTACAAATAGTTTATTTCTGTAATTTTCCATTCGATATTTTCGGACCTCAGTTGACCGCGGCTAGTGAAATCACAGAAAGCAAAACCTTGGAAAAGTGAAACCTTGGATAAGGGAGGACTGTGTACTTAATATTTACACATTTATTATAAAGACATACAAGGGACACAGATGCACATCCAGATGGAAGAGATTCATGGGGCAGGTAAAGAAGGAAAGGGCACAGAGCTTCAGTCAGTGTTCAGTATCTGGAAGCCTTCAGAAGGAACTCAGTCCTTTTGGGTTTTTAGGGAATCTTCATTAAGTAGGCATGATTGATTAGAATCATTGGCCATTTATCAACTCAACCTTCAGCCCCTCTCCTCTCCTCAGAGATGTGTGGAGGGGTGGGAATGAAAGTTACAACACTCTAATCACAGGGTTGGTTCCTGATGCTATCTAAGGGCCCCTAGCCACCAATCATCTGTTATTGTAGAAGACATTCTTGTCACTCAAATTCCAAGGATTTTAGGAGCTATGTCAGGAAATAGGAACAAAGATGAAATACATATTTTTACCATATCACAAATGGGGAAGACAGAGTAGAAAAACTTGCTTAACCTTCATTTCATACCTCTCTATAGGGTTTGACTTTTTAATGCGTGTTCACATATTTTTAATAAAAACACTTGTTATAATTCTAGTTTAAAAGCAAAACTTTAGTTTTGTCTTATTAATAAAATACTTATAATACCAATTTATCTAAAACGAGAGTTTGATAGAAAATTTTCTTTGTGCTATAGTTTATCAAGTATACCAACAGACTAATATTTTAAGATAATTTATTTACTTTGTCCTAAATTTCATTGCTTAGAGCTTCCTTGGGAGTAAGATAGTAATAATATTTATTTCTGTGCTTCTTTATATTTATTCTATCAAGTGTTGAAATGTTTCTCCACAACTTTAGACTTTAAGGGTATGAGTGGACTTTACACGTAAAAGAGTTAAACACTTTGTTGTGTAATATGATTGATAGGTTTTGTTTTTTTTTTTCCTCATTTGTTTGTTTTTGGTAATACAAATTGAAAAGGCCCTGGTATTTCATGAGTTTATTAGTTCATATATAGTTTCAAAGCTCCTGATTTGGATACCTGCCTCTTTTCCTATCTGGAGAACTTTGGTGAAACTCTAATCACTGGAGAATTGGACTGAGATCCCTGAATTGTGATTTCAGTTAAATTCTGTTCTCTGGTGTCTCAAGGTGTTATTTTTTATAAAGCAGCCTTTATATATAGACTTGATTACTTATGCAAGTCACCCATAATTCGTAAGGAGAAACTATCCCTGGACTTTAATTTCCTTATGTCTACAGAGTAATTATCATGAAATTCTGAGTTTAATGTCTAATGTTGTGAAAATACAACGAAAATTTGTATTATTAACAATACTCCTTAAAGGTCATGAGAAGGAATGTTACTTTAGAGACTTATTAATTGGGAAGTTGAATTTTTTCCCCTGTAAAATGAGGGCCAATTCTTCCCACATTCCATAGACAGGAACGTGGTATAAAAGAAAAATTTATGAACCCCCTGTTGCTACAGACTTTGGGTAGGAATTAAAACACATGTATGTTATTCTTGAAATGTTTCCTCATTATTACACCTTGGGGGTGTGATTTTAATCAGGAAAGAGTAGTATCAGATTGTTACTTGCTAGGACACACCCAGACTTTGAGGTTGTAGTCTCACTTCATTATTTGTCGGTCATATGCCTTCACCTTTTTTCCTTTGGTACATTTGCATAAAGCAAAATGGCACATTTTTTGCAGAAGTATTTCTGAAACCCAGATCATTTCTTCATTTGTGTGTAAAAATAAGCTTCAGGAAAAAAAGTTATTAGAATAAAAAGGACTGGTTATAAAATTATTACAAAGGTCATGAATAGTCACAGTGAGGATTAATTTACCACTTTGTGAGTACCAAGGTGACAAAAATAATTTACAGTTCCTGTTTTCTCCCTTTTAAATGATGTAAAATAGAACTTAAGTTATTTTGGTTTGGTTTTGGCCCAATTTAGAAGATTAGTTTTGTCTCAGGAAAAATACTTTTGTTTTTCCACGAAGAGAAAGTTAAGATTACATATGGCATATATAGTAGGCTGAGTTAATTCCACTTCCTTGTTACCTTCCATGGAAAAAGTTTCTAATCCTCAAAAAAATCTATTTTCTATTGAAAGAGCCTGTTCCCAGCTTGCAAATGATTAGTAGCCCACTTGATTGGGGAATCAGGTAATTCTTATTCAGAGGTAGAGATCTCTTCCAGTTGATTGTGTCCTTTTGTTCTCCTTTTCACAAATGACCTGACACTTTGGCACAGTATAAATTTTAAGTCCTGAGCAAAGTCATCACTTAAAGAAACTAGACCTTGTTTTTCTTTTAACAGATTGTAAAATGCTTACACTGTAATATGCAGCACTTTATTGATTACCTGCTGAAATATTGGTGGATAGATGGTTGTTTAATTCAGAATTTGTCACATTTGTGCTATGGTTTCTTAGCTTTGTCTCACTTTTTCATTACGTTTCATTTTTCAAGCAGGCTGTATTTTGTGGTTGCTTTTAAAAACATAATCCAGATGTGACAAACATTTCCCCAATGAATACTAATTGATCGTTGTGTAAAATATTGTGGGCTACATAGATGTACAAAGTAGGACCCTTGCTTTCTGTCATGGGCACATTGTATAATAGGGTAGATGATACCCACTCATATAACTACAAACTACAATATCAGGTAGTATGTAAGTGTTAGGTGTTTCTGTAAGTTCCGTAGGTATGCTGAAGGAACAGTCACTATCTAAACAAATAGGTTTTAGGATAGGTAGGATTTTGAACATTCAGGGATTTGAGAAATTGGTGGGACCATCATTCCAAGCAAAAAGAGGAATGTAAACACCATTGTACCTATGGTTGAGAAAAGGATGTGTTTGGGAAATGCAGTCTGGAGCATTGGGGGATATGTGTGTGTGTGAGGAGAAGTATTATTCTAAAGCAAATTGGATCATTCCATGCCAGGACAAAGGAATGTAGATTTGTTGATAGTAATCAGAGCCACTGAAGTATTTTGAGCAGAGGAATGAAGAAAGGCAATTTGGTGATGGCTTGTAAATGGATTTGGACAAGATGAATTTTTAGAGACAGATGAATTGGTTTGTGTCGCTGAGAAGAGAGAGAGAAAAGTGTTAGTAGAATCTGGCGACTAATTGGCAAAGTTGGAGGATGTGGGGTTGGTAGTAACATTAAGAGAATAATAATACTTTTAACTGATGTTGCAAATCATAAGGAAAAGTGGGTTCTGGTTTAAGACGAGTTAGATTTCAGAACTTTTGATGTTTGTAGTTCTAATATAGGAGTGGAACTAGGTGAATTATGTGGATGTCACGCCTATAATTGAAACCTCAAATGTTTATAATTTTGCACATATTCATATTTCCTAATTAAAGGAAGAATATCATAACTAGTGGGAAAACTCTTAAAATATTTCATTCTAATAACTTTTTCTTTGTTTTTTTTTTTGTTTTAGGTATATTTGTATCCAGTATTGTTCTGATCTTGTCACAGCGATCTCTTTTCAAGTTTTACATGTACAGCTCAGCATTTCTGTTAGCTGCAACTTCAGTGTTGGTGAATTATTATGCTGCTTTGCACATTGACTTCTATGGTGCCTACAACACATCAGCTTTTGGAATTGAGCTGCTTCCTCGAAAAGGTCCCTCGCTATGGATGGCACTCATTGTTCTACAGCTTACACTTGGAATTGGATACATTACACTACTCCAGATTCATTCCATCTATTCACAATTAATTATTTTGGATCTCTTGGTTCCTATAATAGGCTTAATCACAGAGCTACCATTACATATCAGAGAGACTTTAGTTTTTACTTCTTCTTTGATTCTCATATTAAATACAGTGCTTGTTTTGGCAGTGAAACTTAAGTGGTTTTATTATTCCACAAGGTATGTTTATCTTTTAGTGAGGCACATGTATCGAATTTATGGATTACAGTTATTGATGGAGGACACATGGAAGAGAATTCGTTTCCCAGATATACTGCGGGTCTTTTGGCTAACAAGAATTACAGCTCAGGCTACAGTGTTAATGTACATTTTAAGGGTGGCAAATGAAACTGATTCCTTCTTTATTTCTTGGGATGATTTCTGGGACCTCATTTGCAGTCTTATAATTAGTGGATGTGATTCTACACTAACTGTACTGGGCATGAGTGCTGTAATTTCCTCAATAGCCCATTATTTGGGGCTTGGAATATTGGCCTTTATTGGATCAACTGAAGAAGATGACAGGCGGCTTGGCTTTGTTGCACCTGTTTTATTTTTTATTTTGGCTCTTCAGACTGGTTTAAGTGGGCTAAGACCAGAAGAGAGACTTATTCGCTTAAGTAGAAACATGTGCCTTTTATTAACTGCAGTCCTGCATTTCATCCATGGAATGACAGACCCTGTATTAATGTCTCTCAGTGCCTCTCATGTGTCATCTTTTCGTAGACATTTTCCTGTGCTTTTTGTTTCTGCTTGCCTGTTTATTCTTCCTGTTTTACTCAGTTATGTTCTTTGGCATCACTATGCACTAAATACATGGTTGTTTGCAGTTACAGCCTTTTGTGTGGAACTCTGCTTAAAAGTAATTGTTTCTCTCACTGTTTATACATTATTCATGATTGATGGCTACTATAATGTCCTCTGGGAAAAGCTTGATGATTATGTCTACTATGTTCGTTCAACAGGCAATATTATTGAATTTATATTTGGAGTAGTAATGTTTGGAAATGGGGCTTATACTATGATGTTTGAGTCAGGAAGTAAAATTCGGGCTTGTATGATGTGTCTACATGCGTATTTTAACATCTACTTACAAGCAAAAAATGGCTGGAAAACATTCATGAACCGTAGGACTGCTGTTAAAAAAATTAATTCTCTTCCTGAAATAAAAGGGAGCCGCTTACAAGAAATAGATGACGTATGTGCAATCTGCTATCATGAGTTTACAACATCTGCTCGTATTACACCATGTAATCATTATTTCCATGCACTTTGCCTTCGGAAATGGCTGTACATTCAAGATACTTGTCCAATGTGCCATCAAAAAGTGTACATCGAAGATGTCAAAGATAATTCAAATATATCTAACAACAATGGATTTATTGCACCACCCAATGAACATCCAGAGGAACCTATAAGAGAAGCTGCTGCTGAATCTGACAGGGAGTTGAACGACGACGACAGTACAGATTGTGATGATGACGTTGAAAGAGAAAGAAATGGAGTGATTCAGCACACAGGCCCAGCAGCTGAAGAACTTATTAATGATGATACTGACTGATTAAAATAGCATTTATTAATCATTGAGGTATTTGTTTAAAATTCAGTTCATCCAAAATGGAGTAATATGCTTCACCTTCAGTGTGTAACCAAGCACAAAAACAGTATCAATGTTGAATCTGTGAATGGTTTACTGTGATGTGCTACTGTAAATATACCTCTTTCATTACTTCTGGTCTCTTTGGTGACCTATTTAAATTTGTGTACATTATTGTACATAGAATAAAATGTTTTCACGTTTCTATGACAAAATTTGAACAAATAGCTTTTTAATAGATGTAATAATCATACGGTGCGTCAACTGTGCCAAAGATTCCTCAATGAAATTATATCATGTATCTAACTCTGGACCCTAGTTTTTCTTTAAAATGGGTGTGAGAATGAAAATGAAAATCAGGAAACCACATTAAAGTCAAGGAAATTAAATAATTTGGACTAGAGAATAAAGGCTATGCATACAATATTTTAAAACAAAGGAAAAAATTAGACAGCCAGAGCAATTGAGAAATGGTTTTGAAATTGGAGTAGCTATGTAGTTGAGCTGGGTTCAAAAGTCATGATTCAGACTGTGAGAGTTAAGAAATAAACTTACATCAGCTAAACTTTGATATAAACCAGAATGTGCTACATGTTTAATTTTTATGTAAAATCAATATATTTGTGAGCCATTCTGTTTGCAGTGTTGTCATAAAATTGTCCTTTCAGGTTTTTGAAGAGATTACAAAATGAAAATAGTTGGGGTTTTTTATTGTTTTAAACTAAGGCATTAAATAATATTTTAAAAAATCCTGATCTGATTTTATGGAAAAATGAGAATGGTGTGTAGTGATACATATTACCTCTTTAGACAACTTCCAGAGAATTTCTTTATTGAAGCTATCAGTAAGTTTTACCATGAAATTTTACATACATGATGGAAAATGGAAGACGTACTGATTACATATCAGGAAAAAATACTTTAATAGTGTTGTTATATAGCGTATTGGCTAATTCCAGTGGATCCTCATCTCTTACTGCTGACATTATCTCCAGTATTTGACTGAAACAAAACAAAACCAAAAAGGATGGTTAAATTTCCAAGTATGTATTCTGTTTTAAGAGTATATAATAATCATCTTTTTCCATATAAAGGAAGATACTGTATTAGCATCTTTAATACACTAAGTAAAGCTTAACAGTTCTATTAATACACAAATTAACTTATTACCAGTAGTAAGAGACAGATTTCTGGGGCTGCCTTGCATAACTAGAGAAAAGAACACCAGGTTTGAGTAAATTATTAAACCAGCTGTCTATTATGTGCACCACAACGATCAAATTAACACAGTGGAAATGAAGAGTCCTTTTAAATTCTGGATCATAATGCATTCATTAGTGGGTCATGATGAGCATTTAAAAAATTAAAAGTACATTATACACAGGGGTAAGTACTGTTACATTTTTGGTTTGGTTTTGTTTATGAATGAATATGTGCACTGAATCACAATGTAAGGGGATACAGCCAAAGTTGGAAAGTCACTGCTTAGTGAACTAGTCCTTTAGAGACAGCAAATGAAGTCATTTACTTGAAATAATGTGTGGTTACTAGCAGGGAGGGCTTTCCATTCCTGTACTTTTTCCCCTGCAAGAGAGAATAGCACAGGTGTCCATCTTTCTATTTCTGTGCCTAGAATGATAATTATCAGTGATGTTTCCTAGCAGTATTATAGATGAAATACTTTTATACATGGATTAGAAAGTCATAAAGTCAAAATCAAATATTTAAATATTCTTTCCCTAACTTTTTGTTCCCTTAATGTTTTTCTTAAATGTGAACACCTAAAGGAATCAAGGGTAGAAATTTAATGGGAATTTTTTTCATTGTTCTGTAATAGTGACACTATAGCCTTGCTTGATATATGCACTAAACAGATTAAATTTTTATCTGACAGTCAAAATATGCTAAAAGCAAACCTATTAACGTTTAAATTGACAGAAAAAATCCAATTTTCTCATTCAACTACAGAATTTCTCTCTGAAGTACTAAGAATTAGAACTCTTAAGTAATGCTGCTGATGATACAAAGTTCTGAAGTTTGCAACAGCTTTGCCAGGATTATATTGTATAGCAAAATCACTTTATTCAAATTGAGAAACTGTTTTAAGAGGAGTCCATTGGAGCTTAGAACATTCCATTTAATAAGTTTGATAATAGAAAACAAAGATAATGGTAATCTTTGAACAACTCTTTTGCATCCATGCTGTTTTCATATATCTTCGTGGCCTAAAGCTGTAGTTATTCCATAAAGAATACGTAGTGTCCCTGAGAATTTAGTGCCTTTTGTTTGATACAGCACTTTTACACTAGGCACAAGTTTTTAAAATCTTGTAAGAGCTGTATGATTCCTGCCACCGTCTCCTTTCCAGTCCTTCCCCACGCTGATACCAACTATAGCTTTAAAAAAAATAATTATCACTCTCCTGCTTAAAATCCTTTAGGTCTTGATAAAATCTAAACTAAAGTTGGCATCCAAGAGCCCTCACAATCTGTCCTGTCTTCTGAGGCTTTTCTTCCACTTATCCCCTGCATCCTACTTTCAGCCACACTAAACTCATTGTTCCCAGGATCAGCCAAGCCCTTTTGCAGTCTGCCTTTGCTCAAGGTGTTTTGTCTTTGTTTGGCCTAACTCCCAATCAGGCTTAGTCAATAGCTGAAATGTCACCTTAATAAAGCTCTCTCCTAGTTTCCTGTTTCCTCTTAAGGCATACATTTGATGTGTCCTATGATCCCTGCCATATATTTTTACCTCTATAACAACAGCACTACCATCTTGGACTGCATCTGCTTGTTTGCTCCAGAGAGCAGAGTCTGACTCACTGAATGCCTTATCCAAAGTGCCTGGCACAGTGTACCTGTTCAGCTGGTGGATGGATAAGGGGAGGGACTGTCTTGATTCTTTTGTGTAGCCTTAGTAACTTCCTAACATATGGCAACAGCTCCAAAATGTCTGTTTCAAAGAATTTATATCTAAAAGAAGACCTCTATAAAAATAATTATAAGGTAAAAGGTAACAAAATGGAGGTTGGTAAGATGACTTTGTAAATAGGAATTAATTTGCTAATTCATAATTGATAGATTAAAGATAGGTATATTTTTGAAATGTGGTTAAAATTTTTCAGCTTACAAATGGTGATTTCTCCTGAGCTCTGCCTACTTACCTAATTGAAAAACAGATATTCATGATTGCAGCTCATACCCGAGCCTTCACTGTTCACAGGCTATGTGCAAAAACACCTTGAAATTTTATAGCTAAAGTCAACAGCTATTCTTTTATATAAGATTAAGGCAGTATAGAAAAGTGACTTGGATGTGCTTTAAGCAACAAAATATTTCCTCTAAATTGGCTGCTGGCAAAATACCAGTTTGTTATTTCTAGTGTCATCTTAGATCTCCAAAGACTTAGAAATACTGTCTCCTGACTGAATTTGCAAGTACCTACATTTCATAAAAATTACAAGTGATTTTTTTTACTAATCAGAACTTGAATATATTCCTCACCCTATAGGCTTTAAAACATTCAGCTTTAAAGTCTTTGCTAGCACAAGCATGTTAATGGAAAAGAGCCTTTCAAATATATTTTTATAGAACAATTCTTTAATTTTTGCCTGCTGAATTTTAGGTTTCACTTAACTAATACTATTTACCTATTAGAAATGACTAATAAAGATGGTGCATGGAAGGAATTATTACAGTCTAAAAGTAACAGTCCAATATTAATTTTTATGAATGTTATAAGCATATCCAATTGTCTGAACTGGTAAATCATACTAGATTGATATAGTCTAAGTTTAAATTATCTGTGCAAACAAAAGAAACTGGATTATGTGCCCATTAAAATGATTTAACCAGTTTTTCCTGTTTTGTTATAATATTCCTTATAGCTGTTTGACAGTTAGATGGCTAACAGCCCCTCTTTTCACTTGTGCTATAGATTATAATTAAAAAAAAAAAGATCCTGAGTTACTATTCACTTAGGAAACAAAATGCTCTGAAGTTCTGCCCCCCCTTTTTTTTTTCCAGGTTGGAAAAAGGAAATCCTATCACTTGTTCTTTTGTTCCAAGGCTTAAACAAATGTGTTGTTTTTTTGGATAAATTCAGGTTGTCAAATCATTTAACATGCAGATATTAACAAAAAGGTATGCTAAAGCTTCTTGTTATAGAATAGTAACAGGGAAGTTGCATGAGAACAGAACCTAAACCAGGTAAGGTGATTATACAGATAGCTTTCAGATCTTTTCCACTATCCTACAATAGTGGAATGACAGATGACCACAATCACATTTATTTCTCACTGCTGAAATACATCACTTTGAGTCAAGAGGATATGAAGAGAAGAGCTGAGATAGAGCAATTCAGATGCAAATTCCTCCAGGTCACTTCATTAAAATGGTGGTCTCTGAACTCAAGTTCATTTGGATTTCATAATATGATAATTCTATCATTTGAGTTCATTTTTTAAGTGGCATTTGGTGGTTAACTTTAGTGATTTTGAAAACAGAGCAAAAATACTTACATTATATGGCAGGGCTCATTTCTATCTTTTAAACAGTGGCCATTTTCCCACTTCTTTTTGGTAGGAAATGAAGTTTTTATATATTTTGATCCAGCATGTGTACTTTTGACTCCACACCAAGGCGCATCTGGAGTTACGCAAAAGAAAGAAAAGTGTCTTTTAAGGCAGTGGTCCCCACCCTTTTTGGCACTAGGGACCAGTTTCATGGAAGACAACTTTTCCATGGACTATGTGTTATGTATAGAAAAACAAGTGAGAGGTAATGGAAATCAGAAAAACAGAAAGGAGAAAGCACTTAATAGAAAAACAATAAGGAGTAAATGGCTGCAGAAAAAGAGGGAAGAGGTAATTAGGCTACGGAACACTGACCACCAGTCAGAGAATGGAAAAAATACCATAAACAGTTTATAGTACTTTCCCCACCATACATGTATTAGAAAGAATGACTGAAATATAACCTTTAAGTCATGTATATACCCTGAAAGAATTCAGTCACCAAAACAGTGACATACAGTCATGAATAGTTATAACTAACCTTTACTAAATCTGACATATAAAAGGAAAAACACAGAAGTAGACAGTGTCTTCTCCACTCACAGAGACAGACCCATTTCCCCTTGGGAAATGCGCTTTCACTTTGCACCCTCAAACTTTACTTACAATAAATTCTTCATGCATACTTGCTAAGCATTTGTCATCTCTCTCCATCACACCGACCAAGGCTTGCAATTCCTCCAAGCCAGGAGCCCAAGAACTGGGGAAACACTTCAAAGTCCAGCTGTGGACCAAACCATGATACGGTAGTGGGGATGTGGGGTGTCGTGGGAGGGGGTGTGGGGTGTGGAGCTCAGGCAGTGATGTGCAGCTTGTTTCCTAACAGGCTATGGACTACTACTGGGCTGCACCCCGGGCGGTGGGACACAGTGACTTAAGGGGTTTACCTTTTAAAATTGATTTTTATGAACATTATCAAACTAATATATAATCTCTAAGTTATAAGCAATGATTCAGCTCCCCAAATGGCAAATTATATGCAACAGAAAATATTCTAAGAAAAGCACAAAATAAAATCTTGAATTGTATCCTAAATGTTTAAGACTTTTATCTCTTTTTTTCTGTTAACATTATTGTTGGTGTATAGCATGCTTTAAAAAAAAAGACCTAAACTTGAAATAAAATGGTAACATGATAACATTTAAGTTAAACAAATGTCTATATAGCCTCTACTGAATGTGAAGCAGTGTTTTTGAATACTTACTGTTTTTTAAATAAAGAATTTTGATAGCTTATGCATTTTATAAGCATTGCACTTTTAATAAAATCATTTCATTTTCATGACAGCTCAAGGAAATAAACATTTCTCCAGAATGGCTGTCTTGACTTTCCTAAAGTCCATTTTGCATAAGGACTTGAGTTAACCTAAACCCTTGAGTTACAGGATTTAGATAAAAGTTTTAGCTTTTATCCTTGTTTTATTTATTTATTTTTTACTTAGAGAAGGGGTCTTGCTGTGTTGCCTAGGATGGACTTGAGCTCCTGGGCTTAACTGATTGATCCTCCGGCCTCAGCCTCCCAAGTAGCGGGACTACAGGCATGTGCTACCATGCCTAGCTCTTTGTTTTAAGAGGCAACAGGTTCTAAAATTCTTCTACTAAACCAATTTAAGTTTCTGCACTTTAAAAAGTGCTATGCAATTAAGCCATTATAAAGACATTGTGCAAAACAAAAACTCTGAATAGACTTTGAAACCCTGAGGTTTCTTAGAACCCTGAGTTCTTAGTGAAGACTCCTTATTTAAATATTCATAACCACAACCTCCTTAGTTATCACATATTCTGACTTCCCCCTTTTTAAGTGCTTAGACTTAGCCAAACTTATACAACTGAAGAAAGAATCATCTGCATATTTTTCCATCAATTGATAACAACCTCCAAGGGTCTTCTGAAAAGTATGCTGACTGAGGTTGAGAATGCTGTTTTATAGAAAATATTTGTTCATTTCAGTAAATTTGATGTCAAATTTCTTTCTCTAGTTTTTTTTTTTTGGTTAAGGTTTAATAGGAAACTTAAAGTTCTGAAAACAAACTTACCTGTCTCAATCATTAATTTTTCACTGGGTATTGACTTCAAAACTTCCAAATTATCTTCAGTTTTCAGGGAGCTTAAAAAAAAGTATATATATTTATTTTAAAAGGTAACATTTAATGAATAGCTTTTCATATCACAATTTTTATCTACAACGTTACAAAACCAACTCCAAACCCCATAACAAATTGTTTTCAGTATACTTTAGAAAGTATTAATATTTGCACACTCCCATCCTTCATAGAATCCAGAGTAAGATATGTTTTAAACAGATCTGCCTTCAGGGGCTATCATTTTTTATGCTTACCAGTTGGCTCTCAATAGCTTTATGTATTATTCTAAGTAAAATTTAACTGTTTAAAAGAATTAATTACTTTGCTTCTTTGAGTAATTTGTGTAACTTAAGAGGTGTTCATAAGGCTGTTAATTTTCATTTTCTTAACTTTCCATGTTCAGCCCCTGAGACAGACTGGATTACTGCTCCTAATTCTTCACTCTCCTCCAATAGAATTATCTGTGTGCCCTTGCCATGGTTTCTTATTAGGAAGGATGAACTTTACTTGGATCTGGCCTTGGCCTCAAGACTTGGTCTGGCCAATGGGATAACATGGCCATAGGCTTGAAAGGTACTTTAGTGGTCTGGATGGCACCCTGGTGATCTTAGAGTAGCAAGCAGGAGCAGTTAAATGGCCTGTGTTTAAATGCTAAGTGACCTAAAAGCTATGTACCTGCAGAGAAAGACACAGCAGAAAAGAAAACCAATTCACCTAAGAAAGTTGGAAGAATTAGGTACAGTACCTAGAAAGCTAGTGGGATAAGGCATAGGACTGAAACAGGGATTGTCTGAAAATCTTGTAAAGAACGCAGGGTTCCCAAGTTATGTACCCATGGCTTGGTACAGAGAGAGGAGTGTAGGGTCTTAAGAGAACCCCACGTTACAGAGACTGGGCTGGGGAATAAGTGCAGAGGTGCAATGGGGAACGGTGTGGGACTGAAGCTGGAGACTGGGACAGCCCAGTGAACAGTGAGACCCTCTAAGCCACCCTGCTCCAGAACGCTGTCAAGTACTTTTTATAAATTCCTCACTCCACTTTTCCAGCAGGGATCAGAGGATGCCTTTCAGGAGCAACTGAACCAATCCAGAAAAAGATCTCGACAAAATGACATTTGGGAATCCCTAGTGAAAATGTCACTTAGCCATCTGAGCCTGCCAGTTGCTGGACTGCCTCCCACAGCTTCCAAAAGGCTTTGAAAAACATAGACGGTGAAGGACTGCCTGACATTTGAAGAAAGTGTCCATCATGACAGAGACCAAAATAAAGAGGAAAAAAGACTGAGGAAATAAAAGCAGTAAGGCAAGCAGAAAATAATTCTAAACTATAATTTACATCTTTAGAGAGATGAGAAGACACTGCATCTGTCAAAGAATATTGTGGAATAAATAAGATAGCTTTCAGAAGATTGGAAAAAAAAAGCTGAAGTCAGTTTCATTTAAAACGTTGAAAAATACAGCACTTTTCTGGAAGGAGGAAAAAATAGAGATAGGGAAAGCAGAATTAAAACATAAGAATACCAGAGTAATCAGTGTGGGAAGTCCAAAGAAAGAACAGAAAACCAAACCAAAAAAAAAAAAAAAAAAAAAAAAAAAAAAAAAATCAAGAAAATTCCCAAGGACTGACAAAGACGAGCTTCTAGGTGGAAAGGGCCAGTAACAGAGTAGTAGAATGAATGACAAAAAAAAAAAAAAAAAAAAAAAATCAAAACACATCTTTGTGAAGTTTTACAAAACCAGAGATAACTAAAACCTTCCACAGGAAAAAAAAAAAAAAAAAAGTAGGCCAGAGGGAAAAGATTGGGAGTCAGAATAGCAATCAACATCTTATCGACGCCGAAACCTATTAATAGGACAGTGTAAATCTCAGTGAAAGTGATTTATTTATTATTATTATTGTTATTGTTTTCTGTAGAGACAGGGGTCTTGCTATGTTGCCCAGGCTGGAGTGCAGTGGTTATTACGAGAAGTGATCATAGCACACGGTATCCTTGAACTCCTGGGCTCAATTGATCCTCCAGTATCAGCCTCCTGAGTGGCTGAAACTATATGCATGCCCAGAAAATGATCTCTAGTCTAGAATTATTTTATGCTGAGAAAAATGATCAACCAAAAGGGGGTCTCCTCTGCCCACTTTTATTAACTATGCAGGCAAACTTTTAAGAGGAAGAGTAGAATTAATTCATTTTCAAACATGCAAAATTTCAAAAAATTTAGTTCCCATGAAAACTTTCTCAGGAGGATATTAGAGAATGTGTTCCACCAAAACAAACAAAAAATACATAGGATCTAAAAATACAAGTTCTAGCACATAAGAGACACTAGTCCAACTGAAACAGAAAGATGGAAGGGTCTAGAACTAATGAAACAGATTATATAGATAGGTTTGCGCATGTGGAAAACAGATAAAGGCATTTCATAGAGTTGTGTAAATTGAGAGAGGGCTTTGAGTTTTGAAGAAGCCCAAATAAATAAGAATATGAAGTAAATTACTCCAGGAAAACAAAAAGTAATACAAGAAAAGAATTGCAAGCATGGTATATCACACAGCTCAGCAGTCAACAATATTTATAGAGACATAATGAAAATACTGATTATGCTTATAACCAAAAATTCTGAAACAACTACATTGAGGGGAATATGGAAGGAATAATGAAGGTGGGGAATGATGAGAACAGACAAGGGGATGAATCAAGAGATAACAGTATATGTGTATTACTTAGAATATGACTATAAGTAGCAAAGTGATTGCCTCTGGAAAAGTTGACTTAGGGTAGGGGCTTGCTGGGGGGGACTCTGATATTTATTTATAAGTCTTTCAGTACTACTTGAATTTTTAATCCCTATGCATGTATTCTTTCTGACATTAATTTATAAATTAATTAAATCATTAATTTAAATATGAAAGAAGCATCTAGGACATTTAAACTCTGAACTCTATAGCAAGTAAGTAATTCCATGATTCTGTTTCCCTAAGATTTTAGTCAAAAATAATGTAATCAGAAAACTAATAATCTTAGGGGTTGAAACACTAAAGAGGGAAAGTAAGTCTTATACTATTTTGCAATTTATTTAATGAGCTACAATGACATCCTGTGAAAAGACACTGGTGGAAATTCTTATATATAGTTGACAGAACAAGCCCAGGACCCAGCTATGCCAGCTGACTATACAGAGTGTATTAGGTTTAGTGTGCTATTACAGCAGAAAGGTCACCGAGTGAGGAGCCAGAGGACACAGGTTCTCAGACTTGGAGAAACTCTATACCTGTTTCTTAACTTCTTTGAGCTTTGATTTCTTGGTTTATTGTTATAGAATAAACTCTCCCACGGTCAGACATGACATGTGTATATGTATTTATAATGCTGTGAACACATGTTTTAAAGGGATCAAATGACCTGAAAATGAATTGGATTGCTAGAGAAAGCTAGCTGCTGATCTCAACACAAAATTGTTTTCCATTATTAGAACAGGGTAATAATAGTCATACTTTCAAAGTTTAACTTGTAATAGTAATGTACTGTTTAATTTCTTAGGTAAATAATTACTGTAATTCCCAGGCAAATATCAATGCAAAACACACACAAACTTTAATAAAAATAAAATTTTGTCAGCAATTCACTGTAAAACAATTTAAGAAATCTCCTTAAATAAAAGTTAAAAATAAAAACAAAAACAAACAAGAACGTACCAACCATTAAACCCTATATAAAGATCCAAGTCAATCAAAGCAGCTGCTGCTTCCTTGGTACCATCAAATGAATGCACCTAGGGACATACAGGTATAATTTTTTTATTATAATAATTACTCTTTAAAAACTAAATAGCATTAATAAGACTTTCTAAGCAGAAATATACATGCATGTAAGGGTTTCTGGACCACAGAGTTTCAAATGTGGTGGCCTTTACAAATTTTATTTTCAAATCAGATTTCACCTGTTTATAATCTGTCATCTCCAATGATATGAGGCATGGAGTTAGCTGCCCAGAATTTCCCCCTTTACATTTTGATGTCTCTGTACCAATATTATTGCAGGACCTCCAGGAAGGGGGACAGGAGTAGGGAGCCATATTCTTAGGCAAAAGCATGAGGAAAGGTTAGAAATGTTATAACACCATTTAAAATATATTTTCAAATATCCTTGAATTTTTCTGTTAAAGGATACCCTTTTCTAGAAGAGAAATAACTTTTAAGAGGCAAGTTTTAAGAAGCTCTATAAAGAAGTGAGAATGTTGCTCAAAAGCGTAAACTGTTATATAATCAATAATATCAACTCAGCAGGCAAAAAGGATTGAGATGATGTTTTTCTTCTACACAGACACAGGGGTTAAGGCAAAGCTTATACTTGGGATGTATTTATATAATCAAAAACAACAAATAATAACACTCCTTTAAAAAGTAATGTCACCTAACAAGTGATGTCACATTACTATTGAGTCCAGAGAGTCTGGATACACTACCCATAACATATTTCTCAACAACACAAAAATGTGCATCACACAGTTGCCTGTAAGGGTTTATTCTTTCCCTTGGCATTTCCAGCTGACTAGAAAAGGCAGCCTCCATTAATATCAACATAATTTTAAATGTGTCTCTCCATAAACCATTCCAGAAAATTAGTTATTAATCTTTGTTTGACAATTTCTTTTTGGGAAAAAAATTTAAAAATTAAGTTGGATTTGCTGTTGCTTTGGTAATTTTTTAAAACTATGATAGAATCACCCAAGTAAATTCTTACTTAGAAATCAAGCAAAATCAAGCAAAGATTAAGAGTTTGAAGGTTATGATAAATGCCACCAGTAATCCCAAGGGCATTAATTAAAATTTCTCTCAATTCCCAAGTACAATTGCTAAAGGATAAATTACAGAGTCAGCAAACTACAGAAAAAATGTGCACAGTAATATCAACATCACAGCGCTGCAGAATGCATACATATTACTAGTGTGCATGAAACATGAGGCAGAGGCTAAAACCTTGAGAGATTATATATGAAAGTGTCAAAGCAAAGCAGTATGGGTATACAGTAAGTACTCAGTGCTATTTCCTCTTTCCTTAGTTGGCATAGTGTTAACTGTGATTTTATATACCTGGATGTAAGCTTTTTTGTTAGACACAGTCACTGAGTCTCTCCTGAAATTGTATATGAAAATTTGTATATCTGAGCATTTTTTCTAAGGCAGATTCTCAAAGGGGTCCATAATCCAAGAAATTAAAAATCACTGATAACCTGAGTTAAGTGGTACGTAGATAATATTTATGGGAAATATCTCAATAATAATGATTGAAATGATCATATGGGAGAAGTGTTTAGAGCAGAATGCAAATTACAGAGAAGAGAATGAGTCTCTAGATTTAAGTGCTAATAGTAAATGAATACAGCTGACAAGAAATTAGGAAGGCAAACCTGAAATAAATGGTAAAATATTTTAAAATACTATAAAATTTAGTTTATATTTTATTCAAAATTTAGACTGAATAACAGTTAAGAATGGCTAATGGAAGACACAGATAAAAAAATATTATCTACAGTATTAGAAAGTGCAGAAGTAAATTCACAGGGTTTTCTTCCGATCAGAATTCTGTACTTACTCTCATACTTAGAACAAAGGAACTAAAATTAAAACTGTGATTTATGTTTGTATCATATATGGCCCATAAATTCAAGAGTAAATTTCCATACCCTTCAAATAATGAGAAAAGAAGCTTAATAACTTTATTGTGAATGTTTGAATTGGAGGCCAACCTTAATAACCAGGATGCTTTTATGTTTCACATAAAGATCATATATCCTTTATCCAAAATGCCTGGAACCACAAGTGCTTCAGATTTTGGATTTTTTTCCTTGAAATTTGAAATATTTGTGTATACTAATGAGATATCTCGGGGATGGGACCCAAGTCTAAACATGAAGTTCATTTATGTTTTGTCTACATCTTATAAACATAGGCTGAAGGTAATTTTATACAATATTTTAAATAATTTTGTGCATGAAACAAAGTTTATGTACACTGAACCATTCAGAAAACAAAGGTGTCACCATCTCATGTCAGTGCTCAACAAGTTGCAAATTTTGGAACATTTTGGACTTAGAAGCATTTTGGATTTTGGAATTATTGCATTAGGGATGATCAACCTGTATTAAAAACAACTATTTTATACTTACCACTCCCCCTACACACCGATCTCTATTTCTTTTCATTATGTCTGTGAATTAAAATCAGAAAACTTTTAGCAAATAGCTTGACTTCTAAAAAATTATTCAATTCTAAGTGAGAGTTTAGTTTTAACTCACCCAAAAATTCAGCATGTGAGTTTCGACAATGAAGAAACATTGGTAATTTGGTTTGTTCTGACAATTCAAACTGTTTTTCAAAGTATCTGAATAATGCAAAAAAATTTCCTTGTTAAAAATTTAACTTTAAGCATGAGAAAGAAAATTATCTCAAATGATTTTTTTTAACTAAAGGAATTTTATTTTCTAGAAATTACAGAATGGAAATAGTGAATTCACACATTTAAAGTACTTCAGGCTTAGCAGAGGGTTTTTATTAGCATGCAACTTCTGGAAAGGGATATTTCATTTTCTGGGCTTACAAAATTATTCTGAGGAAAACAAGCTGCTGGCTCCTTGCCACTCAAGCTTGTTGAGCACCATCAGTGGGAAGCAACTCACTTATGTGAGAAGCCAGGCAGAGCTTAATACTGAGTGTTCTTCTATTCCATTTTGCAACCAGATTTTTTTTTTATGTGCTGTTATTAAAAAAAAATTACTGCCACTGAGCCAAAAGAACAAGGATTCCCTTAAAAATGAAATCTAAGTATTTGCTAAATAGCACAAAACTGAATTACACTTTTTTTCAAAAAATGAAAATTGCATTATAAAGTGATAGCCCCGACTATTGTAGAGTACCATATAAAAAGGTTTTTCCAAGTGCCACATACCATTATCTCATTTGATATTCAAAATAACCTTTGGACAGCTGGGCATGGTGGCATGGTGCCTGTTGTTCCAGCAACTTGGGAGGCTGAGGTGGGAGGATTGGATAGCTTAAACCCAGAATTTTGAGACCAGCCTGGGCAACATACATCCCATCTCAAAAATAAAATAAAGAATACAATACACTACAATAAAAATAACCCTAGGACAAGAGAGGTACAGTACTTCCTTCAAGATCACAACACATGATATGGCAAACTTGGAATCAAAACTTCACCGCTCTAATTCCAAGTCCCAGCCCAAATGACCTAAAATAGTTACATTTTTAAGAAGCTTCTTCCTGTTCCCAGACATTATCCAGAGGAAATATTAGGTGGGGTGTTCTATTTGTTTTTTCATTTAGACACAATGCTCCCCTTGCTTTCATTAATGGTCACATAGGTTCAACTGAAACCAGGACTACCGTTGGCCTATTATTTTCTTAAATGGATTTATGTCTTCTAGGTCTTTTAATTTTAGGGAACAATTTCTCTGTGTTTAATTAAACCTCTTTTGTTATATTTTCCTATATCTTGTCTCCTGATGTGCATGACTATTTTCCTGGAATACCCCTTTGCACTCTTGAAAATGCCAAATTTTAAAATTAGAAATATACTTCTTAAAGAAATAGTCTTCCTACAATTGGTGGTCTGTCTTTATTACCCAATGTTTGAGTTTTTAGTCACCTTTTCAGATTCTGCTGGGTCAGAATAAGCAAAAATATTTTGTTGTAGTTAACAAAGTGCTGAAATTTTGCAGTGTAGAAAATATCTATAAAAACTTGGAGACAAAAAGATTTTAAGAATTATTACCAGTCACTATTTCCATAAGCTCTAAAGTAATCCAAATGTCAGCAACTATTTAAATGTGCTCTTGCCATTACATAAACTTTCCTATATATTTGGCTTCTGGCTACATACAGCAGGCAGTACTCTCCACTTGGTGTTCACTGCTTTATACACTGCTGATAATTTTTTCCACATACAATTCCATGGACCGAACTACAAATTTACAGAATCTAATGGTCAGTTTGGAAATTAGCTTCCTATCACAGGGTAGGCAAAAGTATAATTTATGAAAATAACAGAAGCCTACGCAATGTGCCCACAGAATTTTACATCATTTGAGGGGGAAAAAAGGTCCTTAAGTTCAACCTACCTAGGTATCATAAGGAAGCCATGAAGCAAAATGGTACAAATTGATAATGATACAAATTGAGGCTAACTGGTACTTAACACCAAATGACTACCATCTTTAAAGAAGAAAAAGCTACCATGGTAACTAGAAATAACAAAAGTTATAAGGCAGGAAATGGAATTCTAGTAAGAGACTTCTCTGCCTGTTTCACTTATAATTGATTTTTTTTGGTTTATTAATGAAAATCATTATTTACTTGAGTTAGATCTGCTCATCTTAGTGAAGGTGTCATTTGCTTCTGATTGTATTACTGCTTTTTACAGTTTAGGGTTAACACTACCTAAGGAGAAGAGCTTGAAAACTTCAACTTCAGAGTAGTAGTTATTAATTAGGATTAAAGCGAATCCAAAAAGCCCAGAGAGTTACACTAGTATACCTTAACACAGGTTCCCTCCTCTGTAAGTTGGATGGCCTCAAACTCTCATCTTTAGGGCCCCCCAAATCCTCAAAGGATTATTTTGAAAGTCTGCCTTTTTTATTTTTCTTCTTAAAGCCCCTAGGAAAAATGCCTAAAGCAAATTCCTCCTACCCAAGAGAACAGAGCTCTAAATTGCCGCAAAGAAAGGAGAGTAGGTAAGGCAGAGAACTGAAAATACAGGGTACGGTTTACAGGATAAATTTTCCGTAAATAAATCAGGCCTATTCTTGTTTTAATTCTTTGCTTTGCTTTCTTGTTCTTTAAAAAATACTTTTCAATAATCCCAGACAAAAACTATTATCGCTGATATTTTCCCTTAGGATGGTAATATTTCTAGAAAGAATAATCTAACAATGGGTATGATTTATGAGTATTTACTCTGTGCTACGATGGGATTATATACCATATGCTAAGGAAGATAGGTGTCGTATCCCTATTTTAGAGATGAGAAAATTGAGACATACAAAGAGATAGACAGCCACCAATGGCAGTTATAAGTCACACCCAAAGACCTGCCAATGCCAATAACCATACTTTTAACACTATGTTATATATTGCCTTTACTTACCATAATTTTTCAGATACTACATCTATTGTACATTAATTTTTCTGTCTTGTCTCCTAGTCCACTGTGCTATTTTCTACTTTTCTTTTCTTATATATCTTTTTCTTGACTACATTTTTACTTAAAACCAAAAACAACAAATCATACACTGGTTAACTGGTGATGATATAATACGAAGACCAAAATCGGAATTCTCCCAAGAATAAGCCCAATAGTGAAAGCTGAATTATAGGCTTTTTTCTCTATACTGCTGTGTAGGAATCAGAAAGAATCCTCCCTCCTTGTTAAACATTCAACAAACATTTACTAAGTACTTACCATATGCTGAGTGCTGTGCTAAGTGCTATGGGAACTACAACATGAGTGAGACTTGGTGTGTGCCTTTGAAGAACTCACAGACACGAGTCTGTTGTGGGAGGGAAGGATAGATACCTTAAACATATTTTCAGGATGATGTGATAAGCCCTGAAACAAGTACAGAGTGCAGTGTACACACAGAATAGGGGTTGCCTACTGTTAGTACACGCTCATGGAAAGGGAGGGAGGGAGGGCTGGAGGATGTGTGTATTTGTTTCTTTAACAACAATCCAAATGTGATTATTACTGGTATGTCTTTTTCTTACCCACTAGGTCATTCAATGTTTTATTATTTAAAACAAACAAACAAAAATCTCAAGTAGAACTGCTTATCTTATCTAAACTTTCAACCTACTTTAGTTTGTTCCTAGCTTATCCTCTCTGGAAGAGGCCAGCATCACACGCTGTCACCTTAGAGAACCCTTCCCTGATTCCCCAGAAAGTCAGTCCTTTCTCCTGCTGTCTACACACCTTTGTGACTGCACTTCCAAACTGTTTTAATTATTTATGCCCTCTCTTGGACCAAGAGAGGAAGAAGGACCAAATCTTATTCTTCTTCGTATCATACTGAGACACTTACTAATCACTTACTGAATGAACTGAGTTTGAACTTTCTATTACTGATTAATACTACCACAATTGGCATGCATGTTAAAGCATAAGCTCCTACACATATTGTTTTAAGTTCTGATCTTACCCCGATGATGACAAAGTATCTCCAGAACAGTAAAGTAGAACAGATAACATCAATGTTTTCCTTTAACCCCCAAATTGAGTTTGAAGTATTTAGGCTGCATTTTAAAATCAGTTTTAACTCATTCTGGATGAAAAGTCACATGGGCAAGAAACTTGGGGGACTCTGTGACTGCGTTTGCTTGTCATAGTACATAGTCTGTCTACATACAAGGCTCATCCTGGCCAAAAAAAGATCATTAAAGTTGAGGAATAATGATCTGTGGGGCTGAACCTAAGAAACTATTAAAGACAACTGTTTATCTATTTCAATGTGAACTTTTAATGTTAAGTGAGCTGACCTACATGATATTCAAGAGAGGTAGAGGCCTTTAGTAACCTGGTCACCACATGAATGTCCCTGAAACACACAGCAAATGATAAACCACAAATTAAACAGTTCCGAAAGGGTTACATAAATGAAAGACCTGAAAGAAAGAGTATGTGTACACAGAACATTACTCTGACCCATCCTATTCCACTTGGTTATAGACCTTCACACACTAGGAATTTTGGAGCTTCAAGCTTAGGGTATGACAGACTCCACTAGTAAATCTGCTCCTTACTCTGGTGATTTTCAATTAGGGCAGACTGATTATCAGTATACAATTTGCAGGGGAGCAGGGGATAGAAGAGGGAGGAAGTATAATTTTGGCATTTATAATTTGAAAAATCCCTTTACGCCATCAAGTCAGTGGATTAATCATACAAACATATCACCTTAGGACAAAAATTATTAATTATTAAATATCATGATAGAGCTGAATGGTATCTTAGAGACTCTGGCCCTAAATCTGGCCCGGCATAAGTAAAATACAATTTTCTAGCTTTGGTGATTAATCCTATATTCCATTTTTAATATCTCTTGCTCTTAAATCTTATCCCCCATAACAATTTAATTCCATTGGAATCGTTCGTGTATAAGTACATTTGTGTGGCAATCCTCCTCCCTCAGTCTCCCAAGTCCAAATAGCTGGGACTACAAGTATGTGCCACTACATTCAGCTAATTTTTCTTATTTTTTGTAGAGTCAGGGTCATGCTATGTTGCCCAGACTGGTCTCAAACTCCTGGCCTCAAGTGATCCTCCCACCTTGGCCTCCCAAAGTGCTGGGATTACAGGCATGAGCCACTGCACCTGGCCTGCATTTGTTAAACAAACAATAAACACCAAGAAAAGGATCTCTATCATAGAAAACTCATCCCTTATTTCTAACATTAAAATCAAATTAAATGGTTAATCAGGGAACTATGTACTTCCATCCCTTATGAATTACATGCAAGTATGCATAGAATGTTTCACTTAACTTTTTCTACACAAAGGGGAAAAACAAAAACATCCTGATGCTTAATCCAACTACATTCTTAACTGATAAAAGTTATTTCAAAACACTTAAGATTTTGTAATAATTTCTAAAGTCAACAAATTTCCTTACTTGAGCTGAGTATCTTTGGGACAAAACTGCAGTCGGTCAAAATCTTGAGAAGATAAAAAAAAAGAATAATTACTCATGATTTATGCATAACAAATCAGTTATTTTCAAATAAAGTCAGTCTAAGTGGCCAGGTTGGCACTTACCAAGTCCACATTCCCCTATTGCCACAACTTTCCCCTTATTGTTTTCAGCAAGATTTAGCAACTCCATTAAGTAAAGATCAGGGTTATTCTTTTCAAATTCACCACATCTTGTAGGATGACATCCAACTGTACTGAAAAACATATCTAACACAAAATAAAGTCTTAGGGTTATTTTCAAAATATTTCCTCATGTTTATATTTAAGATGCAAAATGCAAGAATATCAAATAATTTCAAACGGTTTTTAACAATAGCCATAAACTATTCAAACCACCAGAACTGTATTATGTTACTCATGAGAATTTTTGGAATACATGAACAAAGTAGAATATGAATATGAAAATAAAGCTCACTTATTTGGAGGCCACTTTGAAACATCTTTAATTGTATGAAACACAAATGAGAAGTCAAAATGCTTTTTGAGCGACTTAGCAGGTCCCTGTACCTGAACCCATGGGAGACATATGGAGTCTTTCTCAGCCTCTCATGCAGATTTTAAAGATGTATGGACACTAAGTACACAGAGAGGACTGGAAGAAGGTCGATAATGGAGGTGGGAGAACTTTTAAAAGCACAGATGGTTTGGGGATAAAAAGTGAGGATAAAATATTCTGATATACCTCAAAAACTTCTGGAAGATAGTATGTATAAACCTAAAGTGAGCAATGAGGGATTATATATTACTATTACATTTACATTCCTGGGGCCCTGCACAGTGTCTGGTCCATATAATAAATATTTAATAAAACAATCCTTCACAGCTCAAGTTAAAAAAAGAATAAATAAAAAGCAACTCATATTTTAAACACATTACAATACACACATACAGATTCCACATCAGAAACACTTGAGATTAAATTATGTACCTGAACTTTATTCTCAGTAAGTGAAATCTTAAAATAATCTTTGTTAAGTACTAAGGTAAGGTTTTATCGAACATCTCTGATATACCAATGAGTACTTTGAATTTTGTCATCTTAATCAGTCCTATTGAAATCAGTCCATTTTCCTGTTCTTTCTACAGTCAGTGAAGCATTGTATTGTACCTGAAGCAGTTCTCAGAAAGACTTCTTCAAAATTACTTAATTCATATTTTTTTTGGTAAAAATAATATGAGGATACCATTTGTTTGTGCCAAATGCAGTGCATCTTTACTGTCTTGTAGATTTCCACCTGTAATCATAAACTGAAATAGAAAGAAATAAAATAAGCTGACTTTAATAGGGTATCAACAACAGTTTCCTAAGCAGGACTTCCTGTCGCCTCTTTATTCCACAATGCTTTTTCCTCTGTGACTGCCACACATCTACTCTTACTTTAAATTTTAGCCAGAGGATCACCTCCTATGTAGACTGGTACCTGACTACCCCTCTGCACACAAACCCACCACAGCTGAAATTTGTCATTCCTCCTTGTTAAAATGTATTTACATGCCTGTCTTTCCTATTAGACCAAGTGTTCCTAGAAGACACAGATCATGTGTTATGAAAGACTGAATAGCTGGAGACTTGCAAATTTACGATTTTGTTAATCTAAATCAGTGACTAATTTAAACCAATGATTCAACAGTGTTGATTAGTTCAACACTTCTCCAAGTATAGTCTGGGAATTCCTAGGAGGTATGTGAGGTCAAAACTATTTTCATAATCATACTAAGACACTATTTATCTTTTTCACTCTCATTCTATCACAAATGCACAGCGAGGTATTCCAGAAGCTCTGCGATGTGTGATAGTCACCACAAGAGTGACTACAGAAACAGATAGGAAAATTCAGCAGTACTCTGTTAACCCAGCCACTAGAGAGATTTGAAAAACTGTATAAAAATTCCACTCCTGTTGCTAAATTTTTTGGTTCTGGAAAATACTTATTTTTCATAAAAATATGCTACTTGCATTATATAGTAGTTTATTATTATTTTAAAAGAAATTAACAAATATTTTAAAATTTTCCCTACTTTCTAATAGAATACATTATCAATAGGTAAAACCCACATGAACAAAAGCTCTTTGGCAGTCCTCAATAATATTAAAAAGTATGAAGGGGTTCTAAGACCAAACAGTTTGAGAATCACTGAGTTAGTGTATACTGATGAATCCTCTACAGGAAAATGTATAGCTCTTGGCAAATAAGCATACTTCTACAGAGATAGCCATTAGAGGCCACCCAATAGTTAGAATGCCATCTGTTCTAATCTGTTAAAATAAAAACGTCACTGAAGAGCGATTTGCTGATGGTAAGTATTAAGGCAGTGCTGCTTAAGGTCTACATTCTTCTAAAGAAATGGTTCAAGCAAGCACACGACTGTACATTTTTTAAAGCATGCTTCAAGAGTCTAAGCTAAAATGAAGAATTCATTCTAGGTGCACACCTCAAGGGAAAACATACAAAACAAAGGTAGTATTGCAAATGATAAACAGATATTTTCATAGAGCAACTCAAACCTCTAATCTGACTAGACATTGAGTATCTATTCAGGAAACTATAAACTGTCTGTAAATCATAGGATACTGTAAAACATAGGATATAAGATATTAATAAAAATGTTGGGAAAACCTTGTTACTTAACATTACCTAATTCTGTAATACCAGACCACACGCCCACATCCAGTACTTCAATTATGCAAAATAGTTTCTAACCAAGTCTACTTATTACTTTACCTATAACCTTTCCAAATAGTTGAAGGAGTTAGAACAAGACTAGAGGGCACGATTTCCTCTCTCAATGTACAGTGATGATGATGACATGATGACGGTGGCTTATATTGTATACATAACGAAGGTTTGTTTATGCCAGGTATGATACCAAATGTTTTAAATTCAATAATTTACCTAACTTTCATAAGAAGAATGAAGCTGGGGCTGGAACCCAGGTTTGTGATGCCTTAACTGTTCTTTTAGTCACTATAACTGCAAGGTACTGAATTAAATTTCAATTTGGAACCATGCCCAAGTAAATATCACTTCAGTTCTATCACTCCTAAGTCAGCAGTGTGTGTGTGTGTGTGTGTGTATGTGAGAGAGAGAGAGAGAGAGAGCGAGCGAGCGAGAGCAAGCATGAATAGAGATATTAAGGTTAAATTAGTCATAGCTGACACATGAAAATTTAGGAGCTTGGTATTTCAGTATGCAGAAAAGCACTATATAAAGTGATTTACCAAGTAGGCAGTGACTGCATAATGAGAAATCAATGTGACTTTTATCCTTTCATATTTCTTATGAATAATAACTAATATGCAACTCAGAAGCAGTAGCTACCAATTGTCCTGATACCACACTATGGATTTAACCTTATTTCTTATGTGCATATGTGAGCTAGCTTGCTATTTTAAAAAGTAATTTAAGGAAATGTTTATTCAAAGAATTTGACACTGAGCTAATATTCATTTGCTTATTAGAACTCTTTAAAAAGTAGTAGAAATTTTACTGCTATAAAAGTTAAGTGTCCTCTCAGTTATTTGAAATGGTATGCCCATATAAAAGCAAGACTTGGTGACAGATACACGTCTTTTTGACAATTGCTTAATTATAACAAATGCTAAATTATGTTACAAAATACATTAAAAGTTGCTTCTTAAGAAGCCTGGTAATTCACATAGGCTTAAACAGTTTTTTCCAAAGAGATTTTGCTATTTATCACATTTCTGATCACATGAAACAACTATATATGAGGTTTGTGTAACTTAAATTCCTGGGAAGAGAATATTTTGATATTTTATTTCTATTAACTTGCTAATATCCTATGCAGACACTAAATATCCCAAGTGTGGCACTGGCTCTTTACCTTCTACTCTGAAGAACCTTAACTAAAATTTAGTTTAAAAACTCAAGAAACAAAAATCAGATGTACCTTTTTAACACCAATCTGGACAGCTCTCCCTATTATATCCTGCAAGTCATCTGTAAAAGACAAACTCCACATTAAGAAAACCTGGTAAATAAAAATTTGACTATTGTTTGGTCTATGTATATCATTATTTAAAGTTATATATATAAAATCATGAACTTCCACAGATAAGAATAGCTTGATTAAAACTTTGTTATAATAGGTGCTTTATAACTGTTCATGGTCATGGTTTACCAATATATGTTTCACTTTACAGTTTTATATAGGATGCGAAATTCTTTGTTATATCAACTGTAAGAGTAGATTATGCTTTTAAAGATCTCCTTGAGGTGGAAATTTGTCTTTATAGAACAACTATTTACCTTAATAAAAGAAACATTTACCTTGATGCTTTTGAACCCCCCTATAAATTCCTCTGAACATAGGATCTGTCAAGTTGATACCAATATCTATGGAAAGCAAAAATAAAATAATTGATTAATCATTGACTCTCTATTTGAAACTTCTACTTTAAATAAAAGCTCCTGTTACTCAACTTTTCATTCATACACTCATCTATTCAAACAGTATCAAAGTACTTACCACATGTCAGCTACTGTGCTTGACACATGAAATACAAAGATGAATTTAAGATATAATTCCTGCTTTCAAGAAACTCACTGCAGAACTGGTAAGGCAGACTCATTAACAGACAGTTATGAAATATTAGATGTAAACATGGTACTATGGGGCACAGAAGAGGAACACCCAACCTAGTCTGGTGGCTGGCTCAGAAGAAGCTTCCAGAAAGAAGTAATCCCTGAACTGAATCTTAAAGGATGAGTTCCTGTTGCCCAGTGGAAGAGAGGAGACTATAAACAGAGGAAGCAATAGGAGCAAAGCCTCCAGGGTGGGAAACAGCACAGTGCTTGTCGAGAGCTACAGCCTGTCTCAGCTGCTGGAAGAACAGTTGGAAAGCAAATGCAGATTGATCAAAAATATTAGGTAAAAATTAAAAATAATACAATAAGGAATAATACAAATAAAAATAATACAATATAACAACAATATATATAGCATTTACATTGCATTAGGTATTTTAGGTAATCTAGAGGTGATTTAAAGTATACTTGAAGATGTGCATAGAAAATATGCAAACACTATACTATTTTATGTAAGGGACTTGAGCATGTCAGGGGCCCTGGAACCAATCCCCTTTGAATACAAGATGACTGTATAAGGAAGGGGCCGGACCCAGCTATATTCAGACACTTGTATTTAAAATACTGGATGAAAAGCTCTGATAGCTTTTAAGCAGAGGAGTAAGATTTACATTCTGGACATCTCTTTCTGGTGTCTTTGTAAAAGGTGGAATTTGAAGGGGACACTGGAATTAGGATGTCTCATTTGGAAACTGGAAAGAATTTATATTTGCAACAAAGATAGCCTGAATTAGAGTAATGTAAGTGGAGACACAGAGGAATAAATTATTTCCTTTATTCACCAAATACTTACAAAGACCAACTCTGTGCCAAATACTATGTAAGGAATTAAGGGATAGAGAAATGAATAAGATCCAACACACAGGCCAGGCGCGGTGGCTCATGCCTGTAATCCTAGCACTCCGGGAGGCAGAGGCGGGAGGATTGCTTGAGCTCAGGATTTTGAGACCAGCCTGAGCAAGAGTGAGACTCTGTCTCTACTATAAATAGAAAGAAATTAGCCAAAGAACTAAAAATAGAAAAAAATAGCTGGGTATGGTGGCACCTGTCTGTAGTCCCAGATACCAGGGAGGCTGAGGCAGGAGGATAGCTTGAGTCCAGGAGTTTGAGGTTGCTGTGAGGCAGGCTGACAACATGGCACTCTAGCCCAGGCAAGAGTGAGACTCTGTCTCAAAAAAAAACACAAAAAAACCAACACATCTGGTCCCTACCCTTCAGGATTTACAGTAGATATGAGAACTACAAATATAATCTGTTATATAATTAGTTAGACTGTTAGCAACATGAAGCAAGAAATCATGTTTATCTTCTTCACTGCTGTATCCCTAGAACCTAGCACAATGGTTAGCATATAATAGGAGCTTTATCCACACTTATTTAGTCTGTAAATAATTATGTGCATGGGTGCACAAGGGAGGGGCAATACAATTGTGACAGGCATGATGAGAAAAGCTTTGCAGAGGAGATGGATCTTAAAGAGCTTAGGCCTCTCAGCTGAAGAAGGTAAAGGACATTCTATATATAGATGTGTGCAGGTACATACTGCATCTAGAAGACTGGAAGAGCGTCCTGGTGGCTATAGAGCAGCGGTTCTCAGTAGAGAACATCTCTCTCTCCAAACCCCCTTCCCCACTCCCAAGATTTAGCATGTCTGTATGTATTTTTGGTTGTTACAACTGAAGGGAATGCTACTGACAGCTAGGGTTGAGGCCATGGATGCCGCCAAATATCCTACAATGTACAGAAAAGCCTCCCACCACCAAGAATTATCTGACCCCCCAAAATCAAGGGCCACTCTTGGTAAATTCTGCTGTGGAAGAGAACAAGGGGAACAAGATATGAAGTCAGAATGTGACAGTCAGAGGCAAGAAAAATGCTTCCTTTATTTGAAATACACATCCTTTAGCTCAGAGCACTAGGATAATCTCTAAATTTGTAGTAATGATGGTGGGGCACTTGCTTACCAATAGACTCCCCTACATTATTTCTGCCAAGTTTCAGCTGCTTCTTGGTATGTTCTCATTCTGATTTCTGCCAAGCTGGCCCCCAAGAATGTCTGCTCCAACACTAAGAAAGACCTTGAAAGATGAATTGTCGTTTGGGTAATTCAAGAGATAATAGAGAGAGTATTCTAGGTATTTGAAAAAGCAAAAGAAAAGCAAAACGCAGAAAACTAAAAGATAACTGGACAACAGCATGTCAAGAGAGATGGATAGGGTGATGAATTCACAACTGGCACCCTTTAAAAGAGCTACTTACATACAAACAGCATCTACTACTATAAATACAATTCAGGGTTTCAGGGTGTCAACTTAAAATCACAAGATCTATAAATTTAGAAAGGAGAACTTTAATTATTATGATGGATTGCAATCTGCAGGCTGGTAAGCAGAGCCTCCAGCTAAGACCAAAAGCTAGCACTTCATTGGAGGAAGAATGGGACAGGAGGTGTATGCTAAACGGATTGGCTAAATATACACTTTTAACAAGTTATAGGAGGAGTTATAAATATTCATGAAGGGGGTCACACACGTATGTAGTAAGCAGAAATATATGTTACATACGTCCTATGTTCACTTTGGGGTGGAGACTTAACATTAAAATCCAGTAAAATTAGTCCCTATATGTCAAAAGGTGAAACACAGGACACAAAGGCACTTTGAGCACAGCCTCTATGAACTTTAACAGAACAGCCTGTGGTCAGTGGTCATTTATCAGGAAGGAATGCTTTGTAAAATGGTCATTTGTCATGTTGAAACTGCGAAAAGGGAGGGGAGTCAGGTGGTTGGCTGAAGTCAGCAGAGGGGTCTTCTGGTTTTTGTTTTTCAGAGATGGTTTCTGTTTAATTCTAAGGAGGGGGAAGGTCTGGTAATGTTTAGTGAGGAGGAAGGTGGTATACTGAGACATAACCAATCACCTGTCTCATCATGGCCAGGAAACTTTGTTTTTGAAGTTTTTCTGAAGTCTCCTTGGCCAAGAGAGATCCTTACAATCAGTCGAGGGTCTTAGGATTTTATTTTTACTTTACATTTCCCACTTTTAGTCAAGATCTGCTATAGGCAGCACTGATGGCCAAACTTTTTTGTCTCATGTTGTTGCTAGGGTGGTGTGGCTACCTACCCCAGGTCTATCCAGTCCCTAGGTGGGATCCTTGTGGCCAAGGGACTTACAGCCAATTTAACATCCTAGGCCAGACCAGAAGAGAGGTGGGCAGGCACTCATTAAACCCTAAGATCTATCAAATGATGTAAGAGTCAAAAGGTAGGGTTATAAATTTTACTTGTCTATAAGTTCTATGCATTGAACCATCATAATTCTGTTTTTTAACAGCAGACTTACAGCAGTTTTTATACAAATCATAGTTTGTATAATTTAAATGTTCAGAAGAAAAGTATGATAGAGACTATAACAAGGAATGGCAGCTTGAAAGGGACTTCCCAGTCCAGTAGGAAGCCAATTATTATAAATAGATCAACACCGGGACTTCATACATCTTGTAACCATTTAGCTTGTTTGGAAATTCTTTCTATACGAGTTTTTACTTGACCTGAAGTGTTGATGTAAGTGTGGCAGGTGGTATAGGCCACTGCACAGACTTCTCCCTCCTTGTTTTGCTAGGAGAAAATCTAAAGCAATTCTATTATCTAGTACTACTTGAACCAGGGAGTTCAGATATTTTTGTTTGGCTGCAAGATTCTTTGCAGTGTCTTCACCTATCTGCTCAATAGTGGCAGTCAGGTTTTTAATCATGTCCCTGTTGACATAAACCCCAACACTTGTAATTAATATTCCTAGGATGCTTGGTCGTGTATTATATCCTGCTAGCATAGGTTTTTAGTTTTATAATAAAGAGAGAAAGAGGGTCTTTCAGTATGTTTATGTAAGGATAAATGGGTTACAAAATGTCCTAGCAAGCATGACCCTTCTATGCATAAGCTTTCGAGGCGACAGTGTACCCGTCCCTGTGCAGGCAGATCAGAACCTATGCTATATACAAACACATAGCCTGGGGGGGGGGCAGGGGGGACAGGTGATACCCCCAAGGGTGTGTTCATCAATAGATTCATTCATAGGAAGTGCTGACAATATTGAACGATGTGTCATTTCCTTTGCAAACTCTCCAGGATCCATTTACGTGATATTTTAAACATAAGTATTGTTGGCATAGTAAGGACATATTTTTAACTTTATTTATCTGATCTAAACCACATTTGTCTAGCCAGTAGTTAACAGATCAAAGAGGCCCTGTAGTATAGAACAGGTTTCCAACATTAATAACAAGACAAATTAAAACAAGAGGTGTTAATGTTTGGGTCTTGAAGCCATTGGATCCTGAAAGTAAACAGGGAAAGACATTGGTCTAGATAAATGGTGACATTGGGAACATCTGAGAAGTTAGTGACAAGTGTTATCTGTGGCATTTATTTACCATGGCCGGGTGTGGTGGCTCACGCTTGTAATCCTAGCACTCTGGGAGGCCCAGGCCAGTGGATTGCTCAAAGTCAGATGTTCGAACAGCCTGAGCGAGACCCCACCTCTACTAAAAATAGAAAGAAACTAATTGACCAACTAAAAATATATATACAAAAAATTAGCTGGGCATGGTGGCACATGCCTGTAGTCCCAGCTACTCGGGAGGCTGAGGCAGTAGGATCGCTTGAGCCCAGGAGATTGAGGTTGCTGTGAGCTATGCTGATGCCACGGCACTCACTCTAGCCTGAGCAACAAAGTGAGACCCTGTCTCAAAATAAATAAATAAATAAAAAATATCATCAATGGATCTGGGAAGCTGGTGGCAAATCTAGCAATCCAATAGGCTTCCTCCAGTGGCAGCACTCTGGGATAGCTTAACCAAAGTGATATCATACCAAATTTTATGCATTGGGACAGAGGGACAATCACAAAAAGGTAGAAAAGGGGTTAATAGAGCTCTGAGAGTAAAGGAAAGCAGGGATGAGCATTTTAGCTATTCAGAAAATTGAACCAAGGGTAAAACCATGAATCCCATACAAATTCAGGGGGTTTATCAGACAAATTTTGAAGACTGTCTTTAAGGTAATAGAGCAACTGACTAATAAGGAATAGAGTAATCATGTCCTCAGGAGAAGGTCATAAGCCTTGCCTAGTTCTGAAAATGACAGGAAAAGAGAGCTCAAAGATAGCTAAACATTCAAATTATCTAGTTTCAAGGCAAAGAATGAATTACATTACTTTAGGTAGAATCATAATTATTAAATGAGTCCCAGTGTCTTTCAATACAGGCCTGGCCCTGTGTCTCATGAAAGCAGTTCACTTTGTCACCTTTTCCTGGGCCTTAAAGACAAGGATTTGGTTAACTTGAGTTTGATGTCAGTTATCAGCATTGATTTCCAAGATTCAGCAGAGGTGGCAATTTCTTCAGATGAGATATGTGCACCCAGGAGTCAACTTCCTGTAACTTAGCAGCATAAGGATTAATTAATAACACCTGATAAGGACCCTTCCAATGGAGCAGGAGGGAATCTTTTAATTGATGTCTCTTCCAGTACCTGCAATTACCAGGCTGAAGTTGGTGATGCTGGAATTCATGATCTGATTGGAAACCGTGAAAAGATGGTAAACCTTGCATTGATAGATTTTTATAGCTTTAATGAGCTGCCAGCAATGAACCAGGAGTTCCCCCTATAATTGGGTAGGAGAAAACATTTCCTGGCCTAAGTGCATAGGTTGTCCTGTAATTTTGTCTGGGGGCTGAAAGTACAATTTTTTGTTTTATCCATTTCCTCTTTTCAGACTGTCTTTTGAGATAGTGAGAATCTGCAAAGGAGATCTTCAGATGGGGAGGGGCAGGAGGAGGAGCAAGGGGAGAAGAGCAGGTAGTGTGTGGAGTAAGCATAATTGGGAAATTATACTGCCACATCCGCTAAGTGGTTGCATTTGTTGCCTTCTGCCTTGTCAGAGGAATGTCCCTAGACTTTGATAATGGCTGGGGCTTGAGGAGCCTGAATGGCATTTAAGAGAGCCAAAGCAAAGTCTTTGTTCTTTATAGGCTGTCCAGAGGAAGTAAAAAAATCTCCTTTGTTTCCAGAGCATGCCAAAACCACAGGCCAGTCCAGAGGAAGGCATACCTGCTGTCTGTATAAATGTCTGCCATTTTAGCCTTGGCTGGCAGGCAGTCCTGAGGAAGGATATGTAGTTCCACCTATTGGGGGGTCAGGCACCTGACAGGGGACCTGATTTGATGGTTTCTATGCAGAATTTTTAAGAAAGGATCCATCAGTGTACCAGATAAAATCTGGACTGGGAATGGGGGTCTCCTTTAAGTCTACAAGGGATAAAAGAAGGGAAGGGCATCTGTAAAGGCAACACAGTCATGGGGAACATCTTTTCTTGGTAAAGGCAAAAGGGGGGCTGGATTAAGGAAGTTGCAACAAACCAAGTTAGAAGAGGAGGAAAAAAGTATCTCAGTGGAGGTCAACTGGCTGGTTGAAATATGCCCAGTATGGTGAGAGATGAGAAGGGCTTCAATTGAATGAGGAACATACAGAGTGAGAGAGAATCCTATTATTAATTTTTTGGTAGCCTTAATGAGGGTAGAGGTGGCAGAGTGGCAGTCCTTGGGCCACTGAGTCTAACTATTGACTATAATACCCAATGGGCTGACTCTACCCCCATGGAGCTGAGTTATGACTCCCCTTCCTTATGTTCCTGGAAAAAAAGGGAAAAAGGGAGATAATAATTTGGGTGTCCTAGAGTAAGGGGTGAGGCTAATTGATCTTTTGGGTCCCCAAAGTGCTTGCTTTTAGTCTCAGCCAGAGGCATGCCTCCTGGCCTGCAGCTTGCAACCCAGCAGAAGAAATAAAGTTCTCCTTTCCAAATTTATAGATCTCATCATTTTAAGTCAACGAGTAGAATGGCCCAGATCATAAGAAATTATCATTTGGTTTCTTTACAAGTAAGGGAAGGAAATTAGGTAAAGAAGGGGGCAGGCTGAGAAAATTTACCCAGTGAAATTTTCTGCCTAAAATAATCTTTCACAGATGTTCAGCCTGTGGTAACCTACTATCATTGATCATTAGGAAAATAGAAATGGTTTGTGTCTCTTCTAGTCCATTTCCCCTTTGTGCAGTGTACAAGAAACAATTATTCACGACACACATTAAAGACCATAAGGAAGCCTTTATTCAAGGACTAGTGCAGTGAGGGTTTTGCAGAAGGAGACTGAGATTGGGCTCAACTCTGAATACAAGGACAAGTGAGGATTTATAGCTACCAAATAGGGTGAGTATCAACAGACAAAAAATTACTAAGAGGAAACATCGGACGTAAGGGAGGATTCTGGCTTAACCCAACTTGGCAGATTCTTGCTGAAGGCAGGCCAAAGTGATAGGATATACAAAATGGGAGATAAGGAATTGAGGGAGATCAGGGATTTTCACTGAACTGATCCAGTGGAATTCTTCCTAAAACTGGACCCAGTGGGCCAAGGACAGAGCCCAAGGTTGGGACCTGGTCAAGAAGCCAGCTCAGGACAGTCTGATTCAGGTTTAGTCAAGGAGAGAGACTTTGTCAGCAGCAAAGAGATTAGAATTTTTCCAAAGCAATCTTTTACTATAAAGCAAAGTGAAAAACATATGGAACTGAAAAGCAAATTTAACAGGTAAACATTTATGCCTGTAATTTTAAAAGGTAATTAAAGATTACACTGGAGACTCAATTTATGAAGCCATTCCTTGTCCTCTCTCAACCCTAACAGGAATGGATGTTAAAGGGGATGCTAAATTGTTCAGCAATGCCTACCCTGAGGCAGATGCTGGTTGAGATCAATTCCAGGTGATACAACTTCTTTCTAGAACAGTCTTCTGAAGGGTCAGTTGTTCAGGCTGATTCAGTGTACTTAAACTTCTAAATTCAGGTTTGGTTGCAAGTGTGTCTTGGGCTTTAAGATACACTGCACTGGCTCAGCCACCAACTTCTTCCCTCTTCTGTAAGAATGGTTCATATAGGTCACATATAGTCCTTTTCTTTCTGACATATGATTTGCCTAAAGTGCATTCCTTAGCCAATTATTAGAGCTGCTTCTATCATTTGATGAATAGGCTGCTTTACCTAAGCTAGGAAGTTTGGTGGCAAATATCTTCTTTTTCTGGACTCTATGTGATTCACGTCCGTTTTCTCTAAGTTCTCCTCTTATATTTAATGGCCTCTGAGATACAAACCACTTCCTCACCCACCTACCCACGAGCAAACATCGGCGCAGTGATTAAGATAAGTCAAAATAGAAGGACCAAAGAAAAGTTCAAATTCATCTACTGGATTTTGGGGGGTTGTTTTCTTCCTCTTTTTCAAATTGACTACAACACACACGTTTAAAAGAGCCCAAATCAAAACCGTGCTTGTGCATAATCACAAATAAATACACTCTCGTGAATCCAGGACCTAGATCAAGAACCAGAACACTGATCATCAGCATTCACCCAGACGCTTCCCCGTGCTTTTTTCCATTGAGTGGCCCTTTCAACCTTTAAAAAGCCGGAGAGTGCAAGTCCTGGGCCCCCTAGCCTTGGTTAGCGACATGCAAGAACCGTGAAAGCGCTCCTCTTACCAATAAATTTGAAGCGAGTCATGACTGTTGCCGTAAGATCGCCCCGGCGGAAGCGGAAGTGGCAGGCAGCAGCTCCGCCCTTTCAGCCTACTCGCCTGGTGCCAAAACCCCAGGCTTCCGGTTTCCCGGTATCCCCCGCGGCCGCTGAAGGGCAGCCGGCTGTCATGGCGTTCTCGGCGCCCTTGGCCTACCTGACCCATCAGCAGAAGGTGTTGAGGCTTTATAAGCGGGCGCTACGCCACCTCGAGTCGTGGTGCGTACACAGGTAGGAGAGGGGGACCAGGGCCTGGGAGGGAGGTGATCTCGGGGACTCCATGGAGGCTAAGAAGCGCCAGGGGATGGGGCAGCTCAAGGACTTTAGGGACACATTGGAAGGCGGCCTCTCGCTCCACAGAGCCCGCCCAGAGACGCGGGTTCGAATGTAGGCTCACAGCCCATAGCTACGAGACCTTGTAGAGTTGCTTATCTGGTCGGGTCTTAGTTTTCTATAAATTAAACCAGAATCAGGACACAGCGCAAAGGTTGCTTGCGTTTAAATGAAATAAAGAAAACTGGTATTAACTGAGTAGCACCTAAGTGGACACATAGGTGCTACAGTAATAGGGTATTGGGCAGGTGGGAGGGGGAGGGGGGCGGGTATATACATACATAGTGAGTGAGATGTGCACCATCTGGGGGATGGTCATGATGGAGACTCAGACTTTTGGGGGGAGGGGGGGAAATTGGCATTTATTGAAACCTTAAAATCTGTACCCCCATAATATGCCAAAATAAAAAAAATAATTAAAAAAAAATGAAATAAAGAAATATGTCTAAAATGTAATTGTCACAGGTCCAGCGCTCACGAAATGATACCTTTATGATCTCATATTAACAATAATATGTGCAAAAATAATATGTGCAAATTATGTTGTTTTGTCTGCAAAACAATTCTAGGAGTTAGGGATTATTTTAGCCTTATTTTACACAAGAGGAAATAGGCAAAGAGAATAATGTGTGCAAGGCCATAGAGCTAGTTGCTAGCCAAGCCAGTATGAAAACTGACGTATGACTCCAAGGCATTATCATTGTCCTACCCTCCTATCAACTTTTCTGTTTTTAGCTTCATCCAGTCCTTTTCATCATTTTCTTTTTTTTTTTTCTTTTCTTTTTTTTTTTTCTAATGCATCCTGGTGTGCTATTCATCATTTTCAAGTCGTTTTTTACCGCCCACGTAGTTCCATTCTTTCCTCCTCTATGCATCTGAGATGAACTAGTCTTAGAACATACTGTTAAAATATATAGATTTGCATGACCTAAATGCAATGTAAGGTGAGTCGACAACCCAAGATGTTTGAATGCGAGACCCCCACTCTTGTCAGAATTTTAAAACCTAGTTTCAGGAGAAGGGCTTCTGGGAAAAACCTCTAAATGATAGAAAACTGGGTAGAGTTGCAGAGGATATCCTTGAAGTCCAGACTGCATATTTGTGATTATTAGAAAGTCCTGGACATATTTCTCTTTGTTAGGCAAGAAGATAGCCATGTATAGGGTTGCAGGATTGTTAATTTCTTCCCTGAGTTTTCCTTATTCATTTATTTGACAGTATTTGCAATTTGGGTTCTATGATGGATGCCAAATAACTTAAAGTTAGTAAATCCTTTTTTTTTTTTTTTTTTTTTTTTGAGACAGAGTCTCGCTTTGTTGTCCAGGCTAGAGTGAGTGCCGTGGCGTCAGCCTAGCTCACAGCAACCTCAAACTCCTGGGCTCGAGCGATCCTTCTGCCTCAGCCTCCCGAGTAGCTGGGACTACAGGCATGCGCCACCATGCCCGGCTAATTTTTTATATATATGTATCAGTTGGCCAATTAATTTCTTTCTATTTATAGTAGAGACGGGGTCTCGCTCTTGCTCAGGCTGGTTTTGAACTCCTGACCTTGAGCAATCCGCCCGCCTCGGCCTCCCAAGAGCTAGGATTACAGGCGTGAGCCACCGCGCCCAGCAGTAAATCCTTTTTTGAGCTGCAGCAGCTCATGGATTAGTGTGGAAAATGCACATATAAACAAATAGATAACAGGATTAAAATATCAGTCCAGTCAGTCTTATAAAGATGAAGGAAGTCAAGCCTTTAAGAATTCAGATATCCCAACACAAAGAAATTATAAAATTTTGGGGTAATGACTATCCTAATTGCCCTGATTTGATCATAACTCATTGTATGTATATGTCAAAATATCACATGTATCCCATAAGTATTTACAATTATTAGGTCATTAAATATGAAGTGTCCGATTTCAAACCAAAAATGTAGCTTATTATATCTCAAACTGTAAGCAGTACAATTAACCAAAGTATGCACCTAAATTGTCCACACAGTTTTGCCATCTTAATGGTAGCTTGTTTATGCCAGCAGGGAAGAAACCTGGAGAGTGAGTGGCAATGAAATTACGAAAGGCATTTTCCACAGCTTGTTGAGGACTGAATATTTTTCCTTGCAAGAAGTGGTCCAAAGCCTGGAAGAAGTGGTAGTCAGTTGGTGCAAGGTCTGGTGAATATAGTAGATGACAGAGAGTTTCCAAGTCCAGCTGCTATAGTTTGAGCAGCATTGTTTGTGCAACATGTGGTCAGTCAAGCATTGTCTTGCAATTGTCTCTGTTAAACAATCTGGGCTGCTTAATCACAAGCATCCTCATCATTTCATCCAGTTGTTTGCAGTAGACATCTTCGGTAATCTATTGTTCAGGTATGGCTATGGTAGGTAATACCAGCACTGGACCATCAAACAGACACCATTAGCTTTTTTGATGAATATTCAGTTTTAGACTGTGTTTTAGCATTTCATCTTTATTCTAACCATTGTGTCAAACGCCTGCAATTGTCAAAAAGAATCCATTTTTCATCACATGTAACCATATGTGTAGAAATGGTTCATCTTTATTTCCTGACAGCAAAGAAAGGCAAGCTTTGAGATGATTTCCTGTCTGATGCTTGTTTAATTTACGCAGAACCAATCTATCCAGCTTCTATATACCTTGCTGATTTGTTTCAAATGGTCCAATATTGTTGGAAAAGTAACGTCAAACCTTGCTGCTAATTCACACATAGGTTGAGATGGATTCGCTTCCACTACAGCTTTTAGCTAATCATTATCCACGTTGGTCTCAGGTCGCCCACATGGCTCATTTTTAAGATGAAAATCACCAGAACAGAACTCAAACCATCAACATACTGTGCGTTCATTAGCCACATCCTTCCAAATGCTTCATTGATATGTCAAGCTGCCTGCACTGCATTGGTTTCACAATAGAACTCATATTAAAAAATAACATGAATTTTTGACTTATATGCATGGTTTCACAAAATTACTCTAAAAAATTTTTGAAAGATAATCACAAGCCAAAATATGTGCTTGCAAGACTGAGGGTGCATCTTCACAATAAAAATAAAACAAGAAGTGTCAAAGTGAAATACCAAAGATATCAACTGTAAAACTTAGTTTTTAAGGAAATCAGACATTTCATACTTTATAACTTTACTGTTATGTATCAATTTTTAAAAATTAAACATAAATAAAAAGAATTCTGGTAATCCTGAGCTACAGCTGGGAATATTGAAGTCCATAGCCCTGGAGAAAATGATAAAACTAGCTACAATGAAAGCACTGGCTCAGCATTTTTAAATCTTACATTTTTCTCAGTCCTTGCCTAAATTCCTTCCTCCATTTGCCCTCATAGTGCTATCTGTTCTCCATGGTTTCATCCCAGGTCCTCTATATTACTATATGTACTTTGGGCAGCCTCATTTAATTCTGGAACTTGAGTTGCCACCTATGCTTGTGTCTCTACAGCTGTAATTCCAATTATTTGTTAGATCACCTACTGTTCTCTGAAACTCAATTTATCTAAATTCCTTAAAACAAACTCATCTTCTTTTCAATTCTCCATTCTGATTCTCTTTCCAGATTCCCTGCTTCAGCTAAAGGCCCTATTAGCAATTCAGCTTCTAAGTTTTAAGTCTCAGAATTTTTACCACTTACTCTTCAGCCAATAACACACGTATACCATGTATAATTAAACACTGATTTTTGTAAATTCTCTTTCCAGTGCAATAATATTAGTAACTGACATTATTGAGCACTTGGGATATACCAAGCACTTTGTGAAATGTGTTATGTCTTTATGTTTTTTAGCTCTAAGTCAACCCAAGGTATTAGACATTGTTATTAACACTGTTTTATAGAGGGGGAACCCATGGCCAAGAGACAGTAAGTAACTTATCCTAGATTACACAGCTTGTGGCAGAGCTAAGGTTCACGCCCGTGCAGTCTGACTTGAGAGTCTCATAACTTGGTAATCTAAATATCTCTCTCCTGTCTCCATTCTGTCACGACTACCACTGCCAGCTTCAGGTCCTTGTATCTGTGGCCTGGATTATTGTCAAAGCCTCATAACTGATCTCTCCCCAGTTTCTTCAGAACCCGACAGCAAATTGCCTAAGGTCACACGGCTAGTGTCAGTCAGGATTCAAAACCAGCTCTGTATGATTTGAGCAATATTGTTTGTACCATATAACAGCTCCTTTCTTACCATCTTTGTTATCTCCAAAATTTAGCACAGTGCCTAGCACAAGATAGAAGGAAATGGAGTAACTTGTCACTGAATATGTGTTGAATGATTCTGCAGAGACTGTAGCTTTTCTCTTATTGCTAATTCTCTTTTTCCTTTTTTGTTTAAATCATCATTCCCTTGTTGGAGGAGAGGAGAAAAACGGTTTGGCTGTATTTATTAATAATACTGTATTTTTTTGTTGCTGATGTTTGGCAGGCTACAGAGGAAGCAGTCACAATGATACGGCTGCTCCATTGACAGGGCTGGGGGGAGGTGCCAGGGTGTTCTATACTCAATCAGAAGGTATTAGTAGGAGTGCAGCCTCCTGTCAGATGGTAATACTATCCACTGGAGTAGATAACATTTCTAATCTCCAAGATCATTTTGGTTTAAGGGACAAATACCGGTACTTTGCTTGTTTGATGAGAGCCCGGTTTGAAGAACATAAGAATGAAAAGGATATGAGGAAGGCCACCCAGCTGCTGAGGGAGGCGGAGGAAGAATTCTGGTTCCGTCAGCACCCACAGCCATATATCTTCCCTGACTCTCCTGGAGGTACCTCCTATGAGAGATACGAGTGTTACAAGGTAGGTGAGGACTACAGTGGCAGCTGCCTTCCGAGCCTTATAAACCACTTGCTTTTTGAGGGGTAGCTATGAGATTTTTGACAGTTATTAGATACTACAGGCATACCTCATTTTATTGTATTTTATTATGCTTTGCAGGTACTGACTTTTTACAAATTGAAGGTTTGTGGGAACCCTGTGTCAAGCAAGTCTTATTGGCACTATTTTTTTCAACAGCATGTGCTCACTTTGTGTCTGTGTGTCACATTTTAGCAGTTCTCTCAATACAAATATTTCATGCTTTTTCATTATTCTATTATGATGATCTGTGATCATTCATCTTTGATATTACTGTTGTTTTGGGGCACCACAAACTATGCCCATATAAGACAGTGGACTTAATTGATAAAGATTGTGTGTGTTCTCACAACTATACCACCTAGCTGTTGCCTTCTTTCTCTCCCTCTCTCCGGGGCTTCCTATTCCCTGAGACATAGGAGTATTGAAATTAGGCCAATTAAAAACCCTACAATGGCCTCTAAGTGTTCAAAGGAAAAGAAGAGTCATATGTCTCTCACTTTAAATCAAAAGCTAAAAATGATTATGCTTAGGGAGGAAGGCATGGTGAAAGCTAAGATGGGCAGAAAGCTAGGCCTCTTGTGCCAAATAGTTAGCCAAGTTGTGAATATAAAGTAAACGTTTTTGAAGGAAATTAAAAGTGCTACTCCAGTAAACACGAATGATAAAAAGCAAAATAGCCTTATTGCTGATATGAAGAAAGTTAGAGTGGTCTGGATACAAGATCAAACCAGCCAAACAGCCCCTAAGCCAAAGCCTAATCCAAAGCCAGGCCCTAACTCTCTTCAATTCTCTGAAGGCTGAGAGAGGTGAGGAGGCTGCAGAAGAAAAGTTTGAAGCTAGTAGAGTTTGGTTCATGAGGTTTAAGGAAAGAAGCATAAAATCATAAAAGTGCAAGGTGAAGCAAACAGCAAGTTACCCAGAAGATCCAGCTTAGATAATGGATGAAGGTGGCTATACCAACTAACAAATTTTCATTGTAGATGAAACAGCCGTTTAGATGCCATCTAGGGGACTTCCATAGCCAGAGAGAAATCAGTGCCTCAAAGAATAGGCTGACTCTCTTGTTAAGAGCTAATGCAACTGATGACTTTAAGTTGAAGCTAGTATTCATTAACCATGCCAAAAATCCTAGGGCTCTTAAGAATTGTACTAAATCTACTTTGGCTGTGCTCTATAAATAGAACAACAAAGTCTAGATGATAGCACATCTGTATACAGCATGGATAACTGAATATTTTAGGCCCACTGTTGAGCCCTCCACTCAGAAAAAAAGATTCCTTTTATTACTGCTCACCGATAATGCACCTAGTCACCCAAGAGCTCTATTGGAGATGTACCAGGAGATTAATGTTGTTTTCATGGCTGCTAAGACCACATCCATTCTGCAGCCCACAGATCAAGGAGTAATTTTGACTTGTCTTATTATTTAAGAAATACATTTCACAGGGCTTTAGCTGACATAGATAGAGATTCTTCTGATGGATCTGGGCAAAATAAATTGAAAACCTTCTGGGAAAGTTTCACCATTCTAGATGCCATTTAGAACATATTTGACTCATGGGAGGAGGTCAAAATTTCAACATTAACAGGAGTTTGGAAGAAGTTGCCCTTGTGGATGACTTTGAGGGGTTCAAGACTTCAATAGAGGAAGCAACTGCAAAGGTGGTAGAAATAGCAGGAGAAGTAGAATTAGAAGTGGAGCCTGAAGAGGTGACTGAATCTCATGATAAAACTTGAATGTATTAGGATTTGCTTCTTATGGATGGGTAAAGAAATGGTTTCTTGAAATGGATTTCCTGGTGAAGATTCTCTGAACTTTGTTGAAATAACAACAAGGTAGTTACAGTAGTACATAAACTTAGTTGATGAAGCAGTGACAGGGTTTGAAAGGATTAACTTCAATTTTGAAAAAGGTTCTATTGTGGGTAAAATGCTATCAAACAGTATCGCATGCTACAGAAAAATCTTGCATGAAAGGAAGAGTCAGTTGATGTAGCAAACTTCATTGTTTTATTTTAAGAAATTGCCACAACCACCCCAACTCTCAGCAACCACCACCCTGATCAGTCAGCAGCCATCAACATTGACGTAAAACCCTCCATCGGCAAAAAAGATTATGATTCCCTGAAAGTTCCAATGATCATTAGCAGTTTTTAGCAATAATGTATTTTTAAATTGTGTACATTTTTAAAGACATAATGCTATTGCACACTTAATAGACTACAGTATAGTATAAATATAACTTATATGTACTGAGAAACCAAAAAATTTGTGTGACTTGCTTTATTGTGATATTCACTTTATTGCAGTGATCTGGAACTGAAAGCACAGTATCTGCAAGATATATCTGTACTTTTTTTCTGGTATCAGTTTTCTCTGTCTTACACATCGTTAAGATTTTCTTTCAAATTCAGCTCAAGGTCTTGCAGTATACTTTCTGGCAGAGCAAAGTTATTACTGGGTAAGTAACTTATTTTAGGACCTTACAGTTAACCAACTTGGATTGGTGCTTAGTATTTCTGAGATACTATAGGTAATAGTTACAAGTAACATAAACCACTTTGGATATTTAGAAAAGGCAGGCAGAGGAGGAATGATCCAGTTCTCTTTGGACTGATGCTGCTGCTATTTTTCAGCCATGGGCTCTTTCTTTGGTTTCTGCTTGTTCCCTACAGTTTATTGCTTAGAGTTAGAAACAGCCTAATAGTTGCAAAATGGTTATAAAAACTCACCTTAATTTTTTTCTTCTATCTCCTGAGCAGGCCCTATCAGTGACATGTAATGTACCCTGTGGAATGACACTGTGATTTCCTCTTCTAACAGCTTCCAGAGTGGTGCTTAGATCACTGGCATCCTTCTGAGAAAGCAATGTATCCTGACTACTTTGCCAAGAGAGAGCAGTGGAAGAAACTGCGGAGGGAAAGCTGGGCACGAGAGGTGCGTCTTACTTGCCCTTGACCATACAGCTTGGCCATGTGGACAGTCGGGTTTTACTCCCCACATGCAGAAGTCTGGATTCTAGCCATGACAGTTGCTCTGGCCCCTTGCTTCTTAAATATATTTTAATTTCTGAGTGTGCTCAATTTAACATTTACAACCATCTTATAAATAGGTTAAAATGCATTCCCTGTTCTTTTTGGCTTTTCTCTGATTTTGCTTCTCTCCTTTGCCCGACCTTCTTGCTATACCCTACTACCCCTTAACCTTCCTCTCCACTAGAGCCTTACACATTTTTTAGTTGAGTTATGATGGCCAGAGTTAACATTTTTAAAAGCTCAGTCTTGCTGTAGTGTGAAGAATATATTGGAAAGGGCAACAGGAGAAATAGATAGACCAATTTGACATTGCAGTTTAGTCAAAAAAGGTTTATAATGACCAGCACTACAGTGGACACAGTAGATACGTAAGGAGTTAGATTTGGGATGTTTTTGGGAGGGATATAAAAGATCGATTGCATGTGAGGGACAGGTGAGGGGCAGGGAGGAATCCAGAATGGTTTCTAGGTGTTAAGCTTTCACATCTGGATCTTGGTGGTGGTAGTTATTGACATAGGGAGACTGGGGACACAGAGCGTGTGATAGGTATCAGGGACACTCAGGCATTGTTTGTGAAGTTTGAGACTCCTGTAAGACATCAAAGGCAGGTGTCAGTAGGCAGCTTTGGAACTCCAAGGGGAAATTTTGCCTAGAAACAGAAACTTCTGCATTTCAGTTGTTTAAAAAGCCATGGTGAGATATGTGGAATCCTTAGAAGAGTGTAGAGAAGAAAGAAAAGGAGAAAGATCTTTCTCCACTATAATTGGAAGATATATATAAATGCATTAGGGTTAGAAGTTTTAAAGATGACAGACTTCTACGTGATAGCTTCTAATCTTTTATTGAAATAAGTGGAAAAGCTAAAAAGAAGTGGGTGTAGTGTTTGGTAATGTGGGAGAAGTGTGATAGTAGGATGGCCAGGTGGTGGTGAAGGCCCATTTGGAGTTGAGAACAATGAATGTATTGTGACACCAGTTTGTTCCAGTATATTTTTTTTCTCTCTTTAGCAATATTAAGTAGTACAGGTGCAGGCTTGAAGGTAGATGGTTCGGTTTATCCATTGCCCAGAGAAAGTGACAACTTGAGGTCATTGAAAAGGGAGCAATTGTCATGATGAATCTAAGCTGGATAAAAAAAGGAAGTAAAAACAGAGGAGGCTGATACAGAAGGGGGAGGTCAGGTTGGGTGGGCAGATCTATGACTTGTTTCATGTCTGTGAATTTCAGGGGGTTATTTAAGCAAATGAGCTGGAAGTGTGGGAGGGGGTGGTTGGAGAGCAGGATATTTGAATTCATGATTTTGGAAGTGATGAGGTCCAGGATGGTGACCTTTGGAAGTCTTTGGCCAAGTAGAGTGGAAGGAAGGTCATTGTGACCAAAGTAGACAGTATTTTGTAAGAAATGTCTCAGCATTTAGAAGCTTGAAGTATATTTATTCACGGGTAACAGCAGGTTCATTCTGCAGTGGATTGCCATGATTATTCTGCTCAGGTGCATTCCTCCTTTACTTATTCCATTGTTTTACCATTATTAAACAGCACATGTGTTTGGAGACCCACAGCAACCACAATCCAGAATGGATTATTCTGGAGGGAGCTTCAGCTCTTAGGTCTCTTCCCCTGCTAGGACATTTATTTTAGAGATCACTAGAAGTGGGGGTAGCTGGGTAGAACTGAGCACATTTTTACATGTGATTTCATATTATTTCTTGTCCTGGTTGCTATGTAGGGGGGCTTTCCAATTATAATCTCCAGTATATAATGAACTGAAGTTTCTTAATGGTGCTTTTGGAGAACACGTTGCTAAGACACAAAAACAAATGTTTCTGGGGGAGAGGTGGAGAGCGATGACAAGGGGAATTGAAATGGTAATTGTATTTTGCTTAAAGAAAATAATAAGAGGTGTGGAGGGGGGGAGTTAGCTTTGCTGTTTTAAAAAATGGGAAAACCCTTAAAGGAGAAAACCTTTTCTGTTTGAGTAAAGTCCAGTTATATAAAAAACACTTTCCAATATTGAGACTAGGTAGTGTGTGACACGCTATAGCAATAAAGTTGACACTTTGCTGTAGCAGACAGATTGACAGGTAGTCAATGAGACTCCTCTGGTAATTGTTCCTTCCTTGCCTCCTTCTAGGTGAAGCAGCTTCAGGAGGAAACCCCACCTGGTGGTCCTCTGACTGAAGCTTTGCCCCCTGCCCGAAAGGAAGGTGATTTGCCCCCACTGTGGTGGCATATTGTGACCAGACCCAGGGATCGGCCTGTGTAGAGAGAGAGAGAGAGAGAGAAAGACAAAGACCTAACTATTCATGATTGCAAGTGAAATAAGTTACAGAACAGACACACACTTGCCCTAATAAAAATAACTGAAATGGTCTGGTCTGACTGATGTGTTCTTCTAAAGATTACCATGATGCCAAGTGACATGCAACTGTCATTGTTTTCTTATCACTTATGCATGTAAAGAAAATGATGTGAAATGTAGTCAGTCAATTGTGTTCTCTTCCTTAAGAAATTGGCCTGGCGAGGTGGCTCACGCCTGTAATCCTAGCACTCTGGAAGGCCTAGGCGGGAGGATTGCTCGAGGTCAGGAGTTTGTAACCAGCCTGAGTGAGAGACCCCGTCTCTACTAAAAATAGAAATAAATTAATTGACCAACTAAAAATATATATACAAAAATTTAGCCGAGCATGGTGACGCATGCCTATAGCCTGTAGTCCCAGCTACTCAGGAGGCTGAGGCAGTAGGATCGCTTGAGCCCAGGAGTTTGAGGTTGCGTGAGCTAGGCTGATGCCACGGCACTCACTCTAGCCTGGGCAACAAAGTGAGATTCTGTCTCAAAAAAAAAAAAAAAATAAATAATAATAATAATATTAAGAGCACATTATCAGTAAGGGAAAACTTTGGAGCAGAACCAGTTACAAGATTTACTCTGAAGACTGAGATGAATAAACCTTCAAGTTGAAGGCTTAATTACCTATAGTGACTGGAAGGAACATGCAAAGCTGGAGAGAGAAATACTGAGGTCTTAGAATACCCTAAAGATTCCAGCGATGGGGGATTTTAGTTTTTATTAAAAGGACAATTCTCCTTAAGAAGCACATAGCAACAAGTAAGCATGGATTTTATGGAGTTCCCTCAGATGGGTGGGGTTCAAGTGTCTAATCCAGGATAAAACTTTTTGTGACACTTATTTGAGAGCCAGTTTTCTAGCTTTGCTTCCTCTACCATAGTTTAGATTGCCTGCAGACTCAAAGGTAAGGGTGTAGCAGAACTCTTTTAAATGTTTCAAGAAGTTTTTGTTTTTAAGGTAAAGCAGTTTTTAAAACTGCCAACCCCAAATGGATGCTTTTAGTTCTCAGTAACTCATTGGAACTGTTGTCAAACAATAGTTCAGGCAACTAGTGTTCTTATGGCTCAACCATCACAAAAATAGTATTTTGTCAGTTTTACAAGTAAGCTCAATTTGAGTCTCAGTCCATCTTCTAACATTTGACTAAGACCTCAAACTGAATTTTAACAAGACTTGAAATACAGAACTTTTTTTTTCTATAGTGGTTCTTTATTTATAACGTGGGCTGAAGCAATTGTTACAATGTAGAAGGGAGACACATTACACAATTGTTATTTATACAAGTTTAGAACAAAAAACTGCACAGGGAGAGGTCAACTCTCAGTACAAACTAGCAACTAAACCACAATAATTTACCTTTAGAAAGGATTTCTTTATTTTTAGCTGTGACACTGCTTTTACAATATGCAAAAACACAAACAGAACTACCCAAGGTGTCTTGTCACATTCTTTCTACATTGAATTTGGCAACATTTTATATTTATTCCGATTATACTAACGTTTAAAAACTAAACAAGTGAAAAGCTGTACCAAGGTACAGTTACATCCATTTATTTCAAAAGGTTTAAAATACCACTTTTATCTATTGTGATTACCTTGCAGCGATTTCTGCTTTTGCAAAAACCATCTCAAGCATCATATGCACAATGCATCAGCTACTTTTAGTCATCAAGATTGGTGGGCTAAACCACAGGCACTACTGTTGCTTATATTCTGTAAAAGGAGCTTGTTTTTCAAAGAAAAAAGCTTAAATAGTTTCTAATAATCATGCCTTTGCTTTAAAGCCATAACATAAAATGTCCTTGAGCAATCACAGCAGTGTTAAATGTTAATATATAGAACAGTGACTATACAGGTACGTTACTCTCACATCCAATGCGGTTATGTATTAAAGCATAAGATTATGTCATTGAGGATCAGAGCCAACAGAAATCTGCAGGGTTGTGGGACCCACCAAACTCCTCGTCCTCGAGAAGTATGGTCACCAATGGGTGACACAACTGCTAAGAGGGCTTGCTTTCTTTTTTTAAACACTGTTGCCTTCTCCAAAGGTGATCCCTTTAAATCTACAAATCTCTGTTGGCTTTAAGGGATGGGTATTATAACAAATTTAACTTCCACTTAAAAAAGAAAAGACAAATCCATTCCAAAAAACATTACCTAGAATACAAAAAAAAGGACAGTATAGTGGTCAAGATTCCCAGTGACAAACAAATCCCCCTCTCTTCAGTGTTTAATATGAAGCCAATTATAACTGCTATTGATTTAAAAGAAGGTAAGAAAAACAAGCCCCTAAATTGGTAAACACATTGGCAAGTTGCTGGACTCTAAGCTGGTTACCCTTGTTAAATCCACTCGAGTTTTTTCAAAATATTTGGGCTTTTCAACGCACCCAGCCTGCTGGGCACAGTTAAGTAAAAGGCATTTGCTATATCTTAAGAATTCCCTGCTATCATTTTAAAATGTTTTCACATTTTTTAAACTGCCTTACCCTTTTGGATGTATTTGGATTCAATGAAAGTGAGTACGATCAACGAGAAACTGAGGTGGGGCATTCTACGTCTACCCAGTGGCAGCAGCATGCACGGGATTGGAGGTGGGTGCTGTGTGCAGTCAAGAGGAATCGTGGGAGAAAGGAAGTCCTTAAACACCCTACAGAAACAAACACTGCAATCCAGTATGGCTTATTCGGATGCATTTACCATGAAGCTACTAGAAATTCAACCTACGAGGCTACTCTTAAATGTGACAGGATCGGCTATGTTGACAGTGTGCCCCTCCCATGGCCCTCCCCCCAATCCCAACACAGTCTACCATTTCCAGATTTACTTCACTCTGAATATTGCTCATCAACTGTTACTCCTGCTTTTCCCCTCAGAACATAGTATATTGACTGAGGGTTTTACCTCTTACCCATTTTGTTTGTACATTAAAATAACTTGAATTTGCTTCTAAGCTAGACTACTACAATGCATCTACAAAAGCTTGCGGAAAAAAAAGAAGAGAGTGAAGTATAGTAAATTCTTTTCTGAAATTAACTACTTCATGGTTCCCCTACCCCAACCCCCCTCCCTTATGCATTTAAAATTTTACAAAGACTTGTAAAAAAGTTAAATGGAATTTGGCACCTTCAGAAAAATCAAAAGGGAAACTAAGATTAAAATGTGCAGAAAGAAAACTGTCAATATTTACAAATTAAAAGATCAAGATTATGTCAGTTACATATGTTGCTTTTAATTCTTATCTAAAGGTGTTGAGTACTTTCAAAAGAGCTGTATTCTGAGTTGCCTACAAAATCTTTTGTTTGATTATAGATTGGAATGGATCAAGACAAATTAGGTTTTATTAATTAAACAGTTCATTCCCCACTGGCAGCGTTTCTTGTGAGACTAAGAGAGCCTAAGAGAAGCGAGGGGCCGAGCGATCATTTGTCGTGGTCTTCTTCAGTTTCACGCCCCTTCGGATGGCGTTCAGCATGTCTTCTCCTTGTGGAGTATCTCTCGGGCTCAGGTCTGCAGGGTCACTCTCTGGAATCTGGCCTGGGGAGACAGTGGCACTTGGGGGATCCCTTTCCTGGTCTTCAGCCTCGCTTTCTGGAATCGTCTGCCTGTGCTCCTCGGGGATACTGGGCTTCGGGCCTGGAAGTGGAGGGTTGACGGAAGCTTGGCCACTCCACATTGAGGAGGGCATGCTGGTGACACCTTGGGGGCCCTCACCCACAGATGGCGACTCGGGGCTATGCTCACCCCGCTCCTCTGGCCCATCTGGAGGGGCTGGCAACACCCCAGGGAGGTCTGGGACGGTCGGGGTCTTGACAGGGATCACAGGTGTCTTGATGGGGATGGGGCCAGCTCCGATAGTCCCCCGGCGGACAGAAGGCTTGGTGGAAGGGGTCCGGCGGATGGTTGCAACCCCTGGGGTGACCATAGCAGGTCCGAGGGTGGTGGGGAGGCCAGCGGTCGAGGCTGGGCGCTTGGCTTGGAACATCCGTCGGTAGGACTGGCTGATGTCACTGTTTCTCGGAATGGTGGAGGATTTGTCGAACTCCTGCTGATCTGCCTCCTGGTCACCACTCACGGAGAAATAATCATAATCTGAAACTGATGATAGAGTTTGATTAGACACATCTAAGACAGCAGCTTTGCTTTTTGATTCTTCTGTGCTGGGAGGACAAAAAACACACGGAGCAGGATACACACACTGTCTCATCTGAAGCTTCTCCTGGCTTTCTGTCCTATCCTTAGCAAGCCTCAGCAACTGAGAACCCCCAGCAGGGATCTTCACTTTGTTCGTTGATGTGTCCTACGCACCTGAACAGTGCTTGACATGGAAGGCACTCAAATATCATCACGTGGGGGAGAAGGGAAAACTGCCAGGTTGCAGCAAAGCTACCTCCAGGCATCTCAGGAAGGAGTAAAGAGATGAAGGAGATCATTCTCCTATCTGGAACTCAACATGAGAAACAAACCTCAAACACACTAGCACAGGCCTTTCCATCTCCTGGTTAATTAACTGGTCAGGTGGGGGCTAGAAAAAGAATGGAGCTACTGGCAAGGAGACCCTGACACCAAGGAACAGCAACAGGTTCCATCAGTGCCACGTGCTCACTTCCTCTCAAGAAAAGGCACAATGCCAGTCTCAGGGTGACGGGGAGGGGAAGCTTAAAGACTAACCATCTCACAGCAGTGGTTCCAAACAGCAGTACCACTGACGACTTGGGCCACGTGAGGCACTGTTGCGGAGGGGATGGGGGTGTGCTGTGTATTATAGGATGTTCAGTAGCATCCCTGGCCTCTGCCCACTAGATGCCAGTGGCATCCTTCCGGTTGTGGCAACCAAAAATGTCTCCAGACATTTTTGTCTGGAGAAACATTTTGTCTTGGGGAACAAAAATCACCATCCACAGAGACTCAGTGTCTCAGAGAGGCGTTGACTGATGGATGGCAAAAATAGCTTGTGGTCCATTGTCACAGATGTTCCGGCTACAGATATCTGCATCCTGCCTGCACTGTGTGTGTGTGCTGGGGTTGGGGTGAGGCAGGCAGGTCCGAGGGAGTTTGGCTGGAATGAGTTAAGAGCTTGGGTGTGAGACTCTAACATGCCTTAGGTTCAAACTCTGGCTCTGCTATTTATTAGTTGTGTGAACATGAGCAAGTTACTGAGCCTCAGTTTCCACATCTGTAAAATGGGGATAAAAAACTTATCCCACAAGAGACTGTAGAGATTAAATGGGAAAATAAATACAAAGTACTTAGCACAAAGTGCTAAAACAAAAATGAAGCTATTACTAACAGCACGTGTCCCTATTCAGACTCACCCTCATGGTGAAAAATGAAAAAAGCTGTGAAAAGTCCAGATCACTTCTTCACCCAGCAGCTACCTGACAACTGCAGATCAACTCTCCACCGCACACCCACATGATGAAACCAATTCTGACACCCATCTGCTAGCCAGGGGGTAACAGGCGATTAAAATGAACTACTAGATTTCCTCTCCTCCCCCATGCTGCTCAGAAAGTCCAACCGCGACTCCAGGCTGCCCCGTACCTTGGGAGGGGATGGTGTCCTCAGAGCAGCACGGGGTGGTCGTCTGGGTGCTGTAGCCACTGGAGCACTGAAGCGAGTCCCGGCTGCTCCTCTGGGTGTCCAGCTGGAGGCCCCGCGACAGGGCCAGGGCCAGCTCCTCACAAGCCTCCATCTCCTCACCAGGCTGCAGGATGGAGGAGAGAGAGACGGTGTCCCTACAGACAAGCCACGAAGGCCATGAACCCCCACCTGGCGTCCCCAGAGCCTGTCCACACATTGCCTTTAGGAGGACTCAATGCCACTCCTATTCTGTCCTGTGAGCAGCACATTTCTGTGGTCCCAGGGCGCTACTGACTTGCTTGGGTCCTACCCAGGTTCTAGAAAGTTCTAGGTGTCTTGTTTCCACAAAAGGCTTTTTCCCAGGGGACTTCTACATGCCGCAGGACAGGAAGTGAGGGAATGGAGCCCAGGTCCCTCTAGCTGCAAGGCTGCCTCAGCACCCAGTTGGGCCTAAGTGGACCCAACAAACTATAGAGAACAAGAGCGTCACCCTGGTGGCAGCAGACACAGTCATGCTCCGCGGTCTCTGAGCCTCCTCGGCAGTGGCAGGCGGGCCGCCTGCGGCAGGGGGTCCTCCCCCGTTGGGGTCCGGCTCACGCTTCTCTTTGCGGCGCTGCAGAGTGTTCACCAGAGGCTGGTCGTAGGGGCCCGGCTTAGCCCAGTCCTAAGCAGAACAAGTGTGGTCAGGGGCCACGCCTCTGCCTCCAGTTGGAGGGCTGCAGTGACCCTTGGGGTAAGCTCAGGCTGGGACAAGCCAGCAGGCCTCTGCAGGGCAGGGCAGGGCGGGGGGTGGAAAACCCTTCGGGGGCCTCCTGGGTACTTCCCTTTTTCCTCATTACTGCCCAGAGATGAAAACCCTTCACCCACCAGGCAGGCAGCAGGAGACTCTTAGTTAACAGCCACCTAACAGGTGGCCAACATATGCTAAGGGCACCAGCCAGGGGAGCACGTCCAGCCCTTCTGTCTCCTTTAGCAACCGGCCTGTTCATGGAGTGGCCACCAGGGGGCACTAGGGCGACGCCAGCCGCTCTCCCTGCAGCTGGGCCTCTGATGCCCGGGAAGCTGGCCTCAAAGGGCACAGTGGGACCTTGTCCTCTCACGTCCCCAGCTAGGAAGGGAAGGTTCCCAGGGTCAGCAGAAAGACTTTGAGGAGTTTTGAGAAGTCCATGCAACCTGTGAGGGCTGAAGTCAAAATCTGCCCAAAAAGCTGGCAGCCGAGGGACCTACTTTTCACATCTGGGTCCTCCTCTCAAAACATAGTATAATATCAAAACAAAGTGCTCAAAATAAAGCATAGTATCTCCCTGGAGCACTCACTGAACTTGCCAGGAGATAATTGTAAAACTTCGTTTTTATATATTAAAGTAACTATGCTTTAACATAAAACAATCAAGACTGAAAACTAAGTCTGCGTGCACTTGTAAGTTAAACGCAATGACCCAAAACATACTTTGGGTCACGGCTCTGTTCCCATAGCCCAGCAGAGGACTCGCTAGGGGAAACGTCTGGGGAGCACGGCTGAGGAGGACAGACCCTCCCAGCCACCTAGAGCGGCCTCTGATAATGCCGAGCCCTCGGGCGGGCCCCAGGAGGGGATAAACCCAGCAGATGGCAGCTAGACGTGGAACTGGGCCTTTTAACTGGGAACTGACCAGCGCCACGTGGAAATCGCTGTCTTGGAGCTGCCCGCTGCTCTCCGGTTCTCCCCCAGTGGGAACTGACTGAGGGAGAGGCGTTATGGGGAAGAAGGCAGAGTGTGAGAGGAAGGGCGAGGGGAGAACCAGGGTGAGGATGGTGGAACAGAAGAGGGGTGAGCACAGAGGCAATGACAGGAGGAGAGGACAGGAGCGGGGAGGAGAGACACAAACCTTCCAGCTAGGGATCTGAGATGACGGGAACATGCCGGGCCCAATGGTGTAATAATGAGCGTAGTCTGGAAGGTGGACAGAGGTGACCCGAGGGAGCAGGCGGGAGGCAGGCAGGCAGTGGGGGAAAAGGCCTGCACCCACGGGCCCCACGTGGGAATCACTTGATAAACTACAGTGAGAAAACCCGTTAGACAACTGGAAACAAAACAAACAAGGGGGGGAAAAAAGGAAAAAAAAATTAATATAACAGGATGAGTGTGGAGGTACAAGATGGCATTGACATTCAAGGGAGGGGGAAACCTCAATATGTATAAATAAAACAAAGGGGGCTCTGCTGCTCACAGATGACCCATGATGCAAGAGAAACGAGCCAGGGTGCAAAGAATGCACAAGCATTTGACACCAAATAAGTATTTAGTCAAGGAAATATTTGACCTACATGGAGAATAGTTTGGAAACTGATCAGTGTCCTTAATTGGTGGCGTTCTCAATGGTTTTTGATTACATAACTAACAAAGCCTAATTTCACGGTGAGAGTGATTTTTTGCTCATCTCATTATGCAAATTAAAAAATGCTACAGCGGCTTCAGATGAATCAGTTCATTCTAGGTTTCCAAAATCATCACATGGATCAGGAGCAGACTCTGAATCAAGGGAAGGGGGCAGGGGTTTGCAAACTAAAAGGCAAAGAAAAGCACACAGCTTCTGACACAGTGACATGTCCCGTCCAGTGGTCCGGTGGGGGCCAGGGAACGGCAGGAGAGATGGATGTGCACACAACACCTGATCTGGGAAGATGCCTTCACACCTCCAAATTCCCCATACCCCTTCCTCTCCCTCGGGACGACCACACGGTCACTGTTCCACAGCCAGGCGCTCATTCTAGAAAAAACCCTCAGCCTCGTCCCACCCTCTGTCCCCAAGAGGAGCCCACGCTTGGTATCGATTCTGAGTTTGCAGGTTCCTGTGTCTGTGATGCCTGTGTACACGGCAGGCAGGGGTCGGGGGGTGGGCGGGGGAGGGAGACCAGGGCCGCCGTGGCTGCCACCTGGGCGGTCACCTTCTCTGTGGACACCCAGGCGCCCATGGTGGAGCCCGAGCTGACTGAGGTGGGAGAGCTGCACTCGCTCACTGACTGGCAGGTTTCGGAGGCTTCGGAGGAGGCCGAGCTGGACGAGTTCTGCAGCGGGGGAGGGACCACACGAGGGGACCGGACAGAAACCGAACCACACGCCACCAAATTATAATAATAAAAAAGAAAGAAGTGGGGGTGGGGAGGGCACGCACAGAGAGAGGGAGAGACAGACATATACACAGAAGAGGGAAGAATGAGAGAAGCAGAGGGTTAGGGTTACTTTCTCCCCAAAGTTGCACCCGCACAGAGGTTTGCAAGCCCTTGAAAGGAAGCACAATACCCAGCCAGCCCCAGACGCGCTGGGTTGTAGGGCTGCAGAGGACACGGATCGTGTCCTTTGCTGGCACCCAGAAGTGCGCCTGGCACTGGGGCATCCGGTCATGGCACTGGAAGTCCCAGCAATGCTGTGTTCTCCTGGGCTTTTCTTCATGTGCCACAGGCCCAGGTCCCCAGGGAGGCCCTGCCTGTCACGTTTCTCGTGTGCACAGGCATTATTTATCGCATGAGGGCTGACCCCTGGCTTGGGCTTTTGCTACAGGTCTGCCTACAATGGCTCTACTTCCTGGATTCCCTCTTCATCAAATGCAGCCTCTGGGTCCAGAAGGGAGGGTTTGGAGCAGGGAAGGCCTGTGGTCAGTGCAATGTTTCTGGTGGCCACTGTGGGGAGGGAGGAAGCGTCGAGAGGGGCCTCATTTGGGAAAACACCTTCATGCTCATCTACATAAACCTGAGTCCCCGCCAGGCTCCTAATGTCAGCCAGGACACAGGCTCCCAGCTTGGCTTTCTGCCCCTCGGCTGAGGCAGAGGGACGGCTCCTGTGAGCTCACCATTACACTGAGTTTCCAGTCTCGGACCTGGCACAAGGCAAGTGCTTAAGAAATACTAAATGGATGAGTGACAATGACCATCTCTTTCATGTAAACTGTGTCCCCGGGTACTGCCTTGTGTCCACCCAGGCACTTGCTCTAAGTTTTGTCACTGCTAGCTGTGCTCTCTGGCTTGCCGGCCGCAGCCCCACGCTTCTCTGCTGCGGAAAGTGCTCCTGCGTTCACTGTCAAGGAGGCCAGATTCACGTTTCTGTCCCTTTCACCCACAAAAGAAAGAAGGGGACAAAGGTTTAGCTTTCCTGTCCTGAAAGGGCAAGGGACCAAAAAGACAATCAATAACTCGGGGGCCCGCGTGGGCTGCAGCGAGGAGAGGCCACACGGTGGACGGACGTCCCCGCTGCACCCCGCGAGCACGGCCTGCTCAGCAGCCCAGACCTGGAGTGCTAAGGTTTAAAGTCACGTTTCTGCCACTTTCCAGCTGAGTGACTGTGGACGTAAAGCCCGCTAAACTTCAATTTTCTTTTTTCATCTTTAGATGTAAGTAAGAGCCACTTATTATAATTTATCAGGACTGTTTATCTTGGTTCCTCTAATTCAAGATGGGGCGACCCGCCCCAGGACTGCAGGTCCCCATTTCTTTTGACTTCTGCTCATTTTTTTCTAAAGAACCTCTTGCTTCAGATGGAGTGAACGGCTCTAGGGAGAGACCCTCACTTAAGACGCGGCCCCACTCCCGGGCATAGGCGGGTTAAGGCACAATGGGGAAAGAGTGGAGGCAAGAAAACGGGCGGACTCGGAACGAACTCCATCGCTTGGCCTCGGTCTAGACCCGTGCACGGGGCGGGGAGATGAGGGTTCCTGCCCCGCCCCAGGGGTGTGCTCCCTTCCCCCCCTCAATAACGCCACCTTCAGGACACTGTACCTTCTGGTTCATGTGATTTGTACAATTTCCTTCAATTTCCCCTCTATCATTCTAAGGAGCCATAAGGCCTTTTTTTAAAGATAGAATTCGATTAAATTTTGTAGCATCCTGAGCTCATTAGAACTAGCCTAGAGTTGCTATCCAAGCATGTCCTGGGCATGGGCTTTCAGATTTAAGTCAACCCAACACACCCCCGTTGCTTTCCTCCAGTTATCGGAGGCAGAAACACTCTGCTTCAGCCCGATGTGCACACGCGGTTTGGGGATGGGAAGGCCAAAGCACGTGCCTCCCTGTTTTAGGAAGGGCTGTCAGTGCACCACAGCACGTTAATTTTCAGTCGATTAAAACCGAATGCACAATTATGCGACACATTAGAACAGCCTCAGAGGACCCGCAGGCTCCTGCTTGCAAGCCACACAGGTATGGTTTAGTACAGCACATGGCGGGGCTGGGGGACACCTCACAGAGCAAGCCAAAGCACCACAGCTGGGACAAGCACTTTAAAACTAGAGCCGTGGCTCCTGGCTCTATGTGTTTCCATGTGAAACCGAGTGTCCAGCCAAGGAACAGACAGAGAGGCCACAGTGCCCCAGGATGGCTGAAAAATGCTAAAGGGAGCCCTGAGCCGAGGCAGGGCCTGCGGCGCTCTGGCACAGGCTTCCCAGCAGGTGGCGCTGTGGGCACCCAGCATTCTGGATGCTGTGCTGCTAAGCGTTCAGCCAGAGGACACCCAGTGGCACTAAGGGAGAGAGGACAGAGAGGGGGTCACATACACTGACCATGCACAGGAAGAGTGTTCCGACGCCCGCCCCAGCTCGCGCTTGCGGCTCCAGCTGGAACCATCGGGCAGGGCTGCTCCTAGCACCATCGAACCCACACCGCCCCTTCTCCCAGATCAAAGTGCGACAGCGTTATCTGCAGAGGCAGATAAAGGGAACCCGAGAGTGCCAAGGAAGGGTGTCTGAAGCGCTACTATGCAATGATAAAATCTCAGCCATTCAGGGAGAGCTTGAGTGGGACAACTGAGGGTGGCCCTGTCGCCCGGGTGCCTGTTAATTACAGCATCACGCCAGGCTGGGCACTTACAGTGTCGCCAGAGAATGGCCAAGTTCTTTTAGTCTGTCTACTTAGGTGCGAGAGCTCCCCAGATCAATGTGGTAACCCCCCAGGCGTTACCACCATGCAGAACAGGCTGCAGACCCAACTTACAGGCTCTGCCTTTGGGGATCGACACAGCCAAAGATGAGAAATTAAACCAGAGGTTTCTCGAGTCAGCAGGCAGGGGTCTGTCCAAGCTGAGGCCCTTCACAGTGGTCAGGGCACCAGGGGTGACGGCTGCTCCTGGAGCCCGGGCACGCTTACCTGGTTGGGGGCCTCTGGCGGCATGGGGGACGGTGACTTGGACTGGAAGGCGTCCTGGGATATGAATCCCGAGTCATGGGAGGACACGCTGGAGAGCCTCACGGGCGCCTGCTGGGCCAGGTTGGAGCTGCGGTAGCGGTAATGCGAGCTGGGGGAATGCGAGTGGGAGCCGCTGGACCGGGAGTCGCTGCTGTTGACGCTGTTCAGGCTGCTGTGGGGACGGGCAGAGGTGGGGGATGCCGAAGGTGGGGGGGTGAGAGGAAGGGGAGAGGGGCAGAGGGGGAAGAAGCAGGGCATAATGCGATCAGTTCTCTGTGCTCAGAAGCAGCACAAACCGTGAGACATGTTTCAGGACACCAGGTCATTAAGCTGGTAAACAAAAGGCTTTTTTCACGTGGGCAAGGGGGAAAAATAGCCGCCAGGACTCAGGTCTCTGAGTGCAACGTGGCATTCTTAAGACGGGGGTCTGGCATGCTAAAAATCAAGGGCTGCTAAAATCAGCTCTGCTGTGTCATCTACCACCAAAGCTAGGGCAGCCGATGACAGTGGCATGAAAAGGGACAGGGCTAATCTTATCCACTCATCTGCCTGCAGGAACCATGACCCTGTGGCAAACCCACTAAGGCTTCAGCATGACGTGGTCAGAATGTCCTTAGATGGACCATCTGGGTCCAGATGACTAAGGTTGACACAGCCAACCATGTCCATGGATTCCCTGCAGTGACTTCACCTCTGGGGGGTGCCTGGTGAGGATCATCAAAGAGAACCTCAGCAAATCAACTCAGTATGTTTGTGTGCATGTGTGTTACCTTTTATTGACAAAGGGATTCTTTCATTAGTGGTTTTACCCTGACCCCAGGTGTTTCTCTGTTAAACTCTCCATGGGTCTGGTATAATAATAGTACACCTGGCAACAGGCAAGCAGCTTTCAGTGACTAAAGGCAATCAATTTTCAAATGTTTGCTTCTGAGATGGAACAGTAAACAGGATGTCAAAATCATGACACACCCCCACTAGGTGTTCTATCTGCATTCCATCTCTAGTCCCAAGAAACACACTCTACAAGCTGTAGAAAACTCAAATTATGAAAAAGAGAAAACTGAACAGAGTCCCATGGGCCAAACAAGCAGAGTTGAAATATATAAAGGGCAATTGTAGAAACACCTGAAGGGCTGAAATAAACAACCCAGCCTGGGATTGGAAAGTCTGTGGTTCTGCTCCTAATGCTGCAAAATAATTTGTTTTGCAAACTCTGGCAGCTAACAAGGTAGTCAAGGACGGCGTGGTTGTCCTACGCTAAGATTACACGGTGCAAATGTCCAGATGGATAAAGGGAATGTGCTGGAGGAAAAATCGTATTTATCAGGGGTAAATATCATGACTTTTGCCTTTCTCACCAATCAATCAGAAGAGGGCATTTGGGAACAGGCAGTAAAGCTCAGGACAACTGCACCCCAGCTGCCTCATAGTTGCAAATGTCAGTGCAACATGGTTTTCTACTTAAACTAAAATTGTAAGGAAGAAAAGATACCCACACAACTTTGTTTTGTACTAATGAGAGAAATTTTTCTCGGCTACCAAAAAGAAAATAAGCTTGTTTCTCTTTTCCTCTCTCTACCCCCCACAGAGCCTATTAAAAATGACAAGAAACCAATCAACATCTTCAGGGGCAGAATGTCAGGATGTTCCATCTTAAGTTTGAACTTCCTGTTAAGTGTATATTGTACAAGCTCAAGTGTGAAAAGAAACATATAGCAGGGTATACACGGACATCCCCAAGTACAAATGTAGCAGCTCTTTGCTCTCAGTGCTAATACACACAAAGCAGAAACTCATTTGGCTTTAAAAACTTAAATAAAAACATTAGCAGGACTAGCATACCAAGAAAAGTAAGTGATATATCATGTTTCCATCTTTTGAGGAGGATGAACTTTCCTAGTCAGAAAACCAAGAACGGTCTTCTGACAAAAGACTGCTAGGCAACAGTTCTGCAGAAGGCAGAACTATTCCAGAAGATTCTGAATATGTTGCAATAGGTAATGGTACCAGTTAACAGAGCAGTGGTGGTGGTGGTGGTGGTGGTAATTGCAGTGATAGTACTGGCCAACAGAGCAAGAACTCTATTTACCTTATGAAACCCTAAGACAGGCCAGGCGTGGTAGTTCACGCCTGTAATCCTACCACTCTGGGAGGCCAAGGCAGAAGGACCACTCAAGGTCAGGAGTTCGAAACCAGCCTGAGCAAGGGTGAGACCCCATCTCTACTAAAAATAGAAAGAAATCAATTGGCCAACTAAAATATTTAGAAAAAATTAGCTGGGCATGGTGGCTCATGCCTGTAGTCCCAGGTACCTGGGAGGCTGAGGCAGTAGAATTGCTTGAACCCAGGAGTTCGAGGTTGCTGTGAGCTAGGCTGACGCCATGGCACTCTAGCCTGGGCAATAGAGTGAGACTCTGCCTCAAAAAAAGAGGAAAAAAAAGAAACCCTAAGACAAAAGTTTGAGGGGAAAATGAGGGCACACGCCATTGTTACTTCTTTCACTTGTTCTGGCAACAAGGAGCTCAGCCTGTATAAGAATCAACCGAGGCTCACACCTTTTTAGTCCTTCTGGTTTTCACTCTGCTAAACGGGAGAATCAAATTCGCTCTCATAAAATTGGAAAATCCCTCCAACATGCAAGTGAGAGAGAGCGAGGTACATCCACTAGTCTAGGACTAATGGGGTTTTCTTTCTGATCCAAAATTAATCCAGAGACTAAAGAGTGAGACCAAAATTACTAGCATTCTTTCCACTGATCATCTCTCCATTTCCTGTTGAAAATGAGCCATTCAAAGAGATAAAGACTGGCTCTACTGCCCACATTAGCCTAAGGAAAAATGACCTGTCCTGAAAGCGGGAGTGGACTCCAGCTTCACTTACCTGCAGACACTTGACTTTCTGGACATGGTGGTGCTGGGGGAAGAGGGTGGCGTCTGATAGGACCAGCTGTAATCAGAACCTTTCAAGTCCAAAATCACCTAGGGGACAGAGCCAGCTGGGTAAGTGAGGTGCCAAGAAGGGAAGGAATCATTAGCCATCAAATCTTAACATCTACCATAACATCAGAATGCTGCCATCACAAGGGGTAGGATTAAAGAAAAACAATGTTAAGTTAAAAAAATTTTTTCTTTAATTGCAGAACTATACCACCAAACCATGAATTGTCATAATCTTTTTCTGAAAAAAAAGCACAACTATAATTAATGGGAGGGGGGGAAGGAAAAGGACAACCATGAAATATCAGAGGGAGAGGAGAAAAAAAAAAAACTACAGTGACCCATTAACAATTTACAAGAGCCATTTATACCCAAGGCAGCACCAATAAGGCAATAATGGTTTCCGGACTTACTAATCATACATTTTAACCACTTGATATTCAATGATCACTTGGGTCCTATTTGACCAGGACTAGAAATTTGAGAGCCCGACAGAATCAAAAGCAAGCCATATCTGTCACAATTATTCCTACGGCCACCTCCCTTGCTTGACAAAGAGCCACTTGAGCATAAGGTCCACCTCTTATTCACATAAGAGACACTCAATAAATGTCTGTTTATTGAGTGAATGCATGCATGTTCTGGTCTAATGAAAGCAATTTCACAGAACAGAGAATACAAGCTCCCAAATTTGTCTTCTGAGCTGGCTCTCCAAGGAATCCATAAGAATTGTATACAAAGGGCATGTGCTTCTTCAGCTGCTGCACCAAATGTGTCTCTTCACACTTGGTATAGTGGTATGTGACATGAACCAAATGAATAAAGCATAAAAAATGTCATCGTTTTCAAAAGACAAGAGTGATCTCTATGCATTGCTCAATTAGAATGAGAGAAATGGAGACTGTTCTGACAATGACAACCAAAACATACCACTGTCATGTTCCTATGAGGGTTTACTCCTAGAGGCTGGATGACCACAGTGGTTAAGTGCATGGCATCTGGGACTCGACCACTTGGTTCAAGTCCCAGTTCCACTGCTTACTAGCTAGGCGAAGCTGGTTAAGTGACTTCATCTCTCAGTGCCTCCTTGTCCTCCTCCGTAAGATGGGCGTAACATGAAGATGAACTGAGGACGTCTGGGTAAAGACCTCGGGACAGTGCCTAACACACAGCAGGTCCCACCCAATGGCCAGCTATGACGACGACCATATATTACAATGTAAAGAACACGGTGACACATGAATAGGAATTGAGATATGATAAATGCCACGAGGAACAACACTCAGGGCCTTGAACTTTTCTCTCTGTGTTTTGTTCCCCTGAGTGCTTAACCCAGGACTCCTACCTGTTCACTTGAGGAGGGCAGTTTGTGAGGGTCCATGGTCAGGCTTTTTAGATCTTCCGATATGGTCTGAAGGTGGGTTATTTCCCCCAGCATTGAGATTTCTTCCTCCTGGAAGAAAAGCCATTCATAATGCATTATTGTCATGAGTGATTCACTTCATCGTCTTACTCCAACTGTTTTTATTAGGGTCACTGTATGACCCTTTCGACCATTCAGAAAAGGCACCGTGGGACAGGAAGATCTCTGCTGAAGGCACTATGTGCCCTTTCTTTTGGGAAATGGAAAGGAAAAAGACATCTGCCATCATTGTGGAGTGACCCATGTGCCAGGGACCGTGGTGAACACGTGTGGGGGAGTGCCAGGCCTGCACGGGTCGTGGGACTGCATGCCCTCACGGCATGCCACAGCATTCCCCCCCCCCCACGCGCTAAGGCCCCTTTCTGAACTGGCTCAGCTTCAGTGGATGACACGACTTGGAGATACCTTGGTCCAGACCTTTGTGAAGTTCATGTGTGTTCAACAGAGGTTAACCATCCCCCTCTCTCTTCTGTTGTTCCACCAACTTAATAAATGGCAAGTAAGGTGGGAGCCAGGAACTATTAAAGAAATATCCCATTCACTTTGCCAAAATGCCAGGCTGGGACAGCGGGCCCCAGCAAGAACGCTCCATGGAAAAGTTCTATGCTCAGGGCAACGACTCGAATCCAGATGCTTTGCTAGGGCTGAGGAATTGAGCTGGTGCCTTATCAGATTCAAGAATGCTCACGGCAGAAGTTACCAATTATGGGATGCAAATGATTTACTAAAAAGTCAAGTCGGAACTGATTCATGGAGCTTCTTCCTACATCCACCTTACGGTCATTCCTTGATATTCAGCATGAATGGTAAGTCTCCAAACCACCTGGAGAGCTTGTTTAAAAAGCAGATGAGTGGGTCCCCCCCCCCAGAGTTTTAGATTCAGTGGATCCAGGCTGGGCCCAAGAACTTGCATTTCTAACCAGTTCCCAGGTGATGCTGCAGACCTGGGGACCCCACTTTGAGAACCACTCTTCTAGGGCTTTCCTGGCTTGGAGAGAAAAAGTAAAGTAGAATAACTGGTGCTAAGAACTGTGAAGGGGGAGCAGGCCATGTGCTCTCAGCACCCTGCAGAGAATCGCTGGTCTGTACAAGTGACACCACCGTCACGATTCCAGACACGCAGCAGACTCTGGGTGACCCATAAAGAGGGAAAGCCTCCTCCACACTTACAATCACTGGCCGCAGCATGGAGATGAAGGTGCAGAATCGGCCTCGTTCTTCAATCAGAGCCTTCCGGACGGCCTGCTTTTCTGTTTCTTCCAACAAGAGATATTTATCATTGACATCTTGGAGGGCGCTGTCCAACTGAGGCTGGATGTCACCTCTCCCTGAAAAAAAAACAAAGACCCAAGCACGGCTTGCTGAAACACTAGCTTCTGGAACAAGCAATCCTCCCTGGGGTCCTTGCTGAAGTCAAAAACCACAATTTTCCAGGACTTAAATAAATTATTTCTTTATACCCAAAAAGGATTTAAGGTGGCTATTTTCCTAGGCCAAGCCATTTCTAATTTCCAATGCCCAAAGGGCATATTTATACTGTTTATTCATAACATGGAAAATTTCCTGGGGTGGCTCTTCATGACTTGCCTTCTTGCCTTTCGTAACACACACAGAGCCTTCTGCCAACGAAACCCTGGGACACATAGCCAGACAGTATTCTTTCTTTTTAGAACATTCTGAAGAGGCTAAGCGAGGTAGAAATAAGGTAAGGGCTATGGATGTTTCCAAAAATGGGCACAAGCTGGCTTTGTTGGGTTGACCTGAGTCAAGGAGACTTTGGGCAGACGTTTCTGTCCCTGAAGACAAAGGTGGCAAGCAGCAGCTCTCCTGGCTTTTGGGCCCCCTGGGGATCCTTGGCAGTTAGTTTAAGTCCCTAGTGGAGAGTCCTGAATGCTCTTCCTGTAAAAGGAGCCCAGTAACAAAAAGACCTTCTCTGGTGCAAAACTGAAGGCAGAGTCTCTGCTATGCCTGGCCCATGTTTGGGAATTGTCTGGCCAGGTCCCCAGACCTCAGTTATATGGAGACAACCGTTGACTTTAAGACAGGATGTTAACCTTTTAAACAACTCCAAAACATGGTCAGTAAACTATCTTTGTAAATAAAGTTTTATTAGAACACAGCCATGTGCATTCATCTACATGTTGCCTACACCTGCTCTTCCAACAGTGGCAGAGTGGAATAGTGTGAAACAGACAGACAGCTTGGCCCTGAGACCACGGCTATTTGGCCCTTTGCAGAAGTCATTAGCTGCACTAGAAGATAAACATGGGCAAACAGGCATTGCACCTGTGGGAGCAGCTACTGTAGTCTGATCTGCAGGTGGCGACAGCGGTGTGACCACAGGGGAAACCAGCTCATGGGCTTCCACACTGGGCTCCCCATGTGGTGTGTCACCTATCACCTAAACCAGAGAGAGAATTTCTAAACTCCTTCAGGGCAGGGTTTTGGCCTTTCCCAGCACAGCCCCCAGTACAATGTCACGTGTGTACAGAGCCAAGGGTTCAAGAATTATCTAATAGTTTTAAACTCAGAACGTTAAAGCTAGGAGGAGCCTTAGGGGTTATCCAGTTGGGCCAAGATGCTCGTGTTTCCATGGAGGTCAAGACCTAGAGAAGTGAAGGGACTCATCCAAGGCCACTGGCAGCAAGGCTCAGAGCCACAGTACACCCACACAGCCCGTTCTCCTCTGCCCCACCACCTCCAGCCGAGGGAATGAATTCCACCGCCTTGTAGGAAGGGCCTTTACCTGTTACCATCTGCCTCTCGTAAGAATGACATAGAGAACATTAAATGCAATGTGCCATTTGGTTTTAAGAAAGAAACGGTCAGGGAAAATTGTCTTAGATGTAGGAATGTATTCTGTATTTTCTCTTATAAGCAGATGAGAAAACTTAATTTGGAGCAAGAGACAGGCTTAAAGAATATCCCAATAGAAAAGGTAGTCCAATAAGAAAAAGTTATTTCTCAAGGCAATCAGCAAGTTCCAAATTAGCACATAATGAGAAAATTATATGCAGTCCAAGATCACCCTTGAAAATGTCTTACATGGACATCGAAGAGAGTATGCACAACTTTGTGTGTATAACTCTCTCACCAGGCAAGTGAGTACAAATATATGATATATACAATATAGCCTCTAAGTCCACAGAGGAATTTTATCCAACAATTACAGTAGTCTCTGCGTATCCACAGTTTTTCTTAATGCAGCTTCAGTTACCTGAAGTATAGTACGAGGGGATATTTGGGGGTGGAGAGAAACCAGAGGGGGAGAGAGAGAGAGAGAGAGACAGACAGACAGACACACACACACCACATTCACATAGCTTTTGTTACAGTATACTGTTATAACTGTACTATTTAGTTATTGTTGTTAATCTCTTACTGTGTCTAAATTATACATTAAACTTTATCATGGGTATATACATGTAGGAAAAAAACACAGTGTAATATATACAGGGCTCAGTACTATCTGTGGTTCCAGTTATCCACTTGTGGTTTTGGAACATATTCTCTATGGCTGAGGTGGACTGCTGTATGTAAGAAATATGCTACCTGAGAAGTTTCAGCATATTTTCAAGGTGACCCACTCACCTTTTCTTCCATTTAGTCACCATCTACTCCTCAGAGTAATTCTTTACCATTTCTTCAATTTCTCCCTCAAGGATGTAGGAAGAGTCATCCCTATACATTAACCTGGCCACCTGAGCCATTGCATTCTCCCATTCTCTGGGGGCACTTACGAGGGGGTCTTCTCATGGAGACCTATCACCTATGGCCGATGGCTCACAGAGGGAAGGCTGGCTGTCACTAACACTGTGAAACTGTGGTTTTCTCTTCTCCTATTTTAAAATGCTGACTTGTGCAACTGAATCCACATGTATTTAATGTGCACATGATGCAGGCCCACTGGTAGGAAAGCTCTGGAACACCATAAACTCTTACTTTTTCTCTGCAACCTACAAAATAGCTTGGCCAATCCCGAGCCTTGCTGGGTGAGGCCACGTGGTTTGGGGCTGGTCTAGGAGGCTTCTTTATGTCTCTCAATCTCTCCCATGATGCTTTAATAACAAAACATGGAAGGCTGCAGACCATGTCAGAATGTTCTTAACTTTGGTAGGGAAGGGTGTCGGGAAGTTGGGAGATGGCAGATTGAAATACATAATGCTTGATCAACCCTGCTTGGATGTGCTTTGACTATGGCAGCAATTGTTTTAAACAACCACCTGTGGTTATAAGAAATTAGAAAAATATGTATCTTTACTTCCTTTCACAAGTTATGAGACACATGTCTACCTATAATATATTAAAAAATAGATCTACATAGGAAAGAAGGGAACAGAACCAAGAGTTATCTAATTTGGTAAGTACATATTTAAATTATTCTATGATTATAGCAAAGTTAAATATGTATTATGTAATGATGAAAGGTCTCTCAAACTGTAGTATTCTAAAATAAGTATAATCTGTAAAGACTGCTATAATTATAGTTATAGTGAGAACATTCCATTCAGGATATATCATAACCTAAAAACACAATGTTTATTTCTTAAATCCACTAACACAACATATAATTATATTTATAAAAAAAAAAAAAACGAGGAAGAAATTATTCCATGTTCCAGTTGGATGTATTGGTTTTAAGATATAAAGATTTTTCTGAGGTCCACAAATTCCGAGTTGTACTGACGCTGATTTAATATATACAAAAGCCCATTCGTTCCACTGCTGACTCCTTATGCACAGGTCCTGGCTATTCCTGCTCCCATGCGGACTTGTTCCAGCCGCTTGTCTCACCTCTGCTACCTCCACCCTCACTGGGCCATCATGATCTCTCACTGGGGCAGCTTCAATGGCCCCTAATGCATTACCCCGACTGCACCTAGACCAGCTCGCCCAGAGCAACCCCGAATTACTTTCAAAATGCAAATATTGTCACTCCTTTTCAATACCTCCCATTGCTCTCAAGAATACTCCAATGTTCTTAACATGGCCTGCCCTGCAAGGCATTCAGGGTCCCACCTGTCCATCTCACAGCCTCGGACTTCTTGGGCCACTCTTCCCCTCCCTTTCCCTTTCATCCTCTGGGGTCTGGGCACTGTCTCATCTTCACATACACTCTCCTCCTCCTTGTGCCTAACACCAGTTCATCCTGCAGGTCTGGCTTAATTCTGGATCCTTCAGGGACGCCCTCCTTGAACCCTCTCCCCAGATTGGGATTCTCTTACTTGATCTTGGAAGTTCCTTATACTTATCCTTCACAGCACTCCTCCCCACTTGGAATTTCGTCTTTATTTCTCTAGTTATTTGATTGACATCAGTCTCTTATACTGACCGTGCAGCCCCACGAGGGCAGAACCCAAGAGTGTTTTGCTTAGTTCCATGTCTTCTCACTCAGCACACATGGCTGGACAGCAGGTGTGCAAATATTTGCAATCGAAGGAGGTGCTGATATAACAATTTGCCCTGAGTTTGCTCACTGGCCTCAAGCAGCATGCCCTTAATTGGCCCAACACTTCAGAACTAGCAAATTCCATCAAGCAGTTAAAGGGAGAAGGGGTGGGGGTGCCATAGATGGGCTTTCCAGACAAAAATCTTAAGAATTGCTTTTGGCCTTTTCTATAAAATCTAAGTCATCCTCAGTCTTAAGAATTTTTTTTGCAACTGCCAATTTCCAAGTTGTGGCATATTCATGCTGGGGAATTCTGATGAACAACAGCCAAGAACCTGTTACCCTCCTCCCCCAGGGAAGATCGTGATTATTCTCTTTGCAGAAAACATTCCTGGGGCAAAGCACGATAAACGGGCACCATGCCATGGGCCAAAGCAGCATCCCTAAAGGATGAAGGAATTTTTTTCTTTTAATTAAGTACTGAGAGTTTACACAAAGCTTTCTGGAATGAAATGAAGATCCCATATCAGCTTCCCAATGTTCACACTTTATTTTCCTTAATCTTTACATAAACATTCAAGGCAGGAATTAATACCCCTTTTGATAGATGGGGAAACTGAGACTACAGGAGGCAAAGTGGCTTACACAGGGCCACAATTACTCCACGCTAGTCACAGGCATAGCTCGAATCCAGCCCGTGGTCTCCCTCATTCAGAAGCCCATGTTCTTTATGCTTCCTGCACACAGCAAACACAAGCGCTGGGAACAAGCCGCCAGGAGCTAAACAGCAGATCAAAAAGCCAGTCAAGTGTGATTAGCATTATCTGTACCAGCCCAGCCTCTTCAAACACACTCTGCACCCTACACAGTGACCAAGCCAGGATCTGTTCTCAGGCAAGGGGCTTCCCAATGTGCTAAGAACAAACCCAGGACACACTGTGCCAAGACTGCCATCAGGAGTCCTAGACATCCAAAGCCACTTCTTTCTTCTGAGACTGATGTATGGGGACGTTATTAGAATTGACTTCTATCTGCCCCTGACACACACACACACAAATACAGCATGTCATTTTAAGATGGCGACTTTTCCCCTCTTTTACACCTCACAAATGACGATGTGCCTTACAATCAGGTGTGTTATATAGTTTGATGGGCAGTTATTTTTTTTTCTTTTTTAGCAGTCTAGAAGATACTGGTGCATCTAATGATTGATGGCATCCCAGAGTCAAATGAAATGTGGGCTATAAATACTGAAATACGGAATAGAAATACTAAAATGGACATGTAAGGTGATGCTGGAGATCAGAATTTGGAATGACAAATTCCCTTTTCCCACCAAAGGGAGGCTGCCCTCATGATCCGTTCATAGGTCATCGTCTACTCTTAATACGCTACTGCAGGTTTTGATTGATTTCCCCAAAGGAAAACAACCAGAAATAAAAAGAAAGATGGACGTGATCAGATAAGACTGAAGGCCGTTAGACTTACAATCTTTCAAACAAACTCAATTTCTTGTTATGTTTCAACCAACTTTTGCGCCAGATTCCCTTTACCTGGGAGAGGTAAATACCTGGCTCACGTGGGAGCAAATGAATGAGTGCGCGTGAAGCGTCTGGAACGATGCCTGGCACGCGCTGAGCACTCAGTAAGCGTCAGGCGCCATCGGCTGCCGCAGCAGCTTCTCTGAAGTTGTCCTTCTGACGCTGAGCACGTTAGCAGGGGATGAGTAGGCAGCACAGGCTGGGTTTTTTAAGAAGCTTTCAGTTCAAGGTCCTCTTTGATGTCAGGAAATGTAAAAGATCCCATAATTCCTTCATTAAAGGTGGGCGTTTCATCACCAAGTGTCTTCACTGGTCCCTGGCCAACCAGCTGTTCATCAGAGCAAAGGACAAGAAAAGACGGAGAACAACCAGGAAACATCCCACGCTGACCTGGGGCTCGCCGCCTGCAGTGTCTCAGATGGAGAATCCTCACGATTCAAAATGCTTCTTCATTTGTGGCTACAGAAATTCTCTACCATCCGCCACCTGATTTCCTGATCCAGAAACTTGCCATCACCTCAACTTCTCCTTCTCTTACTTACATCTTTCCTAAATAGCTATTGAATCCATCTCTCTCCGTCTCTCTCTGCACCCTGTGGCTACTTCCCTGAACCCTGGCCATCATCATCTCTCACCTGGACCACAGCCGCTTGCACAGTCTCCAGTGCAGCCACAGTCTAATTCAAATACACATGTCACAGTGGAATTACCGAGAAGCCAAAAAGTCTTTAAAGGGCTTCAGCAGAGTCTTGAAAGTCAAGCCTCTAGCGTGGTAAACAAGCCTATGATCTGCATTCTTCATCTAAGCCAGCCATCCCAAGGGTAAAGTGCTTTTTCCTGTGTTCTGTGAGTCCTTCGGTCAATTGACGAACTTGAGGGGAGGGGTCATAGGAAACCCCAAATTTGTGGCTGGCTGAGCAGAAAAGTGGGGAGCCTGAGGCCCCACTTGTGGCTGGTGACTAAGTAGGGGCAGTCTTGTGGGACTGAGCCCTTACCTCGTGGGGTCTGTGCTAATTCCATGTAGTGTCAGAATTGAACTGAATTTTAGGTCACCTGAGGTCACAGAATTGATGTTAGAACATAAATGCATTTGCCACCCTGGGGACAAGGTAAGGGTGGAGGCCACTTTCACCTCCTTAGCAGCAGAGTCCAGCACAGAGGAGGCATTTCATACCTATGTCCTGAATGAATGAACTAATGAAAGAAGGCTGGCTTGCTGGCTTGGCAGACTCATCTGCAGCAGTCAAGGAGAATGTTTATGAATGGAAGAATGGCACCAGGTGTGAATCAATTAGTCCTGTGTAAACCGTGAATGGTTTACAGGTTGCAACTCACGATAGGCAGCCACTGCTTCTCACCCTGCCGTTCAGTCACGCTCTGTACCGTGTTTAGTGTTCTCCAGGGAGACGAAAACCATCATTATGATGCAAGGAATCAATATCTCAAGCAAGCTGTCCTTTTAATTCTCTGCTATTTTGTATTTTAGTCAACATTAACACTGAGAAGCACTCAGCTCCTGCTGTGCCCATCAGTGTAAATGCCTCGCCCCTGGTCTCTGGATGCAGCCACAGGAAAGCCAGGTGTACTGCACCTTGACAATGGTCTCATCCCCGCACATGGACACTCTGGGGCATTCTGAGACAGACTCACAGGCAAGGCACTCGATGAGCTGCGTCTCGTGGGGCTTTACCAAACACTAGCTGTGCAAAGGAAGAGAGTTCACAGCTCCGGGCCGACGGTGGATCTGTTTGACTTGTTTTTACCCAGAATCTGCAGTTGTGAAATACATCTAACGGATACCCCAGTCTCTGAGGACTATGTGCATTCATCTGAAATACAACATCCCTTTGCAGGAGCTTTCTGGGTTAAATTCAAAGGTCTTCATGGATTCAGGTCAGGGACAGCTTCCTGATGGTCACACTAGGTCTCAAAGTTAAAATTCTGCCACCCCAGCTTCCACAGGTGGAAGGAGTCTGGCTGCGCCCTTGTTTTGCATTTCCCCATCAGCCTTGAAGTGCTGGGTGTAGGTGTAGCCTCGGGGAGAACCGGCTGGAACCGTCCCCACTGCCTGCTCCTGGTTCTTCCTCCTCACTCCGCTGACTTCCCTCTGAGGATGAGGGCTCGCATACCATCCCTTTTCAAAAATCAAAGAGGGGCTGGTGGTTGGAGGCAACCAAGACACACTCAATTTTTTACCACTGAGGCAGGGCAGACATCCACTGATTGCAGCTTTCAGGGTCCTTCTGAAAGTGGTTTCTGCTGGCCTTGTAAATGCAGAAGAAACAATGGCATGGATGTGCGCCTATGCTGGGTATGGCTGGTAACCACTGCTCACCGTGGAGAGGATTCAACATTTCACAGGCTTTTTCCAAGAAAGAAAGGATGATATAGGGAGAAGTTCAGTCCACTCTGGGGGCTGATCAGAACTGAGGCCCAGTGATAGAACCATTCTAGAGACAGATCAGCACGGGGGGGGGGGGGGGGGCACTGCCCAGGAAACCAGGGGCTGAGTAGTGGGGCGTCACTGTGGTTCTCTATGAACAGAGTACATCTTTGGTGGGACACAGTGCCCTGCCTCAAGGCTGTCCCTGGGGTATCACACACAGGCTGCCCCTCAGGGCACCCGTCTGTGACATCTACCCTTCGCCATTGTTTCTGGCACTCCCAAGTAGTGACAGCCACATCTCAGCACGTTGCCCCCTCTGCCTTCAATACCCCCTGCCCATTCTCCACCAGCTCCCCACTTTTCAACCTTCCCATCCTCACCCCCCCACCCCCAGGCTTGGCTGGCTTGCTTCCTCTTTTCCCCAATGCTGCACCTTTTGCTTATATTGATATTCATCACAGCACTGAACACACCAGATTAAACTAATTAGTTTGGGAGAGTCTAAGTTCCTTATGGGAACAGTTTAGCCCCTCCCAGGCTCAATACACATTTTTTCTGAGTTGCAAATTCCTTCCATTTCGGAATTCCCCAGCCATTGCTAGGTAAGGACCTGGGTTTAAGGTAAATAGTTCTAACCAGACCAAAGGACAGTTCCACATGTGTATATATTTTTTTCCCTCTTGTTAAACCAGACCATTTTAACCATCATGAGACGTTGTTAAAATATAGATTTCCAAGTACAGGTTGAGCATCTCTAATCCAAAAATCCGAAATGCAACATATTCCAAGATCTGAAACTTTCTAAGCACCAACATGACACTGCAAGTGAAAAATTCCACATCTGACCTCATGTGATGGGTCGCTGTCAAAATGCAGCCTCGACTTTTGTTCCATGCACAAAAGTATTAAAAATATTGTATAAAATTACCTTCAGGCTATGTGTAAATATGAAACATAAATGAATTCCATGCTTAGACTTGAATCCCATCCTCAAGATAGCTCATTATGTATATGCAAATATTCTAAAATCCAAAACACTTCTGGTCACAAGCATTTCAGATAAGGGATAGTTAACCTGTACAAAAATGATTTAAAACTTGTTTTAAAAAATTATGACACTAAAGACTGCAACATCAGCTATTTCCTGGGTCTCCGGCCTGCCAGTCTGCCCTACAAATTTTGAACTCGCCAGCCCCCACAATTGCATGAGACAATTTTTAAAAATAATTAAAGAATTATTTCTCTCCTTCATTTTATTCTTTTTATATACACATATAATATACATATATTCTATATATATACACACACATATATATAGTAAAGATTACGAAAGCTTCAAACCATATAGCTTTTCTTATGTCTTTATGCCCAAATTCACTGTGACTTAGCCTTATGAACCAGCCCCTGCAGCAGAAAAAATGAAAAGGGGCTGCTGAAATTTCTCTTTGAAAGATAAGCAGAAACTAGATGGGTGGAGTGGCTCATGCCTGTAATCCTAGCACTTGGGAGGCCAAGGAAGGAGGACTGCTTGAGGCCAGGAGTTTGAGACTAGCTTGGACAACACAGTGAGACCCCACATCTATAAGAAAATTTTTTTTAAAAAAATGAGTGGACTCTTTAGAAGTCACAAAGGCAAAAGGCTATATGGTTTCTTCATTCATTGCAAACCTAATTCCCATCATTTCAAACAAATAAAATGCCCCATTTATTCCACGGACTGACTCATGCCAGGCTCTCAGTAAAGGTTGCAATAAAACTCAAAAGTCAAGAGACTGTGTCTTCAAAAGACCACGTATTATATGATTCCATTTATATGAAATGTCCAGAATAGGTAAATCCAGAGACAGAAAGCAGATGAGTGGTTGTCAGGGGCTGGGGGGTTGGGGGTTGGGGGTAACAGCGAGTGACTGCTTAATGGGCATGAAGTGTCTTCTGAGGATGACACAAATGTTCTGAAATTATAATAGTGGTGATGGCTGCAAACACTGTGAATGTTCTAAAAGCCACTGAAACGTACACTTTAATACGGTTAAAATGATACATTGTGTTATGTGAATTTTTTTGCAATAAGCCAAAAAGTGGCTATGTCTTACCTTCTTCCAAAGGTTTACTAGAAACTCTTCAAGCTGTTTCATAATCACAATATTGAGAACTGGAAAGGATCATCATTTTTAAAGTTGAGGAATGACTAGCCCAATGTCACAGCAAGGGGAAGTAGAGGCAGAACTGTGTTCCCCCACCTCCGAGCATCCCAGCCCCACCCGTCAAAGGAGACCTAGGTGCATCGGGCCTGTTGTGGAGGACAGAATCCAACTCAAAAACCTCTTTAGAGCTGTTCAGTAGCAGAAAGCTCTAAGAACACCCGGGCACACTCAGGCAAGATAAACCACACGGACACCTCACAGACAGACCTCCCGAGACAGAGGGACAGCAACAAGACTCCAAAAGCGACTTGAAGTTTTAGTAGCATGATCACCCACAGAGTGAGGCTCAACATTCAATCAAGAAGAATCATTTAGAGCATTGAATTTGAAGATCTGATATCTCTGAAATGAAACATTTCACAAACTCTACTGAAATAAGAAATACTTTTGATCTTTTTTGAAAAATGAATTATTGGTTTTGAAAAGAACTATATGGTCCAGAGGAACAAAGTTAAAGATGATTTTTTGCAAGCTTAATACAACTAAATCCAATTTGAAAATGATTTTAAGGTGTGTAGCTCTACGTTTTGTTTGTGGCATAAATACACACATACATATACACTCAGACATATATGTATGTATAAATGTGTATTTCCTATAGAAAGGATGGTTTAAATCACTCTGTATTTCTTTTTTCCAAGAGTCTACTATTGAATTATGATGATGCAAAGGCTCCCAGAATGTCGTGCTAACACTTTAGATGGCCAAACATCCAAGAAAGAAAATGATTAAAACACACGCACACACAATTTTCTTAAATTATGGAAAATTAAGTAGGCACAATTGGTAGTTCTGAGCTGGTAGGAAAACTTGGGCAACTAGCATAGGTCTGGACAACCACGGAAAGCCCACAGCAAGGACCACACCGTGACCAGCCACCAGAGATCGGGATGGTAGACTTACCGAGAGCGTCCACTGGCGGGGGTGGCGCACGGTGAGAAAGTGCAGGATACACAATTGACACAAAAAGGAAAATAATAAAGTCAAACCGGTATTCGAGCAGCACCCATCTTACCTTTGCTTCCAGCGTTAAACAGTCCGTGGCTCACCACCAGATTTTTTATATTAGGGCTGATTAAACCAACATTCACCAGGTTCCCCTTTCCTGCCTTACTAACATTTGTTCCTTCTCATCTAAACAGAAATCTTTCTAGGTAGTAGTTACCTCCCCTACAGAGTACAGCAAGGATTTTTTTTTTTAAAGAGATGAAGAATATTATACCCAGAAGAAGCTCATTCAGATGCTTGAACAAGAAAACCTTTCAAGTATAATTTATCATAACTTGAAAAATATCTAGGAAATCCTAGGAAATGAAGTTTAGATGGGGTGAGAATGAAAAAAAGCTACCAAACCTAAAATTTCAGTGTAACAGAAAATACTATGCTCGTGTAGAACTCTGTGAGTCTGTATATGATGTTTATAACATTGGTTTTGCAGTCTCTAGTGAAAAATGACATATTCACTATTTAAATGTCAGCTCAATGGTTAACATATAATGAGGTCCTGTTTCTCACCCTCAGTCCCTGCTGGGTACAGTGGTATGAACCTGTAATCCAGCTACTTAGGAGGCTAAGCCAAGAGGATTGCCTGGGCCCAGGAGCTCAAGACCAGCCTAGGCAATACAGTGAAATGCTGTCTTAAAAAAAGAAATCAAAGATGTCTTAGGATTTAATGACATAATGGTAGTAAGTGGGACAATGGCCATGATAAGCATCTAATAAATACTAGCCATCATTATAAAACAATAATCCCTGATAAACCTTTAGTAGTTACAGATAGTAACAGAAGGCTTTGCCATATTTTCCACTTAAATTAATTAACAATATGGAAGTTAAATGAGAAGGCTGCTGACTTCGTACAGGAAGGTGGCAAAGGTGGGTAAATAAGGTACAATGTCTCTCGTTTCTGATCCTCTCTTCCTTCCCTAGTTGGGACACGGCCAGCTCCAGGACCCCAACATCAATGAGCTGACATTATGCAGCAGGATGAGGTCAGACACCCATTCAGAGCCTGGGGCTACTGGGTCAGCTGCACACCATTCCCCCAGCATCCTGCTGCCTCTGTCTCTCCCCTTGACCTTGACCCTGTGCCCTTAACCCTGTGCCCTAGCCAGAACTTCTCTGAGGGGGGACTGTCTCTCCAGCCCCCAACTCCCTGCCTCGAGTTCACTCCTCGAAGGCATCCAACAAGCCTGCCTTCAAGAGAAACAGGCACATTCACCCATAGCTGCAGCAGATCCCAAGTTGCTTTATAATGATTTTGAGATAAAACCTAATAAGAAGCAAACCATTCAAAGTTTTGTGGATGAAAATATTTAAATACCTTTAGATTACGAATGACCTCTCTTTATAGTAAAAAAAAAAGAATCAAATAAAGAATGTGATCAAAGGTGATACGTGCAGAGTAAGAAGTAAGGTAAATGAGCTGCTCACAAAAATCACACCCTGTATGTGCCTGCCCACGCCAAGCACAGTGCTAAAACCATGTCCACATGCACAAAGGCATTTGGAATTTTGAAAATGAGAGTTGGAAGAATTTTTAGATCAAGATCACAGTTTTTATAACAGGCATGGCAGAAAGCTGCTTGATAATCTAAAAAAGTATTAAAAAGGAAGTGATTATCTGGCTGCGTAAATCAGATTCAGTTTTATCAGGACACGAAAAAATGTATCCAAAGCCATCATCCACCCTAATACATGCTGTAAATCTCAGAAGAAACATACTGACACTCGTATAAGCCAAGAGACCAGGACCTTGCCACTTGAAGGAGATGAAACAGATGCCTCAAGAGGTTCTTCAGCTGAAAGGGGAACTTCAACTAACCAGACCCCAAACAAATGAAAGCCTCAAATAACCAGATTTCGTCCAGCCCTTAAATCGTGGTGGTTTCTGTCCATTCTCAGGCCATATGCCTTCCAAGGAGAGCGCTCTATAATGAGAGTCCAATCAGAATAATGACTCTGGCACATTCTAGAAGGCCACAGTCACCCCTGAAATACACAAATATAAGCACCTAGCCCCCAAAACCCACTTATATTTTAGAAAAAAATTGTTTGTAAAGGACAAAAATAAAAATTGTTTTCTGGTTGTATGTTGAAATAACTAGAAAATCTCCAGAACATTCCAAGCTACTGATCTGACTGATCCTGGAGGCATAAGTACACCGTGTGGAAAGGACACGGTGCCTGAGACTGCAATGCGAGGCTGGGGCTGGGAAGACAGAGGCTTGGGGAACCCTTGATCACAGCCTCCATGCTCCAGCCCTCAGGCCCAGGAGCCCCAAGAAACCTCACAACTAAACGCCAATTATTCCCAAGTCCCAGGGCCAGAAGCGTCTCTTCATGCTAGATGCAGTCCAGCACCCTGCGGGCTCCGAATCCTCCCATCCGGCCTTGACGGGGGAGCTCGTTACCCTGTCGGCAGCCTGAGCCGGTGCTGGGCAGAGCTGGCTGCCAGAAGCTTCCTTTTATGTTGCGCTGCAATCACCCAGAGGTCCCAATTCTACTAATTGGACAACGCCAGTGACTTTGAGTGACAGACGGGGACTGTTTCAGCCTCCGTGCAGAATTTAGATAAAAGGATCGTCACTGCAGCCAAGAACTTAAGGCCTCTGAAAAGAGAACTCCAGGGGAGCCGAGGGAAAACAGCTACTTTTTCTCACCTCATTCTTTTCACCAAACTCCCAAACCTTTTCCAAGCCCAGCCATCTTCCCCGGACCATCTCTCCAAGCCCATTAATCCCTCCTATCTCAAAGCTGCCAAATTGTCAATTAGGTGGACTTTAGCAGCAAATTTCGACCAGTCTGCTCCTCGTGGGGCCTCAGATTGGATGGGATATGGTAGCAATTTCATTTATAAACCTCTAGACTCACTAAATGTTACTGGCCACAAACCCTATTGCTTGTCAAACACTAGCTCCCGGGTGCCCTAGTTAGATAGAATATAAACTGGAGAAGCACCAGACAAAAAAAAAAAAAAAAAAAAAAACCACATCCAAAAGAAGCTGTTGGGGACAACACAGACAGAAAATCTGATTGCAGGTGAAAATTCTGCTGCCTTTACTTAGCTTGAGATGGGTTTATGGTTTTTGTGAGAATTGGGGGAGGGGTATTTTTCAGAAATGTCAAAGCTTAAAAATGTTGTCCTGTCATCACCCCCCCCCCCCACCTGCCACACTGCTCTCCGCCATTCCGTCTCTCTCCAAACACATTTGCTTTTAATTCCAAATGAGAACTGCTCGTTTAGGAAAGAAGAAAGTTGGCTTGGGGGATCTCTATCTGAAAAGGTTGCTGTCCTGCCCCCAGAGCAGCCTGATAGGAAAAGCCCATTTTATCAGCTGCAATGCAGCAGATTAAAATACTTGGAAATTGGCAAGGAACATCCAGGGAAAAAAGGAAAAAAAAAAAAAAAAAAACACTTGGGAACATCAAGAATAATCTGGAAGGAATGTCACCCCCTCCAGCTCAAGGGAAAGTCCCTACATTTTAGGTATTAGTGAAATGTTATGAATACTTGCAAAGTGGACGTGGCTAGATTTTTCTCTTCAAACTCCCAGTCCCTTCTGGAGGAACAAAGGTGGGACAAGGATCTGGCAGTTCATTGGTTTGTGACTGATGATAAACAGGGAGGAGGGGCATCTTGCACCAACCTGGTTTTCCTAGCAGTGAATAATCGAGCTCTGCCTTCATGAACACCATGAAACCCCCCCCATATATAGCAATGACTCCCGGTCCCCCCCCCCCAAAGCCATTTCTAACATCCTCACAAGACTTAATAAAAGGTTTCAGAGATTATAGGCTGTGAAAGTTGGAGGAGAAAACAACATAATTTCTATAATAATTACTATAGAACATTTGCATAAAAGCTTTTCTGCATTATCCCAAGGCATCCAAGAAATTTATAGGTTTCATTACAAAGCACAATAGGCATGGAAAAACTGTCAAACTTGGAAGACAAAGGTGGGGGAAGGAACAAGTCAAGTTCTACTTTGCAAGGGCTTCGACTTAATGCATATTCTGCACTTTGAAAACTTTAACTCAGATAGGTTCTATCAGCTTCTACCTGTTCTCATGTCCTTCAGACATAAGGAAGTCTACAAATTCAAAACCTTCTGCTTCAAAGACAAATCAAGCACACATTCATTTTTTTCTCAAAGTATTAAGAACAACATCACTAGCATAATTTCAGGAGTTACCTTTTTTTGCTTTCTTCTGCAGTTTCAGCGTATCTGAGGACTTCTTTTTTATCTCCTGGCGGGCTTTTTTATATTCTAAGAGAAAGTAGAATATTAAATAATTTTACCATTTTGCTCAACAGAAAATATTTTAGAAACAGCCATTACCTTCATCACAGAAAGTATAAACTGCGACAAGCAGTAAATGAGTTTACTGGAATACGAAATGCTAAAAATCTCACAATGACATTCTACAACCAAGAGGCTATTAACATGGAAAACAACAAAACACACTATGGTCTTTCTCTATCATATTAATTCACATCAGCTTTGAGAAAAGACTTGATGTGGGATCATTTTAATGAAAACAAACAAACAAACAAATTCCACGATTTCTCAGCTCAAATATCAGGAAAGATTTTCAATATTATCTACTACCCTAAGGCCCAAATCCATAGGACTTTGCTCAAAAAAGAACCCCATGTGGAGAAGATGCTGGCCAGATGTTACAATTCAGAAAAGAGAGTCTCAGACCACAGCAGGAGAAACTGGGTCACAAGGGGTAAAAACTGGGCAAGCCCCAGCTGCCTCACTTTCGCCATCAATCCTGCAGCCAGACACTGTGGACACCAAGGGGGACAGTCCACGAGCACTGCGTCCCCTGGCAGCCGCTCCCTCTCCCCCACCTACCCCCGCCCAAACCTCCCCATTCCTGTTGTTGGCATCACCGGATCCACACACAGACACCTGCGATGACAGTTGCCTCTGACAGTTCTCTCCTTCGCTGCCCTCACAGTCAATGAATTGCCAGCTGCTGTATATTTTACCTTGACCTTGCACCAGCCCTGGTGCTTCCCTTCCGTTGGCCCTAAGCCTGTCAGAGCACTCACTGATATGCTCTTGCAATTGCCTTTCAGCCAATCCCTCCTCTCTCTGCAGTTTCTCCCCTTTAGCTCTACCCGCATGCTTTCTCTCCCTTCCATCTACTGCAGGTCGTGGGAAACGTGGCGTGATGTTTCCTGTCCTTGCCACGCCACCAGCACCCCCAACCTCTGGCTCCATGAAGATGGGGTCATGTCGGTCTGGACCAGGGAGTCCCCGGAGTCCAGCACAAAGCCTGGCACGTAAGGCACAGAGACACGTTTGTGGACGGCATAAACAAACCGTGGCCAGAATAGTTTCCCCTAAAGCACAGCTCTGTTCATGTCACTTCCCTGTTTAAAAACACATGCCAGGCCAGGCGTGGTGGCTCACACCTGTAATCCTAGCACTCGGAGGCCGAGGCGGGCAGATTGCTCAAGGTCAGGAGTTCAAAACCAGCCTGAGCGAGACCCCGTCTCTACTATAAATAAAAATAAATTAATTGACCAACTAAAAATATATATGTAAAAAATTAGCCGGGCATAGTGGCACATGCCTGTAGTCCCAGCTACTCGGGAGGCTGAGGCAGCAGGATTGCTTGAGCCCAGGAGTTTGAGGTTGCTGTGAGCTAGGCTGATGCCACGGCACTCATTCTAGCCTGGGCAACAAAGTGAGACTCTGTCAAAAAAACCACAAAAACACATGCCATATCCCGGCCACCATTCCCATGGCCAATTCCCAGACTCCCTCACATTGGCACACAAAGTGTTTGCAGGATGGACTGAAGAAGCCCACTGAGGACAGCTTTTTGCTCTTTTACGGCCACTCTCCATCTTCCCTGCCTCTCTGCATGGTTCTCCCTCTGGCTAGGACACCTCCCACTGCCCCAAATTCAGTGTGACGAAACCATGTCCATCCATCAGGATCCCTGCAAACAGCACCTCGTTTTCTAATTCCTCAACCAAACGTGCGCTCCTCTACCTTTGGCTTCTGGGGCATCCTATCTTTCTCACTCCACATCCTGCATTCCAGCAGGGTGGGTCGTGTGTGGCTGCCACCTGGCACATGCTCACGGAGTTAAGGCTGACTTAAAAAGATGAAGGATGAGCTCTGTCACACAGGCTGGGGGCCAGATGCTCTGTACCCTCGTGACCTCTGGGCCTCTGACCAGCGAGAGGCCACTTAGCAGGTGTGCAGGGCCTGACAGGGGGTCTAAATTCAATTCAGACATAGGCTCTGTCTTAGTCTCTGTCTATGAGACCTAAGGAAAAAACCGAGAAGTGTTTCTCTGTGTGCACTTGGGATGAGAGGGAGGGGAGAATTTCCATTAAAATCAAGGGACCTTTGTTTTATTGGATGAGTAGAGATTGAGCAGGGCTCTCTGAGAGACCTGCTGCTTTCTCCCCACAAGCTCAGCACCACTCTTATAAAAAGGTTTACACATCCAATTTTGAAGTCCTTGCTATAAAATCGGCTTTGCTGCACTACCAAATGGTGACATTTAATAAAAACATAACATGAACAAAGTTAATTGGGCCAAATGTAAACTGTCAACTCTTTCCCCACTGAAAAAAAATTCAAATGTTTCTATTTTTCTTTTATCAAATGAAAAGTACAAATGGATAAATCCAGTGAACATACGAGAAGACAACCCAAGACCTGATGAATACATGATGGGCAGTCAATCCTTTGAATTTGCCTCTCTCCCTAATTTCAAGTTAAGGTAGGAGGAATAAAAGATTTTATATTAACTTTTTAATAAGATTGCTAAATATTTGGCTACTACACCCCTACTTCTGAACCTCAACTTAAGTTATCACCATTCCTGGTTCTTTTATTAAAGTGGTTGACTGAAGTTCTACATAAGACTGATTTCCAATAACACCAAAGACATAACTACAAGAGCCTATTAACTGTGGTTAACAAATGTCAAAGGACATGCACCAAAAAGCAAGACCAACTTATTTATTTTTGTGGCCCAAGAGAGTGCACAGGCATGGAACACAGTAAGTACTCAGTAGCTGGAGGTACAGACACGAGAGGAGGGATCAGAGATTTGAAGGAACATACAACCCCCAGTGGCCACTGACGGCTGCTGGGGACATGAAATCGTTTTCATTACATAGCCCGGAGCAGGCAGAGTCAACCATCTCCATGGTCAGAAAGAGGCCTGTTTCTGAAACCACAGCACGTGGTCCGTTCCCATTCCCAGAGCATCTTGTTGGGTCTTCACTGTAGCCTTTATGTTACTTTGCTTTGCAATAGTGCTAGTTTATTCCTGTATTAGTAGATACTACACTCATCTTTCTGGAGCCCCCACAGCACCTAGTATGTAAAAAACATCAGAATGACCTGCACAGGGGATGGGAACTTCTTACCATGCAGTCTCGCTGGCCTACGTAAAGGGAACACAAAGCACTCACTTGAGAGTATCAGTGCTTTTTCCTGCGCAGGTTACACCTAGTTCCTTCTCATACCAACCATCGAGGTCCCCGACAACTAACTAAACCAGTTCACAAAGACTTGTCTCACCTACTCAAGACAATACACAAAGAGAACAGCCAGTTCTGGGCAGGAGACCCAGGGTAGGCTGATATGCTTTCAAAATATGCTGAAATGCCTTATGTATGAATGTTTGGCACTTAAACCTGTCATTACAATTCCCTTTTAATTCAGCTGAACACAACCAATTGCACTGGGCGATCAGCTGCTGAGTGGCGGTTCATGCCAACACTCAGTCCTGCGAAGACATCACTTTGCCGTCCTCATCCTGCCGTGGAAGTGCCTACAGGAGCAGTGGGGACCGAGTGGGCCCTCAGCTGCTCAGGTGAACCAGTAAACCCGGCAGGTGGCCACGCGGCAACCGGCACCTTCCCACAGCACTTCCCAGAGTGTGACGATGCGTCGGACGTCTTGCCCCTGTACCTTTTGCGTGGTCTTTATCCAGCTGGTTGGCCACTTTCTTCCATTCTTCCATCTGTTCTTGAAGTGGGTTTATCAGACAATCAATTAAAGCACTTTTACCACACGGGAAAGAAAAAGAGAAATTAAACAGATGCATTCTGTTGTCGAGCTTTACATGTGGTTGTCAAAACAAACCTAAATCACAATTACCCGAAGCAAGACAAGGCAGCGTAACAAGCCGATGTTCCTTATCTAAAGCCGCCAGCTTTGCAGCAGCCTTGTTCTCAGAACACTTTTCAGTGACCGTTGAGAAGCTGTCAGTGTGACTACTCCGGTGCTTGTATTAACAAACCAAGTTGGAGAACCATGGGGGTCATGCCTCTGGCTGTACAATAGGAGCCACCAAAAGGCAAAGACACCTGGGCCTTTCCCAGGTGGAGTATGGAGACTTTGCAAGTGGGGCCCTATCATTACTATTTTTCAAAAAGACTCACAAGGCTCTGATGTGCGTGCAGAATTCTAAGTCATAAATGTGCACTCATCGTGCACAGCCTGGAGAACAAAAAGGAGACACCCGGGAAATTCTCAAGCTGCATTGCCCACTCCTAGATCACTGAGGAGTGAAGAGATCTCAGGGTTCACCCCTTCATTTTGTGCAGTCTCCCAAACGGAACTGCGTGAAACTGATACATGCATTGCTGATCTGCGTGGGAAAGAAGGTCCATTTTCACTTGAACATTGGTGACTCTAAATCCTGGAACCAGCCACTGCTATCCCCCCCATTCTGGGAGGTGGCAGGCTGACAGGAAGCTGGCAGTGTGGAAGGTTCTAGGAGCTGCCATAGCCCTCTCAGTGGGTCCGGAGGAAGCACACAGGGCCTGGGGACGGGGCAGCATGGCACACATCACCCTCTAAAGCCTGCAGCCCCTCTTCTAACAGGCTCCTGCGGGGTGGCGGGGGCCCCAGTGGGAGGACCAGCTCCTCACACTGCTGGAAGGTGAGGAGAGACCCACGCAGGTGCACAGAGAAGATCCAAAGGAGAGCGTAGGCTCCACGGGGCCAAGGAGGTGGCTGTCTGCTTCTCTGCTGCACCCCCAGTGCCCAGACCAGTGCCTGGGATGCAGCGGGTGCCCAACACATATACATCTGATGAATCAACAGAGGCAGAAAAAAGACAGGCCGTGGGATTTGGATCCTGTGGGACGCCAGTGCCTCTCAGGGTGAGTTACGCCGAGTATCACTGCTTCCTTAACCTGAACTCAGCAAGGGCACCGGAGACTGGGGTGAAACGTGCTCCTCACCTCGAAAACTGCCTCAGCTTGGCTTCTATGCTTCTATGCCGCATGCACATCCTGGTGAGAGCGGATCCGATTTCCCGGGTACCACCTGAAAAAGCAACAGAGGCAAAGTTGAGGGATGGGGGACAAATAGGAATCCCTGAGATCTTTAGAGAAGTTTAAAAACAAGTCAGATCTCACCACACTGTAAAAGCTAAGCCACTGCCTTTTAAAACTGCTCACCATGCACATATGTGTAACACACATTAACATATGTATATGTACAACGACATATCTGTACATCACCAAACTCAGGTTACTCTCACTATATATGATACTCTTTGGTATTTCCATTCTATCTGATGTTTTGTTTTTTGTAATGCTGGTTGTGGAATGCTGGTTTCCAGAAATTGACTTTACAACTCATTAGTCATGACCTGTAGCTTGAAAAATACTTCTTATGAAAGATGACCAAAATAGTATCTGATGTGCAGGGGAAAGCTGCAGGGTTTTTTTTCTCCACCTCTGACAAAATAATCCTCTTAGCATTATTTAGAATAGCTAAGGAGACCACTCTAGCTAATTATATCAAGATGCATATTCTAGAATGCAAGTAATTTGGAGAATAGCAAAGTGAAATAATAAATGAAGGAAAATGAAATAAAGCAAAATGAAATAATAAAAGACATGTTTCATTTTGTTTTTGTTTTTGTTTTTTTTTTTTTGGAGACCACGTCTCACTTGTTGCCCAGACATGAGGGCAGTGGCGTGATCAGAGCTCACTGCAACTTCAAGCTCCTGGGCTCAAGTAATCCTCCCATTTCAGCCTCCTGCGTAGCTAGGACAACAGGTATGCAACACCATGCCCAGCTACCTTTTTTTTTTTTTTTTTTTTTTTTTTTCCGGTAGAAACAGGGTCTTGCTATGTTGTTCAGGCTGATCTTGAACTCCTGACCCAAGCAATCCTCCTGCCTCAGCTTCCCAAAGTACTAGGATTACAGGCATGAACCACCATGCCTGCCCAATAGAAGACTTTAAAAACAGGTTTGAGTAACACCAATGAAAGAAATCTTTTAAGCTCAGCAAATGTCAAAGCAAGTTACAGCACAGTTTTGAGTTTCCCGGAATTCTCATCATACTTTTCCTTTCAGGCACACCCTTCTCTAAGATTATTTTTGAATTTCTTCCCTTCCTTCCCCTTTTTGGAAACAATGCTTGAATCAGCATTTACTGGAGCATGGTGGGGGAGCAAATTGTAACCACAGATGGTAATTCCTCACTGAACACTGGAAGGTGCAATTATAAATGTTACGAAAACACTGGAGCTTGTGAAATTGGGGAAAGTGTCAAATAAAGCACTATTTTTAACAGACAAAGCCTTTAAGGGAAAGGCACAGGAATTTGTGGCAGGTCTAACCATGTCAAGTTAACGAAAAAAAAAATTCGCTCTCATAGTAATACTTGTGACATTATTATGGGTTGTGTTTTCCTCTGCCCTCTCTTGTAGAAATGCACATTTGTTGTTTCATTTCCACCTGTTTTCCACTTTATTCTGCAAAACCCATATGTTCCTACATCCAAATAACAATCACAGCACATTACAGATACATTAATATTTCTATATTTTATTTTAGTCTGAAAATAGAAATCTTCTCAGGATAATTCTTCCATTTCTCTAAAACAGGGTTTCTCTAAACACTATGGACATCCTGGGCTGAGGAGTCTTTGCTATTGGGATGTCCTGTGCATTGTAGGATGTTTAGCAGCTTCCTGGGCCTCCACCCAGCGGAATTCAATAGTAGGCTCCCTATTCCCCACCCCCAGATTTGTGACATTCAAAAACCTCTCCAGATAGTACCAACTGTTCCCCGGGAGGCAAAGTCATTCCCTGTTGAGAACTACTGCTGTAAAAGAACCTGATCAAGAACTAAATGTTACCGGAGTCTGACTTTTTAAATGGCCAGAAGACTTTTAAAAATGTTGCCCTTTGGCTCCTGGCACCTGTACCCCATGGGTCAGGGGACAGATACTGTGACCATCTCAGCATCACTATTTAGCACAACTCACACCGCTCCACCAGGCAGAGCCAGCAGAGGGTGCTGTTTCCACATACTCCACGCGCGGCCTGGGCTCTCTCCAAGTTCTCTTGAGTTTTTATTGCTTATAAGCAAGAACGAAGAACGCTTTATCCTTAGGGAAATATCGCCTATTTTTCCTGGGCCTTCATTTGATTAAAAGTTAATAACCTGGCCACACAAGGAAATTGGCACATTTATTCACTGCTGGTAGGAGTGCAAACTAGTACTTTCCTAGAGGAGCACTTAGCAGTGGCCATCAAGAAAAGCCTTCAAAATATGCACCCTCTTTGACCCTGCAATTCTAATCCTAGAAATTTAACCTGAGGAAATAATTAAAGATGAGAGCAAGTCCTTACCTATGAGTGCAGTCATCACAATGTTGTTTGCAACACTGGAAAACCGGAAACAAAATCCCACTACAGGGCTCTAGTTCAATCAACCATAGAACACAGCCACGCAGTAGAATAGCAAGCGGTCATTTAAAATGTTGGAGAACAATGAACAATGCTTAAGGTCATGCAGGTCTTTCGACAAGCGACTTGTAGAGTGCTTAGGACGTGCAGGGCTCCGGTATGAGCACTCTGCACACATTAACTCATTTCATCATCACAACACTCCCAGGCATGTTGGTACTGTGATCATCCCATTGCATAGACGGAAGTGCCTCGAGTAATTTGTCCAAGGTTTACACTGCCGGCAAGTGGAACTCAAACCCAGCCAAATCTCCAGTCTGTGCATGTATCCACTCAGCTATATGGCGCTTATTCCAGACAAAGGGAGACGGCAAGCAGCAGAGATGAGGGCCTAGAAGGAACACTACGCCAAACCTGCCTGTCTGCGCACTGCTGTGGGGGTTAGCACTTTATAGCCAGCTCTCAAATTTTGGTTCCTGCACCTAGCACTGCCTAATTGGTACCCCAGGGATTGAGCCCCATCCTTGTTAAGCTGCTGCAAAGAGCTCAGGGATGGTGAGCCGCTTCGTGGATAACCTATGCCTAGATTTCCTCAAAACAGAAGTATGAGGTTGGAAAGGATCACCTCAAAGGTCAGTTCCCCAACTCCGTTTCTCTGCCCCATTATTTCTGTCGCCTTCCCAGATATTTTCCATAGATTGTCACTGGTCATTTATCACCCTCAAGAAAGCCCAAGCCTTCTCGGTAATGGCTGGACTATGGTACAATATAACAAGAAGTTTCTAAACATAATGCAAGGGCTCTACCGCTGTGCCTCTGCGGAACAGCAAGCCGTAGAGAGGAGAGGAAATAAAGAACCACAAAGAAAACTTCCAAACAGCAGTGCCTCTGTCCAACTGGCACGAGGGCAGGAGCCAGATGACATCCTCTGTGGACCCCAGGACTCAGCCAGAATTATTGCTGATCTCGGCAACATGGGGCACCCTAAAAATAGACCTATCTGTGGAAGTGCTTGAACATCTTCTGCTCTCCCTAACCCTTGCTAGAATTAAAAAAAAAAAATCAGCAGGTTTGAATAAGCTTCAGAGGAAACTGGCTTGAGCTACAAAGACAGAGCCGACATCTGGAAGAGCTCTAATTTGACAATGAGAATATTTATGGAATCGAATGGCTGGTTGAGGCACACTCAGCAGCTTGGGAGTAAGGAAAATTCTTACTTCTGTATTTCCAGCACCCAGCACTAGTGTTGAATGAAGGAACCAACATTTGCCATTTTGAGAGCAAATCACCAGCCTAGCACTACCAGAGACTGGGTTTGTCTTCTATTATCCATAAATACTTGTGGATTAACACATCTTCTATGTGCACAAATAAAAGATGCAAAATAAATATAAGATGCTTAATCTTAGAAAAGGTCTATATAGAGTCAAGGTAGCCTAGAGAAACAATGCTGTATTAGTGTTCTATTGGTACTGAAGTACCACAAACTTAGTGGCTTAAAATAACACAAATTTATTATTTATTATCTTAAATTTCTGAAAGTCAGAAGTCCAAAATCAGTTTCACTAAGCTAAGATCAGGTACTGACAGGGCTGCATTCCTTCTGGAGGCTCTGGGGAGGATCTGTTTCCTTGCCCTTTCCAGCTACTAGCAGCTACCTGCATTCCTTGGCTTGTGGCCCCTTCCTTCATCTTCAAAGCAAGAGGTGAAGCACCCTTTCTCCTCAATGGCCTCTGCTTCTTTTCTTCCATCTGTCTCTGGCTCTGACTCTCCTGCCTCCTTCTTATAAGAACCCACCTGGGTCATCCAGGATAACTTGTGTCAAGACCCTTAAAGTAACCACACCTGTAGAGTCCCCTTTTGCCATGTATAATAGTCACAGGCTCTGGGGATTAGGAACATGGACATCTTTTGGGTGCCATTATTTTGCCCACCAAAAAAGGGTAAGCTATAAATCTGGGGGTATAGAAGGGCATGTGGTTGACTCTCCAGCTCCTGTTCATCTTCAGATGGTTACGCTGGGCCCATGAAGCTACCTCCAACCCCTCTGGCAGTGGCTGGGTTGGGAAAAGACATGGAGAGAAAGGTGCCGGGGAGGCCTCTGGGGGAAGTTCCCCTGGTATTTCCAGAAACACACCCAGGGCCCCCACAGGCCATGAACAAGGAAGCAGGCTGCCCAGCTGCTATTGTCAGACATCTTTATGGCATGGGGACACCTTAGAGTGATGCTTGTCCTGGGGACAGAAGACAGAAAGAGCCTGAGTCCCAAGTGACCTCTTGTAGCTGCCACCACGAGCCTGCTCTTCCTCTGGGCCTGGCACTCCCATTCTGCAAGAGCATGCATTTCCTCATTTTTAAATCCACTTAGATTAGGTTATTTTTCTTGCCAGTTGAAAGGAGAAGAGAGAAGACAGCAACAGCCTCTCATGCTTCCTTCTAGAACGAGGAACCAACCATTGCTAAAAGACATACCGTCAGTCATTGCTGCTGCTGCTGCTGTTGCTACTTAGAAACACGCAAACACTTTATGGCAAAAACCTTAACTCTGTTCAATGCAATGTACAAACTTTTTCCTATAACAAGCAAAGGTCTTTATAATAAAGTAGCACAATATCAGTCACTGATCTAAATGCAATGATCTGTAAGGGAGACGGCCAGCAGAAAGCAAGAAGTAAAAAGGGCTGGATGTCAAAGTGTGAATGCTGGGCCACAACTCTATTTTGCCCACAAAGACACCTGCACATTCCACAAGCAAATAATGAGTACTGTTTTCGCTTCCTGGGGCTGCCATAACAAAGCGCCCCAAACTGGCTGGCTCACATCCACAGTTCTGGAGGCTGAAAGTGTGAAATCCAGACTTAAGCACTTCTCCCTCTGAAACCTACAGGGGAGGACCCTTCCTGGCCTCTTCTTTGCTTCCAGCGGCTCAGGCGTCCCCTGGCTTGCAGCTCCGTCATTCCAGTTTCTGCCACCATTGCCACACGCCCGCCTCCTCTGCGTGTCTGTGTCCCCACGAGACACCTGTGAAGGCATTCTTCTCTGTGTCCAAATTTCCCTCTTCTTATAAACACAACCAGTCATACTGGATCAGGGCCCACCTTAATGACCTCATCCTAACTTGATCACATTGGCAAAGGCCTCATGTCCAACGAGTCCCATTCACAGGTACCAGGGATTCAATGTATCTTTCCGGGGGGCACAACGTAACCCATAACAAGTATCTGCCAGGCAGCAAGGGCTAAAGTGATTCCAAAGACAAAGACAAGGGCCTGGCCCTTGAGAGAGTCCCAAACAGGGTACTTAATCAAATTGCCTGCAAGGAACACAATCTTTACAGAAACCAGGTGAGGTAGGTACCATCATTACTGTTTTATAAATGAAAAAAAAAACAAAACAAAGCTCAGGAGGGTTAACTAACTTGCAAAGAGCCACAGAGCTGGTAAGTGGTAGAGTCAAGGTCCAAACCCTATTTTTACAGACACCAAAGGCTCTTTCCCATTAAGACAAGCTGGAGACATTCCCAACTGAGGACAAAGAGACACATTAAAGTCACAAACAGAATACAAATTGTTTGATGCATATTTTGGGGAGGGGGGCAGGGAGGAAATAAGGAAAGCAAAGGCTCCTCCCTGCAAAGTCCGACATGGCTAAACCCTCCAGACTGCCACTTGCCACAGTGGCTTTGCAGAGACAGGCGGGACAGCGGGTACATCAAGTGGCATTGTCCCACCCCTCCGAGCTGCCTCATTTGCAGGCAGCTTCCATCTCTCCACGCGGTGGGGGACTAACAGGCAGGCAGTCGGGGTCTGCAGAGCAGGCAGGTGGTGAGCTCGGACTGAAAAGCCTTTCTGTCAGGCCGGGCTTCTGCTGCGTGGAGGGGAAGGGCCGGAGGAAGCGAGATTTAAGAACTGCTTTGGACAGAGCGCACCGCTACAATAAGTCACTGTGCATCTCAGCTGTCCCTCAGAGGGCTCATATTGTTGGGAGGCTCATTTGGAGTCAGACAGAACCGCTGGACGGGAGAATGCTCCTGGCACCTCTGCAGGAAGGGGTCCAGGGCAGGGCGATTCAGCAGCGCAGGGGGTCTCTGTCTCCGCTCTGTTGACATTTTGGACCAGATCATTCTTTGCTGTCAAGAATGATCATCTGTGTGTCCTGTATATTGTAGACGTTTTGTAGCAGCCCTGGCCTCTACCCACTAGATGCCAGTAATACCCCCAAACCTGATAACCAGAAATGTCTCCAGATATTGCCAAACGTCCCCTGGGTGCAAACTTGCCACTGTTGAGCAGCACCTGCCAAGGGGAACACGTGTCCTTCTCCCATGTAAGCCAGGCCTCGCTGACCCTGGTGCTGGGCTTGGGGAAGCCACAGTCGACACACTCATCTGTCACCATCCTCCGCGCAAACACTCACCGCAGATGCTATGAAAAGCTGTTAAGCTCACCGCCTACCCCCACCTTCATAAACACAGAGGTAATAGACATCTTGTGTTCTCATAATGAAGAAAATATTCCACTTGCCATTAAAGACACATTAATTTAAAGACACACAACTGACATTCCCCACAAAGTCAACAGGCACTACCTCCCTCTCCCACAGCCTGAGGGACACATTAATTCAGTGAGAGGCAGCTTATGTTCAAGTCCGAAGTGTCGGAAATATCCAAACAACTATGAGCGGGAGCCCGAGAGGCCCACACCCGGCAGGACCTCGGGCAGCAGCAGACCCGCCATCTGTCCAGTTGGGAAGACCTTGGAGGAGGAAAGCGCGGTGGAAGAAGAAAGCAACCTTCAGCTGGGCATGGTGGCTCACGCCTGTAATCATAGCACTCTGGGAGGCTGAGGTGGGCGGATTGCTCGAGGTCAGGAGTTCGAAACCAGCCTGAGCAAGAGTGAGACCCCGTCTCTACTATAAATAGAAAGAAATTGGCCAACTAATATGTATAGAAAAAATTGGCCGGGCATGGTGGCGCATGCCTGTAGTCCCAGCTACTTGGGAGGCTGAGGCAGGAGGATTGAGTCCAGGAGTTTGAGGTTGCTGTGAGCTAGGCTGACGCCACAGCACTCACTCTAACCTGGGCAACAAAGTGAGGCTCTGTCTCAAAAAAATAAAAAAATAAAATAAAATAAAAAAATAAAAAATAAGAAAGCAGCCTCCAACCACTCGATGGCTCCTGACTTCTCTCTGGACACCAGTCAGCAACGAACAGCTTGCCCCCAAGTGTCTCTCTAAAGACCTGTGACTGCACACGGAACGGGAGCCAGGCAAACCTAACCCCAGTGAGCACTCCTCGCTCCCCCCTGCTGGCGTACTTGCTCTGGAAATGCAGCTTGCCTCATCACGCAGGCAGGATTGCTTATTGCACCCACTTGGCTACAAGTTCAAAAGATCTTAGAAAGGTATAAATATATAGTTCCCAGGCACGTAACCACCACACACACCACATAATGAGTGTAGGTGCCCCTGTGACATACTGTATCAAGAATCTTTTTCCAAAACACATCGGATCCACACCAAAAACTTACCTATTGAGGTCAGTGGCTCCCTCCTCCCCTTTGACCTTCAAGAGTCCTGGGGGCTCCTTACCAGCCGTACCCCCAGCTTTCTCCCCACTCCTTGCCACATACTTGGGTGGCGCGCAGACCCCAAGCAGCCTGCAAGCCACACAGTTTCAGTGGCAACAGTATTCTCACCATGGCTAACCCCAAGTCTTGGCACGGACTCCTTACCATCTCCTGAATTAGCAGGAGGATAAGCAGTAGAACCAAATGGTTGAGAGCTCAATTCTGAAATCAGGCAATGTGGCTTCAAAGCCCAGCTCTCCCATGCACTGGCTGTGTGGCCTCCGCAAGGGTCTCTGACTTGCTTAGACTCAAGTGTTGATGGTTGTACTCCCAAAAAAACAGGTAGGCCAAGCAGTGTTTCATGCCATCTATGTCGCATAAACCACCCCCAAAATGTATCATCTATGATTTTCCGTGTGGGCTTCTTGTGAAACAACCAGAGTATCCTAGATTTTTACAATTTTTGGTAAAAAATGAAGCAATCGTTTACAATTGCCTCATCCATACTTAATTTGATGGTGATTATTATTATTATTATTTTTTTTTGGAAAAGCAACTTGCTTTTATCTTTTCCTTCTAAACATTCTACCTATTTGGTGGAATCAACATCTTGATTTTCACGCTCATATCCCAATATTTATGTGCCTTATAATTAAATTATTTAACAAAAGTCTGTACAACTGTCACATACAGGTTTGGATGCACACACACCGGACTCTTGGATAAGCCCACAATGCAGGTGGAAGAAGTGTGTGCCCATCCCAGAGAGACACATACCAACTGGGAACTTACTGAAGGCAGGGGTTGGTATATTACACAGAAAATAAGGAGCACTAGTTACGTCAATGAGCCAATTAAGCACAGCTCTGACGTAGCAATAACCAGCCAAGACCTACAGGAAGGCAGAGGCCAGGGTAATTAATTCTGGCTAGGCTGGAGCGTCTGACGCACTGTTCGCTAGACCATCACCCTCCACTCCTTCCGCATCTAGTGCCACCCTTCTCCAAGGAACTGGCAAATCAGTCCGTGGAGGGCAAATTAACAGTTCTAAGGGCAGCTTCCAAGAAAGCCAGAAGTGTTCTTTCTTCCCAAACATCTCAGAAGACAAAAGGCCTGGAACAAGTGGTCCAGAGGGCCTGCCTGGGAAGGTTCTGTTCGTACTTATTAACAGTTTTACACCAACAAAGTAGTTATTTAATGGAAATCAAAGCTGGAACACCGAGAGGCTCATGGAGAACCAACTCCAGCGAGCATCCATCTTCTGCTGCCACCCCTTCAAAACAGGCAGGCAGCTGCCCTTGGCTAAATAGCTTTGAAGGTGTCCCTAGCCCCAGATCTCCCTTGGCTGTTAATTTTTATATTGCAGAGCTCAAAACAGTTGCATCACCAGCTGCCTTCCGGCCAAGAATGAAAAAGAAAGCTCCTACTGAATCCAGTGCTTCGGACTGCCATGGGACACTCAAGGCCACATAGGGACATGTCTGCAATGGCTAACATTTTAGTTTCAATATATGAAGAAATAGTCTTTCTCTCCTTCCCCTCAAGCCTCTGCTCGCAGAAGCCCAGAAGTCTTGAAATGTCAGGGGTCTTTTCACCTTGACGGTGGGCTGGAGGACTGCCCGGGCGTTGCATCACAGAAGCGGCCGCAGCATGCGTCAGCTGCCGCTCTGGCTGGACGGAGCAGGGCATGGCTGGGTAGACCATCTGCCGCCCTGGGGGATGCCGGGAGGCCAACACTCACCACGGCTGACACAGCTCTGCTCGTGTGCACTTGAGCATCAGGCTTGACCATGAAGCCAGGCACCCTCCTTCTGCAACTGAGCTGGTGCATTCCAGATTCTTTTATTTTACAACATGAAGTGATGATGCACAGTCTTTGAAAGGGAGAGTAAAAGTGTTTCCAAATGGCATCTGAGTGTGAGCCTGAATTCTATTAAAATAATAAAAGAAGATGCTCAATTCTTGTTCCTGGAAAAGGTCAAGCACGATGTCCTACCTAACAAACACTACGCTTTACCCAAAGATTTAGTTCAAGAGGCAAAATCTGAAAGGTAGACAACTATAGCTAGAACAATAAAAAATGGATCAGTAAGGAAACTGGGCGCTCCAGGCCAGTGGCTAGCCAGACCTCAGCTAGAGAGGTGGGTACACCTGCCAGAGGCTTTATAAAATAGATTCCCCAGGTGACCTGCAAGTTGGACCAGAGGAACCCTCTTCCCGGCAGCCAAGATGCTGGAGTGAGGACAGGACAGCATTCCCACACTCGGCTGATTTTTAGGAAATGCTATCTTGGTCTAATTGCCGTGATATGAAATGAGGAGACAGACCCTTGCTCTCACAGAGTGGACATCTCTTTTCCTAAAATTGGAAATGATGGATTTTGATGGTGACCCTAGAGCTGGAAAGTGCCTTCGAAAATTCACAGAGCAACAAACCAGCAGTCCCCTTGCCGTTCGGCTCCACTCTTGCCTTTAATTAGCAGGTAGTTCCCACTGCACTCAGGACCTCCACGCTTGCTGCTGTTTCTCTTGTTCAAGGAAACTCACCGTTGTTTTTCAGCCACACATTTGTGAGAAAGCTGGTTCCTGTCGGGGGACCGTCATTTTCATTAAAGGTCAAAGCCGGTGCTCAGGATATTAAGAACATCAAACTAACAAACTATGTTTCTTCTGGCTTCATCAACACTTTATTTTGATCCTAGGGTGTGGAGAGATGGACAACTGGGAGAAAGTGGCATCACTGGATGCCCTGCATTTGTTTAACTAGGGAGGGGAGGGAGAGAGGGAGACACAATGTGTTCCTGGGGTGACACATTATCACAGAGACTATATACCACTCACGCTGGACAAGTGTCCTCTCTCCACTCAACAGAGACATTGGTCATACGTAACTCACCGAACAGCATCCTGATACTTTATGCTAGCCTTGAAAAGAGCTTTAAAACTATCTGAACTTTTTTGTATGTTCCATTTAAAAGAGCACCTAAATGTTCTTGCAACAAACATGCAATCTGATCTCAAGGAAACTAACAGATGAGAAACATGAGTCCTTTAAGCTGTGGACACAGGTTCCCTAGGACAAAAATGAAAAAACTTAATAAAGATTTTCAAAAATAAACCCTTTAAAGCCCTCCCAACAAAGGAAGTGCAACTTCCCTTTCGCTACAATGGCAATCCTAACAACTCGCTTCAATCTTCAAGGAAGAGAAAAAGACATAGAATTTCCTGTTCAAAAAACTGTTTTATTCAGCTGCTGTATATAGCTGAGTATGTAATGGACACCCCAGCTGGTGTTTATGGGACGGCTAATACCGCAAATTCAGCAAATGCTGGGCAGGGTCAGCGTCACGGTTTTGGAAGACACCATTGTGCTCACACTCGGGGCGGAAGACACTGCAAACTGTTATCAGATGACAGTCTTCCAGCCAGTCTCCCACTTCTCGGGCTCTCCTACTTCACGACTTTTCAAAAAGCAGAGGAAACAAAACCACACACAATCCCACCGCCATCTGGCAGCTTCAGACCAGCAAGCACGAGATTTTGGCATGCACAGCACTGGCAGCCACAAAGACCGATACTCCTCTTTCTTTGTTGCTGTTTTAAAAGCAAAGCGAGAATGATAATACGGAAACACAAAAATACGGACATGCTCCCACTACGGGAAGATCGTATTAGGAGTAAACACATTCCGACAGGGATGCTTCCCTGTCTTCATTTCCGATGGTGTGGTGCCTGGCTGCACAGCCCTGCGAGGGTGTCACCTGGGAAACGCCGGCTGGCTCCCCGACATCTGCTACTATGAGCTCCCACTGCTGTGGTCTGCCTCCACCACGTGGGCGCAGAGAGAGGCTCGCGCCGGAGCCAGGCTTGAGTGACTCGAGGACGCCAACTCATGCCAGCAAAGCAGATGTGGCCTGATGTATAAGCCACATGTCGTATTCTTAGTTCACAAAATGTAACTGTCGGGTAGATAAGACGCTCACAACTAGCTAGATCAGGGCATTATCTCCCAGGCAGCCTTTCTGCAATGTTAGATAATTTAGAAGGTGGCCTGAAGGATATGGAATCAGAACTGTGTTTCGGGGGTCAGGGTAAGAGCATGCAACATCCGTCCTCACTCCAGATGGATGTCCCTATGCTGGGACCCCACAGAGCAAGGCCTTATGCCCCCTCTCACTGGTCTCTTGCTGGGCTCCTGCTGGGACCCGAGCTCCCTGCAACAAACATCTATCCTTAAAACCTCTAGTAACTTAGACTCAGCTTACATGCACGTGTTACTAGCCTAAGAACTAATGCAATGAAAACTTTTAAGTAGATGTTCTCAGGCACTCATTCCTCTTCCTATTGTCCTCCCGAATCATTCTCTTCCCCACACCTATTTTAGTAACTGTGTTCTCCTAACAGAATGCGAGGAAGGAAAGTAAGTGAGGAGGAATGACTGAACCTGACTGCTGCCCAGTCATCAACTGAGCCCAAGAGGAAGTTGCCAGAAGGCAAGGGCACTTTGGGCCACAAGGGCTGCCCACATGTCCTAAGGGCGAGCACGGGGAGCCAGAGGAACACAGTGGCCTCCCCTGCTCCATCCAGGTCATTGCCCAGCCCCACAGGACCAGTAAGGTCTGGTGTATTTCTGGTGTATTGCCACTGTGCTGTGTATGTTCTGGCTGCCAATGGCTGTTTGGTCACTGGGCCCTCATGTTCCTTCCCTCTGCCCTAGAACACAATTAGTGTCCTAATTCTTAACCATTAAGGTCTAGGCAAAAAGCTGTCTCCTTGTTTTTTAGAATGAGTTCTTCACAGACAAAGGCAGGGAAGGTAAATGAGTTTTGTGTCCTGGGTTACTTCTGATCAGGCTGTAACAGATGCCTGTAGTTTTGTGTGCGGAGTCCTGCCTGGTTTGAGATTCAAGGTCATCTAGGGAAAAAGCGTATCTAACTGCTAACCTAATAAAGAATATTCAGATCAATGTTTGGTTATTCTGCCTGCCTTTCAAATAAAAGTAGATATCTGAGTACCTACTATGTGCAAAGCATTATTAACAACAGGATAGTGATTCTTCTTCTGCATGAGCCATGCACAAAAGAAAAAAAAATGAGAACAAAACAAAGAATCAAGTCTTTTTATTTTAAGGCATGGGGCTGATACAGACCTCAAAAGTCCCCATAAGGTTGAACAGGGCTCATCATAATGTTCACAATATTCAGAACATATTTTTTCTGGAAGATAATTACTAACAATCTCAGGAAGCTTCAGGTCCCCTTACACGCTGTAAGAAAATCCCTCGCAGGAGCAGATCTGTCGCCATGACAACAGTCACTTGGCTGGGTATGAAGAAGGGTGAGGGCCCTACCGAATGTATTCTCCACAGTCAGCCCTGGGATTTTGTAAAGCCACTTTCTGAAGAACCTTCAACATCCAGGAGTTGTGGAATCTGAAAGCTGAAGGAGACCTTAGGGGTAACTCAGTTTAGCACGACACCAGAATTTCTTCATCATTCTGCCAAACAGTCATCTGGATGCAGTGGAAACATCTCCAAGGCCAGAACACTTGCTCCCCTCCATGCTGGGAGGAAGAAGGTAGGGAGCTTTCCTCAAGACTCCTTGGAGTGAGGTGAGCAGAGGTACAGGAAGGGAGGGGTGGGGGGGGGTTTATTTGAGTAATCTTTCCCTTTCCAAGCAGAAAGCTGTAAGCTTTGGCAATGCCTGCAATAAGCTCAATGAGCCTGAACAAAACAAAAACTGGATGGAAGGTAGCTTTTCCTGGTTTTCAATACAGAGCTGGCTTCCAATTCCAGCCATTCAATGCCACCTGGAAATTCATGGCTGTCACCACTACTCTACATGGACACAGCACCAGGGACCCTGTTGGTATTCTGTGAACTACGTGGGAGCCTGCACAGGAAAAACCACAACCATGTGCCCTGTGTCCCCATGGTATAGAAACAGTGCGTGTGCTGTGCACACATGTGCACAAACCCATGAGACAGACCACCAGCCCTTGACTCTTGACAGTCACCTCTCTCTGTAGAGCAGCACTGAAAACGACTCCTCGCAGGGCCCTTGTCTAGCAACTGTCATTTGAGACAAATGCACGTGGATTTTTGGGTAATTCACAAGGGAACACATTTGTGTAGATCAAGACTGGAAGAGAGGGCCAGGGAGAGCTGGGGGGTATTGCTGGGTGAGCAATTTGCATGACAAAAGTGGGCACAAGCCCCAGTGATGGAGAAGCCCACAGCTGGCCCATGTGTGATGCCACAAGGAGAGGCATGGCTCGCTCTCCACCCTTACAGGTCCAGCTGACCTGAACACACCACCTGTGTCTTCCGGCAACCTCTCTTTAAGTGAGGGTCCTCCATGGCAGGCACCTGGGACACTCTCCTGTGGGCCTACTTCCATTCTGTCCGTGGCAGAAGAGCCCAGAACCCGGGGCTCTTTCAGTTCGCCACGCCCCTCAGCTCACCACCCACTCGCCACTCCCCAGACAGCCTCTGCATCCCATCAGCATCTTTCCATCATCGCTCCGGGCTGATGGAGTGCTACCCGGGATCTTAAAGTGAGCTTAATGGCCCATTTCATATGAGAAAGAGAGTCCGAAATATTTAAAGAAAACAACCTGGTTATTTTGGACTCCAGTTTACTTAGTACCTTAATAAATAATCTCTACCATCCCAAAAGAAGACTTTGAAGAAATGAAAAGGATTTTCACATGACCTACGATGGTCCCCTGCTATCAGACACCCAAGCAGGCTTATGTGCAGAGAAGCGGATTTGACATGAAGATGGCACCTGTGGGCAGACACCTCTCTGGAACTTACACACACACCAGGGAGGGCACGGTGCCCTGTGGGCTCACAGAACTTCAAAGTGAGCTTTCCCACCATGGTTCCCAATCAGGAACCCAGCACTCAATTGGGGCAGAACCCGGCAAACAGTCTTAAGGTACTTAATCAGCCAGCTTACTAAAGTCTGAGGCAGGAATTAGCTCCTGCAAGAATTAGTATGGATTTGGTGAACATCCTACGGAGGTGACACGACACCACTCCAAACCAGCGGTGACAACTGGGGGAAGAAAGAAAGCACACAGAGCAGCTCCTGACCCCAGGGTAAAGAGTGGAAGAATGGGAGGAGTAGACACATTCCCATTACAGAAAAGAAACCGGGTTGTCCCCAACTGTGGGCTCAGTAGCTGCCATTTCCAGACGACTGTCCATGCCCACAGGAAATGGCACAGGCAGGCAGTCATTAGGTGAGAGTAACTGAAAAGACAAGCTTACAGTCCTTGAGACGCTGGTTTGGTTTAAGAGACAATTCCCCAGTTATCACAGAGCTGAAACTGACCTTTCAGGTAGAAATCTCGGCATCAGGGATTTTCTCTTCCGAAACAAGACAACAGGAAGACCAATGACATTTGAATGACTTCAAGTTTAAAGAATGTGTGTGTGAGAGAAAGAGAGACAGACAGATACGAGTGAACCTAAAGGCAGCAAAAGATTTGGTGGCCAGGAAATATAATAGTAGGTCACCAGATTAACACTGAATTGTATTCAGCCCACAAACAAACATTCACAAGTAGATTAATAACTGTTGTGTTAGAAAATGAGATAAAGCAAATCCAATTTTCTTATTTTTTAAGTTCAAAAGACTGAGACCCATGAAGTGAATTAAGTAAACAGAACAACCACTAAACAGCCAGGAATGTCTCACCCAACAAGCAGACAAAATCCTGCAGGCAGGCGACTGCTCCAAATTTCTATTCTCAAAAAGCAAGAGGCTGGGCGCGGTGGCTCATGCCTGTAATCCTAGCACTTTGGGAGGCCGAGGCGGGCGGATTGCTCGAGGTCAGGAGTTCGAAACCAGCCTGAGCAAGAGAGAGACCCCGTCTCTACTATAAATAGAAATAAATTAATTGGCCAACTAATATATATATAGAAAAAAGTAGCCAGGCATGGTGGCGCATGCCTGTAGTCCCAGCTACTCGGGAGGCTGAGGCAGCAGGATTGCTTGAGCCCAGGAGTTTGAGGTTACTGTGAGCTAGGCTGACACCACGGCACTCACTCTAGCCCAGGCAACAAAGCAAAAAAAATAAAAATAAAATAAAGAAAGAAAGAAAGCAGGGCACAATACTATTATTCCAAGAGGAGAGCTCTAGGGGATGTTTCTCAGGCCCTGGCAGGATGACCTGATTCCCGAATGCAAGAGATGGCATTGGTCACGCATCTACACCCGGGCCCTCGCTACACCATCTCCCAGTCCTCTCAGCAGCTCCATGAAGACCCTCTCACACACGAGGAGCTGCACTCAGAGAGCGGTACAATTTGCAGAGGGCAATTCAGCTGAGCAGGAGTGAACCACACAAGCTACGATTTGGGGTTCTAGAATTAGATATCCCTAGTCACTGTTCCAGCTCTCCCCCCGACACTGGTCTAACCGTGGGTGACATCCATCCTGAGTCTTAGCCTCCTCAGACCCAACAGTACCTCCTGAAGTACAAGAAGTGCCCCTTCCCAACCAGACAGACAGACAGCCCTACAACTGGTAATTCAGCAACTCAGGGGGAACTGCCAGGCCAGTGCCCTTCTCCTGGTCAGTGGCCTAGACGCTGTGGCAGCCGGGTCCCCACGCTTCGACCTCCAGGGTTCTCCCAGCCTCTCCTCAGTGTCACTCTTCCCTTGCTACCATCAGAAGTGATAGCCCAAAGATCCTCATGGCTCTGGGCCACATCTGCCACCAACCAAGCCCAGAGTGACCCTTTTGTGTTTCCAAATTCAGGGCACAGATAAACCAGGCCAAGAACCAACAAATGGGCCATGAACTTGCAAATGATCTGCCATGATGTCAAAGGGGCTGCGAGATCCTAGGCTTCTGCATGCAACAGGTAAGAGTCTACGGCAACGAACTGCAACGCAGAGCCCCAGGCCTGTTTGCATCCATTTGCTGGGAAGCTGCTGGAAGCGCCAGTAAGAGCACTGGCTCAGGCATCTTCTCATTCTGTTGCTGTTGTCAAGTGTGCCTGTTTCAGGCAGTAGAAACACCCAATCACTTTATTACCTGAGCTCGGCCCACCAACATGCTTCAGGATGTCCTGACATCCTGTCTGTGGCCGCATGACGTGACTCAACCCCCGCATGTCGGTGCTGGGCATGGCCCATGCAGAAACAACACCATCGGTGGTCACGCAGGAGAGTGAGATGCGTAGGCAAATGGGCACCCTACACTGTCACGGGGATTACAACAGAGCAGGAACACAAACAAAGAGGGAAGGGCAGGATCCCCCGGGGCTCCCCGATATCCTCTAACATCACCACTTTCTGACTCTGAAGAGATTTCTGTTGCTACAGCTTAGAACTTGAGTGATGTTCTCAAGGACAGAGCTAAGCCTTTCTCAATTCAGCCCTTGAGCAAGGCGCTTAGCTGTTGAAATCTTGATTGCTTTTTCATTTCAGATTTGGAGCTCCTTTATAAAAACAGGGATTGATTAATACACATTCAGATTAACCAGGCTTTCATCTAGGGACTAGCATTTCATCCGACCTCTTGGCCTGCCACAAATCCTCCTGGTTTTCCAATCAGGATTACGCAAGTAGCACACTAACAGCTGGAAATGCTTTCTGGTCAGAGCGTCTACCTCTACCACACATGCATGCGTGTGTCAGGCTTCAAGTTCATGCCTGATGTTCTTCCCAGAAGTCATTCCCAGAATACCAGTGGCAAGAAAATGATTTGCAGGGAGGCCGGGTGTCGCTTTCTCTGCTGTCCAATGAAGGAAACAAGGAGCTGCCTGTGTGTGTGTGTGTGTGTGGGGGGGGGTTCCCTGCCTCTTGCTTCTATTTCCAGGAGATCAAGAACCCACCCAAGAGCCAGCAGGACCCCCCTGGAGGTTTCCCCTCCAGGCCACAAGCAGACATTCAGGGCCAAAGCCATTAACTCCTTTAACCCGTGTACCTTCATTTTCCTGCCAATGATAAAAAACAAAACACTCAGTTCTTCCACTGCTTATGAGAGAACCACAAGAGCTGGGAGAGTTCTTGAAAATTCATCTGGTGCTGCAGAAGGGATCTCGCCTAAACCAGAGACTTTCAAAAGAGGAATTCTTAAAGCGGCAAAGCCTGATTTTGATTTGAGGTGTTTCAAATCAAAGGACAAGAGGGGAGTGCAGGAGCGCTCTGCACACTGCCAGTTCCCACAAGCCCCTGGTCCCCCTCCCTGACCATGCCACCCAAAATCACAGCAGATCCAGAGTTCAGTGACCTCAGAGATCTAAGACAGTCACTTGGCAAAACTGACCGCCATGGTTTACGTTCCTCACTTGGGGCAGCAACCTTGCGCCAGGCAACGCGTATGCTCTATTTCTAATATCCCTGACAGCTCCATGCGATGGGCACGAATATTCCCATTGCAGATGAGGACAGTGAGGCCCAGAGACTGCAGTGCTTCTCAGAGGTGGCCTGGCGCTTTGGCCCTCATCTCACTTTATTTCTGGGAAGGGGACTCTTTATGTGGGCTATGCACGTTTTCTCAGTCCTGTGTGAAGAATGATGTAAGAGTATTCCTTCCAGTTAGTATTCTAGAATATCCTCAAGCTGCCTTTGTGCAGAGAGGATAAGTAACCCGCCCTGGGTCACACAGCTAACATGCAAAGGAGTGGAACTTCGGACCTCGTTGCATGCTTCCAAAGCCCATGCACCTTCTACCAGCCCCCACGGCCTCTCTGACCTAAATCCCGTAGGCTGCTGCCCGGGCCCGGCCACTTTACCCAGGCATCAGTGGAAGCTGAAGAAAACTGCCCACCATCCCCTGTACCAATTTTTCCCCAGCAAGTGGACAGATACCCCAAACACACTCTTCTGTTTCACAACATTCCTGGCCTCCATTCATGGCAAGAGCAAGCAACCATTGCATCGTTTCACACAATCACAAGACGGATTTCCAAAGATGACATCACCAGGGCAGGGTGTGTGTACCAGTTTTTCATATTTAATCCCCAGTTGACGAAACTAAAGCTCGGGCAGCTGGCGGAGCGGACTGGGTGACCTGCTGTGGAAGCTACCCTTGCTTTTTACACACTACGGCCAGGGCGAAGGACAGCAGAGGAACGGGAGCACAAGGGCACTGCTTTCAATCCACAGGGACACCAAGGGGGAGGCTGCCTACGTGTGCCTTCTCCACACGGGCTCCGCGATGACCGTAAGGCAGCTGCCCCCTTACTTACGACGAGACAAACACTAGACAAGAAGAAGCGCCTTTCCCAGACACACGGGGAAAAAAGGAGGTGAAAACAAATATATAAAGTATCCATTAACACGCAGGCTTAAATACAGTTCTAAAGAACAAGGGAGAACAGATGCGAAACAACCTCAGACTTGGTGACTTTCGCACATCCTCAGCACGGGCTCACAATAACAGAATAACATTTTAGGATATGATGGCTGGAAGATCTAAGGATTAAGTGCTTTGCTCCTGATGACTTGGACAGATGTTTACTAAGTTTGCCTTTCTAAAATTTTCTCGTAGGTGGTTAACGGAAGGTAATGAATATTCATGCAGGGAGGATTTCACCTGAATTTCACGGAGTTGACGTCTATTAAAGTTAACAGACAAAAAGGCAGAGCTGTGAATGTTCTTTTAAACTGGCATCTCAGAGTCTTCCCAGGAAACAAAATCATCACAAGCTGCCAACACACGCGCTCCAGGTGACAGGCATCCTGGCAGCTCCCGAATGTCTGTTCCTGCGGCTGCTCGCCTCTCGGCTCCTGGACACGCCGTTCCCGCCACAGCCGCGGTGGCTGCCCTTCTCGCGGGCTCCTCTGCACCTCCGAGACCTCACCTGGGCATCACCCAGATTGAGCAGCACTCTGCCTCCAAGGGAGCCTCCTCTCTATCCGACCCAGACCTCTGTGCCCCACCACATTGTCACACTGTCCTGCCATCGTCTCTTTATTTTCTGTCTCCTCCACCAAGACTAAGCTGCCTGTGGGTGGAGCTCCCATTAGATGCCCAGTGCCTGGCATGGAGCAGCACTGCAAAAATATTTGCTGAATGACGTTAAAAGGGAAGGGTGGCTTATGCCTGTAATCTCAGCGACTTGGGAGGCCAAGGCAGGAGGATCGCCTGAGGCCAGGAGTTTGAGATCAGCCTGGGCAATACAGTGAGAACCTATCTCTATAAAAAAAATAAAAATAAAAAAAAAATAAAATTAGTGGGGCATGGTGGCACACGTGTAAAGCCCCAGCTACTTGGGAGGCTGAGGTGGGAGAATCACTTGAGTCCAGGAGTCTGAGGCTGCAGTGAGCTAAGATCTTGCCACTGAACTCCAGCCAAGGCAACAGAGACCCTATGTCTTAAAAAGAAAAAAAGGGGTTGGGGGTGGGCGGGAGGAACAAATCGCTGGGAAATACAGGAGCCAGGAGGTGTCATTAAAACCAATGGGAACATAAATTTGCACAGAGTAGCTATGGATTATCTTTTCAGACGTATAAAAAAAAAAAGTGTTTTTGAAATCTCTAGCTGACTGGGGATGAGTGCCATGGAATTCAGACTCCTGGAAGGGCTCCTAGGTCATGTGGCCCAACATCTGCATAACGCAGGAAACATGTGCCTCTTCTGTGCGGAGTCAAACACATTGCTGACACTTGGTCATCCCGGCAGATGCATCTCCCTTAAGGGCCATCGGCTGCAGGACCGATTTTCAGCCAGAGAATAACACGACACAAATTACAGCAGAACTTTCTTTCTGTCCCGCTGCTTCAACTTTCTCTGGTTCATCATCTTCAACAGATGCAAAGAAACTTACGAGTTAGGGCTTCATACCCAAAGTTGGGCATTTTTGTACTCGGGAAAATGAAACACAGCCGTATTCTAAAAGGAATAGCTTTTGCTCCTCCCTCTAGAAAATCTACGGCATTTGTGGATGGCATTGGACTGACTCTGTCACTCCCTAGCAAGGTCACGGCATGCAGTGGATGCTCAAAATATTTCACGGTTGGTCTGTTAGCAACATAAGCCCTGTGTCAGCCACACACCCGCACTTTTGAGGGCCTCAATTCCAGCCTCCTGAAATTCCCGTCAAATGGTACAAAGAGGAACACAGGCCGGAGTCACCTAAAAACCTAATTAAGTCAGTCTAATAAAGCTAAGACCCGACCATAGCCAAGGACAGATATTACCGTGGCAAGAGGTGCTTGCTGCCTTGTTAACCCAGAAATAACGCTAAGGGGAGGAAAAAGAGCCATGAGAATTTTAAAACACCTTTCTTCTTCTTGCATGAAAAATTAAATTAAATTAAAAAGCAGAACAATGGAATTTCAATGCCTCACCAAGCTCTGATAGAGTAAAGGAAACAGTATCCCAAATGACTGGACAGGGAATACAATTTCTTCTATTGAACAGGGCTGTCTAGGTCAGAGGCCATCCTCACCCACATTCCAGCCCTTCCCGGCATCCCTCTGGAGAATCAAGACCAGGGAAGGCCAGAAAAAAAAAAAAAGCATAGCTGTCCTGATCCCCTGGAATCCCTTCATTGATAAAGGCAACTTCTAACAACTTATCTTCCTTCCCAGGTATCCCTTTCTTCCCCATTCACCCACCCAAACCCACAAAGGAAAGAAAACAATGACGCCACTGCAATCGCCATGACTCTGACCTTTAGTTTAAACAGGGATCTATTTTTTAAGGGCCAGATAAAAAGGCAGGTGATTAGTTTTCAACATGAGTCACAATATCCCCACAGTGAAATAATTCAATTAAATATTTAATGGCCTTCGGTTTTGTTCAAGGCACTGTTCATGACAGCCTTGTTAGCCCCGGCCAGGGGGTCAGGAGGGGAGTAGAAGCGGCCAGGCCCCTGGGAGGGGCCAGGATTCCCTAAGCAGGGATGGGAAAGCCAAGACCAGGGCCAGAGGAACTGCTATCCCAGCATTATGGCACTATCCCTCAATCACACGAAAACAGAGGCCTTGACCTCTTGGTAGACGAGTTCTACCACTCTTCCCAGAGAAATCCTTCTCAACCCACGGAGGGTCAGAAAACTTCAACCAGAAAAGTGCGATCTGCACATCTGAACTGTGTGTTTCAGCTTTGGGATCAGTTTTGCTTCTCTCAGGTGATGGGCCACCATGAGCTGCTTCACTCTCAGTTAAGAAGACCCTCCCTGATGTAAAGAAAATGTTGTGTGTGTGATATATGTGTGCATGTACATGTGTGTGTGTATAGATTATGTGTGTGTATGAAAAAGATCCTGCCATTTACCATACAGCATGGATAAACCTGGAGGTTAGTATGCTAAGTGAAATAAACCAGACACAAAACCACAAAAACTGCATGATCTTATTTATACGTGGAATATTAAAAAAAAAAGTTGAATACATAGAAAATAACGGGGTGTTGGGGGAAGGGTGGAAGAGGAAAAAGAAAGGTGTAGGTCAAAGGATACAAAGTTACAGATTTATAAGATGACCAAGTCTGGAGATTTAACTGTACAACTGTGAGGACTTCTATAATATTGTATTGGGGATTTTTGTAAGAGAGTAGATTTCAGGAGCTTTTGCCATCCAAAAAAAAAAGGCAACTGTGAGTTGACAGATATGTTAATTTGCTTGACTATAGTAACCATTCCACTATGTATATAAAATTGCATGTTGCACACCTTAAATATATACAATTAAAAAAAAAAGATGACCCTCCCTGACTCGACTTGTCCAACAGAGGGTCAGAGTACAGATGGCCCCACCCCTGCATAAGAGTAAACAATTCAACCCACTGGCCTTTGTCCATCCTGTCTGGAGGGCAAGTCACAGGGATTAGACGAAGTATTCAAGTGACATCTAATCCAAAGGATTGTTTCATCTGAGGGACTTCAATAAGAAAAGGTTCCCCACACTCCTTGCTCTGGCTGGTTGAGCAGTTTACCCTATTGAAAATCTTTAACATTGACTGTATTTGTTGTCATTCGAACTTGCAGAAAGGTTTATCCTTCTTACAAAGGCCACACGCAATTAAACTGCACGTATTTGTGTTCATATGCACATATTAAACTGGCACATTTCCCTAGACATGTTCCATTAAGGTCTGGATCAATTACCTTTGTGAGCAGCAACCTGGGAAGGCTAAAATTATTGGAAAACATGGGTAGGCTCAATTTTGTGAATGCCACATTTTCTCTTCACCAAACATAAATAAATCTGGCATCCAAGATAGTTTGGTGCCCAGATCCTCCCCGAAAACCACTTATCTGCACAATGAACATTTGTTGACTTCATAAATTGGCCCAAAAGAATGAAATTTACAAAATTAACCGCCCAGTCTAAGCATTTGGCTTTAAAAAAAAAAAAAAAGCACCTAAAACACTGAAGCACTTTCTAAAATTCGCTGTTACCTGCCCCTTCCTGGGAAGATAAGGACATTGCTTCCTCTCTTCTTGCCAGCCCATCCAAGCCACAGATCCGTTGACGGATCCGTGCCGGGAGGAGAGAGCCTTCCCTGCAATCCCCATTTCACTCGTGCACATACTCAAGAAGGCCTGATGCTGTGCAAAGACCTGGAGAGGATAGAAGAAGAAGAGGACAGCCCCTGCCCTCAGTGAGGGGACCCTAGTGTGGGAGAGGAAGCAGCAGACACACACTATTTATTTTATGCTATCAAAGAGCTCTAAGCCAATGGCACAGTGTCCAGATAGCAAGTACACATCTTCTTTTTGAGCAGGGCAGGGACATTTTCAGAAGATTCTCAGCCCAGGTTGTAAAAGGAGAGATGATGGGAGGCCTGGACCAGACGTTCAGAGAGCTGGTGACCAAAAGTGGTCTAGACTCAGGCATCGATATGAGAAAAAGGAGAGGAAGGGATGGTGGAGGGGAACCACCGGGGGTAATACCCACTCAGCTTGACAGCTGGAGAGTGATGAAAGAGGCAGGGCATGGGATCCAAGCGAAGTCTGACATTTTCAGGCCAGCTAGCCTGCACCTGGGAGTCCCGCTAACAGATATGGAAATCGGGAGAAGGCAGTTTGGTTTGGCTGAGTCTCAGGTGCCACGGGCACGGCCAGATATGCCCGCACTGCGCCAGCCATGTTTGGATGGTGCTGAAATAAATGTGTGTCCAGATGAATAGAGACCAACCAGCAGACAGTTGGAAACAGGAGCCTGAAGCTGCAAGAGGTGGATTTGCCCAGAGCAGGGAGGTGTGAGCACAGGGATGAATGAGGCCTACACACAGAGCTGTTTGCCACCCTCCACATCACAATGGCAGATGTCTGGCAAATGCCTGGCAATTTCCTGACACTCATTGTACTTGTTTCATAGATAAATGCTCTCGACGACATGCCCACATTTCCCCAGCTACAGACTTCGGCGGCTATAATACAGCACGTGCCACAAATCTGTCAGGGCTTGGGTGTGTGGATTTCAGATCCAAAAATGCAAATCTTCCCTTTTCAGGGAAATGGTTTTCTGGGGAGGGTTCTGGGCTTGGGAGCCAGAAAGGAGAAGGCATTGTGCGAATGGTTGTCATCCTCGTCTGGTCTGTCAGTATCAGACTCATGTCCTGGCTCTGCCTCTCTCTAGTTACGTGACCCTGGAGAGGACACCTGATCTCTCTGAGCACTGGTATGCTCCTCTGTGGAGTGGAACTCTGTACCTGCTCTGTAAGATCCTTGTAAGAAGAATCTGAAATAAATGACAGGAGAATATGCTATTAAAATGTAAAGCCCTCCACGGGGCAAGGGTTTCTTGGCAAGTAGCTGGATCCTTCTAAATCTATGCATTGAACCTATCAGAACAATTCTGACTCATTCTTAAAGGCAGAGCTACAGTCCGGAGAAATGAGTGCATGGTTGAGGTTCTGTAAGGATCACAAAAGCTGAGACTTCAGACAGACCAGCACTTTGGGACACAGACTTTTCAGTTCTCCAACACAGGCGGCTTTCATGGCCAAGTTCAGCTGGTGTAGCCCATCTGCTGGCGGGGCAACTCTACCCCCGCAGCAGCCCAGTGCTGGCTCTGAGAGAGGAGGCCAGTTAAGGCACCCCACACACAAATGCTACAGCTTTGATAACAGTGTGAAAGGGGCTCAAATGCTCCAGCTGCAAGTGTGGCTATGCTGCCTTCTTTAAATGCATCCAGCTCCTTTCACTTTTTAATGAACAGACTCCCAGGCACTGCTGCAAAACAGGAAAGCTACACATCCATTTTCATGAGCAAACCACATACACAACAGTGTTTTCATGCAAGAAATCCAGACGTCAGGATTATATCCATGCAGTGTTCTCTGCCTCGCCTCCCTGTTGGCTCCAGGGTCAATTTCCTGTAGTCCATGACTTTAGCTCAAGCCTAATGAGCATCTACTGTATGCAGCAGGACACTGTGCAGTCTGATGAAGACTGAAAGGGAGAGGCTACAATTCTAACCCAAAGAGAACTCTAGAGCCAGGTCTTTTAACCTGGTTGGAAAGGATGGTGATGATGAGAATGAACAAAGGGACAAGAAAAAGGCAAGGGCTATGGGACAGGAAGTGGCAGGTATGCAGGTCTTCCAGGACTGGCATGATTTCTCACTTCACTGAGGCAGTCTAATGTTTCACCAATTCTTTTCTTGGGAAGATTCTATTAATACACACACAGCACTGGGCTGGTCCAGCCACTGATAGCTTTTCTGCCAGTCTGCGTGAACTAGAAAACGATCCTATAGTCAAGGGAGCCCCAAGTCAAAAGGACTTTGAGAAGCATTAAGTCCAGCATTAATCTCAGCCACAGGGTGAAAGAGTAGGGGACGGAGTGGAGATCTAGTGAGGCTCCATTCAATAAAGCAGTTTGCCAGGAGGCATTCAACCTTCCCTTGGAAGGAGGTAATGAGATGTACCTGGTCAAGGGAATGGGCTGGTTGGAAATGATCAAGGTGCAGCAAGGACAGACAGAGCAGAAGGCCCCTGCAAGTTCTTGCTGGGACTCCTGGTCACAGGCTTCTTCCTCTGGGCGTCACCCCGGCCTCTGCTACAGCAGAGGGAGAGAAAGGCAGCAAGGGTTACATCTCCACGGCGACGGGCACAGGGTCTGATACACGCGGCCTGAGCGCTTGGAAGGTCTCCCGGCAGCTCGCAGTCACCGCAGCAGATGAGTCAGCAGTCGCTCCAGCCCGGCCCAGCCGGCACGCGGGGGCTGGACACGAGCCTGTCACGCGACATCACTTCAATCCTTGAGTCCTTCACACGCTCCCATCCCCCGGGCAGTACCTGTGTGGCCCTCTTCAAAGTCTGCACTGAGAAAGCCTTCCAGGGCCTCCAGAGGCTGCCACCAAGGCCTTAAAAGAGAAACTGAGGCTGTGCTTGTCCTCTCCTGCAACCCGGTGCCTCTGGCCTCTGACCCCCATGTCTTCAGGGCACTCCGAGCTGTCTGAAGACCTGGAATCGTCTTACGCTATTTAAAGCTGGTCCAGTTAAGTTATTTAGTTGATACTCAAAGGATGACGGGTAGCTATCGGTGAGAAATTGGGGCATCATTGTTATAGTAGCTAACACTTACTGAGCACCACTGCATACATTAAGCATCACTATTTCACCTTGTTTACAGCCCACCAGGGCAGGCATCTCTACCGTACAGAGGAGACTGAGGAGCAAGGAGGTTCAGTCACTGATCCAAGGTCACAAAAGGAGACTGTTGGGGCTAGGATTCACACCAGGACTGTCAGATCCCTAAGCCCTGTTCTCGGCTCTTCTTCCACAACACGGCGCCAGAGCCAAGGAGGCAGAGATGACATCAGACGAGTGCAGAGGAAGGAGCTGGGGAGGGCAGGATGGGATCAGAGGCTGAGCAGCCCGGTGAGACTGGGTGTATGGGGGTGCCCCCCAGGGACCATCAAGTGGGGGTGATGCAAGAAAAGGAAGCTCAGGTAGGAGGGTGAAAGGCTCAGGGGCCAGCCTGAGGTATCTGAGCTTCTGTAAACCATAGAGAGCCCAGAGAAGAGACAGACGGAAGCAATGGGAGCTGTGCTTTAGAAGAAAACTATGGCATCACTATTTCCTGTAAGAACTCCTTAGAGATAGAAAACTAGCCACAATGCAAAATACAGAGCAGGTCACTCACAGGAACAGATGCCAAAAGCGTGCAGCAGAGGGTGCCTCCCATCCCAGGCTGCGGGTCTCCGCTCCAAGACATCAGCCACCAGGTCTTCTCACCCCCAGCTCACATGCCCCAGGACACAGCACCAATCGCCTCTTCCAATTAAACCACAATCACAGGATGCTAAATCCAAACACACAAACCAGCAGCAGGATTGCTACCCAGGCGGGGGCTGGCATTTATGACCCTTATTAGTAGGAAGGCTCCATCTCCTGCTCCCCACAGCTCCCCCAGGGAACCTAGAGCCCTCAGAGCCCCCCATGGCAGGTGCTCCAGGAAAGGGCAGGAGACGATGACAGCAGGACCTGGGGAAGCCAGGGCTTGCTCATCTTCAAGCCCGCTGTCCTCTAGGACGCAGCTTTTGGTACCAAAGTACCAACCCCAATGGGGAAGTTCCCCATTAAAGACAGCAATTTACCTGACACCCACCCAAGCTATAGGCATTTTATCAGCCAAGTAATAACTTCCACTGATTGAGTGCCTACGATGAGCCAGAAACTGCACGATGCCATGTAATCCTCACATCAACCCTTTGAGGCATCTTTCATTACCTACTCATCTTAAAGATGGGGAAGCTGAGGCTAAGAGAAATCTGCTAGAGGTGGGTAGACCTAGTGCTTAAACCCAGGTGGTGTCCAGCTGGAAATCCTCCCTTTCCACTGTAACAACTCCTGAAAGGAACATGCACACATTTTGTATAATCCTAAACTCTCTACAGGGTAGTTTTATTTACCAAGAGGGTCCTCGGGGCAAGAAGGGAAATGAGCTAATTATAGGAGCTCACATGTGCTAAGCACACAGGGGCCAGGCCTAGGCCTAAGCTCTGTACACATGTTAATTCATTTTCATTCTTTCAACAACTCTGTAAGTACTGTTATCATCCCCATTTTACAGATGAGGAAACTGAGGCTCCAGGAGGTTAAGTCACTTAAAGCTACACAGATAAGAAATCCTAGAGCTGGCCACTTACCTCTCAGACTACCTGACTCTGAAGCCCAAGATCTGAGCACTGAACTACACTACGGCTGCATTTTGTATGAGCCCCTCCCTAAGACAGACCCAGAGCATAAGCTCTGGCGTCGCCAGCCACTGGGATAGACACGTGCCTCAAACCGAAGTGGCCTCCTGTCCTGCTGGAGGTTGGGCAGGCATTGTTTGCATCCTAAGACACAGCGGGGCACAGCCCTGGCCTCAGCCTGCCTGAAGGGAGGGTCCTTTTCTCCCAGACACCTGACAGCAAGGCCTCCACCTGCACCCTGGCAGGACAAGAGACTTTCCCAGAGTGAATCATCCGAATAACTAATCTTCATCATTTTCATTGTGATCTTTTAAAAACATACTACACACATTATGCCTCCTTTAAATAGAGCCTACGGCCCAGTGGCTGCTGATTCACTCTTCAAAGAACTGAGTTGCCGAGGACAGATGTGGGGAGGCCAAGCTAACTGCATCAGCCCCTGCTTGCTTGGTCCTGTCTGAGTCTTGCCTGAAATACTTCATCTGCTCCATGGAGTATAATTCCTCTTTTACAAGTACTTAAAACTGCTAGATCAAAGGCATTTAATAAACATGATCAGGGAGAGGACACCTTCCTCCATCTCCCCTGGAAGAGGTCACCTTCAGAAGGGACCTGTTTCCTCCCTAAGCCCAGAGAGGCTGTGGACCCCGAAGGCCCCAGTCTAAGCCCACCAACGCCATCGAGTTAAATGGGGAGCTGCCACTCCCTGTGGCAAGCCATCCATCAACACATTCACACACAGACAAGTGGCCCAGGATACACAGGTGACTGTCGGCCACCTGGGGATAGAGGAGATGTGGGTCAGAACAGGAGCAAAGGGAAGGAACAGAAAGAAGAGGAGGAGAAGGCATGGGGGGGAGAGGGAGAAGGGAGAGAGAAGAGGACCAGAAAGGGCACTGGCAATTTTTGTGTCTTGACAGACACAGATTTCACATTTATCATCTCAGTTCTCATTGCAATTCTAAGGAAGGAAAGGACAGACAATAATTGATCTCCTTGGTTTGGAAATATGGGAAATGAAGAGTCCAAAAAAGTAAGCCAAGTAATGCCAGGTGGTGTAGACACTTGCAGCTCAGTGGAACCCACGTACCAGCAGCAAGACCTGGGAGCCCCGCCCCAGCCCTACTGCGTTACCACGGGCATTTTTAACAAGACCCCGGGCCACCTGTGGGCATGTGAAAGTTTGAGACACACCAGTCTGGAGCGTGGACTTCAAAGTAAAAAATTTGGGTTCCAGCACCAGCCACACTCCTTACTGTCCATGTGATCTGGGGCAAGCTATGTAGCCCCAACCTGCCTGAGTCGTCTCATCTATAAAGTGGTACCTACCTACAAGGTGGTTGTAAGAAATGAACAAAATAATGCCAATAAGGCACGCACTTCACACGCACACACACATCAGTCTGCTTTGCTATCAACACCCGAAGCTCAGAACCTAAGTCGCCAGACCCCACCTCTATCTACTTTCATCATTCCAGAAACCTTTAGTTGGCCAGTGTTCCACAACCTGCTTGGTGTGTTGCAATGCTGTGCCACCTACCAGTGTGTTCTTAAATACACATTTTAACACAGCATCATCGCTGAGATAAAGCTACCAATCAGGCTTGGAGCCAGAGGTACACTTGTATAAGAAAAGTAATGACTAATGGTGGCACTTAAACATTTCATCAGCTAGCACCCCAAGGCTTCACCCTTAAGCCTAAAACAAACACACACACACACACACACACACACACACACACAGCACCGAGGTCAAAGGCAAGGAATAAGCTGCTATCAGAAGCCAAGGGACAGGGACAGGCCAGCTCTCTGGGCTCAGATTGCAGGCAAGCTGCCACAGCTGGGTGCCCCTGAGGACAGCACAGACCAAAGGTCACTACCTTGCCCCAAGAACTGCCCTAATGACACAAGTGTCCTTTACTTTCAGAGCCAGCAAACAAAGCAATCTGATTTCACAACAGGTGTGCCCTTCCGGACTCTGAAGAGCACGTACGCGTGCCAGGTGAAGGCAGGCTCTACATGCTAGGGTCCCATCACCTCTGCACGGTCAGACCCTGTCCTGGCCAGCAGGCCATCAGACTCCTCATAACTTTGCTTTTCCTCTGTGCTCCTGGGCTTGGTTGGTGGCCTCACTATGCACCTGGCCTCAAGTCCTGGTCAACTCCTCCTTGTCCCAAGTCTGAACATCTCTAAGGCTGGAATATCTCTGACCCTACACCATCTACTTCACTCCCAAAGCCACCATTCAGGTTCTTACTATGAAAGCCCTCAGCCTGCCAGCTTCTGTGTCTCCACAGCTCAAACCACTTTCAGCACCGCTGCTTAGCCAACCTCCCACAGTGGAGCTGATCCCATCGTGCCCTTGGGTGGCTGCTCACTGAATAAACCTACAGTCCTCCAAACGCAGGCACAGCAAAGCTACGGCTCCCACGATGCCTGTCCACCCACTCTGATTTCCTGTTGTAGCCGCTGGAATAACAGATTTGAGATCTGGGGTTCGCTGGTGGTGCTTGTCATCTGGTTTGCTTTTTAACAGAAAGCAAAGAGAACAGGGAGAAAAGGTAAGGAGCAAATCTCTCAATCCTGCCTTTTATTAACACATCCACAACCACCAAGTTCAGTGAAAAATTAGATTTTGCTACAAACTAGAAATTTCTCCAACCAAAGGGCTGCTGTCATCTTAGGCATCAGTGCCCCAGTAATCCTATTATTGGTCAAAACCTTTTGGAAACTCATATTTAAGAACGGCATTCAGAATCAGGTTTCTAAGTAACTAAGGAAAGGAGTCCCTCCACTTCACAAACTTTCCTTCTGATCATAAACACCACTGGATGGTTCTGTCGCTCACCTTGGCCCCAGGACTTGGCTCTGGCTCCTGTTTCTAAAGGGAAAAATTAGGTCCATTCTCAGTGGGTAAAAATCTACCACAATACATGGTTTTTAAGATAAGGTCTGTTGATTCTAATTCAATAGTGCCTAAATTTCTGAAGGTGGTTCTAGAAAAGGCTTCCCCAAAATGGCACACTATGGGGATAGGTGGACTTAGCCTCCAAAGGCAATTAATATTAATACCATTACTTCTCTCATACTCCAAGCTGTGATCCAGATCCACATTTATGCATGGAAGTATAAACTCATCAAAACAACAAATAGCAATGACCTTCTCTAGGTAGCTTCCTTTGAGACAGTAATAAAGATAGCATCTAGACCAGTCGTTATTTAAAATGAGAAATACAAAAAGTCCTAATTCCCGTGTGTTCTTCATGCTTCCCCCTTCTTCAATCTCTCAATTCATACTGTATAAATATTTATAAAAATGATTAAATCTTGATCTGTCGCCAAGGATATACCCCTCACCTAAGGGGTTAAGTAGGGAAAATAAAAGGTATTGGTCTCATTTTTGTGATCAGTTGATTACAGCAGGGAACCTTCAGATTTCCTTGTTCTAAAATCTTTTTTCCCTCTAGTTGCTTTAAGAAAAGAAAAAAAAAAAAAGCCTACCATATGTACGGGCCATGCCCACGGCATTCAGTGTGGTCCCTGGGTCAGTAGCCTCTGGATTACCTGGGAGTGTGACAGAAATGCAGCCTCCCGGGCCCATCTGTGCCAAACCTGCTGAATCAGAACCTGCACTTGACAGGATCTCAAGTGTTTCCATGCACCTAAGCATTTGAGAAGTGCTAGTCTATGATGTAACTTAGAAAGAGAGCAAATGATTTAAAAAAAAAAAAAACAAAAAAACTAGTCTTAATGAACTTTTTGTTTTGTACAATAAACTGTCCTCTGACTCTTTCCTTATCTACACAAAGAGATAACTGTATCCTCTCCCCAGGTTTTTGGAAGAGTTAATGCTGAATGCTTAGCTCGTGGCCTGGAACATTAAAGGTGCTCAAACTTCCATCTATTTATCCTCCAAACATCACCTCCTTTCTCCTTCTTTCTTCCTATAAGTAAACTTCACTTTGGGGGTTGGAAAAGGTAAGAGAAGACTAAGAACAGCATTTGAGAGAAAAGGAAGAAAGAGACAAATAGAGAGAATAAGAGTGAAAGGACAGAGGTGACTCTAGCTCACCTTGGAAAATGCACTGTTAAGGTGAGCAGTATGTACACAGAGAGGATCTGGTCATGGTCCACCTTTCAGACAGGGGGTTCAACATTTAGTTCTAAAAATGTAGATTTGGTCAACTAAGTTTGCGAAGACTTACGACTTCTTTGCCACTAAGCCCAGCTGCAATTTTATACGTGAAAGAGAAGTTTAGTGTGGCTTGACACATCCCAGGCAAATGCCTGAACACCTCTATTCCTACAAAATCTCCCACGCCTCCCCATCCGGAGTATAGAAAGTCCTTATCATGGTTGGTCTATTCTAATTAGCAAGCTTTCGCGCTATCTCCCATGTGCCATGCTGAGTTGCTTGAGGCTAAGGAGAGGGGCTTGACCATCTTTAGACTCTCCATAGCACTGCAAGATCTAGCAGACAATGGGTGCTCAATCACCTCTGTTGCCTGAATGTCTAGAATTGTTATCATCTCTAATGCGACTGCCCTGTTTGTAGATGGAAGCGACTTATTTTATGGCTCCCTGATTTCTAATTTCATTGGACTGCTACCATGCCTTCCTTCTGGTTGTTAAACAGAACAATGAGAAAGGTTACCTGTCTCAGTATTTTCACCCAGGAAAAATAAAACGCCCTAGTTACATAAACCAAGCATCCGAATGAGTCCCTGAGGAAGGTCGTGAACACTCAGCTCTAACATTAAAAGACACGGAGGTAGGAAAGGCGACAGATTCAAACTAGAGGGTCTGTTTTAACGTCATCATTAGACCAGGAGCACAAAGTCCAAAGGGCCCAGCCCTCGGCCTTGGGTGCAGGTTCTTGTGGGGCAACTTCGGCTCAGCTACTGCCAGAATTCTCTCTCTTTCTTAACATGTTTGAGAATCTGAATACCAGGAAAATGTAACAAAGGCCATTAACTGAGACAGCTTACCTCCCAAAAGTTTTCCAAAGGCCAGAAAACATGACATGATCATTCTGACAGCTGTGAAAAATGAGGCTTTAACTGCCCGAGAGCCTCTCTGTCCGTTTCGCTATGATCACTGAGGCCTCGTGTTCCTGCTCAGGAGATGCTCCCAGCAGTCCTCTGGAGCCTCAGGACACCAAGACCTTAAAGTCTTCCTTTACAACCATCAGAGAGCACCTGAGCGCCAGTCACCATTAGAGGGGGAGTCCTTGAAAGGTGACTGCTTTACTTTTGGCACGAGGAGCTCCTGGCCCCCACCATGACCTTGCACAACAGCCTTAGATCGTCCTTAGAGGAATCAATCAATGGTCAGCACTTGCTGTGGGCAGGGAGCCAACAGCAACTGGCTGTACCAATGTTGTCCTCTCTCAGGCCCTACTTACATCATCTAAAATTCAAAAGCGCAAAACTCTGAACTAAGAAGGGGCTCTCCTCCGGCATCCCTAGAAATGGCTAAGGGAGGAATGGATTCTTGATCTTTGGCTGTGTGTCCTATACCTTACATGTCCCCTTGCTGAGTATTATGACAACCCAGGGAATTTAGACATCTGGGTCAAAAGATGAGGAAATATGGCCCTGCCCGAGGCCACAGAAATAAGCTCCGGCCTCCAAGGCTGCCAGATCCCGAAACAACCGTGTTTGTTCACGCTTTTTTAGAGCCATCCTGGCTCCCTCAAAACAAAGAGTTCAGATTAAGACAGCCAGATTTTAAAATGAACTTGTTTATGAATTCAATGGTGTTCTGTGAAAGTGAGTAGGGAAACAGGTTGGTAACGAGAGAGAGTGAGTCAGGGGAGGTTTAGGATGGATGGTGACATTAAAGAATACATACACTCGGGACCAAAACAGGGCGAGGGATCTGTGGGGTGAGAAATCTAAAGTAGGATGGGGAGCAGAGGGAGGATGCCACCCAGAGAAGGCCCTTCTGCCACAGGAAGGGGAGCAGGGCACAGGGCTCCAACGTGGGCGGGCTGCTGGTAGGCTTGGTATCTGGCACCAGGAAGATGAGAATTAAACACTTGCAGAAAGCAGGAGGGAGGGGGTGGGCCACTTGCAAACCCTTGGCCCAGCTGCTGTTTCATGCTGGGGCCTGCAGGAAACAGGTGGTCACCTCCGTTCACGCCCTAGAAGGGATGGAATTTATGTGTCACGTGGGGGTCTCAGATTCTTCCCCCAAAGCAGCGTGCTTCCGATGGGTCTCTGAGTGTGTGTGTGTGGGTGGGGGGGGGGTGATGTGCCCCCAAGAGCTAAACAGCTGCGTTGCATAGTTACATTTTGGATGTACATACTTGCTCATTCGTTCATTTATGCAAATGTTTACTGAACCCGGGTTCAGTGTGACAGTTGCTATGGGAACATGAAAATAAACCAGGCTGAACTTGCCCTCCAAGAGTATATTCTCTCATAGAAGACATACACGCAGGTTAGACAAATTAGGGAGGTTAAATAGGTTTGGCAGTTTAGGGGAGGTAGACTAATTATAGTTGGGAGTAGGGTAGCACTTCCCACACTTTAATGTACAGAAGGATCACCTGAGAAATTTCTCCTAAGGGGGTCTCTTTCTCCTTATAAAATTCTATAATTCCTGTATCTTTCTAGGGCAGAAGACACTGACTTTGCTGATGGTGTTGTCCTTTAAGTCGGAGAATGCTACGCAGCCTTTGACAATAAATCTAATCAAGATGTTAAATCATAATTCTTTCACCTTAAGAGAAATCCAAGGAAATTTCAAATTTCATGACTACAAAAGGTTTAAAAAGTCAGGACGCTGCTGCTCAATGGTAAGGGTCTCTCCCCTCAACCAGCGGAGACGATACAGCTAAGAAGGCACACACAAGTGTTTGGAATCAAATCCTCTCCCCTAAACCGCACCCCCCCACCCCACTAGAACTTAGCAATGCTGCGGCGTGGAGCTTCAAAGGAAGCCCAGATAGTCCAAAAATAAGCTTGGAAGGAGAAGAGTCCCGTCTGAAACAGGAAGGGGATCACACACAGACATTCCAGCTCCAAATTTCCTTCCCCGGCGGAGATCCGTGCCCTTTGGTACACTGTCAGGAAACTATAGGGTCTGCGGTGGGATAAGCAGACACCTGCTCTCCCCACATTCCTGGAGCTGTTCTGTTGCCCCCGGAGAAAAGAAGTGAGCCACAGAGCTAATTACCACCACTCAAGCATGAAGCTGAAGTATCTCCAAAATGCTTCCCATTTAATAACCCAGGAGTCTTCAGAGTCGCACCCATCACAGACACATTTCCTGCTCCTTTTACCAGGACACGGGAGGGTGACGAGGACCCCGAGGCCACAAAAGAATGGGTAGCAGAGGAGTAGGCTTAATCACTAGTAATTATCCCTATAATGTTACAAGCAAACAGATGAAAAATATCATTTTGGAAATACAGAAACAGTTCCCATGAGGTCAAGAATTTTGATTAACTGGGAAGGCCAGTTTGAATCCATTGAAAGGCTGAACCTGTAAGTATTTACTATACATTTTAACAACAAAAAAGTACTTCTGTTTTTCAAATGCATATATAGGAATGAGCTAAGATGAAAAAGTGTGTTGACAAGCAGAAGGCCTAGAACACCTGCTTTAATGAAGATGTAAAATTATCACAATAAAAATGTGAACAGGCTGTAAGAACATATTCTAGTAAATATTCTATGCTTCTGATAGTATTAATTTGCTTAGATTTCTTTTCTACGAAGTGTTATGACTGCTATTTACATAATATTCATCATATTGTTCATCACACTGGAATCTGGGAAGCCTAACTAGTAAGATTTTTTGCTGAACTTCTTTCCCCAATTACTAATAATCCTAATAGTGAACAAAATAGACATTCTAAGTACACAGACTGATATGAGTCTACAACATTCAGCAGTCATTTAATGAGCACCTACTAAGTGAAAGGTGCTTCCACGCAGCTGGACCCTCTGCAACTGCAGTGCTGGACAGGAGCTGTTCATCCCATTTTACAGATGGGGAAACTGAGTGGCTGGCTCTCCCTAGGTCTCAGCTGGGATCGGACCCTAGCCTCCTTGACTCTGCCCACTATCCTTTCACCCTCCTGTCTAATTCTCACCAAGCAGCTTAGGGCAGGGCTGAGAAATGCAGTCACTCCAGTTCAATAGAGGAACTACCCTCTCTGATGTGATGGTTGTCTGATTATTTTAAGAAGTCAGAGCAGGAAAGGAATCAAACATGATATAGACACACCTTAAACAATTTAACATGAGACATTCATTCTTCCAGCCTGTGGTGAAGAGCCAAGGCCCTTTCTTTAGAGTATGGCTGAACTGGAGTTCTGTGGTCTTTCTAGCAAAGACCACACCTCAGCTGCACATCCTGCAATGTCCGATTTCAGGTTCTTTCAAGTGGAGTTTCACTACTCACAAAGTGGAAAATCCTTCCAGATTTTAACCACCACCATCCCCACCCTTCTTTATTTGTACTGATGTGTCTCAACCACACCTAAAACAACAGGGATTTTTTTTTTTAAAGAAGTTTTGTTTTTTCAAGTCTTTCCAAAACATACAACTCAGTTTCCAGAAAAACAACCTCTCTTTTCACACCAAAATTTCATCGGTTTATGTAATATTTTATTTGATTACATAATTACAAAAGCAAGTACAAGTGGCAAAAACAAGTTTGGGGGAAGAACCCAAACCAACCGACCAATTAAGCACAGAACTCATCAGGGGAGCAGACATGGTAGGGGACAGGAGAGAAAGCCATCACAGCCCCCAGGTGCCTTGACTGGAGCAGGGGGACAGAGAGGGCAGTCACTCTGGCCAGCAAGCCCTGTAGCAGCCAGTTAAGAGGGCTCCCACCCATGCACACCTGTAAGCACCTTGGGAAAACAGCAGGCATTTCCACCAAAAAACAAAGCATTGTTAGAACAGAATAAAAGGCCTGAGACACAACAAACATAAGAGAGACACAACAACCATGACCTTTTCTAGTCCCTGCATGTCTAAGCCTCAATTCCTTTGTTTGTAATGTATGGTTAAAACAGTGTTCATCATGCAGTTGCTGCAAGAATTAAATAAGAATATACAGAAAGCACGCAGCCCAGGCCTTGGAACATAGGAAGTACTCAATAGCACGAGCTCTTTGCCTTATTCATCATTGTACCTCCCTCCCAGAGAGCCTAGCAACATGCTCCAAAGTAGAAAGTTCTGGAGATGGATGGACAGAAAGACAAACAGTACAGTGGCAGAGCTAAACATCCTTCAGTTTGGTAAACTGTTCGACTCAAATGTCCCCCTAAAAATGAATCAAGGGTCTGTATCCTAAGTCGCAGCCCTCCCATCCCAAAGATGAACAAGTTCTAAATTTACCAATGAGCATGGAGAGAAGATCAGAGCAGGAATAGAAGGAAGAGACAAGCAGAAGAATTTAAAAAGTTATCAGTCCTGGATATTAAGCAAAAAGCCTGGCTCACTGGTGGATAAATTGTTTTTTTCCCCTCTTTAATTGTAGTTACTGAGAATGAGGACACGTTAGAATGAATGTGATTTTTTTTCAAGGCACGGAGAAAGTCAAAGACAGCTAAATCCAGCAAAAAGATAAATCACTCACCTTTAGTTTTCAACAAACAGCCAGTCTCAAAAAGTTAAAAGGGAAACAGTTCCAAAATGACAACCATGTGGTTTTGCTTTCAAGTATTTAGCATTTCACAAAATGCACAGTTAACTGGAAAGAGATTTAAGCTCTGAAATGAGGCAGGTGCCGAATGCATGTTTTCAGTAGTGGATGTGATAGGAATGGAAAGCAGGCAGAAACGGAAGGCTTTTTTAATTTAATGAATCAATCAACAGATAAAGCTTTCACTCACTCTGTAAATTTTCTAGTTACAGAAGCTCTAAGTGCCAAGAAGACACACCCAAAACTAGGGAGGGGCACTATAGTCTGGAAAGAAGAACATCTCCATTTTCAACAGAAAGAGCACAAGTCTACCTACCCCTCCCAGCTTCCTGCCAAGGACCCACCTTCAGTCCAACAAAGCTTTAAAACTATTAGGTCTCTAGTCAACTCCTCAGCTAGTAACATACACACACTGAACTTACCCTCCTGATTTGGAAATATGAATCTTTTAAGACAGCCTCATTTTCTTTCTGTGCCTTTAAACACAATATTAAAACAGTCACTGACATCTGTTTCTCTAGACCTCAGTTTCCCCATCTGTGAAATGGGGCCCGGGGGACCTATTTCAGACAGCTCTTGTGAAAACTAAAGATATATAACAGACTTAGCATATCCTGCATACAATAACGCCTCAATCCATGAAGCTGCTATTATTATTCTTCTCTATAAAAGAAAGCCTAAGTATCAAGAAAAAAAACCTAAGTATCTTTGATCAATAAAAATGGCAGAGTGAAAAAACTGGTGACATTTAGGGTTAATGAGACACCCTCCCCACCTGCCCAACGCCTTCCAAAGAAGCATTTAGCAACCTCCAGCGAAAACCTTAAAAATGCTCATGCAACTCCCTCAGTAATTCCACCTTAGAACTCCACCCTAGGGAAATAAGGCATGCAAAAAGATGCACAGGAATGCTTCCTTCAGCATCCTTTGTAACACCAGAACACTATAAACAAAGAGATCACTGAAGTGGGGATAATGACCAAATAGTTGTATGTTCCTGAGTTAATGTTTCTGTAGCCATGGAAAAATGATTCCAATATGATCATTTGAAAACTAAAATCAGTACCCCAAACTGGGATTTTACATGCTATAAATATATCTAAAACAGTATGTATTTGCAGAGCTCAATTGTGTGTGTGTGTTTAAATACTAGCAGAAATACAACAAAATATTAGGTATTTACAGATGGTGAAATTACAGATCATTTTTGTATATTATGAGAGAATAACTATTCTGTGTTTTCAAAATTCTGTGCCAAGAATTTGTCAGAATCAGAAAAGCAGTTATTAAAAAGTTTGTGGTGTGTGTGTGTGTGTGTGTGTGTGTGTGTGTGTGTGTGTGTGTGTATGAGAGAGATGGAGAGGGAGAAAGCACACACAAGAGACCCCCTCCAGGTCCCTGAAAGCACACGCTAACTGCTGATGCTGAGCACGGCAAGAAGGGCAAGAACATGCTCCACTTAGGCTCCCATTCGGAGCTACATTAAGCCTTTGGTCATTTCCTTTAAGACATGGGCACATGAACATTGCTCATTTTCATGTAGTATCATTTGTGCTAAAAGAAAAAGAAAAAACAAAAAAAACCTCCCAAACCTCACACCACATTTAAATGCATGAGCAGCACATGATTCTATAGCATTTTTGGTTTCCTTGGCAACCTTATCTCTGTCTTCTTTGATCTCGGCTACAGATGAAAAAGTCTTGGTCCTCCAAATTCTCCGAGATCAATGCCAGCTAGACGACAGCAGACAATGGTAGAATGCTCATTTGCTAAGAAAGAAGTTTTAATTAACAAATTTGTTCCCTACCAACCTCATTCCACGATGGATTTTAGAGAACAGATTCTTGATACATTCACCATTTGAGTTCTGAGCTGTCTGATTTTCATATTACCACAATCTAATTTTAGCATCATATAAACATAATTAATCTTTTTCACTAAATGAAAGGAACAAGGAAATTACATTTAAGATTCCAATTTTGCTAAACAGTACCAGTGTCTAAATATTTACCAGTTCTTTCCACCTCAGGTCCCTTTAGTAGCAAGTGGGGTTTTTTTTTTTTCCAGATTTCAATTTAACAGGCTAATGTCAAGCTGGAAAGTGACACTCCAGGGGCTGTAAGCAGGGCTCTGACATCTGAACACGACAGGCAGAACATTAGGAAGAAACCCAGTAGATAACTCCAAAGGGAGATGGGGAAACCCAAGTCAACCATTACCATTCAGTAACTATAAGAGGACTTAAAACATTTTATGGAATTTGTGTCTACCCTTTAAGTCATTTTTCTAAGAAAACATCTGGATAGATAAACTGGATGAAGTTAGATATGCCATCCACCGATTCATTCAGCTATAAACATTTACTGGGGGCCTCCTATGAACTTGGCATTGATTGGTCTTGGGGCCCAAATGTGGAGAGGACATACCTGACCCAGAGACTCTCTCAGGTTAGTACATCAAAAATACATTTTTCAGTGTAAAGAAGAAAACAGAAGGCTCCAATGCATGCAGGGTGGCTAGTACTGTCTTCACAATTGCTATCAACAGCAAAAATGTGAAGATAAAGCAAAATTTGTTCTCCCAAAAAGAACCCTAATGGTTCTGATCTGAGAACAGCTACAACAATGTTTTCACACTGGAGTATCACAAGCTTAAAGCACATCAGTATACCGAGGTTTTCTTTCTTTTTTTTCCTTTTAACTACTTTCTCCAAATCTCATTTCCTCAATTGAAGAAGCTCAATATGATTTTCAATTTTAAGCCCAAATCTTTGATCTAAACTCTCATCATGAGTATCCAGAAAGGATCTTACTATTTTGAGTACCCTAATCTCTTAATTAAAATATTTGTCCATGCTTCCAAACAGACAAAACCCTTGCCCGGTTTCCTTGGTCCTCAGCCTAAGAGGTGACAGCAATGACCTTTGCTCTTTCAGGATAAAAAGGTCACTGACTCTCACCCTATTTTAGAGACTGTGGTATCTTCAGGAGCTGCTAATAAAATGAATTCTAGTTCTTCCTGCTATTTTTCTCCTTCTCTTTACTGTAAATACATCCATTTAGAAAAAAGCATTTAAAATGAAAGACACTTAAAATATACTTAATAGATAGTGAGGGTTTTAAAAAATTGCATCTGATGCATTTTTTAAAGACAGTCCTGGGCCAGGCCAGGTTGAAACCTCAACTTGTTGAGGCTCCTCTGAGAAGCCAGGAATCAATTTCCTTTGTGTTTCTTCCCCCCTTCCCGATGGAACATTATCAAGGCTGGGCTCACAAGCCTTTGCCCCTCACCTCAATGGCTGCTGTCAATCATCTTTAGCCAGTTGTGTATATTCGACTGTTCAAGATCTGGAGGACATGTAATAATGAATATAGCTGCCATCTAATCAGCATTTCATTGTAAATAAATGATCAGATACTAGGAAATCATTAAAAAATCTTCTAAAGATATTTTCTCGGATCACAAGAATAACTGAGTCCTGGGATTTCTCAAATTATCTTTAATAAGACATCTCTTACACCTCTACGGACTTTTAAAAGCAAGTTAAGTCCATAGCTTCATAATTTCAAAATTATGAAAGATCCCTCAAAACAATTACTGAGGAAATAGAATGAAATAATTTGGATGTGATAACAGGGCCTCTCAAGTGCTTTAAAAGACTAAATGTCCATGAGTTTTAAGCCTTCTAGACAGAACAGAACCATTAGAGAGCTATCACCTACTACCAGGAAGAAAAAATTATATTACTTGTTTTTCATTAAATAAACATGTTATATAACCTATAGCGAATAGCTATTTTCCTAAGAAAATACCTTTGCCATTATACAGAACTTTAAAGAGAAGGAATCTATCTACATTTTCACAAATTACCTCAAAGTACTTTTTCATACTATTTATGTTTTATGTATGTGTTATATAATTCATATTTAGATACATCTAGATTTAAAGGGTTTTGGAAAATAGGATTTGGGGGAAGAGCTTTATTAGACATCAAAGTTTCTTTTTTCCCTGCCTTTATTAAGGTATAATTGACAAATAAAAATTGTATATATTTAGAGTATATGTTATATTTTGATATATATATATATAGTAAAATGATTAAATCAAGCAATTAACATATCCATCACCTCACATACTTATTTTTTTGTGGTGAGAACATTTAAGATCTAACCTCTTAGCAATTTTCAAGTATACAATACATTATTAACTATAGTCACCGTGCTGTATAAGTTCAGAACCTATTCATCCTAACTAAATCTTTGTACTTTTTAAACAATAATGTTTATCCTCAATAAAGCATATTCTAACACACAAAAAGGGGTGTGTGTGTGTGTGTGTGTGTGTGTGTGTAAGTGTCGAAATGTTACTTTTACTTCTATACTCATTATCATGTCTTAGCTAATTTCCAAATTATTAAGAGATAAATAATTTCCCACTTATTGTTACACCTGGTCAGCTATAAAAAATAATCAAGGCAATTCAAGTTTTTTGAAATATCTATATGACTATATAAAACATATCTTTGACAACAGGACACAGGATCAAGGCACAAGGTTATATACACTTAAATCCAGAACTCTTCTGAAATCTGAGCATAAACGAGAGCTTCTGGAGTCACCTACAGGTTATATGGTTGTGTGATCCAACCTATCATAAATGCTGGGTCATGTTCTTAGAGACCTCAGCCAATTTTGTGTTTCAGGAGTAGGAAGGTGAACAGTTTGCCTGCAGATTTATCCTCTTTCAGGGCTAGAATCCTATTTACGCTGGGCATGAACAATTAGATTCTCTACTAATGTCTGAAATCAGGAGGTGACAAGACTCATCCCATCCCAGCATTTCAAAGCCTTTTACAAACAGAGGAAAGAAATGGTACAAGAGAACACCAAAGAGCTATGGGAGATGCTTCAAAGATTTTGAGTTGATGTTTGGAAGCAGATGAGCAATCCAGTGAAAGGGTTTTACTGTCACTATTGTCTAGTTTTTTTTTTGTTTGTTTTTAAGTATTACAATACACCAACAATGGACTCTTTAGGTCAATTTAAGTGTTGCTCTTTTCTGTTACAAAAGTTTTTAGTGGGCTACACAATGAGGAGTTGCTTAAGAAAACTTCATCTCCTCCAGGCAGCATAGGACCAACAATGAATGAATTGCATCTCACCAACAGCTCACTTTGCCCTCCTCCCCTAACTCCTCAAGCCCACAAAGCAGTTCCTTAGCAGGGAGACAAGACCAGCATTTGTAAGAGGAGCCCCATCTCCTAGAGATACGTTACCTTGGAAAGGTTTGGGGTCTCCACACTAAAGCTGGTGGGAAGTACAGTAAGTGCGAGCATGTCCTGGCAGCTACCGTGTTTCCTCCAAAACAAGACAGGGTCTTCTATATTTATTTTTCCTCAAGAAAATACCCTAGGGCTTATTTTCAGGAGATGTGTTATTTTTTTTAAGTACGGTACAACAATCTACATTTATTCAAATATAGTTAAGTCGTCTTCTTCTGGAACATCATCATAACTCTCCAAACTCCAAATTCCATCCTGAATTTCTTGCGACTCTATTTCCTTTAGATCCACTGGCTCCAATCTCTCATGTCGAGCAACAGAGCTCTCATGGGGCAGATGAGAAGGGCTGCTCGTCTTCTTTACCGCTCTGCAATGAAATGCATGGGTTGTGCAGATATACTGCGTAGCCACGCCCATCACTAGGTCTTATTTTCGGGGTAGGGCTTATATTGTGCAAATGTTTAGAAATCCTGCTAGGGCTTATTTTATGGATAGGTCTTATTTTTGGGGAAACACGGTACCCTGTTCCTTTATCTCGGGCTTAGGGAACAGGAAGCAAAGGCTGCTCTCCCCTCAAGTAGCAGCCACTCCCAGATAGTGATCAGGGGATGTTTCAATGTAAGGTAAATGAGATCAAGTGAGAATCTAAGGCTACAGGGGCTGCTCTGAAATGGACATCAAAAAGCCATCGGTATGCCATGATGAAAGTGTCATATTCATGCAACACCCATAGGGGCCACGTCCGCATCCATCAAGTATTGTGGGGTACACCCAGGGCTATCCTCAAGGAGTTTCTATAATATCCAGCCTCTACAAGTTGCCCCCACCCTTACCCAGCAAGAATGCATCATGATTTAATTTTCTCCAAAAATTTCATTTTTGAGAGAGAGTTATCCCTTCTATCTTTTGTGGGAAACCTGCCACCCTTCATAAAGTTTCAGAAAATAACAGTAATAATAATAGCCATTTCCATTTAGATTAAACCCTAAATCAGGAGTTGGCAAACTACAGCCAGCAGGCCAAATCTGGCCCACTGCCTATTTCTGTAAATAAAGTTTTATTGAAACACAGCCAGGACCATCTGTTTATCTATTATCCATGGCTGCTTTTGCTCTACAACAGCAGGGTTGAGTAGTTGTGGGAGACACTGTGGTTCATGAAGCCTACAATATTTACTATGTGGCCTTTTACAATAAAAGTTTTCCCTAAACAGTACAAAGCATTTAAAGCTCTTAGAAGAGGTAGGTATCTTATCAGCAGGAAGCAGCCCTTACCTAAACAATCCCCTCGTGTGGAGCAGCAGAGTCAGGGGCCCTGAGACTGGACCTGTGTTTCCTGACCAGCTTTCATGACGATCACAGGACCCTGGCGAGCCTTAGCACCTTTGTCTATACAATTAGGGCACCAATACCTACTGCACAAGGCTCTCGTGAGGGTCAACTATACAGAAAGCCCCAAGCACCAGGCCTGGTATTCCTCAAGGTGCTCCATTAATGCCAATGACCCTACCAACCACTGTTACTCGAATAAGAATGTAGTACTAAAGGTGAATCACCATGACACTCATCTTCAGTCGTTCTGATCCCTATCATCATGACCTTGAAGGGGTGACAGACTCAGAGCACTACAAGCAAAAGAAAGGATGCAAGGCTCTCTCTTTGTTGAGCTAGAAAGGCAAACAGTGAGGATTTTATGTTCCTGTGCTTGGGGAAAAACACTGAACTGTTTCAGGTTAGAATCCTTCAATGTCAAGCTTAAGGCAGCCTCCTGGATATGGAGGAGGCCCAGAGCTGAGCCACTTAGAGTCTATCTCTGAGCATTACGCCTTTTATCTTCCCAACAGACGAGCGACTGGTACAGGGTATCCCCAGACAGTGGCCAAACTACACACGAGCCAGCTAAAGCTTTGACAAGCTCGCGTTTTAAAGGGCTGTGAAATCACTCTACGGTTGCTTCATGCTGATACGACACCCACACGCTCCACGTGTGACTCCAGTGAAAACCGAAAGCATTGACAAGAACCAAATCACCAGCATACGGTGCAGGCAGAAACCCAATACAACCAAGTCCTGAGAATGTGCTATCCTGGGGCAGCCACATCTCCTCACTACTCTCTCCTGTCCCCCTATTTTCACCCTATCCTGACATTTGCAAACCGAAGCCATGCAGAGCCTCCGATCACCCCAGCCTCCCCCCATACATGAACATTACATTCTCCTGCACCAGGGCAACTGATCCTAAAAACCAAATCTCATGAGGTGGTAAGGGCAGGGTTTGGGTGCCAGTTTTACACCTGGGGAAATTGAGGCTCTGAAAGGTAATATAGCCTGGCAGCAAGGGTCAGAGCTCTCTGACCTATCCACTGCTCCACAGCCACCCCAGGTCCCAGTAAGGACTTAGTAATTAACTAAACTTGTGTATGGCCTAGATGCAAATTCCAACCCCTCCACCTAGTAGCTGTTGACCTTGGGACATTGGTTTACCTCTCTGTGCCCAAGTTCATTCATCTGTGACATGGAAATAATAAACCTACCTCGTAGGGTTGTTGAGAGGCCTAAATGAGCTAATGTATTAATATTTAAAGCACTTAGAATAGTGCTTGGCATAAAGCAACTGTTCATTAAATATTGGCTTCTGTTATTTGCTGAGTCAAATCTACTTGACTTACACCAAAGTCTTTGGACCACTTTTGCCTTCTCCTTTGCACAGTCATTCCCCAAACACCCATTACGGCAATTTTTAAAATTATGATCTAAGAAAGGCCACGTCCTAGGATGTCAGTATTAAAGCCCCAGGCAACAACAGGCTTTTTCAAAAAGGCATCTGGCTTCAGCTGATAACATGCCACAAAGCAAGCTGATAGCACCAGCTCGGCACATGTAGCAGTCTAAAACAAGAACTTGAGCATGGCATGCCACTCAGAGAGCATTTCTCTGACACACACATAGCACAACCATGGAAACTGTCCTGAACTGCTCTAGCCACCTCTAAGCTACCAAATACAGTCTACTTGGACATTGTTTGTCATCAGCTACCGCAGCTGGGAACAGGTTTGGTTAAAAACATTTCCCTAGAGTGTAGTCCTCTAAATAAAGGCGAGGGACAAGTTCCAGACTGCAGAAGGGCCCTTCCCCCAAACCACAGACCAGATAAAGAACAAGGTGCAAGCCTTCCCAAGAAAAGCAGTTATTTCAGCTGTTCTGGGACGTGAGTCCCCACCCAGCCAACACTCAGCAGGAAAAAACTTGCTAAGTCATCTGAGGGGCTCACAGGCAGGAAAATGAGTTGAGCCTGGGTCACCCTGATCCTGGGGTTAAGGGACCCAGGGACGTCCCATCTGCTGGTTCATCCTCTCCTGTCTCAGAGCTGCCATGCCTCCCCTCCTAGAGGAAGGCCTCCTTTTGGGGTCCTCTCCCGGAACCCCAGGCTTCCTTGGAGGCAGGGGTGGGCCATTTCTTGTCTGTCACAGAGCCTGATTTTGTCCATTTTCTTCTCTCTAAAGGGTTCTACTCTTCAACTTCAAAACTCAGTTCCACGGCCACCTCCGCCTAGAGCCCTTTTCCTGGCAAGTTTCACACATTCCAACCACCCCAGGAGTTCCCTTCTCCCAGTCCTGCCCCCCCATCCCCGTCCCTGTCCCCTCAGAATCATGAACTCTTTAATAATTGGGTGGGACCCAGCAAACACCTATTCCAACTGCTTAGCCAGGAATCTCTCCCACACATTAATGATGTCCAATAGAAACACAACGTAAGCCATGGCGTAAGCCACATGAGTCATTTTAAAATTTCTAATACCCACATTCACATAAAAAGAAACAGGCAAAAAGACTTTTAATTAATATATTTTACTTAATGCAATATATGCACAGTATTGCCACTTCCATATGAAACCAACATAAAAATTATGAGACATTTTAATTCTTTTTTCATATTAAGTTTCTGAAATCCAGTGTTGTCTTTTCTACCAGAAAATACATCTCCATTTGGACCAATCACATTTTGAGGGTTCAACGGCCATATGTAGCTGGTGGCTCCAGAATAGGACAGGACAATTCCATACCACTATCTGTTGGAATTCTTACTGCACCTTCAAACAACACACAGGAAAAACACAGTTCCTTCCTACAACGACAGCACGTGAGTACATCAGTCAGCCGAGGCTCAGAAACAGAACACACACCGGAGCAGCATCTCCCTGTTCTCACCAGAACAGGATCTCTAGGATGCGAGAGATTTCAACTCCATAGACGGGAGACTGAGACCTAGCAAACTCAGGCAAATTATCTGAAGTCATGCAGATAAGCAGGAGCAGAGGAAGGCCTAAAATCTAGATGTCCAGTTGAGGCTTCTCCAACATGAAATATCTCACAAGCACACACAATCAGATTTCTATTTGTAGCCAATGCCTAATGTAAGACAAAGACTGTTGTAGAAAGAACAACTCTGCTTCCTCCAAATAAATAAGTCCCAAATTTCTGAGATCTAGAAATTCAGCAGTCTCACCAATTCAGGCTAATGTTCCCCTTCCCATCCTTAACTGGGATAAGAAGAATAGCACAAGCAAATAAAAAGAAGGAAGATACACAGACCAGGCCAAAGCATGCCTCTTAATTAGGAGTAAAGCACAAAATTTGCAGTATTTCTCTACTCTAGAGGCCTTGAAGACATCTCCACCCCTCCTGCCACCACCAACAGACACATGTTAAGACAGGGGAACCTTTGTGGCTTTCGAAAATGGACAGTAACCTGGAAAAACAGCCATCGAGAGTGCTTCTAAAGAGTGATCCCATTCAGTCTGCTTTGATGACCACTGACCTGAAACACTCGAAGTCCTTCCCCCACCTTTGATAGGTAACTGTCACCTCTGTGATCTCATTCACTCTGTGACTAACAGCAGCACATTCTCTGCCTCACCTTGACCACTTGTATTCCAAGTTCTCTGCAGGGTAACTTTCAAAAGCAATTCACTGATTTAAACCCCAAACACATTCAGTTCTGTGCCCAGACACATGGAAGTTGGCCTATATCTGGAATGCCCGGAGCAGGCACAGGTACTAGGCACATGGGAGAGGGATAGGGGAAGGAATTCAGAAAGATGGGCCTTATAGGAAAGCCCAGACCAACCAATTCCTGTGCCAACAAGAGGGCAGCCCAGCAGCCCTCTGTGGGATGACAGCTGGCCAGGGACAGTACAGAAAGTCATCAGCTCAAAGTTATGCCTAAATGCCAATGTGTGGTTTGGTCCACTATTTGAAACAAAATAGTTAGCTAACAACTTTCCATGTGTCTTCTGTAACTTTTTATTCATTACAACCATCACCAGGTCCATCACCAGGGAGAAGGTCATATGTGCCATTTTATAAAAAACAAAACAAGCCTTCATAACATTTATGTTGCCTAAAAATATCCCCTTCTCCTCCTAGGATATATATAACACATGTGACTTACTTTGAGGATGCCGGAGTCAACAGAACCACCAGACATAACTTGCGCTTAAAGGATGCTGAAAACTCAGGGAACTTTAACTCACTACCACCCTCCAGGCCCATCAGGAAGGAGCTAGACATCCTGGCTGCAGGAAAAGGCTGCCTTCCTAGCACAGGCTCTGGGGCAGAACAGCAACTTCCCCGGTTATTTACATTCCAGAGCTCTCGCTGGGCAGAAGCTTCTGGAAATATTTTATTGCTACCCCAAAAGAGGGTAATGAGGTGTATCATCGTCATAGCTGACCTGCAGCTGCTGGAGGAGCACGGCCTCAACTCTAAAGAAGGGAGGGCCGGACCAGAAGCCTGAGGACAGTTGCCGATGAAATCCTGAGGACGAGAATCTTTGCTAAATGAATTATTAACCCATAGTTAAATGTTTCACCCTCTTCTCCCACCCAATTTTCATTTTAATGAAACACATCATTAGCAAATAAAGCATTCACTGTTATGAGAAGCACCACAGAAGCAAACGTTCCCACCTACTCTCATGCAGTCTCTGCCACTTGTCACAGTGAGAGTACTTTCCGTAAATGGGACGCACATTAGTGAATTCCACAGCGGAGAGTTCTTCCTCCCTCCCCAAAGATCAGGAGAAATAATAAATCAAAACACTGGAGAATTTTAAGAAAAACAAGAGTTTCATAAAGTATATACATCCAAAGGTTCATATTAAACCTTTGGTTTAATATGGTTTTTGGTTTAATATGAACCTTTGGTTCATATGAAATATATTCATATATCAAGAACACCAGTAAGTCAAGACACCAGCTCAATCACTATGAGAAGTGACCTTGGCCAGCTGGGTATCTTTCCTGGCCTCGGCCACCTTACTCACAAAGGAAGGGCATACGTCACGTGACTACTCTTTGACAAGCATGACGTAACAAACCTATTAGTAAATGTTACAACATGAACAGCTCTTTACCATTTACTTCCATTTCTCTTCAACCCTATGAAGTGTCTTCTGCCTGATTTAGAAAAGAGCCACCTGAGGCTAAGATAACTTTTGTCACTGAAGGCCACAAAGTTAGACAGTAACACAACAGGCTCTAGCTTTACAGTGCAAAAACTTCTAATATTTTAATAATGCTGCTTAAATGTCACTTAGACACTCTACTCTTAATCATAAAACCCCTGTCCAAGTGAAATGCTACTCATCCTTCCTTCCCTACTCACCAGCCCCATGAACAGCAGACTGTGGATTAGGAAATGATGTACACATGAGAGTTATAACTGCAGCCAGTCTCCAGCCCTCGACTGTTAACTGCTGACAGGCCTCAGCCCCGGGCTTGGGCACCTGCTGGGCAGGCCTATGGAGCCCTGCCTGGCCCACACACACCATGTCTGCTGACCCTCCCCCAGGGAAGCTTTTGTTCTTAAAGTCACTGCAAATGGTTAAAAAAAAAAAAAAGCAAAAAAACATGTTACATGCCCACTCTGCTGCAACAGCCAGCCGGACAAAGACAGAGATACCTCTGGGCATCTTGGGTTTAAACTTCGCCTTGCTGGGCCTCACAAGTACACAGGATTCCCAAGAGCACAGAGAGTCAGACATGCCCTTCCTCATCTCAGCAGGACAAGGAGGGGGCCCTGCATAGGTGAGAGCAATCCATCTTTACAACTCAACAAGTAGTCATCTGGCACCAAGTGCCAGAACATGGACTCACTTTGCGAAAGTCAAAGATGAAGATGCAATCTTCCAGCCTTCGAAGAATTTACCACTAGTTGCTTGGGAGATAAATACTCCTACAGCCACCCATAATCCAATCTGGAGAGTGATGTGTGCTATGATATTGGCACATATACAGCACTGTGGGACCACTGAAACCCAAGCAATAGGCTACCTACTGAGTGGGGGAGGAGGACAGGAAGACTTGAGAGAAAGGGTAGCATCTTAGCTGGTCCTTGAAGTAGGAGACAGAAATCAGAGGGATCAGCATTCCAGGGGAGAAAACGTGGGCAAAGGCAATAAGTAGTGTGTGCTAGGCCAGTGTGTCCAGAGTTTAGGGGAATGGTCAGAAGCTGGAAAGGTATGTTTGTAACAAATGGTGAGATGCCTAAAAAAATCCCTGTTGAGGAGGCTTGAACTTCATTCTGCAGGCAGAAGAGAATTAGATCTTTGAACCTGGAATGATATAATCAGAGGAAGAAAAAACTAATGTGTCTTGAGCAATATGACTGTGTTAAGCCCTTTCCATATACTTATTGCATTTTCTCATCTCATTGACCTTAAGAGATAGACCCCCATTTTCCCGGAGAAGAAACTCAGACTAAGTGAGGTTCATTAGCTCACCCAATGTTACACAACTTCCATGGTGGGGCTAGAACACTTGAACTCAAAACCAACTAACTCTTTCCTTTAGGAAGAGAAAATTGGCTATGGGATCAAGGCTAAACTGGCAAGGAGGACAAGCACAAAGCTAGGGAATATGGTTTGCAAAATAAAGCTCTTAAGTGAGCTAAATGAGCTCAAATCTGTTCACAGGAGGAAAACAAGTATGCGAAGGTGTCAAGGCATTTGAGTAAGAAGTGTGAATCATGAAGAAGCAGACCTGAGTCTCTCTAAATTGCTACCAAAAGAAAAATGAGTCAGGGCCTTTTTTTATGAAAATGGAACTGCTCATTCAGAGCCACTCCTGAAATGTTCTAACTGCAGGCAACACAGGACAGAGGAAAGTGTGAAATGACACAGTGAGAACATAACCAGTCAAGTCCAGAATGCAGAAAATTCTACAGAACAAACGATCCAGCAAATGGCATTTTTTAAAAAGGAAGAGGGCTGTTATACCTTAGAGTAAAAGAAATTTAAGAGATATATCAACAAATGCAATGACAGGATTCAAACAAACCAATGTAAAATGCATTTGAGTCAACTGGGGAAAACGAAATATGGTCTAACGATGCTAGCAAATGACTTAATTTTGTTAGAAGTGGTAACAGTATTGTGGTTATGGATTGGTTTTGTTGGTTTTGTTTTTAGGCCTAATCTGTTAACGGTACATGCGTAAGAGTATGTGGGTGAAATAATAAAATGCCTGGACTTTGCTTAAGTGAAGTATCTCAAGAATGGAAAAACCAGCACCACATGTACTCACCACAAATTGGTATTAACGGATCAACACCTAAGTGGACATATAGGAGTAACATTTATCAGGTGTCGGGAGGGTGGGAAGGGGGAGGAGGGCATGGGTATATACAACCACAAGGAGTAAGATGTGCAACGTTTGGAGGATGGACACATTTGAAGCTCTTACTCGAGGGGGGAGAGGGGGCACGGGCAATATATGTAACCTTAACACTTGTACCCCCATAATAAGCTAAAATAAAATAAAAAAATAAATAAATAAAAATACTTAAAGGAAGCCAAAAAATAAATAAATAAATAAGTAACTACTTCAGCATACAGAATGAGGTGGGGGGGCACATGTTTGAAAATAAGAGTAGCAGAAAGTTGACGGCTGTTGAAGGTAGGCAAAAGTGGGGGTTCATCATAGTATTTTGTCTCCTGTTGTCTGCGTTTAATACTTTCTATAATCAAGTTGAAAAAATGGAATAGAAAGATTTTTTCCTTTTTCTCTACACGTGTTGTGAAACAGAGTCCCACAGAGAGGGGTGGGGGGAGGAGACACGCATTACTTAGCCACAGATGGGTGTGAACAGAAGTTCCTTTCCTCTGCACCGAGCAAAAACAGAGGGTAAGACATGAGGGCTCAGCAGCAACACTGTGCCAAAGAGGGTTCTGGGTGTCAGCCCCAAGCCTACTGCACATGCATCATGGGCAAGCACAGGTTGCACAGCCCTTCCCAAGTCCAAATTTAACGAGGAGACAGGGCCTTCTGATGACACACAGCACCCCTAGGCACCTACCTCCCTACACAAAGCATGAGACTCTTAGCTCACAAGCCCACCTGGTCATCTCACCATTGAGTTGTCACATTACAGCAAGTGCTATGAAACAGAGTCCCTCTCCACCTGCTATGGAGTCTACGTCTGTGTCCTCCCCTCAAATTCTTATGTTGAAGTCCTAATCCCTAATGCCATTGGTGCTTAAGGGTGGGCCTGTGGGAGGCAATTAGCTCCTGAGGGTGGAGCTCTCATGAATGGGATCAGTGCCCTTATATGAAAAGACGCAAGAATGATCGTCTTTCTCTCCACCAGCTGAGGATACAGCAAGAAAGCAGCCATCTGCAAACTAGGAAGAGCACCCTCACCAGGAACCAAATGATCCAGCACCCTGATCTTGGACTTCCAGCCTCCAGAAGTGTGAGAAATAAATCTCTGTTGGTTGTGCCATCCAGTCCTGTGGTTTTCAGTTAAAGCAGCCTGAACTAAGATATCATCTTTGCAATACTTCCAATGAGTCTGAACAAACCCCAGGGATTTTGAACTCTGTTTTACATGATGATCATAACCACCCAACTGGACTCTGATATGCAATTCCTCTACAATTGATAAATAATTCCTTCCCGACTGATAAAGCAATCCCTTTATAAGAGCTTAACACTAGCTAAAAACCTGAGATATAACTAGACTCACAGACGATCACGTGAAATGAATGATGCATGATGAAAATTAACCTTTCTGCCCTATTTAGAAGAGTTATTTCTGACAGTGAGGGTACTTTAAATAAATAATAATAGCTAAACGAATGGTATCAATTACCACAGTAATTTAATAGCTCAAATTCTGTGTGTCTGAGACCTATTGTTTATTAAGTTTTCCCACATGATGCAATTTCAGTGACTTGCATCTCAGGAATCATGTGTGTATATGTATGTATATTTGTGTATATGTATGTATTTGTGTGTGTATATGTATATATATATGTGTGTGTATATATAAATATATATCACACACACATATCATGTCGTTAATATTAAGAAAGCTGTCCTTTAAATAAAGTGAAACACTTGGACTGCAATGCATGGATGGCCATTCTAGGCTTATTCCAGAAAAGCTACCTAAAAATCACATGGAGCTGCTAAGCTCATTTCTCAGGAGATTAAAGGCTAAGAATTATGATTTGGCTTCTATTGGCACACAGCGAACACATTTAAACTGTATCGGTCCCACTGGTTAAATGTTAAAGTCCACAGAAATTCTTGGGAGAAAACAGACCAGGTGCAATTGTCATAGCACCAAAAGGGACCATGTAAAGTACCTGGCCGTCATCCTGGATTCTCTTCCTAAGTACACTGATGGGACAATGGGCTGCTCCACTCCCACCTGGGTAATATAAAGACATTAATGAAAGGAGCAGCAATTTCTATGAGGATCAATTAAGTCAACTTCAGGCAGTGAGGGTTACCCCAACACAGAATTAAATGAGAGTCCTAATAAAACAACTAAACAAAAATAAATACAGGCACACAAAATTGTAAGGAATCATCTCTCTTCCTTATCCTTTCTCTTTCTGTTAAAGCCAGATCTTGTGATTCATTTCCCCTGGAACTTGAACGACAAGAGCCACAGAGGTATTTGAGGCAGTCTCTATTTTCATATACTCAAAGGTAACACACCCTAAAAATGCAGCAGGTGAGACGGCCACACTGACCAGGTGGTTCTGAAAGCCACACAGCTGTCCAAAGGACATCCTCGGACTCTAAGACAGCATACATGTGTACATTTCAGAAAAGAACTTTCAAAAGCCCTTCTCTGGCCGTAAGCTCGACTGTGGGAGATGGAAAGGCACTCGGCAGTCTAGAGTTAGGTCTCAGAAAAGCACAACCAACCACTTGAACGATCTGGAACAGGCTGCACCACTGATGCAGGAGAGACAGGACGGAGCAGCACTTTAACCAAAAGTAAGACAACAAGGGAGGGCCAGCCAAGGAACCAATGACACCAGTTTATAATTAGAAGGTGTATTTTGGTACTTAGAAAGACATGTACACATACACACCCACCCTCAAGCTGGGGGAAGCAAGACTGAGGCACCAAACCAGCAAGGCCTCCCACGCGGCAGCACGGATCACTAACCGCGCCTCCCGCAGAAGAGGAAGCCCCTGGCTACAGCTGTGGCTGTCCTTCCCACTCACCGGGGATGAGAGGCCCCCATTAGACACCGAGGATGAGACTCTGGCTTGGTGGGGGCATCAGAGCAGCCAGTGTTTCCACGAAGCACGTTCCACACGCACATGACTGAGTGGTCTCAACCTCAGACTGTGGTGCAGCTTCACGCTAGCTCGGTATGGGGACCCCCCCAACTCTCCCGCCCCTCCGCCTCCTGGGTGTCCCGAGACACGATGCTTCTCTTCTCCACTAAGCGGCTTGTGTCAGCGTCTTCCCCACAGAAGCCACAGGATGAGGGTGTGGGGCCCCGAAGGCACAGGCGAACACACACACGCGAACACACACACACACACACACACACACACACACACACACACACACAATTAATCCAGATCACACTCTACCCTCTGAGAGTCATCACCTCCTGGCCCCGAGGCCGCCTTCAATCTACAGAAACACACAGAACATTCCACACAGCAAGATGCCACAGTGCAGCAGGATTCAGTTTGGTCATTAAAAAGTTTCTCACTCAGAACCTTCAACCTTAGAAGAAAGGGTTTCAACACATTTTTATATTTAAAAAATAAAGTTCATTGTCTTGTTACAAAATGAAAGGGTAACTCAAAAGTAAAAAGTCTAGGAAATTGTCACCCATAAAACCCTCTACCCAGAAACAACACCAAAGTTAGATTGGTCAGTTTATTTCCTTCCAGGTTTTTTTGTTTTCCTATAAACGGATGGATTTTTGCCAACAATTCATGCCTACACAACCTGACTATTACTATTAGTATCTAGATAAAGGGCAGGCTTCGTGAGCCATGTTTTCCACCAAAGCACTTGCTGTTAGAAACAGAAGCTATAATTGCTGAGGCTAACTCAAAAGGAACCTGGCAACTGGGAATATATGTGTGACGCTTAACTTGAAAACTAGACAGGCCAAATGGCCAGGTACTGGGGTCCTAGCCAAGCCAAAGGTGCAGACACTGCTCGGAAAGACACAAACCAGAGCCTCCCCAGCCAGGTGAGGGTGGCCAGGCTTCCTTCCTGAATCAGCTACTCCCTACAAACACCGCCCTTCAAAGGCCGGGTTGGAGAATACTGGGAAGTCAAGTCAGCACCACTCCGTAAAAGATTTCCCTATTTACTGCAAGCCACCAAAGCTTTGATAGAATGAGCGTGCTCACAGTTTGCTCAACACACATTCAGAACCTTTCACACTTCGCTGATGCATCTCTTTGCACTTCTTCTCTCTTAGACTATGCAATTTGTAAGGTTTGGGCTGTGCTTCATTCACCTTCAAGTCCTCTGTGTTTAGCACATAGTAGGCACTCCAGAAATACTTGCTGAAGAAGTGGTCTCATGCCCATCCATGAAAACAAAAGAAGTGGCCAGCTTCAATTTCTTTCTTTAAAGAGAAAGGAAAGGATCCATCCCAGTCCTGTCCTCAGGCTCTGCTCTTTAGTCTGAAAGTTCATGGGAAAGGCAGGGGAGGCATTTTAGGTCTATTTATCCCATTTGCTAATATTGTTACATATTTCAGGGGCCCACGTTCAATTTAGTAAAGGAGACAATGTCAGTGCTATAATATCAGGTACCTACCCAACAACACTCAGGAAGACCAGAATCCAATGACAACTTAGAATGAACAGAAGCCTGTCCCTGGTTTCTTGGCATCTAACACCAGGCCTCTTCACCGGGGTTCCAGAAGTACCAAGAACAGTGATGCCCACTAATGCATTCCAGGGCCTGGCACAAAGCAGGGATCAATAAATACTTCTAATGGATGATAAAACATACCACATGCCAGATGCAGCAGGGGACACCAAGATAGACAGGCCTCAGTCTCTGCCACCAGGAAGCTTTTCCATCTAATACAGTGGTTCTCAATCTAGGGCACCCATCACAATTACCTGGAGAGCCTTTCCACGATATTCAGGAGCCAGGGTTCTACCCCAGACCTCCTGAATCACCCTCTGAAGACAGGATCTAGACATAGGTACTTTCAAATAGCTACCCAGGTGATTCTGATGCACGCTCCCACATTGGAGAAACTCTGCTCCAGACAGTAAATTAAAGCTATTATTATATTTGTAAATATTGGGGCGGGGGAGCAAGGCAGGTAATGCTTCTTTATTAGTAAACGTTACTACTTCCCAGCTTTCTCAAACCTGACAGCATTTTGCAGGTCCAAGTGACTGAGATGTGTGACTCTGAGCCATTTCCGATCCACGGTTTCCTCCAAATAATCAAGGAGCAGCTGCTCTCCTTTAGCCAGATGGTGGGGCTGGACGTCAGACCCTGGGCCCCCACTCCTCCCACCCGACACCCAACTCAGGGCCATTGGGTCAAAAAGGAACTTGTCTGGTCTCTGGCACAGAAACGGGCAACCCCTGCTTAACCTGCACTCTGAAATCTGCAAAAACATCTCTTTAGAAAAGGAGCACCCCCAGCATGGCCAGAAACTCCCTTCTGGGAATCAGCACATTGTGTTCTAAGTGTTTCCTTAGGCTGCCAGCTAAACCTCATGCTAAGAGAGCAACACACACTGCTAAGAACAGCCACAGCCTCAGGTGCCCTTTAGCTCAAGAAGGCTTCCCACACAGGCCTTGGGAAAGATCTAAAAATGAAGCCAAGGACACCCATCCCCTGGAGGGGAGGAAAATCCCCAACATCCTGCACTTGGGAGGCCCTCCCCAGCACTCCTTCCCAAACCTGAAGCCCCTGAGGGAAGGGCCAGGGACTCGGGAGGACAGTTAGGAAACCCAGGGGCACGTGTACACAGTGACCTGGAATCACTCCACCTGCCCACACATGCTCCCCACCAAGGTCAAGAGCAGGACTGTCCCACCTTCCCTTTCTTCCCACACTCCTTAAAGCAGCAGATTTTGTCAATTCTTCTTGTTTCTTTTTGGGCTCCCCTGAATATCTGGCTCTCTACTGCTCTACATAAAAAGGCTATCCTCTTCCTCCTCCTCAAAGGATCCTCTGATCCTCCACCCACTCCAGTGCCCTCTTGTAAACAGCCTCCTATGTGCAAAGCACATTGGACACAAAGTTGAGTAAGACACAGCCCAAGGAGGGCAAAGACACAAACAAAAAATGAGGATAGCAAAGGGATGAGCCCAGGGCATCATGGGAGCACAGGGAGCACTGAGGATCATGGGAGGCCTCCTTGGGAGATGGCGCCCAGCTTTGAGTCTAAACACCAAGGACGAGTTGGTCTGGCCAAGTTCATTTTGTAACAAGACAATCAACTTTATTTTTTAAATATATAAACGTGTTGGTGAGTTTCTGTGATCGAAAACCCTTTCCTCAAAGGATGAAGGTTCTGAGCGAGAAACTTTTTATTGACCACACTGAATCCCGCTGCACTGTGGCATCTTGCTGTGTGAAATGTTCTGTGTGTCTCTGTAGATTGAAGACGGCCTCAGGGCCAGGAGGTGACAATCCAGATTAAGTGTGTGTGTGTGTACAGTGTGTGTGTGTGTGTGTGTGCACGCGCACACAGAGGAAGGAGAAGTAACCTGCTCCCGGGTTGCAGGGAAGCACAGCACGTATGTCAGCGTGAAGACAGGAAGGCCCCAGGAGAGAGCGGCCAGGCTGGCAGGCAGGCAGAGCCAGTGTGGACAGGGCTGCCCCCTCAAGTATTCAGGGGTGCCACTCACGGTGCCTCTGGGTTTTTCCCAGGAGTGGCTTCAGGACTTAGAACCGCAGGCCCGAGTCCAGCCTGTCATCATGGGGCAGCCAAGCCAACGGTCCTAATTAAAGTCGCCTGAGACACGCCTGAGACACAGGCGTGGCCACCTCCTCTCGGCAAGGCCCGTCTCTAGATAAATGCTCCTCTACCACAAGTGCCAGAGGCCGGGTTCTCCCTGCAGCTTTCCACTGCCCTTTAATTTGGGAGCACCCAGGCATTCTAGTCTGAACCCAACCATTTCAGGTTACAAAACGTCTCTCTAATCGTTGGGAGTGTGTACATCAGAGTTTAAGGGCACACAAGATTAGAGGCCACACACTCAAATTAAGCCCTTCATTTCCCTTTAGGCTTTAAAAAGGCATATGACCACTTGGATGTAGTACACCTAAAAGCACCCACACTCACAGCTCTTAGTAACGTGGAATTACAGGCAGTAAAGGCTCTTGCTTGTCAGAAAACCTGTCTAGTCCGAAATCTGTAAAATCTGCAACGAGAGCATTTTACTGATAGCTTTTGCTTACGTTGAGTCATTAGTCACTTCAGCCTCCAGGCCTGTTTCCTTCTCTATATAAACACTACCACCACCACCACCCTCACCATCAACACGTGCTGAGTAACTGCTATGCATCCAGCACTGTCCACAATTACTCTATAAAATATACTAACCTATTTCATTGATTCTAAGACCAATCCTAGAATAAATTTTATGGTCAATCCTTTCCCTCCCATCACATTTTAACATCTCTGAAAGGCATGTCAGAGTTCAGCTGGTAGGGACTGTTTTCTTAGTGCCACATACACTAAAATCACAGCTAAACTTAGTCCTTGGATTTGAGGAGGACTAAGGCATGAAGAGGATATATAACTCACCCGAGTACAAACATTTATACCAGGTAATCTGGTCAGTAATCAGCACTTAAAACTATTTGAATGTGTATATAATAAGAAGCAGTGCTGCCTTCCAACGCTGAAAACAAAAATTAGTCCTAAAGTGGCTGAGACACTTCTGTCTTTAGAATTCTTTAAAGATTTCTTTGCTCAATTCAGTAATCTATTCAGTGGCTACTTCTGTGTTTCCTCTCAATTTATTCAATCATTGCCTGCTTTCCTTTTTCCATCTCTACAGAGCTCAGTTCATAAAATTTCAGCCAAAGTTCATTCGCTCAGTCTCACCTCTGGGCCTTTGCTTACTTTGTCTTCATCCCCATTCTCCATCCTCCTCCAGGAAGCCTTGTGATTTACTCCTGGCTTGGCTTCTCTCCTCTCCTTTGCCCCAGCCTCCTGCGGCGTCCTGGCTTGGCCATACTGATCTTAGAAAGCCTAGCAATAACAAAGCTGGCCCCCAGAGACAGACTTCGGTGTTGAAGTCCCACTCTACCACTGATGAGCCTCGTGATTTGGGGTAAGTTACTTAACCCATCTGTGTTTCAGTTACTTCATGTGCAAAATATTAGGACCTATTTCACAGAGCTGTTATGAGAATTCAGGGATGACACAGGTAATTGAGCATACAGTAAATGCTCAATAATCATTAGCTGTTTTATGGTCCCACTGCACTATAATGACCTGTTTATCTGTATCCATGCTCCATTAAACTGACCTCCCTGGGGTGGGGACTAGATCATATTTCCAGCATATCCCTAGAACAAGCACTGTGGCCAGCTCGCAAGAGCTAAAAAAAACTTCTGTTGAATGAAGAATAAACGAACACACAACTGTGTGTATAACACATGCAAGGCATCATGCAAACTATCAACTGTAACAAATGCTAAATAGATGTTGCGGTTATGTGCTGTACAAGTACGATAGGAGGAAAAATTCATCCTGGCAGAAAAGTACACTGAAGAAAACACTGATGGAAGCACGAGGAACAGAGACATGAGGAAGTGGCACAAGCAAAGGCAAAGAGGCTGAAAGTGCACAGTCTTCCAGAGATGGTCTAGCACGGGCATCAGGCAGAGTTCACAGCTGGGATCCACGGCCCCCCTGAAAATGAATGAAAACTGGGTGAATACGCACCTTTCCTGGGAGGCAGTCCATAGCTATCATTAGTTCCTTGAAGGCGTCTGAGGTCCAAAAAGACGAAGGGTCCCTGTGACAATGTGTCTGGTCAGAGGGTAGGGAGAGCAGAGGGAGAATGGAGAGGGATCATCAGGGGAGAAATGAGCCCAGCTGGCAGAGTGCGAGCTTCATCCCGTGGCCACTGACGGGGAGTCGTGGAGGGTTTTAAACAGGGAAGTGGCATGATCAGATGTGAAATGCAGGAAAGAAAATCCATCAGCAGTGTGGAGGCCGCCCAGGGGAGGAGGAGGAAGGCCGGCGAGGAGAGCACTAGAGGAGTACAGGAGAGAGAGACGAAGGTGGTAATGGGCATAAGGACAGAAATTAAGGTCCCCATTTAAGAAGGAAAATTTCACATGAGCCCAAGCCCAAGACAGCAGTCTAGTCTTGCTGGCTCTATAAGGAGAAAAGAACACATTTAAGGAACAGGCTGGGATTCAGGTAGAGGGGAGAGAAAGGAAAGGTAACACCTTCATTTCCTCCTTTCTTAAAATAGGATTTTGGCTGTAATCCCAGCTACTCAGGAGGCTAAGGTGGGAGGACTGCTTGAGCCCAGGAGTTTAAGACCAGCCTGGGCAACACAGTGAGACCCCATCTCCATTAAAAAAAAAGAAGAAAGAATTTGATTTTAGATCATAGGTTTGAGGTGATGGCATGACCTCGGAGGGAAGGAGCTCTCCCTGGGCACATGGAGCTTACAGAAGGAGGAGGGCAGGGGATGCGAGTAGATTCTTACGTCCTCTCAAGGCAACTGCTGAAATGTTAGACAGTTCTGCAAGAAGGCTAGCACAGAGCCTCCAAGAATGCCAATAAGGGTTGAAGAAAATGGAAAATCCAGTAAAGAAGACCAAGAAGTAACAGTCAGAGAGACAGAAGGCAAACCGGGATCCAGTGCATCCCTGAAGGTGAAGGAGGAGACACCCTCAAGTTGGTCGGAAACATCCAAGACCGACAGAGAACACGTGCAAGATGAGCACACGGGAGAGGTGACCAAACTCTGCACTGTTAATCCGTGAGAATGTCAGCAGAACAGAACAGCAAACCTTGTGAGTTCAGACTCTTGATCCAACCTCAGTGATGGAGCAAGGATAGGACTAAGTGTATTTGGAAAATGCGCTTTCATACAGAGGACCAATTCACATAATAGACTCTTAGGAGATGTCTTAAACAACCCTCTTGAGTTATAATGTGGAGAAAGAACAGCAGGCACATGGAGCTGAAAATCACAGATTCCATTCTCAGTTCTTTTGGGGGGAATGCGGAGCTATCACTTAATGGGTACGGAGGTTCAGTGTGGGAAGATGGAAAGGTTCTGGAAATGGATGCTGGTGATGGCTGCACAATGTGAATGCACTTAATCCCACTGAATTGTCCACTTTGAAATGATTACAATGGCAAATCTTATGTTATGTATATTTTACCACAATAAAAAAAATAATAACCTTGTGAGGTAGGTATTAATATGGTTTCAGATAAGTGAGGAAACTGAGGCTTAGAAGGTTCCACAGTTCAAAGGGTCACACAGCCTGCTAAGCTCTGAGCTAAGATCAAAGTCTCCAAAGCTTCACCTCCACTGTCGGGCTCTAAACCAAGATGGTGGCAGGACGGGACAGCAACCGAGGCAGCCCTGGGGCAATCAGCCACGGGGTTCCCACAAAGCCACTGGAGGAAGGCGGTGAGTCTATTTTTGTTTTCTTACAGGCATAATCGTTCCAGATGCCCCATCTTGTCAGGCATGTTTTATTCTGCCACCAAACCTGCCAGCGTCTTCATGGAGAATGACGCTGCAGACAGGAGGTGTCACCAGATCTGCTTTATCCAGAAGTCCCAAAGCTGGGTGTCCACACCTTAGCTCACAGCTACAGCAGGAATTCATCCCATCCTGGCTCCATTTTCAAACTCCCCTGGCTCCTTTGTGCCCACAGTGGGTCTGCAAATGGATTCCTGCCTCCCTGTGATCACAGCCGGCTAAAAAACAGCCCCTACACCCAGAACCCAAACTCCACTCTTATCTCTCTCGACAGGATCTCACCTGACAGGAGCTTTTACCCAGAAAATTCCACAAAGCTTATCAAGATTTGACTTACTTTGTCCTGGAGAAGTGAAAAAAACCACCTTTTGGTACACAGGGCCCCTTTCCCACACGTTTGTGTACCTTCAGTGATGTCCCGCATGTAGTGGGTCCCCAGCCAAAGCTGTGGAACGAACACAAGCTTCAGGGTTTAGACAGACATTTTGATTGTATTTGGCTTTTAAATCCTTGTTGCAGAGCGATTTTATTGCCACTTGATTTCATTTTGCTCTGCTTGAGCTGCTGAGCAAAAAATGAACCTCTCGGTAAACAGCAACAACAAAATAAGACCCCTTCCCACCTACACATGCCAAAAGTGCAATCCTTAGGAGAGCATGATAACACGGTGCAATTAGAGAAGGTTGCATCCCCACAGCCTGGGATTCTATTTTCTGTATAAATACTTACTCATTTTCTAATTAAACAAACAATTAGTAGAAAGCACAGCCTGAGAAACTGCGTAGGTGTCACCATCTTGCTATGCGGAGATACTGTGACAAATGATGCTAACCAAGGGGTGGAAAAAAAAGTGTTTGGCTCCTAATGTTTGCACAAACCGAAATGACCACGCAGCGTTTACAGTACAGCTCACTCCAGGCTTGAAATGTACACTTTTAACAATACACATCCTAAATGGAAAAATAGTTCCTTTAAATAAAGGCCAGATGTCATGGACTGGGGGGAAAAAAAGAGGTGGCTAGGGAGTACATTCAAGATAGTTTTATTTTCTTGCTTGTTTTATAGGATGCTACAGCACTGCGGAGGGCCCCAGCCAGAGACACGTCAAAGACAAGGAACTACACATTTTTGGTTGCTTTCTACTAATGTGCAGTGTCTTTTTGTCTACACATACTCAGAGACACAAAGCAAAGTGATGAGCCTTATAGCTCATGCTAAAATCTGCTGGTTCCATTTGACTAATCAAAGTTCACGTTCACTCATTTGGGTTTAGTACTGCCGAAATAAAATGGATTGCTGTAACGTCAGAGTCTGCCTCTAGTATTAAAGGCAGATGGCATGAGGGTCTTCGCTCACGCTCCGCTAATAGTATCCAAATATCTCCACAGAAGGATGTGTCTACAGGCACAGGCTATTTTATTTTAAGTCATTCATTTAAAATTCTTGTTCATTCAGTCATTCAACAGATATTTACTAATCACCAGGTACTGTGGATACAGAGGTACACAAAACAAAGTTCTACCCTCATGGAGCTTACATGCTAGTGGGAGGGTATGCATGCAAAAGAATGAGAATTTCATAGAATTCAAAGTGCCATAAAACACAGCTGAAGAACGGGAAGTACACAGGGATGGTGTGAGAGGAGGAGGAGGAGGAGGAGGGTATTTTAGCCGTGGTAGTCAGAGATGGCTCTTCTGGGGTTATGTTTGAGCTGAAATCACACAAATGTCTGGGGCAGAGCATTCCAGGCAGAGGGAACAGCAAATACAGCACTGCTGGGGTAGAAAGGAATTTGGCCAGTATGGCCAGGCCAACAGGGGGACAAGTGGTGACAAAGGAGGTTAGAGTCAGGCAAGAGGCACCAACGCAGCCACGATTAGGGACTTGTGACTTTGCTCTACCAGCAAAGAGTCTCAGAAATCAATAGGAAACAACTAATTTCAATGCAAATGTATATATGAGCTCAGCAAACATGATACACTTAGAATTGATCATCTGAGCGACATGACTAACAGCAAGGAAGTGGGCTTATGATAAACACCACTTGTATAGTGCACTAGGACTTCCCAAGAGCTTTCACTACACCATCACATTTGAATGTTTATATTGGGGGCAATAAAGTTGGAGGTTAAGGATCATCAATAAAAAGAATTCCTAGCTCTTAATTATTAAGAAACTAATTGATCCCTTCTCTAAAGTGGTTAACGAGGAAAACTCTAGAGACAGCAGATGAAAGGAGGTGGCTTTAGCATTCGTCTCTCTCTGAAGACTTCAAATCATCTCCTTAAAATGGCTTAGGCTACAGACTCCAGGAGTGCCAAAAGGCCTAGTCCCTAACAAACACACAGTGCTGTTGTATTAAAATATAAGGCGTGGGCATCCTTAGTTTCCCACTGTGATAAGTTCAGACAAAACCATCAAGATCACAGATCAGAACTTTTTTCTTTTTTTGTTTCAAAATATTAAAGGGGTACCAATGTTTTTGTTACATGGCTTGAGTCAGGACTATCAATGTGCCTGTCGCCCAAATAGTGCTCACTGTACCTGTTAGGTGGGTTTTTGCCCCTCTCCTTCTTCCCCCTACTGAGACCTTCTGAAACACTTGCCTTTTTGTTTTATGTTTCTGCTTTTTTTTCTGCATCTGTACTGCCAATAAGCTCATCGGGCCTGGACTGTTCCAACCTCCATCTTTCCAAGCTGCCCTCCCTCCTGTGCCCACGTGTCAGGCTAGGCTCCCTTAAATACATCTCTCCCCCACTTTTGAACCCCAAAACCCTTCCACTGAGCCCTATCAAATCCTCACCGGACCTCCACGACCTGCGCCAATCTATCTCTCGTTGCTTCTACCCACCTATTCCCCACTCCAGAGATCAGTCTTCTTGCCGTCCCGCGTCAGGGTCGAGCTGGACAGCACACTTCAGAAGACAGGGCTCGGCTAGGCTGCCGTCCTCTCTCTCACTAGAGAGAGAGTGGCTAGAACGAGGACGGCAGCCTAGCCGAGCCCTGTCATTAGAGAGAGTGAGTGGGCCAGAACAGTCGCGTTTCTCTCATGAAGCACTCCTTCCCTGGGCCGGCCCTCCCTGGCTGCCTTCCCTTCCAGAACCCCACAGCATATGCAGCAGGGACTCCCGAAGTTTCTACAGAGGAAAGATAACTTTTCAGCACAAGACTAAAGTACAGTGTTCTGGGACATTCCTCTTCCCACTAGGAGGCTCAGACTTTGGAGAAAGATCCACGGCAGTAGCAAATTAGTTCAAGATGTCCCAGGCACAAGTTTAAGAACAGTGGCTGTGGACACCTGACTTCATCTACACAACAGCTCCTGCAGGACAAACACCAGACATCTCTTATATAACCACCACCTTAATTAAGAACACGGCATCCTGCCTCAAGAAATACATACCAAGACCAACATCCATTTCCTTTGTAAAAATAACTTAGGAAGAAGAGATTGAGACTTCATAAACATATCATGATCAATACTATTTCTCTAGGGCAAGACAAAAGCTCAATGTCTGCCATATTTAGTGACCATCAGGAAAATTCCCAACCAATGCAACACACACTAAGGGCACATGTTCCCATGCATAGTAAGTACATGTAGGTACTTAGTACATGTAGGTACATAGTAAGTACAAGTACTCTGTAGGAATTTTAAGGGAAATAGAAGCCACATCTATAGACACGTCAGCTGAAATACGTGATTCATAATTATCCCAAGGAACACTAATGAAGGATGTATTTTTTCAGCATGTATTCAGTGAAGTAGTCAGATAAGACACTCCCAGATTATAAGAGGCACAAAGATAGCATTAAGACATTAATATTATTTTCATCCACTTAAAAATGCAGAGAAGGAAGAAGAACATCATGGAGGAATGTGGCCTTTCATTTACTGCCCAGGACAGAGAACCATGCTGACTGACTTCTACTTCCTTTCCTCTTTAGTTAAACCCTAAGAACTGAATCTGTGCATTTGGCTCTGGACCAAGCAGTGAGGATTTCCTTCAGGGTCACCCCAAGCTTGCAAATGAAGTTACTGCTGCACGTTCAACCCTGGACCGGTACATTACATTAGTAAGGGAGCGGTGTTTTAACTGGGAACCGAAATCCATAATGAAAGCACAGGAGAGATGAAGGAAAGTCACATAAATTAAATAACAGGCCCAAGAAGAGACCATACATATTTTCAGAGCAAATGTTCCTTTAAAAAAAAAAATCACCCTCAGAAGTGCTGCCTGTGAAGAGAAGCTGGTTACAAGCACACGCGTGACCCAGGTGTGGTACCAGGGGAACCGAACCCACAGCCACGATTCCAAAACCCCGTGTGAAAGTCCCCTGGGGAGATGGAATTGACAGGGCTGCTCGCCGCAGCCATTCCACACTGCGCTATTTTAAGCAGGGTGACTTCATTCTTGCTTGTTCTGTGGCAGCGCAGATGGGCCGCATCCATTTATGTTACTACGGGACAAGCGGGAGTCCCAGATTCAAAGGCACACGCTTCCCTCGCCTCGTGTTAGGGCAGCCCGAAGCCGGAGCTGCCGTGTGTCGAGCAGAGGAAAGCACTATTTCTTTCTTTTTCCCTCTCTCTCTCTGTCTTTTCCTAAAGCCTGAGAGAACTGCACAAACCTGGCTGCCTTTCCTGGAACCAACTGTCAGATCTACCTGAAAAATGGCACGAGGTGAGCTGCGATGCAGCAGTTAAGCCTTCGGTCCTGTCAGCGCCACCCAACTGTGAAATCTGTCCCCGCCATGCAGACACAGGAAGGGTCAACAGCAGAAGACGGGAAAAGGTCAATGGGCCCAGCTGGGCACGACAGAAGGCAGAATGGGGCTCACGCGGCAAGTCCACCTCAGAGGGCACAAGGCTTTCCCGGAATCTCACCACGAAACTTACTAAACCAGACTGTCTTAAGGGGCGGGAACAGAACAGATTTAAACCTCGCCCAGGTGCCACACGATCTGATTAAAAACTCCCAACAATCCTATGAGGGAAGTCCTCTCATCATCCTTATTATTTCTATTTTAAAAGAGAGAAAGCCAGCTCAGAGAAGCGGGGGGAGAACCAAGTGAAATTCAGAGGGAAGCAACGCTCTGCCTCATGGCAGGCACTGTCGGGGAGCTTTGCCCTTCCTTTTAGGGGGCAGACCTGAAGCTTCCAGAGGAACGCTGATCCCTCAACTAGTCTATCCAACGTGTCGGCCGCCCCCACCAACCTGCCAGCAAACAACATGTGGGAAGTAGTGAATAAAGATGCGTGGAAAACAGGAAAGCCCAGGAGCCAATCCTACACCTGCCACCTCCCAATGACTAGACCTCGAGCAAGTCCTACTGCCCTTGAGCCCTGCTCAGGTCCCACAAGTGTAAAGGTGTGTTTGGTTCTCCACCTATTACAGAGTTGGGGACCAAGCACATCAAGGCTGACAGCTGCTGGCATGAAGAGGGGTGTACTCTGTATGACGGCACTGATGCAGGTTATGTGTGTGTGTTTTATAGCTGAAGTAAAATTGACACAACATAATATTAATCATGTTAAAGGGAACAATTCAGTAGCATTTAGTATATTCATAATGTTCTGTTAATGACTACCTCTACGTAGTTCCAAATCATTATCATGGCCTCAAAATAAACCCCTATTCTTGCCCTCACCAGCCCTTGGCAACAAGAATCTGCTTTCTATCTCTATGGATTTACCTATTCTGAATGTTTCTCATACGTGGAATTATGCAGTATGAGACATTTGGTGTCGGGCTTTCAGGTAGCATTTTTTTGAGGTTCATGCAAGTTGTAGCATCAGTGCTTCACTCCTTTCTATGGTTGAATAATATTCCATTGTGTACACACCACAATTTGTTTATTCGCTCACTCCATGACGGGCAGTTGGGTTGTTTCCACCTTTAGGTTACTGTGAATAATGTTGCTCTGAACATGTAAGCAGGTTCTATCTATTAAAGCACTTTTATATTTGATTCTAACAAGTATGTGAGGTAGACCCTGGCCATATGATTCACATTTGGGCTGTGCTGCCTCCTTCATTAATTCATCACACTGTTTTTTTTTAAATAAGAAAAAAATGGCAAAGAACTTCTAAGGCGAAGTTTGTGAAGGAATGAAAAGGTGTTCATTAATGATTTTATTTTTAAATAGTAATCATAACCAAGAATGTATAACAGAACTTTCACAAAACTGAACATTATTCCCAACATGCATGGAAAATGTAAAGGCTATATTAAAGACTAAAGTCTTTAAAAAGTAAAGACACTACAGGAACGTGGGGGGAAAATGATGCAGAAGAGAACAAAAGCAAAGCTCCTCGTCTCTGGTTGAGTCCTTCTTCACCATCTAATTCAGTGACCTCAGGACACTCAGACCTTTCTTTGTAAAATAACCATTTTCATCAAGTTGATGTTTCACTACGGTCCAGAGACTTTCATCTCAAAACCTCACGTGGGCAAACACAAATGGGAAGCAACCTGGCAGGCCTTCCACCGCACTTCGGTAGGCCTGGGCAAATGGAAGAGCATGCTCAAACCTAAACCTCGGCAGTGGAGAGGCTAATATTATTGTCACCATTAACACTGTCACTGTTTGGCTCCCAAGACTGCTCCTCACCAAAACAAAGACACCCGACTTCCCCTAGGTGTTAAGAGTCTTCTTAAAGTGTCAAAAAAAAAAAAAAAAATTAAAAAAAAGAAAAAAAGTCTTAGTTCCCTTGAATTCTTTTTTCAGACTCAGTAGAAAGTAAACCCACCCACAGCAGGCTCGTGGAAGAGGCAAAATACAACTTCACCTTAGGAACCAGGCCTGCCCGAGTCAGCGCTGTGAACCGGCCAACCACAGGCACGAAGCACACGCTGATTAAAAGAACTTGGCACGAGGCCCCGTGTCATGTCCAGTACTCTCCACTGTATACATAACAAAGTCAGTCAGATGAGCATTCTCATACTGTGCTCCCCACGTGATGCAAAGAAAAACAAAACTGACCATTCAGAACCTTAAAGGCCCTGGGATGGACGCAGAGGAAAGGGAGTGAGAATCGGGAGACTCTCTTGCTGAGCCACACCAGGGCCTTCTCCTCCTGGCCTCCACCACCACGAACTGCTAACTGTTTTCTTTTGGTCTTCCTGAATCAAGACTCTCAATTTAGGAACATACAAATCAGGAGGTGGAGAGAACTTTTGAAAAGAAAGATTCATTTTGAACATTTCAATTTTACCAAAGGAAGGGAAAAGGTAAGAAGAAAACATATTTTCCACCTCTACCTACACCCTCACCCCTTCCTCCCAAAAGTACTTTGCTTTAAATCAAAATCAGAAAAATTTTTCCAGAAAAGGTCATTTAGTAAATATTCTAGGCTTTGTGGGCCATTTGGTCTCTGTTATGACTACTCAGCTGTGCCAATGTAGCACAAAATAACCACAGACAAAAACACTAATGAATGAGATGGCTATATTCCAATACAATTCTATGGATGTACTCTTAAATTTGAATTTCACGTAATTTTTACATGTCACAAAATATTTACTGTTTTCATCTTTTTTCTCTCTCTCTCTCTTTTTTAAAACTATTCTCAGCTTGAGGGCCACCAGCAGGCTGGATATGGCACACAGGCTATAGTTTGACTATTCCTGCTTTAAATTATTGATGTTAACCTTTTAGGATATGGTGTAACTGGGTTTTTCCTTTATTTATAGGGGAGGGAGGTTTAGAGGTTTGCATAAACCAGAAAAGAACCAGGCAAGAACATCACAAAAGCGTATTTCAGAAAGAAAGCACCTATCTCGGTTACATGAATCCCAAGAGAGTTTAAAGACTCCTTTAATCACCTCTTGGCAGAGGACCACAAATTTTAAAATGTGCCTACTTAATGCCTAAAGTTAAATGTTTCATTCCCTTCCTTCCAGAAAAAAAAAATATAAGAATTATTATTCCTATTTTCTGAATCAGATCAGTAGATACTCACAAGATGCCTCTCTGGTGTGCTCAATATTGGTCATGCTGTCAGATATAAAGGACACCAAAATGTATCTTTTCTTCTAAACGTTTTGATCCCCGAAAGCTTTCAGTGTTATAGCTTCAGTATGGAAGTGACAAGTTGAGGCTGATCCCTCCAAAACCATGATCTCAGCTGATTCCCCTCTGATCCACTGAACGCACTTCAAAGGTGATTTTAGCTAGCAGATAGCATACATATTTATGGCAAGGAAGTTAGTGTGGTCTCACAGGAATAATTCCCAACTTTAAAATCCTAGTTCTGCCCTTCAGCCTTGTGATCTGGGGAAGACGAATTAACCTCTCCGAATCCTCTATCCTGTAAGAACAGACATTAAAAAGATCTTTCTAGAATAACCCCAACACTTCCGTGCAGGGGCCTGGTAGGCACTCATTCATCCTCTCCTTCAACAAAGGTTGTAATGAGCTCCTACGATGTACCGGGCTCCCGGAGCCAAAGATGAACAAAGTCAACCCTATCTCCACCGTCATGGAACCTGCAGACCAATTCATGGATTTTTTTTCATTAGAAACTGACACACATGCCTAACACACTCCTTCAACTATAAAGCACCTATGCTCCTTGATTTTCCCTACTCCTAAATTCCACTTCAACCTGTAAATCTGGGGGTAGGCAGACCGAGCTCAATGCACAATATGTGCCAGGCATTTGCCACTTCTGTTCTGGAGCATGAATTCAGGAGACCCCTGGCATTCAAAGTTACACTCTGCTCTCCTGATGGACCCTATTTATAAGAGGTTCTTTGGTCCTCTTTGATTAAGTAATAATTTACGGTTCAGCCAAGATGAGGTCTGAATCCCAGTAAGGCAAGGTTGGTTTGTGAAGGCAAGTCCTCTAGCCAGGAAGTAAGCCAAGCCTAGTGGCATAGGCTAAACATCTCAGCTCAGGCTTGTTCTTTTCATTTAACAGAAAGTTTTATTTAATCCTTGAAACTGCTCTAAAAGTAGGTATGACCATCTTCACTGAACACATGTAGAATCTGAAAGCAACTGCACACCGTAGTGGTAACTTCACAAAGCACATTGACTGAACCAAGGAACCAAGTGCCACTTGGTCACAATAGAAAACCTGAATGTGGCATATTAATAGAAACTTGCAATGCATATCACTCATCTTATTAATTCTCCCTATCCAAGCTCAAAATGCACTTCAAAGAATGCCAACAGAAGACTTATAGTTTATGGGAATCTCAAAATTCCCCACACATTTACAACAAGGTCTAGGAGAAACAGCTTGGAAGATGCCTAATTCTTCAGTGGGAGACAATTCATACAACACACTGCACAGGCTTTAACCAGGACTAAAACCCAACAATCACCCTCAAAAAGGGACTAATCCTCATGTACACATTAGTTCGAGATGTAATGAAAATCTCCTCTAACAACTGCCAAGATATTCTTTAAACTTCGTCTTTATTACCTTCAGAATTTTTAAAATATTAATATTATGGCGAGTAAAGCAGGAAATCAGTCTCTTGATCCTTGTGTACATATTAAGCCCTTGGAAATATGCAGGGAAAACTAAGACTCAGGTCAGAGTTTTTTATATACAACGTGCGTAAGGCAGAACGGTCTTCTAGAATGAGATTTGTGTAAATGGCAACTTCTTTATCACTGGATCAGACCACCACACCTGGAACACAGGGCTTCCCCCAAGCAGGACAACTCAATCACAGGCTCAGCAACTGGACACTGGGGGAGAATACCAGGCGAGGCCATGAGTCAAGCAGCTTGGGCAGGAAGATGAGTCCCCTGGAGAGCGTCCTTGTCCCCTCCAAATGTTAAAGCTCCAAGGGCCACTGCCAGCCAGCTGTTGCCTCTGTTCTCAGTTAAAAGCGGTCAAGAAGGAAGCCCTTAGCAGCTGAGCCACAGGAGAGAGCTCCCTGGGAGGGGAATCACCCCAGGTAAAGGTGGGGAGGATCATAGGAAAAAACAGGTTATCTACATGTCACAACTAAGGGACTCAACTTCCAGAATCCAAAATAACATTTCTACAGTATTAATAGCATATAGTATATCTATTACACAAATAGTATAGTTATTATAATACTTCTGTTACATTCACCTCTTTGAAAGAACACCCAGGCTCTGACCACCAATGAATTCTTAATAGAGAAACTCAACAACCCATTACATGTGACAGAAAACGTTCACTGTTGCCAGGTAGTATTCCTGCAGGTATGAATGGAGGACACACCCCCTGGGCAATACAGGGAAGGCTGCCAGGAGCTCTCACAGCCACCAACTTCCTTTGGCCATCGCTACTCTGCATTTATGTTGCCCCAGTCTCTACTCCTAGGGGAGGACAGCTAAGCAAGGCCTCAAAGACCCTCATGGTTGGAGTGGTGATTTCTTTAGGCCACAGGAGGGGAGCTCCTTAATCACAACTGAGCCAGTTAATAATCTGTCCAAGGCCACCTGCAGATTAAGTGGGACACCCCGGAGGAGAAAAGGTTCCCCCCGCATGGAGCGGACTCCAGCCTCCTACTGTTAGACAAAAAGGGGGATTATGGAGCTCAGCTTCCTCTTAAGTGAAAAGCTAGACTGCTGAAACCTTACATAAATGCATCTATCGAATCCAAAACAACACAGGGAACCTGTGACATTTAAAACGAAAAGAAAAAGCAAATGATGAACTCAAGTAACAAATCTGCTCAGCATCACAGCAGCAGAGAGAAATACCAATACCAAGACCCCCACATGTGGTTAGTGGTAAAGGGGCTATTTCCAGCATGAAAGATACTGCCTTTATGCTACTCCTAGTTTTCATTTTGTTTTGTGGTATAAGTCTTTTAAAATGTCCACAATGAAAATGTACCCATTCTAAATATACTTCAATGACAGAGATAACATGACCACTGTTTAGTTTAAATCAATACTCTCTCAGAACCGGTTCTTTAAAGATTAATATAATCTATACCAAGCACATAGCATAGTGTGTGGCATATTTGTGTGTATTGATAAATAACCGATTTCCTTACTCATACTAGCTAACATGTGAGGGCTACTATGGGCCAGGCACTGAACTAGGCTCTTTATGCATACTCTCAAAGACTCTTCCCCACAGTCGACATAGGTGTTGCTATCACAACCAGTTTACAGATGAGAAAACTGGGTATCACAACTTGCCAAAGGGCACGCTACAAATAAAGTACAGGCTGGGATTCAGCCTAGACCGAAGGTGCTTAGCAGAGAACTACGCAATTTCTTAACTCTATCAACATGATAGCATTTGCACCAGAATGATTTACCCTCTTTTCCATTTTACACTACAACAATTTTTGTGGTCATTCTTAAGTACAGTCAGAGCAGGGTGGGGACACCGTTCATCAACAGGCGCCCGCCGCCATCTTCGGCAGCCTCCCCCAGGCTGTGTTTAGTCGCATTTGCTGAACCCCGGGGGTGACATAACCATCAGTGGCAAAGTGGCTGGACCAGAACTAACATGGTGACCCTTCAATGTTCCCTCTTCTCTCAGGGCACATAATCTCTCAGTGGGCAAGGACACAGGTGTGAGGGGCAGTACTGAGGCAGGAGGGAGGCCTCCAGCCACAGCCTCAATCCTTGCAGGTGGGGAGTCAGCAGGCAGGAGGCCGGAGCGACCAGTCTAGTCACCAAGAGGCAGAGGGCAAGGCCAGGCCACAGGGCCAGCTCGGGGCAGCTGACTGAACCAGCAGCTCCTGCTTCGAAGAAGGTGACAAAGTAGGGAGGGTAAATGACCCACAGCAGACCTTTTCCTCAGGGCACTCAAAAAAAAAAAAAATACATGACTACGTACAACAATGTGAAATGGTATTTTGAGCCAAATGTATACCAAATACGATCAAAGAAAACAAGGGGTTTTCTGAAGCCAAATCACATCCCTAACGACATTCTTGAAGAAAACAAAAATGGCTGGGCTCTGAAACAGGGATGACCATTTTATCTTGCTTTTTCTTTTTTCTTTTTCTTTTTTTGACACTGACAAATGGTCATCTCAGTCCTTCCTTCCCCAATCTATGACCTTTCCAGACCATCTTGGTTCCTCTCCTGATGTGTCTTAAAGTAGTGAAGCCACAGTACATTAAACTGTCTGGCCCTATTTTATTTCCATGTGATTTAATCCTGGTGTTTAACATGACAGCACTTCCATTTAGAGTAAGCAAAAAAAATAAAATAAAATAAAATAAAATCCCTTACACACAAATACATTTGGTTAAAAGGTGGCCCACAATTCAAAAATGATTACATTAAAAAGTGGAAGAGAAACAGTGACCCAAAAATCCTCATTCAAGGAATTGTGAGCAGAAACAAAGTCTTTTACCTGCAGCACATGATCAAATACCAGCTTTATGTATATACAGAAACACACACACACACACACACACACACTCTCTCTCTCTATTTCTCTGGGACTTGGGCTCTAAACTCAGCAGGGAATTCTAAGAGCACAGTCTCTCTGACACACCGGAAAAGAATGCAACGACACAGGTCCATCTCCAGGCCAGAAAACCCCAGCTAGAGGCCAGAGGCAGGGCAAGCCCTGGGAATTGTCCAGGCAGACAGTGGAACAACACAGCCTTTCCAACCCGAAGGAACTGTCATATCTGGGTCAGCTTCTCTGGCAGCAAATCCCTCAGGATACAGGGCAAATGGGAACATCAGAAGCCATCTGAATGAGACAGTTAACCAACGGCTGAGCAGACATGCTCGGGATCAAGGTCATGTAACATGACGCTTAAAAGCCTCAAGGTGCTGGAGTCAGAGCCCAGTGCATCCTCCTCCAGCGGCCAGAGCAGAAGCTACTGACTGCATGCACCGCTGTGAGGCCATAATGACCCCGTGACCACGTACAGTGAGGACTCTGACATCCCACCCATTTCCATCACCAAACCAAGGGGGAGCGACGGGGTGACCTAGCCCCTAGGATTCTCAAATACTGATCCTCTGAACAAATGGAATTCTGTAAGCTGGAATGGAATTCGGACAACAGCAGAGCACAATCGCTTGGTCTGCAGCCATAACTTGGAGACCGCAAATGCATCAGAAGAGTAGGAACAGCCATAGTATACCAAGAACCTTTCATTATGTTTTTTTTTCTAGACAAATGAACTATAAACTATTTTGCATTCCTTTAGCTTCTTATTTTTTAGTATCTGATACCACGGCCATTAAAAACAATCTCTAAGAAGTCTTTGTTGAGCATCAGAATGAGACAGCTGGGTTACTGGCATGAGGAAATGTTCAATCTTGTCATTTTGCAAAAGGAATTCATATTCATAATTAATGATGCTTTTGTCCATGCCAGAAGGAAAATTTAAAGGCTCAACTATGCTTAAGTAAATTCTGCCCAAGCCAACTGCAATACAATTTTATAAATTATAGAGTAACAGAAAAGAACACGATTTTGTGAGTTGCAAGCATAAAGAAAAGAATTAACAACACGGCAGCCACGTTTCAAGGAAGAAGTCATGTTAGAAATATTAATTTTTGAAAGGATAGGAGATAGATTTTCTTTATACTCCATAAAAGAAAATAGTTATAAAAAACTTTAACATCCTAAGAAAAGGTATATTTTTGACCATCCCTACATTTATTTGAAAGATTCCAAAACACTTCGTTCTTGAGTGTGCCAGACAGATACCACCAAGTACAGAACCAGGACCAGGACCGACACTGTCGGCCCCAAATGTCAACTAAAGATAATGAAGAGGTGGGTGAATAAACTTACAAAATAGCTTTGGTTTAAGAGGCATTTCTATGGAGATACTGGTAATCAGACGTCCCTGAAATAAATACCAGTGAAACATTTCTAAGAAATTTCCTTAAAGGTAACTTTCCCCATTTCATAGCTATTAGACAGATATACAAAGACAAATGAATATTAAATTAAAAACTTATTTCATTCACTCAACAAAGCTTTACTTGGCCCCTTCTATGTTAGGGGCTAGGGGTATAATGATGAATAACACACAAAACAGCACCAGAGGCTAGGAGCAGTGTGGATAAGGAGTAACTGCTTAATAGGTATGGGTTTTTGGTAAACAAATATATAACAATGTTTACTATTTTAATCTTTTTTTTTTAAGAGACAGGTGTCTTGCTATGTTACCCAGGCTAGCCTCAAAATCCTGGGCTCAAGGGATCCTCCCACCTCATCCTTCCAAGTCGCTGGGACTACAGGCTCTGCCACCATACTCAGCTCCATGTTAACCATTTATAAATGTACAATTCAGTGGCACTAAGTGCATTCACATTATTGTGCAACCATCACCACTATCCACCTCCAGAACTTTTTCATCATCCTGGGTACAAGGTTTTCTTTTGCGGGAATGAAAATGTTTGTTTTGGAACTACATAGGGATGGTGTTACACAACACTGTGAATGTTCTAAATGCCCATGAACTGTTCACTTTAAAATGGTTAATTTTCTGTTATATGAATTTCACCTCGATTAAGACAAAAAGAAAAGAAAGAAAAACCAGGCAGGCACAACAGTAGTACTCAATATTTATGTTAATAAACGAATGAGTCCTCACCTTGAGGAAGCTCACAAGTGGGTAAGGGAACAGGTAACATCTAGCATTAATACATCTGTGTTACAGGGATACAACAGAGAAGCCCAGATTCTGGGCAGAGCTATTGGGGAGGCCCCTAATCTCCTTGAGGAGGGCACAGTTCCTAGAGGAGGGACTGCCTGAGATGAACTTGCAGGACAGGTTAGAGTCTGCAGGTGAGGGCAGGAGGAGGGCATGCTGGAAGTGTGCAATGCAGAAGAAGGTGACAGATTCAGTACACCTGGGCACGTGCTGGGGGAGACACCCAAAAAACTCAAAATTCATTCAAGTCGTTGTTAATCCCTCCAATCTCATCGTAAACCATATATTAATCTAATCATAACTATAATTATAGATCGTAATTATAATAATTATAAACAAAATAAACTGTAGTAATAAAAAAACCCCACAGAATCATAGGGGATTAAAAAAATGGCAAAAGAAGTCTTTCAGGGGAAAAACAGGGACTGAACTAGATCTTGAACAGCGCAGAAGTTGGAGACAGACAGGTGGGAGGAGACAGGCCAAGCAAGGGCAGAGGTGGAAACCCCGGCGAGTGCCTGATGAGCCAGCAGGTGGAAGGTGGGCAGGGACACAGAAGTCACATCCCATAAGAGCACTGTGACCTCTGTCACAGCTGCTTGGGGCTGTACAATTTATACAACACTCTGGCAACCACGACCTCATTTGACCGCCACGGTCACCCTGACAAGCAGGTGTGGAAGCCCTGGCTGTCAGAGACAAGGCAAGCGAGGTGTTCCGGCTGTGCTGACCCACCCAAGGCCGCACAGCTGTGATCGGGCCTCTCCCCACCCAGGCGGCAGCTCAGCAGGAACGAGAGCTCAAGTACTCTGCTCACGCCAGCCCTGTTCTAACTCGACTTAATCTTTTTAGGAAAAAAAAAAAAAACTGTGCATATTTTCACACTGGGAAATGACCTTCTGGTAACAAGGAAGCAGTCTTTTTTTAGTAAGATGTGGCCTTTTTACAGAGTTTTATACATACAACTTGGCAGAGTAGTGGTTTCTCAGAGGAAACAATGCATGGACTGTCCAATTTCTAAAATCATAACTTAGTTATGAATAATTTAAAAGCTAGCAGCTTAAATGAACCAAGCTGTTCACAACTGCTTCAAGAAGGCATCGCCACAGTTCCATTAAATTGCCCAATAAAAACACCTTAAGGGTCCAGCTGGGTGGTTCTCAACCAGGGCTCCTTTGCTCCTCAGGGGGCATTTGGCAATGTCTGGAGACATTTTTGGTTTTCGTAACTGGGAGGGGGCAGAGGCCAGGGATGCTGCTGAACATCCTGTAAGGCACAGCACGGCCCCCTCGCAACAAAGAATTATCCAGCCCCAGATGCCACCAGTGCCCAGATTGACAGACCTTGGCCTAAGCTCTGGGCCGGTTCTACAACTGATCCCTGAGAAGGAAAGAGTGTGGGACCGAAGCCTCACACAGACCGGACGCGCACTCCAGGCTCTGCTGCTTCAAAGATGTGTGACATTTAAACCAAGTCACTTTCAAGTCATCAAGCCAGTCTTCTTGTTTGCAAAACGGGGTTCCCACCACCTTTCTCAGCATGAGATAAAGCAGGGGTAGGGTGAACTGAGGGCCCCAGCGGGCAGAGGGTCCACAGTAAGTGCTCAAGGCCAAGGCTGGACTGAGATCCCCAAATAGCACATATTCCCAATATTGGATTTATCAAATGCATTTGGAAAAACAAACACCAGAGCAACAGACATCCATCTAGATAAGCGTGGAGGCAATTTTACTATTCTTCAATCTCATGAAACAGGACACCTGCAGTGGGAACCCAGGCCTCAGGGTCACTGTCATCTCCCTGCAGACAAACCGTAGGTTCACCTGTAGCCAGTGACCAGCAGGAGCCCCTGGACCACCGGGGAGGTCAGATGGCACACTGACATGGCTCACATTTCCCCCAGTTCTGGTACAAGCAACACATCTTGCACTTGAGCTTAAAGCGTATTATCCAAATGAAGTATCACTCTCCTAATCAGCATCCGCCTTTAAACAAGCACAGATGGCAATCACGTGATTAAGTGGCAACCAAAGGGCTGAAATCCGACAAGCTATCCCAGGTTCTCGGATCTGGTTCTGAGAGAGAGGGGTCAGGAAATACAGGATGGCCGGTACACGCAGAGTGCGAAAGGTCTTTTGTCTGCCATCAAGCCCTTCTGGCAAACCAAACAGACTCCACCAGAATCAGCAGTGAATGCCCTTGGCAGCCTGGCACGCCCGCCGCTCTCAGAGAGAAGCCTATGGATTAGCAGCACAGGAAGAAGAACATTCACCCTCTCCTCCACAGCTCCTTTGTCATTTGATCAGATACCTTTGGCCATCTTTGTGAAGCTGTGTACTGCCCTACTTCTGACAATCACATGAAAAGGGTGCATATTAAAGGTCTCTTTCTGCCTTAGCAGAAACAATATTTTTTTCATTTTATTTGCAATCCATCAGCCTTTTCCCATTTCCTTATTTGAAAGGGAGGAAGCGGCAGCATTGTGTTGAATTATGAAATGCGCTCAAATGCGGCTCTAAAGGGACGCACCACCCTGGTGGCTGAATATTAGTTTCCATGGTAACTGGGGTCCCTGGGCCCTATCACACACAGCAGGAAATGCTGCCGATTTCCACAGCAGTATCTTTTACTAGAAATAAGAGTTTCACAGCGATTGTAAACATTTGGGAATCAAAAATCATGCGTGTGTGGGTGTGTATGTGTATGTGTGTCTACTACGGCGACACAGGAGGCCCGAAGCCTAGTTATTCTTACAGTTAAGAAGCTTATGTCAAATATAATGAATGATTAAAATGTGAGCAAAAATAGCCTTGCCCCTCCAAAGATCCAAAAGAAAACAAAAATATCTTCCACAAAAAAAAAAAAAGGAAGGGCCAGAATGGAAACAGAAAACTGCTTTGGAAAACCAGATGGCCAAGGATTCCTTATGAAAAAACAAGCAAACAAAAAGGTTTATAAACAATAATTGACTGAGAGCACAGAACAGAGATGTTTTTCATGGGGCATGTCCTCTCCTCCTTGAACACCCTCACTGTGAAACTAAGAAGGCAAAGCGAACAACTGGTTAGTTAGGCAGCTTTTGGGGGATACCATGAGATAGGAAGCCCAGAGCTAGAGTCCCCACTCTTCCCCTTGCTAGCTGGGTGGCCTCGGACAAGTGACTTCACTCGATAAGACACAGTGTCCCCAGTAAAAGTGGAAAGGTCACACTAAATACTAGGTGAGCTATAAAGAAAAAAACCCTGTTCCTTCTTAAAAAGGAAAAACTAGAGAATTATGTCTTTAAAAAAAATAAAAAACACCCTGCAAGTAATTCTCACTTTAAGCTTTCTAAAAGTAGTGTACAAAAATCAAATTTCTTTAAAATGCGTTAGGAGAATTCACTGCCAGATTCTTGGTGACAAAAGACCTTTTGCATTTTCTTTATTCCCTGAGCTATTTCCCAACTTCCCCTATAACAGAGAACATATGCACAAAGTGAAAATTTTAGTCTTAAATAGTTTTCATACCTTGTGTGTGTTTTCAAGCTGGGACTTTATCAGTGGGGGCAGAGGAGAGGTATCTATGGGGGTCTGGCAGAACAGACCCATCCTAGAAAAATACTGGTTTGACACGTCAAATGTTTTCAAGTTCATATTTACATTCCAAATGGTTATTTTTTATTTTAGTTTTTTTATTTTTTATTTTTTTTGAGACAGAGTCTCGCTTTGTTGCCCAGGCTAGAGTGAGTGCCATGGCGTCAGCCTAGCTCACAGCAACCTCAAACTCCTGGGCTCAAGCAATCCTCCTGCCTCAGCCTCCCGAGTAGCTGGGAGTACAGACATGCACCACCATGCCCGGCTAATTTTTTCTATATATATCAGTTGGCCAATTAATTTCTTTCTATTTATAGTAGAGACGGGGTCTCACTCTTGCTCAGGCTGGTTTCGAACTCCTGACCTTGAGCAATCCGCCCGCCTCAGCCTCCCAGAGAGCTAGGATTACAGGCGTGAGCCACCGCGCCCGGCTCCAAATGGTTATTTTTTATCTGAGATGGGCAGGGCAGACCAAACCAAGTTCATGGCTCTATGGAAAATCATCTTTCACAACAAAGTATTATCCCCTAAAAAAGGAATTTCTTGCTTCATCTAAGCTAAAATAATTGCATTCTTTGATGAATGTTAATCATTATTTTACCAAAAGTGATTGCAATGCATTTGTGTGTGTGGTCCCAGGGATGGGGAGAGCCATTAGTTATGGAGCCAAAACAAAAAGTCAATCTATGGGAAGCAAAGGGAAAGGCCTAGGATGGGAAGGAGGCAGAAGTGGGACGAGCAGTCACTGCTTGTGTACAAAATGCACCGCAGCCCTGAAAGCTGGAAGGGGGAAATGCTGAGTAAACCACTTCATTATGTGAACTGCCTAACAACACAAATAACCACGCTGCACACGGATCGACTCAGTCACCCGTAAAAACACACATCCTCTCCGAGCGTGGACCTTCCACCCCCACGGTCATTCCCTGGCATCAGTGAGAGCTGCCGAGGTTAGGCACAGAATAGCACTCATCATAATTCAAGCATCCTCTGGGAAAATACACCAAAGCGTAACGGGGAGGCCCCACAGAAAAGCACCAAGAATAGCAAATACTTCTCCAGGTTAGTGAGTGGTAACAGGACTCTTAAGAGGACATACACACGTGCTTGGGTGTGGAATTCTGATACCCCTCGCTATCCCTGCTGTAGGATTACAGAATTCCGGTGACATCCTGCTCCAGAGACCCAGGATATGCTTTTGTAAATGTGGGATTCCAGTGAGATCCTTTCGGGCTAACACGTGACGACTGTCCTTTCAAGGGTGATTCCAGGAAGACACGGTTAAAAGAGAAGCATCACTCAGGCAGGAACACGGGTTAACCACAGTGAACAGTCCTCTCCGGCAACTGTTGCTACCCAACCAAAGATCAATAATAAAAGGCCACTGTAGAACAGGGAACAGAGCTGTCATCAGGCATCAGTTTTAATATCAAACAAAAAATCAATGGCATTGGAAAGAAAGGATTCATTTTATTGCCATTAATGCTGGGTTCGTGATTCCAAATCTCCCAGAATATGTTATTTGCCCATCAAAATAATCAAACTCATAAGCAACCACCTTCTAAGTCCATCCACCAAAAGCGAGGGAAAAAAGGAAAATAAGATCTATTTTTTTTATTTATAAAATAAAAATACTCAATATATCTATGAATTTGTCATTTCTAGTCCTTATCTATAATGTGATTTGTAAAAAATGCTAAAAAAAATCTACCTGCCACCCTACTGTCCTAAACTCAACATCTCTGAGTTTCACAGGAAGCACACCAAAAAACATGATAGGTTTAAAAAATGCAAAACAGTAAGACAAACTTTACATTCATGGGCCATTTTTAAACAGTTGTTTCATCCTTAGCAGAATGTGTATGAGTAAACCTATCGTGCTAATGAGCTAAAATGACTCAAGCTGTATCAGAGTAGAAAAGCATTAAAATGATGAAAGCAGAATGCGCATTTATGAACCCATTTAAGACAGCATTATATTTTTTACATCACCTCTATCTAGGACAAGGATAGCTTCGAAATATCTGTATAAAAGGGCTTTAGGAGCTAGGAATTTATCTTGAAGCCATTGTTTACATAATAACCACAGTTTTTAGCTATGTTGCACATAAGTACCCACAATTTTTACAAGATTTTTTATTTGTACTTTATATAAGATTGAGCTCTTAACAGGTACTCAATATAAAATATATAGATAGGCATACATTTATGTAGACACAAGTAAAGTTTGGGTAGTTTGAGGGGCTGATGGAAGTCAGTGAGGCTATACTAAATCTATCCCAAGTTTTGGTGCCACCACGACCCTCAGCAAAGTGGTAAACATATCAGCTGTGCATGGAAACCAGCCCCCCTGGGAGACAGAACTTGTTTCTCTGTCATGTTAGCCAAGAATCAGCTAAGCCCAAGTCCAGTGCTTTAGTTCTTTCACCTAACAATAAAAAAAAAAAATGCATTGAAAGGATTACAGCTATAAAGTCCCATCAATAACAGCTGTGACATAACCCAGCAATAAAGCTGTTCTTCATATGCATGTGTGGTTAAAGAATATTTATAAATGGTGAATATGTAACAATGAGGCACATGCCAGGCCTGAACACCTTGAACCCAGTTATTGTTCAACATTTGTAACTTTTCTGACAACTCTATGGAGCTCAAGAATATAGATGCATTTTGCCAACTTCCTTATTTCAGGTAAAGAATCTAACAGCAACCACCCTCCTCAGGTCCATGAACATCGCTTAAATGTACCTTGAGGGAGGCAACAGGTCAAAGGCTGACATGGGTTAAAAGCTAGGTCTTCATCACAAAATAGTTTTCTCAAGCTTCTCCTCCCCATTCCTGCCCCCGTAAGCATGTTTTGTGGATACATATTTCACCTAAACATCACCTTCCCACCAATTTTTTTATTTTTTTTTGAGACAAAGTCTCACTGTTGCCCAGGCTAGAGTGCTGTGGCGTCAGCCTAGCTCACAGCAACCTCAAATTCCTGGGCTCAAGCGATCCTCCTGCCTCAGCCTCCCGAGTAGCTGGGACTACAGGCATGCGCCACCATGCCCGGCTACTTTTTTCTATATATATTAGTTGGCCAATTAATTTCTTTCTATTTTTAGTAGAGACGGGGTCTCGTTCTTGCTCAGGCTGGTTCCGAACCTCGAGCCATCCGCACGCCTCGTATTACAGAGTGCTAGGATTACAGGCGTGAGCCGCCACGCCCGGCCTTCTCACCAAATTTTAATCCTACAAATGTGTGCCTGTCTGCTGACGTACTGTGCCTTATATACAAAGAGAAAAGATCCCCTTCTCCTCCTCAGGAACAAATTTTCCCTCCCTTAGGAACAATGTTTTGTCCATTAAAAATGCACGAAACAGACATACTTAAAGGAGGAGGATGCTTATTGCTGGGACTACAATTATCACATACACGTACTTCTCCACCTAACCCACTCCCACATGCCTGCCCAACCCTGCTACCACCCACTAACAATGCCTCAGAAACAAGGCCCCTATGACTGATCGTCCCCTCTCCAGAGCCCAGGTACTTAGTAAGCCCTCAACAAAACTTTCTGATATAAAACTGCATAAATCAGATAACTCATAAAATATTAAAACCAGAATGAGTCTTTCTTTGTAGGACTAGGCATATGCCCTAGACCTGTGCTGTCCAATATAATAGCCACCAGCTATCTATATGGGACTGTTTAAATTCAAATTTTAAAAAATTCAATCCCTCAGCCATACCAGGCACATTCCACGTGCTCAACAGCCACATGTGGCAATAGCTAGTGGCTACCATATTGAACAGGGTAGATGGAAATGTAGAACATTTCCATCATCAAAGAAAATTCTATTGCACAAAAAGTCGCCGGTCCAGACTAAGAGGCCAGTTTGCCTAGGTGTTGTCATGGTACACAAAGGACGGTCACATCCTAGCATAAGGCCTACAATTAAAATCAAAACAAAACAAATAAGAAATATCCAAAAAAAGGTAATTTGTCTTTGCCCAGCCAATTCCCCACTTTAACCAACTAAAAACGTTCTTATTTTTTATACTTTCATTCTTACTCCCCATACGCACCTACAAATACAGTAATGAGACTTTTCAAAGCATAACTACCAACAAGGCAAAATTTTCTTAAGGCCTCTTCCATATGATTTGTAAAAATCAAAACCAAGAGGTCAAGTTCAAAACCCTGAAGATGAAACTTAATAGAGAGTTTTCTGAGTCATCTGTAATCTAACATGGCTAGATCCATAGTAAAAAATATTAGAGAATACTGCTGGCCCATCCATCCTACAAGCAAACTATGAAGTACTTCACTTGATAAATTTTTTAACAAATCAGCAATTGTTTCCTAGGCACCTAAGATGTACCAGACTCTAAGGAATCAAAGTTCAGGTGCCCTAATGACAACTATATACAAGCTTCAGGTAAAATTACACCCAGCCAGTTTTCCATAAGCATCAAGAGATGCTTTATGCTAGATCGTTTTTTCTCACACTATCTGTAACAATTATCAGAAAAATTAATACACTATCCTTGAATCTTTTTTTTTTTTTTTTTTTTGAGACAGAGTCTCGCTTGTTGCCCAGGCTAGAGTGAGTGCCGTGGCGTCAGCCTAGCTCACAGCAACCTCAAACTCCTGGGCTCAAGCAATCCTTCTGCCTCAGCCTCCCGAGTAGCTGGGACTACAGGCATGCACCACCATGCCCGGCTAATTATATATATATATTAGTTGGCCAATTAATTTCTTTCTATTTATAGTAGAGACGGGGTCTCGCTCTTGCTCAGGCTGGTTTCGAACTCCTGACCTCGAGCAATCCGCCCGCCTCAGCCTCCCAGAGTGCTAGGATTACAGGCGTGAGCCACCGCGCCCGGCTTATCCTTGAATCTTTTGAACCAATAAGTTTGGCTCTTAAAAATTAGAGTTGAGCCTCTTTCTCACTCATGAGTTTTCTCTTTTCCTATGAAAATCCTAAGGACAATAACTAAAAATAACTAAGGAAGCAGAACAGGCCTAAAAGAACACAAAACCAGTTTGTGATCTATGGCCATAGGTTAGCAGAGTGTAGTCTTATGCCTTTTCATTTTTAATCAAATGAACAAATTTGACCACATCCCTTTAAGGTAATATTCAAAGAATATTCAGATCCAGACCTGCAAGAAGTGACTTTTTTAAATTAAAAAAAAATTTTTTTTTTTAATTTGAAGCTAGCATTTGCTAGGTGGCAAAATGATAAGATAAATATTTAAGGTGATAAATATCCCAATTACCCCGATTTGATCTTTACACATTTTATGACTATATGACACATATTTATGACATATTATCAAAATTTCATATATACCCCCAAATATGTATATCTATTATATATTAATTTTTTAAAAGTTTACTAAATCCTAAGACTCTAATTACATGAGAGTCCTGGGCTTAAATATCAAAGTCAATCCAGAAGTTAAAATCTAGTGAAACCTCAATGAAACCCTCTGGTTAAACTAAAACTTGGGGACAAACAGCAGCAGTCTGGTTGGAACTTGGAAACTGCTTCCTGGCACCTTCTCCCCCCCCTCCCCCACCCCAACAGAGGGCAGGACGGCTGCCTGCCACACAGCAACCTCATCATGGAAGAGCGAGGACCCTCTTTCAGCGACAAAGATATATGATGTCACACACCGCATCAGAGACTCGACCTCAGGGAGGGGTCGCCAAGATTCAAATTCTGAACTCAGAGCGGAATATGGCCAAGACCCTATCCCAACAGTCTCCTGCCCCCAGGGGTGACAGGCTTCCTCACCAGGACCCACCGAGGGTGTGAGTGTGGAAGCTGTTGTGTCCGTTCTATGGTTCACTCAGCAGACCTTGTCTGCACACTGCTAAATGCCAGATGCTCAGCATTTGGGAATCTGGTTCCTCAGAGAGGAGAAGACACAGCCCCTGTGCCAGAGGTGTCTGCAGTCTGCTGGGGAAGATGGGGACAGCACCATGAGGCGAATGCTCTAATAGCAGCTGTGCCCCGGGGGCCCTGAGCAAGGGCCCTGCTTACTTCCTGGGAGGAGTCAAAGGTTTCAGGGGTGACAGGACTCTTGAACTGCCCTTGGAAGACAAGCAGCTGATCGCAAAGCATACAAGGGGGTGGAGCAGGGGTGGAAAGGGCATGCCAAGCCTGGAATGTACATGTGCAAGCACAAAGGGATCAAAGGTTTTAAGGGTTTCAGGAAACAGTGGGTGGAGTTGCCAGCCACGGGCGGAAGATGTCATTGGACAGGTGGGCTATGGCGAGAGGGCAAGAGGCCTTACGTGATAGCACAAACAGACCTCCCTGGAGAACAAACTCTCCTACAAAGCTTTGCAAAATTGGAGATTCCCGGGTATTACCCAATTATTCCGATTCCATAGGTATAAGGCAGGGCCCTGAAATCTGCACTTCAAAATGAACTTTAGTGCTTATGATGCATACTGCCAGATCTGCAAACCGTAGTGTTTAGCAAAAATCTATACTAAAAACATGTATCACATTTTTAAGAACCAAGCCTGCAGCAACTGTCTTCACCAACTTTGGTGTTCCTGGCTCACTAATTAAAGCTCAAGTCTGACAGTCCAGCCTTTCATGGCGATCCTAGGAGTGCCAGCTTCCACCTGCCTTCCTCACGTGTCACTCCAAGTCTGAGCAGGGTCTTTTTTATAACTCAAACCAACCCAGATGCCCATCTGCAGTTTCCCCTTTTCCTTTCCAATCTTCACTCTGTTACTGTCTGCTTAACTTGGCTTCCTCCATTCCCTTTGTCCCCAGAGCAAAAACTGGAAGCTCTAAAGATAATACAGAAAAATAAATTTACACTGTCCAACTTCATTCACATTTAATGAAAACCAAAGCAAGATTTTTAAAGCACAGAATATTAGAGCAAAAAATGTTATTTGTGATCATCTAGGACCCTGGGATCTTTTACAAGTGGGGAAATTAAAGCCCAAAGAAGTGAAATATTATTTATTCAGGGTCACATAGCTGGCAAAGCCAGAAGTCAAACTCAGGCATCCAAGGTCCCAATCTAGTTGCTACTGCAACTACTATATGTAGATTTTGTTGTTGCTGATATTCCAACTACACAGATTATTTTTTGTGCTACATAGATTTTTTAATACATTCAGGATCAAGTAATTTCAAAAGCAAAAGACAAGCTTATATTAAATCCAGGAGCTCTTCACATAAGGATTTATAATTTAATGGTTGGTTAACATGCAGGCTCCAGGCCAGACTCCAATTTCACCACTTACCGGCTGTGTGACCTTGGTCAGTTTAGGTAAGCTCTCTGGCCCAACCTCATCACCAAAAATGGAGATCATAAGTACCTACTACATAGGCTGTTAGGAGAACAAAAGGAAAACGTATGTACACCACACAGAACAGAGCCCAGCTCATGGTATACAGTCAATAAAGGCTAGCTATCATGATTTTCAATAGTACTAATAAAACCATGCCCACTTTTTTAAATGATTGATAAAAGATTTTGGACATTAAAAATGATCTAATCGATTGTGAGATGGGATAAAGATGATCTAGTCTACCTGGGATTCAGTTCCTTCCTTCTTTGAATCTTAAACTTCTTCCTATGGGTCTGGTGTATCATCTAAACATCGCTGAGATAGTTTTTTGAAGCCATAAAAGTAATTACAGAGGCACACAGAGGCAGACAAAATGAAAGTCACACAGCACTGTGTTCTTCAAAGGCCCTTGCTGACACCAGCAAATGCTGCCGTGACCACGACCGGCCAGAGCTGACTAAGTGGGAGGGTTTCATCTGCCCAGTGCTCCTGCCTTCAACGAAGCAGCGAGCAAGTCCCCGACGCGTGAGGGCACGGGCTCACAGGTGTACGAATTCTACTCCACGACACAGGCCACCGCTCCTGTAGAGTGCTGGTTTCTTAATTTCCTTTTTTTTTTTTCTTATTTTTTTAAGTGATCCAGACAAATGCATGCCACTCATTTCAAACATTTCTCAACTCCTATGAGTTGAGAATAAGCCCCGTGCTGTTCCATTGTGAATACAAAGAAAGTTGAGCCCCTGCCCCACAATGTCTGGGGTTCTATGTATACTGAATGCCTAAGACTAATTCTTTGTGACCAATGATACAGAAGAAGGTGTACTTTCATATTTAACACAAACTGTATATGTATTCCAGAGTATAAAATCAACAAAACATGGGACTGTGCCTGATGCTAATGAACTCAAATTCCATTACAGTTTAATTATTAACCTTGATATACACACATTATAATATCCACTTGCACTCGTTTGTTTAAAAAAACAATGAACAAAATCATTGAGTTCTAACTTATTTCCACATTAACAATAGGTATATAATGACTAGATTGATTTTGCTTTTATAGTGACTAGTTTAAAAACTTTTTCTTAAGTACATTTTATTAATGGCTAGTGCAAAAGATTTGTTGAAAAGGACAAAGACTTTTCAGAGCTGTTTCCTTTCGGAAACAATATGAAATGCTAATATTTTGGAAACCAGAGACCTGCTAGCTTGAAATTCTGGATGCTTGCCCAAAAGAGATGTATTTAAGAATAACTGCAATTCTCTTCTACCACTTCCAGCAAGAGGGACTCAAAAACATCTAAAGGCTCTAAGCCAGGGAGTGAACTAGGGATACTTCTTCTGCAGTGGGTAGACATTAAACTGCAAACTCTATTAGAATTACAGCTCAAACCTATTTGCTGCTGACCAAAATTGCTTGAAGCACTTTCTACAGATTCACCATTTCCTTGATGATCCATACACCATTAAAAATAGATCACTCATAAAACTCCAAAAGGATGTATACCTGGACATTAACTACAACAGGGCTTGTAATAGCAAATACCTGAAGATAATCCAAATATCAACAGAATAATGATTAAATTGTGCTATATCCAAACAGTGAAATTCCATTTGGTGGCTAGAAAGGATGAGGTAGATCTATGGTGCTGAAGTGGAAAGATAAGTATAATATGCTATATTATACTTACAAAATAATAGCTCAGGAATAAAATAGCTCAGAATAAAAGCTCAGGAACAATGTTTTTAGGGGTTACGTTCTAGAAATGATCACACAGATATACTGCATTCCACAGATCATTCCACTTATTCTGTAACCAGCTTTTTTCTTCTTAGAGGTGTTTGTTTATATATGCAAATATTAATAAATCTATAAGTGACACTAAACCAAATCAATCCCTGGATAAGCTAAGGGTAGATTTTACTTTATATAATTTATTATTTGAATGTTTTAAACTAAACAGTATGTTCTATATTTTTATTTTTTTTTTATTTTTTTTTTTACCCGCCCGCTCCCCCATTACCTGCCCGCTCCCCCTATATTTTTAAATTTTTAAGAAGTAACTTAATAAAAATCACTTTGGATACTTACTGCCATATAAGAAATGCATTCAAGTTCTCTTACTATCTCCAGAAAATACACCTTCTTTCTATCAACTACGTACTTTTTAAGTCATATGAGGGCTCACATGCACATACCCAATGAAAGTATTAATACATACAGATTCTAAACAGAAAGTGTTCTAGCATCACTAAAAATGACTTGAAATCCAATAGTTTAAAAATATTTCTAGGCAGGGGTTTGTTCTCTGTGACATTATTTGTTTTTGGCCAAATTTATCACCTCCAAACTCCTACTCCACCCCCATCACCAGCACAGAAAGGCTTTTCTGGGTTTTTCCCCCCACAAATAATTGCCATTTTTCCTCCCCTCAAACCATGACAATTTCCAGGCAGCTCCAGTGTCCCACCAAGAACCACTCTGGGGAGGAGCATCTTCAAAAACCCAGGTTCCCAATGCAGGAAATTATGGACAATCAGGAGATCCCTTTCCTAGTCCATCCAGTAGGATCCATCCCATAATTAAGCAATTAAAATATAAAAACTTTAGGAATCGCAGAGCCTCAAACATGCAGCATCAGATATCGAAGTTATTTAATACAGTAGAGCGGCTTAAAAAAAAAAACAATACATTCTAATGGCTATTATAGAGCGATATCAGTACGGCTGACAAGACCTATTCCAGAGACTTCAGAAGTAGAAGAAAATATAAAACAGACCCAATACTATTAACAGTGGTAAACACTAACTGCATGTAACATTCTTTTATATGGTTGCATTTTCTTAAGTGTCTGTAACAGACACACTAAAGCTACATGATAATTTTTTTTAAGGGCTTTGAAAAAGATACCAGTTAAGGTCCCACCATGCTAACAAACTGGATGGAGACCACGGCTCTGGTGTCTTAGTCAGATTCTCCCAGGGAACCTTTTGAAACATCACTGGCATCTTGGAAATGAGGAGAAATATTACCTCTCCTGGGAAAACCTCCGCAGCTTCCCAAGCTGACTTAATTGCTCACTTTTCTATAATCCCCGAGCACTCTGTTCTACCATTATTACCGCACCAAACATATTATTTCTACACTGAAATTCCTCATTTACACATCTCATTTTCCCCATTCAATTGCAAGCTCCTCCAGGACAAGGAGAGTAAAGCAGGGGTTTTTGTGGTCCCATGACAGTGCCTGAAATAAAAGGAGTTTGAGTTTGTTAAATGAATGAGTAGTGTCCTCACTGCAAATTCATGCAAATATTTAATTATGCAACTGTAGCAAATGGGTATCTACTCAAACCCATTGGAGGTACCCTTCATGCGCTTCTGAGAAACTTAACTCTCGCGGGACTGGGAACGATGCCCCAGCACTTGCCCTCAACACCCAAATATTCCAACGTTACCTTAATGAAGCACGTAGCTACCAGTGTGACACCGGAGACCCAGACAGGTAAGAAAGAGGCAGGAGAGAGTCACTGCATTGGAATGAAAAATGAAGTATCTCTCCCCTTTGAAAAGGGGACTTCTCCATTCCTGCTAAATTGTATTTCATGAAGATGTTGGTGCGTACAGGGGTATTTTCTTCTTATACCTTTCGCATCTTATGAATATCCTTTGTATGATTCAGTATTCACTGAAAACATAAAATTTTTCCAAAAGATTTCCCTTTGTTTACTGATTTAATAAATATACTTTAAACATCTACTATGCTGTAGGCACTATGTTCTGGGGGTTCAGACATGAATAAGTCATAGACTCTGGCTCAAAGGGTTTGCAGTCAAATGTAAGAGACACAAATAGATATAATGCAATGGGACACTCGTTATAAAAGGGTTCCTTGTTTTATGGGAACCCAGAAAAACGGTCTATCCAATCATCCCCACTGCTTCTCATTCCACAAGGGAACAAGAAAAACCACAGGACAACTCACGTGAGGGGGCAGAAAAACAAGTTGCAACTAAAGGCATAGCTCAAGGTTCTACAAGCAGCGCGTCATTAAAGTGATCAAAAAACACATCAAGCCACCTCATGTAAAAACAGTGGCTCTTTCACTTTATTTCTCTTCACATGTGCTTAACTATCTGGAAAACTAGTTGCAACTTTTAATATGCGGAAGCACACGGACTTTAAAAACAAAAATGAAAAACACGAGTCAGCTAAGCTCTGATATGTTTAAGCTATATCTTCTTGTGCAGCCACCCAAGGGGAAGAGCCCACATGCTGAATTCAGCTAATGCTGGAGGCAGCCTCCATCTGCTTACCACGTGTGTTGGTGGCCATGTCAGCCACTTTCTGAAAGGCATCCAAGAAGGCAGCTGCTGCTACTACTGTTGTCCTGAAATGCAAACAGATAACAAAAGCATGAGGAATGCCTCACATTAGCAAATTCATTTCAGCTCAAAAGCTAAAACCTCTGCTAAGGAGTGAATGCAACTTTCCAGGAGAAGCAACTCCGCTGGATATGGACAGCCACTGGCTTGATGGACCCACTTTTTTCCAAGCACTCTACCCCAATAGTGTCCAGCTCATTTGGTGCTAATCAATAAACGCCAGAAAGACCTTTCCATTTCATTTCACCTAAATGTATAAAATTATTATCAGGCAAAATTTTGCAAAGGTGGAAAAGACAGGTGTTTCTACCTAAAAGAAAAAATATAAAAAATATAAGTGGTACAGGATAGAGCAGGAAAACAATATATATATGTATATATATATATATATATATATATATATATATATATATATATGAACTGGGGTTAGGAATCTCGGAGAGAGATCATGCAGTTCAAATTCATTTTAGGGACAGGAAAACTGAGGCCACAAATGCAAAGTGACTTTCAAGATCTCTAGTTCGCACCAGAGCTGGGACTAGCACCCCAGTGTTATGATTCACAGGCCTATGCTAGACCCAATACAAGACGAGATCGTGGCAGTGTGACTCTTCTCCCTAAATCCTAATTATAACGAAACTGAGATACTATTTTTTTTAACCTTGGGATTCTATTTCAAGTGTATCTTCTGAATTCTTAAAAGCTGAGAATGGGAAAAGTTACTCTACTCATTTTAGTGCCTAGAAATTGTTTTGAATTCTCAACATCTTCTTGAGCACTAACTATAAGATGCCTTGAGCTCTCTGTGGTCTACTGATTCCTGGAGTCACAACCTAAGACACCACTTAGTGGAGAGCAGTCGACATGCCAAGCCAGGTGTGTGGATGCCACACAAACAAGCCCCAGAACTAGCATGTGAACACTTCACAAATGAACTCACAGTTGGATGCTAATATTCAAGTATTTCTTACATGAATCCAGTCTTTACTGAGCAATCCCCAAGAATGCAAAGTTGCTGAAGGAAGAGTAACAAAAAGGACTAGGAATGGAAGGGTTCAAAATGGGGGGAAAGGAAAGAAATGGCCTTTAAATATAAGCAACAGTGGCTATGAAACGAAAGGTTCCTGGAAGGTGCCGGGAGTGGTCCCTGGGAGAACCTGGGTGACAGTCCCTTAGAGCCAAACTTCAAAATGAGGGCTGATATTTTCCAGTAGCGCAAGAAAACATTCTGCTCTAATTTTTTTAAAAAATAATGATATATATACGCACACCAAAAAAACCACTTTGAAGCCTATTTTTTAAAGAGTTGACATCAAATCAACTGCCAACCCTGGAAAAGTTAGCTTTACTGAACACCCTGGAATTTATGAATAGGTCATCTGAATTTCAATTAATATCTGACACAGTGGCTGGATTTATTCTCATCCAACTCAGTGCCAACCATCCAAATTTAATGAGCCAGCTGTGGAGGTGCCTTGCATATTACGACGCAGTCACCAGCGCTCCACTGGAAATTAGGACGATGGTCAATTTTGAGGAGTTAAGGGCTTTTAAATGACGGTCATATTTCACTGTCTGATGCAGTCACGAGACATCTTGGCCCTCACCGATGGGGCAGAACAAACATGCAACCACCAGCAGCACAAAGGAGTGATTCCGCTTAAATACACTAAGACTGGATGCCTCTTCTGCAATCTAAACTTCATCTTTTGTCTACACAAAAAATGAAGTCATGTGCATGAGGCCCCTATGGTACTCTCAGCCCTACATTAGAAACTTGACAAAATAATAAAAGAAATGGTCCCTGCTCTCAGGCCTAAATATTGTTTAATAATATAAACTGTGCCTTGTAGCAGTAGGGATACGTTTTACTTTAAATATTTAAGACAGCTAATCAGTTCATCACTTTAAGCTTTAGCATCCTCACTGGTAAAAGGGGAAGAGAAATATTTTCTTGGCCTACTCTGAAAGCCTGCCAGACACTTAAATGAGGCTAAATAAGAAAAAGTGGGGGGAAATGTACTTAAATGTTTTACTGTTTTCCTACAGAAGGAGACCTCCTACAGGAAAGAGACTAAGCCACCTGAAATAAATGGTAAGCATGGCAGTGAAGGTGGGGGAGATGTAGCTGTGCAAGGTGAAGCTGGTGAAGGTCTCAAATGAAAAGCCTTAAATTCTGAGTACAGGAGCCTGGATCTGATCTAGCAGGAAGCAATCACAGGTTCCTATGCAGGAAACAGTGAAGGGCTTGACAACTAGAAAAGGTACCATATTCCAGAGTCCACTGTTCATCTGGAGGTCCGTTCACAGCTCTGGAAATCCCAAGTTCATGGATAGAAATCCCAGGCCCACAAAGGTGAAGGAATGAATGGGAAAAGATCTACCCTTCCCAACCCCTTCTCACCTGATCTATAGGTGAGCCATGGAACCTCCAGTCCTACAGCTAAAGCTCTGGGCAGTAACCTGCTGTCCATGGGCAAAGGGCCAAGAACATGCCATCATCCCTCCCTCACCCTTCATCACTCTTGTCTCTTTATCCTAGAAAACACCTTCATGCTCTGCCCTCTGAACCCTCCTCATCCATCCAAACTAAGGAATGTCGTCCCCCAAATGCTGTGCAGGGAATCATCAATGTACTTTTTTAGATGTCCCATCCTTCATGGAGCACCACTAAGTACAATCGTATCCCTTCTCTACACTGATTTAAAAGGATACAGTTTTAACAAGAAGATGTTGACATGCTTTTCTATTTCATATTGAGTAAAACATGAACAAGCACATGCATAGGCAATAATAGCCCCTTAGAGTGGATCAGCACTAGATCTTGTTTGTTTGAACAGCTTTATTGAGGCATAATTTACATACCATAAAATTCTCCTTCTTCGGGGTAGGATTCAAAGATTTTTAGTAAATTCAGAGTTGTGAAACCATTACTATAATGCAATTTCAGAACATTTCCAACACCCCAGAAATAATTCTTACCCACTTGTAGTCAATCTCCTGTTCTATCCCTAAGCCCAAGCCACCACTAATCTACATCTGTATCTATAGATATGCTTTTTCTAGACATTTCATGTAAATGGAATTATTCAATAGTTAACACTAGGTTTTAAACTCTTTATGCAGAGAGGCCGTAAGCAGGAAGGAGGAGAACATGGACTATAGAGCCAGTCTGCCTACATTCCAATCTCTGCTCTGCCATTTACCAGTGATATGACTATGGATAAGTTATTTAAGTTACCTGTGCCTCAGTTTCTTCATCAGCAAAATGGGGATAATATCTGTACTTACCTCGTGGGGTTGTGAGATTTAAACAAGTTAACAAATGCCTGGCACATAGTGAGCTCTACATAAATACTGCCCATTGTTACATACAGCACCTCATTTGACTCTCAAAACTCCTGTGGAAGGAGGCAAAGTAGATATGGGTCCAATTTTACACATAGAAATGAGGGGCCAGGAGAATCTGGCCAGTAAGTGGTAACGCTCCAAACAGAACCCACATCATGCTTCTCTACCTGTAACATATCCAAAATTAACCCCAATCTGCATCTTGGTCCTTCACACTCCATCTAAGGACATTGCTATTTTCCTGTAGGACATGTGCTTCTACTTACCGAAGCTGGGACTGCAGCTTTCCTGCTTTGTTTATGAAATCTTCCCAAACTGGATAGCTCCCCTACAAACAAATCAAATTCATCAGTAAGTCACACTGTGATAGACATCTGATTACGACATTAACAGAACACCCAATTCCAATTATGCAGGGAACAATCTGTATGTTCTCTTCCTTGGCAGTGTCTGTGATATGTTGCCCAAATTGTATATACATGCATTGCCTCAGGAATGGGCTTAGAATGCACTCAGTCCCTGTAATCTTGTAAATACTATGGACACTGACTGGAACTAGTTAGGCAGAATCTAACACATACGCTCTTGAGTCAGTAGGTGGCAGATCCAAATTTAAACTGTACAGAACATTTAAGGCTCTGTCCTGCAGCACTTGCTCTTCAACATGGCCCTGGCTGGTTTCTCCCTTGTCCCAAACAGCAGGAAGGAGGAAACCAGAGTGACTGAGGCTCCTCCCCAGGAACAGGTAGCTACGGGGAAGCATTATTAGACTATCAGAATCCCAAGGTTGGAAAGTTACCTAAAACAGCCACTCAGCTGATAGTTGAAATCCAACATCTACAGACAATATGGCAACAGGTGGTTCCCCAGCACACTTCAGCTAACGGGGAACTCACCACTCTCCCAAGGCAGCCTGTGTCAGCCACCCTGTTTTTCATGTTCAGGCAGCTCTAGATCTAACCTTCCGGGAGCCCTCAGAGTTAAGACCAGTAACTCTGCTTCCACATGAAAGTCTTCTCAAAACCCAATCCCATTTCTCCACAGGACCCTGTTTGTCACCCCCACAGGGTCCCAGAGACACTCCATCATGTCTCTCTGCCCTTCTTAATATGGCGCTCAGACATGAACTCAAAACTACAGGTACGAGTCTGACCAGGGCAAAGCAGAGTGGGGGCTGACACCCCCCTTCCCATACATGTTAAATTTATATTAAGATAGAATAGCCCACCAACCAAGAGGTGATTCAAAATCAACCCAGAAAGAAGGAAGCCATGGGTAGAGAAATGGTGTTTGGCCCTGATCATTTAAATATAAAACTAAGACTAAACAATCAGGACTTACAGTTGCAGAACAGAATGCAAATGTCATAAACTTCAACAAGGTAACTATAACACATGCCACCTCTTCATTTTGTTGTTAAGGACAGGAAAGAGAGACTATGATGCATCCTTACAGATGCCCAATCAAAACAGCCTAAAACTGAAACCAAGATAAAATAAAATGATTTCACCTTCCTAATGGTCTTAATCATCTTTTTTTCTTACCCTTAGAGTAGTTTCTCAACCTCAGCACTACTAACGTTTGAAGCCAGATAATCCGTTGCTGTGGGGGGCTGTCCTGTATGTCTTAGGATGTTTAGCAGCACCCCTGCCCTCCATTCACTAGATGCCAATACCCCACCCTCTAGTTGGGACAACCAAAAATGTCTCCAGACATTGCCAGAGGTCCCCTAGGGGGCAAAATCACCCCTGGTTAAGAACTACCACCTTAGAGGCACATCTGAGAAACTGATTTCTTTCATTAAAGAAACAGTTATCTGAAGCTCAGCAGTTTCTTCAGTATTACTTCCGTTATATTTTCTGTTGAATGAAAGTAAAATTAAATGTTTTTTATTTTTAAAATATCTTGCATAGCATGCATAATAAGGAACACCTTGTTATAAAATTGCATATTTATATACTTCTTTAGCTATCAGTTCTGTCTCAAAATGCACATAGAGATATCTGGAAAACTGGCTACCCAATATTAAAATGGGTTATTTCTGGGAGCTAAGTGCTGCTTTCTTCTTTGTACTTTCCTCTATGGCTAGAGGTTTATATTTTCTTTTTATAAGAGTCATGTATCATTTTAATGAAAACAATAAAGTCATTGCACACAAAAATTTAAGATCAAATTAGAAGTTCTGGCTACAACAGCACCGTGAATTTACAATCCATCCAAACTCTAACGTCTGTTTCACACGTGCCACTAGATCACATCCATCAGTTCTGCATTTGTGCATTTGAGACCTGCCCGGCCCAAGCACAGGTCTCTGGATTTGCTCCTCTAAGCAGCAATGTGCTCCCCTGGGATACCTTGCTGCACCAGAGCAGGGATCCTGTTTGACTGGCTCCTGGCAGAGGCCCTTTGGCAGCGACACCTGACCTGTTGTCAACCAACACCCGTGCACAGGTCTTGTCACCACATGGCTTCCGTCCTGGGTTTGTGCCCTGGGGATTTTCTCAACCCAAGAGCAGAACTGTATATTAACTGATATGAAACCTTACAAGAGCTCAGGCTACCACTGCAGGCCCATCAAGACATCACAGGGGAATCTTAATTATGGCACCCAATATACTCACCATTACCTTATCAAGTCCAGATATGAACACCCTTCCTACATCCACATCCAAGTAATTAAAGAGATAAGGGTCAAGATCAGAGTCCTCTGATCCACAGGGACAACAGTTGGCATCCTTAAGGACACAAAGGTTCAACTGACCATTAACAGCCTCATCTGGCCATGCCTTCTCTTTCTTAGCCACGAGACATGATGAAAAGCACTTTGAGAAGCCTGAGCATGTTCAGAAACACTGCCCACCTACTTCTAGGCAAAGGTGCCATCATCTCTCAGCTACACAAGGGAGAAGGACAGGAAAGCCAGAGCCCCTCCCAAACAGCAACCACTGCCATCCAGGGAGCCCTGGAGAAGGCCACTGAGATGATAAATAATATTCCTTAAGGAAACGGTGAGGCATACTCACTGAGAACACACAGGACTGGCAAAGCCTGGGCCGCCAAGTCCTGAGGTCTAGTCACAGCCCTGCCAGCAACATACTGGAGGAAATCACTTCACCTCTCAGGCCCCATTTCTTCATAATAAAAATAATAATAATAATTCCATCACCATTAACCAACACTACCAATTATTGAACATTGAAAGAATGTAGGAAAGGAATAAGGGACACAAATTTAAGAGGCCAATCTCCTGCACTGAGTCTTAGCTCTCCCATGTGCTAAGTGACACTGGGCAAGTCATTCAAGCCCTGGATGGGGATAAGTCACTATTTCACAGAGCTGGTGCGAGGAATACATGACGAGGTCACACATAAAAAGTGCTGGGCGTGCCTGGCACACAGTAAGTGCTCAATAAACATTTGCTATGAGGATGTTTGTGGGAGAGAGGTTAAAAACTCTCTAAGCCAGACTGTTTCTCCAAGCTGGAAGCTCTCATTCTTAGTCCCAGGACTGGAACCAGCCAGTGTGGGAAGCATTCTGTACCTCCCTCTTAGTTAACCACGGTGAGAGCAGAAACAGACGGAGGCAGCTGGGTGTGCAGTAGCAGACGACGTATCTGCCACTCCTAGGCAAATGGTGGGGTGGAGTACTCAAGCCCAAGACGAATGTGCCTGAAATCGACAACTGCTCCAACTACTTTAAAAAAAACCCACTCATCTGCCCACACTTGGAACCTCATTTCGGTTTTTACCAAATTAGCAACAAATGAAGGGTCCCCTCCTCTCTAGTCAAGGGGTACAGCACACAGCTCCCCACCTACGAACACCCACTCAGCCACAGGAAGGCCGCCCAAATCAGCTCTCTCCCGACTTAATGATATTTGACAGTCTATCAAAAAGTGTCAGGCCCACCTGTTTTAGGCAATATATAATTTAATGGATTCTAAAAAAAGGGGGGAAAAGTCAACTTCTAAGAACATAAGACAAAAACGTCCTTGTTGAGAAATGAAAAAAGAATGTGTAAATGTTATTATTAATAAAATTTAAAAGTAAAGGTGATGTTGGGTTGTTCCAGATTTTTTTAAGTTTCTTTCAAGGAAAAAAAAAAAAAAAGAAGTTTCTACCCACCTGAAAGCAGTTTTACTACAAAAATTCAAACGCTTGGAGGAAGTAAGAAAGGAGGGAGAAGGTAACCGTAGAAAGATTAAATGGCAATAGAGAAAGAGTCCTGGATTTTTGACTACAAGACTGTGTAAAAGAGACCATACTCAAGTTTCAAAAGAAACCTGTAAACCAAGACACTGGAACCCTTTGGAAAGCAATTCCCATATAGTTTGATTTTCTAACCTGCACCCACCTACCAAGAAGTCCCAGAAAGCTCTGTCCTGAGGCTGCTGGCTGTGCTCTATTCGTACCTGAGGAAATCCCCAGGAATGCACCCCCAGAGTTAAGAAAACGCTTTAACACAGACCCCACTGTGGAGTCCACCAGAGAGAGCACACAAAGGCTTCACAACTTTCCAGACAGACCAAAATCAAAGAAAACAAAACTCCCACCAAGCCCCCGAGCTCTGCCAAGTCCAAAGTCACAAGGCAAAGGGAGAAAGACTCTCCTACAGGAATCGCTTGAATTTCTTTGGAGAAGAGGGCAGGGAGTTTTCTGGAGCACTACAGGCAGTGTGTTGGAAATAGAACTCAGACCACACTGGGTTCTTTTTTTTTTTTTTTTTTTTAGATGCTAATAAGGCAGAGAATCACACTGGGTTCTGACAGAAAGGAACAGGCCCCAGTTGAAGACACAGGAGGAGACAGCCAGTTTATAAGCATACAGAGGACTTCCTTAATCAAACTGCATGACAGTCCCCCCTTCTAAGAGAGAGATGGGGCTCCCGGAAGACAGAGCTAGTTCACACTCCCCACACACACACACCCCTGATGGCTGTCTTCTCTTCAAACATCCAGGGGGATTCAGCAATCTTGAAAACTCCTACTCAGCCCTCACTACCCAGCTCACTTGTCAACTCTTCCAGAACATTCTCTGACATGCCCCTACTTCCCACCTACCCTTCCAAGTTAGCTGTGCCCACTCCCTCCACTTATCACATCATCATATAATCGGCCATCTATGGGCCTGAGGGACAAGGACAGAGAAATGGGGGAGGAAGGAAAAGCACTTCCAGTAAGAGGCACAAGGCCAAGAAGGAAGAGGACATGGCCGGCTCTCTCCCGGGGACACTGGACTGGTGTGTTTACACTAGGGTGACATAGGAAGTGACCAAGGGGACCAAGGGCAGCCATCAGGGCAAGGCCCAGAGCTGACCCACAAATGGGACAGCATGACGGAGCAGGGTGGCCTTCATTCAGATGTCGAGTGACATGAATTCCAAACCAGCCCGATGACAGGAGAACCTGGCTGACAGGTCACATCACTGGTGGCAGCCTGGTCCCTTTGGGAGAGAGGAGAAGAATGATATCATTTTCTTACTTTTTAGGGGAAAGGCCTCTAAATCTCCCTCACTTCCCTCAAGAGTTTGGTGGCCACCTAAACAAATCTGCCAGTTGGCTCCCCACCCCCACCTGAGTCCCTCTCCTCATCTTCCTCCTCCTTCCTCCCCTATCCCCAGGGCCAGAAGGCCAGGGCAGACCATTCACCTAACGCAGGGCACAGGAGTCAGCCAACAGCCACTCTGGCTCGGGGTTCTGTTTGGCTTTGTTTTGCTTTGTATTAAACAGAGGCCCGGATGGCATCCCACCCGTGGTGCAGAAGAATAAACTGTGTGTAACTCATCCGAGCGGCTCGCTAACAGCGCCCCATAAATAATGCAGCAACCGCCTCCCCCAGCCCAGCCCCACTGGGACGGCAGAACCCCAAGGGACAGCTGAGGGAATTCGACACCACACTGCCACACAAGGCACAGAGGGGCCAGGCCCTGTGTCCACCAGAGAAAGGGCAACTTGAGAGGAGCCAGAGGGCTGGGCAGGACTCAAAAGAGGAGGAAAAATTTGGTTTAGTTAGGAACAAAATAGGAATGAGCAAGGCACAGGCTACAGAACTCAGGGGCCTGGAGGTGCCAGACAGAGGCTGGCTCACGGTGGCTATGGCTGAGAATTCAAGCCACAGGGTTTGTGACTGGCCAGGTAACTTCCCAAGCATCCCTTTCCTCCCTGACAAGCGTCAGTCCAGTCGCTGTCATCATCGTGGTCACTAAGTATGACCACTTTCTAAAGAGTTGCTAGGTGCCAGGTGTATATATGGGCCTTTCTCAAACTTAACACGTCATCACCTGTAAACATGCAGGTTCTGATTTGCTCAGTCTGAGTGTCGCTGCTGGCCCACAAGCACTGTCATTACATGTTACAACAGCCCTGTGAGGCAGGTGCTGCTATTATTTACAGCTAGGGAAACCGAGGCCCAGAGAGGTTGCAGCAAAGTGGTCGAGGCTGAAATGCCATGCCACAGCTGTCTGACGTGGCAGTCCAAGCGTTTCCTGACTCTGGGAAGTGCAAGTGGCCAGATGAACAGAGTTCGGGGCCACAGGCTGCCGACAGACGCTCAGACAGCAGGCTCCTGCTTTATCTGGGGGTCCTGTAGGAGCCCAGACACGTGGGGGCCCTGAACACACAACACCTGATTACTACTGCAGACAGCCCAGGAGAATGATGCCACCATGGGCAGGACCCTCAACCACGTGAAAAAGGAAACATGAAACACAAAACAAAGAAAAACCCTCTGTGAAGAAAAAGGCCTGGTAGCTACACCCTGAAATGGTCCCAGTTGCTGTCACTTATGGTACGACTATGGGGTAAATTTTGTCTTATCTTTGGGTTTTCTGTGAACATGGGGCCTGATCTTCCTCGACCAGTTCAGCAGAGCCAGTCTGGAAGGAGCTCTTCAATCTCCTGGTGCTGAGGCCACCCCTGCCACCATGTCACCTCCCCAGGTTGGTGGGAACCTCAGCAGGGCAAGCATGAGGAATGCAGCCGACAGCATCCCTCCCCTTCTCCTTCTTCTAGGTGCACCCCTGATGAGCTCCGACTCCAGGGAAACGAAGAGCAAAGCAGCCTGGAGAGGAGCCGGCATCTTCTGACCTCAGCCAGAGTGTCTCTGGACGCCCTGCTTCCTCAAGGCTGAGGCAGGAACCCACTGCGCTTCCAGAAGTGGGTGTGCAGGATGATGGACAGGGCCTGTGAATGCCTGTCACAGCTCTGTCCCCAAAGCCACCCTTCCCCACCCCATCCTGCAAGATGAAGGGCTCCTAAGATCCTCAGATGAAAGGCACCGGGTAAGCCCATCCATCATAAATACCATCCCTGGGCTTTTATTCTCTGATTGGGGCTTGCCTAAGCCACTAATTATCCCTGTCCATCAAGTGGATGACAGCCTTGGGGATAATCAATGGTTGCTTCCTTGCCGCCCACCCTCGCCCACTCGCCCAACCACACCAGCAATAAACACGCCTAGGAAAAGGAGCACCGAACTTCTCCGTCCACCCGCCCCCCGCTCCGCCGCAAACAGCTCCATTTGTAACTATGACACCCTAACTCGATAAATCAAAGACATCAAGCTCTTCCTCCTCCTGCGTTACTAGGTTTGATGCCCAGGCTGTCTGTTTTCTTGACATATGGGTATGTCTCCACTTGAAATCAAAAGGACCAAACAAATATGTCAACCGTATCTTCAAAGTCATCTTATTTTTTAACTTCTCCACAAGTAAGCATTCCTGTGTCTACCCTGAGCCATCTAAGAGGGGAGCCACCAGCCACGGGAGTTATTTAAATGTAAATTACAATTAAATAAAATTTAAAATTCAGTTACTCAGTCCCATGCTTCAAGTGCTCCACAGCCGCATGTGGCTAGTGGCCACCGTATTGGAGGGCGCTGACACAGAACACACACACCACTGCAGAAGTTCTATTGGACAGCGCTGGCCGCGCTATGACAAAGTCACCCCGGGCCTCCCCGGGGCGTCTACAACTGCAACTAGGTTTCTGGGTCTAACCTTTACAAAAATATGCGTGTGTGTGTGTGTATGCGTGTGTGTGTGTGTGTGTGTGTGTGTGTTCCATGCGCCATGGTTCTTCAAAAATGAAACCCCCTTCCCTCTCCTTTTCCGTCCCCTAAATTCATCTTCTTCTCCCCCATGCTGGATTTTTACTGCCAGGGTATTCCCTTTAATATTCAATCCCTCCTGCCAAAAAAGATAGAGGAAGAGGTGGTAAGTGACTGCCTCCATCACTAGCCACCTGACGCGTGCATGACTTGGTTTTCAAAGGCGAAAACCTGCCATCGAGGAGCCCAACCTGACTTCGCGATCTTCGCTGAGAACACCACCTCTCAGGTGAGCGGCACCTGTGAGAGAACAAAGGCTGCCAACAACCCAAAAGGGGCCACTGCTAGAACAGCCACTTAACACCTCCCTTTCGCACAGAAACGGTAAGTAATTTGCCCAAGTTCAGGGAAGAGTTTACCCTCTTACCCAGTTAACTGAATTAATTGCTCCAAACTTGTCTGGTTCTTCTAGCATAAAACTGTTCCATGGGTTCACCTAAGATGGGCTGATTCTCCCAATCTGGAAACCTGGGAACTCAATATTTAATCACCTACTACAGGGACGGGCTGCTTTTACCTAAGGGCTGGTAAGAAATGTCTGAGTACCTTTAAGGCTCTCCAGAACGATGAGTATACTACCTACCCCCTCTAAACTTTGTCCCACTATCCAGGGGCCAAAACTCATTTGTTTACTCCTGTCTATAAATGTCCACATGAGATAACGAACCTAAGCAAAATATCTGGTGACCGCACACCCTATAAAACGTCAAGTCTTTTCACCATTACTTCACATCTGCACACTTGCACTTACCCGCTTCTCTTCCCTGGAAGTGCCCTCTCTGCCTTGTCTCCACCCAACTCCAAAACTGCTTCAGCATTTTAGGGATTCGTTCCTCTTGGGGCCAATCTCTCCAACACCCTGAACAGACACACGCACCCACGACCCTAGAGAGGACCAGGAATGGGCTTGAGGTGTTGCTCCCCTAAATGAGCACCTCTGTGTCCACCTTACACTCCCTTCTAAATCGTAACCTCTCCCCAGGCAAGGACAGTGTGATGAACTTGTCAAGCCACCCTGGGGGCAGGCGCTGTCCTTGCTGCGCTGTGCACACTTTCATGTGCTCTGCCACCTTCCACGGGACAAGATGTCCCCTTTGAAGCAAAGGCAGCACCTCCTCCATGATTCCAACTCCCACCCCAGGCTGCTAGGAATCATGCCCTGTGGCCAGTGAAGAGCCAGAGGCCACCAATGTCACTAAAAAAGGTGACAACTGTGTTTGTCATTACTATAGTCATTGCCTTTTTTTTTTTTTAAGTGTCTTTCCACTGAATGTCATTCTCCCAGCCTAGATAGAAGACCCAATGTGCGGCCATATTCCAGAGTCTGAAAGGCCCAGTGTGGCCTGGTGGTTAAGAGCATGACTGTAGAGTCAGTCTGCCAAATTCAGATCTATCCACTGGATGACCTTGGGCAAGTTACTTAATCACCTGGTGCTGGCCTGCAGATGATGCTAATGGCAGTCTCCACCTCGAATGATGGTTATGAGGTTATGGGGAAAAGATGACTAGCACATAGTACTCCATACTGCTTTAAAGAGACAATGTGCAATGCCAGTCACCCTGACCGGGACATTTAATAAGCATGTAGTATGCAGGGTAGATCACACAGAGATAAGAGACCAAAGTGCTGGGGAACTCAGTCTAGCAGGAAGGCTGAGGTGGAAACCATCCATCCCAAAGCCCTGCGGGGCGGCACACTCCAAGCATAAAGTACTAGAAGGTGGCATTGGTGCAAGCTCTCCAGAGTAGAGTAAGGCCTCACCTTGGTCTCAAGGCTAACAGGAATTTTCTTGGCAAAGAGGAAGGAAAGGAGGAGGGAGGAAGCATTCTCTGGAAAAGACAGAATCAGCCAAGGAAAGCAAGTAGAGGAGGCCATGCTATGTCTAGGCACAGGGTTCATTTTGTCCACCTGGAACACATTCTAGAAATATCTATTGTGGGGCGGGGGCCAGAAAGCAGGGAGATAGCTCTCAACTCACTTCATGAGCTGCAGAGGAAGCTCTTGGCAGCTCAGTGTGGCCCATGGTTCTCGGGCCACCCCCACCTTCCACCTACTCCTGGTGCACTCCCAGCAGGACTTACCAGAGGATCACCTGAAGCACTGAGGTGTTTTGTGAAAACTGCAGATTCCCAAGCCCCACCCCAGATCTACACAGTCTCTGGGGATGGGGCCGGGGGATCTGCATTTTAACCCATTCCCTGGGTACACTCTTGCTTGCTAAAAATTACATATGCTAAGTTTTGAAAATCACTGCATTAGATATGACGCCACATGTCCCTCTGAGCTCTTGGAAGCTGGGGATCAGCAATTTCCTTGGTCCTAATGTCCATGTCTGGCTCCTTCAGAAGGAATCCCTGGAGATGAGCACTCACACAGGGCAGTGTGAACTGAGAAATGCTATTTGCAAGGCACTGGGGAGTGGGTTTCAAAAGCCTGAAGAACTGCACACCTTTTGACCCAGGATAAATGCTTCGAGGGGAAACCATCGATGTAAATAGATGTCCAGTAACAAAGATATGCCCATCAAGATATACTTATCACAGTGCTGCTTGTAATTAGCAAAAAACTGGATGCAGCCTAAACGTGAATGAGGAAGGAACTGGCCCTTACCCCAGGGCCTTTGCATATGCTCTACCCATCCCTGGATCATTCTTCCCCCCATATCCACACAGTTTACAAGTTATTACTCAAGTGTCACCTTCTCCGTGAGGCCTGCCCTAACCATGCTATTTAAAAACAGCAACACTGCTTTTTCCCTATTGCACACAGATCCTTCTAATGTACAAGGGAATTGGTTTATTCCATTTGTCTTTTCCTCACCGGCACTCCCCAGTCCACTAGAATGTTCCAGGAGGGCATGGATTTGGGTCCCTTTTGTTCATGGCTATATCACCAGCACTTAGAACCTGGCACGCAGTAGGCCCTCAAATAAGTGTTGACCAAATGCATTGGAGACATGCAAAACAATGCAACCCTGCACAGCCATTAAAACTGACCTTGCTTATAACTACACACACACACAGAAAGGCAAGGAAGGACACTAGGTCGCTAAGTGAAAAAAGAATTTCTGGCATCACACAGGCCGCATGACCCTTTGTTTCAAATGTGTGTGCTCTTGTGAGTGTCTGTACATAACCCACTTAGTAATCAAGTGGCTGTGCTGACTTATTTTTTACTTAACTGAAGTTCCTAGTTTTTCTCCCATTAACTTTACATTACTTACATAATCTTTGCGAAGTAATCCCTCATGAAATGCTCTCAAAACATTTGCTAATTTTTTTTTTTTTTTAGAAAAAAAGCTGCCTCCTCTGTGACTTAATTAGGGTGTTCCTAATTAAGGCCAGGATAACATCAAAGAGGCCAGGTTCCAGGGGACCCTTGCACCAGCTCTACTTCTGGTTGCAAAGCGACCTCAGTCCCTCCCGGCAGCACCTCAGGCAGCTCAGACGGAGGACTTGGCCATGGGCTACTCCTGGCTCTGCTCCCCTCTACCTGCTTCCTATAGGGGTGCCTCATCCAATTATTCAGGCCCTCGATCACATCCTGCTGCAAGAGTTGGCTTTGAAGGTTCAGTAAACAGTCACTTCAAAACAAAAAGGGACCATTAAACCAAACTCAAAGACTTCCTTAATGGCTGTGCGCTCAAGCTGCAGGAACGGAGCTGGCCTCAGAAGTGAGGTCTCCCTGGGAACTAATCCCCAAGCATTTCCAGCCTCCTGCTGCAAATATCTCCCCCCTTCCTGTTTTGCACTGGGTCATGTGGGGTGCAGAGCCGTTACTGGGGCGACCCTTGACGGAGGGGTTTCTCCAGCAAAACAAGTGTGCTGTGTGTGTGGCTGCCACCTTGGACAGCTGTATCAGATCCTGTGGACTCGCCCCCCACCCCAAGGCTGCCCACATAGTTCTCTCTGCTGACAAGTTAGAGGCACCAGCCAGGGTAAGTCAACTGCCCAATAGCTTCATGTCAACAGCCAGGTCTTATTCCTCTTTAATTAGAGGGAGACCCCTTGAGCTTCTGGAAGAGGCTCAGAGACAAGTCTAGATTTTTGTGTGTTTTATCTGGCTCACCCTGAGTCCTAATGGTACAGACAGAACAATCAAAGAGACTGATGAAATATAACCATTACAGAATCGAAAATGCTACGCTGTAAGAGACAGCCCAGCAGGGTGAAAAAGAACACAGACCCTGAAGCCAGACTGCCTAGATTCAACTCCCAGCTGTGCCTGTCCCTTGTTGTACCACATGGGCAAGTGGCTTAACCCCTCTGCCCCTCAGTTTCACCATCTGTAAAATGGGAACTATAATATTAACAGTTACTGTAACTACTTCACTGGGTCACTGGGAAATTAAGTAAGTCTTTACTTGTCAAGCACTTAGCATAGTTTCTGGTAGTCACATCAAGGCTTGTTAAATAAGTAAATTAAAACTCACTTCTCGGTTTGAGTGTCACCTAGACCAAAAGTCTTCCCAAACTCTCTTCCTTCACCAAATGGGAATCAGAGGCTCTCCCCAGAGCCCCCACAATCTCAGGCTGACTTCGATCATGGTGCAGATCTCACTAAATTCTGATGACTTGCCTGCCTCTCTTCTAGCTTGAGCATTCAGGGCAAGGACCATGTCTCTCTTGTTCATGGGTATATCTCCACCACGCAGCAAGCAGCGCCAGGCAACATATTTGTTGAATACATGTACTCTGTGTGCTCTCAAATTATTTATATGTTGAAAGCTGAAAAGCATTGTACTCTTGTCTATTGTGTTATAAAGTGAAGACACAGGTTTCTCCTATTTCTGAAACATCCGGAACTCAGTGCCACTACGGGCAGGGTACTCTGTTAGGAATTACTATGGCAGTGGAGGCAGACACACAGAGCATTTATTTAGCACTTATTTCAGGCTAAACCCTTTACATACACTTTCTCATTTAATATTCAACAACTTTAAGTGGCAAGTCTTATTCACCTCCTCCCCCATTTAACAGATAAGAAAACTGAGGCTCAGGAAAGTTGAGTGACTTGTCCAGAGTAATAGTGCTAGGAAGAGGCAGAGCCAGGCTTCGAAGCCCCAGGGCAACCACTTTTTAAGGGAGAATGTAATAAATACCAGGTAGAATCAACAAAGAATGTGAAAAATGACCTAAGAGTTTCCAGGTTGGAGGAAGTAGGGGGGACCAGAGAATGAGGTCACTTTCTGATGGGGCCTTGAAGGATGAGGATTTCAACAGGCAGCAATCGCAGGGGCCGGACACACTGCAAGAGTGAGGAGCACAGGACGTGTTCAAGGAAGGCAGGGAACCCAAGCTGGGAAAGACAGGGCACATAGCAGGCCATGCAGCTGGGGCCAAATCGCGGGGGTCCTCAAACACCAAGCTAAGGCAGGAGGGCCACGGTCTGCAGACAGGCAGAACCCACACACAGCCAAGTCTTGGGAAGGGGCAGAGGTTCAGTACACAGCTGCTACTACCGGGCAGGCTAGAGGCAAGTGAAGTCACCCCAGAAAAAGAAGAAAACTCAAACAACTAGACAAAAAAGATCGCCCTGATAAAAGCAACTCCCCTCCCCTGGCCTTAGCATCTCTAAAATAGACTTTCTATTTCCTAAAGTGATAAAATAAATGCCCTGAGGACCCTTGTGAGGCACCCCACCCTCCCCTACCCCTATAAACAGACAGAGGGTTTTGCAAATTGAGAAATTGAATGCAAATAGGCCCTTGTTGGACAAACTGACAGTCACAATTAACTCAGGAGTGATTTGTTTAGCAAGAAAAAAAAAAAAAACTCAAGTTCATTTCCGGCTACTTCACTGCAAGCACTAAATACTACTCCTTAAGGGTGGGGCAGTGTCTGCCCTAAGAGAAATGGAGGCGATAATTACTACACTGATTTTAAGACTTCAAAAATATTTCATCCCCAAGTCTACAAGACAGAGTAATACTGTAACAGTAGCTGACATCTGACTGCATGTGTGCCAGGCACCATGTGAAAACCTTCACATGTGATATCTCATTTCAGAATCCTCATGACCCTATAAGGTGGGTAATTCATTAGACTCATTTTACAGAAGAGGAAACTGAGGTTAAGAGAGACTAAGTAACTTGCCCACCAGATTTGAAATCAGATCCCTTTGACTCCTAGATCAGCAGTAGCTCCAGAATTTCTATGGCAGCAGTTTAGGGGCAGTGTTGTGGCCAGCAAGATGTAGAGGAAGGAAGGATAGGCAGGAAGCTGCATTACAAAGCAAGCATACGATTTTTATTTACTTACAAGTTATAGATCTGTACCATTCGATATCATAGACACCACCCATATATGGCTATTTAAATTTAAACAAATTAAAAATAAAGTTAAAAATTCAGTTCCACTAGCCACACTTAATGTCCTCAACAGTCACAGGTGGCTACTGGCTCATGTATTTGACAATTTCCATCACTGCAGAAAACTGTATCGGACAGAACAATTATAGATCAACAAAACACAGCAAAATATTCTGAAGATGTTGTTTATTTGTTGTTTATTTTTCTATTTCAATTTGTTATTGTTTATTTTTCTATTTCAATTTATGTACCTTAACATTTAACTCAAAGTTTCTATAATTTTTCTTTTCAATTATACTAAAATACACATAACTAAAATTTACCATCTTGCCCATCATTAAGCACAGAGTTCAGTAGTGTTAAGTATATTCACCTTGTTGTGCAACTATCCAAAAGTGCTCCTATTCAGACTTAGGTAAGATTGAGAAAACACTTTGAGGGGCTGAAATTGTGCAAGGGGAGGCCTTATACTAGCTCAGTGGTTCTCCACCCTGGATAGACACTAGAATTACCTGGGCTGCTTTTCAAAATCCTAGGGCCCAGGATGCACCCAGAGCACTGAATGAGGGGTCTGGGGAATGGGGCACAGGCATGAACATCTTCCAGCTCCCAGGGAACCCAAAGGGCCCTTCCCTGTAACCATGCCCATTCTGCCGAAAGAGGTACACCTGCCCAGAACCTCCTCTTCTGGCAAGACCCACTCCTGCAGGCCCTGGGGTTCCTGTTGTGCAGGAGGTGGCAGAGGAGGGAGACACAGGGAAAATCTGCTCCCCTTCTGCCCGCCAGTGCTCAAGAGGCTGCAGATGCTGAAGGAGGTGAAACTTCTGCCATCCAATTCTTTGAGAGAGAGAAAGCAAACAAAAACACACGGCTCAAAAGGCACTCAACTGATTTTTTTTTTTTCACTCCACTTAAACTAGACAGGAAAAGAAAAACCACTTAGAAACTATGACCAAAGCTGTAGATGCCAAGAATCGGCACAGGAAGGATTTTTCTTGGCGAGCCCACCAGCTGCTCCAAACACAAGACTTGTAATGGCTCTACCAACTCGGCCCAAACGGGAGGGCTACTGGGACGTGATTAAATACAGAAAGCTCTTTTACAAGAGAGGGCCAGGGCTGGACACAAAGCGAGTTCAAGGTAAGGAGTTCTCTTGCAGGAGTCCCTTGAACTCTGGGTGAACTTAGTTAATTCAGATGATTATGGGAGTAGGAGGGGGTTGCCAGGTTTGCAGAGTCGCCCAACCTCAGGGACCAACAGATTCCCGAGATCTATGGCCAGTCACTGAGAAGACTCTATGTACTTTGTGTGGGGACAAGTACGGGCACTGAAGGTGACTAGCCTGAGCCTGGCCCCAAAGCTTCTGTGCCTTCTGCACACCCAGGGGAACGAGAGGAAAGGGGGTGATGCCAGGTTGCCATTGGAGAAGACTTAGTAAGTGGGAGAGGGAAGGAAGCCACGCTATGTAAATATATCATAAATGAAATGATTTCCACAAATATGACAGCCAGACTGGAGCCACCCACCCCACAAGAGGCCTCGCAGCATCTCAGTTCAAGCTTACACCCCCTCTCCCTTACTTAGGGATGCTCTACATACAGAACTCCAGCCTCAGGGCCAAACAGGCTCCGCCTCTCCATGGCCTCAGATAAGTTACTGAATCCCTCTAAGCCTCAGTCTTTTCATCTGTTAAGTGGGTAGATGTGAAGAAGACATGACATCATGCACACCAATTACTTAGCACATTGCCTGTCACACGGTAGGCCCCCACAAGTCCTTTCTGCCCCCTGCTCATGGCATGCAATGCACACTAAGCACCTACTATGAACATCTTAAACAACCAAAACCCTCACATTTGTTCAGCAGGTAAAAACACAGCCACCTCCAACTAAATCAGGAAGCAGCCAAGATGAAGAGAGTTGCATGCCAAGGCCTTCCAAGCACTGGGAGGTGGGCTGCTCTGGAATGGATTCTGCACTGAAAACAGCTTTTTAATTTTTGTGGTCATTTTGATTTGTTTTCGTGTAACATACTCAGATGAAACCTTCTGCAGTCTCCAGCTAAGTCAAGGGAGAACCTCGGCAATGAAATACAACGGGCTTCCTTAATGCTCAGCCAATTAATTTATTCCAGTTTGTCTCTCCCATTTGCTACTTAATAAGGCCATATCAGCAGTGCAATCTGCAAATCTGAGTTAAACTGTTAAGGCATCAGTCCGTTCCCTTTAAGAGGCCTCAAATACTTATTGTCTGATGTCCTCCACAGCTAAATCTGTCCTTTGGCTTTGGTTTGGTTTGGGGAGAGGTAATTGTTTGTTTTTATAGAGGTGTGGGTTTGGGGGGAAAGGGCCCGAAGGCAGTTCCAAGAAGTACTGGGGAACTCTAATGACCTCACTTTTCCATACCTAGTTTGAACATCTAAATGGTCTCACTACAGGAGAAGGAATCTTGCCAGCTCTCACCCACCCTGTGAAGATGGGAAAAAGTCTAGATGAAAATTGCAGATAAAGCATCTAACGGATCAATAATTTCAACCTTTCCACCCTTCTAAGCATTTCAATAACCTCAAGTGAGCTAGCCAAATTGACAGATATCATTTTAGCTTTTTCCTTTTCCCCATGACCAAGATGCAAAAGAAGAGTTCAAAGGGCAAGAAGTCAGCTGCTGAGAAAACACATCATGCATGGAATATACTTATGCTAAAAAATTGTTCACTATTTATCCAAAATTCACGTTTAACAGGAAATTCTGTGTTTTTACTTACTGCAATAGTAACACTGACTTTGGTGCCTGCAACACAGCTGATGCTCAATAAATACTGTGATGCCAATAAGAACTGGGTGATCGCTGACCCAGGCAAAATCCAAGCTCAGCTTACCTTCCATGAGCACCAGGACCTAGGAGTGACCCCCTCTCTCCCTCTGGGGCATTACAAACTGGGGAGTTTCGGAACATAAAGGTTCACTGCATCAGGCAACAAGTTCTAAGGGCCTTGGGGCCCCATGTGGCCTTCTGGATCCTTGAGTGCGGCCTTTTGACTGAATCCAAATTTTACAGAACAAATCCTTTCAATAAAGGGATTTGTTCTGTGAGGTTTGGATTGGTCGAGGGGCCGCACTTGGGGATCTGCAGGGCTACATGTGGCCTTGAGGCCGCAGGTTCCCCACCCCTCTTTGATTAAATAGGATGTATAAGGGGTTTTCCCCATAGAAACGCTCAAGCCAAGACCAAAAATGACATCTTTCCAAACCATGACAACAAAGATTTGCACCTAAGAAACCAAAAAGATTGACCTACACAGACGAGGCCCTAAATCTCTGAGCAGGCACCCATTCCAGCCAGTTCCTGCTGTCAATTTTACGACATCTTTACTTTGCCTTCTTCTCCCAGGGGCCCAAAATGAGGAAGCTGTAAAAATCCTAGCCAAATACAACCATTTGCTAAGAGAAAAGCCAACATGGGGGCCATCTGTCCTTTACAAGGGCTCTGCTAGTCCTGCCTTTGTGTGGTTGTCATCTTTACAGAGCGCGGCCCACCTCCCTCAGAGCACCTGGCTGAGGCCTTGGCTGGGTTTTCAGTATCTTCCTAGAGAAAACTTTTTTTTTTTTTTGAAACGTCAAAGGGAAGTCCTGTAAAGACTGACGCTCTTCCCCAGGCTGGATTACAAGCCATTCCTTCAAGGCCACCATATTCTATAGACATTATCTGTTTACAGCCCACAGGACAAGGAGCTCTCCAAGGGCAGGGCCTAGCAAAAGGCCTTCCACACTGCAGGTCCCCCATAAACAGCAAGGAAGTGCACCTCCCTCTGACGGGAATCCCAAAGCAGTGAAGGGACAAAAACAACCCTGAAATCATTATCCGGCGCTGAACCCACTACCCACATTCTTGATCTTATGATAAGCAAGGGAAAATATCACGACAGGCCGCACCGCAGAAAGATTTCCATGGAATGCAAGAAGTCCCTTTAGCAGTTCTAATTTTAGGCAGGACTGAGAAGAGAGGACAGTGGTGGCAAACAGGGACGGGGGTGGCGGGGAGGAACCAAACAAGGCTCCTATTCTGCTGCACACAGGTGCTGGTAACAGGACACCCCTGTCTAACGTGACCCGTGGGTGGAGGAATCAGGTGTGGCTGGGGGTTTTTACACCGTCACATCGCAGAACCCTGAACACACTCTCCTACCCTGGTACAAAGTTCTCCCTGCAGCAGGCCCAATTCAGCAGTTCAGCTCCTGACATGCTGATTCTTGAGCAACAAGGGTGAGGAAAATATTTGATTTTAGCATCCAACTGTTTTTTTTTTTTTTCCAAGTCAAGTTAAATATTAAAAGAAGAAAGTCATCCACAAGGTGAGCTGCCCTCAAGTTTGGCCAGCAAAGTCTCCTAGTCTTAAAAACTCCTCAAACATCACTGAATTCTATGCCAGTTCCATTCCTGAAGAGCAAAGGCACAAATCTGTTTGCAGTGTATAGCCCACCCTTGCCAGGACGTGGGATAGAAACTACAAAAAGATTCCAGGACCTCCTGAAAGCAGTCAGCATTGTCTACACATCAGAAGGCAGTCAACAGTCACTTCCAGACTACTGTTCCCCCAGACAAATCAGCTATTCGGCCCTTCCCGCCAGCCACACGAATATCTTGTCTCCCCTTTCCTTTGGGGCCAACTCACACCAGACGACTTGATGGGTGATTTATGTGGATGGAAGGAAAGACAGCCAGTAAGCGATTTTGCACACCACCATTCATTAGTGACCACCACCACAGCAGGGCGGAATAAAGGGGAAAACCACCAGGTTTCCTCTAGTCAAAGAATCAATAAGTTATTTAACAGCTGCTGCTTGCTTTACGCAGTGCTAGATCCCAATGGAAGAAAAGTCAGGCTTTCTTCCACACCCTACCCCCTGGAATAAAACACACACCCCGACAGCCAGTCGAGGACTTAGCCGGACGAAATATCTTAGAAGAAAGCAAAAAGAATCCTCTCTAGCTTTTCTATATCTTGAGATTTGGGGGTTTCAGAAGATGGATGATGCCAGGCCTTGAAATTACTCCATTTTTTGTCGTTTTCCTTTTTTCTCCAAAGAGGAAACTGACTCCCTTCCTGTGTTGCCTTGGAAAATCAAATGTTACTAATAAAACCATTTTCCTTACCCTTTTCTCACCCCAGTCTAACATTACATCTGAGAAAATAACTTAAAAATGTTATCAAGATGGCATTCCAAATGGGTTTCCAACATTTATGCTTCTCCCTAAAGCACAGAGAAAGGGGACCAAAGGTATTATTTGGGAGTTTAAAGAAGAGAAAAAGAGGATATAAGCAGGTCATTAGAAAGTCAGCTGATTTCAGATATTAAAAACTGACCTTTATAGCTAATGACTTAATGCATCTGTACACTATACACTGCTTATCCCAGATGCCCAAATTTTAAAATGTTTAAATTTCCTTTTAAAAAGTCACTGCCATCTAATCCACGAAGAAGTCTTTTAAGAAAACTCCATGAAAATATTCAGCAAATGTCTTATGTATAAACAATCTTGGAAATCAGACACTCCCTTTTTCTTGATCTCACGACTCCCCAAAAGTCTAAAATTCTGCAGAACCCACAGCATGTTTTAGTCTTCCACTCCACCTTGCTTTGAAAATCTTACTGCCAAAACAAAACAAACAAAAAACCCTTTCAAATATATGCTTTCCCACAGGATGTAGAACAAACCTACTAAATTCAAAGGGAAAGAAGTCGGGACCCACAAACTCTAGGTCAGCATTCACTGGGCGTTAAATAAGAAGTCTTTATTTTTAACTGTAAGCAACTGCAGGGAAAAAAACACCACCTTAGCACCCAGGAGTCCCCAGCTAGGGCAACACACTGCCCAGCAGCCACAGGATGGCAGGTAGAAAGCAGGACAGCGCACCCTTTGGACAGGTCACCTTCTGAAGGGCTTTGGATTCAAACTAATCAATAGGAAGAACCGAGCCCGGATTCTGGATTAAAGAACAAAGAGAGAAAAACTCCAGGTGTGATCACTCCGGGACTGCAGTGGGTAGATCGGTTAGATCACTGGGCTCCTTGTTACTACTGAGGGACTGGAAACATCCATTTATCTCCTCAAAAAAAAAAAAAAAACATAAGCAGCTTTACCAACCTATCTCAAATTCCTCCCCTGGAGGCCAGAAAACACCATTCATGCCTCAAACCAAATCTTGTTTGACTATGGTCTATAAGGTCTGTAGAATTTAACAATAAATACTGGGGTCCATGGAAGGGCACCAATCTTTGTCTCAAAAGACCACTTTAATAATTCAATGTGGTTTGGGGGCAAAGGAATAAAAGGGCTGTCCCTGAACAGGGAATAATCCATCTAATTCCAGTGGCTGGATTAGAGGCATTCCTCGGCAAGCAGGGTCTGGCTGCAGATTATGCTCCATGAATGTCAGTTTCTGACAAAAGGCACTGAGCTCTGTAGAAGGATTTCAAAATGGACAAGCCCAGGACAGAGGCACCTTGGTAAAGTTCACCCCGGGCGAGGTGGCAGTTGGTTCTAAAAGAGGGAAGCAGGCCATGACAGCTGGGCATTCCTTCCCAAAGTCCATCTCCGAGGCACGAAGCCTCTCCAAACCCTACACTTCATCAGACAAAAGCTCCTCCAGGCACCCAGGCAGCGGCTGAAGAGGGGCTGTCCACACCCACTCGCTGCACAGCTTTCCAAACCTGCCCACTCGTTTTGGAAGCCTAGCTTTTAATTAAACACCACCTCCCCGGATCTGGATCTGTTGAGGCAAACTGGGGCTGGGCTAGAGCCAAAGAGAAGCTCCCTAAATACACATTTAAAAAAAAAACTCCCCTACCACCCTCAATTCCCACCTCCAGCCAGCTCGTGCGGCTGGCTGTATTTCCTTTCGGATGAGTAACATAGGGCCCTGGTCTATCTCTGTGCACCAGAAAATCCACATCTGAGGATCAGGTTATCCCCAGTCCCACCCTTTGCAGGAAAAAGCCAGGGTGTTGTTCCCCGCCCCCAACACGCGCACGCGCACACAAGCACGCGCGCACATACACACACACAATCTTCACAATCCTTCCAAGAGAAAACGTGGAGAGGGAGACAGAGAGTGTGTGTGTGTGTGTTTGGGAGGGCGGGATACAGTTGTTTGGGGGGGTCCCAATCTTGCCTTCAAGCAGGGAGCCTCAGCTGGGGGAAGGAGGGCCCCCTGCAAGGCTGCCCTGGGAACTTCTGCTCCGCGTCCTCGGGGAGGGCTAGGGGAAGGCATGCACACCTTCACCAGCTTTGGAACAGCATAATTAATAACTAATTTGCTCATATCCCCCCACTCCAGGTAAACCTGATAACCTAGGACCTCCCTCCCAGTCTCCCAGTCCTTGCGGCCGGTCTGAGCCCCCACTCGCTCCCCACCACGACGCCTGGCGCCCCAACTCCATACCCAAGGGAATCAGGTGTCCGCCTGCCCGGGCATCCAGCCCTGGCGGGACGAAGACACTTAGTGTAGGGACAGACAATGGGAAACTCGGAGCCGGGGCCCTGAGCTCCTAGGGGAAGGAGATGGTGCCGCCCCCTGGGACAATGAACCGGGAGAGGTCAGGGGGCATCAGGCACCCCCAAAGAAGCCGCCCGCCCGTCGACCCAGCGGAGCCCAGAGCAGCACCCGCCCGGGGTGAGCAGGTGACACCCGAGCCCGGGAGCTCCCGCAGGTGGCCGGCGGCCACGACACAGGCAAGGGCCGGGCGCCTGGCCCGGGGCGGAGGCGAAGCACGGCGGCGAGGTCAGTGCGCCGCGGCCCCGGCGTCCTACCTTCATGTCGCTGATGATGGTCTGGAAGAGGCCTCCGAGCGCGCTGCATTCCTTCTCAATCACAGCCTCCATTTTCCCGGCGCGGGCAGGGGGAGGACACACACGCGGGGCCGCTGGACTGCGCGCGGGGCCGGGGCTCGCTCACCCCGGGAGGAATTTCACCCTCGGAGCGACCCACCTCCGACCGGCAGCCTCCTCTGCAGAGGGCACGGCGTGCACGAGATCGACTGTTCTCTGCCCAAAATAATAACAGCAATAATTTTAAAAGCCAAACCGCTCTGTAGGGTGGTGGTTCGCCTACATGCAACGCTCGGCTCCTGGCCTTAAAAACGCCGGGAGAAGACTGACAATCAGGCCACCAGTGGTGCCCACGAAGGAAACGGCAAAGCCCATCTTGATGCAGAGAAAACCGCCCGCTGACCCGGAGCCAGCGCCATTTAAAAATGCAAGATTTTCAAATGTAATAAATTGTTTTGAAATAAAAAAAAAAAAATTCTCCAAACAGCAGAGCGGGTCTGCCCGCAGCGCCTGGATCTGTTGCTCGAAGCCGCGGCCGCCGCCTCCTTTTCACTCCTGCGCGCCCGGCCCCGGCGCTCGCTCTGGCTGGGCTCCCGGGGACGTTCCGAGGGGCGCACGCGCGCTCGCGGCCGTGCGTCTGCCGCACGCGGGCGGGGCTGGGAGCGCGCGCCCGGGAGGCGCAGGGGGCGCGGGCGGCGGAGAGGCGCTGGCTGGCTGGCGGGCGGTGGCGCGGGCCGCGCTGGCCCGGAGTCTTCCCCTCCACTGCACACCGAGCACCCCTCCTCCCCAGGCCGCCCGTCGCGGCGCGGAGAGGGCGTGCCAGCACCCGGCCAGCCAGCGGCCACCCCACAATGGCTGCAAGCGCCCGGGACAGAGCCTGCACCGCCGCTCCCTGGGGACTACTTGCACGGTGGCACTCTAAGCCCAGCGCCGGCTTATAGTGAGCGCTCAGTAGGGCGGGAAAGGTGCTGCAGCCACAGCAGCCTTCTGAGAAGAGGCCCATTCCGTGATGTCAGGACTGCAACGCCGAGTCACGATTGCAAATAGCCAAATATATAATTAAGGAGAGTTCGGAGGCGTCCTCTGCAGTGGCATGCGAGAGTTCGATAAAGTTTCAGGATGCTGGGAAAGTGGATTGATTTGCGCGTTGCAAGATGAACAGAAACCGCGTTAGAGCTTCTCTCTGCTGCTGATTAGCCTATAGAGATTGCTGACTGCCTGTGACTTGGACGGCTGATGTTTTTCAGGCCCACTGAGAGCCCTCTTGGGAGCTTTAACCTGGAAAGAGCACAAATGTGCCCAGGAGGATTTGGGGCCTGGTGGTTCATTTTCGCAGCCCTACTGCTTATCTACTTAGATAGACCACTCAGTCAGATTAACATCAAATGGGCCAGGGAGAGGGGAATCAAATGATCAACTTTTTTAAAGACCTTAAAACATATGCATCTAACAGTGCCTTTGATCCTTGAGTTAACTATTTGAAACACAAAATATAACAAACGGAAAACACTAGGAGGGCAGCCAAAAGAAACCAAGTGCAAACTGCTGTACCTTGTGTCAGATTCACTGAGTAGTAGGAAAAGATCTGACTTTGAAAACCATGTGGGTTAAAGAGATGCATGGAGCTGCATATCACAGCTGCAGAAGATAATTTTTCCCTGCAATCCCCTTCTCTGCCTGTCTCCCCAAAATCACCAGGGAGGGGTGTTACCTTCAGGAAGTAACTGATCTCTTGGTCACTGTCCCCAAGGACTTTCGGATGCAATGGCCTCATCTGCACCTTGCCAATCAGCGTGCTTGATACATAGTTAGCTCTCAATCATCATTATTATGATTTTAATACTATCGGTATTACAATGACAAAGATGACTGCTAATACAGCCAGATTGCCTGGATTCAAACTCTAGTGTACATCCTACTAACTGTATGGCCTTGAATAAGTGACTTAATCTCTCTGGGCCTCAGTTTCCCCATCCTAAGTGGGGGTAATAATGGCATCTACCTTATAGCTCATGCACATTACATGAGCTAATATCTGAAAGCACTTAAAGTGTTATCTGCCATATAGCAAATAAGGACTCAAACCTTATCAACAGAAGATGAAGAGATGAAGCAAGGCTTCTCTAATGTGACATGCCATCCCAATGACATTGCTGAGGACCTACTGTATGCAATCTAGGCATTTTACCTGTGTTATATCTAATTGATGGAATTCAGCATACTGGTCCTTGTTTTACTGTTGGAAGGACTCCGGTTCTGGTTTTCTGACTCCCATGCCCCCAAATCTCCCTTCTGCCCAGCCTCCAGAGCTCCTGAGATAAGGAGCCCCTGCCTTAGCCCAGAGGAAGCTGAATTCAGCTTTCCTGCTACATGTCTGAATTTAAATGCTCCAAACACCCCAACTTTAGCAGTGTTTGCCAAAGTAGGCCTCTATTGTTGCTTCTTTTGTCCCTGGGACTCTCCCGGCATCGGGCCTGACAACCAGGTCCTTCTGTCTCATGAAGAAGTGAAGCATCCCTAACCTCCTTGAAAGGGAGTCTGCAAAAGTGTTCCCCAAGGTAGGACAGACAATTGGCTTTTTTTTTTTTTTTTTTTTTTTTGAGACAGAGTCTCTCACTTTGTTGCCCAGGCTAGAGTGAGTGCCATGGCGTCAGCCTAGCTCACAGCAACCTCACACTCCTGGGCTCAAGCAATCCTGCCTCAGCCTCCTGAGTAGCTGGGACTACAGATATGCACCACCATGCCCGGCTAATTTTTTCTATATATACTAGTCGGCCAATTAATTTATTTCTATTTATAGTAGAGACGGGGTCTCGCTCTTGCTCAGGCTGGTTTTGAACTCCTGACCTCGAGCCATCCGCCCGCCTCGGCCTCCCAGAGTGCTAGGATTACAGGTGTGAGCCACTGCGCCCGGCCTAATTGGCATTTTTATTAAGGCCTGTGAGGAAGCTGGTGAGTAGAGGGAGAATGAGCAGGAGAATGACAAAAGATCAAATTTAAACTCCTTATGTTATATTCTTTTCCCACATTTGAGCATCTTTCTAACTTTCCCCTTCTTTCAAAACATCAAGCACTCACCTCACCTGGCAGACATCAAGATCCTATTAACATGCAACTCCTCCCAGGAGTATTTGCTTCTTGTTGTTGTTTTTAATAGCTCCCAAGAGGAGTAACCCAAAGGAAAGAATCTCCATTAAAGGAATTTCAACCCCTGTCTGTGGTCTTGGGGAAGAAAGATTGGGAGGCACTGAAGTCCTCCCAAAGCAACTCCCCTCCCCTCCTTCCTGCCAGGCTGGCCAGTGGATGGTGGGGTTAGAGCATGCACTACCATCTTCTAGCTCTGTGACCTTTGGCAAGTTATTGGATCTCTGGAGCCAGCCTCTCTCTCCTCCCGGGTTCCTAACTCACTGGCTGTTCTGAGGATTGAAATGGATGTCAAACGCCTATCACATAGTAGGGCTACACACATGAGTCCCCTCCCTTCGTGGTAGTGATTTTCAACCCTGGCTGCCCCTAGGACCCTGCCTGGTTCTCAAACTCGGCTGTCCATCAGAATCCCCTTGGAGGAATTTTAAAACACCCATGTCTGGGCTTTATTCCCAGCAAGTCTGATCTAATTGGTCTGGGCTGTGGCCTGGGCGCCAGGCTGGTTTAAAGCTTCCCAGGTGATTCAAATGTGCAGCAAAGTTAAGAACCCTGATCTAGGGAACTATAAAGGAGGTACGCAGGCACAAGTTCTACCCCTAAGCAATTCAAGTAGAACCTCTGGGGGTTGTGCTCCAAAATTTTTTAAATGTATCATGCATATTTTATTCCATCCTCACATAAGGACATACAGATGCATGTGTATGGATTTTGTCATTGTTTTACAAAAATGGGAGCATGTCACACACACTTTTCTGGATCTTGCTATTAGCAATAATTTCTGCAGAAATCCCCCCAGGTCAACTAATGATATTCTAATTCATTCATTTTCCTTTTAATTTTTTATTTGACATACTTTCAGACTTACAGAAAAGTTGCAAGAAGAGTACAAAGATATCTCATTTGCCCTTCATTAGATTTCCCAAATGTTATGCCATTATGGTATCTGCTTCATGCTTGGGTATGTTTTAAAAGCTCCTCAGGTGATTTTAACATGCAGCTAAATTGCTATGCAGGCATCCCAGGTTGCTATGAGACAGGCAATGTTTGTGAAACTTGTCACCCTTGTGAGGGGGCTTTGTATTGAACAAGTTGTTTGAGTGGGTTAAGATGGTGGGCTCAGAGTCAGGTTGCTGGAATTCTGGCTCCATCACTTCCCAGCCTTCTGTGCCTTGGTTTCTTCATCTGTAGAATAAGAATTATACAAGTGCTAACTCTTAAGGCTACGAGGCCTGAATGGAATCACTTGGACTGGCACTTGGCGCACAGTCAGCACTCACTAACGGTTAGCTATTTACATATTGATCATGACCTTGGCTCTTCTATGAAATAAAATTGGCTTAAGTTTGCCCTGATGACCTATAAGCAGAATTCTGTATGATCCCTGAGCCACTAAATCCCTTAAGCAAACTGGGGAGTTGTCATTATATAAAAGAGTTTCAATTGAAAATGAAATTAGCAAGAATCAATTTAAAATATCTGTCACAATGACTCACTCTAAGAGATGTTTTGTATGTGTTTTGTGGATGGCAGGAAAATATCCAAGTATAAACCTCAGTGTCCAGAATGTGTCACTGGGACAGGAAACTAATGAAAGAAGGCGATGAACTTCTTAGTAGCCAGGCTGAAGAAATGTAGGGATAGGAGAGGCACAAACCCTGCAGTATGTGGGTGTCAGGCAGTGTACCTGCGTGAAGCAGGCCAGGTGTGGGCTCATACGGAGTGGGAAAGGCCATGGAGACCTAGAGAGCAAGTTCTCCCCTTAGGGACAGCTGCCCCCGGTCCACGGTCAGGGGAAATACGGGCCTTTAATTGCTACATGCTGCAATCTTTCTGGAGAGGCTAAAACTTTGCTCCTAGAGGTAAAGTTACCCAATTTTAAAATACTTTTAGATTTCCCAGTTTTTAAAAAACTCCTTTGCAAGCCAGTTTTTAGCTTCTGGTCATGGGAGTTAAGTAAGGAGTTTGGCTCACAGGGAAGATATGAAAGGGGGAAAGAAGTTGTAAGAATTGGTGTTTCTCTGGGACCGTTCAAGAAAAAGGGCTGTATCTGATGCTCTTGGGTCTCCAAGACAATGTGGAGGAGGAATAGTTCAATCCAGTTCCTGAGACACTTCTTGAGCACCTACTCTGCGCCAAGCCATGCCAGGAGCATCCAATTTCCTTCGCTTTCTTTTTATGCTCCTGAGCTGCCTGCTGACCACTCATTTGGCTTTTGTATGACCTTGATACAGAGGATTGGGCTCTCAGGGGCACCGATACTCCAGTTACAAGTTATAGAACAAGACTGTGTAGGACCTGGTCTCTTTCTCATTGACAGCATTTTGGGAGCTTAGCTCTTTCTGTTCCATGTTAGCATGATGAGAAAAAAGGGATATTTTGTAAGTAAGATATAGATTCTGGCCAGAGTAGAAAAAAAAAGAGCATGAAAAACACATTTTAGCAAACCTTTTAGCAAAAAGTCTACATACCGTGTGAAATAATCGAGAAACATATCCAGTTATTTAAAATCCATTAGAGGATCTGAGTTTACCTAAAAGTGGAAAATATTACACATTGCACTAACCCCAATATTTTGTAATATATACACAATGAAAAGGGGACTCCCAGTTGTCACAGAGGAAGATTCTATAACCTGAAACCCCCTCCTGCTACAGACATGTAGACGTAGTAAGTAAAATGTAATCAGAATCCTTTTAAATACACGGCAGAGCCAGCAAGAAAGAAGGAAAATCCCTAGCAGCTGGCAACGAAAGGGAGTCTGAAAACAAGAAGAGAATGTATGAAAGCTGATGCTTCGACTGCCCTGCCGGAGTTTTTAGTTTAGTAATCCAGGGGCCTGAGTGTTCACCCCCAAGAGGGATCAGAAAAAAGAGGCTCTGACCCCATGTGACATGAAATTGAGTGCCACCCACAGAGCCAGGATACCCCATAATTGCAGCACTTCAAGGACAGGTGGACCAGAAACAATCTTCCCACCAGGACAGGCAGCTGACACAGAAGCTTGACAGTCTTGGTCTGGGCTCTGGGTGGGAGCAAAAAGCATCCAGGGAGAATGTATAACAGAGGCTGCACCCCCGCCACATTTGGAGGCTTAAATTTGCCTTATCTCGAATAGATCCCAAAATACCCAAGATGAGAATTAACGTGAAAAATTGTTACTGGCCTAAAATAATCCTGGGTAACCCAGAAGAAAACCAAGGAGAAATGGCTCTGAGGGGATCAATCAAGTCCGCATAGGATTCCCACAAATAAAGCTCCCTGAAATGAATTCGAAAGTTAAAATTATCAATTATACAAGGAAACAGTCTACTCATCACTCTTAAGAACCAGCAGCCAAGCTAACAGCAGGATCCAACCCACAAGAACTGAAGATAATCTAACAGTCTGATAGACATAAGTAGATTTAAAATGATTTGAATATAAAAGAAGAAATAAAAAGCACAGACAGTATGACAAGAGGACAAGCATTGTGAAAAGGGAATCAAATAGAAAGTCTAGAATGAAAATTCCAGGCACTGGAATTACCAATATATATTTGAACTATATAAGGACAGGTTGGAGAACTGAATAGACATGAGCTGGAAAGAGAATTTTTGATCAGAAAGATTGGAAGAAAGCGCAGAAATAAAGAAATAGAAATTACGAAAATAAAAGTTCTGAGACAAAGAGGACAGATGAAAATAGACCATAATTGCTAGTTCCAGAGAGAAGGGACGGGGTGGAGGAATGGATGTTCCAAGAGATATTGGCTGAGAATTTTCCAGAGTTAATGAAATACATAAATCCTCAATTTTAGGAAGTACAGCAGATTCTGAATAAGATAAACCAAATGAATATAGTTTCTTATGTTGAACTCTCATACTTAAAATTGTAATTTGAAGCTGGGCATGGTGGCTCACACCTGTAATCCTAGCATTCTGGGAGGCCGAGGTGGGAGGATCGCTTGAGCTCAGGAGTTCGAGACCAGCCTGAGCAAAAGCAGGACCCCATCTCTACTAAAAAAAAAAAAAAAAAAAATAGGCTGGATGTGGTGGCACATGCCTGTAGTCCCAGCTACTTGGGAGGCTGAGGCTGGAGGATCACTTGAACCCAGGAGTTTAAAGTTGCTGTGAGGTACTAGGCTGACGCCAAGGCACTCTAGCCAGGGCAATAGAGGGAGACTCTATCTCAAAAACAAAAACAAAAACCCAATAAAATTGTAATTTGCACCATGTACTCATTTCCTTCAAAGAGGCCAAAAAACCCTCTTGTAATAGAAAAGTTAAAATTGCATTTCTTACAACATCCTTGTTGCTAGGAGGTGTGGTAAAATCGTTTATTATCAGGATTCGGTGTAGCAGACATCTAGAAACTGCGGGAGAGACGGTGCAACGGCTCTGCCGGAGAGATCTAGCAGTGTGGCAGTGCTGGCCACACCCTTCCTTTCACATTTACCCTTCAGGCTGCTTATCTGGAGTTTTGTGTCTGTAGGGTACTGGCAGGAAACAGATGGCCCACTCAAACCGGGCAATGGAGAAAGGTTAAGAAAGAGACTGTTTGTAAGGACATGGGCAGGGTTTAGGGAAACCAGAGGATGGTGTAGCTCCAGGGGCCGGCAATGGTGAGAAGCTGTCACCAGCCCTGCCAGGAGAGGGCAAAGGGTAGGGTGGGCTTGGGACCCAGAGAGGCAGCTGCATGGAGCCCACTGTGTGGTGGAAGCCGTACCCTCTGCAGGGCGATGCAGCCAACCCACGCCTCAGGGACCAAACCCCAGCAGAAGTTTGCCCAGGAGGGTCCTGGTTTACCCCCATTATTCTTTCTCAAAAATGCCTGTTTGAACAATAGATGGTTTGATCACTTGTATGGGGGCACCTGCTGGTACAGTCCATACAGAACAGCTGACTGAGAAAGCAAAGCAGAGAAGGCTGGAGAATGGATTGGGGTCGGGGGAGCAATGGAAGATATTCAGCACGAGCACCTCCTACTCAGTAGTAAATGTTTTTGCTTTTGCTTTTGTCTAAAAAAAAAACCCAAGTTTATTGAGATATAATTCACATACCATAAAATGCACCCTTTTAAAGTGCACAATTCAATGACTTTTTAGTATATTCACAGACTTCTGCAATAATCAGCAATTTTAAAACATTTTTATCACCCCTCAAACCAACCCCCTACCCATTAGCAGTCACTCCTCATTTCTCCCCAACCTCCTTGTTCCTGACACGAGGCAACCACTAATCTACTTTCTGTTTCTATGGATTTGCCTATTCTGGACATTTCATGTAAATGAATCATATAATATGTAGACTTTTGTGTCTTGCTTCTTTCACTTAGCATAAAGTTTTCAAGGTTCATCCATGTTGGAGCATGGACCAATACTTCATTGCTTTTTATGGCTGTATGATATTCCATTGTGGCTATACCACTTTTTATGGCTGTATGATATTCCAATGTGGCTATACCACATTTTATTTATGCATTAATCCATTGATGGATATTTGAGTTGTTTCCACTTTTGGGGTATTATGAATAAAGGTGCTATGGACATTTGTGTGTAAGTTTTTGTGTGGGCATATATTTTCAATTCTCTTAGATATATACACCTATAGTGGAACTACTGGGTCATATGGAAAATCTATGTGTAACAATTTGAGGAACTGCCAGACTATTTTTCAGTAAATGGTTTGTAGTCCACATAATTCATAAAGTTTTTTACAATGTGAAATAACTCTGATGGAATCACTGTCAATTTATTCATAACAATTTACATCATGCATCCACATCAAAATATTTGGCTGCTGAGTTGTCCCCAACTAGTCATTGGTGGTTTTGTAAATCTCTCCATTACCTAGCCTTGCACTGACAGCAAATTGTTTATTGGTTCTTCAAATAGAATGATTTTAAAGATTTTAAAATTCATTTTAGAACAAACCATGTTTAGATGCTTCTAGCATTAAGACTTCCAGGCAAACAAAATTATACTGTAGCCAATTAATATTCCGACTATACATCAGTCTCATTTAAGTTTGGCTAGCAGAAGTCTGTCACTGAGAACTTAACTCTAGATTCACTGGCAAGGCCAAGTGAATTATATATTGCAAGCTTTGCACTCCATTCTGGTTTGTTTGGAAAGAATATATTAAATGGCACTGGAATTAGGCATTGGGGCAAGATGTTGAACTCCAACAGTTAAGCATCTATAATCTTTGCTCTGCCTACCATACACATTTAAGTAGCAAGGGTGGCTCAGGGCTTTCTCCCCCAAGCAACTCTACCAGAATGCTTGCAATTTCAATAGGTTTTACCTAAGCAGAGAGTAGGCTTCCTTCTCCTAAGTCTTGAGCTTTTCTTTGAAATCAACAACAGAAACAGGCATGAGAAACCTATCTTTAATGGGGTAGGTGTGCTAAGGTGGAATGGGCGTGCATTTTGGTGTCATAGCGACTCAAGTTCAAATTCTGCTGTTTGATGTTTCAGCTGTGCCCGTGAGCACATTGCTTGACTGGCCCATGTCATTACTGGTAAAAAACAAAATATTATGCCCACTCCTAAATCTTGACGATTAGAGATAATGTGGTTACTAAGTGTAGCCTACAACAGGCACTTGGGAAGGGAGACACTCTTTACAAGATACTCTTAGGTTCCCTCTTTAGGAGGAAGGCTTGGTTTAGGGTAATGGGGTGAATTTAGGCTGCTGAGCCAGGAGACATTTAAGCAATCCTTTCAAAGCAGTTCTGCCTGTTTACTTTTAATAATGGGTTTGTTTGCTTTTAATAACAAGAACCAGATCCAGACATCCTATTTTCTGAAGCTTGTGAGCAAATGGACGCTCGTGACCCGGAGTTCAGTAGCAATCTTTGCAGCCACAAGTGGCCAGCGGCCACGGGCGACAAGTGAAGACAGGTTGTTTGCAGGGAACCATTTCATTTGCAGGGGTAATGTTATTTACCTGCAATCTTATCCAGCAGCTTCAAAGGTGGTGGCAACCATTACTCAACTAATGAGCACAACACCCCCTGGCTCCCTGTCCTAAAGGCAGGAAGATGCTATGTAGTAACCTCCCCAACAGATGCACATCAGAACGTGGAAGGAGAAGAAATAACTTGCCCATCTGAGTGGCAGGTGAATCACACAGCTTTTGCTTTTCTGGGTATCACTTTCCTCATTTGTAAAATAAGAAGGTTGGTCCCTGCCAGGTGATGGCTTCCATTTGGCTATGGCTGATCTTCAGGCCTGATTTTAGGCTCTCTCTGGGTTCATTGTGTGCTTTAGATATATACAGACATGTATGTCTGTCTCTGTGTATGTGTATGTTTATGTGTTTCAGAAATGGCTAGAAAAAGAGATTAGGGAAAGGGTATGTACTATTTGCTCCAGGCAGTGACTCAAGGAGGTATTCATGGCGAAGGAAGAAAGTCTCTTCTCAGATGATGCTTAATCTTCTCCCCTGCGCCTTCCTCCCACCCATGTGGATATAAAAACAAACAGCTGGAACCATCCCATCACTAGACAGGGTGACCGCAACCCATTAGCCCTTCCCAAATGCCACTGGGGCAGTTCCTTTGCCCCAAGACTTGTTATTTATATTTATTTTCCCTTAAAGCTATTTGAACCTAAACCTGTTGAAGTAGGAGAGCCCTACCCATCTCATATCTCCCATAGACAGGTATTTCGTAAAACAAATTCAAGCCTGATCATAAAATGAAAACAGATTTCCACAAAGTTGTTCCTTATAATCAAATTTTTCTGACAAGCAGTTTAATACTTCAAAGGGCAACCCATTCCCTTATTGGTCATAACTGTTTATTTGAAATACTTTCTTTATCTGGTGTTGAAATCTTTCTTCCCTCATTGAAGTGAATTTTATGACAGATCTATAATCAAGGCACTACCTTTCTTTTAAACTTCGTCTCTCAGAGGAGATATGTCCTTAGCTGCACAATTCATATATTTTTTTAGGTATTAGGTCGCTATAATTATTATCACTATAGAAACTATTCTAATATAATAATTTTAAATCCGGATTATAAAAATTCAAATTTAGAAAACGCAGTTCTATCAAGGGACTCATTCATGAATATGGAAAGATCTTTTATCAAGTCATTCCCCCCAGGATCCTTTAAATAGCAATCTCTTTCATTTTGATTCAATTTGTAGAAATCCCATTTAGATGCATTACTGGACCACCGCCTTGTGTAAAGGAAGGTAAATTGTGTGTTGGGTAACCATTTGGCTCTATCTTTTTTCCCAACTTGCTACTAATTCACTTTGCCATTAATTGGGCTTTCTCCCCCGAGGCCATTTGATCTGTTTGCAGGATGAGCAGGGAGTCAGGGCGGCCCCTCCAGATGCCATGGCTTTCAATAACCAGACAATCCAAAGGGACACCATGGTTATGACAGAGATGATTAATTGAATAACTCACTTGAAAATCATGTGCCGCATTAAAGACCTGATAGCTAAGTAGATACCTAAGTAAAGATCTTACTGATCAAGTAGGACTCCCTGTCTGAGCCTGGCTGAGAACAATACCAGGAAAGAAAAACAAAATTTTTTTATGAGCATCCCATGAATGAATTCCTCAAAATGCTGGAAGCATGATTCCAGGCAATAACATTTCTATAATCCTGATAATTCTCACTTCATTTGCATAATTCAACATGGTTTATGAAGCATTTTCACAGGTAGTGTTGCAGATCTCACACCGCCCCAGGAGGTTGGCTGTGAAAAGGCTAAACTGGACTCACATTCCAGAAGCAGAAGCAGGCTTGGAGCTGTTGACATCCCAAAGGCACAAGGCTAGGAAGTGGCAGTAATGGTACCAGGACCTAGAACTTCTGTTAATAATTCCAAATCTCTTAAACACACACTGCACCTTCTCCCCAGAGCATCACAGCTAAAACCCACTTCTCCTGTTATGTGGAGTCTCTGAAATGTTGTTACCTTGCAGTATAATGCATTCACCTCTTGCATTAAAAAGAACCAAGGGCATCTGTAAGTAATAGTTTGAAAAAATACTATTATATAAAAGCAAATTGTAAAATAATATGTACATTATTATCCAAAATTGCAGGCAGACATAATAATAAATATCATGGTGGAAAAGGAAGAAAGTTCTGGAGCCCAACTGCTTGGATTTGAATGCTGCTCTACCACTTTCTGAACTGGACCATGGGCAAGTTTATTTACTCTGTGAGCCTCAGTTTCCCCTTCTGTCATACAGAGTGTAATACTCCTACATCAGGATTGTTGTGAGGATTAAATTAAATAATATAGGAAAAAGATAAAGTGCTCAGCAAGTGTTGTGCTCATTGTAATATTAGCTAGTAACACCACTATTTTTATCATATGCAGTATGTAGAAAACAATCTGGAAGAATTCACAAAAACAATTGTCAGTGACATTTATCTCAATGGATGGTACAATGAGGAGCTTTCACCTTATACAGGATACATTTCTGTATTATTTGAATTATTTTTACAAATATGTTAGTTTTATATCAGATAAATAAAATTTTAAATGATTAAAAGAGTCCTCGGATTTAAAAAAACACATTAGGAATGGCTGTGTTAAATTGCGTAGTACAGACACACAGAACAACAAGGCTATGCATGATGGAAATTGTGTGAAGCAGGACAACTTTCTGGAGAAGGAGACAAAAGAGAGACCCCACAGAGTTGAGCTGGGAACCAGGCTGGAGAGGAGAGGCAAAGGCTGTGCAGGGGCAACTATGCAAGTAAACTGGACATGAGGCTCTATTTTATCTAGAACTCTCCCCATCTTGACAGGCCCTCTCCCACGACCCCCAGCAGCCAGCTCTGTCCCCTCAGGAGATATGGGGGTGGGGATGGAAGGAGTGGTGTAGACTTTGCCTACCCAACAAAAGCAGGAGAAGGGGAAGCTGTTATTTGTACTTTCCTAGCACCCTGAGGGATGGGTACATACTTCTTTACATTTGTTTACTAAGAAGTGCCACTCAAGTGATTCTTCCCAGAATAAAGAAAAATGTTTCTAAAAAGTTCGCTTCTCCCCCTGACACAGAGAAGCAGCCAGTAATTCCTAATTACCATGCTAAACTAAAAAAAAAGAAAATAACAATTCTACCTCACCAGATACTCCACTATGCATGTGAGGATATCATCTACCTCATATGTTTGTAGTAGGATGTAACCAAGGTCATGTACTGAAGCTGTTTACACAGGGCAGGCACAAGGTAGCCACACCATGACTGTTTATGTCTTGGTCTGTTTCCTGCTGCTACAACAGAATACCCAAGACTGGGTAATTTATAAATAATAGAAATTTATTTGGATCCTGGTTCTGGAGGCTGGGAAGTCCAAGAGCATGGTGCCTGCGTCTGCCTCTGTACTGTGCCATTTCATGGCAGGTGGAAGCCCAGAAAGGGCAAGAGTGAGCCAGCAAGAGGGCATCAAACTCACTTTTATAACAAAGCCACTCTTGAAATAACAGCATTAATCCATTCACAAGGGCAGAGTCCTCATGACCTGACCATCACTCATTAGATCCCGCCTCCCAGCACTGTTGCAATAGGGATTAAGTTTCTAACACATAAACTTTAGGGGACACATTCAGATCATAGCAATTTATAGATGAAATAAGGACAAAAATTTGTTGATAACTGGTGAGCCCAAGAGCTATAATGGGGCTCCAGGTGCAGTCCCTCCCTTTAAGGGTCATACATATTTGAAGCAGAAAACTCAGGAAAAGGCAATGACAGTGCAATGACAAAGATGGAAATGCTCATCAAAATCCTGCAGGCTTGGAATCTGATTGTCCTAACAACAAAGCTAATGCTTTTCATTTCACAGTCACTTCTACTCTCCTCCCCTTATTTTATTTTGCCTTTGCTTATGCAATGAAACTTAGAAGGCTTGATTCATAAACAGGTCAGACCCTCAGGTAATTTATCCATGTACAACAACACAAGAAACCAAAACAGGGCCCTGGAATCCATTCAGGAGTGTGAGGATTAATTCTATGTGTCAATTTGGAAGGTGTTTGTGGATGAGATTAATGTTTAAATTGGTGAACTTTGAGTAAAGCAGATTGCCATCCATAATGTGTGTGGGCCTGAGCTAATCAGTTGAAGGCATGAATAGAACAAAAAGACCAGCCTCCCCGAGCAGGAGGGAATTCTTCAGCTGACGGCCTTCAGACTTCTTCTGCACCAGTGGCTGTCCTGGCTCTCCAGCCTGCTGGCACACGTCGCAGATTTGGACTTGCCACCCTCCCGCCCCCATAATCACATGAGCCAATTCCTTATAATAAATCACACACACACACACCCTACTGGTTTTGTTTCTCGGGAGAACCCTGACTTATACAGGTATTTTTCTGTCTGCTGTTTTTACCCATCACATTACCATCTGGGATTCTGAAAAAAGTTGCCAAATAAGCAACTTTCTCCCCATCTCCCAACTTGCTAAAAATAGTCTTGGTATTGAAAAACTGTGAATGAGCTATCTAATGGTTTGGTCCATTATAATGCATCCACTGAAGGAACTATTGGGCAGCCAATGCAGAAATAATTATGAAGGCTGTGTAGAAACATAAGGATATTTTAAAATTTAATGTTAGGTGAAAGAAAGCAGGGAAAAATTATATGCAAATATAGTCATAACTGCGTGACGTGTGTGTTATATAGACAGATTAGACAGGAATAAGATAAAATGGAAATAGTCACATTGGGATGATAACATTGCTTATTCATTTGTTTAACAATTATATATTGTCTACTACATGCCAGTGACAGTTCTAGACCCTTGGGATATATGGAAAAACAATTATGAGGGTTTTTTTACTTTTTAAAAACTTGGCTAATACCCACTAGGATACCTGTAATAAAAAAAAAATAATGAACAATACTAACTGCTGACAAGGGTGCAGAGAAATTGAAATCCTCAGATGTTACTGGAATCTGGAATAAAAATGGTGCAGTCTCCTCGGAAAACAATTTGGCAGTTCCTCAAAGGGTTAAGTAGAGTTACCACATAATTCAGCAATTCCAATCCTAGACATAAACCCAAGAAAACTGAACACATGTGTCCACACAAAACTTATACATGAATGTTCATAGCAGCATTATTCGTAATAGCCGAAAGTGTCCATAAACTGAAAAGTGGATAAACAAAGTGTTATATCCATATAAGGGAATATTATTCAACCATAAAAAGGAATGAAGTAATAGTCCAGGCTACAACACGGTAAACTTTGAGAACATCATGGTAAGTGAAAGGAATCAGAGAGAACAGGCCACATATTATTATTCCTTTTATAGAAAATGTCCAGGACGGGCAAATCCAGTAGTTGCCGGGAGTTGGGGGTTGGGAGGGGAAGGGAGGGAGAAGAGGGAGTGGCTACTAATGGGCCTGGGGTTTCTTCTTGGAGGTAATGAAGATATTCTGGAATTAGTGGTGATGACTGTACAACTCTGTGACTAAAAGCCACTGAATTGTACACTTTAAAAGGGTGAATAGTATGGTAGTGAATTAGATGACAATAAAGCTGTTATTAAAAATTGCCTCATGGTGTTGTTATGTTGCTTTTCTAAATAAAATGTGTGATTAATGTTTTTTTAAAAAACAGCTTGCCTGTTTTTGTTGTGAAGAGGTTTGTGTCTGGTTCTGTAATAACAGTGACACTTCAGCCAAATCCTGAGGAGACCGTCCAGGCAGTTGCCTGGTGAGGGCCAGAGGGACAAGCAGGAGCATCGGGACACCAGCTGTCACTCCCAAGCCAGGACTTCAGGACTGCAGGAACCTTCCATTACTTCCAGCCCTGAACAGTCTCACACAGAAAGTACAAGTTTAGGAAGCAAATGTTTAACAAACGCCCACAGTAAACTGGGTGTGAGATAAAACAATGAAAACAACAACAACAAAGGCTGCTACTTTTTGAACATTGAGTCCTCACGATAACCTTAGAAGATGGGTTCTGTCAGTAGCCTCGTTTAACGGGGAGAGGAACTGAGGCTGGGAGAAGCCAAGTCATTTGCGCAAGGTCACAAAACTAGTAAGGGGTGGAGTTAGGGTGTAGCTGGTCCATTTGACGAGAGCTGACTTTAATCCTGGTCGCCATCCGTCTCTGAAACCCGTGTTCTGCTTGGCTGTGACACAGGTGATGCTAATATTGTATTACTGTGGCTCCCTAATTTTGCATTTGGGTTTGGGGGCCATAGTCCCGGGTAGCTGTGTTTGGGGCTGGTCTCCGCGATCTTAGGGAAAAGGCTACATCAGAACCCAGGAGTCTGGGACCTAGTCCAGACCTGCCACCAGCTGCACATCGGGCTCCCAGATGAGCTTTTCTTGAGTGATTCCTCAACACTCAGCACTGCCCCTCTCCTTTCGGTTCTCAGTGCTTTTGGCATGACTTGCTCAAAGCCGGCCTTTTTAGCCCCTCTGGCCTGCGGTAGTGACAGTAACAACAGCCACTGCCACAGCTAGCACAAGAGGAATGGTACTGTCTTCTGAGAGCTTCATGGATGTTATCTCGTGTAAGCCTCACTCCGACCCCACAAGGGATGCTATTAGTATCCCCTTTTTGCAGATAGAGAAACAGAGAGATGGCAGAGTTAAGTAACTTGGCCAAGATCATCACGCAGCTGGTGAGATGGAATCAGGACTCCAAGAGGCAATTTGACTCCGTTTGCAGAGTGTGGCCCGCTCACAACCCTCACTCTACGCCCTGCAGTGCCAACTGTCCCAGTGCCTTGTACATGGTACAGGCCTCACAGGTATTACGGAATGACTGGCTGAATGAATGAATGACTGGCTTCTATCCGATCTGTACAGGGCTTAACATAACCTCCCATACACACTGGAGGTCAATACCATTCAGTCTCCCTGATTGAGTGTATTCTGCTTTCTTCCTAGGCTGTGGTTATTGTTAGCAACCAAAGACAAAGGCTTTATTACACACACGTAGTCATTTGTTTAGTCGGCCTCATCCGACTTTTGTTCATATTTACCTGATGCTTAATGGTGTCTTTTGTTAGGTTCAGATGCTCTGTTGGAGGGAAAGGAACATTGCTCTGCCAGACGCTAGGATGAAAAGAGGGATCATTTGCTTCTTGCCCACCCAGATCTATATCCACAATTTGTTCTTTACCTTTGACTGGGTTGTTATTCCTGATCTGCCCAATAAGTGGTCCTGCCGTGAACACTTCCAAAGGACCCTCACCTGTGGGCCCTCGTCACTTACCCTCTCTCTGGGGCTTGCCCACTTCTCCTTGACACCGTTTGCAGGAAGGTGCTATGTGTATGGCCTCATGAACAGCCACTCTCTGGAACCCAGTTCCCACGCTGAATGCTGTGGGATCCTGTCCGCAGCCGACAGCTTTTTTTGGGTTGTTCATTTCCCCTGCATGGCACTAATAGCTTTTTCAGACCTCTCCTGGGACGTGGACTATTTTGCATTTGTGAGCCACCTTTATGGATATGGCCTCCAGGTTTGAAGTGTCCTGTGACCACTTATTCTCTTGGAGATGACCGTGTCAAGGCCTCATTCATAGGAAAGTGAAAACGTGTGGCCAGCAAGTGTGACATTGAGAATGTCCTTGTGGCACTGGATGTTCGTGCAGGACTCTGGCAAGGCTGGCTGTATGAAATAATGTCAGTGGGGAAAATAAGGATTTTTACTGATTCTAAGGACTGTTCTGCTTGTGCTTTAAAGTAGGGTGGGAGAATTAAAAGGAAGTGCAATTGTGTGGGACAAGCCAGGAAAAGAGGAAAGGAAGGAAGCGTTGAGTTTGAAGGCTGGAAGATTTTGCCCTTCCAGAGCAGGCAGGGGATCCACCCATATCCCAAGTTATCATCCTGATTGTTGGGATAGCAGGCACAGAGAAGTTTCCTGAGCCTCCCCACGCCCCTCTGTGTCAGGCACCCTTTCACTATTTAATTCTCATAACATAGCTAGGAGAAAGTTATTATTGATTTATTTTGAAGTTTCAGAAACTGCTTCTCAAGGAAATTACATGACTTGGCCAACGCCATACTGCTCGGTGACTGAACCACTGTTCAAATTCAGGGTTGTCTACTGCCAGAGCCAGGCCTTTTCCCTCTCTGTCATCTGCATGACAAAGGCAACAAAAGGCAAACACATCTGTGACCATGACAATAAGGACCTGTTATGTGCCCTCAGTCTGTGAGACTCTGCTCTTTTTGTTATTTGGGGGACTCCCCTGGCAGCCTTCTCTTGGTGTCCAATAGGTAAAACCCCTTCCAAATGACAAGGAACAGAGCACTCTCTTGTAAGAAACTGCATTCTCTATAACAGACAAGCTTGGTGAGGAAGGATGACCGCAAAGATAGAGTAGCTGGTGGTTGTCACTATAAAAGGAAAGTCCCCTGTTGGGAGGAAGAAAGGGGACAGAGGGAGCTGGCCAGAGACGTGAGTCATCTTGGGTGCTTAACCACCAAGAGCCCAAGGAAGCCCTGGTGTTTGTTTGTTTCTATGACACCCCACCCACACCAGCAGGATTCATTTCCTCTTCGGTGATCCCTTACACTCTGGGCATTCCTCTCACTAGTCAAATATTTGTTGAGTGATTCCACTTGCTGGTATATAGTTGGGATTAGGTTCTACTGCATATGGTTCCACAAACATATACAATGGCTTAAATAAGAAAGAAGTTTATTTTTCTCTCGTATGGCAGCTCCTTGGTGGCATCAGGGACCCAGGCTCCTATCTTTCTACTCTTCCTTCCTATCCTGTGGCTTCTTTCCTCAGTCACCTCATGGCCCAAGATGGCTGCTGGAGCCCTTCGTAGGTTGGGAGAAGAAGGAAAAGCAGAAGGGAGGCAAGGGGCCCTTCTCAAATGAATCAGCTCCTTATAAGCAGCCATCCAAGAAATCCCAAATAATGCTTCCACTTGCTTCTCATTGTCTAGAATTTAGTCACATACCCATATAGGGCTACAGGAGCGGCTGAGAAATATAGTTGTATTTTAGAGCTTTCTGGGCAAAAATCTAAAAATGGGGACTTAGTAACGGAAGGATAGTTATTCTAACAGAAGGAGGTCAGCAAACTATAGCCCATCGGCCAAATCTGGCCCACCGCGTGCTTTTGTAAATAAAGTTTTATTGGTATACAGCCAAGTTCATTCATTTACATACTTTCTATGGCTATGTTTGTGTTACAACAACAGAGTTAAGTATTCATGATGATATATAGCCTGCAAGACCTAAAATATTTACTCTCTGACACTACAGCAAAAGTTTGACATCTCCTGGAATAGACAAATAGCAAATAGTAATTTGTGGACAAATAGCCCACTGCCAGGCACTGGGCATGGCACAAAAGTTCATGGATGTGAGTTCCATCCTTGGATGGCCTACAGTCCAGGGAGTGAGACAGCAAGGGCTCTGGATTAAAATCCCAACCCTACTACTTCCTACTTTGCATAAGCCTGGACAAGTTGCTTAACTTTTCTAAACTTCATTTTTCTTTGTCCATAAAAATGAGGATGGCATCATGAGCTTGTGTAGGTTTTCTCAACATTTGTGGTACCAGTGTTTTGGCTGGATAATTCTTTGCAGTGTGGGGCTGTCCTGCACATTGAGGGTGTTCAGTGGCATTCAAGGCCTATACCCACTAGATGCCAACAGCACCCCCGAGTTGTGACAACCACACTATCTCCAGATATTGCCAAGTGCCTGGTGGGGTGCAAAGTCAGCCCTGCTTGAGAACTGATGAGTTAGTGGTAAGCATTGAATGAGATAACATATTACATGCATGTTTAGTAAGCATGATAACTGTTTTCATTATCTTCATTATTGCTCAGAAAATATTAGTTGAAAGAATGAATGAATGCACTCATGAAAGAACAAAAACCTCATAGAAACTCTTGCTGGATTTAGGCTGGCCAAACCCAGGAAAGGAATTCGTAACCATGATAAACACAGTTTTCTGTTTAACCCACCTGTTGCAAATCCACATTATGTTAGGAATGTTGACTGAGAAGCATTTTCAAGCGAGCTGTAGGGTACATCTGTTGTTTTGTTGCCTGTTTCTACGTTGCTTAACTTAGTTTTAGGGGAGACACCTGCCCCCACTTTCAGACATGTGCCTTGCATGAAGCTGACCTGTACGTTGGTCCCAGTGGTGAATCACGGGAGTGAGGTCCAAGTCACCTGGGGAAGCCCATTCTCCTGGCCACAGTGGTTAGCAGTGGGAACGGGGCATGAACCAAGGCGTTGTCAGAAAACCCCTGGGGTTTTCTTGGTTAATGTGAAGATGAAGCTGCTCTTTCCCCTTGATCTTGTACGTGAGAGGTCGTAAGATCTAGATAGCAACTGGGAAGTGAGATCATGTCTGAGAAGAAGGCCCACAAGTGAAGGAGAAGAAGAAGTAAGCAGAGACATGTAAAGAAACTGAGTTCTGGTGATTTTGTCTGATTCCTGTATTCAGGTATGCCTGAGCCCAATTCATTCTCTTTCTATGTTCTTAAGCTGATAAATTACATTTTTGCTTAAGTTCGTTGGGGTTAGTTTTTCTGCCTCTTGAAACCAGAAGACTCCAACTAATACTTGATCCTGATTATATCAAGGGTAAAACATTTTTTGGGTATCTTCATACATTTTCAAAAATAGTCTTTGGATTAGTTAGAATGCTTTGGGTGACAAATAATAAAAAACCCAACTCCAAATGGCTAAAGCAGTGAGGAAATTCATTGGATCATTCTTGAAAATGTCCCAAAGTGGTGTGGGCTTCAGGCCTGGGTTCTAGCTCCAGTTCTCTGAAGCTCTTTTGACCAAGCTGCTCTCATTGTTTTGGCTTTGCCTTTAGGCTGGCTTCCCTGGTAGCAAAAATGTGGCAGTGGTTCCAGGCCTCATGGATATGTGTCACCCAGGAAAGAAAGGAGAAGAGTCTTCTCAACTCAAAATCATCAAGCAGAAGTCCTGGCCTTCACTTGGGTTAGACCAACTTAGATCATGTGCTCATTCTTAAACCAAGGTGACAAGGAGGGATTCTCCCAGGTTGGTAGCCGGGGCTGAAAGCTGGACCTAGGGGTTGGATCAGTGCCAACCAGAACTCAGGGCTGCAACGCAATGGGGGATGGGTGCCGGGAGGCATGCTCTTAGCTCACTTTAAAACAAGAAAATAATAGTAAATATCAACTAAAATGTCCACTTTTAGTGACACTTTTCAGTTTCTTCCATTGGGTATCAGCATCCCTTCCTCGGGGCTCCTTCAGGATTGGCTCATTTATATATGAGCAATTATATCACAGCTGTTAGAGCTATGTACTTGTCTAACATCTATTTTCCTTACTAGACTATTTGGGTAAAGACCAAATCCAACATCTTTTATTTTCTTCAGTATAGCCTCATACTGAGTGGGGACTCACTTTTTCTCTCTACTTTTTTATCCAAATAAATTTATTCCCCCACAAAGCAAGGACAAAGAGGTGTTTTTTTGGTTTGTTTTTTGGTGGTTTTTTGTTTGTTTTTTTGTTTTGGCCCATCTTGCCAAAAGAGTCTAAATAGAGTGCCTGAGTTGTATTCCGTGACTAAAGTTCAACTCCCTCTTCCAAACTTATTGGCTGTGTGGCCCAGAATAAGTTAATTACGTCTCTCTAAACCTCTGTTTTCTCAACTGTAGAGTAGGGATAACAGTATTATCTACTTCACAGGGTTGTTCAAAAACTAAATAAAATAATGTCTGTAAAAGTGCTTAGCACAAGCCTAACGCATGGAAAGTACTAGGCAATGTTAGCTGAGCAATGGCTCTTTTATCATTGAGTGTGTAAACTTGGGCAAATTGGACAAATCTGCCAAGACTGCAATTTCTTTATTTGTGAAACGAGGACAAGAATCCCCACTTTACAAAGCTATTGTGAAGAACAAAAAGGAAGGCCTTGGCATGCAGTCGGTGTTGACTAAGTATTAGCTCTAAGTCACTTCCTCCTATGCCCATCCCAGCGTGGAATAGAAGGGACAATGCCCTTCATTCCCCTGTCCCTCTCACCAGTGGAAGAGGAGTTTGAGAACCTAAAGCAGGTGTCCTCAAACTATGGCCCACGGGCCACATGTCGCCTGCCTAGGACATTTATCTGGCCCATTGGCTGTTTTTGCCGCCGCTTTCTGTCCTGCTTAGCAGCCGACTCGTCCCGGGCCCACAGTGCGCACTCTCCAACAGTCTGAGGGACAGTGAACTGGCCCCATGTTTAAAAAGTTTGAGGACCCCTGACCTAAAGGTTTGTTTTACAAATACAGGAGGAGTATCCGCTTAGAGCCAGAAGTGTTTTGGATTTCAGATGTTTTCAGATTTTGGAATATTTGCGTATACATAATGAGATATTTTGGGCATAGAACCCAAGTCTAAACACAAAATTAATTTTTTTTTTTTTTGAGACAGAGTCTCACTCTGTTGCCCAGGCTAGAGTGCCATGGCATCAGCCTAGCTCACAGGAACCTCAAACTCCTGGGCTTAAGTGATTTTCCTGCCTCAGCCTCCTGAGTAGCTGGGACTATAGGCATCTGCCACCACACCCAGCTACTTTTTTGTATTAATATTTTTAGTCATCTGGCTATTTTTTATATTTTTTTTTAGTAGAGACGGGGTCTTACTCTTGCTCAGTCTGGTCTCGAACTCCTGACCTCAAGTGATTCTCCTGCCTCCTCCTCCCAGAGTGCTAGGATTACAGGCATGAACCACCACACCCAGTCAAAATTCATTATGTGTCATATATACCTTAAACATATAGCCTAGAGGTAATTTTATACAATATTCTAAATAATTTGGTGCATGGAACAAAGTTTGTGTACACTAAACCATCAGAGAGCAAAGATGTCACTACCTCCTCCACCCATGTGGACAAGCTGTGTTTGGTGGCATCACCATCATTCCTGACTCTGAATTTACATGCTAGCAACAAGCAATCATTACATTTACACATAGGTACTTGACAGTGAAAAGCATGGCATACCATTAACACAGTGAAAAAACCATACATTCAGGGTGACTAAGCCGCACAGTGTCATCACCAGAATACCTGTGTCACCTGTGAAGCAACAGCAAGAACAGACAACAGCAGGCTTTCAGTCTCCTACAATGCTGCATTTTGATTAAAAGGTTACTGCACACAGTATTTTATTTTTTTAGGTGAGAAGAAATATCAGAAGCAGCTGAGGGACCGGGAAGTGGGTCCCGTAGGGATCAGGAGACATGCCGCTGGATGGTTTTTAAAAAATGTTCCCTCTAGAACCATCTGCCTTATCAACAATGGTTTTTGTCTTGAAAGTTTCCCTGCATTGTGAGGAGTCAGCCGTCGGCCAGCTTGACCTGCACAAGTGTTATTTTATTACCCTTCGTGGGTGTGCTCAGAAAAGATATATAAGAGCTGACGGGAACTGGGATGGTCTTTTTACCCCTTGGTGATGCTTAATAAATGGTGTGTCATGTGTCTGCATTTTGACTGCAACCCTTCACGTGAGGTCAGGTCTGGAATTTTCCACTTGTAGTGTCTTGTTGGTGCAAAAAATGTTTCAGATTTTGGCGTCTTTCAGATTTCGGATTTTCAGATTAGGGATTCTCAACTTGCAATTAGAAATCTAGGGCACAGAAATCCTGCCTGGGCTTGGACTGACATTGTGGTTGAGATCTGATAGTCACAGACCAAGCGATCCAGTCTCTGTGGTTCCTGCTCCAACCACTGTTGACCACACTGGGCTTTCAGACAAACCTGCAGACGGTAAGGGTGAAACTTCGGTGGGAATAGAGGAGGGAAATGCATGTGAGCAGCAACAAAATGCTCTCACTTTCGTCTGGGAAACACAATGCTGGCTGAGGCAGGGGAACTATATTGCATTTTTGTTAAGTTATTGACTTTTTTTTCCCTTTGGATGTTACCTTAGTGGGCTTGTTTTTCCTGGGTGGCAGGCCATTGTCTAAGATGTCAGTTGGCACAGTCGGAAGCTACTGCGCCGAAATAGCTTTCCAGCATGAAAAACCGCCTGGTTTTCAGGCAGTAGTTTATACATTGGTGGGTATGTTTAGGCGTGCTTAGCAATACCCTGTCCCATTATTCATTTCCACATCCCAGACCCTTGCAAATGCCCAGTGGAACGTCGGGGCTTTGTAGATATTTAAGGAGCAAGTGAAACGAGGAGGGATCACTAAGTAGGCTAATGCACAATCAGCAAATCCTGACCCAAAGATGTTTATTCCTATTGATGACTGAGAATTTACAGGGTGGCCAGAGGCTTGTTTTGACATTTACTGACTTTTACTTTCAGAAAGACCAAGGGGGCACCCGTTAGGACCAATTGGCCCTGATTTTCAGCTGGGATAATGAGTGGTGTCAGTTCAGGCAAAATGACCATATTCCCAGGAGCTTGAGTGTGTAATTGGTGAGTGTCTGTGGCCAGCCAGTTCAGCCTGGGGACAGGAACACAAGGCCCTGCTGCCAAGCCCCTCTATAAGGTCATTACTTTCAGGTTAGGGACCATGACGTTATGCCCTATTTTCCCTGTCACCTCACAGTCAGCACGACCTCTGTCTACTATAGGACAGTGGAAGGCAGGTTCAGGGAAGGTCGGATCTGGAAGGGGCGAATGTTTATCCACTGGATCTACTGACCATGGGCATCAGAATTATCTGGAATATTGGCTTAAAATACAGATTCTTAATCCTACTCAATTAGGTTCTCTGGACCGTGGGCAAGGGGATCCTCAAGTGATTCTTACATACACTAAAATTTGATATCCATTGCTCTCATCCCTCTCACTCATTTTATACATGAAGAAAAGGAAGCCCAGAGAAGTAAAGTGACTTCCCCAGGGTCACACAGCTAGCTTGCAATGGAGATGATTACACTGGGCTATCATTACACCTGTATTCTCTTTTATATGTTGTCAAAAAGTGTTTTCATCTCTATTCTCCCATTTGGTTTTCTCAACCCCTCTCCACATGAGAAAATAGAATTATTTGTTTTCATGTTATGAGAAAATGCAGTTTTTATTTCTATTTCTGTGTCAGTGGCTAGACATGACCTCCTTAAGAAAGTTACCACTAGCTTATATAGCATCTTTGTGAAACTTAGAAGGAGGATGGGGGCCTGAACCATATGACCAGTGTGTAGCCTGGACTTCAGCCCCTACTGTCACTCTTGGGTGAAACTGGCCGTGGGCAGTTTTCGAACTGCACAATTGTGCATGAAGGCCCTGCTCTCAACAATGAGGAACTTGTTCTTTGGTTTGTATTTCCCAGTGCTTAGCCCAGAGCTGGACTTGTAAGTGTTCAGGAAAGGTGGTTAAAATGAATTGCTCAAGGCTATCTGACTTATCAGTAGCAGAACTGGAACCTCTGATGCTAAAGCATGGCCCCCGGCTGTCTTAGTGTGGGAGACAGCAAGCTACAATCTGGTATGCTGTCTATACTCCACCTCTTGGGGAACTGGCTAGTATAATTTAGTGGGGTTGACTTCTAAAAACCAATCTTCAAAGTCAAGACTGGATTAGTAGTGCCCCCCAACCCTGATAAGACCTCTGGGACCTGTAGTTAGAAATAGGCAGATGCCCCCAACCGCCTTCAACAATTCAAATTCCATCCTCTGTGTTTGGTGTTTGGCAGAAGTTAGACAACAGGTTTTAGCTGCAGAGCAAAACCTCCACTCTCAATCCATTCCTGCCTGTGACCTCTTGAAAGGTATAAACACCTGAAGAAGTTTCTCGGACAGTCTCACCTGACCCATAATCATGGCAGTGGCACTTGGCCTAGTAATAAACATCTAATTCTTAGCCTGTTTATTGCACTGCTCTAAGCATTCAGCTAATGTTACCCGAAAGTGGGCCTGGTTTCCTCCTTAGGATACCTCTGAGGAGGACACTGTCATTGCCCAGGGTTGGAATGTTCTCACCTTCAGCTATAGAGTTGCCAAGTGTTACTGTGCTCTTCTCTGGGAACAGGCTGTGGGATCTTTTCTTGGTTTCTCATTTCATCCCCACAGTCACCTTGTGAAGTTGGCTTTATTATCCCCACTTTACAGATGAGGAAACTGAGAGAGCAGTTAAATAAACTGCTCAAGGTTACACAATTAGTAAATGGCAAAGCCAGGACTCAAACTCACACCCCAGGGTTTCTGACCACCAGATCTGTGTTGCTAACTTCCTTAGCCCAATGGTCCCCAACCTTTTTGGCACCAGGGACCCGTTTCATGGAAGACATTATTTCCACGGACCAGGGAGGGAGGATGGGTTCGAGATGATTCAAGCACAATACTTTTATTGTGCAGTCAAACCTCTCTGCTAATGATAATCTGTATTTGCAGCTGCTCCCCAGCGCTAGCATCACTGCCTCAGCTCCACCTCAGATCACCAGGCAGTAGATTCTCATAAGGAGCGTGCAACCTAGATTCCTCGAATGCGCAGTTTACAGTGGGGCTTGTGCTCCTGTGGGAATCTAATGCTGCTGCTGATCTGAAAGGACCTGGAGCTTATGTGTTAATGTGAGCGATGGGGAGCAGCTGTAAGTACAGATGAAACTTCACTTGTTAGCTCGCCACTCGCCTCCTGCTGTGTGGCCGGTTCCTAACTGGCCATGGACCACGGCCCTGGGATTGGGGACCACAGCCTTAGCCTGTGTGCTGCAGCTCTGGACCAGGTGTTGGGCACGAAGACCTGTGGACAGAGCCCTGTCTTCTTTGGGGGCATGTTTGCTTTACTAAATTATTGAGTGCCTACTGTGTACCCAACACCATGCCGAGCAGTTTTTGTGGACTTACGTGCATTTTCTCATTTAATCCTCAAAGCAAACCTATAAGGAAGTACCATTGCTCCCACTTTCCTTGTGAGATCAAGTTACTCACTCAACAAGGTGGGATTCCAAGTCCAAGTCTACATGACTCTAAAGCATGTTCTCATCCAAAAGGTCAGTATTTCTCAGACGGTGATCCATGGGCCATCCACACTGGAGTCCAGTGGTGCAGGTAGAAATGCAGATTCCTGGGCCACATGCTAGACCTACTGAATAAGAATCTATGGCAAAGGGGCCAGGAGATCTGCTTTTCTGCCGAGTACTCCAGGTGGGTCTCCTGTACATTTACATTGAAAACTCACTTCCATGTCTTGGTGCTGGCAACGTGGACATGTTCATATTTTAAAATCCAGGGTGTTGTACATTTCAGATTTATGCACTTTTCTCTATGTTTGTTATGTCTTAATAAAAAGTTTGCCTTAAAAATCCCCTCCTTTATAAGACACATTCTCTTCACTATGAATACTTTGCTTCTTTTGCGAGTCTATCTCACACATCATCACACTGTTATTTTCCAGCACTAATCCGCACTGGACCCCGCAGTGCACCGGGCCTGAAAACCAGGCTATGAGAGTGTCCCAGAATCACCTCTTTCCTAGCTAACGCTATCACACAAAGGTTACCTGCAGTTCTCATTTTCTTTTCTCCAGATAATTCCTCCAAAATAGATCACCCAAGTGTCTCACTCTGAAAACTTCCATCATGTTCTCTCAACCCTGAAACCCAAATCAGTCCAACACGGTCCACTGGGGCCATTCCTCTTGGTAATCCTCAAAGTTTCCACCACCCAGTCACAGGGTGGTCCCGGGGACTTCTCCTTTTTGGACGTATTCCGGTCATGAATCACTCTTTGACTAACTCTGTCAGCTGTTCTTCCCTTGGGGAGGGGTTTTCCTCCTCTCCCAACCTTCCTTTTCCTCTTCTGGAGGAAAACCTCAGTAGAAGCTGGTGACAGAAATATCTCTTAATCTTCGACCTCTATTAGTTAGTTCATTTATTTATTTATTCTTCCACTCTCTTATTTACAGACATTTATAAAGCACCCACATGTACCAGGAACTTTGCTAGGGGCAAGAATTTAGAAAATAAATAGGAATTTGGGCCCTTTCCTTTGGAGCACAAAGTGTTTCCAAGTCACTTTTGGCAAATACTTCTGGAGCTATTTCTTTTAATAATGATAATAATAATAATAATAATAATGCTCTTGAGGGTGTTTTTGAGCCCTTTCTCCATGGGGGATGGTCCAACAATCATTTTAGACGTATTACTTGATATTCTCAACTCCCTCATGAGGTAGGTACTAGTATTAATATTATCTCAGATGAGGATACAGATGAGGAAATCTAGGCCCAGAGAAGTTGAGTCATTTTTTTCAAGGTCACGCAGTTCGTAAGGGCTGAATCCTAGAGCTGATGTGAAGTCTGGCCCCAGAGGCAGCCCGCGTTAACTACTACACTCTTTCTGAGCTCTCACAACCATCCAGTGGGAAGTACCAGAAGTACAAGGAGAACAGACTGCAAGAGAGAGGAAGAAAAGAGATGAGAAACAAGGGCCTGGTGAGAACATAATTTTGCCCTGGTGGACTCTAGGTGTAAGTGGATCTGAAAAGTACATTGGCTATAAAAGTGTGGTCGCAGCTGTCCTGTTTAAAAGATAGAATTTTCCCCAAATCGTAGAACCACAAAAATCTCAGAGTTGAGAGGGATCCCGAGGTCATATAATCCAAGCCCCATTAGATGCCAAGCCTCTACACATTTACCATCAGGCTATCATCAGTTTGTCTGGAATACCTCCAGGGATGGAGACCTCACTATCTTCTCAGCCAGCTTATTACACTTCTTCTTTTTTTTTTTCTTTGAGACAGTGTCTCACTCTGTGGCCCAGGCTGGCATGCTGTGTTGTCAGCCTAGCTCATTGCAACCTCAGACTCCTGGCCTCAAGCGATCCTCCTGCCTCAGCCTCCCAAGTAGCTGGGACTACAGGCATGCGCCACCATGCCCGGCTAATTTTTTATGTGTATACATTTTAGTTTCTTTCTATTTTTTTAGTAGAGACAGGGTCTTGCTCTTGCTCAGGCTGGTCTCAAACTCCTGAGCTCAAACTATCCTCCCATCTCGGCCTCCCAGAGTAATAGGATCACAGGCGTGAGCCACTGCGCCTGGCCTTCTTCCACTTCTTATAATTGATGTGGGAGACATCTTGGTTGGGCCTGCTCAGCATCCCTTCCTCCTTCTTTGGGGAATAGCACCCCAAGTTTCCTTTGGAGAAAAGCCTACCCCCATTTCAGGTGGTTGTACTAGGGGCAATTAGTGAGAGTGTGGCCATCTGATCCCAAATTAGGCCAATTAGTCTGTGTCTCATGGCAGGGTAAGTCTGGAGCCCAGTGACACAAAGATAGAAAACTGATAGAGCCACATCAGCAATGATTGACTACCCATGAGGGCTCCAAACAGCCCGGAGGCTCCAGGGCTTCCTCCGCTTGTCTTTCCAATCTAGGAACAACCATATCCTCCCGTTAAATGATTTCTGTTGCTTGTTCTGTTATTAGCCAGAATGACAACCAAAATATCTCACCTGATAAATATGACATGTGTTTTTTTCCTCTTGTGTCACCTGATTAAATTAGTTTCTTCACTATAAATGTCATTCATGCACATGGCTTAAAAATATTTTCAAATGATACGCAAGGGGTAATTTCAAATGGTGTGCCCTGACCCCCGGTCCCACTTCTTGGAGGTAAACACTGCTAACAGTTTTCTGTGTTCCCTCCAGAAACTTCTATTTTGTTTCTTGATAGCTCTGTTAGTAATTCCTTACACTGAGCTGAAATCTGTCAGCCTGTGGCTTCCGTGCATTTGTGTCAGTTCTGAGTTTGGGGAACACAGGATAGATTTCACTGTCAGCCCTTTGGGTGGTTGACAGTTTTAGTGCCACCTGGTCCCCAGTGTCCTCTGCTAGGATCAGACCCTCTCAGTTCTTTTAGCATCACCCACGGGCCCCTCGCCCTGCTGGCCCTCTCCTCTGAATATGCCGTAGCGTGCTGTATCTCCAGAGTGGGGCACCCAGAATCGCACACAACGCTTTGCAGTGATCTCACGGAGGGGAAGTGACCTGGCCGCCGTCCTTATTCTTCTTGCTGGCCTGTGAAATGAGCCTGAGATTCTGAGGGACTTCTGTCAGCAGCCTTGTTACACCCTTGACCTTCTTGTCCACTAAAACACACACACACACACAAATACATACGTGCACGCACACAATTAAACACACAGACAAGCTGTAGCTAAATCACAATTTCTTTGATTCTGAGTGTCTACAATTAGTTTTTTGAACCTAAGTACTGAAACCAATACATTTCCATATGAAATTCTCTCTCTAGTGTGCAGATGCATGTTCAAATTTTAAGCCTTTGCTCAGTGAAGTATTACCTGTAAGGTTTCTGTTCCCAAGAGCATCTTATCCTGAGAGCACAATCTCGCTCTGTGTAAGCTGAACCTCTGCACACTGAAATTTAGCACCAACGTCAATATGGATATCAAAAGCCTTAGGTTTTTGCATACTCAGTGGCTCACCCATGCTGCTTCTAGAATGTTCTTTGAAATACTGTTCAAAATAACTCCAAACTGCCAAGAGCCTGAATATCTCACAAAGAGGGACTTGGATAAATACATTACTTTTATAACAAATTATTTTTAAAAGTAAAGAATACATACAGCACTGACATCTAACAAAATGATCTAGAGCTGCGGTACCCACCCGCCAGGCTGTGGATTGGTATTGGTCTGCAGTCTGGTAAGGACTGGGCCACAGAGCTCTCTCACACCCCCACCCCCACCCCCATCTGTGGAAAAATTGTCTTCCGTGAAACTTAGGAAGAGGGGGATGCAAGTGAGCGAAGCTTCACCTGTATTCCGCTCCCCGGCACTTGCATCACTGCCTGAGCTCCGCCAAGCCCTGCCCCCGTCCATAAAAAAATTATCTTTCATGAAAACAGTCCCTGGTGCCAAAAAGGCTGGGGACTGCTGATCTAGAGTACAAAATTTGAATTTAAAAATTGTTTAAAAATATTTTACTATGTGGCTAGTCAAAGGGTATAAATTTGCAGTAATAAGATAATTAAATTCTAGAGACCTAATGTATAGCATGGTGACTAAAGTTAATAATAATATATTATATACTTGAAATTTGCTAAGCAAACACATTCTTAGTATTCTCACCACAAAGAAAGGTCACTATGTGAGGTGATATGTTAATTGGCTCCATCGTGGTAAAAGTTTCACAATGTATATGTATAGCAAAACATCACATCGTATACCTTGAATATATGCAATTTTTATTTGTCATTTGCACCTCAATAAGGCTGGATAAAAATAAAAATAATTAAAAATAAAAAAATAATAAATAATAATAATAAATGTTATGCTATTTGGAAGTTCTTATGTTTTTTGATTCAGGTGTTTATACCTGAGTCAAATTCATTTGTGTATCAGTTAAATCACAGAATAATACATCATGAATCTTCTGGGTCCTTCAGAAATACCAGAAGTAGCAAGTGCTTCGATTCACATAGACCAAGGATTGTCTACTTCAGGGATCTCAAACTCAAATGCCTTCAAAGTCAGTCAAGTTATATCAATGAGTGAAGTACACAAAGGGTTAGAGCCGTGGTGACCTAAACAGCACATGGCCAATTATTGCCATGTGGGAATTCAGGCCCTGTCTTGGCAGATCTTCCAGTGTTTCAAGAGAAGAAATGTAAGTTGTTGTTTTTTTTTTTTTTAATGTGAAGTTTTCTAATTTTTAAATGTTGAGAATCAATTCAAAAATTTTAAATCTGGTGTAGGCCAAGCACCATGTTGTGGGCCATATTGGGTTTTCAGTTGGCCAATTGGCCAGTTTGGGGAAGGGGCAGTCAGAGGAAAACATGCAGAACTGAGCAATGTGTGGAGGGGTGGGCAAGAAGCAGAAGCAGGCTGGACATTAGGGGAACAATCCTGGAAGAAGGAAAGCCAGGGGCAAGGAGGGAGCTTCCAGAATCCTTGAGTTATATGGGATTGTTACACAGGATTTGTCAGAGTTCCTCTGATTTATGCTACAAGTTCCCAGAAGTCCCAGAAGTAGGAGACCGCCACCAGGAAGGACTTTAAATTTCCTCTTTTTGACTTCTTTGATAACATGACAATATAGCTCACTTGTGACACACACACACATACAGTAGCGAATATATAGATGTATATATTCATAAATTCAAGTTTGTAACCATTAAATAAACTTTAGAGCAACATGAAAAGAATTTCATGGAAAAATGGCTCTTACACAGCAATTATTTTCTTTGTAAACCCTATCGATAATATTTATCTCAGCTGCAGTCTTGTGTACACAGCTGTCGTATATACATAAGGATGTGGCAGAAAGGCTGGGGTCTATTGTCAGTAGGCATGGGTTCTACACCCAGCTCTGGCACTTTTAAGCTGTGTGACCTTGAGAAGTTACTTAACCTTGGTGGGCCTCACTTAGTGTTTCTCATTTGTAAAATGAGAGCATCTTGAAGATTCTATCAGGCACTAGCAGAGAACGATCTCTTTAAGCCCAAGGCTTCATTGCTCTCAGGGCTACAGATAATTGTGGGCTGTTGCCCAAGGGAGTCATCCTGGTCTCTGTCCTTGAAGGGCCCACGCAGTAGTTAATGTTTTCGTTTGGATAATGGCCCCAATGCACTCTGGGAAAGGAAAACACAAGGTAAAGGTAGTTACCCCCCAAACTTGCTTTTATTTAGATGAAATTTAGAGACTCAACTTGTCAAACCTTCCCAGAACATTTGTAAACACTCCTCACCTTCATCCCCATGGCTCAGCCTAAACCTTCGCTCTGGTCTCCCTGACTCTAGTCTCTCCTTTTCTGGCAGAGTTCTCTTCCTAAAAAAATTGGACACCCCATTGCCCTTATAAAAAACCAGTAGGTGGCCTGGTGCCCACAAGGTCAGCTCAAACTCTTTGGCCTGGCACTCATACAGCAAGACTTCACCTCACCCTCAACTCCAGGTGCCCATAGAGCCCATGCTGCCATGGAAGTCAACTCTTCACCACTGTGCAGGCCGGCCAGACCCTTTCGTGATGCCATGTGGTTTCAGATCCTGCTCCTTCTATGTGCGTTGTTTATTCACAGCTTGGCAACCCCTGACAGCTTTCCTAGGTATTGGGGATTCTGCACTATATATAGGAATGACATTACTATTGTCCACACAGCCTGCACCGTGCCCGATGTATGGTAGTAAGGAGATACTCATTGAATGCTATTTTGACAGGTGAATGAATGAATAAGTGAATGAATAGATGGATGACTCCTTGAATAAGTGAGTGAACTCATGAATGAATGGATCAATAAATGGATGGTTGGAAGGATGAATGCAAGAGTGAATGGACAAATGAAGAAGTGAATGGATGAATAAATGAATAGACATACGAACGTAGGCAATTAATTCGTAGTTTTAACAAAGCCAGTTTCAGTGGCCAGAAAGGAAAACAGAAATGGAAGATGAGAGAGAAATTAAAGCCCCCCTTTGTTTCCCTGCAGCGACCAGCAGAAGGGCTAGTGGTGCCCTCTTTTCTTTCTGGCTCCAACCTAAACTGTCCTTTTGCCCCAGGTGACCTTGCCCTTGGCCGTCCTGAGGAGAAGCCGACCCCTGGCCTAGACAGAGCCTGCTCTTCCTTCTCCCATATTCTGAGGACACTCACTCTTTACACAATTACAGAGCGTGCACGCGGAAGACCTGCATGCTGTGACTCGTGCAGAGGGTGCAAGGAGCAGGATGCTGGGAAGATGAGTTCTGGGGTCTCGCACTGATGAAAAAAGGCAAATGGATTTTTTCTTTTCTGTTATTATTTTGAAAGTCTTGCAGCAGTTCCAAAGGAGCCAGCAGGAGTTGGGGTTGGGTGTCATCTTGGTGCGTTCCTGGAAGGGTTTCCTTCACTAATAGCCCAGTCCTCACCACCAGAGGCTCCAGGCCTGCACACGTTTTCATAGCTCCCTGCATTCGCAGCTTAACTTGGCAGCATTTCCTACATGGCAATCGGGATACTAGTAGGAGCTGCCACTTATTAATTACTTAGCATATTCCACATATTATCTCATTTAATCTTTGTAACATCTATGCAGTAGACATCTTTATGCTCATTGTGTAGAAATGAGAATTGTGTCTTAAAGAGGTTAAGGAAGTAGCCCAAGTTCACACAGGGATCTGTATGTACTGAAACTGGGATTCAAATATGGTTTTGTTTGACTCCAAAGTCCATATTCGTAAGCAGTGTATTATATAGATATTAAGATTCCTTCAAAGGTGTATCCTGTGATCCCAGCAGGAGACAGATGGCACATTCTAAAGGAGTTATCAAGGTGAGCTGAATAAAGATTCAGCTCATATGTGTGGATAGGGTAAGAGAAACCAGGGCAAGTTGGTGAAGCCATGGAGGCTAGCAACAGCAGGGAGCTGCTCCCACACTTAGGTCTGAAGGGGTCAGGGAAAGGAGTTCTTTCCAGAACTGGAGAGAAGGGACAGGAATTGTCCCCTTGGTAGAGGAATCCACACAATGCCAATACAAGGCACTGTGAAGCTGCCCAGTGTCCAAACCAACCCCAGCCTTAATCAGAGGGCATACATGACCGTTGAGACAATCCACAGGGGTCAGCATCCCAGGGTACACAGCAGCGTGGACAGGGTGGACAATAATATTTGAAAGGAGAAATGGGTAATATCTAGCAAAGTGGTGAGCTCAAATATCATTTTCTTTGGGTACCGTTTTTGGGTCTTACCCAAGTCGGAATATAACATTTGGAACTCCCAGAATAGATGCTCCTTGCACCTCTATCTGTTACAAATTTCCTTCTGTTTTCTCTTTCAGGTGGGTGTTTGTGTGTATGTTGATCCATCTCCCTACTAGACTGCAGTACTTTGAAAGCACATTCACGATCGTGTTCATTTTTGGGCTGTGCTCCTCTCCTCATGTGTTTGCACAGAGCTTGGCGCTTTGCGGGCTTTCAGAATGATTGGTTAAGTGTGCTGAGTGCTAGTACCTCACAGGGGGTTTTCTCTGGACAAGGGAGGTTTGTTCAAGTGTTGTTTATTGTGCTAAGTTAATAGGTTTGAATTGCATGCTTCCTGCTTTTGTAAATTTTTATAGCATGCAAGCCAGATCTAATAGTTCTAATTACTTACCTAAGAGGCCTCAATTCTTCCTTTTAGAATTCTATGAGGCCTCTAAGAGTTTCCATAGTCTTTGTCTACTTATTAAAGTGAGAGTTTGGACTGCCTTTATACTTGATATGTACTCTGATCCTCCCCCAACAAAACTAAAAAAGCATCAGGGAATAGATTGTGCATAAAGTGATACGATAATTAGAGCATTAGATGAAGTGTCAGAACTCTTCCACTGCCTACTGTTTCGCAAGTGGCCAAACCTCTTGGAACTTCAGTTTTCTCATTGCAAAATAGGAGTAATACTAATTAAATAATAAAATGCATGTGAGAGTTCTAAAGCAATATAGATAAACATAATTATGATTTTTAACAATAAAGCATGATAGTGGATTTTGGTGACTTTCGCTTATTGTCATTTAAAGAGATATCACAATAAAAAGCTATGAAGAAAGGCAGAGGGTTTGGAGATAAGATATCAGATAGCAAGTGTAGACTGTAATTTTCATCTAGTGAACATCTAAATAATTCCCAGTGTTTTTTTGTTATAAGTAGATTTATCTAATGCTAAACAAATGGAATTGAAACTATTAATAGCAAAAAGTTGGTATAAAATGTCTCAAAAATAAAAACTAGGCTTGGATTTTGGAAGTAAAATGCCATTGCCATGTTCTAGAAGAGGCTAGACAAAATTTTTCTATCAAGGGCTAGATAGTGAATATTTTAGGCTTTATAGACTAGTCTCTGCTCTGTCATACACAAAAGTAGCCATATACAATCCATAAAATAAATGGGTACAACTATGTTCCAATAAAACTTTATTTGTAAAAACTATTGGCAGTCTAGATTTTGTCTGTGACTGCAGTTTATCAATCCCTGTTTTAGATGAACCTTTCCTATGCCAGTAAGAACTAGAGAAACTACCCACTGTCTTCTTTAGTGTTATGTTGGATTCTAAGAGAAGGGATCCATATTTATTGAGCACTTACTAGATACTAGGCACTATACTAAACATATTACATAGATAATCTCAGTTAATCTTATGAAGTACTAGTATTACCTGTATCTCTATTGTATATTTGAAGAAACATAAGTGATTGAGCTAGGATTCAAATATAGACCTGTATTTCTCAAAAGTTCAAATTGTGTCCATCTCATATTACATTATAGGTTATGTTTAGTCCATTAATATTTAATGTAATTATTGATGTGTTTAGAGTTAGCCCTACTATTTTAATATTTGTTTTCCCATCTGTTTTTTGTTCCTTTTGCTTCCCTGCCTTTGTTGTTGTTTTGTTTAATGTTCCTCAACCTTTCATTCTCCTAATGAGCTATTTAGACATTTTTTCCCTAATCAAATTCCCCTAAAGTTTTAATACCACAAATATACTGTGTATCTGTTTATGTGCTCTATGTATACCTATGCTTTATATTAAAAATAGTTAAGATTATTTTACTTCCAAGAACCAACTTTCAACCCCTTGGGTGCAACATTGCTGTGGTTGAGATTGCATGTTTTAATTAAATAATTTATAGAACTTCATTTCAACTTATATATTAGCTTTTTAGCTATACGTCTTTGTATGTTTTGAGTGGTTGCTCTAAAAATTAAAATAAACATCCTTAACTTTCTCTAGTGTATTCAGAGTTAATGTTGCACCACTTCATGTAAAATGTAAAAGCTTCATAACTATATAGGTCCATTTTATATATCTGCTCCTGTTCCTCGTGCCATTGTTGTCATAAGAGTTCATCTATTTAACTTGTAAGCCTGTAATACAATGCCATAATTTTTGTTTAATAAGGCATATTATTAATATTTTAAAGAAAGTAAGAGAAAAATAATGCTTCATATTTATCCAAAAATTTACTCTTTCTGATATTCTTCTTTCCTTCCTGAAGACATAAGTTTCCATTTTGCATAATTTCCCTGCAGCTTGAATAACTGTCTGTGCTGTTTCTTTACAGTGTAGATCTTCTGGCAGCAAATTCCCTCAGCTGCACTAAAGGATGTTTTCACTGGATATAAATTCTGGGTTGACAATTTTTTTTTTCCTTTCAGCACTTTCAAAATGTTATTTTGCTGTCTTCTGTGCTCTAAAATTTCTAATGAAAAGTTAGGAATCATTCAAATTAATGTTGATCAGGCATTAGTTTTCTCTGGCTGCTTTTAAGATTTTTCTTCTTGTCCTCAGGTTTCAGCGGTTTGACTGTGATTTTGCGAGATGTAGTTTTCTTCAGTGGTGTTTGCTGAGTTTATGAATCGGGAAGTTTATGTCTTTCACCAAATTTGGGAATATTTGGCCATTATTTCTTTAAATACTTTTCCAGCACCACTTCCTTTCCCTCTGGGACTTCAATTACATACCTACTAAACTATTTGATATTTTCACCAGGTCTCTGAAACTCTGTTCTTTTTTTTTTTTTTTCCCCTTCTTTTCTTCAGATAGGATAATTTTATCAATCTATTTTCAAATTCACTGGCTCTTTCTCCTGTCATTTCCATTCTGTTATTAAGTACCCCCCCCTTTTTTTTGAGACAGCGTCTTGCTCTGTCACCCAGGAATCATTATAGCTCACTGCAACCTCAAACTGCTGGGCTCAAGTGATCCTCCTGCCTCAATCTCCCAAGTAGCTGGGACTACAGGTGTGTGCCACCACATCCAGCTAATTTTTTCTATTTTATTTTTTTAGTAGATATGGGGTCCTGCTCTTGCTCAAGCTGGTCTTGAACTCCTGGCCTCAAGTGATCTTCCTGCCTTGTCCTCCCAAAGTACTAGAATTACAGATCTGAGCCACCTCACCTGGTCCCATTCAGTGATTTTTACATTTCAAATATTGTATTTTTTCAGTTTCAGAATTTCCATCTGGATATTTTTGTTGCTGCTGTTTCTTATTTTTTTCCTGAGGTTTCCTATCATTTCATTCATTACAAGTATATTTTCTTTATATCCTTGAACATAGTTATAGTTTCTTTAAAGTCCTTATCTGCTAATTCCAACATATGGGCGATCTCTATTGTCTTTTCTTTTTAAACAATCTTTATTCAGGATAACATTTTCCTGTTGCTTTATATATCAATTAATTTTGGATAGCATGCTGGACATTGTGAGTGATATGTCATAGAAACTTTACATTCTGTTGTGTTACTATAGATAAGATATATATATTTTTTAAACAGACAATTAAGCTGGCTGAACTTGAACTGCAAACTTTGTCTCCCATGCAGTTGGCAGCAGCTCAGATTTCTTTTCCTTCTAGCTATTCTGTTTGGCATCCACACTTTACATCAGCTATGATTACCCTGAACTCTAGTCTGCTTATTCAAGTCATAAACACTGCAGGTTCTCTCTTGGAGATTTAGCTGCTTTGTATGACACAGACGAGGACCTGTCCTCAGGCAAAAAGTCATAAAATATAAAATTTATCTGGTTGTTTACTCTTTCCAAGTGTTATATCTCTTCTAGTAATTATTTGGGTTTTTTTTAATTACTTGTTTTTGTTCATTCTGTAGTGTCTTCAGTTAGTGTGTATAGTTATACATGCTTTATCATTCCTTCAGTGATTACACTAGAAATTTCAATGGGCATCCCTGACTTATTACTTATTACTGTTAACATAAAGTACACTTTCATATACAGCACTTTTATCACTTCCCAGAAAATGCAAGGACTTTAGAGTATATGAACTTCATTTACCTCTCCTGCCTTTTGTGTTTATATAATACATATATATAATACATATATAATACATATATTATATATATGTATTATATATATAATACATATTATATATATATGTATATGTGTGTATGTGTGTGTGTGTATGTGTGTGTGTGTGTATATGTATCCCAGAGGGAACATTGTACCATGTACCAATGTTAAGGTTATTACTTCTGTTGGTGGGGATTGGATGATATATTTTTTATTTGTATATTTTTCTTTTTCAACAATAAACATGTGCTTTGCCAAAAATTTTTTTTAAGAAGACAAAAGGGAAAAGAACATTTGTCATGCACATCCATTAGGCCGGAGCACTTCCTCTCCACTCAGCTGCTCTGCACAGACAGACTCCTGTCTCCCCAATGGACAGCAAGGGTGAATCAGAGTATGGGCTGGGCTGTGAGCAAGTGAGGAACCCCTCAAGCCAGTGAGGGGTGCACAGTCACGGTTCGTGCAGAATGAGGAGCCCAAGCAGCCCAGTTGAGACTTGCTTACCAGCTCATCTGCCCTGAGAGCTCATCACCATGGGCCACTCTACCCAGGATGATCAGCAATATCTGGTTGTGGACGTGCTTGAGCCCAGAGCAGCACAGAACAGGATGTTGTGCAATGATTGGGTAAATCCAGAGCCTTCCTTTCTCAGAGCCCATGGATGCTGCCAGCAGACCTAAGAGAATTAGGCACAAATCCACAGTAGCCTCTTGTTCCTCACACTGCTTTCTCCATCTTGGCTTTTGTCCAAGTTATGGGGCTGGTCAAGCTCAAGGCTCCAGACCTTCTCTGCCTGCCTCTGACTTCCTGAGTCCTGGCCCCATCAAAATCCAGCTGTCCTGGGATCTCATTTACGCAAAGCTCTACTCTCTGCTAGGTGATAAGGGGTTGATTAAGTGAAAATATTGCTGTGCATTTCTCTAACGCTTTTAAAGCATTTCCATCCAGATTCTTTTTTTAGTCCCACAACAAGAGAATACAGAAACAGAGTGAATGCTCTGTTTCCTACCACCAAACTTATAAAAGGACTGCATATGTGTCAATTCTCTTCTATTTTTCTGCTTCTTGCAGTTTTAGTACAAAAAGAAAACCTTTTTTATTTATTGCCTTTGTACTTTGAGAGCACTGAATCCTAGACTCTTAGTCACTAGACCACCAGGATGGCCCTTGTACTTTGAGTGCGCTTTGTCAAGTGCCCGGCACATAGCAGATACTATGAATGAATGAATGACAAGAAAACTGCAAATGAATGCTGACAACCAAACTGTGCTGTGGTCTTGCTGCTCTAGCTGCAAGATACAGACTTTCTGTAGAACTTAAGATAATATGATGGAATTCTCAGCAAGTCCAGACAACTCATATTAATTAAAATTTTCCCTACTTGTTTATAAAATATCTCTCTTTTTAAAAACATTAAACAAGCAAATATTAAACAAATGCTATAATTAAAGAGCATTCTTAGGGACTTTAAATAGTATGTACTAGGTGAGAGACATATTTCAATCTCTCAATAACTTTAACTCTCATAATACTTCATCTTTGTCTTCTTTTTTCATAGAAATGATAACTAGTTTTGATCGAGTACTTAAAATGGACCTGGTGCTGCCACTCGATGTGTGATCTCATTTGCTCTTCCCCAGGAACTCTATGAGGTAAGTTCTATTAATAGCTCCCTTCAAAGACATAGGAACGAAGGCTTTTACATGAAGTAAATGGCTTTCCCAGAGTCTCACAGCCAGAGAATGGGAAATCCAGTCCTGGAACCCGAGCTCATTCTCAATCATTTCTCTTTACTTCTTTGGTTGGTTTATTACAGAATCTGTGTACATTTCTTTCGCTTACTAAATTTTAGTCAAAAGAAAATTCTCAATGATTTGCCTTAATCGTATCCAACTTCAACACATATTTATTGAATATTTACTATGTGCAATGCATTGTGCTAGAGGCTGCAGTTCAGAGGACGTTTACATGTACAAAGACAAGACATGGGTTCTTCCTGTCAGGACTTTCTGCTCTAGAAATGGTCTGGGGTTGGCATAAACATTATATATGTCACTCTAATGCAAGACAAGATAAACTAAGGTGGAAACTAACGTCGTTTGTTGACATTCTATTATATGTCAGGAACTGTGGACACTTTATTTCATGATCTCACTTAATTTTCTGATTTTATTAAGAAGGAATTAGAAGCTCAAGTTTCTTAATAATTTGATCAAGGTACACAGGTAGTAAGTGGAAGAACTTAGCTGTATTGTTCAGGGTTCTTCAGAGAAATAGAACCAATAGGAAATATATAGATATATAGAAATAAGCTTGTCACGAGGAATTAGCTCAATGATTATGGAATCTGAGAAGTCCCATGATCTGCCATCTTCAAGCCAGAGGCACAGGAATGCTGGTGGTGCAGTTCCAGTCCAAGCCTGAGCACTAAGAAACAGGGAGCCAATTGTCTATCTAAGTCCCAGTCTGAGTCCAAAGGCCCCAAAACCAGGAGCACTGATGTTCAAATGCAGAAGAAGATGGATGTCCCAGCTCAAGCGGAGAAAAATTTGTCCTTCCTCCACCTTTTTGCTTTATTCAGGCCCTCCACGAATTGGGTAATGCCTACCCTCATTATTGAAGATGGATCTTCTTTACTCAGTCTACTGACTCCAATGATGATTTTGTCCAGAAACATTCTCACAGAGACACCCAGAAATACTGTTTGACCAGCTATCTGGGCATTCCTTAGCCCAGTCAAGTTGACACCTAAAATTAACCATTACACCAACACATGAAGTTTGAACTTTGGCCCTTAACACCTCCTTCAGAAATAAATAAAGTTTAGAAGGAATGAAAAAATCACCTGAATCACTTGAATTTTAGGGGATGAACAAAAGCATGATTGGAAGAGAGGTGGCATCTGGGATCATCGAGGGAAGATGAGACTGACGTGCAGATCAAGCAGAGAGGGCATCTCGATGAAGGGAATAACAACATGAGCAAAGAGAAGAAGCTGCTCTTGGGCTGTGTTTGAAGAAGGGTAAACAGTCTGTGGCATGTAAGATCGGACGTGTGCAAAAGACGAGGGGAACGTGCTTGAGAGGGCGGGGTGCAGTTGCACGGAGGAGGACTTTCTCTTGGCAGGTGATGAGGAGCTACTGAAAGTGAGGGGCAGGTCAGTGATGTAACTGGAGCTGCTTCTCAGGAAGATTAACTTTACGAGCTTCAGGCTGACTCATAGCTGATGTAACTCTTGTTGGCCTGGCCCCCGAGCTGCCTTTTCTTAGCTTCTATTTCTCCCAAGCAATGAAAGGAAGAGACCTCCAAGGACAAAACAAAAACCAACCAACCAAGCAAAAATGTTGCTCAATGTGTCCCTGTCCTTTAAGAATTTCTGCCCTTTTTCTTCCCTTAAAGGCTATGATGAACCAGACTTCCTCGGGGAAAATGGCTAATGATTATATATATGATATATAAATAACATATAATATATATAATAAATATTATATAATATATATAATAAATATATATTTATCTATAAAATATATATTTATAATATATATAATGAATATATATACTCATTATATATATACATTTAGATCCAGTAGTAATAGAGAAGTTCCAATTAAAATTAAATGAATCAGCACTAAACTAGTAATGAACTAAAAATGATAGCACTTGGTGCTTGTGAAGATGTGGTGACAGAGACACTAAAATGCCCTGTCCAGAGAAGGGGAAGTTGATGAACACCATCTAAGAATTCCTCTTAGAGGAATCCATTCAAAAGAAATCATCTAAGCTTAAGACAAAAATTTATACTCATAGAAGTTCACCACAAAATTATTTAAAATAGTTAAAAACCTAAAAAAATTCTTTCAGAAGAAAGGTTAATAGGATGAAGTCAAATGATTTAATGTTAAATATGATGATGACTATAATAAACTTTAACTCTTAAAAATAACTTTGATTATATACATAATACTTGAAAACTTGAATCTCCCTCTCTTTTTTCAAATTGAGCATTTTAGGTAAAATTAATATATTTATTGTTTTCTTTTCTTTTTTTTGTTAGAGACAAGCTCTTGCTTATTACTCGAGCTGGAGGGCAGTGGCATGATCACAGCTCACTGCAACCTCAAACTCCTGGGCTCAAGTGATCCTCCTGCCTCAAACTCCTGAGTACCTGGGACTAAAAGCACATACCACCATGCCCAGCAGTTAATTTTTGTTTAATTTTTGAATTTTTTTGCAGAGACAAGAATCTTGCTATGTTGTCTATGCTGGTTTTGAACTCTTAGCCTCAAGCAACCATCCCACCTCAGCCTCCCAAAGTGCTGAGATACAGGCGTGAGCCACTGTGCCCGGCCTGTTCATTGATTTATTACATCTCTTTCTGAAGATCTCCTTCTTTCTGGAGACACCCCACTATTTGGAGATTGAAATGTGTCTATTCAGAGGATTACAAAAATACTTTCCATGTGTGTGTAGAAAATACACATTATTATTTTGAATTGTGTTTTTTTCCTTATTTATATGAGAAAATACTTGTGGCAAACCAAGTAAGAAAAGCAAGAGATAGTACAATACAAACAGCATGATCTCAAATATGTACAGCCAAACTCATGCTTAGAAAAGAGACTAAGAGAGATTATCCCCCAAATATTAGTAGTTAATTATCTTGTGTGGGGAGGATTTAGAGAGATTGCCCTTTCTTCTGTATGTTTTTTCCAGATTTAGCTCATGTTAATTTTATAAACAGAATAAAGTTAAGCAAAATATATATAATGGATCAAAATGTCCTGTTCCTGTGAAACACCAGTCTTTCCCTGCCCTCCAGCCCCAGAGAAGTATTTTTCCACTGCGTTCTCCTGAAGAGGAGGGCCCCACACCACTCCCCCATTTCTCTCCATGTGTCTCTGGGGTGGTGACAGAGATTTGTCAGCCTTTTATCTAGAACAGCTTTAGCATCTTTGCTGCAAGAATTTCAAACAACCATGTTCTTCCACACCCAATAGAACATTCTGAACTAGAAATCATCACACTCAATGCTACTGTACAAATAGTGCTTAGCATTTGACCAACCTCCCAAGCAGTTTCATAAGACATAATTGCCTGGTCCCAAGTGGAGGCAGACGGGGTTTATCACGAGGAAGCCAATTTGTCCATGTCCACCTCTCTCTCACCTTCCTTCTGACGTTCATCAAGGACCTGTAGCCAAGTCATGTTTGGATCCCTAGTGTCCAGGACAGTGTGCAGCCCCTAGTAGGCACTCAGTGAATGTTTGTACGAAAGATGAAACAAGGAAGACAACCAAAAAAGTTGGGGGATGAGAAAAAGAGAAAGATCTAGAAGTTGTTACCATTCCCAGGAGACCTGTAGGAGGGAGTGCAGCTTGAGTTTAATATGCCACTTGTAAGATGGGCTAAAGCAAGGCAGGGGGGCAGGACACCGGCCTTCAAATGGAGCAAGGATTCATTCATTCACTCAATCATTCATTCATCACTTAATAGGGCACCTGCAACATGCCCCAGGCTGTGCCAGGGCTGGGATAGAGCTGTGAGCAGGGAGGCAGGTTCCTTTGGGCTGTTATGGAGCAGTTGAGTGAACGGGGCAAGGCTGGGGAGACCAGAGGTCGTGGTAAAACCTATGGAGCAACAGCCAGCCGGAGTGATGGGCTAGTGCAGGGGGAGGGGGCCGCAGGGTGATTTAGACTGGGAGGTCAGCCACTCAGCTTTGGCTCAGAACCAATCACTGAATCCCAGTATCCTGTCCTGCCTCTGCTGAATTTGGTCAGCCTCAACTGTATTTCCCGCCTCCACTTGTCTCATGTATTCCTTCATTCCAGTGTCTGTGGAACTCCGTCTGCTGTCGGACACGTGCTTGATACTGAGACTGCACGAGTGAAACGCCACAGCCTCTGTCCTCCTGAGCTTGCAGAGGGGCAGGGTGACACCCGATGACAAAGTGAAGAGATGGGCGTGGTAAAGAGCCCAGGCGAAGTGCTTTGGGGTGGAGGGTCGGGGAAGCTTGCAGGGAAGGCTTTCGTGGGAGGAGATGTGGGGCTTCATATAAGAGTTCACAGTTTTGTATAAGACAAAAAAAAAGGCGTCTAGGATTCACATCCCTTCTTGAAGGAACTAGAAAAGGGTGCAGTGGCCCAGAGTGGGGGCGGCCTTCCCCTACGGACTCCCCAGGCTGAAGACGGCTGCTCCTAGGAACTGCTGCTGTGACAGCCCTTGATTCTTCCATGATGCCAGGAAAGGACAGTCCCAAAGTGGAGCGGTCACACAGGGCCATAGCTGGGCCACAGGCCGAGGGGTCACTAGTGGTCAAGCAGGGCTCCTTTGGAAGGGGACGGAGAGGTCCCAGCCAGTCCCTCTTGGCAAAAGGCAGGGTTCAGTCACATTGGCAGCATATCAAAAATTAATTAAAATAGTTAAACAGACATGAGCATTCACAGTCTCTTGGCAACAAGTCCCTCCTTCTTCCAGCTCCGTTTGGTTCCCAGAGCTGGGATGGAGGTATGCGTGTGGGAGTGGTGGGGGTGCCAGCCTGCCCGCCTGGTTTCAATAGAAATTCAGGGGTCGGGTGGCTCCTGTCAGCAGCAGGTTTGGGTGCACATTCCTCTCTGTTGGGTTCTTGTTCTCCTCACTCCATGCCTCCAGGCTGATCCTGAGCTCGCACCCGGCGGGCAGACTCTGCGTGTGCCTCCCTGCACTCTGACAGATGGGGACAGTCCTCCACAGGGACTTCCTAGGGCCAGCCTCTGTTTCGGAGCCGCTTCCTTTGGCGTTTGACAACGTCAGCAATGACAGTTGTTCGCATGGGTCCAAGGAATTTTGGCTCCCAAAAGGATTTTGTGATAGTCCACTATCTTTTGGTTGTTTTTTTTCTCTTTAATACAAAAATAACTTTAATTTTTCTCATTATAAAGGCATGCATGTTTGATTATTTTTTTAAAATAGAAGATACAGACAACTGAAAAGAAGAAAAAGGAAAAACCTCTATGTGCCCAGATCTTGATTTCTAAATGCCATTATCCACCAAAAGCACCCAGTACCCATGCAGAAATGGCTGCTTCCAAGGCAAAGGAAGGACAAGATAAGTCTGGAACATCTTGTTGTGCCAGAAAAAACAGGAAGTGCTCAAAAAATTTATGAATCATGTCAAAAAAAGACAGGAACCAGCTTGAATGGGCTGATACTGGCCAAACCTAGGACAATTTTGAGCGTCAAGATAAATATGGAGAGTAATGGATTCTAACCCACTGAATAAAATAAGACTCTATGAGGCCAGGCTCAGTGGCTCACGCCTGTAATCCCAGTTCTTCAGGAGGCTGAAGCTGGCAGATCACTTGAGCCCAAGAGTTCGAGACCAGCCTGGGCAACTGAGCAACACAGAGAGTTCTCATCTCTATTGGAAAAAAACACAAAACAACAAAAAAGCAACTCTATGGGCCATTTTGATAATAAATACATAAATAAAGGAACACCTCTTTCTTATGATTAATAAACATGGAATGATTATATTAGAAAAAATCATCATTTGGCAACTATATAGTAAAAATTGATTTAAGGAAGATTCATCAATGGATTCTAAGTAGGAGGTGGAGAATAGGTCTGATAAGGGATAAGAAATTTACATAGCCTCAAAGTGTCTTCCCACAAATTATTTTTAGATACATAAGGAGAAATATAACCATACTGTGGGAAAAGCACGAGTGATAACTAAGTGATAAAAGTTAGTATCACTACTAAGAGACAAAAAGACATCGTGTTTCTCTAGATGTGATACCTTCAGAAGAATACAACAGCACTTGTGCAATTTTCTAGCTAAAAATGATAACCTAAATCAAATTTATTATTAGGAAGCATAAGACAACCTAAATTGAAAGGCAGTTTATAAAATAACAGGCTTGTGTTCTTAAAAATTATTGATGTCATGAAAGACAAAAAAAAATGCTTATGAACTCTTCCAGATTAAGAAGACAAAAAGATGTGACCATTAAATGCAACGCACTGTCCTGAACTGGATCCTGGCCAAGGAAAAGATAAGTTTCTGTAACAGACATAATGGGGACAATTGATTAAATTGCAATACAGACCGTAGCTTAGATGAAAGTAGTGTGTCAATATTATATTTCTGGGGCTTGCTAATGGTTCTGTGCTTAGATAAGAGAGTATCGTTGTTCTTAGGAAATGCATATTGAAGTATTAAGGGGTAAGAACGTGATCTACGTAACTTGCTCTCAAATGTTTCATAAAAAAGAATTATGCAAGCACAAATACAGAGAGAGAGTGTGCGTACTTGACAGAAATAACACAAAGCAATGTGCTAAAAATTGGCGGGTCTGGACCAAGGGTGTACAGAGTTGTTTGTACTATTCTTGCAACATTTCTGTAGGTGAGAAAGTATTTCAAAATAATACACTTTCAAAAGAACAAAATAACATTGGAGTTACCTATTTTTAAAAGTTATTAAAAGTCAGCTGTGAAATAAAAGAACACTTGTAATTTTATTAACCTCAAGCTTTGTACCCTATGGTGGTTATCAATCCAGAATTGTTTTCAAACAAAAAGGGATCAGAATGAAGCCGAGTTTTGTTGGTAAAGCAAAGTATCGCCAATGGCTTTTCATGTACATGCACATTTACATACAAATAATTTATAATTCATCATAACTATTTACAGTATTTATCATTATTTTGTATTGTTCAATTGTATGAAATTGCCTACATTTATTTAATCAGTAGCTTCCAGATGTAGGTTGCTTCCAGTTTATCTCTTAATTAACAAGGCTTCTGAGAATATGCTTATAGATAAATCTCTGAACACAACTGGGAATTTGTTCTTAGGATAAATTCCTAGACATGGAATACTTAGGTCAAAGGGCTAGCCTATTTTTGAGCTTTTGACATAAGTGAAAAAATTTCAAATTTCCCTCCAAAAGTTGATATTAACACATTGCTTCATCAATTTTATACGAGAACATCAATTTTCCTTCCCCTTACTTCCAATTGCATTGAATTTTCATCTTTTGATCTTTGCCAAATGCAATGGGGAGAATGGTCTCTCCTTTGTGGTTCTAATTTGCATTTGATTACTAGTGAGGGCGAACTTGAGCACTTTCGTTTCTTCTCTTTCCAATTATGGCTAATCATATATTTCATCAAATCTGAGAGCACGTTGGTTGTAAGATACATCACCATTATTTTATGCACCATTAAAGAAAGAAAAATACATCCCACTTCCCTGAGATGTTGAAAAATGTGCATTTAGAATTTGCGAAATAAGTACTTTTAAAAAAAAATGCCCAGGAGATCTGCAGTCCGACTGCTCAGATTCAGGTCAGGAAATGAGGCTGCCTGGGGCCCTGTGTGACTGGGCAAGTTGCTTAACCTGCCAGGATTATTCACAAAGTCCTCTGGGATTTTTCAGAACCTAAGAGGCATTATTAAGACAAAGATAATAATACCTTTCCTGACCGACTTGTTTTTCACTTTTACTAATGTTTGCTAAATACATGCTCTGCATCACCCGCAGCACCTGCATGTGGGCAGTTTGCAACTTAGTGGGGAAGACGAATAATTGTTCTGCCTGTGGAAATCAGGTGAGGCTAAGGGAAAGGGGGGTGGGGTTCTAAGGTTCTAGGGCCCCACAGCTGCCAAGTGCTGCGTTGTCCACTGGAATGCCATTTGCCCTGCAAAATCTGACTTAAATAAGGACCCCTGCCTGTTTGATCACTCCGACCAGCACTATCTGCTCCCTATTCTGAATTTCTTTAACCAAGTTTTTTTAATGTCATTTTTTACCATGCTGCGGGGCCTCTACGTTCTGACCTAACTGCCTGGCTTGTTAGCAACGGTGCTTGGACAGGCGAGGGCTGCACAGAAATGGATGGGTTCATTCATAAAGGAAAGGGCAGTGTACCATGGCAGAAAGAGCAAGGGATATCGATTCAGGAAAACCCAAGTTGCAATCCTAGCTCCACCACCTGCTAGCTGTATGCCATTGTGCCCTTAACACTCTCAGTTTCCTCATCTTAAAAGGCAGATATTATTATAGCATCCTCCTTATAGGTTGTTCTGAAGCATTTTAGAGACAAAACTCTTAAATCTCCTAGCACAGTGCCTCTGATGTGGAACCTCCTTTCCCCTTGCTGTGGGTTTCTGGGTGGAGGGACATCAGTGCATATGACACTCCTGGCTTCTTTCTGGTCCTGTGCTCAAGCTTCCCCGGGGAGGAAGAGTGGATTACCTCGTTGGCAAATGTGGGAGTAGGAAATATCCACGTGTGTACCTGTCCCCTACCCACTTTCCTATGGGATCTACCACCAGAAGCACACACTCTGCCTTGCTCGTCCATACCCTAAGCTCTTCTGCAGAGGCTCACTACAGGAAGAGGCCAGCGTTTTCCCTCCACTGCTTGGGACCAGGTGTTGGGTCAGACCGATGTGGTCAGCAGTGAAAGGAAGCCCAGTGTTGCCAGAAATCCAACCTGGGCTCTCCAATACTGGTTCTGCAGTTTTGATCTCCACCTGTCACACTCCTCTATTATTTTATTAATATATGGTTCAGAACTGGGTGAGGGATACATGAAGGTGGTGGTGTCACCAAACTGAACTGGGTTTGTTTGAGTGGGACCCAATTTTGTTAGCTTACTAAGCTGGGTCCGTTTACCTGCGTGCAATGGAAAGCCAAACACTGACGCATAGTGTTTTTGCAGTGAGAAAGGTTTATTGCCAGGCAGGCAAACGAAGAGATGGGAGTCAGGTTTGAATCTGTCTCCCTGAGCTGGGGGTTGAAGCAGGTTTTATAGTCAGAGGATAACGAGGTGTAATCTGATTATATCTTTTTTTTTAATTTCAGCATATTACGGGGGTACAGATGTTTAGGTTATGCATATTGCCCTTGCCCCACCCGAGTCAGAGCTTCAAGCGGGTCCATCCCTTAGATGGTGCGCACCGCACCCATTAGGTGTGTATATCTGATTATATCTTTTGATGGGGTGATGCCAAGAGGTGTGCTTTAGCTGGATCCTACTGTGGGGTGATGTCAGGGCTTGACTAATTGGATCCTGGACCCTGCCATGCTGTATCAGCTTCTTAATTCAGTCCCTGCTCCTCCTTGGTTTAAGCACTTAGGTTCTGCCTTTGGTTACACACTTGGTTCATCTGGACTCGCTCAGGTTATGTAACCTTCCATCTGGGGGCCATAGTACCTGAAAAACAGCTCACAACTTATATCAAAGTTGAATCAGATTGGTCTGATGTGGTTACAGCAGTGGGTATCATTTAGAAACTTGCTCTAATCTCAACATGTTCAACGTCAAGTGTTTGGACACTGTTAATTTGTTAATAGGAACTGTTAATTTGCACCAAAAATAAACTTCTTGTAATTCTAGTGACAATTCTGTCTCTTCCATGTCCTCTCTTAGGCAGCTCCTGCACTGCACCTTGCCCTCACCCCCAGCTGATGTTGTTTCCCACAACCCCCAGGACTTTTCCTAGCCGTGTTGACCTGAGCTCAGCCATCAGCAAGTGCCTTGTTGGGACACTTCCTTAATTAAGCCCTGCTCCAGAAAAGTAAACTTCCTTTTCCAAGAAGCAAGGTACGTGTCCCCTTTGCTGGAAGCTTCTTATAGTAGATTCTCAGCTCCTTCTTGTTCTTAAATGTAGGATCTCTGATGAGTATATGAAGTACTCTGCTTGCTTTCCTGTTAATGTGAGAGCACAGAGGTGGTAGAAGGGTTAATTTTCAGAGATCAAGGGGGCTTCCCTGCTGACCTCTATGGTTTGTAGAAAAGTGAGATCCAGCCAAAGCATACATTCTAATGGTCGATTAACTAGCAGGAGAACTATGCAACAGTGGGATTTAAATACACACATGTGTGCACCTGCACACCACCTCTATATGCCCCAAGATCTCATACATCAAAAGACAGATAGGAAATCCATTGCAACGTTTACGTGGGTGCAGGGATTGTAAGTGATTTTTACCTTGTTCTTAAGAATTTTGAGGATTTTTAAAAATAAATTTTCTACAATGAGAATGTTCTAATTTTAAAATCAGAAGAGGCCAGGAGTGGTGGCTCACGCCTGTAATCCTAGCACTCTGGGAGGCCGAGGTGGGCGGCTCGTTTGAGCTCAGGAGTTCGAAACCAGCCTGAGCAAGAGCGAGACCTAGACTCTACTAAAAATAGAAAGAAATTGGCTGGACAACTAAAAATATATGGAAAAAAATTAGCCAGGCATGGTGGCACATGCCTGTAGTCCCAGCTACTCAGGAAGCTGAGGCAGGAGGATTGCTTGAGCCCAGGAGTTTGAGGTTGCTGTGAGCTAGGCTGATGTCATGGCATTCTAGCCCAGGCAACAGAGTGAGACTCTGTCTCTAAATAAATAAATAAATAAAATCAGAAGAAAAAGTGTTTAAAAATTAAACTCACCTAAAGAAATATATGATTTTGAGAGAGGCAAAATAATTCCTATATCCTTTAATAACATTTATTGGGTGCCTGCTACGTACAAAGTGCTATGCCATCTGCTGTGGGGGGGATGCAAAGTGTTTAAACCCGATTCTTGTCCTGAATGGGTTGAGGCAACATTAACAACTACCTGATACACTCGTAAGTTGCAGAGATTGAGCTAGGGTGATCTGCAAGGACATGGAGGTGACTGATATTTGGTCTCTGTTCAGCTCAACTAATTTTTATGGAGTACCTATGTGCCAGGCCCTGTCATAGATGCTGAAATAGGTAAATCCATGGAGACAGAAAGAAAATTGTTGGCTACCAGGGCCTGGGGCAAGGGGGAATGGAGACTGGGTGCTTAATGGGTATGGGAGTTATTTTGGGGGAGATGATGAAAATGTTTTAGAACTAGAAAGAGTTGGTAATTGCACAACATTGTGCATGTACTAAATATTAACAAATGCCACTGGATTGTGTACTTTAAAATGGTCAACTTTATGTCATCTAAGTTTTGTCTCAATAAAGAAAGGGGGAGAAAACTTGATCCTGTGTGAATTCCTCTAGCTCTTAGCCTCCTCTGTTCTGAGTCACCCAACCATCCTGAATCTTAGTCTGTATTCTCCATTTGTGCTTCTGCCTTCACACCCCCTTCATTCCTGAACCTACTATAATCTGGTTTCTCTGCCTTCGTTGCATCCCTGAGGCTATCCTGTCAAAAGCCACTAATAACCGCATAGTTATCAAATCCAATGACCACTTTTTAACTCTTATAATAGTCCCTGACTATCAGATGAATACACCCAACTGTCCTTTGGGCAGCTCTACTTGGATGTCCGTACCAGATACCTCACTTTTTCATCTGTAGAATGGAAAGGTACCAATCTCATAGGGATGATGTGAGGATTAAGTGCAGTAGTGTGCTGGTCAATATTTAACTACCAGCTCTGGGGACAGAAGACTCTTGATTTGTAGAGTTTGCTAATATCCATGTACAAATATTCTCACTAGGGCTAATTTCCAAGTACAAAGGTAACATCATTGAACATGGAATTGGAAAGAGATATGAACCCTTATGTCATACTTGCACCATACACATGCAACAGACATTGTCTGAGCCTAGATAATATTTAAGGGTAGTAAAATAATTAGGAGCTGATGAGATTTTATTACATTTGTTTTTAATATAATTTATTTAATGGCGAGTATACATAATTTAATTTTTAATAAGTGCTGCTTAGTGACTGGCGTGCAAAATTATTGAAAATTTATTAATCAGCTCTTGCAAGCCAGTCCAATCTGGCTCCATATACTGTTGAACGAGCTAAAGCTCATCCCAGGCTTAGGAGAGAAAATACCTCATATGATGAGCTCGGTAAATGGTAGCCACTGTGATTCTTGTCATTTTCTTTGCCTTGTCTTTTTTAAAATTTTTTTTAAATTTTGGAATATTATGGGGGTACAAACATTTTGATTGCATATAGGGCCTTTGCCTCGCTCAACCCAGAGCTACAAGCGTGCCCACCCCCCATACAGTGTGTTCTGCACTCATTAGTTGTGAGTTTACCCATCCCCGCCACTACCTCCCACCCACCTAGCACCTGATGAATATTACTTCCATGTGAGCACCTAAGTGTTGATCAGTTAGACAGGCGTCCTCAAACTACGGCCTGCAAGCCACATGCAGGTGTTTTTGCCCTTTTGTTTTTTTACTTCAAAATAAAATATATACAGTGTGCATAGGAATTTGTTCATAGTTTTTTTAAAAACTATAGGATGGCCCTCCAATGGTCTGAGGGACAATGAACTGGCCCACTGTTTAAAAAGTTTGAGGACCCCTGAGTTAGTACAAATTTGATGGCGAGTACATGTGGTGCTCATTTTTCCATTCTTATAAATACTTCACTTCAAAGGATGGGCTCTAGCTCCACCCAGGATAATACAAGAGGTGCTAGTTCACCATTGTTTTTTATGGTTGAGTAGTATTCCATGGTATACATATACCACATTTTATTAATCCACTCATGTATTGAAGGGCACTTGGGTTGTTTCCACATCTTCGCAATTGTGAATTGTGCTGCCATAAACATTCAAGTGCAGATGTCTTGTCATTTATCTTATTATGCAATTTATGATTGTGGTAGAAAAGTCAGGAAAGATGCATTATAAAAAGAACTTTAATGAATTTAGGGTCACTGTGTTTAACTGAGGAACATATACTTGAGGTACCCATATGCAAGGTGCTTTACTCATAAAATTTCTGTGCTTGGCATAAATTTTAAACTGAGACCTGGAAAAAGAACTAAAAAACTTTGGGTCAAAAAGCTGATAGAAATTCCGATTTATTGTGGTATTGTATGTGATAGAAGAAAGCTGGAGGCAGCTCCTCCCTGGAGGCTGGAGAACTAGCAGAAGGATACATAGTGCACAGTGGTGCGCGTGGTCAGAAGCAGCAACCTGGAGAACAGTCACACACCACATAGAGACTTTTCGGTCAACTACAGACCACATGTAAGATGGTGGTCCTATAAGATTACAATGGAGCTGACAAATTCCTACCACCTAGTGCCATCGTAGCCGTCCTGATGTCGTGTGAGGTGATGCTGGTGTAAACAACCCTACTGTGCTGCCAGTCACGTGAAAGCCTAGTGCATGCAATTATGAGCATAATACTTGATAATAATAATAACGGTTACTGGTTTATGTATTTACTACCCTATATTTTTTATTGTTATTTTAGAGTGTATTCCTTCCACTTATATATATAAAAAAAAGTTAAAACAGCCTCAGGCAGGCCCTTCAGGAGGTGTCCAGAAGAAGGCATTGTTATCATAGGAGATGACAGCTCCATGTGTGCTATTGCCCCTGAAGACCTTCCAGTGGGACCAGATGTGGAGATGGAAGACAGTGATATTGATGATCCTGACCCTGTGTGGGTCTAGGCTAATGTGTGTGTTTGTGTATTCATTTTTAACAAAAAAAAAAAAGTTTAAAAAGTAAGAAAAAAGAATTAAAAATAGAAAAAACAGAATAAAGCTATAAAGAAAGACAATATCTTTGTACAGCTGTACAATGTGTTTGTTTTAAGCTAAGTATTATTACAAAAGAGCCAAAGAGTTAAAAAAGTTAAAAGTTTAAAGTAAAAAGGTTATAGTAAGATAAGTTTACTATTGAAGAAAGAAAATTTCTAAAAATAAACTTAGTGTAGCCTAAGTGTACAGTGTTTCTAAGGTCCACAGTAGTGCACAGTAATATCCTCGGCCTTCACATTCACTCGCCACGCACTGACTCACCCAGAGCAACTTCCAGTCCTGCAAGCTCCATACATGGTAAGTGCCCTATATAGATGTGCGTGCCATTTTTCAATCTTTTATATATATATATATATATATATATATATATATATATATATATATATATATAGCTGTACTTTTTCTATCTTTAGATACACAAATACTTACCACTGTGTTACAATTGCCTGCAGTATAGTAACATGCTGTACAAGTTTGGAGCCCTGGAGCAATAGGCTATAGCACATAGCCTAGGTGTGCAGTAGGCTATAGCATCTAGGTTTGTGTAAGTACACTCAACGATGTTCACACAACGATGAAATCACCTAATGACACATTTCTCAGAATGTATCCTCTTTGTTAAGCAATTCATGACTGTATGCACGCATCCTCGTAAAATATGGAATGCTCTTTTGTGCATATGTGTGTGTATGCACGTATTTAATGAATAGAATACTACTATCCTACAGATTTCATCCTCTTTCTTGTTTATTTCCTGTAACAGTGTTTTTGTGGTGTGCATTACTGCACATCTGTATTTGTATCTATCATGGTCCAGGCAGGAAAAAGATGGGTGCATACACATTACATGCTTGGAAGATTCATAAAATAACTATTTACAAAGGTAAATAGTTAAAGGTTAAGGAGAGCAGGTTAAGAAGTGCATCCAGTGATGGAGAGATGCCTTGGAGCTAGGAGCAGCCATGTGACCTAGCCATGCCCCAGACCTGAAAGGAGCATACTCAAGTTGACAGAGCCACCTGGGAAGAGCCACCTCAAAGGAGCTATAAGGAGGCAGTCATCACCTCTCCCCAGAGTAGGACCTTCCTCCCCTGCAGTGAGGGTGCGAGGGGTATAAATACTCCGCTTCCTTTTCCTGCCACCTTCTGGATTTCCTGGCAGTGCCTTCCATTGGCCAAACCCAATGAGAAGAGCCAGCGAGCCCACTGAAGTCCACCCACAGAGGAGCTCTAGGGACCCAGAGCTGGGCTGAGAGAAACAGAGAGCAGATCTGGGGATGCAAATGGAAGCTGTCCAGCACAATATCGCAGGACATAAATCAAACACATTAGGATGGATGTTAACAGGAGAGGGCAGAAAGGGAGTGAGGACGTGGAATGTAAAGGAAGATACTAACACAAGAAATTGTTTGCACTAATATTGAGGACAATCACATCTTGCAGGGAGGAGTGGAATTAACTCCACTCTCAACTCTGAGATCTAAGAGAGAAAGCAAATCTGATATTTGCTACAAAAGTAGCAACCATACTAAAGAAGTCTTTGGAAAACACCCTTTCCCCGTGTACTGTTTGTGTTGTAATCCAGACCATCCCATCTGAGCTCCAGACTGGAGAGAGAATTGATTCCTTGTGTGAAAGAATGGGTTGGCCATAGGAAGGGGCCCAGGGCGAGGACTGTTCCATGAAAAACAAAAGCAGAAATGTGCGTGTGGGCAGTAGAACAGGTCTCAGGAGTGTTTCTAAAAATCTCTATTTATCAAGAAAGAGGAAGAGAAGAATGTAGGCTATTAAGAAGGGATGATATTTTTCTTGTAAAAAAAGAAAATACATACACACTCAAAGAGAAATACCTGGCAGGCAATACACCAAGATGTGAATGGTAGTTGTCTTTGGGTGTGGACTGTGAGTTGTTTTTTATTTATTTTACTTGCTTTCCTGTATTTTCTAATTGTTATAAAGTAACAATTAGAAAGTTGTTTATGCAAAAAGAAAGGATTTAAACAGAAAAGGTAGAAATATCTTTGCAAAACATGAATAGCTGAGAAGAATTGGGACTGGTGATATCTGAAAATCATGCCACATTGCTTCCCTCTGCTCGTCTTTTCCTCCCCTCTGTCTCTACCCCTTCTTCTGCCCCCAGGTCCTGGACACGACTTACCTGCTCAGGGGACTGATTGATTGAGTCATTTGCAGTGGAAAGTCCGGGAGGTGACCTGGGCTTGGCTGAAAACAAGAGGGTCATCAAAGTGATTACAACTACCACTTGGGAACATTCTCTACCTTCCACCAAGAAGCTGAATGGGGATCAAAACATAATCCTTCTTGGGATCTGGCACTTATATTAGTTTCCTAGGGCTGCCATAACAAATTACCACAATCTAGGTGGCTTAACACAACAAAAATGTATTGTCTCATGGTTCAGGAGGCCAGAAGTCAGACATCAAGGTGTTGGCAGGGTTAGTTCCTTCTGGAGGTGCTGAGGGACAGTCTCCTAGCTTCTCAGTGTTTGCGAGCAATCTGCGGCATCCTTGGCTTGGAGCTGCGTCACTCTAATCTCTCTGCCCCTGTGTCACATGGCCTTCCTCCCTGCGTCTTTGTGTGTCTCCAAGCCTTCCTCTCCATAGGAGGACACTAGTCATTGGATTTAGGGCCCATCTTAATCCATTATGACCTATTTTAACTTGATTACATCTGCCAAAGACCATCTTTCCAAATAAGATTATATTTATAGGTGCTGGGCATTAGGACTTTAACATCTCTTTTAGGGGAACACCATTCAACCTAAAACAGTAGTGTTTACCAAAAGTCTTTGCTTTAACAGAGAAGATTCCTACGTAGGAATTTTCCAGATGACATGATCATGAATATTTTAAAACTTCTTACTGAAGTCTGACATAATAAAATCATACGTGTTCGGCTCCATGAATTGTCACAAAGCAACACAGCCGTATAGTCAGCAACCAGACCAAGAATCAGAACATTACCTTTCCTAAAGAAGCCTTCTTCTTGTCCCCTTCCTTGATCCCCACCTCCAAGGCCATCCATGTGGTTTGTCTACTTTCAAACTTTATACATATGGAATAATACAGAGTCTACTTTTTTGTGGCTGGTTTCTTTCACTCAATATTATATTTATGCACTCATCCATGTTATGTGTAGCTATAGTTCATTTAATTCTAATTGCTCTATAGATTCCATTGTATGACTATTCCACAATTACTCTACTGTTGATGGATATTTGGGTTGTTTCTGTTTTGCTTCTTGCTACTATAAACAGTACTGCTATTAATATTTGTGTGCATGTCTTTTGATAGATGTATGTATATACACCTCTGTTGAGTATATACCTAGGAGTAGAACTATTGAATCCTGGGATAAGTGTATGTTCAGGTGTAGTAGACACTGCCAAAGAATTTTTCAAAGTAGTTGCATCAATTTATACTTTCACCACCAGTATGTGTGTTCCAGTTGCTCTATATCATCACCGATATTTGATATTGTCTTTTTCATTATAACTATTTCAGTGGATGCAGGTATCGCTTAAGACAAAGTGTTCAGTTCATCATTGTTCACAAAAGCAAACAAAACAAAACCTGAAAGTGATTTAATGACATGGAAAGATGCTTATGATATATTAAGTTAAAATAAAGTTAAAAAACTCTATAAATCTAATTTTTTTTGGTTTTTTTTTAAAGCATCTAGGAGTGGTGGCACACACCTATAGTCCCAGCTACTTGGGAGGCTGAGGCTGAGGATCTCTTGAGCTCAGGAGTTTGAGTCCAGCCTGGGCAACATAGCAAGACCCTATTTCAAAAATAATAAATAAACAAACAAACAAACCCAAATCTCTCAAAAAACCATAGGATATTACTCATATGTGGAAGCTAGAAAAAGTTGATCTCATAGAAGTAAAAAGTAGATAATAAGTAAAAAGAAGGATAATAGAAACTGGAAAGGGGGGGATGGGGAGAGATTTGTTAAGGATTCAAAATTACAGCTATACAGGAGGAATGAGTCCTAGTATTCTATAGCATTGCAGGATGGCTATAATTAACAATAATAGATAGTTTCAAATAGCTAGAAGGAGGATATTGAATGTTTTAAACATAAAGAAAAAATAAATGTTTGAGATGATGGATATACTAATTATCCTGATCTGATCACTATATATATATATATATATATATATATATATATATATATATATTTTTTTTTTTTTTTTTTTTTTTTGAGACAGAGTCTCACTTTGTTGCCCAGGCTAGAGTGAGTGCCATGGCGTCAGTCTAGCTCACAGCAACCTCAAACTCCTGGCCTCAAGTGATCCTACTGCCTCAGCCTCCTGAGTAGCTGGGACTACAGGAATGCGCCACCATGCCCGCCTAATTTTTTCTATACATATTAGTTGGCCAATTAATTTCTTTCTATTTATAGTAGAGACGGGGGTCTCGCTCTTGCTCAGGCTGGTCTCGAACTCCTGACCTTGAGCGATCCACCCGCCTCCGCCTCCCAGAGTGCTAGGATTACAGGCGTGAGCCACCACGCCTGGCTGTGATCACTATATTTTATATGTATTGCAACATCACTATGTAACACATAAATGTGTACAATTATTGTCAATTTAATATTTTTTAAATTTAAAAATAATTTTTTAAAGCAACAGAAAGAAATCTATACATCTCTATCTTCTTTACCTTCTATCTGTATACATCCTTAGCATGCTCTGTTCCCTCCTCCTAAAATGCTTCTGCCCTACTTTTCATGGATGTTCATTCCTATTCTTTGGGTCTCATTTAATCATCCCTCTTCAGGAGGCCCTTGTTGATTACCCAATATAAAATCAGTGCCCTCTGATCTTCTTCCTCTTAGAACCCAGTTCTTGTCCTGCAGGTCAATTAACAAGTCTCTAAATATATATGTTGCGTTGTTTGCCTTCTCCATAAATGCAGGGCCCCTGGGCGCCATGCCCTGGGTGTGGGGCTCTACTTCTAGTATGTGTTCTGGCCAGACGTGCATAGAGCTCACACTCCAGTGGGGATGAGAGAGAGAAAGAATGCGATCATGGATAGTGATGAATCAAAGGAAGTAAAGTGACTTGTGGAAGACCTTGATAAGAGGGTGATATTCGAGTTGAGACCTGAAAGAATGATAAGAATCCAGTCCTGCAAAGTTGCGGGGGGAAATTACCTCAAGCTGAGTGAGGAGCACGTGCAAGGGCCCTGAGGCAGCTTGACTGGAGGGTAGTAAAGGAGCCAGGGTGAGTGTTGTGGACGATGAGGTCAGAGAGAAAGAGGCGAGTGAGATGTGAAAACCCTGATAGGCTATGCTAAGGAATTTGGATTTCATTGTGAAAGCAAGGGAGAGCCAGTGGAGGGTTTTAAACAGAGTTATCTAATCTACATCTAATTTACCACTTTTAAAAGATCCACATGGCTGCTCCATGGATTGTTAGGGAGTAAGAATAGTGGCATGAGCTAGAAAGCTATTTCTTTGGTCTCAGAGAGATAACAATGACTTGGACCAGAGTGGTAGCAGTGGAGACGGAGAAAAGCGAGTGGATTCAAGACAAAATTTGGAGATTGTACTACCTGGGCTTACGGTCGGGTTGGGTGTGCTTTATGAGGAAACAGGGATCAAGGGTGACTATGTATGATCTGAGGGAGTGATGGTGTCACTAACCGAGATAGGGGAAGAATGGAAGGACAGGTTTAGGGGAGAAAAGCAAGAGTTTTAAGTATGCTAACATTGTGATGAACTTTAAGATGATTATCAGACATCCTGGTGGAGACATCAACAAGCTAAAGAGATACAGGAGGCTAAACTCAGGGGAGGGATTGGAGCCGGAGACAAAAACTCTGGAGATAAGAGTTTGGTTCAGACAAGAACCTGAAGAGTGTGGCTGGACAAGAGGAGGGAGCCCAAGACCAAGCCCAGCATTTTTCAACATTTACAAATTGATCAAAGCAAAGCAAAGTCTCAGTAGAGGAGACTGAGAAGGAGCCTGGTGTTCTGTGAAGGAAAAACTCAAAAGCTGTTGTTCTAGAAGTCCAAAAAGAAAGTGTTAGAGGAAGAGAATAAGCAACTGTGTCAATTAGTTTTGAGAATTTGAGTTCAATGAGACTTTTTGTTACGGCTTCAATCTCATTATTCATTATTGGTTTATTGAGGTTTTTTATTTTGTCAGGTTCAGTCTTGGTAGGTAGTATGTGTCTAAGAATTTCCCCATTTCTTCTAGGTTTTTCCAAATTGTTGGCACATAGTTGTTCATAATAGCCTCTAATCATTCTTTGTATTTTTGTGGTCTTGGTTGTGAAATAATGCTTCTTAAAATCCTGGGTCCAACTCCCAGACCAGCTAGGTGCTGCATGTATAGCCTTAGGCACGTCACTTAAGCTCTTATTGTCTCTCTCATCTGTTAAATAGGAAGATTGCAAAGTGGGGAAAACAATATCAGTCTCACAGTGTTATTGCGAAGCTGGGGTAAATTACCAAATGTGAAAATATAGTGCTTTGAAAACTGTGGCTCACCACGGTTAGGGTTCTTGTGAGCAGATGACAGAGAATCCGCCAGACTCTGGCTCTCTGAGACACCTGGCACATTGTCCCCTGAAATTTTACTTGCAAAATCAATTCAAATTGGCTTCAATACAGACACTTCCTCATGAACTGAAAGTCAGCCAAAAGACACTGAACAAAGAGCCGCAGTAATTGTTAGCATCTCAAACAACAAGGCCGTGTTTACTGGAGATGCTGGTTTTAGGATCAACCTTCTCGAAGGAGGTCTTTATGTATTGATTGGGAAGTTCTACCAGGCAGAATTTTAATAACATTTCCCAGGGAGAAACGAAATGAAGGGCTATGCCAACATCCATTAGAACCAGAAATTTACAAAGGGACTTAAAGGGTGGAAGTTTGTAAATCTGATTTTCTCTTCCAGCCCAGTCAGTTGGTGGTTGTTGAGGGAAACCGTTTTGCTCTCTGGGTGGACATCACCTTCATGCTAATCATCACTATTATCCGAGCAGCATCAATTTATTGAATCCAGGTACTTCCCATGGGCTGGATGCTCTCCTGACTCTTCACCATATCCCACGACATAGGGCCAAGGATCATTCCCATTTTACAAAGATGGAAATGGAGGCTCAGAGCAGTTAAGTCTCACCCATGTTTCCACAGCCAGGAAGTGGCAGAGTAGGGACTGAAACTCAGGCCTTTGTGTTCCAAGGCCTGAGCATCTATACCACCTCCCATAATGAGGTTAGTTGGGCTCCTTAAGGTTGCAAGAGGCAGATACCTGCAGGCGATCTGCAGTTACCGCAGTTGTTGCAACATTGTCTCTTGGCTGACTCTTCTCAAGGAAGGTGATTCTCAGTCCTCTGTGCACACGTGTGTGCATGCACCCACACACCCCTCACTGTCTGAGACCTGTATGAAGAGCTTCGGCTTAAGCTTGAGCATCTTTTTATTCTCCATGAGTCCCCAAGAAATGCCCCAACTGGGGGCTTTGTCACCAACCAGTATGGAGCGTTTGATTGGGTGGAGGGTATCCCCCTCAAGTCTAAGAACATTCGCACAACACTCTTGAGTCTGTTTGGTAAAAGGAGGTCTGTGGATGAAGCTGGCACTTAGAGCTTCATAGACCTCTCTCCAGTATAGAATCATGGACCAAAACATTCAGTGGAAGAGCCCCATGGACCTGTGCTCAGATGCCACCTCTGTCACTTACAACCACGTGGTCTTGGGCACTGGTGACAAGACTAAGATAACTGGGTTTTTATGGGGTGCCAGACCCAGTTCTAAGCATTTTTTAGCAATATGCTTGTGAAATTACCAATTATTAGAGATAGATTCTATTATTATCATCTTCATTTTACAGATTAGGCAACGGAGGCACAGAGAGGTTAAATGACTTGCCTGAGGCCATACGGCCAATTATGAAGTGGAGGAATCAGAATCCCAGCACAGGTGACTGTGAGGCCAGAGCCCACGCTGGCTGCCCCGTGCAACAGCGGCACACTCACTCATCTCTGTGAGCCCTGGCTTTCGAGTCTCTCAAAGGCAGGTGATGGTACATTCTTTGTAGAGGTGAGCTGCGGAGCTGCCCCTAGACACGCATTTGTGAGGATTCCTAGTCCTCCTTCAACTCCATTGCCTTTAGCGGAAGTCATCTCTTTTAAAATGCAAATCTTACAGAAGCCGTGGGCTCCAGATCCTAGCACATTTGTGTAAATTAGCGTGTCTTTAAGATTCTATTCTTTCTTCACTGAGAAAGGGATGTATTCATTTCCTGTGGCTGTTATAACAAAATACCACAAACTGGGTGGCTTAAAACAACAGAGACTCCTTCTTTCACATTTCTGGAGGCTAGAAGTCTGAAACCAAGGTGTTGGCAGGGCCGTGCTCTCTGAAGGCTCCAGGGAAGAATCCTTCCCTGCCTCTTCTTAGCTTCTGGTAGTTGCTGTCAATTTTTGGCACTTCTTGGTTTGTGGCAATGTAACTCTAATGGCTGCCTCTGTCTTCACATGGCCGTCTTCCCCCTTGTGTTTTCGTCTATAGTTCTTCTTCTCATAAAGATGCCGGTCACTGGATTAGGGTCCTTCTCAGTCCAGTATGACCTCATCTTAACTTGATTACATCTGCACAGGTCCTATATGCAGATGAGGTCACATGCCGAGGGTGCAGGTGGACAAGACTTGTCAGGGGACACACTGTTCAATCCAGTACAGAAGGCAAAGGTGACAGCAGAGTGAGGAGCAGGGAAATTGGTGCTGGTAGGAAGGGGAAGCTGTCTTCTCTCTTCGTGGGTCTGTCCAGACAGCTCCCTCTGTGCCTGGGTGGCGTTCTAGTTTTGAAGGCATTTCATTTCTTTGTGTGTCCATCTTGTTATCCATAAAATGACAGGGCTGATCTTTAAGGCCACGTCCACCACAAAGGTCTCTCATTTCCCGGGGAATGAAGCAAGTAGAATTGGGGGCATGCTGGGTCACAGCAGTCTGGAAGGCAACATACCAACAAAATCCCATCAAGATAGGTCTCCCCTTCTGGAGCCCTGCAATCAGCAGACAGCTCCTGCAACACCGCGCCAGGACTCTCAGTGCCCGTGTCTGATGGGCAGTGGGTGGACTTCTAGTTCTTGGTCCAGGTGGGATCACAGCTGATGGCCTTCCAGAAGCACACCATGCAGAGCCTCAAAAGGAATAGTTAGAATTACAAAGAGAGTGAGACTTGGCCTGAGGAGGAAGGGTAAGCATGAGCAGCATGAGTGATCTAGGATCAGGAGAACGTGCGGGAACAAGCAGATTCCAAGCAGGTTCAATGCCGGATCTCCCAAGGGAGCAGGACGGCATTGAAGGTTGGCTTGCTGAAAAAGTGCTAGCCACTATACTAAGACCTTATGCTATCACATTTACCCCTCAAAACACATAATCACAGAGTAAATACTATTCTTATTTAAAAGTTGAGAAAACTGAGGTTCAGAGAATGATTTGCCTATGGGTGCACGGTTAGTAAATAGCAGAGCCAGGAATTCAGACTCGAGTCAGCATGATTCCAAGCCCTGGTGAGAGCAGAGTTGGGTGTGAAGGTTTGTCTGGGGCTCAGGGCTTTGTCTTCTGTTTTTGGCACTGGGCTGCCTCCTCCCAGCTCCTGGTGCACACGCGTCTGTGGCCTCCCTGCCTCTGGTCTCTGGGCGGTGGGGTGTCTCATCTCCCTTCCCTCCTCTGTGTGAGGACAGTCAGATATTTGTCCTGGAGCCAAGGACAGGGATCAAGGGCTCGGACTCATTTTACTTCCTGAGCAGGGAGGTGGCCTTGCTCCGTGGAAGCCATCAATTCATGGGCGATGAATTTAGCTGCCCTCCCTAGCTGGTGGCGGGGGAGGTGGGCAGGGTCCTGTCAGCCAGAGGATGTGGGCTTAGCTCCAAAGGGGCTTTTGTCTGGGGCCGGGACTCAGGCCAGAGTGACATTCTTCGGTGGAGGCTGCCAGGCCACCGCTGCGAGGGGCACCTGCGGGGCAGGGAGGGAAAGAGTGAGAGCCCGTCTTTCTGCTGCGGAAGACAGAGGTTGGAGGGTGGGCTCTGCTGTTTGGGGCCCTGGGCTGCCAAGGCCAGGCCAGCAGTCACTCTAGGCTTGGGAAGAGACGCCAAGGCCCAGACCGCCCAGAGATGCAGACTATTAACATTTCAGCTTATGTCTGATAAAAAAAAAAAAAAAACCCAACAAGATGAAAGAAATCCACCCCTTCTTGGACTGGTTTCCTACAAAAATCCCAAGGTGACAGACCCCGCCAGTGGAAGAGACGTTAGAAGCGTCCTGTTGTGACTGCCCACAGAGGGTGCTGTCGGTGCCCACGCTGGCCTCCTTCGCAGGTGGGTGCAGCCATGCCTGGATGCTGCGCGTGTCACCTACTAATGCTCACGGCCGCCCCTTCCCCTGGAGAATTGCCCTCAGCCCTCAGAAGCCATCTTCCCTGGGAGGTTGCACCCCTCTGTCCCCCGGTCCCAGCCACTTGCAGCCAGTGAGGAACAGCGGGGTCCCAAGGGGGCAGGAAGTCCAAAGACCAGTCCCCTCCAGAGCCCACATCCTTCCTCAGAGCTTTTCCTCACCTGGCCTGCTTCTCTCACCCCTTTTCTTTGGAAAATCCTTTTATCCCTTGCTCAAGAATCCCCACATCGGTTCTATTTCTAGAAACCCTGCCCTCAGACACCTTTCCTTCATTAATTCATTTCAGTGAACAATTACTGAGCATTTCCCACGTTCCAGACGTGTTTTGTGTGTGTGGGGATCACAGCACTGAACCAAATAAAGGTGGCTTTGTCCTCAGGGAGCTTACAGCCGAGTGGGAGGAGACAAGTACTAAGCAATCACAGAAATACAATTATGATCGTAATTAGCATTATGCGTTAAACATATGGAGCTTTGTGTAAGTATAACCGGAAGGTTTGGGTAATTTACTATTGCCGCTCAGCTCCACATCTGTCCTGCTCTGCTCTGATCTATGATGCTGGCGCTGAGACTCTGCAAACTACATTTTCCAGATGTCCTGGCCAACCGTCTTTTTGTTAGGTTGTGCTATTAGGAGGCACCAGGAGGAGCGAGAAGGCAGAAGGAGGGGAGAAGGGACTCACTTCCTGCCTTCTCTTGTTCTTGCCAACTTCACTGCAGCTCTGCAGCGACAGCTGGCTCCCACCCCCAGCACCTGCCCTGAACTGCCTCTTCAGGACATGCCAGCAGTAGTTCCAAGCTCCTACATTCTGGAAACGTCACCTCTTTCCTTTGGTTTCTAGTCCTGGGATTGGCAGCTTCTTCCTGCCATTATTATCCCTGAGTTTCCTCAGTGTCTCTATTTGTACTTTCAATCCTGCAACACCTGTACGACCTTTCCCCTTTATTAAATTCTCTAGGATTAAAATACCTGGTGCCATTTCCACAGTCCCACCTGGAGGCTACGCCACACGTGGAGTTTTCAACCTGGCCCCATGGGGCGGCAAACGCATCTCTGAAGAAATGCATTTAAAACTCAGACCCAAAGAGTGACCAAGAGTTATTTAAGGGAAGGGTGTTTGGAAGATGTAGAAAATAGAGGGAACTGTAAATACAAAGTCTTTGAAGCAGAAATAGAGAAGGTCTATATGGCAAAATGAAAGACTCTAGAACGGAGGGAGGTAAGTAAGGGTTCTGTCACTCTGGACCTTGCAAAGACAGGAAGCTACCAAATTGTTTTTAAAGGTTTTCATTTTAGTTAAAGATACCTTTTCTAATTCATTGTTGTTTGCTGTTTTCCTGAATTCCTATTCTGTCCTGCAAATCCCTGTTTGTCTAATCACTGGTCCCAATACTTTGATTAATATGTATTGTATTAACATTAATTTAAACATTTTTAAATTTGTATACACAGAAAGTGGCAAATTACTGCATATGTGAAGAATGTGATAAATAAATATATTTGAAAAGAAAAAAGAATGTTAAGCTGGAAAATGACCCAAATGTAATAACCATATGACCATAAGGATAAGAGGTGGTCATCTTCCTATTTCTGGAAAATCCTTCTAAGGTTGAATAGCTCTCATCTTATAAGGCAGTTCACTGAATATGTGCCTTATACAACTCTCGTGAGGATTAAATTAGATGACACTTGTAAGGTGTCACCCCACTCAGGCTCTGGTGTCCAATAAGCCCATAAAATTATCCTTATTTTATTTTATTTTATTTTTTTTATTTATTTTTTTTTAATTTTTTTTTTATTTATTTTTTATTTTTTTTTATATTGTGGACGAGGTTCTGGGGCCCCAAGAGCGGGGGCCCCGGAAGTCGCCCTCCTTATTTTAATTGTTAGCAAGCGTTGCTATTTTGAGTCAAAATCGATCTCCTTATAACTTCGACTTCAGTGGAGCAAGTAAAATATTCGCCTAATGTCTAATCCTTCTTCCACATGAGACTATTTCTGTCATTGGAAATTAGCTCTTGAATCTCTTCTTTGGAATGATTTTATTCTAGGTGTTCTTGCTGGCTGCCCGGAGTGGATTCCCAGCTGTCCTCCTAATCCAAGGCGCAGCCTCAGCTTTTCTCCTAGCTTAGGCTCTCGTTTTGATTCACCAACGATCAAACCAACTGGCTCTTGGATTGTCGTGTTGAATGGCCTCAAACATTGATGCTTATTTATTATCCTCTCTCCTTGACGGTGTTCCTGACGTGGCAACTGCCTCAGACGGCTGCGCAGTGCAGTTGTCAGGCTTAAAAGAGCACGTGTTTCCAGAGTTGGCTTGAGCAGAGACACAGGAAGCAAATTTCCATGTGGTGTCATTTTGTGTCATCCTGTGATTACTCACCAAGGCCGCTTCCCCTCCCCACCCCCTCTGGACCCACACAGCACAGGAGGAGGAAAACGGACAGTGACTCAGATGGTAAACAGGCTGCTGGAGTTAGGTGCCAACCATTTGTGGAACCCGGATTTTTTGTGATGTACAGCTCGCTACCCACCCCATCATCACTCATTCAGGTCTTGCTTTTTTCCATTCATTAATTCATTCATTCAACATGTATTTGTTTGACATTTACCCACTTTTGCCAACACTGTGTTGAGCCCTGTACACGCACGAGCTCGTGCTCTCCAAACAACCACGAGGTCGGGGATATTACTATCTCCATGCCACCAGTGAGTGATTAGGGGTATAGTTTACCCTAGTATCTTGTCTGTTGTTGCACAAGCAGTCTAGGTTCAGAGCCATGGGTCTGACTCCCAAACCAGTGTTTTTACCCAGGATGCCATAATGCTCTTTTTATTCTACAGAAGATTGTCTATTGCAACAAACAGTTCCCAACTGTTTGTATCTTCTTTCCCACCAGCAACTCTTGTGTGTGCTTGGGAGCAGAGAGGGGTAAGGGGGCGGGGGCCATAGGGATGTGGTTAGGAACTTGCTCACTGTCAGGCAGCTATGAAGAGCCAAGTCTTAGCTCAGGGTCAAGCTCATTGTAAAGAACCTAAATTAGCCTGTGCTTTTTCTCCACTGCACCATGCTGTACCGTCCAGCCTGCAGTTGTACTCATCCAATCAACTGATCTTTTAAAACAGTCCCCACCTCCCAGGCATTGTGTGGGAGTACAAAAGTCCGTCTCCTTTGCCTCAGGCAGCATAGAGCCTGCGCAGCAACTTTGTGTTCCAGAACTCCCTAGGGGATCAGGTGGAACTGTTTAGAGAGAGGAAGTTCCAGATTCTTTGCACCCAGGGCTTCCATGCAGGATTGCACATGCCGTCCACTGCACAGCTCTGGACTGTCCTCTTTGAGGGATGTGTGAACCACATCTGTGCAACTGTAAATGGCAGCCCTCTGTCTGCTTTGCAGAAACACTGAGGCAGGAAAAGCATTGCTTAGTCAGTCAGTCATCCACTAAAATGCATGTTTTCCACTAAAAGCCTGACCTGCACTGTGGGAATCTTGCATCTCATTTATCAGGGGACTCGGGCAAAGGTTAACAACACGAGGCAGTGCAGAAGAGCAGGTAGATAGGCACAGAGAAAGAGCATTGAACTTGGAGTCAGGAGATTGGGCTTCTAGGTCCACTCTGCCCCTAGCCCGTCTCCAGTTTGGGTTCAAGTCCGAGAGTTCCCCAGTTCCCTGTGTGCCTGAGGCCCCTGGTCCCAGGCTGGTTTTCTTTCCCTGGCATGAGTTGCAGACTGGACCCCAAGTAATCAGGTTCTTCAGTTTGAGCCCAGAACCCTTCTCTGGGCAATCATTTTGGGTCCAGCACAGGCTCCTTCTCTGGCTCTGGTCCTAATAGCGAGTACCGGAAAAATGGGGAGATATCTTAAAACCCTAAGATCTTATGTCACCACAGCAACAAAAATAAACAAATGGGATCTGATCAAACTAAAAAGCTTCTGCTCAGCCAAAGAAACTATCATTAGAGCGAATAGACAACCTACAGAATGAAAGAAAATATTTGCTGTCTACACTTCCGATAAAGGTCTGATAATAAGAATCTATCTAGAACTCAAATGAATTAACAAGAAAAAATCAAACAACCGCATCAAGAAATGGGCAATGGAAATGAACAGAAACTTTTCTAAAGAAGACAGAATAATGGCCAGCAAACATTTTTAAAAAAATGCTCAACATCTCTAATCATTAGAGAAATGCAAATCAAAACCACAATGAGATATCATCTAACCCCAGTGCGATTGGCCCGTATCAAGAAATCCCCAAACAACAAATGCTGGCTAGGATATGGAGAGACAGGAACACTCTTATTCTGCTGGTGGGACTGCAAATTAGTGCAACCTTTGTGGAAAAGAATTGGAGATACCTCAAACAGCTAAAAATAGAAATACCATTCCACCCAGCAATAGCATTATTAGGCATCTACCAAAAAAAGCATAAGACATTCTATTATAAAGACATCTGCACCCGAATGTTTATGGCAGCACAATTCACTATTGCAAGGACATGGAAACAACCCAAGTGCCCGTCAATTCATGGCTGGATTATGAAAATTTGGTATATGTTTACAATAGAATATTACTCAATTCTAACAAACAACAGTGAGCTAGCACTGCATATATTATCCTAGATTGAGCTTAAGCTCATTATCCAAAGTGAGGTGACACAAGATCAGAAAAATGGGCTCCACATGTACTCGCCATCAAATCGGTACTGACTATCACTATGGTGCTCAAAGGGTGGTGGTGTTCACCAGAGATTCGGGGGGTGGAGGATAGACTCACATCTGAGAGATGTGGTGAACAGAGTGGAGGGGAAGGGCATACCTCTAACATTTGTTAGGTAAAGGCAAAGTTATAAAATCTAATCAAAATGTTAAAAAACAAACAAACAACCAAACATTTATCTGGTGTCGGGCAGGTGTGGGGGGAGGAGGGGATGGGTTTATACATATACATTATAAGTGCAATGTGCATTGTCGGGGGGATGGACACGCTTGAAGCTCTGACTCGAGGGGGGAGGGAAGGCAATAGCAATGTATGTAACCTTAACATTTGTACCCCCATATTATGCCGAAATAAAAAAAACGAAAAAAAAAGAAAAATAAAAAAATATATATATATATATTTAAAATAAACAAACCCTGAGGTCGTATGGACACCCCTGAAATTAAACCGTGTCTTTTGGGTTCAGTTGTGTGGACCAGGTCCACTTGGGTGGGCACGGACAGGCCACATTTCCCTCAGGGTCCTGTGGGTAAAAGCAAACTGTCTCAGGCCAGATTTTCCCAGAAGCGGGCTCTGAGCCAAAGATTGGAGTGCAAGTGATTCATTCAGGAAGCGCTCCCAGGGGAAACGAGCAGGGAAGTGGAGGATGCAGGAGAGGGAAGGGGAAGATGGCAGGCAAGGGCGTGATTGATGTGATTCCAGTAACGCCCCAGCCTCACCCTGACCCCATGGGGAACTCCGAGTATAAATTACCCCTCAAAGCTTGTCCCAGCTGGAGGAAAGGAACTGTCCCCACACCAGCCTCTTCCGGAGCATGATGGCAGGAGGAAGGCTACAGGTGTGGTCGGTGAGCAGCAATGTCTCCAGAGTGGGGACAGGCACAGAGGGCTAGCTAGCCAAAAAGGAGTTCTGGCGGAGTATCACCAGTGGACCCCACTAAAGAATTTATACTCTCTTAACCTCCTCCTTATTACAAGAAGTGATCACCAAGAAGGCTCCCAAAAGTCAGAAAGGGGACGGCTTAGTTCACTATTGTGTCTTTGGTCAGATCCAGATCGTTGACTTCCTGTCTTCTGACTCCCAGGTCCCCACTGGCCCAGACGGCTCCCTCTGCCACTTCAGTCTCAGCCCGCACAAAATCCACTTAGACTGATTTGCAGCAAAACAAAGCAACACAAACACAGCCAAATACAAATGATTTTTGCAGAATGTGGTTTTTTTCTGGATATCAGTGTAAGGCTGGTGGCAGGGGCCCCCTCCCCTCCCTAGATGGAAAAAGAAAACGCTTAGTGACCTGACCTGCCAAGGACAAACTGCCAGGCCCCACTGAGAGGAACCACACCCAGATCTCCACCTGGATTCGCTCCTGGATTCCACAATACCTCCAGCCCCTCCTATTTCTCAACGACCTTCCAAGGTCACAATAGAGAATCCCAGCTCTTCCTGCCACAAGTCCCTAGCCCCGCCCAAAGGGTATAAAAGGCCTCAGCCCCTTCAAACTGCGGCGACTTCCGGGGCCCCTGCTCTTGGGGCCCCAGAACCTCATCCACGAGTGTATAATAAAGCCACGTGGTTTGGCCCCCCCTACTCTTTCTCTTTCTGTGTCTCTTTTCTTTTCGCCACCGCCGAAAAACCTTACAATCAGCACATCTGCCTCCCTCCAAACGTTGATAATCAGCGTGGCTTCCATGGCAGTGCCTTCGATGGGTCCTCATGGCATATCCTAAAAGGCGCTGCCCACTTCCTCCTTCAGGACGGTGTCCCTCCACTTACTGTCAACAGCTGATGTAAGGTGCTCCTGATTAGACGTCACAGACGGCACAGCAGTTTAGGCGTGGACAATTTTTAAGTTAAAAAATTAAATAATGCCATATCCAGAGCCCACTGGAATTTAACTTTTAAATGTGGAAGTACGATCTGCAATTTGCTCATCAAACATAAACCGAATGACCAAAAAATAATGTGCAGAATTTTATACTGATGGTTCTTAACCCGGGACAATTCCCCGACGCCCTGTCCCACCCCCACCGCGCAGGTTGCGGAGGGATTTGGCAACATCTGGAGACAGTTTTGGTTGTCATAAGGGGCCAGTGTGCTACTGGCATCTGATGGGGAGAGGCCAGCCCCCCGGCAAAGAATTATCCAGCTCCAAATGTCGACAGTGGTGAGAAACCCGGATCCCAACTGGTCTATTTTGGGGTGAATTTTGCATGGGTTCTCCATATCTACGCCTATTTTCAATAGCTTTGAACTTTCCAAATCCCTGTGTTGAAATATTTTTGAGTGCCAATTCAGAGTAAGATGCTGTTTCCGATGCTCTAGTATCCACCGTGATGTGTTGAGAGAGACATGGAAGAAAAGAAAAAGCGTTTTTTTTCCTGTTTTTCATTCACCCCTGAGTCCCACAAATTGTGTAGCTGGCCCTGCTAGGATAGATAGCTGCTGCTCACTCGGTACCACTCTTTCTTTGCAAACCTTCCTAGCGGAGTTTTGAGGGTCCCTTTCATTCTGCAGCCGTGAAGTCTTCCCCAGCAGCGTACAGCCAAACCTTTTCAGAGGAGGCTTCAGACCAGACCACTGATACATCTCGCATACTGCTGGAGACAATGTTTGTGTCCCCTCAAAATCCACGTGTTGAATTCCTAACTCCCAAGGCGAGGATGTTAGGAGGTGGGGGCTTTGCTGGGTGATTAGGTCATGAAGGTGGAGCCCTCATGAATGAGATTAGCACCTTTATAAAGAAACTCCAGAGAGCTCCCTCGCCCCTTCCGTCACGTGGGGACACAGTGAGAAGGCAGCCCTCTACGAACCAGGAAACAGGCCCTCACCAGACACCAACTCTGCCTGCCCCTTGATCTTGGACTTCCAGCCTCCAGAACTGTGAGAAATAAATTTCTGTTGTTTATAAGCCACCAGTCTATGGTATTCTGTGAACAGCCCAAACAGACTAAGACACACGTCATTGAATGACTTAATACCAAAATTATTAGAGAAAAATGAAAGGTTATAGCGATAGCAATAGTTTAGATTCTCTTTCACATAGCTGTGTATGAGCAGGCAACTCATTTGAAATCTGCTGGGCTTCCGGCTCTTCTTCTTCCATTGCCTTTGGCGTGTCTGGACCAGGCCTTATATGCTTTGGGGGGAACTTTCTCGCAAGCCACTTGCTGGAATGCCTAAGCATAGACAGCAGGGACTTCACCAAGCTTAGAGGAACAGCTGTGTTTTGTGCCTATCTGCTAATTATGTTTGTATATGGGAGAATGTCATCTCATATTTGCTTTCATTATGACATTCCTCCTGGTAGCAAGGTTGTCGGGGGACAGACATCGAGTGCTTACCCTCCTGCGGTCATTGGAGGCTACTGATGTTTGCCAGAGTTCCTGACAAGTGTTGAATGGCCACTCGGCTTTGATCATGTCTCACTGGCAGGCTATAGTATTGCTGTATTTTATAGATTAAGTTTCCTGAGGCTTGGTAAAAGGTTCGGAAGCTTAATTCCCAGTCATATGACCAGTGAATACAGAAGAGCCAAAACTTGAACTCCAGCTGGGCAACATAGCTGGGAGGATGGCTTGAGCCCAGGAGTTCAAAGCTGCAGTGACCTATGATTACACCACTGCACTCCAGCCTGGGCTGCAGAGTGAGGTCTTGTCTCTAAAAAAAGGGGGGGAGGGGAAACAAAACTTAAACTCAGTCCTAACTGACTGCAGAGCATGAGCTCTTGCCTCTGTGCTCCTCCAATCCTATAAGCCTTCCCACTGGCTTCCAGGGCTCCTGTGTGCATTGTCAGCGAGCAGGAGAACCCCAAGGAGTGATCCCAGCTCCTCCTGCTCAGGTTCCATGAGGCCACCCAGCCACAGGGACAGTGGGAACTGAGACCCGCCCTCTACTCTACTCCTCAAGCCTGATGTCACCCAGAGGAATGGGTGTTTTGATCAAATTCATCTGCCCACCTGGGGCACCTTATTTGAATTTACACAAAGGCACTGAGTAGACAAGCAGCTGTCAAGGGTACATAAGAGTCGTTTGTTTTACCTTCTTTGACTTTCTGCGGGTTACCATCAAGCCTTGGGTGTCCAGGGCCACCCACACCCAGCAGGACACTCCTACAAAGAAACCACACCCTTGACCCTTAGGCCAATAGACTAAGGGCTTCTTAAAGTGTGGCCCAAGAACCATCTGTCAGAATAATCTGGGTGGCTGTTAAAAATGCAGAATTCTAGATCCCATCCAGATACGCAGGCTCTCTGGGGGTTGGGCCTGGCAATCTGCATTTTAACAAGTACCCAGAGCATTCTTATGCCCTTTAAAGTTTCAGCGAATCTCAGTGTTTGCTGCTGACCTCTCTGTTCTGGCTCTGCCCAATTCCAAGCTAACTCTTGACTCTGCGACTGATCCTTCCATGTCCCCCTTTCATTCTGCCACACTTGGTGGGTGTTGGGTCGGGTCAGCATTATCGGGTTTTCCCTGGACTCTCATGCATCTGGCAACTTTGATGCTCTGTGTTGCTTTAGGTCAGGTACCTCTTTCTGGGGAAATGCTGATTTCTTAGCTGAAGGCTCTTGCTTCCCTAACCCTTGGATCCTGCTGACTCCTCTGGAACTTCACTTCCAAGTGCCCTGGGGCCAGGCTGACCGAAGTCCTAGACACAGAAAGACTTGGTCTGGCAGTAGCCTCGGCGCCCACCTCGGTCCTGAGCACACACAGGCACAAGGCAGAGGAGGCCAGCACTGTCTGGGGGGCTGTGCTCCCTCTCAATGGGTTCCTTTGCTGTGTCTGGCCTGGGCCTGCCCACGCCTGTGGCTGAGGAAATATAGAAGGCTCTGGGTTTCTAGTTTATAGATTTTAGGAACTACAGGGAAAACCTCAATTCTCATATGTGAGTCATTCAAAGTAAATGTTAGAGCTGAGCATGCCTTTCTAAAAGAGCAAGTTAAAGAAGCCAGCAGTAAAAGGTTGGATGTTTTGGTGTTAAATATGTCACTGGGTAGCACCCACAGAAGCCTCAGGGTTGAGCGGCTCTTCTCCAGGGGAAATGATTTAATGACAAAGATACTGAATCATTATGGTGCTAGCTAACATGGTATTTTCTAGGTTACTTATATTGTATTTTATCTGATCCTCATAGAATACTAATGGCTAATAGTTAACTCTGCTATCAGGCACTGGTCTCTAACTTTTACGTGTGTTTACTCCTTACCAACAACACCAGGGAGGTTAAGTAATTTGCCCACAGCCACAGAGCCGTGAGAAGTTTAGCTAGGGTCTGTCTGTACCAAGAAAGTTTAGCTTCCAAGTCTATGTGTAACACAAAGTTATAACTGACTCATATCCTCCCAAGAAGGTAGATTTTAATATCCACATTTTTACATATGACAGATATGAAGATAAAAGAGGTAAAATGACTCGTCTGAAAGAATCGCTGCCATCATTTTAAGGTGGTGGCTCAGGATACAAAGGGCACAGCACCTGAGTTTTGATGACTATGTTTTTTTTTTCCTGTACCGTTTGAGTCACGTAGTAACCATGTTCTTACGACCAGTTGTAGAACACCTAAGAGATTGATAAGAGTCAGGAAAGTGGGTCTGAAAATCCTGATGGTAACTTCTAGTGTCAGGAAAAATTCATTTATTGATGATTTGGCTGAGATTTTGTCATTGAACATTGAATGTTCAAATAAATTTTTTGAGCATCTGTTGAGAACCAGTTGGGTTCACACTAATGCATGTGTTTATTTAGCCAGGAATAAAAGTAATGGCTATTACAAAGAAGAACAAAATAGAACTTCTAGAGCAAAAAAAAAAAAAAAAAAATCTGAATTATAAAACACATTAACACATTGGATAGTATTAACAGAAATTAATCAAATGGAAGTAAGGAGAAAAAACAAGACCAGAAAAAGAATAACAAAGACTCAATAACCTGTGTAACAATATGAAATGGCCTAACACAAGTTTAATTAAAATTTTTGAAGGAGAGGAAAGGGAGGAAGGAGCAAAAAATATATATAAAGGTTTAATGTTTAAAAAGTTCTAAATTTAATGAAAACTGTAAACTCCCAAATCTAAGAACTTAAATGAAATCCAAGCAAGATGAACATAAAGAAAACTATACTAAAACCCATCATAATTAAATCACTAAAAAGCACTGTTAAAAAGAAAAATTAAAAAGCAACAAGAGCACAAAATATATCATACACAGAGGAACAAATGTAAGAATCTTCCAAACTTCTTTCAGAAACAATGCAAGCCAGAGGATAATAGAACTGTATATTTAAAGTAATATGTAGTTTAAAATGAACTCTCCCTTTTCTTTTTTTTTTTAAATGGAGTCTCTCCATGTTGCCCAGACTGGAATGCAGCGGTTATTCACAGGCACAGTCATAATGCACTGTCGTCTCAAACTCTTAGGCTCAAGGGATCTTCCCTCCTCAGCCTCCTGAGTAACTGGGGCTATAGGTGCCCACCATTGTGCCTGGGTAAAAAATGAACTGTGTCTTTAAGGAAAATAAAGTCAAGCTATAAATCCATGTCTAGCTAAACCATCTTTCAAAAATAAAGGTGAAATAAACAATTTTTAGACAAAGGGTGAGAGAATTCATCACCAGGTGACTTGCATAGAAATGAAAATTTAAGAATTCTTTGGGCTGAAAGAAAATAACAAGTGGAAACTGGTTATACAAACCAATAATGAACTTTAGAAATGGTAAATATGTGAGTAAACACAGATGATTTTTTTCTTTTTTTTTTTTTTTTTTTTTTTTTTTTTTTTTTTTTTTTTGAGACAGAGTCTCACTTTGTTGCCTAGGCTAGAATGAGTGCTGTGGCATCAGCCTAGCTCACAGCAACCTCAAACTCCTGGGCTCAAGCAATTCTTCTGCCTCAGCCTCCCAAGTGGCTGGGACTACAGGCATGCGCCACCATGCCCGGCTAATTTTTTCTATATATATTAGTTGGCCAATTAATTTCTTTCTATTTATAGTAGAGACGGGGGTCTCGCTCTTGCTCAGGCTGGTTTCGAACTCCTGACCTCGAGCAATCCGCCCGCCTCGGCCTCCCAGAGAGCTAGGATTACAGGCGTGAGCCACCGCGCCCGGCCGATTTTTTTCTTATTTTTAAGAATTGACTATTTAAAGCAAAAAGCAAAGTAGTGTAGATTTTATATGTTCAGGTATGATAACCATAAAATCACCAGAAACAGAAGGGGAAGATATGAAATATGCTCTTATAAGCTCCTTAAATTATACATGAAGTTTTATAAGACCATTAAAGATAGAATATATTAATTCAAAGATGCATAACATAAAACCTAGGGTAACCATTAAAATATACTCAATAATTCAAAAGAAGGCAAGAAAAGAGAAAAAAAGGAGCAAAGTACAGATAGAATAAATGGAATGGAAATAACAAGATGGTTGACTTAAATCCAACTATATCAATAATTATATTAAATGTAAATGATCTAAACACTACAATTAAAAGTCTGATATCATCAGACATAGTTTTAAAAATCCAGCAAAATGGCTAAAGTTTAAAAACTGGCAATCCCAAGTTTTGGCAAAAACATGGAGCAACGAGAACTCTCATACATTGTTAGTGGGAGCAAAAGGTGGTACAACCACTTTGAAAAACTCTTTGGCAATACCTACTAAAACTAAATATATGTGTATCATAAACTTCAGAAATTCTACTCAGCAGAAATGCATATATATATGTTCGCCAAAAAACAAGTATAAGAATGTTCATAGCAGCACTTTTGTAATAGCCAAAACCTGGAAACCACCTATATTTCCATCAATGCTAGACTGGATAAACAAATTGTGGTATATCTATACAATGGAATATTATTAATATAAGTCAATAAACATAAACAAACCACTGCCATATGCAGTAGCATGGATGAATCCCACAAAATAATAACAAAAGAAAGAAGCTGGATTAAAAAAGCATATACTGGCCAGGCACAGTAGCTCATGCCTATAATCCTAGCACTCTGTGAAGCTGAGGTGGGAGGATGGCTTGAGCTCAGGAGTTCAAGACCAGCCTGAGCGAGAGCAAGACTCCATCTCTACTTAAAAAAAGAAAGTAGAAAAATTAGCTGGGCATGGTGGTGCATGCCTGTAGGCCCAGCCACTTGGGAGGCTGAGGCAGGAAGATTGCTTGAGCCCAGGAATTTGAGATCGCAGTGAGCTATGATGACCCCACTGCACTCTATCTGAGGTCACAGAATGAGACTCTGTCTCAAAAAATAAAAAAATAAAAAAGCATGTAAGTAAAGTTCAAAATCAGGCAAAGATAATCAATTTGAAATGAAGTCAGAACACTGGCTACCTTTTAAGGGGTGGTGTCCAGGAGAAGGCAGGAGGGAGACTTCTGGAGTGCTGGCAATATTCTAACCCTTGATTTTTATGGTGGTTACTTGAGTGTGTCATTTTTGCAAAAATGCATCAAGCTGTACATGTAAGACTTGTGCCCTTTGCTATACTCATGCCATATGTCACTGAAGTGTTTCCTTTAAAAAATAGAGGTGAATAGCATTCCCAGCAGGGAATGAGCATAAACAAACACATGGAGGAAGGAATAATATCATGTGTGGAAAATTACAAGTAGCTCCATGTTGCTGGAGCACAAAGCATGAAGTGGGGAGGGCAGAGGCGGGAGAGGTGTCAGTGGGCAGGTGGTGAAGGGCTTAGAATGACATGCTAAAGAGCTTGGCCTATCTGCTGAGGACAATTAGGAAACACTGAAAGATTCTAAGCAAGAGGTGACATAATAAGAATAAAAAATAATTTTTAACTCTTGTGTCAGTTGGTGAAGGGAGTAAAATAGACACGGGGAGACAAATTCAGATGCTCTTTCAAAAATCCAGATGAGACATGATGGAAGATTGAATCAGAGCAGTGGTTGTGGGATATTAGGAGAGTATGACTTGAGAAATATTTAGGAGACAATATTAGTCCGACTTCATTGGACGTGGGAGGTGAAGAAAATCAGAATGGGGATGATTCCTAACTTTGTAACGCAAATGACTCCAGCACCGGTGGGTGGTTCTACTGAACGAGGGCGGGAAATTCAGGAGTTCAGGGAAGGGACAGAAGGCTAGCTCAGCTCAGATGGTTTGGACAGGTTTACCAGACAAGGCAGCACTCAAGGCAAGGGGGATGCTCTGGGAGTTATTTTGGGGGTCCCCTATTACTTGGAGTTGATGCCTGATTTAAATGCCAGGTCTCTGATGTTCTCTGCAATTACTGTTTGGTTTTCTTGCCTTTTCTGGTCACAGTGCACATTCCAGAAACAAAGCCATGGTTGTCAGCTGCAGAGCCAGCAGCACCGCTGCCCTGGGGTCTGAAAGACTTCATCTTGCTTTCCTCTGCCGCTGCAGACAAAGGCCGTCTTATACACTATCTATTTCAGTCATTTTTATGAGTGCCATGGAATATTTTCAAGCTATCCCTTTTAAGCATTATCTCTTGGCAGTTAAGAAAATAGATCTATTGCAAGCACTGGAGTTTCTGAAAAGGAGTTTAAAAATAGCTCAGGGTGCTAGACAGCTGCAGCTATTGGGAAATTGAGCCCTTTGCTTGCACTTTTGCTGGTTTCCATTTCAACCTTGCAGCTGGAAATCAGTAGCTCTTCCTCTGTTGGGAACAGCTGCGAAAGGGGGGGGGGGCATGCATGAGGACCCTCTCTTGATTTGGGGTCACATTGGGCAATCTCTGAATGTGGAGAGGCACCAGGGTGATGGAGAGTGGGCACGTCACACCCTTGAGTTTGAAAAGCCTGTCCAATATTATCTTTATATTTGGAAATGAATAAAAAGCCTGTTGGTTTTGTCATGCAAATTATAGGAAGCAAATCAGATAAAAATCCTCTTGGCTGTTAGGGATAGGCAGAAAAGGCATCGGCTGATTATGCTTCACATGCATTCTTTGACAATGCCTCGAAGTAGCTGTGATTGCTTTTCCCATCTCACAAGTGTGGAAGCTGAGGAAGGAAACTGTGGAGACACACGCTGGATAACAGAGCCAGGGAGTGGGCAGCAGAGTTGCCACACAGCCGGACTCCAAAGCCCCTGCTCTTAGCCTTTGCACTATATTGCCTTTCAACTGGGGGGTGCGTGAGACCTTAACGTTTCTCAGATGCGAGCTCCCGGGAATAGACTAGAACAAATCTCTATCTAGGCCTAGCTCTTCCATGATGCCACTCAATACATTTTTGCTGAATAAATGAATGACTGCATTTTAAATAAATGAAGGAAGGCCCTTAGCCTTTTTGAGACTCCATTTCTTCCTCTGTAAATATAATACAGAGGAAGTAAATATAATAAATATAATACAAATATAATAATATCTCTTGGCAGGCTTCACAAAATGTCTGTGCAGATCAAATGAGATAATGAACTACTTGCAGTAGTTAAATACTCTGGAAATTCATTCAGTAATTAATTGAGCCAATGGTTACTGAGCACTTGCTATGTGCCTGGTATTGTAGGAGCTGGGGCTATAGCAGCGAATCTCTGCTTAGGTTCTATCAGGAGAAGATGGAAAACTAACAGGAGACCTAATCAACAGGTAAAAATTCTAAAGTGTGTTATCATGATATAGACCCATTGATGATAAGGGAATATGAAAAAGTAAAGCAGTGTAAGGATGATTAGGGTAGGGATGGGTTGGAGTTTTAAAAACAGGTGCTTGGAACAGGCCTCACTGAAAAGGTGACATTGCATTGACATTGGGATGGCAGGACAGGTAATGAGGTGGAAAGACGCCTGCTGTGTCCTCCCCCCCCCCCCCAGGAGGGCTGGTGCCCAGGAGCAGGGGGGCAAGGAGAAAGCAGTGTGAGCAGAGTTTGAGGAGTTTAGGGCCTTAAACGAACCTGGATTTCCACTCTGATGGAGACGGGGCACCCTCAGGGTTTGGCATGACGTGGCATGTTTTAAAGGGATCACGCCGGCTGCTGCATTGAGGATGGATGATGGCGGTAAAGGCAGGGATGCAAGACGAGTTCACCTGCTATTTCAGTAATTTAGAAGCAGGGTCGGAAGTGTTACCTTATGTATACCTTTTGAAGAAAGAGCCAATGGAATGCAATGAGACAGGAGGAGGAGAGAGACAGTGTGCTCTGGAATCCAAGCGAAGCAAGTGGACCAGGGAAGAGGCAGTGATTGAGCGTGTAAGATACTATTGACAGTTCTGGTCAGATGAGGGCCGCAGCTGCCCATGAGACTTGGCTGCGTGGAGGTCACTGTTGACCTTGACAAGAGCCATCGTGGTGGGGGGGGTGGAAGCTGACTGGAGTGGACTGAAAGAAGAATGAGAGGGGAGTGCCTGGGGACAGAAAAAAGTGTGTGTGCTTTTTCCTAAATTTATTTTTAATTATGGTAAAAAACACACAATATAAAAGTGATCATTTTAACCATTTTTAAGTGTACAGTTCAGTGTTATGAAGCATCCACACTGTTGTGCAACCACTCTCCAGAACTTTCTCATCTTGCAAAACTGAAATTCTATACTCAGTAAACAACAACCCCCCATTCCCCACCATCCCCAGGCAACCATCATTCTACTTTCTCTCTGTGTGAATTCAACTACCCTACATACCTCATATAATTGGAATCCCACAGCCTTTGAACAAAATGTACATAGTCATAAAACGAAGGCATGTATGACAAGAATAACAAAAGACTTGTGACAATAACAAACCTTGAGGCAGCCGGTGAAAATGCTGAAGATTGTGGATTTGAGGTTGTCCTGCATTTTTCTGCCTTTCCTGGCTTAAACTATGATCTAATAGTTTTGTATATTACATTGTACAATTGCTCTGTATAACATTTTGTATGAAATTTCAGGTTTTTCACAATATTAGGTCCATGGTTTGTACTTGGGGCTAAGGAAGGCAAATCAGCGAGAAAACTGCCGAATCAGGAAAGTTTATCTGCATTTGTCTTCAGGGTCACCTTCCTGTGTCTTTATTACCTTCTTCAAGAGCCCTCCCCTTGCAAGGGCCCCTTGTAGGATCTCCTTATTCCTCCTTCTAGGACAGCAGGGGTCTCCACGGTGGGGCGGGGGGAGGGGGGTCACTAATGAGTGTCTCAGTGCCTGGAGTTTTATACCCTTTATCCAAAGTCCTGAAAACAAGTGTGCCAAGAAAATGCTTCAACTAATCGGACCTCTTACTGTCACTGATGAAAGAAATCCAACTCAAACTTACATAAGCAAACAACCCAGAAAATTGTAATTTCATGTAACTGAAGAGCTCAGAGCCAGGTGAGACGAAGGGTTCAAATGACGTCAGCAGTGCCTGCTCTCTGTCCGTCTCTCAGCCCTGCTCACCTGCGTGTTGGCTCCGCCCTCAGACGGGCCTCCCACGGGATGTCAAGGTGGCGGCCAGAGCTCCAGGCTCACGTCCTGCCCTCCCAGCAACGCTAGAAGAAAGTGGGCTTCCCTTTCCCAGAGGTCTGTTCCAGGGGTCAGTTTTCTGTGACCCCCATTACCGGTATCTGTGACTGACGCTACCCCCGTCCACATCTTCCTCCATGTACCGAGGGGCAGAGCCAGCCCCATTCAAGCCTTAAGACTAAAAGCAGAGAAGGGGTAGTTCCCCAAGAAAGGTTGGCGTTTGTTATAGAAGAAGGGAAAATGGATGTGGACAGGCAAAAAAAAAAAAAATAGACGGTATTTATTGGCTTCTTATATTTGTTATGACAATGAACACAGAGGCTCAGAGAGACTTGTAACCAGAGTGGTAGAGCTGGGTTTTGAATTCAATGGCCATATTTTAAAAAATATTTTATTTTGAAAGAACTATAGATTGATAGGAAGTTGTACACACACACACACACACACAGAGGGAGGTTCCATGTACCCTTCACCCAGTTTCTCATTGGGTATCTAAATGACACTTGCATAACTACAGCAGGACTATAATATAATATCAAAACCAAAAAGTTGACATTGGTCCAATCCACAGAGTTTATTCAGATTTCACAGGTTTTACATGTACTTACTGTATGTGTGTACATGTGCTTACTGTATGTGTATGCATGTGTAGCTGTATGAAATTTTATCACATGTGTAGATTCTTGTAACCATGCCTGTAATCAAGATAGAGAACTGGTTCATCATTACAAGGCTCCCTTGTCCTATCTCTTTATAGCCACGCCTCCTGTACCTCCTCATCCCTAACCCCCGACAGCCGCTGATCTATAAAATTATTTCCCATCTCTATAATTTTTTCATTTCAAGAATATTATTTTTTAAAAAGAACTTATGCAATATGTAACCTTTTGAGATTGGATTTTTTCACCCGGTGTAATTCCCTTGAGATCTGTTCATGTCAGATGTATCAGTAATTCATTCCTGTTTATTGCTGTGTAGTATTCCATGGCCTTGATGTTTAACCATAATTTGTTAAAGCTTTCACCCACTGAAGGATATCTGGGTTGTTTTCAGGTTTTAGATACTACAAATAAAGCTGCTATGAATATTCACGTACAGGATTTTGTGTGAATGTAAGTTTTTATTTCTCTAGGATAAGCATGCAAATGCTGGGTTATGGGAAGTGCGTGCTCAATTTTACAAGGAACTGGCAAACCATTTTCCAGAGTAGCTCTGCCATTTGACACTTGCACCAGCAGTGTATGACTGATCCAGTTTCTTTATATCCTCACCAGCATCTGGTGTTGTTGCTATTTTTTATTTTAGCCATTCTAATAGTTACATAGTGGCATCTCATTGTACTTTAAATTTGCATTTTTCTAATAGCTAATGATGTTGAACATATTTTCATATGCTTATTTGCCATCTGCACATTTTCTTCTGTGAACTGTTTGTTTATGTATTTTTGTCCATTTTATAATTGGATTATTTGTTTTGTTTTTTACTGTTAAGTTTTGAGAGTTTTTTTACAAGTCTGTTATTAAATATGTAGGCTGCAAATGTTTTATCTTGGTCTGTAGTTTTTCATCTCATTCTCTTAATAGGGTGCTTTGCAGAACAAAAGTTTTTAATTTTGATGAAGTACTACTAGGCTACCTCAATTTTTCCTTTTATGAATTGTGTTTTGATTTCGAGTCTAAGATCTTTTCAGCCTTAGGTGTTCAGATTTTCTCCTAAATTTGCATTCACCTAGCCCTAGGTGTTCAGATTTTCTCCTATATTTTTCTCTAAAAGCATTAAAGTTTTATGTTTATTGCTTAGGCTGTAAATCCATTTTGAGTTATTAATAATTTTTATATAAAGTGTGAAATTCAGGTCAAGAGGGTTTTTTCCTCTCTCTTTTCCTATGGATGTCCAATTGCTCCAACACTGCTTGTTGAAAAGGGTATCCTTCCCTGTTGGAATTGCTTTTGCACCTTGGTAAAAAATCAGTGGAGTATATTCATGTGAGTCTATTTCTGGTTTCTCTATTCTGTTTCACTGATCTATGTGTTTATCTCCCCATCAACATCACACTACCTTGGTTACTGTAGCTGTATAATAGCTATACAGACTTAACTTCAGGTAGAGTGATTCCTCCTACTTTATTCTTTTTCAAAGTTGTCATAGCTATTTTAAATTTTTTGCCTCCCATATAAATTTTAGAATAAGCTTGCATACTACAAAAATCCTTTATGGATTTTGATAAAAATTGTGCTAAATCTATTGATAATTTGGGGAGAGTTCACATCTCAGTAGTGATGAATCTTCCCAGACATGAAGATGATATGTCTCTCCATTTATTTAGGTTTTTAATTTTTCATTAGCATTTTGTAATTTTCAGTGTAGATATCCTATATATACTGACATCTAAGTATTAATATTGCATTTTCTTTGGAGTGATTGTAATGATATTGTGCTTTTAATTTTAGTTTTTCCATATTCGTTGCTAGATTATAGAAATGCATTTGATTTTTGTGTGCTGATCATGTATTTTGCAACCTTACTTAACTCTCTTATTAATTCTAAGAGGTTTTTTGTTTTTGCTTACGTTTTTTAGATTCTTTGGGATTGTCTGCATAGACAATCATGTCATCTGCTAATACAGACAGTTTCGTTTCTTCCTTTCCAAGGTGTATTAATATATCTTGTATTTCTTTTTCTTACCTTATTGTACTGGCTAGAACTTTCAACTGTGTTGAAAGCAGACATCTTTGCTTAGTTCCCAATCTTAGGGGGAAAGTGCTATATGTATGATGTTATATGTGTTTATTTTGTAAATGTTTTTTATGAAGTTAAGATAATCCCCCTACATTCCTAGTTTGGTGGGGTTTTTTTAAAAAATGTAAATAAGGACTTTGTTTTCACAGAGTGGCTGCGATAATTCTAGGTGAAACATAAGTAAAAATTTATGGCTGTTGTAGGTCCTCAAAGAAAGTTCAGAAGAGGAACCTTTGGACATTAAGGTGAATCATTACAACATAAAGTGAAATCTTCCCTAGACAATTGATCTCACATTTTTACCTCTAGATACCTGTTCTGCAGAAACATTGCCTCATATCCCAGAGATTTATATACAAGAAAGTCCACTGCAGCTATGGCTACAACAGAAAAAGGTGAGAAACAACTCAAATGTCTAAAGGTAACAACTGGCTGAGTAGATATTGTGCATATCCATACAATGAAATACTATGGAGCCATTGACAAAACACCAAGTTTCTACGGACCAATGTGGAACGAGTGTTAAGATACAAGGTTAAGTGAACAGAGGAAGTCTCAAAAGAGTATAATTTGATCTTATATTTACAAATGCTATAGCATATAAATAAGGTTTATAAATATATACCTATATTTATAATATATATTATAAATATATAAATAAATATATAATAATATATAAGTATATATTTTTAACACATGATCATATATTATAAATGTATTTCTAACTGCATTGAAAAAGGTCTAAAAAAAGTCTGACACCCATTTGTTAACGTCAGACACCCTTGGGAAAGACAGTGGGGTTGAGTAGAGTGCAAGGAGGTCCAAAGAAGAACTTTAAAAATTTTAACAAATAAATTTGGTCTTTAAAATGTTTTAATGATGACAGTGTATATGTTCACTACTTGTATGCCTAAATAAGACTCAAATAGTGTGTGTGGGGGGGCTGGGGGAGTAACAACTCCTAATGGTGTAATTTCAGGCACCTGTCCATAGGTTGCTGTCAGTATTCACCGGGACCCAGAACTCTTGGATTCTATTGGTTCAATTGCTGCTCTGACATTAGTTGTGTGATTTTGGGCAAGTCCGTTTCTCTCTATGGGCCTCAGTTTCCTCTTATAACAAGAAGATTGAGCTAGAGTACCAATCGATACGCATTTTCATTATCAGTGTTCAGGAATGACCTCTCTTTGCAAATGCATTTTTGGTACGGAAGCCCAATATAGGAAACAGAAGAAAGTGTGTCAACAACGCAACCATTTGGGCCCTGGATCCACCTCAGCACTAACGTTTTCTGACCCACGTTGAAGGCGGGGAACCCAAAGCTACCAGGCAGAGCCACACTGCCTCTCAGTGAGTGAAAAATAAGTAGGTGCCTTTAAGGGACCCACAAAATCTCACATGTGACAGTTGCTCTTACAGTGTTTCCCTGAGCATTAAGCCCGGATGTTGGCAATGCCTAATAGCTCAGGGACTGTTTGAGCTTCAGGGAGACCATTACTATTTCTAGAGAGTTCTCTGAGGACCCCAGGTCTTTGGAAGACCCATCCATTTGTGGGTTTTAGGGGAATCAGGGCCCAGACCCCCGAAAGCCCAGCCATGAGCTGGAGCCATGCGTTACAGCTCTGGGGCTGCAGTGGGAAGGTGAGGCCACCTGGGGAAGGCGGAGGCCCCCGAAGAGGCGGCCATGTTGTGAAATATGAGGAAACCTCCTCAGTGTCCTTTCCTTGCCCTAAAAGGTGCCATCTGGACTTTTGTGGAACTGGCACCAGCCTTCTTTGTCTGTAACTGTCATGATAAGGATGATTTTACCTCCTTTAGGGGCAGGGCTAGATGTCCTACAATTCTCTTCATGATCGAGCCTATGGACCGTAACATTCGTGTCCCCAGTTGTAACAAACAGCACACCAACTAGAAAAAAGCCTGGGCCCTGTGCTCATGGGATGGCGTTTGCATCTGGCAAGACTCAGACTCAGAGGGAGGGGCTTTCCTGCGGAGGGAAGGATGGACGTGCAGGGCCATTTCTGCCCAAGTCTTCTCTGCAGACTGAGGCAGAAGGTGGACAGCCAGTGTTTCACACCTCCCTGCCCCTCCCTGCCCAGCTGTGGGATGGAGAGCTGGGAACCTGGGTGAGTGGCCAGTCACAGCCCACGTCCCCATTCCCACCATAGCACACCAGTCTGTAGGTCAGGAGACCAGGGTTCAAGACCCACTTGGGGCATTTCTCATTGTGAAGCTAATCACATGCTTTCCCTGGTTCTCAGTTTCTTTCTTTCTTTCTTTCTTTCTTTCTTTCTTTCTTTCTTTCTTTCTTTCTTTCTTTCTTTCTTCCTTCCTTCCTTCCTTCCTTCCTTCCTTCCTTCCTTCCTTCCTTCCTTCCTTCCTTCCTTCCTTCCTTCCTTCTTTCTTTCTTTCTTTCTTTCTTTCTTTCTTTCTTTCTTTCTTTCTTTTATTAGATTAGATGCTTTTCAAGGTCCTTGCCAGTCTTAGCATTCAGTGATTCTAGAACTGGACTGTAAAAGCCTGACAGGGGTCCATTTATTTACTAAGAGAAAGGAGTGAGTTATATCGGTTAAGTGTGTAAACGCTGGAATCAGACTTCTGAGTTCAGATCTTGGCTCTCCTTTACTTGCTGTGAGAGTCAGGAGCAAGGTTTTTGATCTCTCTGAGCCTTAGTTTCAAGAGTTGGCAAAGTGACAATAAGTCTGTAGTTATGAGATGCTGTTGCTATGAGGAATCTACATGGAGCTCAGGACCTGACAGAGAAAGTGTCCAATAATCCTTAGCTTATTATTTTGTATTATTATTTCCACAATCTAAGATGACAGGCATGGCTAAAATTTTTTCTTGATAAACTACTGCTCTTTACCAGAGATCCAATTATCCTACAAACTAAATCATGTATCCCTAAAGTTCATTTCTATATTCAATACTAATCAATCAATATTTATTGAATGCCTTAGGTGTGGCAAGTGCTGTGCGAAGCCTGAGGATACAAAGGCATCAGGGTCTTCCTGTAGAATTTACTCTAATGCAATCCTAATTTGGAACGTAACCTATTGAATAAGAAGCATTTATTGAGCATTTATGGAGTTCAGGGAGCTGTCCTGGTATTGGAGATTCAATATGCTGACTCATTTCCTCCACAAAGTGTTTAGAATTTCAAGGAGGAAAAAACCCACATACTTATGAAGCAACTTAAAGTGAATTTCAGGGCCCTCTCTTATGATCTTCATGGTGACTAATTTGCACATGTGTGCTGAGCATTTTTGTGTCAAGAGCATCTCAGATAGTATCTCACTTAACCTCGTGGGTAGTCATTAGTGCTAACCCCATTGCGCAGATAAAGCAATTAGTCTCAGAGATAGTAAGTAACTTGTCAAAGGTCTCATAGTTGGCAAGAAGGAAAGATCTGTCTGGTCTTTACTATATACCACTGTATAGTTTACTCAGGCTGTCATAACTAAGCACTACAAACCGGGTAACTTAAACAATGGTAATGTATTGTTTTACAGTTCTGGAGGCTAGACATCCAAGATCAAGATGTCAGTGAGGCTGGTTCCTTCTGTTCCATGCCTCTCTCCTGGCTTCTAGTGGTTTGCATGGCTTGTAGACGCATCACACCAATCTCTGCTCTCATCTTCATATGGGCTTCTCTCTGTGTGCATGTTTGCCTCTGTGTCTAAATTTCCCCTTTTTATAAAGGCACAGTCATATTGGAGTAGAGCTCACCCTAATGACCTTATTATCACTTGATCATCTGCAAAGGCCCTATTTCCAAATAAGGTCACATTCACAGGTATTGGGGGTTAGGACTCCAATATTTTGGGGCAGGGAGGGAGGACACAATTCAACTCATGACATCCACCTTTGAGTCTTCGACATCTCTCACTTGCAGTTCTTCTTCCACCTCCTCCTTGAGACAGCCTCAGTTAGCCTAGAGTTTGATCTCTTCTTTGCCATTCCAATTAGCTGATGCCCAACTACTTGCCAGGGGTCCCATGCTTGTTGACAAAGGTCCTAACCACTCTCTCCTTGGACGGGGCCAGCTGACACGATGAGAGGGTAGGTAAAGAAGGCACATCACATTCTTCACACCAAATGTAACTGCAACAAGACTAATATAATGATGACTATTTATTGATCAGTTATTATCTGCCAGGCACTGAGTTAAGAATTTTACATGCATGATCCATTTATTCCATATAGCAACCCTGAGAGATAGGTGTTACCATCTCATTTCACAGATGAAAAAACTGAGGCACATAGAGATTAGGTTCTTGTCCAAAGCCACCAGCCCCAAGGCTTGACCAACACAGTGTCTATCATACAACAGTTATGAAACATTAGCAAATATTGTTTTACCATGTTGCCTCCTTTCCCATGGAGCTTTTGAGTTAAAATAATACCCTTTCCTCTCACCCCTATTCTGATTGGTTTGACACCTGTCTAAACCTTATTAGCTCATACCCTGGAGCTGTGGAGGAAGTCAGTGAGTTCTAAGAGTGGTCTGGGCAGAAGCCACTGGCGGTGTGACCTTGAAACAAAGCTGAGCAAGGCGGTGGAAGAGGACGCCTGTCCCCAAGAGTCCACCCTGCTCAGCTTTTCCTGAGCTGCAGGACCTTCACACACTCGGCTCACTTGTGAGGGACTGAAGTTAGCTCAAGGTTTATCCTGGAGGTTGCTCTTGACGTGGCTGTAGGAAACACCATTGTTTCCATTGTTCCACAAAGGGGGCTGGGGCAGCCTTTCCCAGGGAGTGGGTCCTTGGGCAGACTGAGCAGAGGCTGGGAGTGGGGTGGAAAACAGGGACAGGGCTGGTGGAACCCAAGCCAGGACCCTTCAGCTGTCTCTTGGGCTCTCCAATGTATCACTTAAACCAATATATTTTTCTGATTATAAAAGTAATGCTTTTGTATTTTCTGTACCATGTATTTTTCTAATTATAAAAGTAATCACTGATTAATTTTTTTAAACCACAAAAATATAAAGAGCAACAGTTCCTCTCACAATCCTAACCATTTTGGTATAGAGGTTCCCATAATTCTTGTATTCACAAATAAACATGATAAATCATATATTAAATAAAAAGGCTTATATCATTCTTCATCTGTTTTGGCCAGTTAATGATATGGGGGTATTGTGTCCTGTCTATACATTCTTTTTAATGGCTGCATGGGGTTTGATTGTTTCCGTGTGTGACAAAGCATACATTATTTAACTAGACTGTGATTGGTAGACTTATATCGTTTCCTACTTTTTATTCTTACAAACAAGGTTAAAATAAAAATTCTGTACATAAGTATTTGTCTTCTTGCCCAATTATTTCTTTAAGACTAATTCTTAAAAGTGGAATTGCTAGGTCAAAGGGTATACATATTTGAAAGGCAAAAATTTTTATGTGAATTTCCAGATTGACCTCAATAAGTGTTAAGACATGTTAACGTTTCCACCAATAGTATTTGGAACTACATCTTTCCCCTCCTCTGCCTGCTAAGCGTCACTCATTTAACAGAGAACAAAATGATGTCTCATTTTAAATTACGTTTTTTTATTATGAGTGAGGTTGACTATATTTCCATATTTTTTGGCCATCTATATTTCTTCTTCTGTGGTTTCCTCTTCTGCTGCTTACATTGTTTCTCTACTGAGATGGCCTCGTGGACTCCCAAGAAAACTGTATCTTCGATGTGTCTGGACTCTTTTTTACCATGATAGGGATCTTTGCATCGTTGGCTTTCAATTATCTGGGGGAAAAGGAACCAGTGACCATGAGACTCCAAGGTCAATTTTAATCATTCCTTCATGAATTCAGGGCAATCCCTTCATTTACTCTTTCATTCACTTGGAAATTATTCCTGTAGTAATCCACTGCTCTGGTTTACTCATTAATCATTTTTCAAGTGATTATTGAGCATCTGCTGCCTACGAAATGCCAGGTCCCCCAGGGGACTGGGAGGGGAACCCTCTGTGGTGACTGCTCTCCCTGCCTAGCGGCGGGACCGTTCTATAAATGGTATTTCTGAGCCAGCTAAGTGGGAGGGATGGGGGCAGAGGCTGTGACCAGGGAAGGCTTCCCCGAGGTCACTTGTGAGGGGGTCAGTAGGATTTGGGTATGAAAAGATGCAGAAAGAGGCCCAGCAAGGAAGCAGATCCAGAGAAGGATCTGCTTTGCAAGTGGAGGGCAAAAAAGCATAAACAAAGGCAAAGGCAAGATCCTTTGCCAGGCATGAAGGTGGCTCTTCTTAAATGGGATTAGTGGGAGATAATGTGAGATTGCGTAGTGGGCGAGGGGACCTTCCTCGGTCACTGCCCAGGAGCTAGGGCGAGGCAGAGCTGTGCTCTAGGAGACTGTTCTGGCAGCAGTGTGGAGTGTGGAGAACGGACTGGAGGGAAGACACAGAGGCAGAAACCCCAGTTACAGTGTTGCCATAGCTAAGGGAAGGGATGAAGAGATCCGAGTTAGGACACCGATGGAAAAGATGGGAAAGATGCAAGGGCTTGGGGCAGCCAGGGAGCCCTGGACTCCACGGCCCACGCTTGCCACTAGCTTGTCTGCAAAGGGAGTCGGTTTCAGAAAGCTCAGACACCTGGCTCTCATACAGCACAAACCCAGCTCTGTGGCCTTCCACTACTCACCAGGTCTTTGTGGACCCTCCACTGGTCTCAAGATGCTCCACTAGGTGCAGGCCCAAATACTGTGAGGAGACACGATGACAGGCAACAAAGAGGGCAGCCAGGGATAAAGGCCAGACCATGCCACTGGAGGAGAAGAAGAGCTGTTGACATATTCTCTTTTTTCTGCTTCTTTTTTTTTTTTTTCAACAGCTGCAAAACAATTTCATCACATGGATGCTCCATAATTTATTTACCTATTTCCCAATGGGTGAAAATCTGCAAATTTTTATTAAAGACATTGTTGTCATGGAACTCGGTGCACTGAATTTTGAGCTTAGGTGAGGGTTATGTCTGTAGGGCAATTTTTTGGCAGTGGAAGGGTATGCTCACTTTAGATTTTGCTAGCTCCTGCCAAATTGCCCTCTCTAAAGGATCATCTTTATTATTCAGATAACTAAACTGAGGCTCTGGGAAGCTGTGTCTTTTACCTCCGGCCATATCAATGACATAATTTTATCAGAATTTGAGCTAGGTGAGTCTGTTTTCAAACCTGTACTCTCCAGCATTACTCCATTCTGTAAGTTCCTGAAACTTTTCCCACTGTTTATTATTTTTTTGCTCCCCCAACCCATAGCAAGCAGCAAGAAAAACCTTACAATGAAAGGGCTTTAGGTACCTGTTTGGGAGACAACAAAGAAGTGAGCAGAGAAAGGCTCCTAATGCTTCCTGTCAGTGGAATTACCTTGGGTTTCTGTAACATCTCTGCCCAAAAGAGTGGTGGTGAGGAGCTGTGAGTGCCGTTGTCAGAGCGCTGGTCCTGGGACTCGTTACAATTCCTGGCTTCTGTCCTTTTCTGCTTCTGCTGGTCCTCTGGCTTCCCCAGGCCATCCTCGTGGAGACTTGAAGCGACAATTCAGGAAGTGGGGAGCTTCCCACAGTGCAATCCAGCCTGTGTTGGTGTCTGTCGTATGACAAGCAGCATCAGCTGGTGGACCAAAGTCAGACAGCCGGGGCTAAAATCCTGGACCTTTCTCTCTAGAACCTGGATACTAACGTGCCCCGCCATAGTTTCTGGGAGCGTTAAGGGAAATCATCACTGTTTTTCCTTTTCCAGACTCCCCAGGTTGCTGAGGTGATGGCTTCTGATGCTAGACACAGAGGTGAGTGAGGATGAGAATAATGACAGCATTTAGGGAATGCTAACCATGAGCTAGAGTTCTAAGTCTTTATATGCATTGCATTAGTCAGCTACTGCTTCATAACGAATTCTCCCAAAACTTGAGTGACACATGTTAAACTTCATTTAAAAAAAAAAAAATTATCTTGCACAGTTTTTTGGATCAGGTGTCTGAGAGCAGCTTCACTGGTGGTTCTGGTTCAGGATCTCTCGTGAGGTTGCAGCCAAGATGTAAGCTGGGGCTGCAACACCTGAAGGCTCGACTGGGGCTGCAGGATCCATTTCCAAGAAGGCTCCCTCACACACCTGTCTTGTTTGTGCTCATGGTTGGCAGGAGGCCTCAGTTCTTTGCCATGTAGACCTCTGCAGCCCTGCTTAAGTGTCCTGATGACACAGCAGCTGGCTTCCCCTAGAGCAAGCGCTCCAAGAGAGCAAGGCAGAAGTTGCAAAGACTTTTATGACCCAGTCTTGGAAATCATACTACACCATTTCTGCAACATTCTATTGGTTACACAGGTCAGCCCTATCCAGTGTGGGAGGGGACTACACAGGACATAAGTACCGGGAGGTGGGGATTACTGGGGCCATCTTGGAGGCTGACTATACATGTTATTAACCCATTTTACTCTCGAAATGCACGTAGGAGCTTTAGTTAGAAGAGACCAAAGTGAAGAAGGAGGTGTTCAGTGTGGGAGGCCAAGATTTCAGAGAACCAGGGGCAGAGCTTCCAGACACAATGTTCTACTGGCATCATGCTGGTGACTGGTGCCTCCTTGTCTGATGACAGTGGCGTCTCCAGTTAAGAAGCTTGGTCAAGCGTGGTTTGTGAGTTGTTCCTGGCTGTGTTGCTTCCAAGCTTGACTCTTAAGGCCTGCTGGAGAATCTGTGAGCCACCAATTACGTAATAGGTTTGACTTGTTTAAACTAGTTGGAGAGGGTTCTATTACCTGCAATGACTGTTACAAGCGATTCAAAGCACAAGGGTACATATTATTCTTGTAGGCTGAATGAATAAGAGAGAGTGATCAACGTAATGTGAACAGTCCAAGCGCCACATCACCTTAGGTTTTATTAGCAAAAACATAGCACCTAGAAAGAAGGAGGTGAGAGGGCATTCCTATTCTGTACTGGTCAAAAGACAGCTGGAACATTTCGCTTAGAGGCTGTTTGTTTAAGAGGGACAGTACAAATTAGAGCCTGTCAAGGGGAGAGGGTCCAGGATGGTGGGGAACACAAAACCCTATACCCTGAGGCCCATAGAATGTGTCACCTGGAGAAGAGAAGACACTGAAGGGACTGTGGAGCTGCTTTCGCATATATGAAGAGTTCTGTAGTATCATGGTGCAGAATTGAATAGACTCAGGTTCAAATCCTGGTCACTTCTTCTATGTGGCCCTGGACTGGCCCTGCTATGGTTTGGTCCAAACCTCATGTTGAAATTTGAACTCCAATGTTGGAGGTGGGGCCTGATGGGAAATGTTGGGCCATAGGGGCAGATCCTCGTGAATTTCTTGGTGCCATCTTCACATGAGGGAGTTCTTGCTCTGTTGGGTCCTGTGAGAGCTGGCTGTTCAAAAGAGCCTGGCACCTCCCCCAACTCGCTTACTCTTTTGTCGCATGATCTCTGCACTGTCTCTTCTTCCCTTCCCTCTGCCCCAAGTGGAAGCAGTCTGAGGCTCTCAACAGATGCAGATGGCGACACTATGCTTCTTGTACAGCCTGTAGAACCATTATCCAAAGCAACCTGCCTTCTTTGTGAATTACCCAGCCTCGGGTATTTCTTGATAGCAACACAAATGGACTAAAACAGGCCCTTAGTTTCTGTAAGTCATTTATGGAACATTAGCACTTAGGAAATGTTTAATAAATATGGGTCCCCTTCCTCTTTACCCTCAGCACCCTTGAGGGTAGAAAAGGCAGATGTGTGCTCAGTCTGAAAATGGAATGCAGGCGGTTTTCTCTTGTCCTTGGATTCCGGAATTCAAGCACAGGCTGGATGACCTACTGGTCTGCTTACTCTCATTGAGGAGCCCCTCTGGAGGCTGCGTCCTATATTAAGCACATTACATGCATTTTCTCATTTATTCCTATTGACAATCTTATGAAGTAGGAACTATTATGTCCATTTTGCAGGTGGGGAAACTGAGGCTCATGAAGATTAAAGAGCTTGTTTTTGTAAATGGCACTGTCATTTTTTGAACTCAGCCCTCTCTGACTCCAAAGCCTGTGCTTGTAACCATTCTCGGCATCTGGAGGTGGGGGTGGGGGAGAGGCGGAAAAGAGTGGGGGAGGGCAGGTATTAGGAGAGGCTGGTGTGGATGCCCTCTAAGACTGTGTCTAATTGAGAGCTTCAAGATCCTTTGGTTTCCTCGGGGCTGGGAAACAAAGTTCCTGGTGCGGGTTGTGCCTCAGCCCAGCCCCCTAAGCCCCTGCAGAATGTCTGGCGCACCAGCTCAACTTCCCACTTCTGCACGCCTGGAAGGCATGAGACAGTGAAGGGACCTCACTGCTTCCTGAATGCCAGGGCAGGCCCTCACAGCAGGCCCTTGGGCGGCCAGCATTGTGCAAGCAGGAGAAACAGGCCCTGAAATCCTTTCTTTTCCGGAGAGTTTACACTCAGGACAAAGAGAGCTATTATCCCCTTGGCTGCCGTGGCTGCTGCCCAGGCCTGTGGCCCAGGTGTCACATGCTGCCCCGTCTCCCAGCCTGCTTTCTCTCTCTCTTTGTCTGTGGGAAGACAGAGCTTGGCCCCTGCTCCCTCCTCTGACACCTCCCCCACCCCCTCCAGGCCTTGGTTCCTAGCCACTGCTTTTCTGAAATGAACTTGAATCCTGGTAGATTTGGACGGGCCAGAGGCAGCTGTGGGGTGATGGACCAGGCTCGGCTTTTGGGATGCTGCCACTCTAGTCCAAATCTGGATGCCAGCCCTGTCCGTGAGGCCTCTCGCACCCTGCTCAGTTTTTACCAGGCTCTGTCGGGGCTGCCTACAAAATATGGCCTGAGTGCCTCAGCTGGACCTGCAAGGCTTGCACACCCTCGCCCTGGCCCTGCATCCCTTTCCTGTCCCACAGCAAAATGGAACCGGCTTCTCGAGCTTCCTGCCTGAGATCCTGCCTTGGTGCTTTTGCGCATGCTTTCCCCTTCACTCGGAATTCCCTTCCCACTCTCCTCTCTGGCTTGGTCTTCTTCGTCCTTCAAAGTCAAGCTCAGGTGTCACTTCCTAGGCCTCAGTTTCCCTCTACCGCACTCCTTTAGTATCTTAGGCTGTTACATGACACAGGCGATGTGGTGCCCTGGTTCAGAGAGAGACCACCTGAACCCAGGTTCAAGTGCTGGCCCTGCCATTTACCCGCATGTGACCCTGGGCCTCAGCCTGCCTGCCTATCAGGTGGAGAGGACTGGGCCTTTGGCAGGACGATGTGAGATCACACCTGTGGTCTGTCAAGCCCCCAGCACGGAGTGAGCACTTAGCAGAGGTGGCCACTATCGCCATTCAACAAAACACTTAGCAAATGCCCTCTGTCTTGGCAAGGCTGGGAAACACAAAGAGCAGGATAGATGCAGCCTTACTGCTCAGGGAAACGTGTAAACAGGAGCCCATGAGACCTCAGAGCCCCTGAAATACAGTTATAGAAAAAAATGGGTCGAGGTGTTACAGAACCAACCCTGGAGAGGGGAGTATCTGCAGGTGGGATGCTCGTGTCCATGCCGTTTGGGACTATCTTCCGTGAAAGGTTGGGTTGAGGCATTGGTCTTCTGTCTGTCCTTCACCCCTGCTCCTGGCTGCAGAGAGCTCAGGGGTAGGTGGGGCACAGGACTTCCAGCTAGAATGTGGCATCTCTCTTGCCTTGTCCCATTTCACTTTTCTCCCGGATCATTGTTGCCAGCACACGAACACGCAGCACCTTCTCCCATGCCCACCCCTGCCCCATTTCTTGGTTTTCTTTTCTAGCAAATTTCCTGTAAGGATTGGCCTATTTACAGATTCTACCCCTTCGCCCTCCCGCGACATTCAACTCAGGCCACTCCCATCTGCTTTCATCCCCAGTGACCTACTACAACTGAGGTCCCCAGTGATCTCCACCTACCCAAAGCACTGGAGGATTTTCATTTTACTCAGATTGGATTGTGGCTTCACCAGCTAATTACTTCCTTATCGTACAGTTTTCTATCGCTGCTGCGGCAGACCACCACAGACTTAGCGGCTTAGCACCACACAGAAGTATTATTTCACAGTTCTGTGGGTTAGAAGTCAGAGGGGGGTGTCATGAGGCCAAAATGTAGGCGGGGCTGAGTTCCTCTCTCAAGACTCTACAGGAGCATCTGTTTCCTTGACTTTTCCAGATTCTAGAGGCTTCTAGAGGCTGCCCACGTTCCTTGGTTTGTAGCCCTCTTCCTATCTATATCTTCAGAGCCAGCAATACCAAATTTCTCTAATCATGCTTCTGTCGTCACATCTCCCTCTGACCTCAGCCAGGAAACAGCCTCTGCTTTTAAGCCCCACCCAGATAACCCAGGACAATCACCCATCTCAATGTCCCTCATCTTAATCGTATCTGCAATGCCTCTTTGCCATATAAGGTGACATATTCACAGGGTCTAGATAATAGAATATGACGTTTTTCAGGGGCCGTTACTCTGCCTGTCCCACTGATTCTCAACAATGACTCTCCCCTTAGCTTCCAGAATGCCAGCCTTTCATTGCTTTCCTACTGTGAACTGGTTTTAGCCTGTTTTGCTCTTTACTTCTTTACTTCCTACTCAACTTGTAAGTGCCAGAGGCGCTCAGGCTTTATCTCACTGCCTGGGAATTGTGCTCAGGCCGGTGACCTTAAACATGTCTTCACCTTCTTTTCCCGTCTCAGTCTCCTCCCTGAGTTCCATACTCAACGACCATCAAAACACCTACTTGACACTTCCTTTAGTAGATGCCTCAAATTTTGCATCTTCTCATTTAACACCCCAAATTTAACATGTCTAAAACTACTCTGAACATTTTATCCAAATATATTCCCCTTCTTACCTTTCTCATCTCAGAAAAAGGGCACTGCCATTCAGCTCAAACCAAAAGTCTAGAAGTCATTCCTGAGAATGCATTTTTGGACACGGAAGTGGGTTCTGTGGACTATACTCCTGAGTCGGTCTCAAGTCCACCCATTTGTCATCACTGGCCACCAGCATCTTGGTCCAAGCTGCCATCTTGTCCCACCTGGATTACTGCAACCACCTTCCCTGCTTCCACCTGTGCTGCCTCCAAGCCCAGCAATTCTCCACCCGGCATCCACAGAGAACTTCGAAAATGGAATCAGAGCGTCCCCTTCCCTTGCTTGAGTCCTGCAGTGGAAACAGCTTCCCATTCCTTTGACTAAATTGTACTCCTTGTCGTGTCCTGCAAGGCCCCGTGGTATCTGACCCCTGGTAGCCTTCTGATCGCCTCTTGCGCGCAAGACCCCCTCGTTTCCTGCGCATGAGCCCTCAAGACCGCCTTGCTGCTCCTCAGACACCATTGCTGTCGTTGCTGACATGAGGTCTTCGCACTGGCTATTCCCTTGCTTGGAGACTCTGTCCCCAGATGCCCATGGGGCTGTCCCCTCATTACCTTCAGGCCTCTGCTCCGATGTCACTGCCTCTGTTCCTGCATTATTTTCTTTGTGTCACATGTATGTATCTGTCTATCATCTCCCTTCCCCACTAGGATATAAGCTCCATGAGGGCAAGGACTCCATTGCCTTGCTCACTTCTCCATCTACAGCACCTATAAGGATGCCTGGCATGTAGGAGACACCCAGTATGTTTATTATCTGAATGAATGAAAGAAATGGGGAGGCTGCCCCTGGGGAGAAGTGAGTTGAGGAAGTCGCTGGGGAGGGGTCTCTCTGTGGGGAAGAACATGCAGGAGTCAGAAGATGGGGGGGGGGGGGCGAGGCCTCTGAGGGAAACCATCTCCCTGGCAACAGAGGCCCCGCGACTGCTCTTGGGGGAAGGCCAGAGGAGGCAGCGGGCGGGTGGAGCCTGTGGGGGACACCAAGGGAAGCAGAAAGTCAGTGGCCAGGCTGGCATCCAGCTCAGACCCCGAGGCTCCTTCCCTGGCTTCCACCTCATTGCTCTGGCCACGGCGGACCCAGCAGATGGGCTTTCGGCAGGGGCCTGGAACTCAGCTGGGCCGGGCTCTGCTCAAGCGGGACAGCTCTCAGCTTTCCACTCGGGAGCCCGACAGAGGCTGCCCAAACCTGGAAATCCTGGGTCATAAAGCTCAAAGGAACCTCGCCCGGCAGAGAGCAGCCCTGCAGCAGGGCTGCAGAGGAGAGCCCACTAATGGTGCCGAGAGTAGTCACAGTCCTAGCAGCCAGCCTGCCTCTGCCTGTGTGCCTGGAACATTCCTTACCTTATCCCACCGAATCCTCACAATCCTCACAACTCCTTGGGAAGGGGGCTATCTATTCTCATTTTTAAAATGTGAACTGAAGGCCTGAGAGGGTAAGGGGCTTGTTCAAAGTCACACAGTTAGGAAGTGCTGACGCTGGGACTCAGTAGCCCTGTCTCCTTCTGTTCCTCCTCTGTGCCCAGCATATTACTCCCCACTGGGTAATCGGGCACGAGCCTGTCGTACCTCCTCCTTGGGTGACTTATAGAAACTTTCTTCCCCATGCAGCGTGTTACAATGCGTGTCTTGTCCTTTGTGTGTTGTGGATTTCGGGCCATTTTGGAATCATACTTTATATCTTACTATTTTTGCAATGAATACACACCATCAATTCTTTTGCCAAGTGTCCACTGAGCCCCAACTCTGTGCCAGGTGGCAGCGATGAATAATAAGTCTAATGCTTGCTGAAGAGCATTTGCTCCATGCCAAGCTCTGTTCCATGTGCTTTGCATGTGTAGACTCTTTCAGTCCTCACTGCAACCCTCCAGGCTAGGATATTTTGTTGTTCTCCTTTTTCAGATGAGGAACTGAGAAGTAGAAAGTGAGTGACTGGCAGGCCTGGGATGGAAACCAAACCCCTCTGACTCCAAAGCTCTCAATCACTGGTCCTTACCAAGTGACAAGGTCTGAGAGAGAAAAAGGAATAGACAAGGTGCTGTAGGGGTGCAGCGGGGAGAGTAGCACATTTGGTTCAGTTACAACATGAGTGGAGATAAAGGATGTAAGAGACTTCATCAAGTGGAGGAGACAAGGGTGTTCCCAGACAGAGGGACAAAAGTCCAGACGAAGACACGGAAGCCTTAAAGTCCCCAGTGGGTTCATATAAACAATAGTTTCCAAGCTCCTTAAAGGCAAGAAAAAAAATCTGGTTTACCTTTTTGTTTATTTGCTCCTCAATAAATATTTGTTGAATTAAAAAAAAATCAAATAAAAGAATTCATCTGGCTTGGCTCCCAGCTTCGGGGCAAGAAAGGCAGAAACGTGCATTTGTTGAGCAGCTCCTAAGTGCCAGCCCCTCCCACGTGCCTGTGTCAGGACAAGCCTTCATAGGAACATTCTCTCCCTTTCTCAGACGAGGAGACTGAGGTGCAAAGAGAAGCACACACAGAGGCAGAGGCTGCCATGCTCATCCCACTCACTTCCCTCCAACTTCCAAGTGCATTCCCGCCCACTTTTCCATAGTAAGTGCTCCAGAGCTGTTTCCACCTTTTGAGGCAACAACGGTGGAGCCAGCGCAGGGGTGTCCTGTCATTTCCTCTTCCTGGTGCTCACTTCCTCTCTTCCCCTCCTGGTGTCCACTGTGGCATCGTTCCTGTCTGGAACAGTGCCTCAAGCTCTGATCCTGACTAAACACATCCTTGCCTCCCATGACCCACCAACACCCTGCTCTCCTGGGAGCTGATAAGTCATCTCCCTTTTGGAGCCATGTGGGTGACAGTGCTTTCAAGGAAAGAGTCTCTTTTTTTTTAAACTTAAATTTTACTTTATTATTGCTTTTCTACTACAGAATCACTCCACGTTTATCATTAAAAAATTAGAAGATTCAGAAAAGCCGTATTTTACCACTATGTGACTGGGGTGAATCTTCTCAGCTCTGAGCCTCAGTTTCCAAAAAAATGTCAAAGAGGAATGAAAATATGTATCCTAAGTGCACAAAGAGTTTGTATGTACAGATCTGCTCATCACAGCATTGTCTGTGCTCTCAAGAAATTAGAAACCAGCTACATGTCCATCAGTTGGGGATTGGCTGAAAAATTATGGTACGTACATACAAGGTCCACTAAAAAATATGATGTCGATCTGTATGTATGGAGTTAGAAACTTCTCCTTGACTTACCACTGAATCATGAAATCAGCATTACAGTGGATATAATGGATATTTTCTGCCTCCCTCTCTCATCTACTGTTGTAGGTTTCCATGCGCACTAACTCTGGGTTGGTTGGCCAACAGGAGGCACCAGCAGTTGGAGAGGGAAGGAGAGTGAGTGAGCGTATTTATTCCTCTGATTCCATCTCTGCGGGTTTGTTGGAGCTGCCTGTGTCTCTACCGAGGACTGAGATTCCCGACAGGTTTGCAGTAACCTCTCCCATCCCCTTCCCTTCAGTCCCAGGGGTGGGAATGGCTCTCCCCTATGGCTAGCCGTGGTGTACTAGACTATTCCTTTCCAGTTTTCATAACTTCTGCCCATGTCTATGTAAGTAGTTCCTTTATTAAACTCTCCTCATTTACCCAATGGAGGGTTTCATCTAAGTCTGCCAAGAGCCCAATTAATAAGATAACATAATCCCATTTAGGTACAATTATATCTACATATCCAACAAAGAAATCCTGCAAAGGATGTTCATGAAAACATTGCTATCTCAGTGTATTGGGGTTTGGGTGGGATTTTTTTCTTCTTTATGCATTTTTGTAATGTTTAAACTTTTCTACAAAAAGCAGGCATTATCTTTGAGCCCAGAAGACAAAACAAAACAGTTGTCGTAAAGGTCAGATGAGAGCAGGACCTGACAAGTGCTTTGTACATTGGGATCTTCCTTCAAACTTCAGATCCTAACAAGTGAGCCGATTGGCCCAAGGATCTCTTGGATGTTTGCATTGAGATCTGATTCCTGATTTTCTCAAGTTATAGACTGATTTCCCCTGGAGAAAAGAACTCAGATGTAAAAAAACCCAGTCCAGCATCACTGGCCTCTTCTTTCCAGAGCATTTCAGCCAACAGTCAAGTTCAGACCAGCTCTTTTCCAGTGGTCTGCCCCCTCCCCCACTCCAGGTCAGCTACCCACCCGCCTCTCCCCAGCCCTGCACTGTGCACAAGGGTGGAGAGTGCCAGATAAAACCCGGGGTGATGAACTTGCAGAGAAATTGCTCTTCTGGTCTCATGGGTCAGCATGTCTATGCCAAAATGAAAGAGAGGACTTCCAAAGGAATGCCTCCTTTTTCATAGAACTTGGCAATGAATTAATCATTGTTTAACAGGGCTGTGTGATCCCTGGTCCCAGTAACGGTGCTAAGACATAAATCACTGCTCTTTGGGGGTGGGTTTGAGAAGGGGGCCCAGAATAGCTGTAAAGCCCTGTTCTTCTAAGAAGAAGAAAAAAAATCCTTGTTTTCAAGCGGCTGGGAGTGGATTCTGGGCTATTTATAATCTACTGCCTAGCTAAGGCATTTCTGCAGCTGGACTTGGGAGATAATCAGCACAGTTTTTTTTTTTTTTTTTTTTCTGGAGCCAGGTCTGCAAAACAGACCTGTCTTTTCTGACAGCCCACCCCACCCCACCCCACCCCAGCCCGGCCCACCCCCTTTGCCCCAGGGCCTCCCCAGCCTGGCCTACTTTGCTTGGCTTCAGCTTCTAAGAAAGCAAAGGATGCATTTAAAAGCAGATAGGCCAAACTATCTCAGCTCAGAGTTGAAGGCAAGGATTGTGACCTGCTGGCAGATGGATTGGCCTAGAACAGGCCTGTGGAATGTCCATGGAACTTGGTACAAAGGGTCTTTCAGAGCTATGGAGAAGGGGCACATGCCCTGGGCTCCATTCCTTTCTCCCAGAAGTGGCTCCAGATAGAAAAACAGGGTCCCAGGGAGGGAAAACTCCAAAGTACACCCATTGTACATTTTGGCAGAATAGCAAGTGTAAAGGCAAAACTTTTGGAATAGGACTCAAAAGACCTGAGTCTTAACCCTTGCTTTACTGGGACAGGCTGGTGACCAGGGTAGACTGCTTCAGGTCTCTGGAATTTAGTTTCCTGATATATAAAATGGGGGTCTAGGCTCAGTAATTTCCACATTTTAAAACCTATGAACATGCTTTTCTTAAAACAATATTACATAGAAGCAGAATATATAAAACTGATACAGGCAGGATAACTGGTTGAAGTATAATGGGGGAGGTTGTGGCTGTAAGCCCACTTACTTGGCCTTTTTTTTTTTTTTTTTTTTTTTTTTGAGACAGGGTCTTACTCTGTCACCCAGGCTAGAATGCAGTAGCATCATCATAGCTCACTGCAACCTCAAACTCCTGGGCTCAAGCAATCCTCCTGCCCCCAGCCTCTCAAGTAGCTGGGACCACAGATTCGTGCCACCATGCTCAGCTAATTTTTCTATTTTTCTGTAGAAATAGAGTCTTGCTCTTGCTCAGGCTGGTCTTGAATTCCTGGCCTCAAGCAACTCTTCCACCTCAGCCTCCCAAAGTGCTAAGATTACAAGTGTGAGCCACTGCTCCCAGACCCTCACTTGGCCCTCTTTCTCAGCCTGACCTATAGGTGAAGGCTGTCCAGGAGCCTAGGGTGGTGAGAGAGTTTGGCCATGCTGGATCAGTGATCTCTAACCTTGTAAGATTTGAAATTCATTCATTCATTCTCCCTCCCCCATTATTTACTGAGCTCCTACCAGTAGGAGCCTTGGTATTGGGGATAAAAAGATGAAAAAGAAACCATTGTCTTTGCCTTATGGAGCTTGCACTCTAGTTGGGGAGAAAGACGTTAATTAAATAAACACTATGTGTGTGTGTGCATGCGTATGTATTACTGGGTTGAATAGTGTCCTCCCTTTCCAAATTCTTGTCCTTCTGGAAACTTCAGAATGTGACCGTATTTGGAAATAGGGTCTGTACTGATGTAATTAGTTAAGACGAAGCCATACTAGAGCAGGTGGGCCCTAAATCCAGTATGACTGGTATTCTTACAAGAAGGGGAGAAGAGGCATGGAGACAGAGACACACAGGGAGAACGGCAGGCAGAGATGTAGCTATAAGCCAAGGAACACCAAGGATTGTCAGCAAACCACTAGAAACTAGTAAGAAGCAAAGATTTTTCTCTAGTGCCTATAGAGGAAGCCTGGCTCTGCTGACACCTTGATTTCAAACTTCGAGCCTCCAGGACTACTAGAGAACAAATTTCTGTGGCTTTAAGCCATCCAGTTTGTGGAACTTGTTACAACAGCCCTAAAAAACTAATAAAAATACAGATGGCTCTCATTATTTGCAGTAGCTATGTTCTGTAAAGTCGCCATAAGCACTGAATTAGTGAATACTGAACCACTGCTCCTAGGGGAAATACGGGGTTCAGTTCCTGCGAGCCTCCGGTTTCATCAACCAATCAGTGCATGTTTTATGTGTTTCTGTTTAATGACACCTTATTCCATATACATTGTTGATTCATTGACATTGAGTCTGTGGCCAACAGCAGGGCAATCCATGCTTCAATGAATCTTAACAAACACACATATTTCCTCTGTAAGGCACAACACGGCCTTTTTGAACTCAGGAACACCAGACAGTGCTTCAACATTATATCTAGGGAGCATTTGAAACAGCCAAAGAAACCACCAAAAAACCCCACAAAAATGTAGAAAACATGACATTAACCTGGCTGCTAAAAGGACGTTTATTTGAGTATGAGAATATGAGAGAGGAAATAGGAAGGCAGAGTGTCGCCTTGTTGCATCTCAGCTGAAACCCAACAGTTGGATCGGGTGACTCAGAACTCAGATGTTTTGCTGCTCTGTGCATGTCTGCAAATGACCTTGACAGTGCTTTAAGAACTGATTTTGGAGTTACAAATAAATTTTAGAAAGTAGATGAATTCATAAATACAGAATCTATGAATAATGGGGGTTGACTGTACACACATATATTCAAACTGTGTGAAATGCTGTGAAGGGAAAGAACAGAGTGTTTGAAAGACAAGAGAGAACACCTCCCTCAGGTGGCACAGGCGGGGAGGGCACCGAAGTGGTGGCATTGCAAGCCAAGGCCTGCAGGAGAGAGAGGAACCAGAGTGGAGGGGAGAGGTCTACCACCAAAAGGCACCACTTGCAGGGAGTCTCGGCAGCAGGAAAGACCTAGACTTGCGTGGGGAGGTGGGAATGCCAAGAACAAGATGGGGAGTGGCATGGGTGAGGGCAGCCAGTCGGGCCGGGGCCTGGGAAGAGCCTGAGTTTGGACACCAGTTAAGTGCAGTGGGGACTTTTGGAGTGTTTTGAGTAGGAAAGTGAAATGTCCCAGGTAGAGTTAAAGTTTTCTCTAGCTGTTCCACAGATTTGCCAGAACAAAGTCTGGTTCCCTCAGCTGGTCAATCTAAGAAATAAATACGTGATACTGTCAAATCCTCCTTTGGATTTAAAGACGGATATAAGTAAATGTCAAATAAGGTGTCATGGTGTGATAATACCTCAGTTTGTTCCACACATAATGGTATTTACTTTTAAAATCAGACCCACTAGGACTCTAATGTCTCCAACCAAGGGAGTAACCCTGGCATGCAACCGCCTTAGCTTCCACAGCAGGAAAAGGGAGGGAGATATTTTTAGAAGGGAGACCTCTCAGTGCCCCTAAACCACGCTGGAGGCACAGCCAGCCCCAGGGGACGGTCAGCCTCGCCTCTCAGCTTTCATCATGGAAGAGGCATGGGTGCTGCCGGGAACGCCAGGCCAGAAACTGCTCTTGGGTGTGCCCCAGAACTGCCTCCCCTTCGCTTGACCCTAGGGCTGCTGGCTTCCTGGCCTTGTGAAATCTTCTAGGGGCAGGAAGAAGCCTGAGCTCTGTGTGAGTCTGCTTGAGTTTGACTCCCCGGGTTTGCCCTGTGCCCCCAAACAAACCATGCCTTACCTCAGTAAGTCCACCTAACATGAATCACCAACCCCCTTCCCTGACTGCCACCAAACCTTACCAGAAGAAATAGTACCAAGTTACAGAGACGGTTTGAACTCATTAGCCAATTGTGCAGCCTAAGTAGAGAACACTGGCGGCCATGTTCTTCCCTCCCCTGAGGAGAAAGTCCCCTGTTAATCACTGACACAGGCTGAGTAAGCCTGTTTCTTTACATTGGTGAGTAAGGAAGCCCCTCGTGCCACCTCATCATATTTTCCTCCTCTTCTTCTTCGTGTCTTATCAACACTCCCTTCTGTAGGACATGCTGAGGAATTATTATGAGTCAAAAGGAAGAATGACAAATAAGTGGTATTTCTGGTCTGGTGTTTGGAGGGCAAGTTCACTGCAAAAGTTAGCTGCTCCAACTGTCATGAGATGGGTAGAGACTCTTGGGAAAGTCTACTTGGTAGTTTAATACCTGCTTTAGAGAAACTACCTTTGTTCCTCAATTTTCCTCAAGACTCGACCTTTTGGTCAGTGGAGGCTGGTGGGATCCCTCCTGTCCCAGAACTGTGAGCTGTTGTCCCAGTTCTGACACTTTCCCTCTGACACCTCAGGCACAGCACTTAACCTCTTGGAACCGCCTGTCTGCAAAGAGTGTGCACACAGAGCCTCGGCAGCCTGCTAAGCAGCCGTCTGCCTTCCACGGAGCAGGTATTTTATTGCATTCTTTTGAGCTCAAGGACTCCAAAATTAGATCCCAAAAATAAGCCTGAGAAACATTTACTCCACAGGAGCTCAAACCAAGTAATGAAAACCATCGAAAACAACCAGGCAACCCGTGTCCTGAAGTCACCTCTTCCTGGGAGGTCCAGGAGAGTTTTCTCTACCTTCCCTGAATTATCCCTCCCTGCCCCGTCTTCCCCTCCCCAGGGCAATGCCTGCTGCCGGACAGAGCCTGCGTTTGACGGGGCTGGAGAATCACACACTTGCCGGGTGAATTGCACCGAGGAGGGGACCCCGATCTATAAAGCAGGACCAACCCTCTGGCCTTCAGTCCTCAAAAAGTCTGGCTGAAATTATATGAAGCAGTGCTTCAAGTCTCCCAAACAGCCGAAGTCAGAAAAAATAGATGACGCTTCCTCTGGGTGGGTGCAGGCGCTGTGCTGGGTGCAGGGAAGTGGAAACGAGGAAGAGATCGTGCCTAGGTATTCATTCCACAGGCAGGTGGAGGGGAGAGAGGCTTAGAGAAGTCATCCCCGTGGAAGGTGACAAATGGTGTCATGAGATACACGCAAAGTGCGATGAGAAGACAGACAAAAAGCTCAGCTAGCTAAGAAATGTGCTACTAACACCTTGATCAATCGTTTCTCGACTTTTTGAAAAACAGTGTATGAAACATTTTCACACAAGATCTCATTTGCTCCTCACAACCACCCGGTGAAGGGGGCAAGACAACAGGGACGTCCCCCGCCTGGTAGACGGGGAGACCGCAGTCCCCAGCCTCCCGGGGAAGACACGCAGCGGCTGCCAATGGCAAGAATAACAAGCCTCGCCCCCATCCTTGAAGTCCTTCCTCTGTGGCAGGCTGGGGTGAAGCCCTTGATGGACACGAACCCCTTGAATTCTCACTATCTTCAAAACAGGTATTTTTATTTTTTTCTCTTTAAAAAAATTGGTAAAATGTAACATAAAATATACCATTTAACTAATTTTCAAGTTACAGTTCAGTGGCCGGACGTACATTTACATGCTAGTGCTACCATCACTACAACCATCCACAGAACTCTCTTCATCTTTCCAAACCAAAACTCCATGCCCATTAAACATTATTAACTCCCTCCTCCCCCTGCCCTCCAGCCCCTGGCGAGCACCATTCTACTTTCTGTCTCTATGAAGTTGACTGCTCTAGCTTCCTCAAATAAGTGGAATCAGACAGTGTTGGTCTTTTTGTGACTGGCTGATGTCACTAAGCATAACATTCGTCCATCTTATAGCTCGTATATGAATTTCCATCCTTTTTAAGGCTGAATAATATTCCGTTGTATGTATACACCACCTTTTGTTTATTCATTCACCTATTGGTGGGCACTTGAGTTGCTTTTACCTTTCCGCTATCATGAATAACACTTCCATGAACATGAGTATACAGATATCTCTTTGAGAAAACAGGTATTGTTAATCTCTTTTTTACAGAGAGGGCACCTGAGGCTCAGATATATTAAGTAATTTCTCCCTGTTCATCGAATGATAAGTGGGAAAACCAGTCTATAGGATGCCAAAAATAGGGCTCGCAACCATTGCACTATCTTACCTCTAAGAACCATGGGTTTGAACATCTAAAAGGTCTGAGTTCAAATCTATGGCTCTGCCACTGATGGTGACACTGAGCAAGTCATTTAATCTCTCTGACTGTGGGCTGTCGTAAGGATTAAGTGAAGCAAAACGTGCTTAATTACGGTGCCTGACACAAAGTAAGCGCTGAACACACATTGGCTTTCGTGATCATCACAGTACATGGTAGCAAGTGTGTAGAAGAGCTAACCCAAAGACCCAGGGCCTTTGGCTCCTTGCCTGTGTGGGCTGCAGTGCTCCTGGCCAGACGCTGGCTCTTGCTGGCTGAGTCAAGTTGTGCCTGTGCCACCTTTGTTTGTATCTCAGTGGCCAGGCCAGGTCTGCGGCCTGGGCCTGCCACCCACACTTCTGCACCAACCCAGGGCTGAGGACGTCAGAGGCACTGCGTCACAGCAAGGTGTAAGGAAAGAGCACTGTCCCAGCGTCAAGATAAGCGGGTCCTAGCCCAGTGTGGCCACTAGACAGGCCCCATGCCCTCTCCTCTAGGCCTCAGTTTTCTCACCTGTAGATCAAAGATTTTACAGGTGCTGACTGTCAAGATCTGCCTGTTCCAGAAACTTCTAAGAGTTGAGCTCCAGGTAGATTTTTTGTCAAAGGCTCGAGTTGTGCAAACTGCCTGGGGTCAAACCCTGTGACTACAGCCTACTCACCGTGCAATCGTGGACCAAGAGCTCATTATCTCTCCAGCCTTTGGTTTTCTCATTACTAAAAATGGAGAGTATTAACAGAGCTTGTGTTGTGGGGCTTGTTTTATTCTGTTTTGTGTTGCTATAACAGAATGCCCACAGGATGAGTAATTTATAAGGAAAAGAAATTTACTTCTTCTAGTTCTGGAGGCTGGGAAGTCCAATGTCAAGGTCTGGTGAGGGCCCTCGTGCTGTGTGGGGAGCCATGGAGGAAGGATGGAGGGTGAGAGAGCACAAGAGAGTGCAGAACTCACTTTTCTAGCAACCTACTCTCACCATAAAAAACCCACTGCTGTGATAATAACTTCTTAATGTTTCTAGCTCTTAATACCATCACAATGGCAATTATATTTCAACATGCGTTTTGGAGGAACATTCAAACCATAGCAGGGCTGTTGTAAGTATTAAGCAAAATACTATGCCCAGCATAATTAGGTGCTCAGTAAATGCTGACTGTTAGTATTCTCCTTATGATTGTCAGAATGAATATACTTGTTGACTTCTTGACTTCTAGGTGAGAGATCAAGAATGGTGAGAAGGGATATGGCAGAGCCATACGCAATTCACCATCAGTGAATCTTGGGTTGCCCCTCTGATAATAATGATAATAACCGACCTCAAAAGTTGTGGTGAGGATTAAATAACATAATAAATGTAATGTGCCCAGCCCAGTGTGTGGCACACAGTGGAGGCTTAATAAATGGATATTGGCGGTAGAATTATTCCCATGTTAAAGTTTTAGAGATTTGTCTCTTCTCACACCTTCTTGGCAAAAGTGAAAATTGGTGCAATTTTTATGACAGGAAAGGTGGCAATTGTTGTCAAAATAGCAAGTTCATCCACACTTTGACCCAGCAACTCCACTTCTAATTACAGATATGTGGGTGGAAATGACGCATGTCCAAGATTATCCATTGCAGCATTGGTTGTAAATGTCTACCAGTTTGGGACTGATCAAATAAGTTATAGATTAGACAACTACACAGCTATGAAAAAAATGATAGAGAAAGCTCTTCACGTTCTGATGCGGCACATCTCCAAGATACATTGCTTACGGAGAAAATTAAGGCTATGTATGACCATACAATGTTCGCCCTGTATAGAAAGGAGTCTGAGAGCCGAGATATATAATCATATTAGCATGTAAATATGCTTGTATATGCAGTTTTAAGAAATCTCTGGAAGGATACACAGTAGGCACTGAGGTTTCTGAGTGATAAACAAGAGAAAGAGAGACTTTTCACTTTATCTCTTTATAATTATTTTTTTTTGCAAGTTTGAGAATGTTTCACCTATTCAAAAATCAAATAAAGTAGCATTTTATTAAAGAAAGAAGAAACGAAAGCAGGAAGGAAAGAAATAGGGGAGGGCAGGACTTGTTTCTGCCAGTCCTTCTGGACAGAGTAAACGCGACCAGATGCAGCAGCTGCAGTGAAGCCGGCCTGTCCGGGCGGAGGGGTGAGAGATGCGCCCGTGTCCCCGAGCTCGGGATCTAGCAGGCCTCGGGTGCTGATTGTGATAAGGGAGGAGGCACTGGCTTACCAGATAGACTCTGACACTAGCAGGAGTGGTGGCGTTACCTGGCAGGGTGACTTTTGACAGGGGTGTGACAGTGAGCTTGGGCTGCCCTTATTTTCAGCAGCTGCTCCCACGCTCCCGGCCCCCTCCTCGAATACCGCCCCGCTCCCAGGAGGGAGGACACAGGTTTAGCCTGTTCACACTCCCTCTTTCCTGAGGAAAGAGCATACACATAAAAGGAAGGGCCTATTGTGTGTTTTGCCTCCCATCATCTGATTTCTTAGATTAATTTGCATGGCCAGGGTAAGAGCCAGTGGTACAAATCTTCAACACATGAAAGGCAGGGGTGATGATATTCATTCCCCAGGCTTGCACCCTCTGCTTTACTGGACAAATAATTTAGAGGACTGCTGTTGTTGACCTTGGAGTTTTAATAATCGCCTACTGTTAATAGTATGAATTTAGAGATGAATAAACAGTTGTATATATAGATGTGTATTTCTGATAGTTTTCTCAGCACTTGACTTTAACAGATCTTCTCTGCCTAGGCTTTGGCACATATTACTATAATAATATTATTAATACATATGATAAGTCAGTTTGTATAAAACTCATACATATATCTATGGAAGACAATAATAAATATAACAATTTACAGTTTGTTTTCACATCCATTATCTCATTTAATATCCAAACACCCCTCTAAGATGGATGTTGATTCAACAAACATTTAGTGAACAGCCTTCATGTCCAAGACACTGAAGTAGGTTCTGGACAGAGTTTCAGAGATAAAATGACATGACCATAGTATACATGGTCTAATCTAGTCACAGAGACCAACACACAAACAAATACGGGTTGGATATCCCCTATCCAAAATGCTTAGGACCAGATGTGCTTTGGATTTCAGATTTTTTTTTGGATTTTGGAATATTTGCATATACATAATGAGATATCTTAGGTATGGGTCCCAAGTCTAAACATGAAATTCATTTATAGTTCATATATACTTATACGCATAGTCTAAAGGTAATTGTATACAATATTTTTAAATAATTTTGTTCATTTTGGCTCTGACCCATCCCATGAGGTTAGGTGTGGAATTTTCCACTTGTGGCACCATGTCAGTGCTCAAAAAGTTTCAGATTTTCGGATCAGGGATGCTCAACTTGTAATGCAACTGTAGAGAAATACGAGGTGACGTGGGGACAGAGGGAAGGGGCACCCAATCTAATCAAGTGGCGGAGCAAAGATCAGAAAGGCTTCCCAGGGAAGATGTGGCCACGGTTGAACCTCCAAAGGTGACTAGGATCTAATCCAGCAAAAGCGGGGAGTGAGCTGGGATTGGACAAAGGGGCTCTTCATGCTTTGAGAGGAGAGGGCTGGGAAAAATTAGGAGTGGGTGGAGGAAGACGGGTGGCAATGTAGAGATGTTTTGGAGAGTGGTGGAAAGTTGAGGGAGAGAGAGGCGCACTTTATAGCCGAGGAGACTGAAGTTCATGGAGACGGATCCTGACCACTCTTGAGTTCTTGAGTCACATTGCCCCTCCCCCTCCCCCCTATTGTGTTGAAAGTAGGCCCGTTAGGATGTCCAACACGGCTGCGGCAAACAACGAGTCCTGAACCTGGAGTCCACGTGGAGCCAGACAGGGAACCACTGAGTCAGCCGTCTGGAAGCGACCACTGGCCTTCCTAGCATCCTTCTCCTGTGCGCCGCAGCCACAGGACGGGAGAAATTCTGCTCAGTGCATCTTAGGTGGCTTTTCCTAATTCCATGTTACTCATTCCTCAGGAAACCTGTTAGTCTGAGGCCTGTTCTTTGGTGCAGGGCCTTTATTTATTGGTTTGGCGTCCTTCCCTGGGGAGTGGTCTGTCTGGTTCTCTCGCCCCAGACACACCAGGGCTGATCCCTCACACATCTGGCTCAGCACCACCCACAAGTCTGAACAGGGCCCTGAAAACCACCTCTGACTTTACAGCCCACTGTCCCACGCCCTGGGAGGTGGGCTGTGTCTGGGCTCGTTCTCGTCTGGGAACAGCAAATCCGGCCCAAGCCTGCTCGGCCCACCCCCTCCCGGGAGGTTGGCTCGAGCCTCCTATGTTGGGTTCTGGCTGGGAGAGTAGCCCCAGGAATCTGTAGAAGGGAAGCCCTGTGGGGCGCCCAGGCAGTGGGAGGGGGATGGGGGTAGAAATTGGTCTCTGCTCCCCGGTGGAAGTGTGGAGCATCTCTTAGAACGCAAGACTGTGAGCAAAAAGATGGTGCATAGATAGGATGGTGGTTAAGAGGCTAAGAGGTGTTCTGTGTTGGGGCCCACAAAAGAGACCCTGAGAAGGTGATTCAAGGGCAAGCGACTCAGTAAGGATGTACTCTTAGGAGAGCCCAGGAGGCAAATAGGAAAAGCAGCGGGATGGGAAAGAAGTTAAACAAGGCAGCAGGCTGACCTTGAACCATGAAAAGGACTCTTTATCCTTTGGCTGGTAGAGTGATTCCCACAAACCCCCAGCCTCAGCCCAGCTCCGCAGGGGAGCTCTGCGTTACACCTGCAGAGTTTCCCACCGTGAGACATAGGGATCTCACACTCCACCACTTAAGCATAGTCTCAGGGCTGCCTTGGGCCCTAAATCCTGCTCTGAGTGGGCACTGCAGCTCCAGTCGCCCCAGGGCAGGCCTCAGAAGACAACCTCAGCTGCAGGCCATTAGCAGCAAAAGAGCAGAAGCCAGAGATGGGAGCCCAGAAATCCTAAAAGGGAGCCCAGGAGAACAGGGACAGGTGGCATCAGACAAAACTACCTCCGTGTCCCAGCTCAGTTTCTACCTCTGCAAGCAAGAGCAAATTATTTAATCTCACTGCCAAGTTTTCTCAACTATAAAGTGGGGACACTCCCTTCACAGGGCTGTTGTGCGGGGCAAACAAGAGAATATGAACACAGTGTTTGGCACAGGGCCTGGCACATGGTGAGGATTATTTATGATGTCTAATCCGGCAAGTGCCCTTCACTTTCTGATGGAGGTGAACTTGAGCTTGAGCGCTTCTGCTCCTGTTCTGTGTGTCTCTCTCCCCCTTCCCTTCTCAGGCACCCAGCTCACCGCTCCTCAGAGTCAGCTGAAACCTCAGGACCACGCACTCTGTGCACCCACCATCGCTGCACCCTCTCCTTGGGCTCACCCCCCTGGAGCATCACAGAGCAGCGTGCTTGAGAGCCTGGGCTCTGGAGCCAGATGATCTGGGTTCGAATCCTTGCCCTACCTAATGCTTAGAGGATTCGTGACCTTGACAAAGTGCTTAGTCCTTCTGTACCCCAGTTCCCTTATCTGCCTAGTGGGGATAATAAACACTCTACCTCTTAGAGCTGTTGTGAGGCTTTGGCGAATTAATTTTTGCAAAGTCTTTAGGATGCAGTGATCAGTGAGCGTTGGTGAGTATGACCATCAGTGTGAAACATCCTCGAAGGTCAAATCCCCACTTTGTTCACTGCCCCATTTCTGGAGTTTATGGTTTTCTGATCGGTCCCTGCTATTTTCACCCTCCGGCCCTGGCTGGGCTCCCACCCTTATCCTCCCTTTAGTCCCCGGAGCTCCAAGGTCACTTCCTGTTGGAGCCCCAGCTGGTCAGCTCGAGAGCAGTCACAAGCATGTGCACAGCACTTTCTGGTTTTCTCTGCAGCACGTGTTTGATTAGATCTGTGCCTCCTTCTTAAAATGAGGAAGTTGAGGGCCGAAGAAATTAAGCCTAAGTTCATGCCACTCCCAAGCACTGGAGTCTGTATTGCCACCTACCCATCAACTCCAAACTCAGTGCTCCTGCACAGACTCCCAATGCCAAAGACCCAGGCCTGCGACAACAGCAGAGTTCACTACTTCCCCCTCCATCACCTCTGCACCTACAGAACCGCCTCTGTGACAGCATCTCGCCCCACAGAGTTCACACCTTCGTCTTTCCTGCTGGACTAGGAGCCTCTGGATGTGGGAACTCACTCATCTCTCTGTCCCCAGCCCCTGTCACAGGGCCTGGCATGTAGAAGATGCTAAGTCTATTTGTTAAATGCATGAAGGAATGAGTGATTTGTCTCTGGAGTATACCCAGGAGTGGGAGCGGTAGAGTATGCGGACATTCAATTTTACAAGATAACAGTTTTCCAAAGTGGTTGTACCAGTTCACACTCCCACCAGCAACGTGTCGGGGATGTTGTCGGTCCCCACCCTCTCCAGCATGTGGCTCTGCCAGACACTACATTGCCAGTGTCAAAATACAAAATCACAGTGCATTTAGTCCAATGATCTAATTGGCTTTTGTTTGTGACTCACGGATTGGGGCAGCATCTCCTCCACAAATTTGGAGAAGGTGCTTCAATGAGCTTAGCAGATGAAGTTGGCTTTATAGGCAGAAAAGGGATGAAGAAAGCAGACACAGGGAACAAAAGGCAGAGCAGTCATTTCAAAGTTACTTTTCTTAGAGGGTTAAAGCAGAGGGGACTTCTTTGTTATGGCGGCTAAAACTGGCCTGTTTGGGGATTGGGCTGTTCTCTCTCTCTCTCTCTCTCTCTCTCTCTCTCTCTTCCCCCCACGGCCTGATTTCTTGGAAGGTCAGGTAAACAACTTAGTTTTGGTTTGGTAACATGGAACTTCAGCGTGAGCTACTCCATTTTCATTTGGTCTGTTGGGGCCTGGTGCAGGAGCTCGGTCTAAATCAAAGGCCTTCTATACATTGTATTGAACACAAGAGAAAGGCGTTTGTGTGTCAGGTGTCAACTCCTCTGAGAAGCCCTCTCTGCCCCCCTGTGGCTGGATTATTTCTCCTGCTCCCAGCATCCTGTATCTCCCCGATCACACAGTTATCACACTCTATTGCAATTGTCCAGTACTCCTTTCTTTCCTCTTCAGGACTGTGAGCTCCTTGGGGGCAGGACGTCAATTCTCTTAACAAAATCTTTTTTTTTTGAGACAGAGTCTCACCTTGTTGCCCAGGCTAGAGTGAGTGCCGTGGCGTCAGCCTAGCTCACAGCAACCTCAAACTCCTGGGCTGAAGTGATCCTCCTGCCTCAGCCTCCCGAGTAGCTGGGACTACAGGCATGCACCACCATGCCCGGCTAATTTTTGTATATATTTTTAGTTGGCCAATTAATTTCTTTCCATTTATAGTAGAGACAGGGTTTCACTCTTGCTCAGGCTGGTTTCGAACTCCTGACCTCGAGCAATCCGCCTGCCTCAGCCTCCCAGAGAGCTAGGATTACAGGCGTGAGCCACCGCACCCTGCCTTTTTCTTTCTTTTTTTTTGCTCTTAACAAATCTTTACCAACACCCACCATGTGCCAGGCTCTGTGTTAGATCTGGGGTCTACCATGATTAAAAAAAAAAAAATCATAAAATCCATAAACTAGAAGAAACTCCAAGTCAAAAGGAGATAGGAGAGAGTCATTCTTTTAAATAAATGATTGCATTAGGATGTGATAAGTCCTAAAACTGAGAAGTATTAGTGTAAAGCTCTGTGGAAGGACAAAGAAGTCATTTCAACCAGCTGAAGGGCTCAGGGAGGCTTAGCAACAGCAGGGCTGACACTGGATCTGGGCCGGGAAGAATGCAGCAGGAGTGCTTTCCAGGTGGCAGGGGCAGCATCTGGTAAATAAGGGATGTTGCTATCACATAGCAGAGAGCATTCAACAGAGCAGGTACAGAAATATTTGTTAAATGAATCTGTGAATGCATGGATGAACGATCTCTATGGTAGGGAAAAATTTGCCAGATCTTACCACAGAAGATTAAGACTGGCTATGTGTAGGTCTCATGAGCAGGAAGTTGGTGGTATTAATACTTAAGTCTCCTGCTTCAGTGACTGTCTTGAGGATTCCAATAAGGTGCTTCATCCATGCACTCAGGATGGAGGTTTCTGCCATCACTGTAAGCTGTTGCTGAAAACGTTACAGTGCTCCCTCTATGCGATCACGTGACCCTGGCACAACCTTGTCTGGAGATGAGTCACCAACAGGTCAAGGACACTGATTCCTCCATAGTCAGAGTTGACTCTACGCTTGTCTGCACGAGTCAAACCATACCTACAGGCTGTGCTCAGTTCCAGGCCCCACATTTTAGTTAATATGGACTATTTGATGAACATTGTGGTTACCTTCTGTTATAGGTGGCATTATGTCCCCCCCCCCAAAAAAAAAGATATGTTGGAATCCTAAACACCAGTACATTATAATGTAACTTTATTTGGAAATAGGGTTGTTGCAAATGTAATAAGTTAAGATGAGGTCACAGTGGAGTGGGGTTGGCCTCAATCCCATATGACTGATATCCTTCTAAAATAAAACCGTGTGAGAGAAGGAGATGTGCATGGAGGAAAGATGATATGAAAAGACGCAAGGAGAAGATGGTCATTGACAAGCCAAGAGTAGAGGACTGGAACAGACCCTTTCTTCATAGCCCACAAGGGGAACCAACCCTGCTGACACCTTCATCTTGGATTTCCAGCCTCCAGAACTGGGAGACAGTATTTGTGTATTGTTCAAACCACCCATTCTGTGGACCCTTGTTACAGCAGCCGTAGCAAACAAATACACCTCCCAACCCCCTGGCTGTGGTCATGCAGTAGGAGAGAGTGGACAGTTTGGGAACGATACCTAAGAGATACCAATCAGGCAGAAGCCCAGGATTGTTTTGTTCCTTTGTTGAAGAGGAAATATCTTCTCCCCCTGAGAGGAAAATGAGAATCAAGGAGACAGAGGCGCTCTGGCCGCCATCTTGCTACCAAAAAAGAAGTCATTCTGAGGAAAAAATTTACAGAGAAATGGAAACACATCCCTAATGCCATCATGAACCCCTGGTCCAGACCCTTGCCTGACACCAGCCAGCCCCAATAAATCCCCCTTACTGTTTAAGCCATTTTGAGTTGATTTTCTGTGACAGGAAACACGAAAGCATTGTAAGTGACAGAGACGTCTATTGGAACATGTTTCTTCAGGGAAGGTTAATTAGGATGATGGGAGCTTATCAGGAGGAACCAGGTAAAAGAAAGATTTAGGAGGGCCTTACACAGGCTGCCTTCAATATAGAAACATCTATCATGAGGAAGAGGAGCAGACTTACTATGTGGCCCCAGAAGGCAGGACTAGGACCGCTGAGCCCTGATGGGAGAGTTCCTCCCCAGCACAGGCAATGAGGTGGCACATTGTCTATGGAGAATTTTAAAACAACGATAAAACTCACAAGTCTATGTGCTTTTACGAGCATTGAACACTGGAAATTCTCAGCAATTTTAGTGATAAAATATTCTCTCCTGCTGGAACAAATAGCTCCCACTGCCCCTCCACCACTTGGTATACCACTGCCAATGAGAAGAAATTATAGGGAGTTAAATTTCAACACTGGTAAAGAAAGATCTTGCCAAAAGGCAATAATGGAATGTACTATCTTGGGGTTGATGAATTATCCATCACTGGCAGTATACAAATAGAGGCTGGAAAACCACTTTGCTGGGATGTTATTCAGTAGATTACTGAACTCAATGGGCAATTACCTTAGGCGACCTTGAAGGCACCAGCAGACTCCATGAATCTCAACAAAGAATGGCAAGTGAATGAGTGAGACAACTCTGTTCAAGTTAGAAAAGGGTCTTTGAGTGAAAGGAGGGTATTTGGGGTCTTCCCCACTAGGATGTGAGCAGCAATAAGATGGAAATATTCCAGAGTCAACTGCTTGAGGACTAATTTCAACTGGGCATTGGAAATCAAACTATATTGAGGATATATGGAAAGTCTGTGGTTACTAATGGTCAGATCAGGGCAGTCTGGGAGCCATAGGATGAGCTCAGGAATGCAAAGTTTTAAAATCTAGAAGGTCATGGAGAAGAAGACCCAAGTACTAGCCACAAGCTTCCAAAGTGAACATGATCCCATCACACTGACCAAGGGCAGATTACTTAAGCCCTCTGCATGGTTCCCACCTCACTGTGTTGTATAAAGATGAAATGAGTTAATATGTATAAAGTCTTTATGTATAAAGTCTGCCTGGCATAATGTAAGTGCTGCATAAATGTTAGTCATTATTATCTTCTCTTAAAGCTGCTACTCTAGTGAGCTGTAAGCCTCTTTCTGCTCTTCCACATTGCTTTGAACTTTCAGACTGTCAGGACAAAGTCATTTCCCATTCAGATCCCATTCCAGTTCTTTAATAACTGTGCATTGGTTTCTCAGATGCTAAAAGTTTTTATTTTTTTTCCAAAATAATACCTGAGTTTTTTCTCCTATGTTTACTATTACAGGTTATTTGTTTGTTCATTCAAATATTTACGGGGTGCCCATTTGGTTTTAGAAATAGTTTGAGGTCCAATGGGTAGAACCAGACATAAAATAAGCCAGCTTTGTCCTCACAAAGCTGATTGGGATGGACAGTGGGAAGAGGGTGTAAGACAGACATAAGATAATAATCACATGAATGATGGAGAAATCACAGTTATGGTGGTGCTGGGATGAAGGCAGGCACCACTGTGAGACTGTGAAATTAGGCAACATCCCTGACATCTGGGATAGGGGCTTCTCTGAGCAAGTGATTCTTGGACTAGGATCTAAAATGCACATGTGCTAACTAGGCAGTTAGGAAAATTCCCAAGAAAAAGTAACATTGCATTCAAATGTCCTAACATCTATGAACAAATATTTACAAAGTGCTGACTTGTGTCAAGCACTTCTGATGAGTACTGTATGTTCATTATTTACCTAAATTTCACATCAACCTTTTGAGGTAGAAATGCTTGTTTGTCTCATTTTACAGATGAGAAAATTGGGACTCAGAGTGGTCCAGTAACTGATATGAGGTCACACATCTTGTAAACAGAGTTCAGTCTCGGCTTGGTCTAACTTCAACCAATGCCTGGTCCTTAATCCTGGGGGCAGAACTGTCACAATCATCTTTATATCTAGAATAGTGCCTAGCATGTAGTAGATGTTCAATAAATCCTGTTGTATAGACACTAAACTGAATAACATTGTACTGAAAGGAGACCTCCATGAGTAGAGAAGAAGGGTGACTCGACTGTGTAGGGGCAGAGGGTAAAAGAGGTAAGGTCTCAGGAAGAATGAGCTTCCATGGTAAAGCCTGCATGTGGGTATACACATGGCCTGGGTGGGGATATTGCTTAAAAGAATAATACTCCTTTGGTAGGTAGTGAAAGTACCTTTGTCATTAGAAGTATTCAAGCACAGATAGGAAGACCACACTGGCCAGCACTGAAACTATGGTAGATATTAATCATCTTTCAGACATTTTCCAACCTGGGACTGATCGAAGACAAAGTGTACTTACAAAGAAATGCCAAAAATTGGCCAGTTCCCAAAGCCTCTTACCTAACAGGGGACCTAAGTGGAAGGAAGGCAGATGGAGTGAGCTGGCAGTCACTTAAAGAATCTAGACAGCACAGACATTAGAGAAGATGAAGCCCCCACTTGGGGATCAGAGGACTTTCAAACCACAGCCTTAGACAAGATATGTGAGTCCCCAGCACAGTGCCTGGCACACAGGATTCAATAGTTAGCAGTGTTTCTTGTTATTAGGCACCCAATTTTAAACCACTTTTTTTTTTTTGGTCAAATCACTACTTTTATTTCATAAAACAGGGCTTTTGCTCAAACTGGCATCCAAGAGGTTGAGGAATAAGATTATTTTTCTTTCCTACCAAGAGATTGTACTTGGGCACTCTCAGGATGGATCTTGGTAGGCACGGTGATCTCATTCCACCTCCTTCACACGGGCTAAGTGAAAGTATTGCCAGAGGTCTGGACCTCAGGACTTCTGTGGATTGCAGAGTGTGGAGAGGTGTGGTTTCTTGGAATGGATGCCTGAGCCTCCATTTCCCTTCTCTGGAATATGCCTGAAACTGACACCTTAGGGTTCAAAAGGCAAAATGGACATATAAGTCACATTTGTAAATTCCAGGTCTTTGTGTACAAAGGTATATGATTGGGCAATGCGCAATATATACTCATCCTCACAATATTGCGTGAGGAGGTACTGCTGTTATCCCATTTTACAGGTGAGTCAGCTGCAGGTTAACTTTGGCCTAGGTCATACTGCTGGGAAGTGGTAGAGCCTGTGGTTTGTTCTCCCTCAGAAGGGAGCATAATCTATCAATTAAGAGCACAGCTATCCGTGTCATTAAGAACTGGGCTCAAATTTTAGTTCTACCACTTTTTGGTTACACGACTATTTATCTCACTAAGGCTCTCCCTCTGGAAAAATCTGTCTTAGTTCTTGGGATACTGTGGTTCCTGTGCTCTTCTTTCTGAGTATCTCACTGTTTGTTCTTTTCTTTTTTATCAGCCTTTCTTCCTTCAATACATCACATCCTGCACAATAGTCCATTCTCCTTCCTCTTTTCTTCCCTTCTTTCTCTATATTCTATTTTCCTTGGCAGTCTCAGTCACTGTGGCAGGGGAAAGAGTGAATGGAGAACTGTGCTCCGGCTTTTCAGTCCTCTGCTTAGAAATATGATCTTTCACTGGACAAAACAAATCCCATGCGGGCATCTGACTTTGAGATGGCATGTGTTCCTGAATGAGGAGAACACAGATGTCTCTTCCGGAGCTGTCTTATGCACATCAGAGTCCTCACCTCTTGCCTCTGTCCAGAAGACTTCCAGATATGTATTTCTCATCCATTAGAAATCTTACAGCAGATCATGCTCCCTTCTTTGCTTTGGCTGCTAGGAAACTCAAAGGCAAATTTGCTATTCATCTCTAGCATTTTCTCAGGACCTTCTGCCATGAAAACTATGTGTTAAACTTATGGCTTAAATTTAAATATATTTAATTTTCTTTTGCCTGGTTTCTGTTGTGTGTCTTTGTATATGCCACTGAAATCATGTTTTGAATGAGTTTTATGAATATATGATCCATATGTATATACTACACACCCATACAATATGTTCAGTCCTGAACTTTTATAATAAATACAAATGACAATTTATCACTGCCCACTAGGCATCTCCACTGCGTTGTCCTACAGTTACCTCAAACACAATATGTTCCAAACAACACTTATCTCCTTTACTTAAATTCCTCTTTCCATGAATAGCTTTACCATGTGTGGAAGATTGCAAAAAAAAAAAAAAAAAAAAAAAACCCCAACAACCCTTCACCCTTCCCTATGGAGTGATCTTTCATAATTTTTTAATATCCAGCCAAATGAGTCATTCCCTGCTTTCCAAATACCCCATGTGCTTTCCCATTACCATGACTTTGCACATGCTATTTCCTCTGTCTGAAATGCCCCCTACCAACTCTTTCCCTGTAGGAATACTCCCCATTCTTTAAAACCTATCTCAACTGTCTTTCTTGCATAATGCCTGGCCTTACCAGCCAACTAAACAGGAGAACCCTTCCCTTTCAATCTCACTTATTACAGCTGACTTAGTTGACTTTACACTATGCATTTCTAACATACTTATCTCAGCTTCCTGACATTTAGGGAGCTCCTTGGGGGCAAGGACTATGGCTTACTTTGCTTTTTATTTACAACACCCAACTCTCTCTGGCATAGTTTTGAATTGCCTTGGGCCCAAAGTTCATCATAGGTGAACTTTAATACCTATCAAACGGGGAGCACATGCATGCCTGACCCCTCCTTCCTTGCTCCCTAATCCACTGCATCTTCCAGCTCCAACATACCTTCAATCTATTCTCTCTTCACAGTCCCCACTCCCAGGGCTCGGACTCCCATCATCTGTGGATAACTACAAAAGACCCCAACACCTCTTCCTGCCTTCAAGGCTGATAACTCTAAAAAGCTTATCCCTCCCCTGCTTAAAACTTTTCAATGGCTTCCCAAGGGCAATGAGATAAAGGCCTTATTTCTTTCACGGCAGAAGAGGCTCTACATAGTTTAGTCTTGCCCATTTCTCGTGCCTTAATGCTCCACAGCATCCATGCTGATGCTGGTCATGTATTCCTTCCCAACGCTAACCTAGAAAAATAGGACTGGCCATGCGGTGGGCATTTGTTGTTTTTGTCTGTTCAGTCCTCCTCGCCTTCTTTGAGTAACATATCCTGTGCCTTCTAGCCACATAGCTGACCAGTTAGAGAACTTCACACCCTGCCCCAGGACATGGTCCAATCAGAGCCTCTCCTGGGATTTTCAATGGGAGCCTTGTGAGACGTGCTCCTGTCTTTCCTGATTCTGGAGCTGAGGGTTGAGAGCACAGAGATGTCCATGTTTCACCCTGTGAAAATAAAGGAAATCAGTTCAGGGAGACACGCAGAAAAAGATATTCAGAGCAAGTTTTTCACCCAGTGCTGGATGCCTGGCTCTGGTTTCCACACTAACACCAGACTTGTTTGTTTGATTCTCCTCCTATCTATTTCATGAGCCACCCAGGAGCCTTCATTACCTGTGTTTGGTTAACCTCTGTCTTCTCAACCAGACCATAAGCTCCATGAATGCAGAAGCCATATTTATTTTGTACTCTACTGTATCTACAGTACCTAAATAAGTTTTAGTGGATGACTGAGAGGCAGAACTGGGGGATATGGTAAACTAATACCTCTTGCATTATCCTGCGTGGAGCTGGAGCCCATTCTTCTAAGTGAAATATCACAAGAATAGAAAAACAAATACCACATGTACTCACCATCAAATTGGTACTAATCACTCAATACTTATGTACACATATGGCAACAACATTCATCAGGGAGTAGGGAGGTGAGAGGGGGAGTAGGGGATGAGTATATTCACACCTAATGGGTATGGTGCATGCTGTCTGGGGGATGGACATGCTTGTAGCTTTGACTAGGGTGGTGCAAAGACAATTTATATGACCAAAGCATTTGTACCCCCATAATATTCTGAAATTAAAAAAGAAAAGAACTGTGGGGGGAAAGAGGAGGAGTGTTAAGACCTCCCAGATGGACTCCCAGAGATCAATCCAAGGGGGGAACTTTGCACAGATAAAAATGCAATTTGGTAGTAAAACAAAGAACTGCTGCATCCTCCTCTGGACTCTGTGGAAATAAGTGATCAGCTTGGGGTAAGATTTTCTTTCTGTTAAGGGTCTAGAACCTCATACTTCCATGAGATTGGGCAGAAATTATATTGGAAGTATACTTTTTGAGGAGAAGGATCTCATATTATTTATGAGACCTCAGTTTAGTTCCTCCCCAGAATCCTTCTTCCCTAGCTAAGACACAAAGTTGTTAAGGGTAGGTATATGCCCAGAAGAACTGAAAACATATGGCTGCACAAAAACTTGTGTATGAACATTCATAACACCTTCACCCATGATAGTCAAAAATCTAAACAACCCAAATGTCCATCAACTGATAAATAAAAAAAATGTGGTATGTTTATACAATGGAATATTATTCAGCCATAAAAAGGAACGAAGTACTGATGCATGCTACAACATGGATGAACCCTGAAAACATTATGCCAAGTGAAAGGAGCCAGCCACAAAGGACCACATGTTGTATGATTCCATTTTAATAAAATGTCCAGAATACACAAACCCATAGAGGCTGAAAGGAGGTTAGTAGTAGCCATGGAATATAAGGAAGGGAGAGAGGGAGTGACTAAAGGGAGTGACTAACAGGCATGGGGCTTCTTTTTGGGGTGATGAAAATGTTCTAGAAGTGGATAGTGGTGATGGTGATACAACCTTGTAATTGTGCTAACACTCACTGATTTATACCCCTTAAAAGGGCAAAGTTTATGGTATATGAATTATACCTTGATTCAGAAAAAAGTACTTGAAAGGTAGAAATAAAAAAGCCTGACTCTATATCTCTCTATATTTTATATCTTTATAGACTTTTTTTTTTTTTGAGACAGGGCCTTACTTTGTCACCCAGGCTAGAGTACAGTGGCATGATCATAGCTCACTGTAGTCTTGAACTTCTAGGATCAAGCAATCCTCCTTCCTCAGCCTCCTTAGTAGCTGGGACTACAAGTGTGTGCCACAACGGCTGGCTAATTTTCCTATTTTTTTTTGTAAAGACAGGGTCTTCCTCTTGCTTAAGCTGGTCTTGAACTCCTGGCCTCAAGTGATCCTCCCACCTTGACCTCCCAAAGTGTTGAGATTACAGGCATGAGCCACCATGCCTGGCTAATATTTTTTATCTTTTGTACAGAGAGAATCTTGCTATGTTGCCCAGGCTAGCCTCAAACTACTGGCCCAAGAAATCCTCCTGCCTCGATACAGACTGTTATATCATTTCCTACTTTGACTAGAGCTTCATTCTAGGTTTGGCTTTTGGTCAAGATTTTCTAATGCAGCTTTGCTATGGTAAGGATGTGTTAGGCCTAGAGAGTTTATTTTGGTGGAGAGAATTAGAATGGAGGGCTGGTTCAGTAGTCCATAAATAAGAATAATTAGACACTTTCATAGGAAGGCATGAAAAAGGGGCTCAGAACTCTAATTCACCTCTTTCCCAACAATACATACTCCCTCAACCCCACTCTTTGTCTTGGGATCATCAGGACTCGCCTATCTTGCTCTTCAGCCCTGTCTCTGACAGCTCCTACCACACTCCCAGATCATCACGTAGGCTCTGCACTTCCTTGATTTTGCCCCACCTCCCATATTCCCACTTGCCAGGATGTCTTCCAGAATTCATTCATCATTATCAGCATAATCTCTGATGTTGTCAAACCTTTTCTTTCTGTTCCCTTCACCTTCTTGCTCTAACCAAGATGAGGCACTGTCTTGGGGATGACAGCTTTGAAGGTCATGTAGGAGATGATACCACCACTACCTCCTCTAGTGGCAGTCTTCACCAGACCCCCAAGTGACCTCCCATCATCTCCTGAAGATTCTAGTTCCTGGCCCACTGCCATCCTCTCCATCACTACTCCTGAACTAATTCTTGGTGATTTGATGTCTACACAGGTAAACTTTCCAATTCCCTGGTGTCTCAGTTACTTGATCTCCATTTCTCCAAGGATCTCATATCTCAGCTATGGACCACCATGGTCATACTCTAGACCTTGTCATTCTCAGTGTCTGCACCCCCTTCTATAATCTTAATTTTATTCATCTCTTTCCCTGACAACACTTCCTATCTTTCCAGCTTGCTCCTTCTGGGGTTCATTGTCAACAATTCTTTAGCTCCATCAAGATCCTCAACCCATTGATCTCATCAACTTCCAACAATAGGAACTGGTCAAATAAACCACAATCTATCCAGAAAAGTACATCACTTGCAATTATTGACTCTGGTGTCAGACAACCTGGGCTCTCCCCCTACTCTTGCCATAGACTAACTTTGTGATCTTGGGCAAACAAACCTTTCTAAGCTTCCATCTCCTAGGATTATTTGGGGATTATTATGTAAAATACTGCAAAATAACTAGCATGGTCCCAGACCTATTTGGAATTCTCAATAAAGGAGAATCGTTATTATGTGTAATAAACACTATATGTTTTGTTCAGCCTTGCAACTGTCTTTTTTCTTCCAGTGATAACTCCCCAATGTTACTTGAGAAACACCTTCTTTCCTGGTGCTGGAAAGGGCTAATTCCAACTCATGAACCTGGGCCTGGCCAGTCAGAGCATTCCAAGCCCTGACAATGGTGACTGATTCAAACCAAGCTGAGCCAATGGGCATCTACTCAGGGACTTTCTGGTAGAATAATTGGGACAGAGATGTCCTCTACTGGATGTGGGGCTGGGAGGACCTAAGCATACAGGAAAGAGAGCCCATCTGAGAGCAGATGTGGAAGGGAGATATAGAAAAGGAGGCTGGGTCTAAGGGGGGTGTCTGAGTCCTTGGGTCCAGCCATACCTACAGTCTATCTCTAGAGCTTTTAGTTACATGGGCCAATAAAGTTCCCCAATGATGCTTGAGCCAGTTTGAGTCGGGCTTTTACCTCTCTCAGAGTTCTGACTATTCCACTATTATGCAGGTTGCGTATCCCTTATTTGAGATGATTGGGACCAGAAGTGTTTCAGATTTTGGATTTTGTAATATTTAAATATACATAATGAGATATGTTGGGGATGGGACCCAAGTGTAAACATGAAATTTATTTGTTTCATATACACATTATATGCATAGACTGAAGGTAACTTTATACAATATTTTTAATAATTTGGTGCATGGAACAAAGTTTGTGTACACTGAACCATCAGAAAGCAAAGGTGTCACTATGTCCTCCACCCATGTGGGCAAGCTGTGGTTGGTGGCATCACCGTCATTCCCGACTCTGAATTTATATGCTAATGATAAGCAATCATTTTCTTACACTTACACACAAGTACTTAGCAACAAAAAATATGACATCCCCTTAGTTCAGTGAAAAAATAATGTGTTCAGAGTAATTTGTGGTGTCATGTAAGTGCTCAACATGTTTTAGATTTGGGAGCTTTTCAAAATTCAGATTTCTGGGTTAGAGATGCTCAACCTGCATAGTGAAATACTAGTCCGCCACTAAAAATGGTGCTATAAAGCAACATTGGGATGTCGCGCCCGCCTCGCCAGCAAGGAAGACGCGGCAACAGGAGTTCTTCTGACCGTGCTTTAATGGGGTTCCCTTTAAACTTACATGATGCGGAAGACCCAGCCCGGCAGCGCGCAGGCCGCTATATACCCCAGAAGTACAACCCCTAAGCTGCGATAGGCCGCTCAACTGTCGAGCCACCAAAGCATTAGCCCATATCAGGACCCTTTGTTTGCATTCTCGCGCCACAGGGCAACCGACAATTGTGCGTGCGCTGAACTTGTTAGCTGCTCTAGGCAAAGCCGGAAACAGGCGCCAACTTGTAATGGCGTTGACACCGCGCCCCACATCTCCCCCTGTTTTATTAATTTAATGAGAGCTGAGCAACCGTTCAGCACCGTCCTTCGACCGTGCGATCAAGGTTGCAGAGCCTCACTTTCACCAGCAACCACCTAACCTCGTGCAATGAGCACAACTCGGAGGTGTGCAAAGGCTGGCTGTGGGATAGGAGACATGCCTTATTTGGTGCAATGGGAGAGACCCCTCAGAGTACAAAGGCCATGTCTGCTAAAATACCTGGGGGTAGGAGCAGGTGCAACCCAAAACTAGGCTAACCTTTTAGCATGGTCAACCACACCTGTGCAGACTGTCTCAGTTCAAGCGCAGCAAATGTCTGTGCCAATACCACATGGTCCGTGGCTGCAAGACTGAAACAGAGTCATAGAGCTAGGAGCTTTAACAGGAACAGGAATGTATCTAGGCAAGCAAGTAACAATGGCAGAGGGGTGAGACATGGCATTCCAACACAATGTATAATTGCACGTATTAGAGGAACAGTTCACATGTGTACCAGAGGGTTTTTCCGTGGATACCACCCAGATAAACGGGGGCCAAACCCAGACAGGTGTAGGGGCAAAGGTCGCGTTTCGCCCTCCCGCAATCACCCTCACAGAACCTTTAAAAGAGTCGCTAAGATTCCATGCGAAACTAGCATTCCTTGCCATACCCCCAGCCACCAATGGACAGGGGGGCCAAGTCCGTGCAGCTTCCGTTAACCCCACACAAAACACAAAGTCCCCTTCAAGGAGAAGGATCTATTTCCCTCCCGTTTACTACTCTGCGTGTCCAACGGCATGTACGCAGTGTCCAAGGAAACATTAGTAGAAAAGAAGCGAGGGAAAATTGGTGAGTTATGTGTCACAGGCATCGGCAGAGGAGGCACTGACAGGATCCTCCAGCGTGGCTCCGCTGCCATCCTCGCGATCATCTATGCTGTCGTCAGGAGGAGTAGCCACTGGGTCCCCATGCTGCTCTGGAGGCTGCTGCACCGTTCTGGTCAGCCGCGTGGGCACCCAGATGGGATTGTCCTGGTCCTGTGGAAAAATACAAATAGCTCCCCTGGATCTCATTAACACTGGATCCGGGCCTTTCCATAGGTTAGACAACACATCTTTCCACTTCACTAATTCTTTCTGTGGCGGAGCAGGCGTGACATGCCTGTCTGCTGCTGAACGTCCCTTGACATCTAAATTTAAAAAATTTAAAGTAAAGAGAGCAAAGGAGATGCGTCCTTTGGGTGATAGCCCTAGCTGTAGGGCATCTCCCCCTTTTTGTTTTTGTAAGTACATTTTGAGCGTGCCGTGAGCACGTTCCACGATGCCTTGCGCTTGAGGGTTGTAGGGAAGACCGGTACGGTGCTCCACACCCAAGCGAGTGCAAAACTGCTGAAAAGATTTTGAGGTATAAGCTGGGCCATTATCTGTCTTAATAACCCGGGGCTTACCCCAGGCTGCCCAAGCTTCTAGGCAGTGAATGATAACGTAACTTGCCTTTTCTCCAGCCAGAGGCGTGGCATGAAGGACGCCTGAGCACGTGTCAACAGACACGTGAACATACTGAAGCTTTCCAAAGGATGGGACATGAGTTACATCCATTTGCCACATATGTAGAGGACGCAAACCCCTAGGATTCACGCCCGTATGAACAACAGTGCGATAAGGAGCACAACTTGGACATTGCAGTACAATCTCACGAGCATCTGCACGCGTGATGCTGAACTTAAGTCGTAAGGTTTCAGCTGGCACATGATAAAGTTTATGAAAGTCTATGGCGGCGGCGTGGCCATCAGACACCCAGAGGGCGCGAGTGGCGCGATCTGCCATAGCATTTCCCGCAGCCATAGGTCCAGGTAACAAGGAATGAGCTCTGATATGCTGAATGGAAAATGGGTTTTTCCTATTTTGAATAGTATTCCTAATTTCTGTAAATACAGAAAAGACTGTACTCTTGGCAAGAATGTGAAAGGAGTTCTCTAACTGTTTAACTGCATTGACCACATAAAAGGAGTCTGAGATGATGTTGATAGGTTCAGTGATGGTACTGAGAACCAGACCGACTACGGCACACTCTACTAGCTGAGGAGAAGAATAGTTAAACTGTTTGGTATACACCTTGTCCTGAATGACATAGCTCCCAATACCTGTCTTAGAGCCATCGGTATACACATCTAAGGCATCAACCAAAGGTAACAATGAAGTTACTCTTGGGAAAATAAGCTCGTTTCTCATTGCAAACTGCAGCAAGGCATGTCTGGGATAATGGTTGTCATGCTTCCTGGGAAGGTGCATCTCAATATGGCCCATGCATCAAGAGTGGCACATAAGGTGTTCACCTGATTGGCAGTATATGGACAAATCAGGCTATCAGGGTGACGTCCAAAATGGGACACAGCCAAACTAATACCCTTTAAAGCTATCTCGGCCACACAGGTAGGATAATGGCCAATCACCTTTCCTGGAGAGGCTTGAGGATGCACCCATAAAAGTGGACCATTCTGCCAAAGCACTGCCGTAGGGAGCGTAGGAGAAGGGAGTACACAGAGGGAGAAAGGATCATGGTGTTGAATGCGCACTAGTTGCGCCTTTTGAATGGCTTCTTCTACCTTATGAAGAGCCTTTAGGGCCTCAGGAGTCAAAGTTCTAGGAGACGTGATGTGTGAGTCTCCCTCTAGAATCTGAAATAATGGCTTCAGTTCTGCTGTGGTAAGACATAAAAAAGGTCGAAGCCAATTGATATCCCCTAGCAGTTTTTGAAAATCGTTTAATGTTTTTAAGGCATCTCTTCGGATGGACAGTCTTTGAGGCACAATTTTGTCAGGGAGAATGCTACTACCAAGAAACGCGCCTATTTCTCCCTCTTGCACCTTTTCTGGAGCGACCAGCAAGCCCTTTTCCCTTAAGTGAGCCTGGAGAGACGCATAAGCTTGGCGAAGTACGCCATTATTACAATGACACAAGAGAATATCATCCATATAATGTATAATTCTTACCTTTGAAAACTTCTGCCTAACCGGCTGGATAGCTGAGGCCACATAAAGTTGGCACATAGTGGGACTGTTAGCCATGCCCTGAGGCAAAACCTGCCATTGATATCTTGCATCAGGCTGCTCATGGTTTATGGAAGGAAGCGTGAATGCAAATCTGCTTTTATCTTGTGGATGCAAGGGAATAGAGAAAAAACAGTCTTTAATGTCCAAGATAATTAGACTCCAATGTTTAGGCAAAGCTGAGAGAAGGGGCAGTCCTCTTTGAACAGGCCCCATAAGCTGCATCTGGGCATTAATCGCTCTAAGGTCATGCAACAGTCTCCATTTACCAGACCTTTTCTTAATCACAAAAATAGGGGTATTCCAAGGAGATTGAGAGGGTTCAAGATGCCCAAGAGTAAGCTGCTCTTGCACTAGATTATGGGCCGCGAGTAACTTTTCAGAGGGTAAGGGCCACTGGGGCACCCACACTGGCTCCTCTGTATTCCAGGGTATGGGCAGAGGATCCCCAGCGGCGAGCGGCCCCAAAGAAAAACCCAGCCCTTCCCAAGGCGGGGCATGCGGAGGTGGGCGGTACCGCTCACAACCTGCCGCTTCCAGAAAAACCGGTTCCTCTTTCTTTTCTAATTCCTCCCCCGCCTCCTCTCCTGAACTTGAGGAAGTAAGAGAAGAGGAAGAAGAGGAATCATCCTCAGAAATATTTAATTTCTTAAATTCTGACAGAAAAAGGCTATCTCCTCTGTCTTCTGTCCTGTCCTTTCCTTTGTTATTTTTATTCCTGGTACTTTTACATTTCTTTCTCTCCCTTTTCTTCTTTCTCTCCCTTTGCAGGTCGGGCTGCGCTTTCCCTCCCTGCATTTTCCTTTTTTGAGCTCTATATTCCTTTTTTCCACCTTTTACCGCGGTACTTCCCTTACTGCTTCTCTCTGAGCTTGCGTCTTGCAAGTCACTCAGTGCACTTTGGCTAGCTGCTACGCGCGGGCCTGAAGTCTCATCATACAGGCATTTTATGATAATAGGCCACAAAAAGGGCCGCAGCAGAATATTACCCATTTTTGGAAGCAGGGGAGTTTTGGCCGTCCCACACGTCAGTTCTGAACTCACCTCTGTCGAGGTCGTCTCCGCTGGTGCTTCAAAGTTGTACGAGGTCCCGGGTTTCGGCACCACTTGTCGCGCCCGCCTCGCCAGCAAGGAAGACGCGGCAACAGGAGTTCTTCTGACCGTGCTTTAATGGGGTTCCCTTTAAACTTACATGATGCGGAAGACCCAGCCCGGCAGCGCGCAGGCCGCTATATACCCCAGAAGTACAACCCCTAAGCTGCGATAGGCCGCTCAACTGTCGAGCCACCAAAGCATTAGCCCATATCAGGACCCTTTGTTTGCATTCTCGCGCCACAGGGCAACCGACAATTGTGCGTGCGCTGAACTTGTTAGCTGCTCTAGGCAAAGCCGGAAACAGGCGCCAACTTGTAATGGCGTTGACACCGCGCCCCACATCGGGACACAGAGAGATGCTTATTACATATTGTTAATTGAAAAACAACTTAGAGAAATATAAGATATCAATAAGAACAAGAATCAAAAATAATTTTTAAAATTCCTCATTTATAGCATTTGCCAATTTCTGCGGTATAAATACCCTCATCATGGCTGATTTCAATCTACAAAATATATACCTAAGAATCAATAAGATTACACTTTTGTGAAAAAAAAATGCAGATATGTAGAAAGAAGTCTGTAAGGTTTTAAGATAATAGATTAGCAAAAGATATATATGTTCATAGTTACCTATGCTATATAGCTTAACTATCAATTTCTATGTTGGTGGGACTACAGATAATTTGTACTTTTCCTCTTTCTGGCTATATTTTCTAATGTTTGCAGTGTACATAGATTATTTCTGCAATTTTTTAAAAGGAAGTTTCCCGAATGAGAAAAAGTAGTCGTTCCTTGCCACACCTGTGACTAGAGCATGACATTCCGCCTGTCCCAGGGGCCCCTCCCATGATCCTGCAGGGTGTCTGGAACTGGGTGAACCTGTTCTCCACCTGTTCTGTGGGTTTGTGGCTCCTAGGTGTGCCAGGCCTTACAACCTTGTACCAGTGAGAGTCACAGAACTGCGATTTACAAGTTTAAACAGTCTTAGGGCAGTTGAGAAGTTCAGATTGAATCAACCATGCCCTGCTGGGAGAGGGGCAAGCAGAGTGATTTGTGTACAGAGCTTTCAAAAGGGATTAATCACACCCGTGGGAATTTTGTGGTGGTGGAAAGGGCTGTGGGAATATTTATGTGTGGTATTACTATCCAGCTGGTACACAGCACCCTCTTGATCGCTAAGTGTTTTGCATCATCAATTTCCTAGCAGAGAAAGGTGCTCGTGCTCACCCTGTGAGGGTGGAGAAGCTGGGATCCAGAAATCTTAAGTGACTCATCAAGGGGTAAGCAGCAAGCACTGAGTTGTGATTTAGGGTTCTTGACTCAGTGCCCTGTCCTGATGCCAACTTTTTCTCTGAGGGCTGCTATAGACATGTGCAGGCTGCCTGAAGCAGAACAAAGCCTCCCTCCCTCCAATTCTATGAGCAGATTGTAAAAATTCATGTCAAAGTTGTTTTCTCCAGGTTTTTCCCTTTTAGAAACACTCAGCTCTCCTACAATCTATTACTACCTCTGCCATCACCTAGGGAGCCAGATCCATGGCATGCCTGCTACCATCTCTGGCTCCAAATTAAGGTTACTGCTTTGGAAAGTAGCTGTGTGGCATACATGCGGTGGTTTGCATTTTGGGGATGGTGTTGAACCATCCTCTGAGCAATTTAGCTCATCTCCATTCCAGATGTCTTCCTCAATACCCATCCTGTGTGCACATGATGCTCCAGCCCCCCTGGACCATGCACTGGTCCCCATTTGCCTTGCACACCTTCTGACTTTGAGCTATGATCTCATAGCTGGGACACCTTCTTGTACCTTTCTCTACCTGTTCATCCTACACTTGTGATTAATGGTTTATCTGCCACTTGCAGAGTGCTCACTCAGTGTCAGGTTGTTGTTCTAAGACTTTACAAATAATAACTCATCTCATCTCACAAGATCCTAATGATGTAGATACCATTATTATTACCCCATTTTGCAGATGGAGAAATAGAGGCACAGAAACTTGGTCAAGATCCCAGAGCTAGCAGGTGCTGGAGGCAGGATTCAAATCCAGGCAGCTGGCCCCCAAGTCCATGCACCTAACCACCAGCCTGCTTTGCTTCTCTCCTACTAGTCGTTTTTGTCTCCCGCCATGTGAAGACACACCTGAGATATCGTTCGAGAATCTTCCTCTTTCTGCTCTGTGCTCCCTGAGCACTTTGCTGGCCCCTCTAAGATTCCTTTGTCTCTGGGTGGGATTTTATTAGCCTTGGTCCCCCACCAGCTGGGAGTTTTGTAAAGACTGGGATCTGTAGCATCTATCTTTGTTTTTTTTGTTTGTGTGTTTGTTTTATTTCAGAATTTTACAGGGGTACACATGTTTTCGTTACATAATTTGCTTTTGTACAGTTTGAGTCAAAGTTATGCCCGTGCCCTTCACCGAGTTAGTGTGCATTGTACCTGTTAGGTGTGAATTTACCCAGCCCCTCCTGCCCTCTCCCACCTACTTGCTTTCCCTTGAGTTTTGTTTCCATATGTGCACATAAGTGTTGATCGATTAGTTCCAATTTAGTATCGAGTACATGTGGTGTTTGTTTTTCCATTCTTGCAATACTTCACTAAGAAGAATGGCTTCCAGTTCCATCCAAGTTGTTACAAAACATACTAGATCACCATTTTTTTTTTTTTTTTTTTTTATGTCTGAGTAGGGCAGCATTCATCTTTGTATCCATAGCATGCTTACTTCCAGATCTTCTCCTGGTGTTTTAAATGCTGCAGATGTGAAATCTGTGTCAGCTGAAATGAACTCAAACCTAATGAACTAGAAGGTTCTGTAATGAATGAATCCTGATGACATCTTGGTGAGATGCTTCTGGAGAAGGTTTAAAGAGCACACACACACACATGCAGATAATTCCCATCTGTGCAAGAGCGGATTCTCTTCTTCTTCTGAGTATTCAGCTTCCTTCCTCTCCTTCCACGTCTTCTGAATTTTCAGACATTGCTTGGCTTGAGAGAATCACGTAAGCAGTGGAAATCACTTAAGAGGATGGAAAGTGATGAACAGCACCTGGGGCATGGCAGCTCCATCCCTCACCAGTTCTGTGACTTTGGGAAAGTCACTTGAGCTTACTGAATCTTAGTTTCCTCAACTGTAAAATGGAAGCACATCATACTTCATGACCTCTTCAGGTTGTGGGGAGAAATAAATGAGACATTACACATACAGCAGCTGTCCCAGGGCATAGCTGACAGTGAAATCTATGCAAATGTGATTGTTGTTATCCTCTCCATGGCCCTGCTGGCAGGACAAGGAGAAAGGAAATGAGACTGAAACATTTGAAGGATGCTTCTTAACACTCTGCAAAAAGGTGGAAGGGCAGAAGGTTAACAGTATTGGTCAAAATGAGAGATAAAACCATAATGAAGTTTCTTCAGTTCTTTCCTAAATATATAGAAACATGAGAAAAATATCTGTGGCAGTGCAGTGCCCTAAAATAAATAATTGTCATAATTCAGCTAAAGCCATATTATTCATCCAACACACAATCATTAAGTACCTACCATATGCCAGGCACTGAGCTAGGTTGGGAGTTACAAAACTGCCCAGGACACAGTCCCTGTTCTCAGGAGCTCGAAGTCTAGAGTAAGGGACAGACATATAAGTGAGTAACTCAAAATCAGAGTGGATTCCAATGATTTGCTTTTCCATTAGAGAATTTATGGGAATGTGGAAAGGGGATGTATCAAAGGAGAGCTTTGTATGGGTAGTAAAATCTAAGCTGGGCCTTGAAGAGGGGTATGTCACACACAGTTCTTGGTGGCAAGCAACAGAAAGCTTCTCTAGCTAGTTTAAACGAAAAGAACGAAATAGAGGAAGGAGATTAGGGGGCTCACAGAATTGCCAAGAGCAGAAATGACCCAATTTGGAAAATGAGCAGAACCAAGGGAGCAATGGAAGATGAACACAAACCACAGCAGAGACAGTAAGAGAGAATGGGCTGATTCATCCTCATTGCTGCCAAAATGTCCTTGTATCTCTCTCTGAAAATTAAAGTCCTAGGACAGTGTACGACAGGCCAAGCGAAGTCAGACAATCAGGTGCTGGATAAGCTAGTGTGGGGAGTAGAAGGATCTAGTGCCTTTGGCTTCTTCTGTGCACTCAAGAGTTGAGCACTTACTCCATTTGGGCTGCTATAACAAGATACCATAAATTGGGAAGCTTATAAACAATAGAAATTTATTTTTCACAGTTTTGGAGGCTGGAAAGTTCAAAACCAAAGCACCAGCATATTTAATTTCTGTGAGGGTTCCCTTTTTCATTCATACATGATACCTTTCTACTGTGTCTTTACAAGGCGGAAGGGGCAAGGAGTCTCTCTGGGACTTCTTTATTAAGGGCACTAATCCTGTTCATGAGGGCTTCTGACCCTTCTGACCTAATCTTGCCCCAGAGGCCCCACTTCCTATTACCATCACATCAGGGGTTAGGATTTCAACATATGAATTTTGTAAGGGCACAAACATTCAGACTGCACCTTGCCTTCCCATCATGGCCAAAGACAATGGAGAATTCTGCCAGGGGGATCAGCATTCCAATGGGGAGGAAGTGATATTGGGTACCAGATAGCAAAATAATGACAAAGGTCCTCTATAGGTAGGTAGGATTTCAACAGTGGGTGGCAAAGAAGGAAAGGAGTAGAACAGAATCCACAAAGGTGAAGAAGAAGGAAAGTTCCGGGTTGCAGAGGGAACAGGGAACAGCTGTGGTGGAATGCAGAGAGCGTGCTATTGAAAGACAGAAAATGGTAGGTTGGGCCCAAACCACAGGGTCTTACAAATGCCACAGTAAGAAGTCTAGGCCTTATTCTATAGCAAGCACAGCCATGGAAGTTCTCTGAGAAAGTAAGGAGTCATGCCTGGGAGGGAAAACTGGACTGGGGTTGTGTTTCTGACGCGTTTTCTCTGCTTGCTGTCAAAGGTGCTGGCTGCACAGCGACGACAGCAGAGAAAACTTTTGGGAAAGCACTTTGGAGAAGAAAACGAAGTAGCAGCCAGTGGAAGACACTACACCGCCCCTGTGAGATTGGATTCAGCGTCACTTGCAACTATAAAAATCCTAATTCATAAAAATCGTCCCTCACAGAAAAGGTAGGGTGGGGTCCAGTGCAGCGAAGGAGGGAGGCCTGAGGGCTGGACGGGCCCTGGAGAGGTCTCTGCTAAGGGAAATCTGAGGCACCAGAGTCACAGGCAGAATCTGGTTCCATTCGACCCCCATCCCAACCACAGGGATGGTTTTGACCGTGTCTTCTTCTAGCAGAAGGTTTGGTGTTTCTTCATAGCATGGTGATGGGTTTTAGTAGGTTATCTCTCCCTGCCATATTTTTTAATGAATATGGAAAACTCAATTTTCACTTGGAGGCTACAGTAAAATAGTAGAAATTCAGGCCACACTTGGGGAATGTGGTCACTTTCCCAATGTTCCTCAATTTGTAGCGCTTGGAAGACCACAGTTTTAATTATCATTCAGGCCAGAGGTTGCAAAATGGTAGCCCAAGGCCATAGCTGGCCTGCAGATGTATTCTATTTGGTTTGTTGAATATTGTTCTTTAAAAAAAATCACCTTTCATCTATATTTCTGAGTTCTCTTTAAAAAAATGGGAAAGTCTGTCCAACACTGGACCCATTTTCCTGCTGGCAACTCTAGGCAGGAGTTGAGGAGCAGCTGCCCCCTTCAGACAGGTGTGAGCACCCCCCGATGGCCACAATCCCCACACACCTGCTTCATTCATTTAGGTCATGTTCCTGACACCTGTAAACATATGAATCACTGGGTATGTGTCAAATTCCCCCAGACGTAGATTCAGCTGAACAACTGCTTATGGGTTCACCCTACCATTCTGGATAAAATTATTCTCAGGGGCTATGAATAGACAAATTCAAAATCCCGGGGGGATTCATCTTGTAACATACACACTAGTAAACCACTTTGGGTTGGAAGAAAAGGGTAAGAACATGAGGAGAAGAACCAGGAGGTTGATGCCCTGGTCCTTGTTTGGTTGATTTAATCCTACATCAAAAGAATATAGGCCCTTGAAACCTGGGTTTGAAACCCACCTCTCCTGTTCATTGTCTATTTGCTCTTGGTCAAGTTCATTAAATTTACTGTGACCCAGTTTTCTCATCTATACAAAGCACTACATTCTCATCTGTAAAATGTAAGTAATTTTCATTTTATAGGATTGTTGTGAGGATTAAATTAGTTAATACATTTAGAACAATAACTTGCACACAGCAAACACTCAATGAGTGTTAAATAAACTCTATGCCTATATTACATAATGTTTACATATTTATATGTAAATTACATGTAAATTTATATGGCCATATTTGTAGAAATATTTATCAGGCAAAATTTATATGTTCTACATGTTTGTACAAAGTACATTTCTATAAAGCAAATTCTTTTTTAAATCAACTTCCATTATAATAAAAAAGTATGAAATATGTTTTCAGGAGGTAAATAATTTGGTAGAAAACTTTTGCTTAGAAAGCAATTAGACAATGATAAATCTTATGAGGCCCTGAGCATTGCTATTCTCTGTTATCTATATGGTTTTTCCTTTACTCATTACAATTTCCATAAAGACATACTTCCTATAAGAGTGAAAACTGCTATAAACTTTTTAAAAAACACAAAACATTTTTCTCTAAAATGTCAGGTGTAAGCCAATAGCTCATGAGCCCCAGATTTTCAGGGAGTTACTGAGTGGAATAATGTCAAAGCCAGTACGATTGTCAGCTCTTTATCAAGCCAGAGAGTTTGGGCACTTGAGCCAGATGTATAGAAATATCCTTTATTCTATGGAATTAATATGTTCCAGCAGACGTGAGTGCAAGGTAAATTTGCCAAGCGAATCGCCTTTTCCTATTAATAGCTTTCAATAAAAATAAGGTATGTGTTCTCAGGGTATGAATAGTTCAGGTGGAAGACTTTTGCTTGGAACTGTATCAGACAAGGCAGTGCTTAGTCTCCAGTGTCCAGATAGCCTGGTATTTTCCTGTAAGAGGCAGGAGAGCATGGTCTTGAAGCCTTCAGGCGCAGAAATCAGACGGCTTGGGTTTAAACCCAGCTCCACCATTTATTGGTTGTATGATCTTGGACAAATGGCTTAACCTTGCTAAGGCCTCAATTTCCTCATCTGCAAAGTGACAGTGAGCATCTTACTCGCCTCCAAGGATTATTGCTAAGATTAAGTGAGATAATGAGGGAAACAACCGTGTCTGGGGCCTAGCACTTATTTAATAGTAATTGGCTGTTATCCATATAAAGCTTGCGTCACAGTAACTTTCCTTTGAAGCACTTTTACCACTGCAGGGTCATATCATTCATGCATTACCTTCCCTGTTTTCTCGTATGACAGAAATTTCTCCTGTGCCTGAAGACATCCTGGCATGACATAACTCCCTATACTTTCCCCCTTTTTATTTTGTTCTGTATGCGCTAATAATGGTTTGCTGTGTTACCACATGATGGCATTAAAAGCTTCTCTTTCATATGCTATGTTTGGGGTATTAAAAAGCTAAAGTTTCAGATATTTTAAAAATATTTTTTCTTTAAAAAATCAGATGTGCAAGGTTGTGTGTTGGAAACTGGGTTCCATGGGAAGCTGACTCTGAGACGGAGACCCGCATGAGGGGCGCTTTTGGGTCGATGCACATGAGAGAGCAGGAAACAGAATTGGGCTGAAGGAAGGAGAAGCTGGGTTATGATATAGCTGCAACAAAGGCCTCAGCCCATCCAGGCAGACAGGAGCCGGGCTGGCACTAAAGAGTCCTTCTCAATGAGGGGAGAGGGGTCAGGCACTTAGAGCCCTGCATGAACTAGTCATCAGATGTAGCAAGCTGCCCAGGGAAGGGGCTATAGTCCCAGGAGAGGAACCCTTTCAGGTGAGGACAATTGTGACAGTGGGGCCAGATACTAGGGTGAGAGAAAAATGAGAGCTGGACCATGGTTAAACAGTGAAAACAGATTTTATTCATGACTATTGCAACATGGGAAAAGAGACCTCGAGGACAGAACTAGGCTCAATTCTGAATACAGCATGGACAAGTGGGAATTTCTGGCCAAGGAGCAGGGTGCGGGTCCATGGATGGGAAATTACTAAGAAGAAACATCAGGGGTAAGGAGAATTCCGGCTAAACTGACCTAACAGGATGCTAGCTGAAGACAGGCCAGGGTGGTCAGACAGCACCCGGGGGCTGGTGGAGGATGAGGAACCCAATCAGATATTAAGGGTGACCACATATTAAGGGTGGGGGGCTTCTTGCCAAAGTGACTTAGCAGGGTTTTTGCTAAAACTAGATTTTACAGGGAAGTGCACAGACAGGCCCTAGTAAGGTTCAAGAGCCCAACTACAGTTTGGTCTTGCAGAGAATCTTTGTCAGCAGGGAGCCCAGTTGAGCAGTCAGTTATTCACACTGCAGCAGGTGGTGGCACGATGCCCAGGTGCAGCAGGAGAGGTCTGGAAGGTGTACCTTGGGCTCCACTGCAACACACCGCTGTGCCACACAGATTCTTCTGCTCCATATTATATACAAGGAAAGAGTTAATGGGATGGGCTACAGCCACTGCCACGGTAGCTGGTCCCAAAGCAGCATCCAATCCTCCTGCTCTCCTTCCTCTACGATTCCTTCTACATTTCCCTCACCCTTAGCTGACACCTCTGTGGATTCAGGTGGCTTACCTGCTGATGTGACCAGGCCCTCATGGAAGTCTGGGGTCTGAGCCCCTAGAGACACTGCCGTTCTCAGGCTGTGGCTGTTGCATTTGTCCATTTACCTTCAAAACTGGGCAAACTTCACCCATGTGGTGAGCTCGGAATCTTCACAGGACTTATATCCTACCCTCTTGAGTACATGTTTCTTACCAAGGCCTCCCCCATACTTGCCGCTTCTTGCTCACCTGGTCTGATTAACATGATGTCATCAATACAGGGCACCAGTGTGATGACACTGAAACGTCTAGACAGTCAGGGCACTTTGGCATGTTTAGGCTGGGTGCTGATGCTTGTCTGGCGTATAGTTTCATTCCTCCCCATTGGGCAAGACTGTAAATGTGTACTGGTGTCCACTCCAAATGAAAGCAAATTGCTTCTCATTCTCCTTCCTTACAGGGATCAAAATGACACATTCAAGAGATCGCTGGCAGCATGCCATGTGCCTGAGACCAAGTTAGCCTGCTCTAATTAAGATCCTAATTCTGATCCCGCAGCTTCTACCATTGAGGTTACTACTTTGCAGGAGTCCACTGCCATCCTGTAGGATGCATCTAGCCTCTGGAGGAGCCCCGTAAGGGGATTAAATGGAAAGGTGGACAATGATCACTGCCTCAGCCATTAGGTCTCTAAAGGTGGCACAGCCTCTGCACCTTCTGCAGGGATGCAATATTATTTTTGATTGACCATGTTGGCTGTTGGGAGGAGACAATTTTGAACACTTCCACTTGATCTTCCCCATGACGTTAGCTCTTACCCCACAAGCCAAGGAACTGATGTGAGTGCTCAGTGAACTACCAAGTATGTCCATTCAAATTACACATTTGGGGACTGAGGAAGTGACCACTAGGTTTGTCTGTGGACCCAGAGGAACCACAATGAGCCATATTTGATTTGTTGCCTGGTTCCCATAAGCCCCCAAACTATCAGGGGAACATATTGACACTCTGGGTCTCAGACATCAATGATAACTTGAACCCTGTGTCCATCAATCCTTGAAATATTTGGGTATTTCCCTTTCCCCAGGGTAGAATTACCTGAGTAAATGGCCACAGGTCTCTTTGGGAAAGGACTGGGGACATCATTGCCATATGTGTTTGCCATAGTTTTTCAGGACCTTCCTCCTGGGGACTCATCCCCTCTCCCAATCAGTGTGTTCTGAGTTTAAAAACAGAGTTAGGTCTGGAAACTGACCAGGGATGTTGACTTTGGATTGAAGTAGCAGCCCTTAGCCTCCTGATCCTTGATTGAGTTTGCTTGTAGAGGACAATATCCTTCTTGTCTGTCCATCTGTATGTATTGCCCTAGGTATGCCTCATGTGATTAACCATCTCCATAGCTCTACATGGGTCACCCCTAGGATGATCAACCAGCTTGGTTTGCCAGGGACTGTCCCCGTTTTAACAATGTACATCGTGCATCCCTAAAAATACCTCAGCCCTGGGCAAACAGGGATGGTTGATTGCCTTGGGCAATCCCCCAGGCCCCCTAGGATATAGTACTACCTTGCTAACTCATTATAATAATTGCATCTGTCTTGCTTTCCTGATCTTTATTATTTTAGGATTCTCTCATCCCCAGGAACCTGGTTTGGTTACTATATCTCCTACTATCAGCTGTGGTTGGTCTCCAAATGAGGGCCACCACTGAGATTCTCAAAAATTCCAGCAATCCTGGCATTTATCATTTTGCTAAATAGAGTTTCCTCTTTTCAGAAGGTTTTGATATATCCATTCTAACATGCCCATTTCTCTGAGACTTTGATTCTCACAAAACCAAATGCCACATGGTACCAAATACCACGGTGACCTGGCATTTCCATCACTTGGTGTTGGCTATTTCTTTTTCCAAGCTTTCAAGGGCCATGGTAGTGGTATATTAGCACCATCTTTTGCAGTCCTTGCCAGGATGTTAAGTTCTGCATTATGGTAATAGGGTATTGGGCATGTGGGAGGGGGAGGGGGGTGGGTATATACATACATAATGAGTGAGATGTGCACCATCTGGGGGATGGTCATGCTGGAGACTCAGACTTGTGGGGAGAGGGGGGAATGGACATCTATTGAAACCTTAAAATCTGTACCCCCATAATATGCCGAAATAAAATAAATAAATAAATAAATAAATAAATAAATAAAAATAAATAAAATGGATGCTCTGAAAAAAATTAAAAAATAAAAAAAGTTCTGCATTATGATAGAGTGCTCCAATGCTGCTAAGTGCTGCCTTGTCCAACTTGATATTCTGAGCCCTAGGGTCCAGCCCCCTCAGGATCCAGCCCCATGCCCTTTTGCTTCTGCTAGTACCTTTTGACTGCATTCTATTTCTCCCTTAGTGCACCCAGGACTTCCCTGTCCAAGTTATGTTTTGACTTAACCCTGATGGCTCCTGGTCTAGTGCCAGGAGGGAGGTGGAAGAAGACCCAGGGAGTGAGGTACAAGGCAGAGGCCTCTGAGTCATCTTGTGAGTGAGGGGAGGAGAACCTCTAGCAGGAAGGAGTGGGCTACTTCTGCAGGCCCAGGGAGCCCAGGTTCTCTAGGGGTGTTGGCATAGATATCCCCACCCCAACTCAGGGTTCCATTCTTTCTCATTAGAGCCTCACTTTGCCACAGCAGACCTGTCCTATTTGGGAGTTTGGCTACCTTCTTGAGAGCTTGGATACTTTTATGATTAAGTTCTGGTCCTTATCCTCTGACTCGGTCTTCTCTCCTGGCTGCAACAGTTTCTTATATGCTGGCAAGAGGCCCTCTGGCTTTCACAGTTAACCTTTAATTGCTGATAAAATACTTTTAGTCTTTTATCATTGTTTTTTTCCTTTCTTTTCTAAAGGACCTAACTTCCCCAACTATAGCCATCCAATTCTGTTGTGTTTCTACTACTACGTCCACAAGCATCTCAGCCTGATGTGTTGGTCCCCACCTGGTGCTCCATCCCACTTCGCCACTGGGGATAGTTTTAACCATGGCATTGTCACACCCATGCCACGGCTATCATTGCTCCACTCACCACCAACAATGGAGTTCTCAGAGTCTGTTTCCCTAGATCATTTCTCAGACCATTCCTGGCACCTCCCATGGTGGGTTGGTTGGGTTCCTGGAGAAGCAGACTTTGAGATGGAAACTCATGTTCTTTATTAATAACTTCAGAAGGGAAGGAAGCAGGATGGGGCAGAAGGAGAAGGTGGCTTGTATGTTACAGTCACAACAAAGGCCTCAGTGGGTCCCATGGGGATCTGTGGAGCTGGGATGGCTCTGCCTTGGGGCACAGGGGAGCAAATATTTAGATTCCTGCCCCCAGGAAGGGGGCATAATATTGAGCCAGGCAACCCTTTCTAGTGTTGTGAGCCACAACACTCCCAGCATCTCTGAGCATAAAGGCCTCAGTCCCAGAAAGGGAATCTGGACAATACATAACAGCATTGTGTTTTCTGAATGTACCAAAGATGAGAGATGGCAATAATGAGGACATTTCTGAAATTTAGAACTGGAAGCAGTTTTTCATTTCATTCACTTGAACCAATGCATATTTGGGCACTGTGGACATAAAAGTGAAAAAGTCACATCTCATCTCTGGAAGTAATTCTGGTTTGGTGGGAGAGACTGGCAGTAAAAAGATCAAAAGGTCAATAATTTGGGGCTTTCTGGCCCTATCCTCTTATTTTATACAAAAGGAAACTGAGTCTCAAGAATGCAACATGACTTACACAGATAGAAAAATGAGTATGAACCAGGTACGAACCAGGACCCCAGCTGCCCAATTCTTAGGCTGGGGCCTTCAACTCTGCCCTACATTGTCCCTGTTAATTTGCTTTGACATTGTTCCAGGTCATTCATGATTACACGTGCAAACAAAAGAAAATAATTAAAGGCAGAATATGGAGGATTCCTCATTGCAATGGAGGAAAGCTCAATTATTGGCCTAGATTTTCTATGTGTGTTCTTATCATTGATTCAATTTGGATTCCCCATTAGGGAATCTAATCTAATGATCCATTTGGAGTTATTTTCTACCATTTTACTCAAAGCTGAATAACTTTACTGGACTGGTAGATTGAGTTCAACTTGTTGACTTTCAAAATGTGTTTCATTCTGAATACTTGGGTAGGGAAGTCTAATTCTTGCCAGCATGGATGTTGAAACCCACCTCTTGTTGGGAGAATTGGTCAGAACCATCTCTGTTACGTGAGCATTACTCGAAGCAGGAGTTTTCCCGATAATCTTGCCTGCCATCTGAAGAGGTGAGGTCATGGAACAGTGGGGGTGTGAGAGAGGCGCTGTGGGCAATGACAGCTTCAGAGAATTTTCTGCATTGAGGTGGCAAGGTCAGAAAAATGCCCCAGGGAAGTGCGCTTTCATGCATGTGTTGGCAGCACCTCAGAACAGTCTAGGCGGTCAGAGGGAGCCTTGGAAAGTCCCACCTCATAAAGCAGAGGGCTGATGTGGCAAGTCAGGCTGACGTTGGCCACACCAATCTGCTGCTGAGGTTTGGTTTGGGGAATCACCCCTGCAGTTAGAATAATCACCTAGAGCAAATTCACCAGCTGGTCGTTCTGTCCTCATCTGCATTTTGCCAGTGTGGACAGAGTTCCGGCTCCCTTCCCGCCACCCGTGAGCTTTCTAGTCACAAACATTTCCCCTTCTCAAGGGGCTTGAAGCAGCTGGAACTTGAACCTTTGCTTCTCTCCCAACATACTGCGTCTCCTACTGTAAACACTCAACAGGCCTGAAATCCCACGAGTGATTTCCCTTTTTTCAAGCTGCTGACTTCTTCTGCCCTATCCTTGCTTCACCCCCCCCAAAATTTCTTACACTTCTTCCCAGGTTTCATCAATATTTTAATTGAGTGCTAAAAATCTAAGAGTAAAAGCTTCCCCATTTTAACCACTTCGGTACGGCGCTCACCGGCCACAAACCTAGCCCACAGCCGGCTCTCACAGTCCGCACGACAGTCTGTGCTGTGCGTTGACGACGAATCCATTTTGCTCTTGTGTGATGAGGAAAGCTTTAAGCACTGAAAGCTTGTTTTACTTTACAGGCAGCTTTACTTGTAATGTAAATCAGAATAGGTAACACATACACATATGTTTTCATTACGTTATTTTTAAATGTTCACAATTTTATTTTGATAAATGAAAAATTAGAAAAGTCATATCACAGCTGTCGGCTAAAGTCGCTGTGCGCGTTCATCTGTGGTTGTCAACTACAGTCGACGCTGGTCCCGAAGTGATTAAGCTTTATTTTTTTACTTATGGTCCAAAATTTATATATAATCTATATTGATGTAATGCACTACATATTTAAATATATAAATTATATATCACCATTATAAATATATTATATATAAACTATATTTAATATTATAGATTCTAGTATAAATATATATTATATGTAAATACATATATAAATATATGTACATATTACAAACATATAAATACATATATAAATATATATAAATAAATGACGTACTATATTTATACAGTATATATTACATATTTATTTAGGACCCAGTGTCAGCACTCAACTAAACTCACCCATTAAGTCTCACCCAAGATGTCATTTCCTGCTCTGTAAAGATGCCCCCAACTTCCCCAGATTGAGGTATTCTCCCTTGTGTATACTCATTGCATCTTGTATGCACTTTCAGTGAACACTTACCACGTTGTTTGAACTATTTCCCTATCTTTCTATCTTCCCAATGGAACTGAACTCCTTTCAATTATACCTGATCACATTAATCAGAATATCCTTAGTGCTCAGTCTAGTTTTCAGCGCTTTCATGATACTCAATGAATATTTGTTGAATGAATGAAATTAGAATGACGTCTGGCTCATAGAAAATGTTAAGCAAATACGTGTTGAATAAAAAAGAAGGAACAAAGTAATGAGCACAGCTTAGGGCAGGATCAGTCCCTCCCAAATATTTGCAGGGCTTGTACAACAGAACAAATTAAGGCCCACTTACTGTATGTCTAAATAATTAAAGATACAAAACAAGCTAACTAACAAACTCTTACATAAAATGTTCTCTCCTCCTGCCTTGACAAATACACCTTCATAACAAAAAGTACAAAGGCACATAAACAGTTATGTATTTTGTGTGACTAAAAGTAGGCAAAATATCAAAGATGTCCAACTCTAGTATTGCAAATGATTAGTCTGTTGATAGGTTGATGATGTTGGGATAAATAATAAAGATATATACATAATTCATAAATTATTATGTATCTAGTCCATATCATTTATTTTTCTTGCCATCATTTCAGCAAAAGCACTGGGAGTTTTTGTTATAATCAAGTTTTTTGCATAATTTATGTTCTGTTGACAGTAATGCTAGATTACATAACCTTTCTTGGATCACTGAAGTTTTTAGATCTCTATATAAAGAAATTAATTTCAACTTGGAGAATCACAAATATACAAGCTCACATGTACTAGAATATTAATAGTAGCAGTTTATTACCATTAGAGGTTTACAGTGACAAAAGTAGAAACAAATGGCCCATCACTATGGGAATGGTTGAATAATTCTGGCACAGTGGTACGACATTATGCAGCCACTTAAGAAATAAACAGGAGCCACATGAGTTAACTTGGAGTAATTTCCATGAGATATTTCTGATAATATCATGTGTTAAGTGTGTATAATCCCTTGCTTTTCTATAACAGACAATGCCAAGAATCTGTGTGTGTGTATGTATGTTTTACATATATTATATTATTTATTTAATTATATATTATATAATTATTTAAATAATTATATTATTTATTTATTAAATATATAATATATTTACATATATTATATTACATATAATATATTATATATTATTTATTTGAAAAGGGAAAAAAGTGTGGAGGGAATCATACTGATTGTTACCTTGGATATTCCATGAGTGTGGGGAAGGGGGCGGTAGCAGTGGTGAGGCAGGTGTAAAGGAGAATCATACATGAAAAGAAAACATAAAAACTGGTGAAAAAGAATACTCCATGTTCAATTGCTCAATATTCTATATGCATTTACATAGAAGCTGGGAAATGAGGGTGAAGTTTACATCTACACTTACTGATATGTAGGTATAACAATAGACATGTAATTGTCCAGAAAAATACTATGGCATTGTTCTATTTCATTCACAGCAAATAAACAAACTAAAAACCTTGTTTATATATGTATATATTTTTAGATAGATGAACAAGGAGAAAGATATGTTCCAGGCCATTAACATTAGAACCCTCAGGGGACTAGAATAAAAGAGAAAGATAAGTTTTTTTCTTTATACACCTCTGTTTTGTTTTACTTGTTACAAAAAAGCACATGAACTTTAACATATTGCTTTTACAATTCAAGAAATAAATCATGACATTTTTAAGAAATGGAAGCCCATTGGAGACCTGGGCTTCCAACTTGATACAGCCACTAGCTCTATTTCCTTAGGCAAGTTCTTAAACCTCTCTAATCCTTAGTTTTTTCCTCTGTAAAATGGGGATAATAGTATCTGTCTGATAAACAGAAAGGTAGAATAGACTCATCCAAGGAAAAACGTAGCACAGTATCCAGCGAATAGGAAGTACCTTATTAGGTGTTTGCTATTACCGTTACTATTGCTATCATTATTCCTCCCCCCTCCCCCCCCCACCTCCCCCTCTCCTCTCCCCTTCCATTTGAACCAGATGTAGGGGACATCTGGGCTAGAAAGCATAACAGAAGCACTGAAGTGTGAGCCGCTAAAGAAGGTTTTTATAAGACATCTGTGACCATACTGATGGAAAGAAGGAAGCCGTTAAGCATCTAGATGATTAGATAAAGATGAGTCTGAAATAAGTAGAACATATATTTTACACATTTGACTTTGGAACCATGCATGTATTTTATATAATTAGAAAATGAAATTTATATAAAATTTATATAATAATAAAACTAAATTTAAAAAAGCAATCCATAAAAATCAAAAGTAAAATAAAATAAATGAACCTAACTATCTAGTTGGCAACATACTCACACAGAGAGGAACTACTGCTTTCAAACTCAGCGATTTAACTATACATCACTAATGGAATACAAAAATAACTGCAGAAAATATTTTAGTGACCATATTGCTGGTGGTAGCATTTAAATTGATATTCTGAAACTGTTCTCTGTCTAACATATGACAAATATAGTGAAGAATGTAGTATCATATAGAACTGAGACTTTTAGCACGGCTGGAAGGAGATAGAGTTTTAAGATCAATGAGGTTAAGTAAAAACCCTGCCATCCTAAATGTGAATTGAAAGGAAACTCAAGGTATTTTTATTAAAAAATACATATTTCCTTGCCCTTTCCACTAGGGAATTAAACAACTAGAAATAATGACCAACCACGTAGCCATGAGCACCCTTTTCACTAAAACTGTGATCTCTAAATACCAATTCTCACTAAAAAGAAAAAAGGCTCCTTGGAGAAAGGGCTGATCCCACATCTGAGTGCCCAGTGATGAGCAAATGCACAAGATGAGCTTAGAATATGGAATCATACCAAAGCAAAGAAGCTATCAAACACTATTACAAGTCATGCCAAAAAGGACTCAAGAGCCAGCCAGAATAAACTCCCACTAACCAAAGACAGGACATGTAAGCACCAAAAAGTATAACAACCTCAATGCATTTGAACAGATCAAATATGTTTAAATCAATAAATTCATAATAATACTAGCAATAAAAATAACCTTCATTGGTCATCTTCCAAGGTTGCGGGGGTACCACCTTGCTATTTTGAAAACTTATAAAGGGAGAGAATCAAGCTGAGATGGAAAGAGACAGGCTCGGCCCCGACTCTCACTCCCGCCAACGACCAGACGTTGCACCACCCAGCTGAGCTATTTGAGGAAGCTAAGATAAGCAACTTGTCACCATAAATCTTACCCTAGGCGGTAGACCCTACCACCCGCATGCACACACCACCAGGAGAATGACCCATCACAACCCTTTGCCCCACTAAGCCACTAAACTCCCCGCCCCAGCAGGGGCTTATGTGCCATTTTTTAATCACACTACGTATGGTAACAGAACTTCTCACTGCGCCTGCGCACCCTGCACCTAGCACCTGTAATGATGCTCACTTACCTTAGGAATTGTTCACGTCCCACTCCTTAAAACATCACAAAGACCTACCTTGGGGGAGCTCGGAGAACTTTTCCTCCTGTACTGTCTCCTTTGTACTCGAGCATAAGCCCCAGTACAACTTTGTCTAGGAAAACTTACGTGGCCTTGTGTCAATTTCCATCGCGCCAATAGCCTAAGAACCCTTGGTCAGTAACAAAACAAGGACTTACACTAATTTGCAGTACTATCTGCATCTCAGGGTAACCATATCCTAGATTTTCTCAGCACCATTTGTTGAAAAAATTGTCCTTTCCCTTGGAACGGTCTTGGCACCCTTGTCAAAAATCATTTGACCATATATGTGATATACTTCTCTAAAAATTAAGAATATCATTGCTATATGATGCAGCAATGCCATTTGGTATGTATTCAAAAGAATTGAAAGCAAGATCTGTGAAAGACATATTTGTACACCCATGTTCATAGCAGCATTGTTCACAATAGCTAAAATGTGGGTGCAACCCACCTGTCCATTGACAGATGAATATGTCAGGTTTCAGTCTGAAATGTTTCTTGATGCACTTATGGCTGAAGAATGACCAGACACGCCAAAGTTAGGCAAGCACAAAAATGAGGTTTATTAAGGAGCGAAAGATAGGATTATAGGGCAAGAGCAAGATGATGACCCAACCCACTGTTGCAGCAAAGGGAGAGCCAAAGGAAGGGCGCAAAGAGAGGGGTTGGTTATGGTCTGTGTCTTATTTTATAGTGCCTGGATAGGGACCTTCCTTGTGGCACAGAGGTCACCATAGAAGTGGACAGTTTTGATTGGACAGTTAGAAGTCACATGGCCTGAGCCTTAACTACGCATGAGGGTTCTAGGTCACTTTCTGGACTTTATGGTACCCATGCTGCTTGGCCTGTGGGCTAGAGAGTCCTCTGCATTCTTTTGCAGCTGGTACACTAAGTTCTGATTGGCAGGTTCATAGGGTATTCCCTCCTCCCCCAGGTATGGAGAATTAGGGTTGTGTAGGACCATGATGGCAACAGCACCCACTTTTATCTCTAGGAGACCCGGAATCCCTCACTACCTACCTAACAAATAAGGAAAATGTGGAATGGAATATTCCACATTTTATATCCACAGAAGAATATTATTCCGCCCCAAAGGGGAAAGAAATTCTGATATATGCTACAACATGGATGAACCTTGAGGACATTATGTTAAGTGAAACAAACCAGTCACAAAAAGACAAAGAGTTATATAGGTGTATGGTGGTGATGGTTGCACAACATTATAAGTGTATTTAATACCACTGAATCACACATTTAAAAATAGTTAAGATGGCAAATTTTATGTTATGTATATTTTACCACAATAACAAAAAATATGTTTTATAAAAAATGCATACTGTGTGTTTCCATTTCTATATAATTCAAAACATGCAGAAACCAACCTAAGTTGTTAGAAATCAGGGTGGAGGGTGCCTTTGGGGAGGAGGACAGAGATAATGATCAGGAAGGGGCATAGAGAGGCCTGTGGGCATCCCTGAGGCTCTATTTCTTGATGTGAGAAGTATACACGGAAGGTGTATTCACCTCATGGTGCTGCACTGAGCACTTTTGATGTACTTTTCTGTAAGCATGTTATACTTTAAGTAAAAAAATAAAAGTTTTTAAAAATAAAGAAAAAATAGTCTCTAAACAGGGGCCTGAGGAATGTTCCTTTTGTAGTTCCTCATGTCACTTTTGAAACTGAAAACTCGGAAGAGTCAAGGTCAGGTACCCAACAAAGAGGGTGTGGTGGCTACAGTCAGATCAGCAGAAGAATAGAAGTTGGGAGAATGGGCTGGAAGCAGGAACCTAGCTAAGAACAGGGAATGCCTATTCAAACTAGAGTTGAAGGGACAGGCCCAAGGTCAGAGGGCAGGAAGGAAAGGCCAGGCCGCCAAAAAGATTGTGTAGCACGTTTTGACTGACCTCTCTATTGCGAAGGTGTGGGGGCTCAGGGGGTTGTGGCAATGAGCAATCTTGGGGCTCATTGACCAGGGGCCAAGGCTAGACCAGGGGCTGCAACCCAAGGCAGCCAGTGGGGTGTGTTCAAACCTAAGTTAGTGTTTATCCAAGGGTGAGCTGGGGTCACTGAGATCCACTGGAATAATCTAAAAGGGGGGTAGGACTTAAAATAGGGTTAAAAACCAAAGAGTAGAAGATATGGCCTGGATTGGGTGAGGGAACCAGCAGAGAACTGAAGATTTGGAGGGAATGTGGTCAGTGGAGCTGAACTTCACAGCTCACTCCTGTTGGCTATTGGATAAGGAGAGGTGGGAGGTGGGTATTCAGCTTTATTGAGAATTAGGGTCAGGCAGGTCTGTAGGACTTTAATATGGATAAGATTTCCTGTAGCAGGGCATTGGCCCAGGAGTGAAGTCTTAAAGGCAGAGAACTCTGAACCCAACCACCAACATGTAAGGAGGCTCAAGATCAGAGTCAGAGAGACCCGGGTTCAAATCCTTGCTCTGTGACTTAACAGCAAGGTGAGTTTGAGCCAGTCATTTAATCTTCCTGTGGCTTTGTTTCCTCATCTGTAAAATGAGCATAGTAATACCCCACAGGGTTAGGGTGAGGAAGAAATGAAAGGAAATGTGCACAAGGTACCTGATACAGACAAGCTACCATAAGTGGTAGTGGCAGCCTAAATCCCAGTTTGCACGAGTGTTAGTGGGTAGACACTATGAAATCTATTTTGGCTGCTCTGCTGTGATTTGAAATCTTTCCCATTTCTTGACTGTTCCTGGTATATATGAGGTTGGTGGATTAAGCAGCCTCAGCCGAGGACCTGTGGCTCTGTTTCGTTAGTTAGGGCTGTGTTGAAGTCTTACAGATTCTCAGCAACTGTTCCCGGAGGCCCTCCCTTGAGGAAGGGATGCTTTGTTGAGGAATAGTCCCTGCCCCCAGCCTGGGAGGGAGGAGCTGCCAAGCAATGGCCCAGGCTGTGGCCTGGCATCCCCTGCAGCAGCCTCCTGTGGGTTCTCTGCCCCAGGTAAGTGATGTCAGAGCAGCCTTTCAGGCTCACTGGCTCCTTCCTGAACTTCCCTGCAGAATCCCAGAGCTAGCACTGGTGGGACTGGCTGGAGAGACGAGGTGGGCCCCTGCCCAGCCAAATAATTGTTTTGCCTGCTGCATCCTGCCTACCTGAAGGCCTCATTCTTCTTCTCCTTTCCTGCCTCTCTGAACTAGTCATGTGCTATCTACAGACCAGCTGAATCAGAGAAGAGAAATGACTATTTTCTCAATTCTCTTAAGTATATGACATAAGCAGTCCATTGTGGATGCACAACAGAGAGATCAATCCAGCACGTTCAGCTGCTGGCAGAGCCTCCCAAGGCTAAGCAGGAGCTCACAGTTGGCCACCTCTCCTCTTGCCCCCACCCCCCAATCTTGCTGCATATTTGCTAGCTTGTTTAGTTTGGATGACATGATCATTCAACCTTTCATCTAGTTCATGTTATCAGATCATTTGAGTTGCCCCCAGAAGATTCAGAATTAAGTCTGGGTGAAAACACAGTTCCTAATATTCGTGGCATATAGCTACAGTGACCATGATTTCAAAATTAGGCTGTGATGGAGTAGCATCTCTGCTTCTCCTCTGCTCCATGTCCCCGTCACCACTGGGTGGCCTCCGCCCATCCCACATGGTGTCTGCTCCCATCTGCTCCGATTACCTGTGGCTCGCAGGACCTCCTGCTCTGCCTCTGAATTAAGGCTTCATAATTCCCGAAAGAGGGAATATGATTAGCTCAGCCTTTTTTTGTGGGTTGGCCCTCATCGTAAGTAGTTGTGCGGCCTGTGGGCTGGCTGCCTTGCATCTGGGACACGCTTCTAATCCTATCGGATTCAGTGGGGAGTGGTAGGTCCAGCTGGGACAAAATATGGCCTCTGTGGCGCTCACTCACGCAGGGCTGTTGGTGGCAGAGTTTCACCTTTGGGGTGTTGGGTATTGGCAAAGTGCAAACCGAGATTCTGATTCTGGCTCTGTGTTGTGACCTTGAGAAAGTCATTTAACTTCTCTGCCCCTCAGCTTTGTCTTCACCACGCTCCCCTCTCGGCCATCCAGAGCTGTCAGGGGAACTGCATAAAATCTTAAGTGAAAGGGCTTGAAAATTTCTAGGTGTTTCACCAACGTAGTAATACGGACATGTTTCTTTAACACCAAGATACACATATTTCATTGAATTGTTTTTAATCAGAATGTCTTAAAATTTATGCCTTATAACCGATGTACACATTCCATGCTGTAGTTTTTATCGTTTCCCCCAATGTCATTAAGTCAACAGTGTGCCTTACAGTCAATGGTACATCTTACAGTAGATGAAACCTGTATTCGTTTTCTATTGCTAGAAAACTAACCACAATATAGCGGTTTAAAACAATGCCTTCTCATTATCTCACAGTGTCTTTGGGCCCGAAGTCTGGGCTCAGCTGAGTTTCTCGGCTCAGAGTCTCATAAAACTAAAATCAAGGTGTCATTCATGGCTGCTGCCTCATCTGAAGATTGGGGTGCTCTTTCGAGCTCAACAGTTGTTGGCAGAATTCAGTTCCTTGCGGTTGTAGGGCCGAGGTCCTCAGTGCCTGGAGGCCATGTGCAGTTCCCTGCCATGTGACCCTCTCCAGCACGTGGCAGTTTGCTTCTTCAGGGCCAATAGGGGAAGGCGTCTGCTGCCTTCAACCTCTTAGATCCTCTCCGTTTGATCTCTAAACCCTCACTTAAAGGGTTTACCTGATAAAGCCAGGCCCACCTGGGATAATCTCCCTTTGTTAACTCAAAGTCAACTGATAAGGGACATCTGCAAAATCCCTCCACCTTTGCCATATAATGTAACCTAACCAAAGGGCAATATCCCATCCTACTCTTCAGTCCCGCCCAGCTCAGGGCAGGGGCTTAACCAGAGTGCACATGCTGGGGGGAGGCAGGAATCTTGGGGGCCCTCTTAGAACTACCACAGCATCTAAAAATCTATGAAATATAGCAGGATTCGTAGGAAACATTTTTATGACTCCCAATTTCCTTTTGTGTCTTCCTGTGCCACTAAAGGGCTGTGCCCAAAGTAGCTTAAGCTCCTAATGGAAAACTTCACCTTGCTCCTCACACCTGCTAGGATAGGTAGTTGCTGCCTCGTGTTGGCCAGTGAGGATTATCAGATTGCCTTTAGGGGTTCCTCAGAGAATTAAGCCCTAATACTCTAAGGCACTGAATGTACTGGATTGATTTCTCCGTTGTGCATCTACAACGGACTGCTTATGTCATTTATTTAAGAGAATTGAGAAAATAGTCATTTCTCTTTTCTGATTCAGTTGGTTGAGGTCAAGTGGTCTGGTCAGTTACCAGTGTCTGCCGTGGAGGCTAGTGAGAGGAATGATAGCATGGGGGTCACAGATTCACATCCCCTATCCTTCAGGCTTTGGCACGTCACCACCCCAAGTCAGCCTTTCCCCTTGAAGGGCCAGGTGATTCCAAGACCTCTACTGTCGTGCATGCAGAACACAAGAACATAAGAGACATGGTCCTTCTGATAGCTGGTAAGCTAAGAAGTTTCTCCCTTTGCACTCACTTTCTAAGTCTGCTGTGCTCTTTGCCCTGCTGCCTGCTAGTATCAGGAAAATGAGTCAAACAGAACACACATCCCTAGAGCTGGAGCTGAAGGCACTCTGGCGATCTCTGGGCGAATCAAGACTGTCCACCGAAAGCCTGGCTTTGCTTTTAGGGGGTCCTTAAGACACTGCTGTGAGTAATGAGAACATCCTGACAACTTCAATCAAATCAGCAGAACTCATTCCCTCCTCTTCTCTAGCCTGAACCTGATATCGTACTTTTCAGCAGTAACAATCAACCTTATTGGCACTGACCTCTCTTTGTAAATACCTGGGCTGTTTGTTTCGTCTACATGTTCTACGACAGCTGAGTTTCTTGAAGGAAAGGCACATCTCTTGCTCTCCATTTAATTCCCACTGTCTGGCACAGGGCTCCATTCATAATAGCAATACCGAGCCAGGCTCCTTTGGCCCGTCATTGGTGTGTGCCAGTCACTGAAATGACAGGTTTTGCAGCAGAGAAAGAGTTTATTCATGAGGAGGCCAAGTGAGAAGAAGGGAGAACAGATCTCAAATCCACTTCCCTAAAGATAGGCTTTAGGGATATTTATGGGATAAAGAAGTCGGTTGGTCTAAGGGGTGGGGAAAGGTGATTAGAAGTAAGGGAAGGTGAGGTGATCAGCGGTCTGTGCAAGTGTAGTCAAACTTCATGGTGTTTATGTTCAGAAAATAAAGTTTTGGGTCCTCTGACGCCAAAAAGTCACCCATGAGGCCCCCGTGTAGGCCCGGGTAGAGGGTCGGTGGTCTCCATCAGCTTGAACTGGGTAAGAGCCGACTCTAAGTTCCCGACATGTTACCACAGGGACCCATATGTCAGAGATGTCATCTATAAGGAACCCGAAGGGAGGCCAGTGATATACTGCTTAGCGACGTGACATCTAGGCTTGGTAATGTTTTAAAACAGCTAAACCAGCTAAAAGCAAGGAGAGCAGGTTAAAGTTTTGCGAGCCTAGTCAGGTTCGCCCTTGGTTTCAGTAGCCTCTTGGTAAATTCTTAATGGAATGAACAAATAAATTAATGAATGAAGTTATTAAATTTCTTCCATGTGCTCAGGACCAAATGGCCCTGTTTGTTTGTAAACAAGGCCTTGTTTATTTGTTAGTAGAGTCTAAAGGTGCTACCTCTCTCTTCCTCTTGTCTTTATATGACTGTCTGGTTTGATGGCAAGGAAAAGAAAACGTGGGAAGAAGGTAAGTGAATTACACCAGGATCTGAAAGGAAACAGATAATGCTAGTGATTGTTCTTGTCAGCTTGTAATAGGCAGGATATAAATACACGTTAGAGGAGAGGAAATTCAAAACAGACACAGAGAGGCAGGTTGGAGGCTTTGAAGAATAGCATGTTCAGAACCTGCTTACTCAGAGGCGCTAGACCGTGACCCTAGGCAAATCATGTTTTGCTTTGCTGCTATTGTCTGAATGATGAAATTTCATAAGCCCAGGAGTCCCACCCCTTCCTGCCTATTTCATTGGGGCAGAAATTAGTTTTCAAGGGGTGAGGCTCGGGTTAAGGATAAGCGCTTTACCCGTCATCCGGCTTGTTGGAGATGAGAGCTGTCTTTCTTCTCGGTGACCTCCCCAATCCTGCCTTTTTTGCTAAACTTTAATTTTCAAGGCATTCATGGAACATAAAGCCCCCAATTATAGCTTTTTAGTAGACCTACTACAGACAACTTAAATTTATCTTGGTTTTTTAAAAAATGTAGTTGCTTTCATCTAACAACAACAACAACAAAAAAAGTAGTTAACACAGATGGCTATTTTGAGTTCAGGAAAATGACTTCCCTTGCCCGTGGCAACTTGTAACCAAAGGCACTCAAAGTCCTTGATCCTGTGAACTGGAGGCTGAACTGGAGGCTTCCTACCCTACATGACGAGATGGGGTCTGCAAATTGTGCTTCCCAAAGCTCCAGGGATTCAGAAGCCAACACTTTGCAAGGGAAACCACAGGCCTGACATGGTGGTGTCTGGTTAAACTCCAGACCAGAAAGATAGAGTGTGCAATGGGAATCCAAGGGGTAAAAAGTCAAGTGTGTGGTCACCATGCAGTTAACAAACTTGACAAGATGCAGAAAGAAGACACAGGAGGAATTCTTAGAGCCAGCCCACTCCCTCAAACCTTCTGTGGCTTCCCTGCACCTCCATGCGTCCTTGTTGCTTTCATGCTATGTTCCAACGCTGGAAAATGCAACTGCCTCCTGTTCCTAAAGAACCCCAGGGAAGGACCCTGCCGCTCAGTCTTTCCTAACTGGCTTGCAGTGCGCACATAAGGGCTAGTTTCATGACGCAAGGTCCTCGCCTGCGTGTGTCACCCTCCTCCACAGAAGAAAGGTTTGCTTATCTTAGAGATATTAGATATCTAATACATTAGGTAAATACTGGGGCTCCAAGTTCCTGATTTATTCCCAGAATGACTGGAAAAAGGGCTCAGGAAAGCTTCCTCTGCTGGTTTCCGGCGCTAAACAAAGGTTTTCTAGAATGCAGTCCAATTAAAGCTTCCCTTCTGCGACCAGGCAGGGAATAAATGAGAGAATAAATGGAGAAATTATGACAAATGACAGAGCCCATTCCCTTCATACAAGCATTCAAATTCAGTTGTGTTTTTTAAATCACTGGCCAGCCAAACCAGACACTGCTATGGCCTGTCTTTGGTTGCCAGGCTGGAAGTTGGCAATCCCCTGCCTACGTGGGACCCTCGACAGGCTGAATGCGCTGTGTCCCCCAGTGTGGGCTTGGGTGAGGGTGGGGGTTCACACAAACCCTCCACCTGCCAGCTCTAGCTACTCAGACTTTGGACAACTCTCTTACCCACTCTGAGTCTCAGTGTGTTCATTTGTAAAATGGAGATAATGCCCCCCTCATAAATCTCAGTTAGGTGAGATTCTAATCGAGAGCATTTGACACTGTGCCTGGCACACATTAGAGACGGCGGTGAAACCATAAGCCGTGTGCAGACACCAAGCCCACAGTGAAAAGTAGCCCTGGGCAAGTGGCAGGGTTGTGTCTGAAACCCAGCATCAACTTCCATACCTGCCTGCCTCTTCCTCCCTCCTGACTCGTTCCTGGGTTTCCCTGGTACCCCCGCCCCCAGCTTTCTCCCCTTCCCTGGGCCCACACTTGCTCCTGGACCCCAACTGCACATTCAGTTTCTCTGGCTGGACTTTTGGGGTTCCTTCTTGGAAGAAGGCTTGGCTCTGTCTTCCATACCTTTCTAGACGCACCTGACCCATCCATGCCCTCAAGAGGCATCTGGGATTAGTTGGGCTGCCTCAAGTCCAGGTGCTGGGTGGGGGGCTGGGGGGCCCAGGCTGCAGCACCCCTCAGTGAGGGAGAGGGTTGTGAAATTGAGAGCTGGCTGAAGATTTGGACCAGGGAGCTCTGCTCACCAGGCCCTTTTGGGGTGTTACCAGTTACCAAATTCTCTATGGCCTCAGAATCTTCAAGAGCAAAGATGCTCTGTTTTTCTCTGACTAAATTCTACACATCCAATCCGGCCCAGCTTGAACGTCCCCCTTCAGAGAAGCCTTCCTTAACTGACAATTGTAAAGCCCCCCCCCATTATATTATCTCGGGAAAACATCTATGCATGTTTCTTTCATTGCATTTATTATAATCCACTCAAATCCCATTGGACCGAACCCCATCACAAGACCACATGCAGCTGCGAAGCAGGCTGGGAGGTGTAGTCTTTATTCTGCGCATCTATTTGCTCAGCTAAAAACCAGAGGTCCTATTGCTGTAGCAGAAGGACAAGTGTATGTTGGGGGACAATTAGTGGACTTCTGCCTACCAACCTCTTTGACTATAAAAAACATGACTGCAGGGACCACATTTCTTCCTGTCAAGACCTCGCTTGTACACAGTGTCAAATTTAGTGCTTCATCCAGGTGAGAGATGGTGGTGGCTGGGATTAGATGGAGGAGTGGACATTTAGAGATGTGGACAAGTTTGGGATGCAAGTTAGAGGTGGGACCAAGAGGACTTGCTGATAGCTGTGAGCACAGATATCTGTGGGGGAAGAGCAGAAAGGCATCTCACATAGACAAATGTGAGCTTCCCTCTTGTGTCATTATTTACCTTTTCAAGCATTATTTCCCTAACTACCCAACTAAATTCTAAGCTATTCAAGCTGGAAATCAAGGCGGAGCATAAACATGGGTTCAAATCTTGTTCCTATCATTTAACTAGTTGTAGGAACTTTAGCCTCAGTCTTCTTACCTGTACATGGGGGATTAAAATACCACAAAGTGGGATGAAACGGGCTAATGTATATAAATGCTGAGCCCAGTGCCTGACATATATTAAATACTAGGTAAATAAATCATGACACTTCTACTACGACTGTGTAGCCCCCCTCACTCACCCCAGAGCCTAGCACAGAGAGTATCAATCGCTTTTTGTTGGTGAAAGGTGATGCAAATTGGGTAACTCCATCCTCTGAACAAAGCCATGCAACACTTTCTGCAGAAGGACTGGTGTCTGCTGGATCTCTACCCAACTGCAGGTTCATAATTGGGTGTGTCCATAGGTTCAGGGGCCTTCTCCACACAGTCCTCTTTCCCAGGAATCAGGGTCTTCTTCCTGGATTGAACAGGCTGAATTATCTGGAGATGATCCGAGCTCATTGTCATAGGCCCAGCTACCCACACCCAGTTCAAATGTTACCTCTTCTCTGAGGCCTTCCCTGCCCTTCTTCCTGCACCTCGCTCCTGCCCAGGAAGGCCTGGAAGAATGAGTCACTTCCTCTGTACTCTTGCTGCCCCCTGCTCTTGTGTCTGGTTGAGCTTTTATCCCACTGGGGACAGGGGTAAACCTTGGGCTGGTTCCATCTGGTATCAGCCAAGCACAAGCCCGTGTGGCTTTTCCTTCTACCCTTTAACTACTCAGAATTTGGGCCATTAAAAGGAGGTTGTCTGTACCAGATCAGTCAGAATGTGACTGAGCAAAGTCTTGCGGGCCCACGTAAGCACCACTTTTGCTAATTATCAGAGGGGGTCAAAAGCCAAGGAGAAGGACATGCAGGGTAGCGCCCCAGCTCCCCAGCACAGGCAAGATGTGTGGCTCAGACGTGTAGAAATGGCACAGGCTGCAGATGCTGATTCAGTTTCCGGAGAGCCCGCTGGTCCTGACACTGCCTCTGTTTGCTGGAATGGACGCCAGGTGGGTCCACGGAGACAGACTCCGCCTGGCCCTTCTCTGCGTGGTTCCTCTCGGTGGGGACCCCTCATCCTGGGCCCCAACGTCCCATTGACATCAGCCCTTCAGAAGCGCCCCTAAAGACTCTTTCCTCGTCTTGGAAGAGGAGAGTGAAGCTCTACCCTGTCTCACTTTGTAACATCTAAACCGCAGATCTCCTCAAGGATTTGAACAAGACACTCAAAACCCTTTTCTCCACTTCTGCACCATCCCCTCACCGAGGCCCGGATGCGGCATTTTCCAGTTATCTGAACGTGACAGCCATCGCCAGGCAGCTAGAAGGGGCATGGGGGAAACAAAGGTTAAGATTTCAAAGATCTCCCACGCCACACTGTCGCGTAGTTGTCCATGCCGGTCTCTCCCAAGCACTGAGAGGTCCTTGCAGGCAGAAGCTGCACTATTGGTTTACACTCAGGGCCTCACTGGGCCACGCTTGTAAAAACTGTTTACTTAATGATTGGCCATAAATGGGGATGAACTTCCTTTGTTGGAAAATGTTCATAACTTACATTTGTAAGCACTTTAAAGATTTTTCTCCATGACTTTAATCCTCAAAACTATCCTGGTAAGCAAGGACAGGCATTATTATTTCTTACTTTATGCAGACTGGAGAACTAAGAGACTTGCCTAGAGCCCCCTTGCTGGCTAAAAGAAGAGCTAAGACGAAGGCCAAGGTCTGCTTGCTTTGAGGCCCTGGTTCTTCTTGGAGGAAAAGCAGGAAAAGGAGGTGAAAAGGGCATGTACCGTTATCAGAGCCCTGGGTCCCCTGATGTCATGTTTGGCTGTCCTTGGAAATAAAGTCCCTTATTTCAAGGTCATAGGGAAGCCCGGGGTGGGCAAATAATCTGAAAAAGAATGCCAGTGCTGGATAAAGCCTTCCTTGGTTGCAGTGGCTAATAGGAGACCTCGCTGCTTTAGCAAAGAGTTCCCGAACCTTTTGATACCCTCACATTCTTAAACACTGAGGACCTAAAAGAGCTTTTGTTTATACGGGTTATACCTATCAATCTTTGAGATAGTAGAAATTAGAGGAATTTTTTAAATGTTTATTTATTAATTTAAAAGCAAAAACTTAGTGTATAGAGTGCATCGCTTTACATCTGTAACACCTGGGTTCATAGAAGACGGCTAGATTCTTCAATCTCCATTCACATTTAGTCTATTCCAATGTGTTCTTTTAGGTGAAATATATGCAGAATGTCCAGCTTCACATGGCTAGATAGTTGAGAAAGGGAGGAGCATTTTAATAGCCTCCTTAGACGATTGTGGGTATGTATTCTTCTTTGGTACTACACAAAACTCCATAAATGTGGCATCTGAAATCATATCAGTGAAATGCTCATACTCTGTGACATTAAAACTCATTGATCTCTATTATACTTTGAATGGGTCTTTAACCTGTGCTGGTCTGTATCATTAAGCATTGGTTACTTGGAGACTGTTAGTTTACTGAGTTACCTGCTCCTCTCCAAGTAAGTGTAAGCACATGTCTTTATGCAATAGCAAAAAAATCACACTTATTAATATCACCACTGATATCATCTGAAACATTCTCATGTATTGGATAGCTGTCAAGTGCAGAGTGGCAAATAAAATTTCTCCCCCCCCAAATTCTACTTTCATTTAAAAGCACAAATGTTGTCATTGGCGACAAATAGGCGGTTGATTTCCTTGATGCAACAGGCTCACTTTGTTCATTTGTTAAGAAAGTGTCTTCCCATTACCCAAGTCTGAAGAACTGTGGTTCGTCAGCCATTCTTTCAAGCAAAACTTGTACTGCATGAAGGGGGTGGGGCGGGTGGAAAGGATTGTTCAGCTTGTAACTCAAATAATTGCAGAAGCACTTTTCCTCATGACATCCATCTTATTTTGGCATGCAGCAAAAATGCTTTTTGTGTACTTCCTATTTACTAACACATTGGTGTGAAACTGCCCATTGTTTCCCCTGAGAGTGCATGGGGGAATGAAGAACACGTTGGTTGGTACCATTGTCCTGATCCATGCTAAGGCAGTTTTACCTGCCTTTGCTTTCGCACCATAAGTTAAAATGTCAACACAGAGAAAAGACAAATAATGCTTTTGTATTATTATGGGAATAGATTTGACCTTGAAGGCCCTCTGAATGTGTCTTATGGATCCCTACGGGTCTGTGGACCATCCTTTGGGAACCCTGACCTCAAGGAATAACTAGTGACAGGAATTCAGAGTCAGCTTGTAGAGAAGAACAACTATTATTCTCTATATCTGGAGACTTGTGTTTAGTCCCAGCCCTTCTCTGGGCCTCAGTTGTATCTTCTGTAAAAGGGGATGATAACATAATATCTTCCCTACAGAGTGGTTGCAAGAAGTAAGTCATGATGATGTGGGGAAAGTGCATTATGGTAGATTTCAGCTCTCAATGAAGTAAAGAAACCAGACAGTTCTTTCAGGGCTGTGAGTATTCTGGAGAAGGGAGAAGCCTAAGCCTTTGATCATATTGCCAAAATGACCATCTGTCTCCCTAACTCAAGCTAGAAGGGGAAGGAGCTTCTACCCCATAAAACCCCTCCAGTGACCAGGAAAGTTCCTTGAAGCCTCTCTCCTTTCCCAGTCCTCAGCCTTGAATCTCCAGTGAGCCCTCAGTTCTGCCCAGATACCCTCCATGGCATTAGTCAATTTACTCCTCCACTTTTCAGGACAATCGTAGGAGAAAAATCCAGCTCCAGGGCTAGGCAAAGTGTTCTCACACTTGACACCAACAGCACAATCCATAGAAGGAACAATTGATAAACTAGATCTTATCAAAATTAAAAGCTTTTATTCAATAAAAGACCCTGTTAGGATGAAAAGACAAGCTGTAGACTGCGAGAAAATATTTGCCAGTCGTGTAACTGACTACGTACGGGCTTGTGTTTAGAATATGTAAAGAATTCTCAAAAGCGAACAGTGAAAAAACCGTGAGGAAATTGAAAGAAGAAAATGAGCAAAAGACATGAGCAAACATTTCACCACGGAGGATATACAGATGGTAAATATGTACATGAAAACATGTTCAACACCATTACCATTAGGAAAATGCAAATTGAAGCCACAAACGGATACCCTGGGTCTGATACTGTACTACAGTTTGGCGAGATGCTACCATTGGGGGGAAATGGGTAAAGGGCAAACGGTTCAATTTCTCTCTGTGTTATTTCTTACAGTTACACGTGGATCTGTGGTTATCTTGAAATAAAAAGTATATTTTTAATAAATTAAGTAAATAAACAATGTTGCAGCCCTACTACAACCTTCCAAGATTTTCCCCCCCACTTAGAATAAATCCAAGATGCTATTCATATCTTACGAGTCCTACAGGCTCTGGCCCCTGCTTCCAATTTCATCTCCACCCAGTCTCTTCCTCAGTCACTCCTTTCTTAGAACACTGGCGTTCTTGTGATTCCTTGAATAAGCTTGTTCCTACCTCAAGGCATTTGCATTTGAAGTTTCCTCTAACTGGGAACCCAGGTCTTTGCATAATTTTCCTTCATCTCTCTGGTCTCTCGATCAAATGTCGTGTCTTAGACCACCCAACACCCAACACAGCACCCACACTCTCACTCCTGCTACTCTCTCCGCTTTGCTCTGACAGTATGTTGTGTCTGTGCTTGCCTATTTGCATGTTGCCTGCCTCCCTAGGTAGACTACAGGATCAACGTGGTCCTCTCCTGTCCATGCTGTCACCGCATCCCTATGTGCATGTCACATGGTGGGCACTCAGTAAATCTTGTCGAATGAACAAATGAACACAAAATGGCAGGTTGACTTAGGTAAACGTTTGTTTTGTCACACATTACTCTGTACTGAGCCCTCCTCGTGTTCCTCATAAAACAAATCTGCTTAGGCAAGGGGAAAATAGTTCCAAAAATAGAAAGATGTAGGTTGGAATGCCACTCCTAACACTACTCTTGCCATTGTGAGTTTGAGCAAATCACATCAACTATTTGAGTCTCTGTTTTCAGAGATAAGAACTAAGGGTTGCCCTGAGGAGCTTGGGGCTATTAAGACATCGGTGTCTCTAAACCTGCCCTTGCTCCTGATGCCCATCTCAATGCATGGAACCACCATCCACCCACACACCCAAGCCAGGACCGGGATGAATCAGCCTCAGTGTCTTCCTGCTTCATACCCCCCCCCCAAGCAAGCACCAGGTCTTGACTAGTCTACTCATAAATCTCTCCCACATAACTCTTCCACCTCTCTCTCTTCCTCACTCATCATTTCTTGCAAAACCATTGCAAAGTCCTCCCTAATTGGCCTTTCCCATTCTTCAGCCATACTGCTGATGGAATAATCTTTCTACTATGCAAATCTGATTATGTCAGTACCTTGCCCAAAACCCTTAAATCATTTCACACTGCTTTCCAGATATAGAGCAAATTCCTTCCCTTGGCATAGGTCTGGCTCCTGCCCATCTCTTAATCCCTTTGCTTGCCCCTCCCCAACACTTGTTGTAAGCTCCAGCCATATGTTCAGTCACACCCCCTGACTTTGCACATGTTGCTCCATCTGACTGGAGGCTCCTCTATGCTGCCTGGCACCTAGAACACTTTCAGGGTTCAGCTTAGCGTCACCTGGTGGTGAGCATCCCTGACTTGCCAGTCTCTTTGGTTCCCAGCTCTGTACTTCCAGGATAACTCATTCCCAAGTCTACTGCAGCACATAGTGGGGCTTAGCACATAGTAGGCACTTAATAAACACTTATCAAATGAATAATTTGGCTTAGACATCCATAAGAATGTTACACCTATAAATTCTCTTAAAAACTGTAATGAGCTGTGAAAGGATGGAATTTTTCATTCTTTCCTTTTCTCTAGCACTAATTTGTTTAGTTATAATTTCCTGGAGATAATCTGGCTTCAGCCCTGCCCAGGAGCAAAGGAATGGACAAGATGACTTGGGAAATCACCCCTCTTTCAAGTTCTTCTGGCTCGGTGTGTGATCTTGGCTAACAAATAAAGTCCGACTTCAAAGAGATGTGGGTTTGAGTCCCAGCTCTGCCACCTAGTAGCTGAATGACCTTGAGCCTTAACCTCGATGAGGAAAATAATGGGGCCTCTGCAAAGGGCTGTCTTGAGAATCAATGGAAACATGCAGGAAGAGAATAGTGCCTGGCACATGGTACACATTCAGTAAGTTTTTGTCTATCTCCATCTAGTGGTCTTGGCACAAGAAAGGAAGACAGAACAAGGAGAAGAAAAAGTAACGAGGGGCAAGAAATGCCAAGGGATGGAGGGTGGACGGGGAGGACCAGCAAGTTGAGCTTGGCTGAAAGAGCTGTAGCTCCTCCCATATGCAGCAAATGAAGTGGACACAGAAAGGCAGAGAGGGAGTGGGCATTGCTGTTTCTAAACATCTAGGACAGCTGAGGCAGGGGCCTGGGCAGATATTCCCAGCCTATGGACAGGCCCACATGTACCCCGGTGTTTTCTAGAGTTAGAGAAAGTGGTGGCCTAGGACTCCCTGTCAGCCCATGACAATCCTGCCTGAAGGCCATTTCCATGCCCTCACCCCGCACATGCATTATAAGCACCTAGTCGCTGCCAAGTACGGGCTAGGCTGCAGGGTGAGCCCCAGGGTGAGGGCTGAAACTGAGATCCAAAACGGTCAGTCTGCTGTTCTGCAAAGAGTGCTGGCTTTAGAGCCTGAGTGGCCTGGCTTCCACTCTTACTGAGCTAAATACCAACGGGGTGACCTTGGCCGCTTCCTTTAACTTTCCTGGCCTTCAATTTTCTCATCTGTAAAATGAGGATAAACTACCAACTTCAAGAAATGTTCCAGTATTAATTGAGATAAAGATGAAAAGTGCTTAGTACCAAATAGGCGATCTAAATTGCAATTCCCTTCCTTTTATCCAACTTGCTTTGTTTTCTTTTATTTTTATCACTTATTATCTAATGTTTTATATAATTTACTTCTTTTATTTACCTTCTGTCTCCCTCACTAAAACATAAACATCATGAGAGCCAAGACTTTGTCTAATGTCTTGTTTGCCACTGTGATCTCAGCACCCAGGAGTACCTGGTGGTGTTGAATAAATGAACAAATCTATTCTGTTCACTTTCTCTCTTCCACTAGAATGTAAATTCCATGACAAGAGGGTTGCATCATTTATCTCTCGCTGCATCACAAATCACATTAAAACCCAGTGGTTTAAAACAGGCTGGGGGGGTTCTGTAGATCAGGAAGTAGGAATGACTCAGTTGGGCAATTTGGGCTCACTCATGGCTTTGCGTCTCTGATGCCAGGTTGGGCCACTGTCCTCTGAAGACCTGGTAGATCCTGGAGGATCCATCTCCAAGGTGGCTCACTCACACAGCTGACAGTGGCTGCCCAGGTGCGTCCTTTCCACGTGGACCTACGATGGGGCCACGTGCACTGTTTTCCCGGCTAATCTTAGAGAAGCAATCCAAGAGACCACGAAGAAAGCTGAAAACGCCTTCACGATCTAGTCTTGTGCTTCATGGCAATAGAGTCACTTTTCATCACTTCCTCTATATTTTATCAGTCACTTAGGCCAATCGCAATTCAGGTGGGAAGAAACCGTGTAAGGGCATGAATAGCGAGAGGCAAAGAGCACAGGGAGCCCTCTTAGAGGCTGGCCACCACGAGGACAGTTTATTTACCAGTGTAACTCCAGTGCCTGGCACATGGTTGGCATTCAAAAAGCATTTGCTGAATCCAGGAATGAACGTGCGTGGTATAGTAAGGCACTCGGTCCTGCCTCCGAGGAGCTGGCATTTCAGTGGATGAGATAGACTCAGATAGAGGCATTTATCATTCTGTATCCCGTAGCAGAAGATGGTCTAAAAATTCAGATCAGGGAAGAGTTCCTGAAGTGGGTGAGACGTGGGTGGGCTAACTAACTTTCGAAGGGTGAGTTGAAATGAGGCAGGCGAGGAATGAAAGGAAGGAAGAGGTCCAAGGGAGAGGGAACGGCATATGCAAAGGTCCAAAGAAAGAAAGGGAGACCTGAGCCAAGAGGGGTGGAAAGAAGAGAGCTCAAGGCACCAGCAGAGTCCTGCTTCGATCCGTTTCCCAGACATCAGACCTCCAGGAGTGCCTGCGCCCATAGGAATAATACAATGATGAGGCAAGAATTGAAAACAAATGCCAAGATGATGTGTTTTAAGTTGTATTTTCTCACAGTCATTTCTGTGTGAAACGTGTGGAGTAGCTACTGGGGCCAGGCTCCTAACTAAGTGCTAGGGATGCCAAGACTGATAGCATATGTGGCCTTTGTTCCTAAGCAGCTAAGGACAAGAGGGCGGGTGAAGGCTGCCTATGACTATGCTTAATGACTATGATGGGCATCAGAGTAATCTAAGTACCTTGAGAAAGGCACACGGCAAGGACCCAGAGTGCCACAGGAGGGCGCCATCACGGCCATATGGAGGAAGAACCAGCTACCCCTTTGGGCCTGAGAAAATCGGAAAGACCACGGGATCTGGGATCCGTTGTCAAGAAAGATACAATTCTGTTTTGGTAAGGCTGGGGACGGGGGCGGGGGGAGGAACAGCAGAGGCAATATATGTAACCCTAACAATATTTGTACCCCCATAATATGATAAAATAAAAGTAAAAAAAAAAAAAGATACAACTCTAGCCTTGGGTGGTGGCTCATGCCTGTAATCCTAGCGCTCTGGGAGGCCGAGGCAGGAGGTTCACTCAAGGTCAGGAGTTTGAGACCAACCTGAGCAAGAGCAAGACCCCGTCTCTACTAAAAATAGAAAGAAATTAATTGACCAACTAAAAATATATATACAAAAAATTAGCCGGGCATGGTGGTGCATGCCTGTAGTCCCAGCTACTTGGGAGGCGGAGACAGGAGGATTGCTTGAGCCCAGGAGTTTGAGGTTGCTGAGAGCTAGGCTGACGCCATAGCACTCTAGCCCAGGCAATGGAGTGAGATTCTGTCTCAAAAAAAAAAAAAAAATAGAAAAAAGGTACAACTCTTTGCACAAAGTGATTCAGTCTTTTCTCAATACCTCCCAGGTGTGTGTCCTTAGGAACCACTGTGAGGCTGGTCCTGCCCTGGGCACCTGGAAGCTCAGGTGGAGGTGTCCGGGGTGGGGCAGGTGGGGGTGGGATGTGGCAGGGGGCTCTTTGTGGGGGACAGCCTACTGTCCCCCTCCAGCGGTGTCAAGCACGAGGCCTTTCCTGAGCCCATGGCTGGAAGGGTGTGGGTGGGCAAACAGGGAGAGGCCTCCTGAGCCCCAGCTCCAGACGGCTCGGCCTCAGTTATTACTTAATATTAGTTCTCCTTCCTGGGCTTCCCCCACATCCTTGTTCCTAAGGAAACAAGTGCTTCTCACGTATTCTCCCCTGGCACCATGGCCAAGTGAGTACAAGGAAGACGGCCACAGCCAGCAGGCAGTGGCAGACTTGCCCAAGCAGGGAATCGAGGAGTGAGGCGGGCACGTGACCGCCACAGACAGGTGGGGAGAGGCCCCTGGAGTGGCCTGGAGAGCATGTTTCAGGAAGGAGCCTGAGAAGGGACTTGAAGCTACAGGGTGCCAGCAGAGAGCCACCGGAACCCAGGCTGCGAGTCCTGTCTGGGACTTCACACTGCCTCGTCTCACCAGACCCCTCTGGGAGTTGGAGGAGTTGACAGGTCGCATGACAGAAGGCAGCTCTGTGTTCTCTGTTGTCCCAGAGAAGCTGCTCCCCAGGCTCCGAGGGTCTCCTGCTCCCCGGCCATGCCTCAGTCCAACGGCATCGGTTGGCTCTTTACATTAAGGGACATTAATGCCACACTCAAGCATTGCCACCCATGCCACTGAGGCAGTGAGAAACACCCTCTCCAGGAGGCTCAAACAAATCAGGACACAAACACTTTCAGAGTACCAGCACACCAAGGGGAACCCTATCCGGTCCCTACCCTTGCCTGTGGTGACAAACAAGGTCATAACGTGGGGTCCCAGCCACAGCCAAGCCAAAGAGAGGAAGATACAGAAGTAACTACGGCTAAAAAATAAAAAAATAAAAAAAAATAAAAAATAAAAAACAAAGAGAGGAAGAGGTCAGTTCTCCAAGGGGCAGGAGTGGGAGGCAGTCTGGAAGGGCTTCATGGAGGAAGCATCCTTTCAGGTGACTCTTGGGAGATGTGTCTGCCAGACAGACTGGATGGGGAAAGCCTCTTGAGGAAAGAAACAACTTGAACAAAGACAGAGCAGATTGACATATGGCCACCTTTAAGGAGTTGTCAAGCCTAGGGGGTCAGGGTGGAGTAAGTGATAAGTCTGGCAGAGAGGCAGAGCCTGGGTCACAAAGGACCCTGTGCCCAACCCAAAGGTGTGCATTTTTGCCTTGAAAATCAAAGATTTGGGGTGTCATTGAAGAGTAACCTTTGAGCAGCAGGTGTTCTCTTTAAATGGCTGTGTGACCCCAGACAAGATACTTAACCTCTCTGTTTCTCAGTTTTCGCATCTGTGAAATAGGGATGATGAGAGTATCTTTTAAATAGGGTTTTTAGGGAGCTTTTAAAAGATACTACACAAGTAAAGAGCTCAGCACAGCCGCTAACATATAGTAAATGCTCCACAAGTCATAGATGTAAATAACAACAATAAACTGTTATCATTGGTACATTCTAGAAAGATTGTTCTAGTTTCTAGGTGGATAACAAAGCAGAACAAGAATGGACCAGAGGGACCACATAGGAGACTACTGCTACATTCCGGGTGTCAAGCGATGATGGTGTCACAGGGGCATTGTGGACGGGCCACCCAGGACTGAAACAGATGTTGAGGACAGAGAACCTTCTGGAATGGGCGGCTCTTGGGAAGTGGGGGAGATGAGGGAGACAGAGGATCGCAGGTTTGCTTGCTGGGCACTGAGATAGAAAACGCAGCCTGGGAGACCAGGAAGGGGCTGCTGACAGGCTGAGTCAGAGAGCGTCCCAGGGAGACGCCTGCGGTACATACAGCTGGAGAAGGGTCATGGTGGGGGCCGGGGAACTGACGGTCAGCTGGTCAGAGCTGGCAGCAAGAACCGTCAGAGAAGACCAGGTGGCTCAGGGACTGTGTGTAGCCTCGAAGAGAGAAAGGACGGAACCTTGTCAAAGTATTTAAGGGGGTGGGCTGAGGCCTCCCCTCACCCACAACCAGAGCAGCCTTGGAGTTCTTGGCTATTCAGCCATTAAGGATGCTGGGTTTTCTGTAAATTAAACTTCGTTTGCCATGCCCTAAAAGTTATTGAAAATAAAAGTGAATAATAAACTCTTAAAGTGGAGAGTTTTCTAAAAACAGTTAGTTCTTCATAGGGTGGGTAACAGGACTCCTTCGACACTGGAAGTTTGAAAGAGGGCATTGCCCCGTCCAGTGGTTTCCAACCCGCTCACTCTACGGACGGGTCAAGGTCATGAGAAACGCTGAGGCAGCGCCCCCTGTCTCTCCAGACCCAACACAAGTGCCGCCCCCTCCCCCCACAGCCTTGGAACTTGATGTGGAACTTGAAGTAACTCCGAATGATGTGTCTCACAGCAAAAACAAGGAGACAACAGTTTTTGGTAAAAACCAATCTCTCCATTCTGTCTGCATATTAGAATTACCTGTGGAGAGTTCTTTTAATTGTTGCTGCTGTTTTTTTTTAATGCCCTTGCATGGGACCTTCCCTAGACCTATCAGAATTCCTGCAGGGACTCCCTCCGAGGCCAGGGTTGAGACCCAGCTGGCTGATGAAGAAACCAGTTTTCCTCATCTGAGTAACCTGGTCACTGGTCACCGGTCACTCGGGGAAGCCCGCACCAGAGACTCGCGTGCAGGCGTGCAGCCCCCAGCCCAAGTCCCCAGGCCCAGGGAGAAGGCACTTCTCTGACGGGACCTCAGAGACAGCAGCCGGCCCCAGCTCAGTGTGCCAGGCGGGAGGGAGTTGGCCAGCGTCTGTGTTAGTGCTGTCCTGTCTAGACAGCTGCCGTCTGAAATTGTGTGGAAAGGCCGTGAACTGAAGTCTCAGTTCCTGGTTATTCCAGGTTGTCCCTCCTCTGCGAAAATCCCTAGCGACCGTCTTCCTGGCAGAGTTTTCTGTTCCGTGTACTTGGTTGGATGAGCCTCTGGCACAATTGCCTCGTCACTTTCTTCTGCCTTTCACGACAGTTTTCATGTCCCGTCCTCGTCCCTATTAATATTTTGGGTCAGATGATTCCTTGCTGGGGGCAAGGGTGGGTGGGGGACTGTCCTATGCATCGTGGGCTGTGTAGCAGCACCTCTGTCCTCTACGTGTAGGTGCCAGTAGCACCCTCCAATCCAGTTGGGACAGCCCACAATGTCTCCACACATTGCCAAATGCACCCTGGGGGGACAAAGTCACCCCTGGTTGAGGACCTCGGCTCTAGAGGAAGAACTCTGAGGGCGGGGCTCCCCTCTGGCCCAGCTCTGTATTTCTTCTGGTGCTTCGCAGAGGGCCCAGCTCGTGGGAGGTGTCCACTCTGATTGGAAGATAAACTCCTTTCCGTATCACAACCCGTGTACTTCTAAAGGTAGGGGGTAGATGCTGTGTGGGATGGGGACACATGATTGTCCCCTCTCTTGTCTTCCTGTCCCGCTGCCACTCAGAGAGGCAGCAGGCTCTGGGCTGCTCCTCTGCCTCTGGGAAGATTTTTGGCCTGACTCCTGTTTCCAAAAATCCATTGAGGTCAACAGGATTTAAACACAAAATATTTTCCTCTAGATGAAGAAGTGAGTTCCAGAGGCTTGGGTAAGCAGTAAGAGAAAGGCTGGTGGGCCCTAGGAGTATTTGGGGGCTATCTACAGCTGGGAATGATGCAGCAGGAGGCTTGGTCCTGGGCTGAGGCCCCCAGGCTTGGCCAAGACCTGGAATCCCAAGTGTGACACGGAAGCAGCAGATAACTCCCAGGCTGAGATAATAGTTATCTGAGTGGATGGAGGACTGGTAACAGGCTGAACCCTCCAGAAACCTGGACATGATGTAAAATCTCAGACCCCTAGCACAAACTCTGGAGGACTCAGAGAAGAGAAACTCCAAGAATGACTGACGTGGAATGAAGGCTTGGAATGACAATTAAGTTAATTTATAGAAAAAAAAAAAGATTCCAGTATTTCTGGTACAGTTGACTTCTGACTTTGGATTCATACCCATGGACAGTATACAGTGCCAAATTAATAAAAGCTAATATTTATTGATTGCTTACTATGTACCAGATGTTAGTTTTTCAGCTTTTGGTGAATTACCTAGTTTAAATTTCACAAGATTCCTATTAGTAGGCTCCCTTGTAATGCTCAAATTAAAGATAAGGAATCGGAGACATATTCTAGCTAGATAACTTGTTCAATGTCTCAGCAACTCAGTAGTGGATGCAGAAAGGTAAGAATAGCAAACACACACAGCATGTGTTCTGTGTCAGGCACTATTTCATAGACTTTGCATGTATTAATATATTTAGTACTCACAACAACCTAAAGAGGCAGATACTATCCTCATTCCCACTTTATAGATAAACAAATGGAGAAACAGATCGAGTCTTTTGCCCAAAACTCCCAGCTCATAGTTGGTACAACTGGAATTTGAATTTGGAAAGCTTGGCTGCAAAGTCTGTGCAATCTAACCCCTAAGCCATGTTTCTGAGACTCCTGGATCCAAGCTCTTAACCATTCTCTGCTGGATGGTTGACTGGATATTTGTAGGATTTTAGTAGGAACCAACAGATGGTTAGAACCAAAATGGCTTGTTCGTGCCCAGAAAGTAAGATTCAGGCAAAGCTCTGAGTTTTGGCCCAGCTCCACTTACAACTAACACTGAGCGCAAGACCAACTCGCCCACCTACAAAGTTATTAGCTCTCTTTAGCTCTAAAACAGGAACATCAGTGCTGATCCAAGGACTGATAACTGAGGATAGCAATTCCCTGTACTATATCTGCTAGAGACTTTCACCAACTGGAGCATAAGAGCATGCTAAGAAGAATAGGAAGGAAGAGAGAAACCATGTCATAAGAGAAACAATGGAAAGAATTGAGAATGTTCGACTTGGAGAAGAAAAGTCTGAGGGGGAACACAGGTGTCTTCAACAATCCTACAGATCTGGGGGTCAAACTATCTGCAGGTTAATATTTTAGGTTATTAAGTATGAAATGTCTGATTTCCTCATGTACTAAGTTTGGCAGTTGATATCGCTGATATTTCACTTTGACACTTCTTGTTTTATGTTTATTGTGACGGGAAGGCTGAGCGCAGTGGCTCATGCCTTTAATCCTAGCACTCTGGGAGGCCGAGGCAGAAGGATTGCTTGAGATCAGGAGTTCGAGACCAGCCTGAACAAGAGCCAATGCACTATGTAGCCATCACTCAGTTTGCACAATCATCAACATCTTGCCATAACTGTCTCTACTAAAAGTAGAAAAAATTAGCTGGGCCTGGTGGCATGCTCCTGTAGTCCCGGCTACTCGGGAGGCAGGAAGATCGCTTGAGCCCAGGAGATTGAGGTTGCTGTGAGCTAGGCTGACGCCATGGCACTCTAGCCCAGGCAACAGAGTGAGACTCTGTCTCAAAAAAAAAGAAAAAAGTGTAGATCCTCAGTCTTTCAAATGCATGGTTTGGCTTGTGATAATCTTTCAAGTTCTTTTTAGAGCAATTTTTGCGAAACCATGGATAAGTCAAAAATTTATGTTATTTTTGAATATGAGTTTCATCATGGAACCAATGCAGCACAGACAGCTCAAAATATCAACAAAATGTTTGGGAATTATGTGGCTAATGAACACATAGTACATCAATAGTTTGAGAAGGCCCATTCTGGTTATTTTAATCTTGAAAGTGAGCCATGTGGGTAACCTGAGACCAAGGTGGATAATGATGAGCTGAAAGCTATAATGGAAGCGAATCCATCTCAACCTACATGTGAATTAGCAACAAGGTTTGACGTTACTATTCCAACAATATTGGACCATTTGAAACTAACTGGCAAGGTAAAAGAAGCTGGATAGATGGGTACCGCATGAATTAAACGAACATCAGAAGAGAAATCACCTCAAAGCTTGCCTTTCTTTGCTGTCACGATATAAAGGTGAACCATTTCCACACCGTATTGTTATGTGTGATGAAAAATGGATTCTTTTTGACAATCACAAATATTCAGCACAACGTTTGGACAAAGATGAAGTGCCGAAACACCGTCCAAAACTGAATGTCCGGCCGGGCGCGGTGGCTCACGCCTGTAATCCTAGCACTCTGGGAGGCCGAGGCAGGCGGATTGCTCAAGGTCAGGAGTTCAAAACCAGCCTGAGCGAGACCCCGTCTCTACCATAAAAATAGAAAGAAATTAATTGGCCAACTAATATATATAATATAAAAATCAGCCGGGCATGGTGGCTCGTGCCTGTAGTCCCAGCTACTCGGGAGGCTGAGGCAGGAGGATTGCTTGAGCCCAGGAGTCTGAGGTTGCTGTGAGCGAGGCTGACGCCACGGCACTCACTCTAGCCTGGGCAAGAAAGCGAGACTCTGTCTCAAAAAAAAAATAATAAAAAAAAATAAAAATAAAAATAAATAAAAATAAAAAAAAAAAAACTGAATGTCCGTCAAAAAAAGCTAATGGTGTCTGTTTGGTGGTCCAGCACTGGTATTATCCACTGCAGCTTCATGAAACCTGGTCAATCGATTACTGAAGATGTCTACTGCAACTAACTGGATGGCATGATGAGGATGTTTGTGATTAAGGAGCCGAGATTGGTCAATAAAGACAGGCCAATCTGTCTACAGCCATACCACCCTGAACGCACCTGATCTCATCTGATCTTGGAAGCTAAGCAGGGTCAGGCCTGGCTAGTACTTGGATGGGAGACAGGCCAATCCTCTTGCAAGACAACACTCAACCACATGTCACACAAACAATGCTGCTCCAACAACAGCAGCTGGACTTGGAAATTCTTTGTCATCCATGATATTCGCCAGACCTTGCACCAACTGCCTACCACTTCTTCCAGGCTTTGGACCACTTCTTACAAGGAAAAATATTCCATTCTCAACAAGCTGTAGAAAATACCTTTCACAATTTCAAGGCCACCCACTCTCCAGGCTTCTTTGCTGCTGGCGTAAACAAGCTGCTACCTTTGAGACGGCAAAACTGTGTCAATAGTTTAGGGGCATACTTTGATCAATTGTACTGCTTCTTGTTTGAGAAAACTACACTTTTGATTTGAAATCAGACATGTCACAATTTAACGACCTACTACCTGATGCTGCTTCTGTCCCTGCCAGTTGTTTTCAGCCACCCAGAGTGCTGTGGGTTCGCTTTTTGTCAGCTCATGCCCCATGGTAGGCTCCCTATACACAATGAGCGGAATTTGTTTAGACCCTGATTTATACTGATTGTAAAACCATTTTTTTTTTTGTTTTTTTGGATTTTTTAAGATAGAGAATTCTAAATTTAGACTAGATATTGGATGATAGTAATAAATTAATGCTATTTTTATTTGTGTGATACTGACCTTAAAGTTATGTAAGAAAATTCTCCTTCCCACCCTTCACCACTACTTATTTTAAAAGATGCATTGTAGAGTAAAATGACCTATTATGTAGGATTTGCTTTAAAATACTTCAGGAAAAGAAAGGTTGGGACAGATGACACAAGTATGGCAAAATGTTGACGATTATGGAAACTGGGTGATGACTACATAGTTCATTACATTCTCCACTTTTATGCTTGGAAATTTTTATAATAAAAAGTAATAGACTTATTAATATGTAAACTTGGCCCATAGATATTTGGAGAGTTAAAAAAATTGAGATTACAGGCTAAATGTGACTCATATTTCTTGACAACTCATTTCATAGAATTCAGTAGCTAGTACAGGTGCAAGGGTAGGGGTCTAGTTCTAGATCCCTCCATTAATTTTCTACACTTGCTTAATCTTCATCTGAAGCATCTTTATGAACTCATCCCAGGCAAGTTAGGGAACATTGTCTAAAGGAACTTTCTTTGGTCCCAAGCAATTGCCTCACCCAAGCCATGTCTTTAATCAAAGATGTCCTCATTCACAGTTACATGAAAGACTTCTTGGCACATTTATTACCAGAAAGGAGAACTTCATCAGAGGTCAAATTTAGGGTGGCCCCCAATCACATGGCAGAAGCCAACTACAGGATTTGAAACCTTAAAAATTTGGCATTAAGTCATGGAAATGATCTGTATCAGTCTTTCTTCTCCATTGAAGGCAAACTCTCAGTGCCTACCACTGAGCTTTGCATTTAGCGGCCACTCAGACACTTCCAATTAATATAGATAGATAGAAAAGCTTGCCTGTAGGTATTCACAACAGTGTTTATAGTATGCAAGTTTTTGCATAAGAAAGGGGGCAATAAATATAAGAAAATACACATGTAAATACATATTGGCTTATATTTTCAAAAAGGAACAAATGAAAATGGTTACCATAGGGAAGAGGCAGGAACAGGTTAGACAGATGGAATTGAAACTTCTTTGCTAGTATCAGCTATTCAATGTTATACAGTTGAAAAATAAAATTAAACTAAAAACAATTACCAGGTGACATTTTGACTTCAGAACAATGTACAGGTTTTACATTTTTAAAAAGTAAAAGCAATCTCTAAAATCTGAAAACTATGGAAACAAATGAACCTAACTATGTATCAAGTTGGTGGTATAATTATACAGAGAAAAGAATAATCTCAAAACACTTTAAAACTCAGTGTTTTGACTGTATAGTCACAAAGGAGTGGTTCTTAACCTGGGGCACTTTGGCCTCCCAGTGGATGTATGGCAGTGTCTGGGGACATTTTTCATTGTCATACTGGGGAGTTGTTACTGGCATCCAAATGAGTCAGGGCTAGGGGCTGCAGTGCATAATAAAGAATTATTCAACCCAAAATGTAGTGTTGAGGTTGAGACATTCTACCTTAAAGAAATATATTGTAAAGGCAAATTGAACCCAAATGCTATTTTTTCAAGATCATCATATTAGTGTTGCTACTGGCAATATTGACATTGAACTAATAGTTACTTGAAACATTTATGGCTATATTGTAAAGGTACAGAGAATAAGTGTTTATGTTAATATCATTAGGATTCAAGATTTTGAACATAAGAGAAAGAAATACAAGGGTAAAATCAGAGAAGTTATTAAAACGCTGTAATCTTAAATGTTCCTATGTGTGGTGTCTCATGCTGCTCGTCCTGTCTCTCTCTCACAGGGCATTTCATCCTGCAGGGCCTCTCCACATGTGCTGTTCACTGTATAGTGGTCTCAGGGCACAGAAAAACTTCTTTCCTGGTAGCTGGCTTCCAAGAGGCAGAAAGCAAAGCCACCAGGCCAGAGAAAGGCTATGCCCAGAAATGGCACGGCCTCACTGCCACTGTGCTCTATTGGCCAAAGCAATCCCAGGGCCTGCCCAGCTTCAGGGGAGCAGCGAAACAGAGGCCACCTCTTGATGGAGGAGTGGCAAGGTCACAACACAGGAGGCTATGTGTAAGCAGAGACATTGTCCTGGCCAGCCTTGGAAAATAGAGTCAACCAGGGTGAGGTGGTACACGACACAGCGGGGCCCAGCCCCCGCCCCACCAGCACCACAGACAGGGCTTCCGACTCCGGGAACATCGAGGAATGGCAAATTCCCAACCCACTTGCCACCTGACGTTAGCTTGCCGACCTTTCTAGATTCATCAAGAGTCTTCCAGAACTCTCTGAGTTACTCCTGATTTCCAAACCCAATTCCATCTCCTCCAAGGGTGGAGTGTTGGGGAACTGAAAGGCGAAATCCCCGGCAACCTCTGCGCTGGAGGAGACTGAGCTTGGAGACCCCTGGCCTCAGGGGAGATCCCGCCTGCCCTGCTGCTGAGGGAGAAGAGACGGCCCGGCCTCTCCAGCACGACACAGACACTGGGAAGCTCTGGCATGGTGAGCACGATGGGTCCTCAAGGAACCCAGAGAAGATGGGGCACGGGAAGGCTGTGGGATGAAGGGGCACAACTTCAAAGGAACAAATGTTGCCTGAGTGCTTTATCACCCTGGCAGCTTCTCAAACACGTGGGGACAAGCAGCTTTTTCAGCACAACACCTGTGCTCAGAAAGTTCTAGAGAGGGATACGTGGGTGAAGGAGAGGTAGGTGGGACCTTGAACTGGGACCGTGTGGGTTGAGTGGAGGGACTGCGGGCAAGGAGGAGTGGGCTGCAGCCAAGACATCCCTGAGAGGAAGAGCCTGGCTCTCAGGTTAGATTTCCCTGGCAGCTCTGGTTCTAGCAGGCTCTGTGGGCCTGCAGCCTCTCACAGGTGGTGGCAGGACAGAAGCAGGCTCCCACTGCCACCAACCCATTTGGCCAACAAGGCTAGTGTGGGAGGCAGCTGGCTCTGCCCTTGCCCACCTCCCACGAGGGGTGAAGGATTTCACTGCAGCCCTGCTCATTTTCCACCAAGCCCAGCACCTCTTTTCCTCCCAGAGTCTCACTCCACACTCAGAGGCCCGCAGAGTGGCCAGAGCAGGGTAAGGATGCCGGTAGGGGGCTCTTGTGGAGAGAAGGCCAAGTGAGAGGGGAGTGGGAGGAGAAAGAAGATTCATTCTGAGCTTTGCCTGGCTGGGACCAGGACAGGGCACGGACACACCACACCAGGACTAACGTGAGTTCCAAGCAGGAAACGCTTCTGTGTCTACAGGTGGTTTCCACTCTGGCCTGCTCTGGTTGTCTGAAGCAACGGTGAGCTCTTGCTAAGGACACTTGGAAAGAGATACGGCCCAGGTTTTAGCAAACCTTGTTAAACAAAATGAAAAGTAAATGTGTTAGTAGTTCCACCCATCTTTACTAAGCCTTCCAGGTCCCAAGAGCACTGTCACCCCTGCTGGTGGCCAGATGTCCTGAGTGCCTTTCACTTTCGCTTGCCAAGCCTACCTTCCTCCCCTCCTGTCTGATAGCACCTCCCTTGATTTCTTGTGGGAAGGAAAAGGGTGCCTCTTCTTCTGCACCTTATGTGGTCCTGGTCAGCTCCCCTATCCTGACCCTCCACACCACAGTGGACAGATGTCCCAGGCTGGCCAAAGACCTCCGTCCCCTGGGCCTAATGACTCATCTGGGGTGTGCATGTGATGTAAATGGGCCAATCGGGAACTTCCTTGAGACATTATGTATGGATGCTGGGGAAGGTCGTTTGTCTCCCTTGAAAATCAGGTGCGGTAAGGACTTTATAAGGTTAGGAGTATTGATGAAGCCTACCCGAGTGAGGCTAAACCCAGAGTGCAGCACGGCCAAGAGACTGAGAGTGAGAAATGAATGGAGAGAGAGAGAGAGAGAGAGCGCGAGCATGAGAGCGAGCTGACACTGTTTGAGTCCTTCGAGGAGGCTCTAAATAGTATTAGCAAAAACTCAGACTTCATCCTCAAGCCTTTCTCGAGCACTGCTATCCAGAGCTCTCTGCCAGAAAACAGCAGCGAAGATCAAATCAAGGATGTTGCCTCCCCACTCAAGCCTGTTTAGTCAAATGGACTCAGGGCAACCGCACTCAAATTGAAACGAAGCAGAAAACGGAGATCAGTAAATAAAGTTTTTAGGCTAAAACCCATGCCAAACCAGATCTCAACATCTGTAGTTATTTGCGCATGAAATGGACCAGAAGCAAATATTCTTAAAGCCTACTTGAGTTTCTAAGGGAGTTTTACTGCCCGGGAAACTGTAAGTCTGACCTGACAAAACCCTTGACCCGGAAGGCAGCCTGGGCTCCATCCTTGCACCTGCAGAAAGGGACCGTAAAAAGCACTGCAGCCCCCACGAGGGACATCATCTTAATGCCTGCTTCAGATGGACAAGGGAGAACCCTCCAGAGCATGTCAGCCAAGGAAGGCTCCGCTGGAGAGCACAGCCAGGGGTGCCAGATGGCCCAACAGAGCAACTCACCTGCTGGCACAGGAAAAGTCTTTTCAGTTCTTGCCCAGCAGGATTTGACCATTGCTATGGGCAACTTGTGTTTGCTTTTTATTTTCTTTCTGAAGGGAACTTTTATTGTAGTTTCCCTGTTCCAATGCTGCCACTGTGTACTGGGTGTGAGAGAGTTTGGGGATGGTGGAGGAGATCCCTTATTTTCTCATACCACTAGGAGCTACCCCTGCCCCTGACAGCTTGTCACTCAGGTGCTCCTGGTCCTTGCATTGAATCAAGTCATTTGGGACTTGTCCCCCTTGGAGAGAGGTAGATGTGTGTGTGTGTGTGTGTGTGTGTGTGTGTGTGTGTGTGTGTGTGTGTGTGTGTGCGTGTGCGTGGACCCACAAATAACTTGGTGGGCCAAAAGCATGGACAGTGGCAGACAATGTTGGACATCACCCAGTGCTAGTTCTCCCTTTCTTTTAGTCTAATAAGACACCCCATTTTTTGGTCTGGACACAGGCAGCATTTTTCCAGCCTCCCTTGCTGCTAGGTGTGGCCAAGTTCCTGAATAAAAATGAGCAGAAGTGACATGAGCATTTTTGGTTGTGCTCATGAAAGGAAAGAGCATATCCTCCCTCAGCCCTCCTTTCCCCACCCTGCGCTGGAATGCAGGTGTGCTTGTGGCCATCGTGGACCACACAGTCAAGGGCTATCCTAGGAATGGCAGGTTCTGTGTCAAAACTCCCGAACCAATAACTCAGCTGTCCTCAAGTCATATTCTTTTCCTTCGGGGGTTTTGTAAATTCAGCAACTCTGAGAAAGTATAGAAATCATATCCTACAAAAATTACTGTGATGCTGGAAAAGTCTAAAAGTAGTAACCTTGGGAAGCTATGAAATTGAAAGAGTAAAAATTAGAATGAAAAGAATAAAGAAACAAATTTAAATTCATGATGTACCGTATTAGCACTTTGATTACTCTTTTTAGGAGTGCAAGTGGACGCAGATTTTTAGGTGAACTATAGCATTAGTGAGAAGAGACGTTTCTTTTTTTTTTCTTCTTTTTCTTTTCTTTTTTTTTTTTTTACTATTTCCACTTTATGGACGAAAAAGAGACATTATCATTCTTACTCTTGTTCCTAATAGAATCAGCTAAGGATGTAGAATGTTATCAGAAGTTTGGGGCCATAAGGAGTTGGACTAGCTAAAGACATCCCCAGCCCTCTGCCCCCAGAATTCCCCAAAGAAGTGTGCCCCTCTGGAACTATTACTCTTGAGATAGGAAACCAATACTGCTGAGGAGTTCATTTCTACCATCCCACAGCCCCGTTTTGCTGTGGGATTGTATCATCATTTTGGGAAGAATTTATGCCAATGATCCATGCACTTTACTCGAAATGTGTTCATAGACCACCTCCTAGTTTCTCAGCCACACGGCATCAGCAGGCCCCTCCTCATACAGGAGGAGGACAAAACAAAGTAGACACCCTCACAACCACGAGCAGAATCTTCTCTGGCTTTCTAGGGTCTTAGAAAGCCATTTCCTCATAGTAGAATCATTTCCATAATCAAAGTGACATTCTCCTGTGCTTGCGTTGTCTGCTTCTTAAGGTTGTTTAGAACACGAAAAAGAATCTGATTTATTAGATCTGCAGTTTTAATTATTTGTTTATCCAAGAGCTTGATTACAAATTTGTAGTGAACGCTTAAATGTCCTGGGAAATTTAATGTGACGTTTTTGTGCTTTTGTTGATTATGTGTAAATAGTGAATAAATATTTAGAAATGGTGAATGTTAAATATTAGAAGAAATGTTGTTTTTGAAATTAATGAGTTAGCACGACATTCATTAAATGAAAGATAGGTAACAGTCAGTTTTTCTCTCTGAATTAATAGCCACTCAAACATTAATGCTATACCTAGCAAAGAGTGAGAGATATAAAGGCCAGTTTATTAATGTCTGGGGGTCTTAGTTTCCTTACCCATACAGAGAAGGGGTTGGATGCAGTCATTGCTAAGTTTTCATCCATCTCTTAAATGCTGTATTATAAGGAAAATTCAGAAATGCTTTTGCTCATGTTTATACCAGATTTTTACCATCCTGCAACCATTAGCCACACAGATAAACGGAAGTGGTATCCTCTGTAACAACTTAGACCTTCAGCGTGCCTTTCATTCTTCTGTAATATCACAGCTGCCTCTGAGTAAACAGACTGTCAGCATTACATCAAAGCGCATGTCTGACTGATAGATCTACCAGGCACCCTTACGTGCAATCAAAACTCGGCCCGTCTTGAAGATAACTACAGCTTCAGCACATCTCAGCTGCTGTCAATAAACTTTCTTATTGTGTGTGCCAGCTTCCCGTAGCAATGGGAAAAAACCAGAACTGCCCACTTCTTATGACATTTTCCATCACATTTTTACAAAGGCTGAACATTTGAATGGTGCTTCACTGTTTACAGAGCAATTTCCGTTTCTCACAACCACTCTTATTTTACAGATGAAGGAACTAAAACTCAGAAGCCTGGCTGGGCACAATGGCTCACACCTGTAATCCCAGCACTCTGGGAGGCCGAGGTGGGAGGACTGCTTGAGGCCAGGAGTTCGAGACCAGCCTGAACAAGAGAGAGCCCTCGTCTCTACTAAACACAGAAAAATTAGCTAGGCATCGTGGCACGTGTCTGTAGTCCCATCTACTTGGGAGGCTGGGGCAGGAGAATCGCTTGAGCCCAGGAGTGTGAGGTTGCAGTGAGCTACAATGACGCCACTGCACTCTACCTGGGACAACAGAGCCAGACTCTGTCTAAAAAATAAATAAATAAAACTCAGAGGCCAAATGACTCCTCAAGATCACATGGCTATTAAGCGGCAGGGCAGACTCAAACCCAGGTGTGTCTGACTTCTAGCCCAATGGCTTTTCCATAAAAATACCCCCGACTCATTGCAGCATTGATGTACCATAAAGGGTTGTCTTGAAAACTGCTTCCTAATTTGTTACAATTTGTATGCAGGTCTCTAGTATTAAGAAGCTCTGACTTCTAATCTAGCACTGATCCCAATACCTACTCACTATATGAGCTCTGGCAGAGCTTATCTCTAAGGTCTGGACAGAAAAAAAATCAACAACAAAAAAAAAACCTCTGGGTTCAATTAAAATGTATCAATAAAGAGAACTAAAAGGAGCCTCAAAATGTTGATGCCTCTCTGCTGGCTGTGGGTGCCTACTGAGGACTCCCAGCTCTGCTACGGCCCTAGGACAGTGTAGTTTTCCCTCCCAACTGTTAACTGCCAACTGGTAGCTGGTAACTGCCCGTGTGTCCTGCTGATGTCATGCCTGACCAGGTGACTTGCTTTGGCCAATGAAATGTGAGCAGAAGTGACGTGTGCCCCGTACCAGCAGAAGAGCTGTTGCCTATTTCCACACTCTCTCTTTTCCCTCTGTCATGAGACAGTATATTTTAGACAAGAGGCTGCCCGCCTTAGCTTGGATCCCTAATGAAAAAAATGTGGCACAGAGCTGTAGCCGGCCTCTAAAGATCAAGTCATGGATGGCAGAAATGAACCTCTGCTGTTGTAAGCCTATGAGGTGTAGGGGTCACTTGTGGTAGCATAATTTAACCTAAGCCAACTGAGTCCAGCACCTATGTCACTGTTTTGGGAGTGTCTGTCAACTCCACAGGACACTAGGCTCCTTGCAAACAGGTACTATTCTTTAGTTATCTTTCCATTTCCAGACCCCAGCGGAGTTCTGGGCATATAATAGGCACCAAATGGGTCTTCGGTGACTGGCTGGGTGGATGGAAGGAGAGAGGGGTGACCAGTAGGACCTCAGAATGACACTATGGGTTCAACATGGAGCCCAGATTCCTCAGGATGGAACCAGGCATCGACATCCTCCCTGTGCTCTGATTTCATCAATTCCACTGCTATTCATGATACTGTAGGACATGGCTGACTATCTCACATCTTTTTAGATAGATAGATAGATAGATAGATTGATTTAGGAAGTACAAGTGTAGTTTTGTTACATGGATATATTTCATAACAGTGAAGTCTGGGCTTCTAGTGTAGCCATCACTGGAACACTGTACATTGTACCCATTAGGTAATTCCTCATCCCTCCCACCTTCCCACTCTTCTGAATCTCCAATGTCTCTCACTCCACAGTCTATGTCCCTGTGTTCACATTATTTAGCTCCCCCTTATATGTGAAAACATGCAGTATTTGACTTTCTGTTTCTGAGTTATCTCACTTAAGATAATGGCCTCTAGCTCCATCCATGTTGCTACAAAAGACATTATTTCATTCTTTTTAGGGCTGAGTAGTATTCCTCGGTGTGTATGTATGTTTGCGTGTGTGTGTGTGTGTGTGTGTGTGTGTGTGTGTGTGACCTTTGATCTACTGATGGACACTTAGGTTGATTCCATTTCTTTGCTATTGTGAATTGTGCTGTGATAAACACACACGTACAAGTATCTTTTTGACATAATGATTTCTTTCCCTTTGTGTAGATCCCCAAAAGTGGGATTGCTAGATCAAATGGTAGTTCTATTTTTTACCTCACATCTTAATATTCCATCTGCTACCATCCAAGTCTGCACTTGCTAACACATGATCTCTGGCTCTTGCTATTTGTTTCTCCATGAGTGAGCAACTTGTTGACTAGCCAGTAAAACCCAGCAGGAAACATGACAACACAGCCATCTGCCCTGTCCTTGAAACCTTAAATCTGGCCGACTCCCCCAACCCCACTGCGCCCTGTGAGTGGAAGAAAAGCAGGTTTAGGCACTAGCTCTTGGCCCAAGTATTCAACAAGAAGACACGTGTGATGTTTCTTCATTCTTTCACTCCCCCTTGTCTTCTGCGTGGTTCTGTGCTAGCAGAATAGCATGGTGGTTAAGAGTGCAGTGACCAGGTTCAGAAAGGCCTCAACTAACCCTCGATTACACCACTCACATGGTACTGAGGCCCTGAGGAGCTCTAGAGCTCGGGTGGCCTGTCAGAATTGTCCCAAGTTTAGCCGAGATGAGCAGGCCTTCATCCCCATAATAATAAGTATTGCATGCAGACTAGTGCAGAGAGATCCATTTCTGGAACCCCTGCGCCCTCTCAAAGTCTCTGGTCACACTGCCAGCCTTTCAATAGAGCAGCCTGTTGGCTGTGACCTTGAGTTCAAGAAACTGCCGGGCCATGGCCAAGAAGCCAGAATGTGCAGGTTGGCAGGACCTGTTATAAGACTCTTCTTCCAGCTCTGACAATAGCTCTGCAGACTGCATGTCCCCAGAATCTGCCATGGAAAAACCTGACCTACCGCTGTCAGGACACGTCAGCTGTCACCTGCTATATCACTAAAGTCCTCCAGAGTCATGGGGAAACTTCATCCCTGGCACCTGCCTTCTATAGCACAACCCAAACGGCTCTATCTACTGTCCCCGGGTGAAGTAGAAGCGACCATTCACCCGATCCTCCTCCTTCCTGCCTTAAATGACCAACTTCCAGCACCTTTTTCTCCTCTAGACTTTGTTCCAAGTCACAGCTAGCGTGTGTGGGCTCCACCACCCCTTCATCCAAGGGAATGTATAGAAAACAATGCACCCAAACAGCACAGGGCTTAGGTGTTCTCCACGGTTTGACACTGCAGCCTGAAATTTGCATTAGGACCTCAGACGCCACCTCTTTCCTGAGGTAGTTCCACCAAGCTGGCAATGTAGGAGGAAGCTCTTCCTGCAAGGTCCCTCCCAGGCCGTCCCCTGCTGGAACCAGTCTCTCTCCAGCTCTGCCTGACGCCCTCCCTCAGGTCACGTCTTCTGCCGATGTTCCCCTCCACCAGCAGCTGGGTATGGGGCTCTCTGCCTCCCCCTCCCCTTAGCAGCTGTGAGGAGTCACCCCCAGATTGGGGGGGTGAAGGGGGAGGGGACAGTGAAGCGTGAGAGAGCATGAAAGGTATGGCAGGTGGCCCAACATGTCTGTTCTTATAAAGCTCATTGAATTTAAATTCCCAGTGACTTCATTGGAAATTTTAATTCAGGGGATTTTTTTTTTCTGAGGAAACACAAACACAGACACAAAGGGCAAGTCTGACAAAAGGAACTCCATGACTTGTTTGCACCTGAACAATGGTAAGTGACTTAAGCTCTTAGAAACATGGGGTGTTAAGTGTGTCTGGCAGTCTGGGGACAGGAAGAAAAGCAAACCTGATACATCAGGATTGCCATGTGCCTGCCCTCTCCTCAGCACCTCCAGTGTGTTAACCTCTTTACTCCTCCTAACAACCCCATGTGATTGTTCCCGTACTGTTGATAAGGAAACTGAGGCACGCAGGTGTTACACAGCTTGCCCCAAGCGGCAAGCTTGCCAGGCGGTTGCAAAGTGGCAAAGCTGACGCATCCCATGATATCACCACGATGCTACACGGGAAGCAACATTGAGTACCTAGGCGCTCTAATTGATCTCAAAAAGCCCCAGGTAAGTACTATCATCTCCTATTTCACAGATGAGAAAACTGGGATTCAAAACAAATTGACTTACCAAACAATATAGAGTAAATAAGCCAGGATTTGAATATTGAAATGAAATTCCACCTTTTAAGGTGGCAAATGACCGAGAGATGTTCCTCTTACAAGGAAGTAAGAAGCAGTGGCCGTGTTCAGCACAATTGTCCTGTCACAGGCTCGTGGCAGGAGCCGTGAGCAGTGTGGACAGGCACTGCCCTGTGTCGGAGCAGATGGCTGCCTTCTGGCTCCAGACCCTTGGCCTGCAGCCCTTCCATCCTGATGCCATGACCTATTTTCGCTCACCCAGTTAGCTGCATGGCCTATTTCTTTCCTGAAGAATTATTTCATAACCTTCACCAAGTAACTATCACATGCTGAGCACAGCATTCATGAACTTGGACATGAAAAAAAAGTTCCTTTAAATTTGCAGAGCAGCATTGGCAATCCAGGTAGAAAGAACAAAAGGAAAATTAAGAACAGAGCCTCAGACCTGCCCTTCCCTTGTATTCAGGTTGGTTTCCTTTTTGCAAGTGCCCTAGATCATGGGTAATGTGGGGCCTGGCTGGCTGTACTGAGTTGCTTTCCAATTGGTTCCTCTGCATCCAGAAATTTCTACAACCTATTGGCATAAAATCTTCCCCAAACCTGCTTTTCATCATCGCATCTTCAGTACCTAAAGTTGGTTCCCTATTGCCAATAAAATCCACTGTCCATGTAGGGTCCTGATGCCAAAATCGAGGAAAGAGTGAGTTAAATGTTGGTAAGTGATGTAGAGGTAGCAATTAGGCAATGTAATTAGATACTGTTGAAAGAGCTGAGCTGTAAAATGCAATGTGATAAAGGGTCTGCCTATACAACTAAATGGGTGTAATTAGATGTAAAAGCTCCCTTTTTCTCTCCCTTTCTGCTTCACAGGCTTTTGTGCTTCTCAAGTCCAAACCTGCTGGCTCTTGTGTTTCCTTCCATTTTTCTGCTGCAGGCCTGGGTACTTGGCTGGCATGCTTCTCCCGGGCTAGCTGCCTCCTCCCATTCTGCACCTTGGGCTTCCTGATCTTTGGCTCCACATTATTGCCCCGTTCTCCAAAGACAAATTCAAGAAGCATGAGGACTATGCAGAACATGGGGTTACAGAAACAGCAAACACAGGGAAGTTTAAAAGCCTCCATATTTCTTGCAGACGCAGCCCCTTGTCTTTAGCTCCTGACTCCTTCTCCAATGTCAATTGGAAGCTGAGTCCTCATACCATTGGGTATGAGGACTCAGCTCTGAAGATGGGGCTTACTCACCATGCACTCTCCTGACTCACCCTGGATGCACCTTCTCCACATACAAATTAGAATGTATCGTGCCCTGCTCCAAGCCCTCTGTGGCCTCCCATTGTGCTGAGCAGGACCTCCCTGCTCCTCACCCAGGCCTCCAGGTCCTCCAGAGTCTGGTCTGTGCTCCCCTCCAGCCTCCTCTCTACCACCGTCCTCTTCACCTTAAGAGCTCCAGCCCAATCTGGTTTTCTCGTTGTGCTTTGAACACCTTCAAGTCTCTCCAGCTCAGGTGCTTTGCACTGGTTGGTCGTTCACCCTAGAACACCCCCATCTATCAGACTGGCTCTTTCTCATCTTGTGGGTCTCAGCTGAAAGGTTACCTCCTCAAAGAGGCCTTCTTTGGTCACCTTATCCAAAGGGAACCTCTCACCCCAGTCAGTCTCTGTTCTATCTCCCTCTTTTATTTTCTTCAAAACACTCACCCACTTCCAAAAACTACCCAGCTTGTTCATGGGCTTGTCTCTTGATTGTCTGTTTCCCTTGCCAGGCTGTGAGCTCCATGTGAAGGCAAGGTTGGTGTCTGTCGTACTCACTGTTGTCTCCCCAGAAGGAAAAAGTGTGCTTCAAATACATGTGAAATGGAGGAACAAATTGTGTTATTTCACCCGCTCCTACCTGGTTATCTGTGCTCACGGAATGCATGTCAGTGTGCCTCCTGCTCCACGAAGCCATCACTGGCCCTGATGCTCACGTCACACATGGGGTTACCTGGATCGCAGTCATTCACTTACTACGCATCTTTTAGGAGCCCATATGGCGGGTGCTTTGTTAGGCAACAATTTCACAAAATCGTGCTTTTGACTTCAGAAAATCTCTAATCTGATAGGAGGATAGGCAAGAAAATCAGTGAGGATCGTCCCTGTCACCCTCTATCTGGTAGAGGAATGCCCAGAATGCCACAGGATAAAGAAGAGGTGCATCTCAATTGGACTAGAGGGTTCTAGCCAGGTTTCTGAGAAATGGCTCTTGAGCTAAGTCTCTGGATATAAGAGTCAGCTACAAAGAGAAAAACAGCATACGTTGGGGTAGGGGAGCTGGGACCTTTTAATCCCATGAGTTAGAGACCCATGGTGTTAACACCACACAGGGAGTTTGGGGAACAGGTTTCTGCCTAGTCCATCTCTAATGAGCTCTGTGACCTTGAGTGGGTCCTATCCTCTGAGTCTCAGACTCTCTCTCTCTGCCTGGCATTTAGTGAAACCCAAACTTGCCTTGATATTCCAGCCCTTCTACTTATTCCATAAGTGTTGAGTTCCTACACTCACTGTCCCCTAGCACCAATGTTCTGGGTACTCATTTTATGCCCAGCAGGGCACAAAGTGTCCTGAAAGATATAATTAGTGGGAAATTCAATCTTTGCTCTGGATGCAGCTATAATTTGGAAAGGGAGGAAATAAACTATAATAAAATTAGAAAAAACAAAGCAGTGTAGCCCAACATCTTACATCATTTGCTAATCCTTTCACATCTGCTGGTCTTATCTCAATTAGTTGTCAAGCTTCAGGTCAGAGACTCTGTTGTATTTTTTTGTAATACCATCTCTACCATTTTCTAGCTGTAAGATATTGCTCTAGTTACTTTACTTTTCTAAGCTTCCATTCTAGTAACTGTAAAATGAGGAAAGTACCTTACTTATAGGGCTGTTGCGAGGAGTAAATGAACTATGGCACAGGAAGCACTTAGCACAGGGCCTGGTACATAATATGCCCACAATAATAATTACATCATCCATGAGGACAGACATGGAAGAATTGGAATGTGCAACAATAAGCAATAGGTTGAAAAGCAGTAAATGAAGACTGAGTGAACACAGCTTCTGGAGGTGCCCTAATTGAGTTTTTTAAGGAAGTATCTTAAAAATGTAGCAGGCTGTTGTAATGGTTCAAGTAGAAGGTGGAGTTAGGACTTGGGATGAAAGTGAACAAGGAGGCACTATAGGGAAAGAGTCAATAGGAGTTTGATGATGCTCTCAGTCAATAGCTTTGGTTCTTCTCTGAGTGGGCAACACACTAGCATTTTCATTCCTTCCAGCTACCTGTTGCATAGGGTTAATTACAAGTGAGTGCAGCTGAGAGGGCTGGGGCTCCCTGCTTTCACCTAGCTCCTATTCATAGATGTAGGCTGTATCTCAGGTGTAGCATGCTCAAAATACTGTGGTCCCAATTACCCTCACCCTAGTTTGCTCATAAAGCATAGCTTCTATGCCAGGAGATGTAAGCCAATAAGAACAGAGGCTAGTATCTCGGCCCAGCACCTGATTCTAAAGCAGGGGTTTTACTCACAGATAAGTGCACCATTGTCTCCACCCACAACTCTGAATCCATGGTTCAGAGATTTTTCTCAGAGTGGGATGTAAGCCATCAAACAGCTCTGAAGCTGTCCCCTAGGGAACTAACTTTATCTGAAACTGAGTGTGGGGAAGTTCAAGCCTAAGGGCACTCTCAAAGACATTGAAGGTTTTGATGAAAAGCAATTAAGAGGAGCCTAGTACTTTGTGGAAGATACAGGCTAAACCGTAGGCCTGATAGCTTATCAGAGAGAACCAGGGAAAGAGATAGCTAAGAAGAGCCTACCTGGGGTCAGAAAAACATCAAACATTGACCTCAAAAATTATGCCTACAAAGAAGCCCACTTTTGATTGGATTAATTGGATGATTACTGAGCAATCTATGGCCCAGGGCATTGTAAAAAACAATAGAACAATTCGTTGGAAATTAGTAAAGCCTAAAATCTGTTTAAAGAGAGAGACCTAAAAAAAAAAATGAAAACTGTCATCCCAAAATGACAATTGGTGTACACACTCAAGTCTGAGTCTTCTGAAGAGCAACTTCAGAGGCTTCACACTGTGGAGGGAAATATACTTTACTAAAATAGGCCAGCTGGTCACTAAACAAATAAACAACAATAATAAGCTGGGGATGGGCAGCAAATCCACCATTGTTATATTATCTGAAATGTTCAGTTATCAACACAAAATTATGAGACATGAAATATAATAGGAAAGTGTGACAAATACATGGGGGGAGAAAAGCAGGCAGCAGAAATTTTGAGAAGTACCAGATATTAGATTTAATAGATGAAGATTTCAAAGTATCCATTATAAATGTGTTCAAAGAACTAAAACTATAATTAAAAAAGTAAAAAATGACAATGTCACATCAAATAGAGACTATCAATAGAGAGATAAATAATTAAAAAGAATGAAATGAAAATTCTGGAGCTGAGAGCTGAGCACAGTAGCTCATGCCTGTAATCCCAGTACTTTAGGAGGCCAAGGAAGGAGGGTTGCATGAGGCCAGGAGTTTGAGATTAGCCTGGTCAATATAGAAAGACCCCATCTCTACAAAAAATAAAAAAAAATTAACCAGGTATCATGGCACGTGTGTGTGGTCAAAGCTATTTGGGAAGCTGAAGCAGGAGGATCACTTGAGTGGAGGAATTTGAGGTTGCAGTAAGGTATGATGATACAGTTGACTCTAGCCCAGGTGACAGAGTGAGACTTTATCAGAAAAAAAAGGAAAGAAAGAAAGAGAGAGAGAGAGACAAAAAGAAAATTCTGGAGTTGAAAAATATAATTGAAATTAAAAATTCATTAGAGAGGCTCAAGAGTAGATTTGAATTGGCAGAAGAGAGAACTAGCAAACTTGGAGATAGATTGATAGAAAGTATACAATCTAAAGAACAGAGAGAAAATAGAATAAAGAAAAATAAACAGAACCTCAATGTGGAACATTACGAAGCACACTAACATATGAATAATGAAAGTATCACAAGAGAGAAAGGAGCAGAAAAAATATTCAAAAATATGATAGCTGAAAACTTTCCAAATTTGATTTTTTAAAACAAAGCATTTGTCTAAACATTCAGGAAGCTCAACAAAATCCATGTAGAATAAATGCAAAGAGATTCACACATAGATATATCATAGGAAAATTCTGAAAGCCAGTGATAAGGAGAAAATCTTGAAAGCAAGAGAAAGGTGACTCATCACATAGAAGAGAACCCCAGCAAGATTAACAGCTGATTTTTCACTAGAAACAATGGATCCAGAAGGCAGTGAGATGACAGATTCAAGGTCCTAGAAGGAAAAAAAAAATGACTTATTTGCCAATAACAGCACAGAAGAAGTGAGCGGGAGCAAAGCTGTGTTGGAGTAAGAAAATAATACCGGACCGGATGGTTATGAAAATCCATGGGAACAAATGAAGAGAACCAGAAGTGGTAAATAAGGACAGAGTACTGGGGAGGAGAGATACACACAGAGAAAAAACTCTGGAGATGAACTGTTGGAGACTAAGACCCTCCACATTCCAACGACTTGTCCTGACTTGTCCTGACTTGTCCTACGCAGGAAAAATAGCCTAAGATGAAAATAGCACCCAGCCCTCCAGCTATAGTTCCGAGAAGAATGCATTCCATGACGTGCTTGCTCCAGGGCATGCTACCTGCAATTGTTCTCGACCCCCTGCCAGGTTGGGATTGAGTGATCCATCACAAACAGCTTTCGGTGCCATTGAGATGCTGATTGGGGCTAATTAGCCCACACCCAAGCCTCATCATCCCCCCACTCTATTTTTCTGTTTCTACTTCCTTGTTTTCTGTATATAAAACCTACTAAAAATCCAAGTAAAGTAGACCTTGACAACCATTCCTTGGTCTCGTTTCTTTCTCTCGCCCATCTCTTTCAGGCACGGTCCCCCTCGCCCCCGCGAGTAACAGAAGGTCCCGAGGGCCGGGACAATGAACTCCCTTGAGTAAGCATCTGTGTGGTGATTAGTTCATGCACATAGGAAATGACTTGAGGACAGAGAACCACCTGAAGGGACTAGAGGTAACAACACCTGGAACTCACACATGGTGGAGAAGAGTGCCTTTCCCACAAGCCATACTGTAAAATCATGTGATCCACAGGGCTTGAGTAGAGTACACAGAGGAGCTTGCCTTTTTTGTAGGGAACAATTAGCCCTAGCCTGAACATTGCTCTGCTTCCACCTATCAAAATTTAAAAGCAAGACCTGAAAGGATCATACATTTTCCAAGTAATTTTAACTGAGTTCCTAAACAAAGCTCAAGAATATTCATAATAATACAAAAATATTCAGTTACCAACAAGATAATGTTTAAAGTATGTGGCAGCCAATAAAAAATTGCCATGCAAAATAACTTTCCACAAGACATGCATTAATTACAAAGATCAATTTGGAAGTTATTCCTATTCTCCTCTAGAAAAAGCCTAGTGGATAGCACCCTAATCAACTGATCTAATTGAATATCAACAGTTGTGGGACAGATTGAAATTGTGCCTCAGCCAATGGTAGCAATGAGAACAAAGCACTTTTGTGTTATTTCCACGCAAGATGTATAACTTGAATCACCTCATGAGAAAACATTGTAAGAAACTCAACCCAAGGGACATTCTATGACTAATGACATTCTAATAACTGGCCTGCCATCTTCAACATTTTCAAGGCCATTAAAGTCAAGGAGAGACTAAGGAACTGTTGTGAGCTGAGGATACTACAGAGGCTTGACAATTACATACAGTGTGTGGTTCTGAACTGGATTCTTTTATTGGAATCACTAGCAAAACCTGAATGGGTTCTGGGGATTAGGTAGTAGTAATTGTCAGTGTTAATTTTCTGACTTTAATGGCTGTGTTTTGGTTATGTAGAAAAATTTTTGGAAAGTCATACTGACAAAGGTAGGTAACTACGGTAGCTTGTCTCCAAGATGGCTGGAGACAATTCCTTCTCCTCCCATCCACACAAGCCAGGAGTTGCAGTCTATTTCCCCATTGGATTCTATTTCCCTTGAATGCAGCCTGATTCCAGACTGTTTTGATCAACAGAATACTACAAAGTCATGCTGTGTGACTTCTGAAGCTAAGTCCTAACCTCGCAGCTTCTGCCTGCATCTCTTAGAACACGTGCTCCAAAAGAAGGCAGCTGATCTATAAGAAGTCCAAGTATTATGAAACCACATAGAGAAGTTGGGGAGAAAAAGATACCCTCTGACTGCTACTGATGCACCCCAAATAAGTACTACTTTGCTGACCCATCAGGCCCCAGAACTGTGAAAGATGATAATAAATTAACCACTATATTTTGGGGTTGTTTGTTACACACTTATAGATAACAAGAATGACAGTTATAAATGACAGGTATAATTTGCATGGAAATTATGGTTATGTGTAAGCTTGGTGTTTGTTCCTTTTTTTTTTTTTGCATTAAGCATACATTAAATTTGTAATAAAGTAAACCACCTGTTTTCCCCCAGCACTATGATTTAAGAATGGCACGACCTAGAGTGTAGCTCTTAGGATATGGCTGTACCCTCCAGACAGAATAAATTATTCATTATGATATGCTTAGCATCTAACAGAATGCCTGGGTGTTGTAGTAGGTGCTTAATAAATATTTGTTGAATAATTGATGTATGGGAGAGCATTGGATAAACTCTCGCAGGATGACAGGCTATTTATCCATTTATTTACTTAGATTTACATCTGGCACCATATTGTTTTGCTACTAGCCTCATTCTCTCCTTAAAGGACCACTTTAAAGGTCCTTAAGACATCAAGAAGAGAGGCCATGTGTTGAAGCTATGATTTATTGCATTTGCCCCCCCCATACATTTATTTCTGTACATGATTATCTCCTCTGCTTTCTCCTGTGACTTCCTCACTTTAGCTGTGTGTACATTTTGCCTCTATCCCTCTCCTTTTGTACATGCTTAGGCAAAGAGCCCACAAAAAGTAAAATTATGAACCAACCTCTTTTGTGACTAAAACAGCTCAACTCAATCAGTATATAAAAAGAATAATACCCATGATCAAGTGGACTTAATTTCAAGAATAATTAACATCAGAAAATTGGCTAATATTAATAAACTACATTTCATAGATCAAAGGAAACAATACGATCATCTTGGTTTTTTTTAAAAAAAGAAATTCTTGGTAAACAAGATTTTGAGGAATCTTAACACAATAAAAAAGATTTACATTAAATGAGCATTTATTGAGATGTAACATACACAAGATATTGTTAAATTTTAGGGCTTAAAACATTAAAGAAGGCAAGTCACTGCTCTCAAGAATTTAAAATATAAAATATTAATCACAGAACCTTAGCAGTCTTCTTTTCTGCAGTGGACTTGTAATGTCACAACTGGGGATTCATCCAAAGGAAATGTTTCAAATTAAGAAATTTGCATAATGTTCATTGCAGTGCTATTTTCAGTAGCAAAACATCTTAACTTTAATGTCCAACAATAGGGGAATAGTTATGAAAATTATTTCACATTAACTCAATAGAACATTATATACTCATTAAGTTTCATTTAGTACTCGTAATGTATGACATCCTAATACAGAGATTAAATGAGTTCAAAGATAATGTAGTGATATTGAACACTGAATATGAAGTAAAATTAATTGTAAAAAGTGTAACATAGAATTTCTTAACCTCAGCACTCCTGACATTGTGGACAGGATAATTCTTTATATGAGGGACTGTGCTGTGCATTGCAGGATGTTTAGCAGTATCTCTGGTCTCTACCCACAAGATGACATATCATATGCCACCTCTTGTCCCTCTATCCTCCCAGTTGTGAAGACCAAAAATGTCTCTGCACATGGCCAACTATCCCCTGCAGGGGAGGGCATTTGATTGACATCCACTGGTATAACACAATATCTATGTGTAGTTTGACTACAACTATATTAAAAACTTGTATGCGAATGGATAAAAATTGGAGGAAATGATAAATAATACTTGCTGTGACAACTGAAGGAAGTAATCTTTTTCTTGGATTTTTCTAATTGCTTTAGCAGTAAAGACAGCTCAATTTTAAAATGTGCTTTCTAAATAGTCAGACTTAGGAACAGCTCTCAGCCCTGGGAGACCAGCAATGCTCTCTAGCAGTGGCAACTCCTTCTGGTGGGCTGATCCATGGTCTTAATTTCCTTTATGTCTCTCTTGACTTCCAGCATTCCACAAAGAGGCCTTGATTGGCTTCATGTCTCCCTACAGGGGTGTGTCAAGCAGAGTCACTGACTCTGCTTAGAGTCGTTCCCAGATGACTCTTTGTAATTTCTGACGCACCTTTAAACCCAACAAAGATTTATGTCTGGGCCCAGGACCTGGGCCTTTCCAGAAAAGTCCACAGCAAGATGTCACCAGCCTTTTGATGTCATTAGAATCAAATGCAATCACCCACTACTCTGGTTTCTATGTCTAATTCTCAAGATCAAAGTTGGATGATCCCTACTCAGATATTAATATTAACTTTCTCCATGCGTGAACCCATGGTGACCTTTCCCTCTGATTGATCTTTTACTCTAAGGACACGATTTTGGAAAATTGTCTACATGTACCCTGGAAATAACTTCAACTTGCTTTTGTGTTGATTTCACTTCTCCACTCTCAGTGCTGGAAGCTAATCAGCAATGCTCTATGTGACTAAGAGAGGACAATTCTTTCCTAGCCTACTGAGCTGGGAACATTTTTTGGAAGTGCAGCAAAAATGTATGCTGACAGATGCCCTCGGGTCCGTTGGTGCCTTTGCAAACAGGCTACAGAGCATGGGCTCACTAAGGTGGTGCCTGTGGAGGGACGCCACTGTACTGCACCGGTGATGGAAAACGAGTGAGACAGGGCATGGCACACACTGACAGGACCAATCATCCAGTTACATCATAGCCTCAGGATACTGATGAGCTGGGGCACAGGAAACTTGCTTCAGAATTCCAAGAATCCAAGTGTTCCCAGAGTGTCCGTTGTCTCATAATATAGACCAAGATGGAGTCTGGACTTACACTCTGAAATTATGGGATCATAGGAATAAAGTGCTCAGCAGAACCCATAGGATTCTGACCAGGGTCGTGCTATTGAGAGAGATTGGTTGAGTAGTGATAGAAAATAGATGTGGCCAATCCATGCTCAGTTTTCTTCTCTTGACATTTTGTAGAGTGTGAGACTTGAATGAAATATTAATAATAATCACAATAACAATAGAAAATACTTACATAGCACTTATATCAGGCAGGCACTGCTTTAAGCACTATGTAAGTGAACTTAAAACAGTGGTAAAAGCATTAAACATCATAAAGCATTCTGCAAAGGTAATGTGCTATTATTAGACAATTACTGATCACTGTTGTCCTGCACTTCTACATCAGTAACTGTACCCAGAAGCAAGTTCTTGCCATAATGGATATTGAAGTCACCACTGAGATATTAGTGGTGACCAGAAAACAAATGATGTAGCCAAGGCAAAAAATTTATGAAGAAGATCTCAAAAGCAATCACAGCAACAACAAAAATAAATAAGTGGAACCTGATCAAATTAAAAAGCTTCTGCACAGCCAAGGAAACAATGATTAGAGTGAATAGACAACCTACAGAATGGGAGAAAATATTTGCATGCTATATAGCCAATAAGGGCTGATAACTAGAATCTATAAAGAACTCAGACAAATCGATAAGAGAAAGTCAAACGACCCCATGAAAAAGTGGGCAAAGGTCATGAACAGAAACTTTTCAAGATGAGATAATGCATATTCTTGGTCATCTGACCTGATGTTTCCTAGGACATTTTGGGTGCATGTGTGGCAAAGAAAAGTCCCAAGAAGGATTGTCAAAACTCAGTGATCTGAATGTGCAGGATTTCCTGATAGAATTGTTTTCCATACCTGCTATTACATATCCAAAAAAAAAAAAAAAAAAAAAAAGAATTGTTTTCCAATGCAGAATCTTCTCCTTTTCATCCCATGTGCTTCCCACGGAGATGATGAACAAGGAGGAGGTACGACTTCCTTCAGTGACACGACATGCAGCTCTGGACATGCAGCACCACTAAGCCCCAGCACCCATGAGGTTCCACTGCTGAGAAGGGGTGACCAGCCATGGAAAACACTCCCAACTTTGCTTGCCAGGAATAGGTGAGCACCAAAAGCATCAGCTGTATTTTATCAGTGCACTTTCTGAATAATTAGTGGCCCAATGCCATTACAGATGTCAAACGTGTCACACTATAAACTTTGTAAAGGAATTCAAAGGCAGCAAACATGGGGTGCAGAATAATGAGCAGTAAGTCAGAGCTGCGCCTATTCTTAGATCTTTCAGGATACGATTTTATGAGGCCAGTGCCCAGGATTTCCTCTGCAAGTAGAGAAAATCCAGTGAATGGCTTCAGAAGTTTTAAGCTATCCTCCCAAACTAAATGATTTCTTCTTCTCTTTCTTTAGATGTGACAGGGAAAGGAGGAGAAAAGAAAACTCATCCATTTATTCAATAAGTATTCATTGAAATGCCAGGTATTGTTTTAAGATGCTGAGAATACAGCAGTAATTAAATAGACAAAAACAGCCTCACGGAGTTGACGTCTTTAGTCAAAGAGAAAGATAATAAAGAAACAAACAAGTATAAAACAGAGCACAGGGGACTGGGGTATAATTTTTAGACAGGGTGGCCAGGAAAAGGGGGAGGAGGTCAATAGCTTGCCCACCCCCACCCCCACACCACTTCTGGTGTTATTTATTTTTTTCTAAAGCTCTTCACCTTTAGCCAAAGGGCTTCCCTGACTCTGGCCCTGACCCACTCATCTCATCTTCTTCCTGGAGCTCCTTTAGGAAGAACCCTTTGACTGAGTCCCAAACCAGGCCCCTGATATGCTAAAGGACTTTTTGACAATCCTTTCTAGAGGGAATAGCTTGGCAAAGAAAGTGCTTAATATCTTACAGCAAAATCCTATTTTTGACATCAGAAGCTAAATACTCCCCGACTCTGTCTCTTCCCAGCCCCTCCCATTATTAAGCTCCCACTGGATGCCAGACACGATGCTAGCCACTGGCAGAACAGAGGTGAAAAAAATCTGGCACCTTCCCTCAAAGAGAAGTCCAATGGGGTCATCTACAAAAGGAAGAGTTGGGACCAGATTGGCACTTCTCAAAGGGATGCTATTTGCACTAAGGCAGGACAATTTTTAGCGTGCAGAATCTGCCATCCTGTACTTCACAGAGCATTTGGCATTCCTGTTCCTTGCTGTCTTAGGGTACTAGGGCTGCCATAACTAAATACTACAGACTGGGTGACTTAAATAACAGAAATTTATTTCTCACAGTTCTGGAGGCTGCAAGTCCAAGATCAAGGTTTGGGTGGGTTTGTTTTCTCCTGAGCCCTCTCTCCTTAGCTTGCATATGGCCGTCTTCTGACTGCATCCACACGTGGTCTCTCCCCTGTGCACACATCCCTCCTCTTCTTTAGAAGGATACTGGCCATGTTGGTTTTGGGCCCATACATATGTTCTCACTTAACTTTAATTACCTCTTTAAAGGTCCTATCTCCAAATACAGTGGCATTAGGGGTTAGGGCTTCAACATATGAATTTTAGAGGGGACACAATTCAGTCCAGGACACTTGCCTACTAATTTCTGGTAGCACCAGTCAAGGATGACAAAAAATTCCCCCTACATTCTCAAATGTTTCTTAGAACTTTAAGAGGAAATCCCATTCTGATGTTCTACAACGTGGAGAATTTCCACACTTACTTTAAATAGTTACAAATGTCTGCGTGCTTGCCAATTTTGACTATCTTTTTCTGATGACAGGTGAGACATTTCCCTGAGAAAAGTGCTTTTTAAATTGACTCTTGGAAATCCAATGCATTACTTATATCATTAGAGGAAGCTGATACTATCTCTCCTTTCAACAGTTGTTAGTGCTGAAACAATATGCTACTAAGCACAGGTAGAGAGACTTAAAGTTGTTATTTTTGTAATGTCCCTCCAGATTGAATACATTTTTTGACAACTGAATATCATAAAAGTCAATAACATTCTGTTCGATCTAAAGTAAAAAGGATTTAATGAGAAATTTAGAGGGAGGAAGAATCTTGGGGGAATTAAAAAACATGTTCTAGACAGAGGAAGAAGTTAAAGCATGACCCTCCAGCTGAGTTGCAGTTATGATATTAAACACATTAACCAGGAAGTCTTTTGCATGCGATTTCCATATTAATACTAACCCCATGTACTGAGAGTTGCAGTCGAGCATGGTGCTGTAAACATTCCACATGTGCTATCATTTCGTTTAATATTGTGAAAGGAAAAGTAAAATACAAGGATGTTTCAGCAGCCCTTCACTCTTCCTCAATACCTGCCCCCAGACACACCCTTTCTATCCAACCTGGGGGCAGAGAGACGGCAAGTGAGAAATGATGGCATGCTGCCCTAGGGAGGTGACAGTGGGCAACCTGAGTAGTAGACGTATTTGAGACTTATCTAAGAGGTGAGATTCACTGAATTTGGTGAGTGGTTGATTACAGGGTAGGGGAAAAGGCATAATCAAAAATGGCGCCCAGGTTATAGTCTCAGGCAGCTCGTTGTCTGGGGATGGCATTAACTGCGGTAGAAAATACAGGAGAAGGAACAGGTTCGTGGATTCAAAACAGATCTGTAGAGTTGCCCCTGGACAGGAAAAGGTTTTGCTGAGGGCCTTCACTGCCTCTACCTCCTAGTGGTTTTGTGATTATCCTCAAGCTCTTTCTGTCCATTTCCCAAAAAATGTGAAAAATTGGAATACTAATCCCTACCTCCTACAGGACGATCGTCAGGTGAGAACGCATGTGACAGTGTCTGGGCCATGGAAGGCATTAGCCACACACTGTTCTCCCTCACCTTCTTTCCTCCTATCAACTATAGATCTTTAACTCCATGGATACCGTTCAACCTGACCCTTCAGCACCTACAGGGAAGGGTTAAGAGACAAAGGATAAAATACAGGGTCCGAAGGAGGTGGTACCTGGTAGGTGCTCATTATTGGCAGATCAACCTGAAATTGTAGGGCAGGTGCAGAGCCGGAGGTGGAAGGTCAGCATCAGAAGAGAGCATAGAAAGGCATCCTAGGGAAATTGTGGATGCAAATGACTAGTAACCACCCTGCTTTCTGGGGTTTGGTATTGTTAGAAGTAAATCAGGTGCCCTTTCTCAGGCCATGCTTCATAATATCTACTCAAACCTCATATCTCCAACAGGTGTCCTACCCTCCCAGGATCCTGCCTAATTTGAGACCAGTTTTGTAGCTTTCCAACAGCTTCGTGCTCCAAGAACTAGAACTGGCCCCAAGCACTGGAATTCTCCGTTAGCCAGGAATAACACCTGCCTAGTCTTGATCTTTTGTCTTCTGGAGGATGATTGGCTTGCAGTGGTCAGGAGGGGGTGCCGAGATGAGAATATCTGAAGATGACTAACTTTAGAGAAAATCTGTAGCCAAGGAGGAAAAATGGCCCTTAACATTCTGGAGTGTAGTATTTGACACCTAGGAAAATAGTCACCCTTTATCTCTCTCTCTAGTGATTAATTCCAAACAGTTCACATCAGAGAATATCCATGCTCAAAATCCTCTGTTATACCCAGGTTTAACAGAGGTACAAATTGGTACAAATATTGCTTTATGTTTGCATAAAGATTCTTAGTCCTTACACAGGGTTGGTTTGCTCTGCTGTATAACTTCCATTTTGCGGCAGTCTTAGCAAACAGCTGCCTCTGGAGCCACCTGCTGACACAGCGTAGAATTTCAAGCATTTGCTATAACTAAGGAAAGTATCATCCTAAACTAAGAGGAGAGAAGCAGAATCTAGACTCTGCTCTGTCAATCCCCTGGACTAACTGTAGCGTCAGAGTCAAATCTTTCTGGAAATTTCTCCCCCTCCCAAAGCCCGCACCCATCCTTCCACCCACCTGCAAAAAAGACATTGCTGCCTCCTTTGGTACCTATTTCAAGATGGGCAAGCCTCTGCATCAGGGAATGATGGCTCTTAGGCTTCCAATATCTTGGGTGCTCTGTGCCAGCCCATGGTCACTCCCTGAGCCATGTCTCTAGTCCATTTCACTCCACCCTAGAGGTGCTGAGTCAGGTGCAAAGGACTTGGAGCAGTGATCATTTCTATAACAATTCTCTGTATATATATTTCCAGGCCAAATAATGTAGGAAGCAGTGGGAGGGGGAGGATGGAGAAAATAAAAAGAGCCAGAGATCTACCTAAACATCATCAGGGCAAACCTCATAACTCTGGAAGATGGGTAGCACTGTACCCAAGTTACTGAGGCTTAGAGAGGTTCAATTTCTTGATAAAGAATCACAAATCTCAAATCTGAGGCAAAGAATTTGCTCTATGACATCACGCTTCCACTCACTACACAGCTTTGACCCACCCGACAATTAGCGATCCCATCCTTTTTACCACCTCCTCTCTTAGTAAATATCCCTGTGAAGGATGAAACCTGCTGACAACTGACAATAGTGCCAGCTATTCTGATCATATAAATCTGAGCAGTACCAAGCCCATCTCTCAGCGACAGGGGAATTCCTGGGCTTGGGGAAAGTGGGAGAGATTGTCATTGTCTTCCCCTGACAGGGTGAGGCATCAGCAGAGTTGGGGAGCTGTTCACAGCGGAGGCAAGCAGGAGGGTGCAAGTAAAGAGGACCACATTGGCAAGCAGGAGGCTTCCCTTCACTTAATAAAGAATTTGGCCAGTCTTTGTCCTGGATTGTTGAGAGATGTCTAAACCATGGGAATATCCCAGCGATAGGAGTGCCTTTGTTATTACCGAGTTTCCCCAAAAATAAGACAGGGTCTTATATTTATTTTTTCTCAAGAAGACACCCTAGGGCTTATCTTCAGGGGATGTGTTATTTTCCCCTCAAAGCCTCAGCTTGCAGCACACACAGGATGGCCGGGACCTGACAGGGGGAGCCGACCTTGTTGGTGGGGCTGCCCGCACCTTTCTGGTCACCTCTGGGATAGTAGCTGTCACAATGGGGCAGATGAGAAGGGCTGCTTGTCGTCTTTATGGCTCCATGACGAAATGCATGGGTTGTGCAGATACCCTGCATAGCCACACCCATCACTAGGTCTTATTTTCTGGGTAGGGCTTATATTGCGCAAATGCTTAGAAATGCTGCTAGGGCTTATTTTATGGGTAGGTCTTATTTTCAGGGAAACACGGTAGTGGTAGGCCTCCTGGACCTCACCTGCGTTTATGCTAATGAGGTGACTCATGAGAAGCCATTCACCTGTTGAGTTGGGCCTAGGAGAGCACTCACCAAGGTCCGGCCAGCCACTTGAGAAGATGGATTCAAGGAAAAGGTTCACATAGGTATTAGAAGCTTGAGGTCACTTGCTTAGGGAATTCTGGGGCTCCTGGTACCCCAAGTGTGACATGGAAGAGGGGGCACAGGCTCCAGCTGAGCATGTGCCCTTGGCCCTGGGGGGTGAGGGTGGGGGCAGTCAGTGTGGGGTTCCTTAAAGCTCAGGACCCAAGACATGAGCCCCGTTGCCTGGATATAAGAGTGGCATCGTTTACATGGTTAAGAGAAAAAGAGGTAGTCAATGAAAAAAAATATCTCTCTTGCTCACCTACCATCTGCCTACCTCCTATGTCCAATGTGGAAATAGCGTTACTCATTCCTTATGTCTCCTTGTAGAGTTTCATTATGCCTAACAAACATGGAATGCAATTCTGAGTTTATCTTATTTTTTTCCCATAATAGAATGCTATCAATGCATACTGGTCACCATGTTCCTTTTTTTCCCCTTAATAATACGTCTTGAGATCTTTCCACTTAGGAACAGAACTTGTTCACATGTATGTCTGAAGAGTCTTCCACGGGACTTGAATCACTGGGCCACAGTGTAAACACAATTGTAATTTTAGTAGATAAACAGTTGTTCCTTACTCTCACACCCAGCAATGTGGTGTGTCTTTTCCCCACAAACTGGCTAAACCGTATGTTGCTGCATTTTTTAAATCTATGATTACCTGAGGGTTGAAAATGGTATCTCAATTTAAGAACTATTTGCATTTCTTTTTCTATGAACTCTTTGTTCATGTCTTCTATACATATTTTTAAGATTGTTCTCTTTATAGAGAGTTCTAGAAGCTCTCTATATTTATTAAAGTAACCCTTTATCTGTGATTTGGTTGCAAACCATTTTACCAATTTGCCCTTTGACTGTGTTTATAGTGTAGTTATTTTTTCCATGCATGAAAAGAATCTTTGTTTGCAATGTTTTGCTTTTTACAAAGGTCGTCCCTACTTCAAGATTATTCTTAACGTCTCTCTTTTTCCTAGTAGTTTTTGAGACAGGGTCTAACTCCATTGCCCGGTTTGGAGTGCAGTGGTGTCATCATAGCTCACAGCAACCTCAGACTTCTGAGCTCAAATGATCCTTCTGCCTCAGCTTCCCAAGTAGCTGGAACTACAGGCATGCACCACTACACCTGGCTAATTTTTCTTTTTTTTGTAGAGATGGGATCTCACTATGTTGCCCAGGCTGGTTTTGAACTCCTGGCCTCAAGTGATCCTCCTACCTTGGCCTCCCAAGGTGCTAGGATTACAGGCGTGAGCCACCATGCTGGGCCTCTCCTAGTATTTTTAATTGTTACTTATTTTACATTTAAATAATTGATCCACCTGGGATTTATTTTAGTGATGGATTGAGATAAGGGTCTATTCGACTTCACACATTATCAGCCTCTACATCTTGAAACTTTTCCTTTGACTGTGGAACTTTACTGTCTGCTGCATCTTCTAATTCTCTAACTTTTTCCTGTGGTTTTTTTCATGGGCTCATCTCCCTCTCCCTTTACTTTACAAGCTGGTGCTCCTTGGAGTTAAGTCTTCTGTCTCCACGTCTCGTTGGGTCACACCCCTCTCACTCTGCTCTCCACTTTGCCCCTCTAAGACAAGCATCTCCTTTCATGACCAAAGCTATTAGCTCTGAGTTATTGACTCCCATAGCCCTACTCAGGCATCTTCCACTAAGGCTGGTAATTCATTCTGGATTCTGTGTGGAAATACTAACAGGGAGGCTATTTCTCATGATTTTATATAGGAAAAATTTTAATGTATTTATTTCAACCCCCAAACTCCAAATATTTTCCTAAAGTGTAGCTAAAATCAGTAACTGTTTATATATATGGAACATAAATGCTTATAATGTTAGACTATAAAATGCTTAAGCTTTGCTTTATGATTGCCAATTAATATGATTAACAAAGAATTGCTTAGTCAATTGTGGCAACATGACTTCTCCCACGCTGTGATTGTACAACATGGACACCTTGTTTGTTGGCATGGGAAGTCCGTTTCAAAACATCTACGGCAGCCAGGGGGACCAGTGGTTCACATCTGTAATCCTAGCACTCTTGGAAGCCTAGGCATGAAAATGGCTTGAAATGAAGGGTTTAAGGCCAGCTTGAGCAAGAGTGAGTGAGAAAAAATTAGCCAGGCATGGTGATGCACACCTGTAGTCCCAGCTAATTGGGAGGCTGAGGCTGCAGGATTGCTTGAGCCCAGGAATTTGAGGTTGCAGGAGCTATGATCACACCATCACACTCTAGCCCAGGCAATAGAGTGAGACCCTGTCTCAAAAAAAAATATTTATACAGCTTTTCTCAACCTTTTTATTATCATCCACCCCCTCCATATTTTCAGACATTTTTTTGCTAAAAAATCCTCCCTATGAAAATCTAACACCACAGATATACTGCATATCTGTTTAAGTCTTCTATGTATGTTTGTGCTTTATGTATAAAAAGAATATTTTTTCAACCCCCACCCCACCCTACCAAGAACCAACTTTTGTCCTCTTGGGGGCGATATCACCCCTGTTGAGAATGCATGTCTATAATATTTCTGATGTTTTACCAATTGTATCTGGAACGTCACTCAAGCCCTCCCTACCTGTTATTTTGTTAAAGCGGTTGTATTAAGTTTGAGAATATAAATGCATATTTTTATACATTTATACACATCAATGTATTGAGATATATGTACATTCTATACATTTTCATGACAGCTTTGTTCAGATATAATTCACACACCATAAAATGTACCCTTTTAAAGTATACAATTCAGTGGTTTTCAGTATATTCCCAGAGTTGTGTAACCATCACCACTGATTTTATTACACTTTCATTTTCCTCAAAAAAAGCTCCATATGTTCTATAAATTTTGTGTAATGGAAAACCAACAAGTATTCTATGGGAAATGTTAGCCAGGGAGACATTCTGTGGGGCGTGCTTGTGTAATTTTTCCCATTTATAGTTCTGCATTCACAACAGACGTCACTCCCAGAATTCAAGCCATATGTTAAGCTCCCATGGTTTTCTGTTTTGTCATCTTCTGGTCTTTAATTGTGGCAAACATTGTCACCTCTCAGCTAGTTTCCGAAGGTGGAAATCTGAATCATCACCAACTTGACTCCGTTTTTTCCCTTATCTCCCACATTGAATCTGTCCCCAAATACTGTGAGTTCTCCATCAGAATGTACTTGAAATCTGTCCTCAACTACTGGTCTCCTGGTCCATGCCTTAGCTCTCAATCTCCTTATCTCTCACCTGGATTATTGTAAAAGTCTCCCCTTTAGTTTTTCCTTTTACCAGTTCATCAGTCACACTTTAAAAACACCAATTGAATTGAACTGAATTCCTATTACCTGTAGATTTAAACTCAATTCCTCAGCTTAGTCTCTGTGACCCATTACAATTTGGCCTCTTCCAATCTACTTACCCACTTCTCCTGCCTGCTTCTCCCTTCTCCTCCCACCAATATGTACTGTGTTTTCCTTAAACCCTGAATTTTTGACCATTCTCCAAACAACTGACCTTTACAGAGCTTTTTGCCTATGCAGGTTCTATTCCTTCTGCCTGATACATTTTTTTCCCCTCAATAAAACCAGCAAACTCCTATTCATCCTTAAAAGTCCAATTGATCTCTTCTGCAAAGAATTTCCCTTGCTGCTTGAGGCAGGGAGGTAGTCCGCTCCCTATGGGGCCAAAGTAATTTTTTTAAAATTTCTGTTACAACACTTACCAAGTTGTGCAGTAATTTTCCTGTTCACGTGGCAGCCTTTCCCGACAACAGCCGTCCTGGTAGGTGTTGCATGTGCAATGTTGATGGGAAGGAGAAAAGGCATGTATAAGGCTGGTTTGCAGAAAAAAATGAATGTGCTAAGTTAGCAAATTCCTGGGGTGCTTCTATAGTCAAGAAAGGGGTGGAGAAGCTGCAGAATGTTTACATTTTTGCAATCACAGAAGCCAGGAGAGCCAGGCGCACAGTTGGGATCTGCCTGTGTGGCGCAGAGGCCCCACACAACTCGGCAAGCAGAGCTTCCAGCCGCCCTGTCTGCCAGCCTCTTTCTCCACGGTTTTGATATCACAATAGTATTTTTTACAACCTTGCAAACAAAGTACACGGCGATCACACCCAGAGTAGTCCATTTAGTGTCACTTTAGGGGAAACTCTGGGATGAGTTTGTGCCCCAAAGGAGTGAGGTAATGGGTGAAACTATTTGAGTTATATAAAAAGGAGTCATCTCAGGCCCGTGACCCTTCAGAGAGCTTGTGGCTACTCATGCCCAGAGGCTTCTCCTACTATCTTCTGTTCATGTTTGTCGTGGCAGGTAGTTTGTAACTTATTCAACTGTCAGTCTCCCCTTTTTACTGATTTGGTTTGGGCAGCAGCGTGCTCAGTTCCAGAGGATGGACAATGACTGGGCTCAGCCAGTCACAGCAATCCCATTCCCTCTTGGCAGTGATGGATCTATTCTATGGGCATGTGATCAAGTTCTGGTCAATGAGACAGAGAGGACGTTTACAAGGAGGGTTGGAAAATATGTTTCTCCTTGGTAAGAGAGAGGCATGTGAAAATAAAGCCTCTTTTGCCCCTTTCCCTCCCTGACCCTCTCAGGGATTCAACAGCAGGAGACGGTAAATATTTGTTGAATAAGTAAACAAAAGACCAAAAGAAATACAGGAAATGAGGCTGGGGGGCGATGACTCACACCTGTAATCATAGCACTCCAGGAGGCCTAGGCGGGAGGATTGTTTGAGGTCAGGAGTTTGAGATAAGCCTGAGCAAGTGCTACTATGGGAGAGTTGAGGAGTTGCAACAGAGACCATATGGCCTACAGCACAGAATAGTTACTCTCTGGCCCTTGACAGCGGGGATCCCCAACTTATGGTGAGCTGTATAATTATTTCATTATATATTACAATGTAATAATGGAAATAAAGTGCACAATAAATGTAATGCACTTGAATCATCCCCAAACCATCCCTCCACCCACCCTCCAGTCTGTGGAAAAAATGTCTTCCATGAAAATGGTCCCTGATGCCAAAAAAAGGCTGGGGACCACTGCTTTACAGAACAAGGCGGCTGACCCCTGAGATGATTGAGTTTATTGGGCACATTCCTTATTTTCTAGCACAGGTGACAGTATGACCAAATTTCTGTCACTACATAACAAGGACCCCTTTCCTCCATTTTCCAATGACAGTTTGCCCATGGCTAGACTACTCAATTATATGGCAAAATGCTCTTCATTCAGTACCATACTGGGACTGTGGTGCTAATTCCTGCATGCCATACAGCTGGAAGTTCTGTCTGCAGCTGGCCACTTGAAGTCACTTCTGTCAAGCCTTTACACATGTACCCTTAACCAACCCTCAATCCAGCTCTATGGCCTCCTTACTAATTTAGCTTTTGTACTGATAAGGGTCAGTTGCAGAGAACAAAACTCACCTGGGCTAATATAAGGAATAAAAGGTGTTTTTTTGTTTGTTTGTTTTTTGAGAAAGGGTTTCACTCTGCCACCCAAGCTAGAGTGCAGTGGTGCCTGTCATCGTAGTTCACTGAAACTTCAAACTCCTGGGCTCAAGTGATCCTCCTGCCTCAACCTCCTGAGGACCTGGGTCTACATGTGCAAGCTACCACACCCATCTAATTTTTCTATTTTTAGTAGAGACAGGAGTCTCACTCTTGCTCGGGCTAGTCTCAAGCTCCTGACCTCAAGCAATCCTCTCACCCTGGCCTGCCAGAGTGCTAGGATTATAGGCGTGAGCCACCATGCCCAGCCATTAAATGACTTTCGGAAGCACTGAGAGGGCTGAAGAAACAGACTGTGGGCTGATCTTCCAGGAATGTCACTCAAAGCTACTGCCACAGCTACTACCTTTACAGCTTCAGAGACTTCCGGGGAGTGTAATTTTTAGCTTTTTCAATTGTATTAGTCTATTTGGGCTACTGTAACAAAATACCAGACTGTTGGAGACTAAGACCCTCCACATCCCAACGACTTGTCCTACGCTCGGGCGACAGCCCGGAAAATAGCCTAAGAGGAAAATAGCACCCAGCCCTCCAGCTATAGTTCTGAGAAGAATGCATTCCATGACGTGCTTGCTCCAGGGCATACTACCTGCAATGCATTCCATGACGTGCTTGCTCCAGGGCATGCTACCTGCAATTGTTCCTGACCCCCTGCCAGGTTGAGGTTGAGTGATCAATCACAAACAGCTTCCGATGCCAATAAGACGCTGATTGGGGCTGATTGGCCCACACCCAAGCCTCATCATCCCCCCCCTACTCTATTTTTCTGTTTCTACTTCCTTGTTTCTGTATATAAAACCTACTAAAAATCCAAGTAAAGCAGACCTTGACAACCATTTGCTTGGCCTCGTTCCTTTCTCTCGCCCATCTCTTTCAGGCACGGTCCCCCTCGCCTGCCGCCCCCCCCCCCCAGTTCTAGGGCTAGAAGTCCAAGATCAATGCACTGTCAATGTTAGTTTCTGGCGAGGCCTCTCTTCCTAGCTTGCAGACAGCCATCTTCTTTCTGTGTCCTCCCTTGGCCTTCCCTCTGCGTGCACAGAGAGATCTCTGGTGTCTCTCTTCTTTTAAGGACATCAGTTTTACCAGATTGGGGTCCCTCCCCATGATCTCATTTAACCTTAATTACCTCCCTAAAGGCCCTAAATCTCTAAATGCAGCCATATCATGGGTTAGGCCCTCAACATATGAATTTTGGGTGGACACAATTCAGTCCGTAACATCAACTTTTCTCTACAGGAAGCATAGTCAAAGAAAGTTGGAATGGATATTCCAATTCACAATCTCCACCATAGCTTTCAAAAATACAGATTATTTGTTGCAGCATTATATGTAGTAGCAAAAGATTGGAAGAAATATAAGGGCCCATGGATAACGAAATACATAATGGTATATTTACACAATGAAATGTTTTGCAACTGTTTAAAAAAAGAATAAGGGAGCTCTAGGATGAATGTCTTTAATAGAAAACTCTCCATAATATGTTGAAAAGAAAAAAATAAAGTCTAGAACAAAGTGAATAGTGTCAATGGAAAAGAAGCCAAACTCTGTAAAATAATATAAAGAGGTTTATTCTGAGCCAAATTTGAGGATCATGGCCCAGAACCACACCCAAGAAGCTTTGAGCAAGTGGACTTGCTGTGGTTGGGTTACGGTTTGGTTTTATACATTTCAGGGAGACACGGATTACAGGTAAAGTCATAAATCAATACATGGAAGGCATACATTAGTTTGGCCTGAAAAGGTGGGACATCTCAAAGGGGGGGTGGGAGTTGACCTGTGATTGGGGCCTGACAAGCCCACCAAGAACTCAGGAGCTGAAATGGTTCATTTAAGAGTTATCCTGTTTGTGGACAAAATGGCCAGGCTTTTACACCACTGCCTCGATCAGTCACTGGATGTGGGCTTCCTTGGAAAGGGTGTGAACTTGGGAGAGGCTATTGCCTGCAAATGAAGCAATGCCTGAAGGGGCCAACACCAGAAAGCTTTCTGCTCATAGCACTCTCTGAAGTTGAGCAACACTTCCTTCCTTGGAATCTGGTGACTCACCTCTATGTCTGTTACTCTCAGTCTATATGATCTCTCCTCCTGATACATCTCTGATCTTATCTCCAACTTGCTCATTTGACTTGCTCTACTCCCTATTGTTTCCTGAGCACGCCAAACATGTTCCTATCTCAAGATCTTTTCCTTTACTATTCTGGTGTCTTAATTATTCTCCCCTTAGATAACAGTGTGGCTCATGCCCTCCCTTCCTCCATACTTCTGCTGAAACAGCTCCTTATCTGAGAAGACTTTCCTGACTATCTTAACTAAAATAGCACACCTTCCCCAGCATCCTAGCATGTCTGTTTCTTTAACTTGTTTTACTTCTTTTTCTATTAATAACACTCATCACCTCTTAACATATGTTTCTTTGTTTACTTTTTATTATTGTTCATTAGTGGTCTCCCCCACATTGTTTGTTACACTGCTGTATCCTCAGGGCTTAAGATAACACAGTAGCAGACACAAAGTAGGCTTTCAACAAATATTTGTTAGATGAATGATTGAAGGAGTCAGATACTATGCTAGGTTCTAAAATAGAAATGTGAGCAAAAATGGAGGTGGGCTCTGCCCTCATGGAGCTTGCTGTCTGGATGGGGAGGCAAAATGATGTATCCATCACACAAACACATGTAATATGTGTTGCAGTCATGAGATGGGCTACAATGGGAAGGAATATGATACGAGGAGAGTGTACAGCAGGTATTTGACCCTGTCAGGAAGGGCATGGGAAGCTTTTGTGAGGCACTGATGTGTGGGCTGAAATCTGAAGGATGAATAGGTAAAGGAAGATGACAGAATCCTATTTATCTTTTGAAAAGATCACTCTGGATTCAATGAAGAGAATGGATGAGAGGGAGCAAGGATGGCATCTATAGGATGATTAGGAGGCTATAAAAATCCTTCAGCTGAGGGGTGACTGTTGTCTGAACTAGGGGTGGCCATGCTAGATACACATCTGGATTTGAGAATTATTTATGAAATATACAATAGATGAGGCTTATTGATGGATTGTATATGTGAGGTAGCAAAGGGGTGACAAAAGGGACTTCTTCCGGGCTTCTACATAACTGTATGAGTGATTGAAAGAGTATTAGAAAAGGAATGAAAGGGGCAGCCTTGCAAAAATAACAGGAAAATACCTAATCCTGGCCGGGCGCTGTGGCTCACGCCTGTAATCCTAGCTCTTGGGAGGCCAAGGCGGGCGGATTGCTCAAGGTCAGGAGTTCAAAACCAGCCTGAGCAAGAGCGAGACCCCGTCTCTACTATAAACAGAAAGAAATTAATTGGCCAACTGATATATATATATATATAAAATTAGCCGGGCATAGTGGCACATGCCTGTAGTCCCAGCTACTCGGGAGGCTGAGGCAGAAGGATCACTCGAGCCCAGGAGTTTGAGGTTGCTGTGAGCTAGGCTGACGCCACGGCACTCACTCTAGCCTGGACAACAAAGCGAGACTCTGTCTCAAAAAAAAAAACAAAAAAAAAAAAAAAAAAAAAACCTAATCCTACCATTTCCCCAGTAACAATTAAAGATCAATCCTGTGAGTTATCTCACTAACAGGTACCCTGCAGGAGTTTTGTTTTGCACAACTTCTGAAAAGAGCTGAATGGACAGAAAAGAGACATAAATCTCTCTTTCAAAATTGTTGTTTGAGAATTTGCTTTTACAGAGTTCCTGAGTAAACAGCAGAAAAACAAGCTATAGCTTCAACCATATCTAGAGGACAGAGTCACATCTCCTGTGATAATCCCTCTCCAAGGAAAAGCAGAAAACCAAGTCTTGGACTTTGACATCCTGCTGCCACTTTTGTTATCAACTGCCATCACTTTTTTTTTTTTCTCTTCATTCCCCTTAAAATCAGCAAGCCACTTGGCCTCACTGCTGGCATCCCTTTCTCTTTCTCTTTCTTTGGGATGCCATACCATCTCCATGCTCTCTTTCTTCCCCCTCTCTTTTCCCTCCCCTCTCTCTTCTAAGAAGGATAAACATGTTTACTTTTTTTTTTTTTTTTAGACAGAGTCTTGCTTTGTTGCCCAGGCTAGAGTGAGTGCCATGGCGTCAGCCTAGCCTCACAGCAACCTCAAACTCCTGGTTTCAAGCAATCCTCCTGCCTCAGCCTCCTGAGTAGCTGGGACTACAGGCATGCGCTACCATGCCCGGCTAATTTTTTCTATATATACTAGTTGGCCAATTAATTTATTTCTATTTATAGTAGAGATGGGGTCTCGCTCTTGCTCAGGCTGGTTTTGAACTCCTGCCCTCGAGCAATCCACCCGTCTCGGCCTCCCAGAGTGCTAGGATTACAGGCGTGAGACACCATGCCCGGCCACATTTTTACTTTTATATCTTAATTTCTGCATGAGAAATCTTTCTCCACTTATGCTGTGAGCACCTACTAGGCTTTCCACCCTAACAAGGAACAGGTTTATTCTATTCTGTGTTTATATGTGTATATGGGGGAGAACAGAACAGGGAGAGAGAAAAAAGGTCATGAATTTGGTTTTGACATTTTGGTTTTGAGGTGTTATTGAGACGTCCAATAGGAGATGTCAAGTAGACCACTGGTTATACGAGTGAAGAGCTCAGACACATAGCCTGGGCTGTGGATGTGAATTTTTGAGTTGTCTGCTAAGGTAGTATTTGAAAATGTGGGAGTGGACAGAGAACATTCAGTGATAAGAGGAGAGGAGTAGAGTGACTTGAGGAACCTCAACACTTAGTGCTGACAGCACTGGGAAAAGAGACTAACAGGATTGACTAGAGATGTCAGAGGAAAAGGAGGAGAATGTGGTATCACCTCAGAGGAGTGTTTCTAGAAGGGAGTCCTCAGCCACCTCAAAACTCTTGAAAAAGGACCTGAGAATTGAAAAATACTGATTGCACTAACAGCATGTGGGTTGTTAGGGATAACAACAGTGGATGATGTTAGGGATTTATTGCTTTTGTTGCAGAACAATTGTTAGGGGGGTGAAGAAGCGATGAAATGGAAACACTGTGAGCAAAAAAAAAAGAAGAGAAACGAAAACTGAGGGACTATTTTGGGATGGGATGGGGGAATTGAGAGCTTAGTTGATATAATAAGTTTCCTAGAAGGTAGGAAGGAAAGTGAGTACCAGTAAAGGCTTGTTTGAAATGCAAAGGAGAGATCCTTTGTTGTAATAGGAGGAAGAAAGAGAATGGGGGTGGAGGGTGTAAACTTAAGTGGATCTGTGTTTGATATGGAAGAGATGGAGGGATTGGCTTCTAGTTTCTCTGTAATTAAAAAGGAGAGGTTAACTGCTTCTGTGAATGCCATTAATAAAGGTACCTTGTAAACTAATTGTTTTATATGTGGGTAGATGCTTAGCTCTCCAACTATTTCACATCCATGCTCACAGTTGTGAAAACAGAAACAATAGGTGCTTAAGAAATACTAGGTTGATTTTGATTCTAATGATGGTGATGACAATGGTAAACATGATGATGCCCTGAAGGCAAGGAAAAGTTTAAGCTCCAATCAGGCCCCTATCATAAGGCGCCCAACCGGTGAGAGGAATGAGATTCACAGTGGGCGAGTCACTGCCCAAGAAAAGGAAATTCACCAGCACATTCCCTTCTGGACCAGGACCCTAAGGGTTAAGATCAACGAGAGTCAGCCATCGTTCCTTCCTAGAGAGGCTCCGGCAAAGCCCGCCGGGAAAGATGGGGTAACTTCCTCTTTCTGTCCTCCGGGTTTAAGCTTTTAAGACCCTGGGTTGGTGGGGTCCGAAGGAGTCGGGGCTCCTTCTTCCGGGATCGCTGGGGGTGCGGGGCACCTGGGGCGTAGCCCCCAGAACAGTGAGTTCCTTCTTGGGGCGAAGAGGGCCGTGGGCTGTGGGCCAGAGGAGCGGAAACTGCGCCGCCCAGGCTGCCGCGCACGTCCCGGAGGGGATCCTGCAGCTGCGAGGGGCGGAGGCCCGGCATCGCCCGCCCGGCCACCGCGCCTTCCTCGCCTGCGGGGTTCCTTCAGGGATCCTGACTGCCAGAAATGGTCTGGTCTCCTGGAACTTCGCTCCGCACTGTGGTCCCTCCAGCGGTTCTTAAAGCTAAGCTTCAGGCAGTGCGTTTTCTGTGGAAGGCTTTCTGCTCAAAGCACGGCCCTTTCCTAATCACCTGTTTGCTCCTGAAAAACAACCCTCCTTTGTGGAGTGACAGCCTAGGGACAGCCTTTTAATACCATTTATCGCCTTGAATTTCCCACAATTTTGCTGAGCCTGAAGGGCTCCTTTACTACCAAATTTAATAGTATATTATCAGGGAAAATTATGGGACGGTAATCTGTTACCCAGACTCGTGCTTCCCTTCTAAATACTTTGATAAAAATATGTGACTCAGCAAAACATATTACTTCATTGGAACTACCTACCCCCCCCCCCTTTTTTGTGTTCAGGTAGATGTTTTTTCCACTCAAACACTGGGTCTATGTGTAATTTAGATTAGCTTCACCTTTCTCTAGAACAAATCTCCAGTTGCTGAGTGAGCTTACAGAATACCAACCTACTTTGGTATAAGGTTTAGGGATGCAGATCTGCTTTCTAATATATTCTAAAATAAAGGTACTCTTTGGGGATCACTTGCAGTTTGGAATTATGCCCAGCTCTGCTTCTTGTTTGGGGTTACTGTAATGGATAAGAATGTGAAAGTCAGCATCCAGTCAGACTTGGGGCTCAAACCTGTTCTACCACTTTCTGTGTGACCTTAGAAAAATTTTTACTGCCTTTCTAATTCATCTATGAAATGCTGGTAATTGTTAATACACTTCAAGGGACTACTCTTAAATGAGAAATATGTACAAATTATTTAGTTTATTACCTGGCACAGGATAGGCAGTCATAGGGTGAAAATTATAATTACAGTATATTTTTTTTGTTGTTTTTTATGTGTGCCTATGTGTATCCTTTCTTTAGGCTCATATTTTTCCCAAAATTATCCTTTATACCCTGAAATAGATGCCAAAGCCATATATAACTGCCTTCCAATGGTACTTCTTCTATTCCCTTAAAGTAGGTGAGGGATTATAGTTGGCTCCAGAAGATAAAGTTTAGGCTGAAATAGGTATTGTGATTATGATACACTTAGAAACTTAGAGCAAAGAAGGAAGAGATCTCTCTTTAGTTTCCTTCTCCTTTTTATATTTAGGGGTTATTAGCTATAATTATTCCAGCCCTGCTTTGTCCTAATTTCTTATTACTGGCTATATAAATCCTAACTTTCCTTTGAAATTGACTTCAAAGGTTTCTTTCTTCTGTCAAAGACCAAGTTATTCTTTTGAAACTAGATAGGGTGCTTTCTCTTCTTTAGCTGCTTTTTATGCCTTCTATTGATTCCTTGAAGTTGTTTTTTATTTATTTATTTATTTTTATTTGAGAGAGGGTCTTCATATAGCCTAGGCTGGAGACCAGTGGCACGATTATAGCTCATTATAACCTCAAACTCATGGGCTCAACCAATCCTCCTGCCCTAGCCTCCTGAATAGCTGGGACTACAGACATGTTTCATCATGCCCACCTAATTTTTAAATTTTTTGTAGAGGTGGGGTCTTGTTATGTTGCCCAAGCTAGTCTCAAACTGCTGGCCTCAAGCAGTCCTCCTTCCTTGGCTTCCAAAAGTGCTAAGATTACAGGGATTACAGGGGTGAGTCACTGAGCCCCGGTCCTTGAGTTCTTTATAAGTTTTATTATTGGTGCCTTTTCTAAAAAATTACTTTGTTTTTTTTTCAATTAAAAGTGTTTCTAAGCTATGAGTGGACAGTGAGTATTAGTATGCATTCTACTTTTAAATCTTAATCCTCAGATCTTTAACATGAAGATTTAATTATTTACATTGTTATTTCTTTAGAAAAGATTAATCGGCTAACCATTAATTCTAAACACTTGTTTCTGACATAAGATTTTTCTAATAGGGCTTCCAAGAGCCATATTTCTTATTTTCAGCATGGTTGACAGAAAATTTCATGCCTACTATTGTTCTGTTGCCATAGTTGGGAAGAAAGGAAGTATACACTTCAACAAATGCCTCCAAACATGATATGTTTCCTTCCACAGGATTTCTGATCCCTAACCTTGCTATGATCATTGTGATGGAACAAGAAAAAGAATTGTTGGTTGCATATTCTAATGGCTTCATGGAGAAGGAGAGTTTGAAAAGCCCCCTCACAGGTGAGGAATCAAGAAGATGATATGAATCCTTAGGAAATTTGTTACAATATGTGTTAACAGAGTATGTAGAAAGAATAGGGCATTAGAATGAAACAAACCCTAATTTGATTTCCTGCTCTATCACTATAAACTATGTGAATTCTTTCAGTCTTAGTTTTCTCATCTTTAAGAAAAAAATTAATGATAATATCTATTTCATATGTATTTTAGGATTAATGAGATACCACATATAAAGCTACTAGTCTTAATAAATCTAGTGGCTATTGTTATTTCTATAGTATTTGCTCAGATTTTAACAAAGCTATTGTCTGGTTTTCACCTCAGATGGGATCCTATTCAATTTCAAAAGCCCTTTTTTCTAAGTCTTTTAGAATAAAATTTAATGCATTTATTTTTAAATTGATATCCCCCTTGGCAATTGCTGACAGTGGTTCAAATAAATCATTAGTGTCATTACTAAGTACAAAAAATTCACTTGCTTCTGGTGAACACAGGGAAAAGAAGCAAAACTAGCTTTAAAAACTTTATGTAAAATAATTTATGAGGTTTTACATTGTTATTCCATCTCATCCACTGCAATTTAGAATTTACTTCTCTAGTAGAGATTTGGGATTATGTTTAGTATATTTGTTTATTCTTACAGGAGATGAAAGTAAGAATAATTTGGGAACTGTTCCACACAATAATCCTAAGGCAGATATACTTGAAGAGAGAGCTTCAAAATGGTCTAAAAGAAATGGCCCACAAAATTCTAAGCATGAGGATGCAAAAGAAATGCCATTGACATCGTCCCAGGGAGATGAGATTTGGTGTCAAGATTCCTATGAGAATAATGTCAAGTCAAGGAATTGGGGGAATTCTATAGGGAAAGAAGAGGAAAAACTCAATCACCAGGAATGGGACCCAGGAAAACATGCCAGTGCCTCTGTCCAGCAGAATTCATCCTTTGCAGACAAACCGTACAAATGTTCTGAATGTTGGAAAAGCTTCAATAATAGTTCCCATTTGCGTACTCACCAGAGGACCCACTCGGGAGAAAAGCCTTATAAGTGCTCTGAGTGTGGGAAATGCTTTTGTAACAGTTCTCACCTGATTCAGCATCTAAGAATGCACACAGGAGAGAAGCCCTACCAGTGTGGTGAATGTGGGAAAAGCTTCAGCAATACCTCCCATCTTATTATCCATGAGAGAACTCACACAGGAGAGAAACCCTATAAGTGTCCCGAATGTGGGAAGAGTTTCAGTAGCAGCTCTCACCTTATTCAGCATCACAGATCACACACAGGTGAAAAACCATATGAATGTCCTGTTTGTGGAAAAGGTTTCAGCCACAGCTATGTCCTAATAGAACATCAGAGGACTCACACTGGAGAAAAACCTTATAGGTGCCCTGATTGTGGGAAGAGTTTTAGTCAGAGTTCCAGCCTGATTCGCCACCAGCGGACACACACAGGTGAGAAGCCCTACAAATGTCTTGAGTGTGGAAAAAACTTTGGTTGTAATTCTACTCTAATAAAGCATCAGAGAATACATACAGGAGAAAAACCCTATCAGTGTCCAGAATGTGGGAAGAATTTCAGTCGAAGTTCAAACCTTATTACACACCAGAAAACACACACAGGAGAGAAATCCTATGAAAGTTCTGAATATGAAGAAAGTTTGAGTCAGAACTGCGATGTGATGGAAGAATGCAGAATCCAGCCAGGAGAGAAACCATATAGATGTTGTGAATGTGGGAAGAGTTTTGGCCTTAGCTCCCATCTCATTAGACATCAGAGAACACATACAGGAGAAAAACCTTACAGATGTTCTGAGTGCTGGAAAACTTTTAGTCAGAGTTCCACACTGGTGATTCACCAAAGGACACATACAGGAGAGAAACCTTATAAGTGTCCTGATTGTGGTGAATGCTTCAGTCAAAGCTTTAACCTTATCAGGCACCGGAGAACCCACGTAGGAGAAAAACCTTACAAATGTACCGACTGTGAGAAATGCTTCAGTAGAAGTGCCTACCTCAATCAGCATCGGAAAATTCACATAGAAAAGTCCTTTGAGTCTCCTGAAGTTGGGGATTTTCCTCATGAATGGACTTGGAAAAACTATTCAAAGGAAATACCCCTTATCTCTTCATTTTCAGTCTCAAATTCATCTTCTTCCTGAGTCCCAAAGCCTGGTTGTTTCCACCCCCGACCCTTCCACCCCCGCCATTGGACCATTACAATTAACGTATTCTTTGATCAGTGTGCTACAATGTTTCTTTGGTGTATTTGTCAAAACATTTGGAAAATGTCAACCTCTCACTTTAGAGGATGGGAAGACCCAGGTCATCAGGTTATTGGATCTGTCCTGTGAGAGATACTCCCAAGGATGAAGTAAAAGGAAATTTTTATTTATTTATTTATTTAAGGTAAGAGAGGGATATCTTCAAAGGAATGCATAAAGAGTGATCCTAGGAGTAATAAGTAAAAGGACTTGAGAACTTGAAGCTAGGATGGTTATTGAATTACCTTATTTTCTTTTGCCTTATGGGTAGAGATGAATCATTATTGGTCTCATGGGTTTACCCAGAGAAAGGGTCTTTTTGAACAAATAATATGATTTCTTGGATGTTTTGTTGGGTCTTAAGAAAAAAAGATTCATATTTTAAAATGCATTTTTATTCACTTAAAATTAACTTTTATAGCATCTAGAACTGTACTGTCCAATATCATAGCCTCTAGCCATATGTGGCCATTTAAATTTATATTAATTAATTTTTACTTAGATGAATGTTTAAAATTTAAAATCCAGTGCCCTGGTCACACTAGCCACTTGCTAAGTGCTTGGTAGCCACTTGTGACTAGTGGCTATTGTATTGGATATCATAGAAGGTTCATTCTTTCAGGATCATCATTCTTGACAGACTAGTAGATATTTTGTGTAAGACTGTAGGAATATGCTCTGGGGTTTTTGCTCTCCAAAAGGAATTGCAATATAGAGTAGAAATGGGATAGAGTTTTGAAGGTACTGGGTCTAAAGATTGGATATTCTAATAATTATGTGTTATAATTTATGTGCAGCCAACTGGGTTATCAAGTGACTGCCTTGACCAAAGCCAGAATAGTAGGTAGGATTCCTGAATTCTGTTTATAAATTTTTGACAAAAAGTCTTTTCCCTGAGTTTACCCATTATGTAATTCTGGGTCAGCTCAGGAACTGTTTTCTTCCCCTCTAATAATTAACCCACTATTTCTGAGCCAGTGTCCAAGGACATTTGCCATTGGACACTGAGATTCCTTAGCTCCAGTACTGGCAATTTTCTTTTGCCTCTTCACATACTTGGTATATGGATCTCATAACTAGGACGTCTCCTTCCCTACTCATCTGTACTATGAGAATAATGCTTTGGAAAGTTTTAGATATATCCTCTTCTCCCTCTCCTATTTTTTCCTCCTGGGGCAAAAGGTAGATGGGAAGGAAGGTTAGGACTTCTGAGTTGCCCAGGATTTCGTCTCACTTTTGGATGCAAAATATATTTTATTAAGAATATGTAGAGACACATATTAGGAACATGGAGCCAGTTCTGGCTGCTGCAAAGAGCTGTAGCTGGAGGGCAATTGGATTGCATGGGGATTATTTCATTTTTCATGATTGTGGTGCACCTGATACTGGCAAGGCAATGTCTGTTTTTGTATTGTTTATTATTTAAAAATAAAGCAACAGCTAACAAAGGTATGTAAGAAGTGTTTGAGGGTGATTTTCTGCTTTCAAAGGGGAAAACATTTATGGGGCATCATTGGCTTTTATGTGACTCTCACCTAAACATCTTTCAACCTTGTGTGTTATATAGTATTGCTTAAATTTTCCTAGATTTTAATATCTCAGGACAAGTTTTTATAGCATTTTATTTTTTACCACAGACAGAGCACCCCTCCTTCCAGTAAAGTTGAAATCAAGTCAAAGCTGAGGATGGTCCAGAGGGTGGGGCTTGGTTAGAAGGCTACAAATGGAAACGGGATGCCTGGCAGTCATGACATGGTGGGTTTGTAGCCGCCTCCAGGCAGAGGTAGCTTGTCGGTGTTAAGACAGCCAGGTTTCTGATCTAACATTGCTTGACTCAGGTAAAATTAGTACATAATCGAGCATTTGACAGATTGAGGGATAGAATGGAAGCTTAGTTGTAAATTGGCCATGATTAATTTTGAGCCATGCTAAGTCATGGATAAATGTTCACATTAAGAAGATATTAGTTGGCCGGGCGCGGTGGCTCACGCCTGTAATCCTAGCACTCTGGGAGGCCGAGGCGGGCGGATTGCTCAAGGTCAGGAGTTCAAAACCAGCCTGAGCGAGACCCCGTCTCTACCATAAAAATAGAAAGAAATTAAGTGGCCAACTAATATATATATATAAAAATCAGCCCGGCATGGTGGCTTGTGCCTGTAGTCCCAGCTACTCGGGAGGCTGAGGCAGGAGGATCGCTTGAGCCCAGGAGTTTGAGGTTGCTGTGAGCTAGGCTGACGCCACGGAACTCACTTTAGCCTAGGCAAGAAAGCGAGACTCTGTCTCAAAAAAAAAAAAAAAAAGAAGATATTAGTTGATTAGACTGATAAATACAGGTGAAAGATCTTCCACGTTAACATTGCTTATTTTCTGATCATTAAAGTAATGCTTGCTAATTGTAAAACCTACAAAGAAGTATAAATTAGGAAATAACTAAGAGTATGAAGATCAAAATTAAAATGACCCATAATTTTCTCTAGAGATTACTCACTGTGAAAGTTCTGGGGTCTTTCCTAACAACCTCTTTTCTAAGCATATATATGAATAAATATTTTTTAAAATTGGATCATATCGTATATGTATTGTGTCTTGATTTTTAAAAAATATATCATTTGTCATTTTAGAATTATTATTATAAAACCAGGTGTGGTGGCTTGAGCCTGTAATCCCAGCTACTTGGGAGGCTGAGGTGAGAGGATCACTTGAGGCCAGGAGTTTGAAACCATCCTGGGCAATATAGTGAGACCCTGTTTCTAAAAAATGAAGTAAAATAATTATTACAAGGTTCTTAATGGCTTCATATTATTACACAGAATGGGTGTGCCCTAAAAATTTAATTATCCTAGTATTAGACATTTGTATTCTTTCTACTTGCTTACTGTTAAAAATAACAGTGCTGTGAGCAGAGTTTTGTGGTTTTGTTTTGGTGTTGTAGTTGTCATTGTTTAGTGTTGCTTTTCTTTGTTTTTTGTATGCAAATCTTAGTGTACATGTCTAATTATTTCCATAGGGTGAATTCCTGGATGTAGGATTATTAAATCAAAGGGCATAAATGATTTTAAAAGCACATTGGTTAATAGAAATTTTATCAATTTAAATTACTCCAGTAAAGTAATTTTGCTAAACACCTTTTGGGAGGGGGCAGAGAAAAGCAAATCATATGGAAAAAAATGTATAAAAATACATAAAGTTACATATTGTAATTCAAGGCAAATACATTAGTATGATGAAAACTTTTTAAGGCAGTTTTTTTAGATAATCTTTTTCCTCCTCTCCCCCCCTTGGCTTAGGATCAGCTGAGATTCATCTCAGGTTGAATCATTTTGAAAACTACTTTGGCTTTTCCTTTTGCTGCCCTGGGTACAAGTTCAATGGTATCACTAGGAGCTATCTCGTTTCTCTAGGGAAATGAGACAAGGTTTTGGTACCAGGAGTGGTTGTAAAGAAACAGAATTTTAAGGATGAATTTCCATAATTAGTTTTGGGGTTTCTGGAATCGTTTCTTTAATCTGGTTAGACATTAAAATGCTAAGGACTCTATGTCTAATAGTATAGAGAGCACTGAAAATCCATGGTGTGCTCTGTTTATAGATATACACAAAATAAATATGTTTAACACTAATTCACTTCTAAGAAGCAGGGAACTTAGTGACTCTGTACATGACATTTTTGAACATTTGTGGAAAATCAAGGAATATAATGATTTTGTGTGGTTCCAACACTGGACAAAATGATGAAAGAAAAGGATGAGCTCAGGGATTCGAATTCTAGGCTCCAGATGCACGTAAATAGCCTAAAAGCTTTTCAGTGTGCCCTGAAGGAGAATCTTCTCTCCTGTAGTCATAGGGTTGAAATTGCTGAAAATCAAACAAGCGTTCATCATGTGATGGGTTGACTTACAATGAAAGGTGAACTCTCAGCCTTGTAGGTTGTCCGCCTTTTTTTTTCTTGACTTCATTATGAACTTGAGCAGGTTGTCTACTTTTAAAGTGAAGGCACTTATTGGGAAAGAAGGGGAATAATTGGATCCTGGGGTTGTAGAACTCAATGACCAAAGGCAAGATGGGCACAGTTGATGGGCATCAGAGGTAAAGCAGCAATCAGAGTAGTCCAATTCGTGTAGACCTTTGGTGTTGGTTAGTCATAGTGTTCTTAGAAATGAACAGATGGGAGGCTTACTGCGTTCTTACTTGATCTGTATAAGCAGAAAACTTCCAGGTCAGGTGAACAAAAATCCTACTTGGATTATAAAAACAGAATCATGGCCCCTTAGTCAAGTTCCAGACGTGAGCCAATTTACAGACTCAGAACGCCTTGCATGAAGGGGAGGCTGGGTCCCCTTGAGGAAGGATCTCAGTACACTCTTTCACTTTGCTTGCAAGGAGAAATGGCCAGATGTGTGATTATGTGCTTATTCATGGGCTGTAGCCAATGGTTTGGCTGGATGGTCAGGAACATGATTGGAAAATTGGTGACAAAGAAATTTGGAGAAGTATTTGTGGGTAGACTTCTCATGATATTTTATCTTGTGAATGCTCACCAAAGAGTGTCCTCAGCAGAGGAGGATTTTAATAACCAAGTGAATAGGATGACTCATTCTGTGGCTACCAGTCAGTGTCTTTCCCCAGCCATCCCTGTTGTCACCCAATGGGCTCATGAACAGAGTGGCCATGGTGGCAGAAATGGAGGTTATGCATGGGCTCAGCAACATGGACTCCTATTCATCAAGGCGAACCTGGCTATGGCCACTGCTGAGTGCTCACTCTGCCAGCAATAGAGACATGATACAATTCCCCAGGGTGATCAGCCAGCTCCCCAGTGACAAGTTGATTACATTAGACCATTTCTATTGTGGAAGGGGCAGTGTTTTGACCTTACTTGAATAGATAATTACTCTGGATATGGATTTGCCTTTCCTGCCCGCAATGCTTCTGCCAACACCGTCATCCATGGGCTTACAGAATACCTTGTCCACCACCATGGTATTCCACACAGCATTGCTCTGACCGAGGAACCCACTTCACAGCCAAAGAAGTGTGGCAGTGGGCTCATGCTCATGGAATTCACTGGTCTTGCCATGTGCCCCCCCATCCTGAAGCAGCTGGCTTGATAGAACAGTGGAATGACTTTTTGAAGTTGCAGTGACAATACCTTTCAGGTCTGAACCAAAGTTCCCCAGAAGGCTGTATATGCCCTGAATCAGTGTCCAGTATATGGTACTGTTTCTCCCATGGCCAGGATTCATGATTCCAGGAATTAAGGGGTGGAAATGGGAGTGGCGTTACTCACTATTACCTCTAGTGACCCACTGGCAAAACTTTTGCTTCCTGTTCCTACGATGTTATATTCTGCTGGCCTAAAAATCTTAGTTCCAGAGGGAGGAATGCTTCCACCAGAAGATATTAGGTTGGTGCAAAAGTAATTGCAGTTTCAGACCATGAATTTTAAATCATTATAATTAGTCTCAAACACATATTTATTAATGAAAATAGGAACCATTATAATCAACACATTTTTGCCAACTAAAAATAACTTCTGTTTATTCCTGTAGTGTTAAAATCCATGCTCTGGGATTTGACAAACTCTTGGAAAGCATTTTCTGTTTCCTGCTGGTTGTGGAGGCATTTTCCCTGCAAAAAGTTGTCAGGATGCTTGAAAAAGTGGTAGTTGGCTGGTGAGAGGTCAGGCGAATATGGTGAATGAGGCAGAACTTCATAGCCCAATTTGTTCAACTTTTGAAGCGTTGGTTGTGGGATGTGCAGTCCGGTGTTGTTGTGGAAAAGAATTGTAAATACCTTTTTGGAAGGGGGAGAAAAACCAATAATATGTAAATAAATTACATATTATTATAATTCAAGGACAATACATTAGTATGCTGAAAACCTTCTTTTAAGGCAGTTTTCTTTCTTTCTTTCTTTTTTTTTTTTTTTGAGACAAGGTATCATTCTGTTATCAGGGATAGAGTGCAGTGGCGTTATCATAGCTCACTGCAACTTCAAACTCCGGGGCTCAAGCAATCCTCCTGCCCCTGCCTCCCAAGTGGCTGGGACTACAGGTGCCTGCCACCACACCTGGCTAGTTTTTCTATTTTTTATAGAGATGAGTGTCTCAATATGATGCCCAGTGATGCCTCAAGTGATCCTCCCAAAGTGTTGAGATTACTGGTGTGAGCCACCACACCTAGCCTAAGACAGTTTTTAAAGATAATCCTTGTCCTCCTACACCCCCCCACACCCCCCACAGCCCCCACCCCCCACCCCCCGCCTTGGCTTAGGATCACTGAGAATGCACCTTGTGTTGAATCCTTTTTGGAACTACTTCAACTTTTCCTTTTGCTGCCCTGGGCACAATTCCAATGGACTTTTAGGAGCTGCTCTAAGAACTAGGGAAATGAAACAAGGCTCAAAGCTTGGAAGTACTAAGAGGAAGAATGGCTGAGGAAGGGGCTGGCTAGTCCAGTATATAATGCCACCTGATTCAGAAAATGAAGTGCACCCCAAATCCAGGAGACTAAGTTCAATGCAGGTTTGGCAAATGGATAAATATCTTTTAGTTTGTAAAACTCCTGTTATGAAGGTTGACTATACAAAATGGAGTCATTTATGTCATTCATACTCAATTAAAATGGGGACAGGAAGCCACGGGAAAAGACACCCAGGTCACATACACCTGTCCTAGAAAATGTTTTTGCAATTCAGTGGAAAAACCACAAAGACCTAACTGCATAAGATCATGTTTTACCTAGTAACTTGCTGCTACTCATCAATCAAAACTAGTCTGGAATCATCCTCTGCAGGAGGCTGAGGCTGGCCAAGGGGCGGGGCGGCAGAGGGGAGGTTCCACCCCAGCAAGAAGCCCTGGTTCTCCCAGGCCACCACACCTCACTCCCTGCTGTCTCCCTGGAACCCACAGAACATGGAGAAGGCGACCCTGCCATCCATGCCACTCATCGTGGGCCGCAGCCTGTCCTCGCTCACCCTGCTCATGCTGGTCATCATCTACGAGTCTGTGTGGAGGTGGTGCCACCCTGGGAGCCCTCAGGCCTGAGCTCCGTCCCCTCCCTCCCTCCCTTCTTGTCTTCCCAGCCACTGCCACCAGCAAGGCGACACTCCCACCCCTGGACAGTGAGGTCCAGAGCCAGGTGAGGCTGTCCCTTCTAGACCCACAAGCGGTCCCCAGTCTCACCTGTATGGCCCCTGTGGGTGCTCGAGTCTGCAGCGCCTGCTCTGGTGTCCGGTGTTGTGACCCACAAAGCCCAGGTGGGCCCCCTTTCAGGAGACGAATCTCCCAGGCCTGGCTGGGCTTCCTCCCCTCTCCCCACCCTTCACCCCAACCAGAAATGTAACCCGGGAAATCTGGAGGGAGAAGCCACACTTGGGTGAGAAGATCGAATCAGACTCTGGACAAAGTTCGGGTCGGGGCCCCACTGCCCCGCTCCAGGGTCCCTTTCCAATTTCCCTGGCCTGCAGTTCTGGGGGACTGGAGCAACCAGCATCCTGGGAGCACCCCAGTCATTTGAAGAGGGCTTAATAAAGGGGCACTTTAAAAAGGTGTGGGCAGGAGCAGGGAAACCTCAAAGGATGGTGCAGCTCCCCGCAGCAAGCAAAAGCAGAGACTCCTTCACCACCACTCCTAGTCCTGAAGCGTGTGAGAAGAGGAGATGGTTTCCAGAGACAGCTGTGTGGAGAGGAGCCCTGACAGGAGCTGTGACCTGTGGTCCAGGCACACAGACAGCCCAGGGTGACCCTGAGGGAGGGAGCTGGGGGAGACTAAGTACCCTATCCTCTCTCCCCCTCACTCTACATCCTGCCAGGGCTCCCCACTGGCCAGACCTAACAGAAGCCAGAGGGTAAGGGAATCCAGTGACGCAGCCAGACAGGCCACCTCCCTGGACACACAGCAGGCTGAAGAAGGGTGGTGAGCAGATCTTGGGGACAAATGGCTGCCGTCTGGCACAGGGGCCCTACCTTCCTGTGCCTCACTCACTCATGGGGGCCACACTCTTAGACCCCAAGCCAAGGCTAAGCAAGCCCTGCAAAGTGTCCAAAGGCTTAGTTCCACCCCAACAGATATAAGTCAGCACTGGGCGCCCAGCACGGACCCTTCCCCAGCCTGCCTGTGCTGCTCAGGTGGCCTGAGCCTGGGTTTTCTGCTCTGTCCTTGTCCAGCATCTGTGCTGTGCAGAGTTTGCCTCCCTCCTCCTGCCCTTCTTCTCCCCTTCCCATCCCAGTGCTCACCTGTCAGGTGGAAAACTGAGGCCCAGAGAGAAGATGGGACTGGCCAGTTCCTGCAGTGAGATGCCATCATCACTGGCACTCTGGTTTAGGACACTAAAATCTCAGGCTTGTGAGCTTCTCTTGGCTTGGCTTGTCACCTGTGGTTTTTCTGTTCTCTTCTGCTGAAATCTCTGTCACACACACACACACACCATTCCTGGGACCCAGGCCTAGACTCTGGAATTTAAGCTTGTAGCTTTGGTGATATATGAGATGTTTACTGATGAGGAAACCGAGGCTCAGAAGAGACGTGCCCAAATTCAATGAAGTTGAGTGCCAGGGTCTCCCAGGACTGGCTCATTCCAGCACAACTTGCAATCTCGGAGTAGTCAGTGCATGGGCTGGCATGAGAATACTGCCTGCAGGGGTGCAGCAGGAGGTCTGTGGGCACCAGGACCTGGACAAAGGGCCCCTGCTGCTGAGCGGCCCCCCAGCTGGCCATCGTTGTAGACCCGAGGCTGAAGAGCAGGAACACTGCAGTTTCCCCCAGCGAGGAGCGGAGGCCAGTGGCAGGAGACATTCTACTGGGCTTGGGCATGCAGAGGTGGCTGTGGGGAATTCCAGCAAAGAGAGGAGCCCATGAAAACCCATGAGATAGTAATGCCAGGGCAACCCATCTGTGGGCCCAGGAAGGGAATGGGCACTGGAGCCAGGAAGTGTGTGGGGTCAGCCTAAGGAGTTTGAATTTCTAGGTGGTGGAAGCTGTTGGAGGATTTTGAGGGTGGGCATGACTGCCAGAGGGCGGGTCGAACCTGTGAAATTACTTCTCTGCAATGATTTTTGAGCCACAAAAATGGCAGCATCATATGATTCTACATAATAGGAATTCTTGAAGATTCATTAAAGGTTGCATACAAATTCATTCATTCATGATGTCATTCATTGATTCATTCCTGCATTCACAAAATAGTTATTGGGTGCCCACTGTGGCTAGAGGCTGCTGTTCCAGCATGTGTGGCCAGGAAAGGCCTCTGGATTTGTGAGGGAGGTGAGCTCTGGGCATGTCTGGTGGAAGAGCAGGTCAGGCAAAGGGAACAGTAAGTGCAAAGGCCCTGAGGTGGCTTGAGGAACAGCAAGGAAGCAGTGTGGCTGGAGTACAGTGGGGTTGGGAGAAGAAATCTCCAGCAGCCAGCTGGATGGTGCAGCATCTGTTGGGCCAGGTCAGGAGATATGAATAGGGAGCCCCTGGAGGGGAGAGAGTAAGAGGGTGACAGCATCCAAATTTGGATTTAGCAGCATCGGTCCAGCTGCTGGGAAGAGAATGAACTGCAGAGGGGCGAGTGTGGGAGCCAGGTGGCTGGTTGGGTCTTGCAGCCAGGAGGTGACAGTGGCTAGGGCCTCAGTGCTGGCCGTGGAGAACTGTTTCAGAAGCAGGCTGCCAGGATGAAGGGAAGCTGACGACCCACAGGCCAGCAGGAAGGAGTCATCCTGGCCTGGGCTTCTAGTGTAGTGGCCGTGGGACCAGAAGGAGAGGAGTCGAGTGAGACCCTGTCGCTCTGCGAAGTCACTTCCCTCTGAGCCTTGGTTTCCCACTCTGGAAACAGGGTTGCTGCTCGAGGGCACCTTTATAAGCAGTAAGCCTCACATTTTAGGGTCACGGGCTCCCCACCAGTCCTCTGACCCGTGGGTTGCCTCTTCCTGGGTGAGGACCAGGGCTGTGGTCTGCGGCTTCTGGAGCTCTCACCCTCAAGTCCTGACTTTGACCAACAGGACCCACCACCTGCCCTTGAAGAGACTCCCAGAAGCTCCACCCAACACTTCTGCTTACATCTTATTGGCCAGCGCTTAGTCACATGGCCACATGTAGCCGCAGGGGATGCTGGGAAACGTAGTCTGTCAGCGCACCTGTGAGAGCAGCTAAGGCTCTGGGACTGAGGAGGAAGGGCTCCCCACCCCACGCTGGGACCTAAAGACCCGCTCTCAACCCCTGCCTCGCCCTCCAGTCAGGTCCCAGCTCTGCCTGTGCTTGGCGGCCCCTTCTCCCCTGAGTGTTCTGGTTTTCCTGCATAGATCTGAGGAGCAGGCCATGGGCGTGCAGTGGGCAGGGTCCCCTTGGGTGTTAGAAACTGACACCCAGTTCAAGGCGTGTCAGGCGAAAGGGGGACTCTATGGAGGGCTGAGGAACCGGGGAGCCAGGGGATGGTCCGGACCAGAGGCAGTGTTGGCTTTCAGCAACCCAGGGCCACCTCTCGGGGCAGCAGGATGGCCGTTGCAGGTCCAGAGCCACTTCCAGGTTCAAGTCTCCCCAGAAACAGCCTTGGCCTTTCCCAGCAGCATGTGCAAATGTCCTGAGATTCACTCTGATTGGGTCAGCTAATGGGGCTTGACTTTTGGTGGTGTGTCCGTCCCAAACCATCAGTTTCCAGCAACAGTGCCTTTGCTGGCCTGGCCTGTGAGCCCCACCCAAGCTGTCTCTCAGGAGAGAAGACTGGTCACATGATTCGGGCCGGGCTTCAGGCCAGGTGTTCCCACCCCTCTGCCTGAAGATGGGAACCCCTCTGAGACCTCCAGCCAAGGTTTCTGCCGGGCCTCTCAAACCTTAGTGTGTACATGAATCCCGTGGGGAGTGTGTGGAAATGGAGAGTGAGCTGATTCCGTGTGGGGGGCTGGGCGGCACCTGAGATTCCGCATTTCCAATCAGTTCCCAGGCGATGCGGATGCTGCCACTCCAGGAACGCACTTTGAGCACCCAGGGTTGTGACTGGCGCTGTGCAATTGAAATATTGTATAATACAAGCCACACGTGAAATATGACATTTCCTAGTTGCCACATCGAAATGGTAAAAAGATATTTTATTTTTAATAAGATATTTTATTTAATCTAATTTATCCCAAATAGTATCATTTCAATATGTAATCAATATAAAATACTGAGATATTTTACATTTTTTTCTGTAATAAATCTTTGAAATCTAGCATTAGTTTTACACTTATAGCATGTCGCAGTTCAGACTAGCGACATTCCAAGCACTCATGAGACTGGTGGCTCCTAGTTTGGAGGGTACAGATCTAATTCTGGCTTGAATACCTCTGGTGATATGGAGCTCACTACCTTCTTGGAAGTCCACTCCATAGCTGCATGATCTGAGTTGGGAGTTGACTATAGGGCTAGCTAGTTGACTATAGGGGAGACCCAGATTCACTCTCTGGGTCCCCAAGCCAACTGGCATTCTCTGTGAGTCAAGTACCTCACATCCCCTGCCTCAGGTAGCCCCACAGTAGCCCTGAGATGGTTTTTGTGGTTGTTCTTAATCTCTGCTTTTCTTGTTGAAGAATCTGGCTCAGAGACTCTGAGTGATATCCTCAGGGAGACCCAGCCAAGAGGTAGCAGATGTGGAACTTGAAGTCAGGACTTTGGAATCTCTTCTCCCTCTGCTGTAAGAGGCCCTGTTTCCTTCACTGTGACATGGTTTCAGAGGACCTTCCATGTCCACTCACGCTCCTGCAGACACACTTACTTCTATTTGTTATTTCTTTTCTTCTACTGGGTTTGGGATTGGTTTGCTCATTTTCCAGTTTCCCTTTTCCAGTTCTTTGAGATGATTCATCAGATTGTTGATTTGTGATCTTTCTGCATTTTGGATGTAGGAATTTATCACTATAAGTTTTCCTCTCAGGACTGTTTTTGCTGTGTCCCACGGATTCTGATGCCTTATGTCCCCTTTTTCATTTAGTTCAAAGAATGTTTCCATCTTAATTTCCTCCTTCACCCAATAATCCTTTAGCGGTAGGTTGTTTATTTTCCATGACTTTCTGTAGAGCTGAATGTTTCTGTTGGAGTTAAGATATAGATTTTTATTACACAACAGTACATGACAACTTCAATTATGTAAAGGCCTTAATCAAGCCTGTGGCTTCACAATACCCAGCCCTCCATGTCAGGTGTTGATGACAGCTACTCAATAGTTACATTTTGGTTTGGGATATCTGTGAAGTGCAAATTCTAACTGCATTTTAGAAGAAACCTTTAACCATGACAAAGAGGAGTCAGTTTCTATCTCCAGTAGTTTCTGTTTAATAAAAATCCACAGAATCACAATTTGAAATTCTTTGTGCCTTGATTTAGCAAAGCATAGCAGAGCCCCAGCTTGAGATGGTGCTGAACTCAGCATGAGCCCTGGGCATAATCAGGCTTGTCAAGAGACTCATCTGGGCTCCTAAGGGCCTATTCACATGGGAATCCAAGGAGCTTTCCTGGGATGTTAGAGAGTGTGAGTTAATTATAGAAAGAGAATGTTAGAATTTGGTACTTTCTTAATTATTCTCCCAGGTAGTTGGAGCACAAAGAGGCTTGAGTTCCCCAGAAGCTGGGGCAGGATTCACTGGGCAGAGCAGGCAAAGAATAGCAGGCATAAGATGAAGGGGAAATGTAAGCCAGATACCAACACATCTACCCTCAGAAAGCAAGAAGAGTCTCTGGTAAGTAAGTCAGGAGTGAAGCGACTTAAAGAGAAATTAAATACAGCATGGGATGACAATGTGCTCAACCTCATTAGTTAGACACACAATGAGACACCACCACAACACATCACAGTGGCTCAAATTAAAAGGTAACAGTTCCAGGAGCTGGTGAGGATGTGGAGTAACTAGCACTCTTACACACTACTGAATGTGAAGTGGCACAACCACTCTCAAAAATTCCTTTGCAGAACTGTAAAAATATACACACACCTCATGATCCCACAGTCTCATCCCTAGGAAACAAAATAAGTGCATATTCCAGTTTCCAGTCCAAGGAGCTTGGGAGTCATCACTCTGTCCCAAGGACAAGTCAAAACCTGAACAAACAAAAACCAACAACTGTTCTCAGACCTGGCACAGAAGTGAGGTGACAGGGCAAAGTGTTGCCCCTAAAATTGCAGACAGACAGACAGGCAAATACAGAGATCAAAAGTTCCCAGAACAGACTGAAGAGCAGACACCTCCCCAGGAACCAGGACCGGGTCAGGAAAACCCAACCTGCAGCTGACACATCACTGGAGGCTCCGTGTGGACAAGTCTGAGAGTCCCACACTCCAAGGAGGCCCAGTCAGAGTGGAACCCACTCTTTTGTGAGTTTACCTCTAGAAGTCCTACCAGGTTCTTATAGGGACTATTGGAGAAAAACCCTCCTGTTGCGTCTCACAGGGGGAAGGGAAATAAGCCAGAGCGCTCTGTCCTTCCTCACGAGGCCCCTCATGAGAAACTATTTAACCAGGGCACAACCCACTGGGCTTTGTCAGAGCCTGAATGTCCTAGGGGGAGAGAAAGTCCCAACTCCAGCCCACCCTTTCCATCCTGTTCCACCTAAGGGGGTGGGGGAGAAGACTGGGAGGCGTATGGGAAGGTCACAGCTCAGGGGCACAGGTTCCCCAAGAGGCTGAGACCTACTGTGGAACTACAGAGGGCCTCCCTTCCCCCAGCACCATATGGTCACACCACTAAAGGCCCATTTACTGGAGTTCCTTTTACCCAGAACACTTTGTCTGGCTTTCAACCAAAATTATAAGGCATCATAAAAGTCAAAAGTAAAATAAAATAAAATCACAGCTTCAAATGATAGATCAAGTATCGGATCCAGATTCAGATATGGCAAAAATGTTGGAATTATCAGACTGGAAATTTAAAGCTACTATGATAAATATGCTAAGAGGTCTACTGAAAAAGGCCAACAGCATGCAAGAACAGCTGTGTAATGCAAGAAAGATGGAACTTCTAAGAAAGAATAAAAAAAAAATTCTAGAGATCAGAAACAGAGTAACAGAAGTGAAAGATGCCTTTTGGGCTCATTCCTGGCCTGGACATAGGTGAGGAAAGAATCTCTGGGCTTGAGGATACATCAGCAGAAACTTCCAAAACTGAGATGGAACAGGACTGACTGAAAAAAATAGAACAGAAAATCCAAGAACTGTGGGTGATCTACAAAAACTGTAACATACATATAATGAGAATACAAGAATGAGAGGAAAGAAAGGAACAGAAGAAATGCTGGAAGCAATAATGACTAAGAATTTACAAAATTAATGTCAGGCACCAAACCAGAGATCCAGGAAGCTCAGAGAACACCCAGCAGGAAAAATGTAAAAACAAAAACAAAAATGACACACACACAGGTACGGCCCAGGCATATCATATTCAAAATGCAGAAAATCAAACATGAAGGCTGGGCATGGCGGTTCACGCCTATAATACTAGCACTCTGGGAGGCTGAGGTAGCAGGATCACTTCAGCTCAGGAGTTCGAGACCAGCCTGAGCCAAGAGCAAGACCTTGTCTCTACTAAAACTAGAAAAAAATTAGCTGGGTGTGGTAGCTCACTCCTGTAGTCCCAGCTACTCAGGAGGCTGAGGCAGGAGGATTGCTTGAGCCCAGGAGTTTCAGACTGCCATGAGCTAGGCTGATGCCACAGCACTCTAGCCTGGGTAACAGAGTAAGACTCTGTCTCAAAAAAAAAAAAAAAAAAAAAAAAAAGAAAAGAAAATCAAAGATAAAGAAAAATATCTTGAAAGAAGCCAGAGCGGTGGGAAGCAGAAACCCTTATCTATAGAGGAACAAGGATAAGAATTATGCCAGATTCTCCTCAGAAACCATGCAAGGAAGAAGAGAGTAGAGTGAAATATTGGATGTATTGAGAGAAATTAGCCACCAATATGGAACTCTATTCTCTGCACAATTATTCCTAAAAAGTGAAATAGAAATAAAGACTTTCTCAAGCAAACAAAAATTGAGGGAATTTATTGTCAGTAGACCAACCTAGCAAGAAATGTTAATAGAAATTCTTCAGAGAGAAGGAACATGACATAGGGCAGAGACTGGGATCTATATAAAGAAGAACATTGGAGAAGAAATAATTAAAGGAAAAATGAAAACATTTATGCTTCATATTCTTAATTGTTATAACATATAAGTTTCTTCAAGATAAAAGTAGCAACATGTGTTCACAGTAAGTAAGTGTGTGTGTGGATGCTTATGTCTATATGGAATGAATGACAATTATACAAGGGAGAGGAAGAAATAAATAGAATTTTTTCTATTAAAAGGTACTTGTACCACCCATGAATGGGTACAATGCTATTTGAATGTTGACTTGGATTAGTTGCAAACTGTAGGGCAACACTTAACAAAAAAGTTTTAAAAAGAAATATCTTAAGAAAGGAGAAAAAAATGGAATTACATAGAATGATTAAGTAAAACTTCAAAAGGCAGAAAAGGAAAGGATTTCAGAAAGAACAAAGAACCAGGGCAATGAATAGAAAACAGTAAAAAATGTAGCAGATATTAATCCAACTCTATTAATGATTACTTTAAATGGCAATGCTTAAAATATAGGACAAAGATTCTCAGAGTGCATCAAAAACCAAGACCTGACTGCAGGTTGTCTACCAGAAAGCCACTTTACATACAAAGACACATCACATGAAAAGTAAATGGATGGAGAAGAATACATCACACCAACACTAATAAAAAGAAAACAGGATGACAGCAGAGTTCAGGGCAAGGAGAGTTTTCAGGGATGTAGCAAGAGCATTCCCTAAGGACACAGGAGGCAGAGTGGCTGGCAATGATGTGTCAGTGCAGGTTCACTGAGTGGAACGATCGTGCCTCTCTGGTGGGAGACGTGGGTAGTGGGGAGGCTGTGTGTTTCGGGGGAGGGGGATATGGGAGCTCTGGACTCTACACAGCTCAATTCTGCTGTGAACCTATAACGGCTCTACATAAATACAGCCTATTAGTTAAAAAAAAGTGCACATCCCCACAAAATGACACACTTTGTAACACCCAAAGCAAAGGAATGGAAACATCAGTTGTAACAATGTTTTAAACAATCCACATTCTCCACAAAAAGAGATGCACAGCAAGGAAATTATAGAACAAACTACAGCTGCATGTGACAACATGAGTGAGCCTCATACACAGAAAAGATACAAGAAGGTACATGTACTGTGCCACTGACAGAGTTTAGGAACAGGCACAACTAATCCATGAGGGTAGAAATCAATAGCATCATTACTTTCAGGTGAGGGGAGGTTGTGGCTAGGAGGAAGCATGGTAGAATCTTCTGGAGTGCTGAAAATGTTCAATATTTTCACCTAGATTCTGGTTACACGTGGTGTTTTCATATGTAAAATTCATCAAGCATTTTTGTGCACTTTGCTCTACAGCGTAGCCTCTTTCCCCCAGGTTGTCCTTCAGCCTGGTCCCCCATCACATGGACGGAGGTCAGTGCTGACCTTGTCATTCACGACTTCCGGGAGTGGTTTCACTACAAATTCAGTGGAAAGCGCTGCCTTTACAATCGAGTTCAATTTTCATGACTTCCCAGTAATCCACCGTGCAGATGTGCGGACATGTAGGACACTGGCGTTTGTTTTTGCTCTTATTATCCTATGCTTTGCTATATTATTTTAAAAAACAAAATGTTTTAAACAATTCACATGCTCCACAAAAAGAGAATGGCTAAAGTACAAATGACTGCATAAAATAATTGCTTAGCTTATATCGCAACAGGAAAAAATATAAAATCTTAGGATAACATAATCAAAAGTGGCAGAATGCTAAATTCCGCCCCCAACACAGGCACAGTGAACTCAGTACTTGTGAGGATAGGGAGAGGGTCAAGAAAGAAACATGGGAAAAATCTTAATAGAAAAAGCTGATGCATCCTGTAAAAATAATTTTCTTTATGGTTGTTACAGTGCTGCTTATGAAATAATGTTTTAGTCTTAATCAAAAGATGGATTGAAAGGAAACCACTAGGTAACTAACAGCGCGAGTGGTGTGTGGATGTGGAGTAAAACCCAGAGAGGCAGCACGGCGATGACTAAAGTTGCTGAATGAAGCAGACAATCAATCTAAAGGCCCTGCTGATTCTGGCTGGTGTGAGTAAGTGGCTTTGCACTTAGTCTTTGCAAATAGTCAATCCACTAACCACACAGTGGCCCGGGTGAGGAACTAAAGGCTACTCACCATGGCGACACCCTTGGCCTCCTGGAGGCCACCTTGACGACACTGGTGGTGATCCTCTTGAGGAAGAAGCATCCCGAGCCTTCTGTGATGGGCAGCTCCGCCTGCAGGAGGGACGGGCAGGGAGTGGTCGGGCTGTGTGTGCGAGGGTGAGGGGCTCCCAGTGTGTCTCACCCTGGAAGGGCCGTGGCAGGGCTAGGGCCATACCTGGATGCCAGGGTGATGGTAGATGGTCACCTCTTCTGGACTGACCCTCATTCATGTCCTCCACCAGGATGAGCTCTATGGAGGCCGACACAGGCACGGGAGGGTCGTGCTGAAGGGGCAAGGCCAACACCATCAGGTCCAGGAGGCCATGGCCAGCTGTAGGCCAACACCACACCTGCGCTCCTGGGGCTGCCCCTGGGGAAGAGCAGGCCTAGAAGCCCAGGGCCTGGCCACTCATTCATCCAGGACACAAACCCCAAGAAAACCATGGTGCTCCTGAGCCCTGCTGAATGGCCACGTCCTCTGTGAGGCCTCCTCAACCAGCGCGGAGGGAGTTGCCGGCTCCTCCACTCCAGACAGAGTCTCGGGGAGCAACAGTCCTGCTCAGACGCCAGCCTCACCTACCCTGCCAGGCCCCACAGGGTGGGTGACTCACACACCCCCAACCGTCAGGACCTCACGGCAGATGCTGGCTTTGGAGCATGTGGCAGGTACTGCCTTGGGGAGTGGACGAGGGCTGGGCAAACGGGAAAGCCACTGGCCATGCCTACCCATGGGGGAGGGTCCTATGCAAAAGTCCTCACGGCTGGCTCCCAAGAAGACCAGGACAGCCCTCACTGCCTTGGGCGGCACACTGCCTGGCTCTGCTTCCTGCCACGTGTCATTCGAGGGAGACTGCCAGACCCAGCCCAGATCTGGCTCACCCACAGCCAGATTATTTGAGCACCCACTGTACCCCAGGCACGGGCAAGGCCCTGGGGGTGCAGCAGCTGCCCGCAGGGAAGAGAGAGGGAAGGACAGCATTAAATTACTCTGCTGCTCAGGCCACCACACGATACAGGCCTAGAGTCTGTCCTGGGTTTCGGGCCTTCCCAGCCTGGCCCGTCCCACCCTCAGACTAGCCGCATCCCCCCTCCAGCGCACCGTGCTCTGTTGTCCCCAGGCCCTCACACAGGCTGCCCTGCTGCCCCTATTCACACCCTAAGGCCCAGCGCTCCTGCCTCCAGGTAGCCTCTGCGTCCCCTCTCACCCGGAGCCACCCTGGGGTGCAGAGGGCTCATCCTCTGGTCCCCACTTCACTTGCTGCTCATCCTACTACAAGGACATTAATCACCTGAGTGGCTGTTTCCCTGTTCAGCCCGTGGATGCATTAAGGGTAGGGGTGTCTGTTTTCTTCTGTACCTGCGGCATGATCTCAACCACATGGGAAAGGGGAAACCATACAAGAAAAGAGAAATATTCTTCAAACAAAACAAAGCAAAACAAATATGTTGCTGCGTCCCTCTATGGAGGAAGGGACAAACTAGCTCTCTGGGTGTCTGGTAAGAGGGCACTAATCCCAGTCATGCAGGTTCTGCCCTCAGGACCTCACATGATCACGTGGATGTCAGCTACCACTGTCCCCCGTGGGGAGGCTCTGCTCCTTCCACACCAGTTCCTGTTTCAGCCAGAAAATCACAGGGAGACGGAGTTATGCCAAAAGCTATTCTGAACAACTGGGGTTTCATACATATTTGTCAGAGCAAGTGAGTAATTCCCATCAGGGAAGGAGTGGCAGGGTGGGTGGTGAAGGGCAGGGCCCCTGGCTCACCGTGAGGGCCAGGTAGGCAGCGATGGTGATCCTGGCACGCAGGTGGCCGTGGCTTGTTTGTAGCTCACCAAGAGCGTGGTGGAGCCCTGGGCCTCAGCTGTCACCTTGACGCCGCTGCACTGCTTAGAGCCTGGTGGCAGCATTTTCACAAAGAGGACCACATGGTCACCGTGAACTTGCTTTGCTGAGTAGGGCACGACAGGCTGAGGGTCCTCCTTCATCCTGGGCTTGATATGCAATCTGATGTTTTTCAATTAAAAAGTTTTAATTTCAGAATAATGCACATGGCTATATAATTTACAATAACTTTCCCCACATATTGAACACATCCTGTATCCAGTACCCACATCAGGAAACAGACTATCGGCACCCAGAGTCTCCTGGAGACTCATCCGAAGTCTAGCCCCTGGCCAAGGAAACCACTGCCCTGACTTCAGCCAGCACAGCCGAATGTTCCTTGATGCTGCACTTTCTATAAAGGGAACCACTGAGCATAAACTCTTCTGTACTGGCTTCCTCAGCTCAATATTGTTCATGAGATGCCTCATTTGTTGCACACGGCACATCCTTTGCCCACATTTCTATACATTGTGCCGTTGCGTGAATGCAGAGCAATAGATTTACCCATGCTACTCCGCATACTTTGGTTCCTTCCAGTGTGGGGCTTTGATCCACAGGGCTGCTAAGAACATCTGTGCACCTTCCTTTGTGGGGACAGGCTTAGGCATTTCTCTTGGGTGTGTCCCTAAAAGTGAGACTCCTAGGCCATGGGGCCCGCAGGTACTGCCAAATAGCTTTCTCAAAGTGGTTCCATGAACTGAAACTGCTACTAACAGTTGCCCTACATCCCTGCCTTTATTTTCCATCAATGTTTTAATTAAAGTTTTAAACCTTTATTTATTTTGATTATGATAAAATACACATAACAGAGAACTTCCCAGCTTGGCCCTTTTACATGTACAGCTCAGTGGCGTGAAGGACACTCACACTGTTGTGCGTGCGTCACCACCATTTGTCTACACAACTCATAAACTGAACCTCTACCCAATAAGCAATAACTCCCTAACTCCCATCCTCCTGGCAACCACCCTTCTACTTCCTGTCTCCATGAATTTGACTACTCTGGGTGCCTCATGTCAGTGGAATCTGGCAGTATTTACCTTTTGTGACTGGCGTATTCACTCAGCACAATGTCCCCAGGTTCACCAATGTAGCAGCATGCAGCAGAATCTCCTTCGTTTTTCAGGCTGACTCAGAGTCCACTGTATGTATACACCATGTTTGGTTCATCCATCATCGCTGGTGAACACTTGGGTTGCTTCCAGCTTTGGCTATTGTGAATAACACTGCTATGAATGTGAGTGGACAAACATAACTCTTTGAGATTGTGCTTTCGATATCTTTGGGTATATGCCCACAGCTGGGATTGCTGGATCAAACAGTAATTCTGTTTAATTTTCTGAGGAACCACCACACTATTTTCAACAGCCGTGACACCATTGTACATTGTCTCCACCAAAGCATGAGACGTCCAATTTCTCACATCTTCACTGACTGTTATTGTTTTTTGTTTGTTTGTTGTTTGAGAAAGAGACTCACTCTGTTGCCTAGGTTAGAGTGCCCAGCTCACAGCAACCTCAAACTCCTGGGCTCAAGCAATCCTTCTGCCTTAGCTTCCCAAGTAGCTGGGACTGTAGGCACTCACCACCACACCTAGCTAATACTTTTTGTTTACTTCTATTTTTAATTGCCTGAAGAATTTTTGTTCTATTTTCAGTAGAGACTGGGTCTCATTCTTGCTCAGGCTGGTCTTGAACTCCTCACCTCAAGAGGTCCTCCCACCTGGCCTCCCAGACTGCTGGGATTACAGGTGTGAGCCACCGACACTTACTGTCTTCTGGTGTGGTTTGGATAGTAGCCATCCTAAGGAGTGGAAAGTGGATTTCCATTGTGGTTTTGATTTGCATTACTCTGATGATCAGTGATGCTGAGCATGTCTGTATGAGCACGTGGCCATTTGTATATCACCTTTGGAGAAATATCTATTCAAGTCCTTTGCCCATTGTTTAACTGGGTTATTTGTTTTATTGTCAACATGTAGGAATTCTCTACATATTCTAGATGTGAGCTCCTTATCAGCTACATAATTTATAGGTATTTTCTGTCATTCCATAGGTTGCCTTTGGCTCTGTTGTGATCTTTTACACAGAACTTTTAGATTTTGCTGTAGTCCAATTTACCTACTTTTAATTTGTAGCCTGTGCTTTTGATGTTATATACAAAAAAATCAATGCCAAACCCAGTGTCTGAAGCTTTCCTCCTCTGTTTTCTTCCATGAGTTTTACAGTTTTAGCCCTTAACATGTTGATCTTCAATTTGCTGTGAGCTAATTTTTGTGTATGGTGTTATGTCGGGGACCAATTTCATTCTCTTGCATGTGGATGTTCATTTGTCCCAGCACCACTTTCTGAAGAGACTGTCCTGTCCCCACTGGATGGTCCTGGCACTCTTGTCAGAAAGCATGTAACCACCCATGAGCAGGGCTATTTCTGGGCTGGGTGGTCTACTCCATTGCTCTGTAAGTCTGTCCATGCCTGGGCCGCCCTGTTTTGATGGCTGTAGCTTGTAATGAGTTTTGAAAACAGGAAGTGTGAAGACCTCGGAGTTTGTTCTTTTTCAGGATTGTTTTGTTTATTAGGGGTCCTCTGGGATTCCATATGCCTGATACTTTGCTACATTTCCTTTAGTTCTGACAGTTCTTTTGTGAATCTTAAGTGTTTTGTACATATGGGATCATGTCTTTGCAAACTGATAACTTTACATCTTCCTTTTCAATTTGACTTCCTTTCTTTCTCTTGTCTAATTGATCTTCCAGTTATTGGAGTGACCAGATTAAATGTATTCACATTGTGTGTCCAAAAACATCATTAATAGGATTTTTGGATACATTAGTCGCTTAAATCATGTACAAAACAAAAAGAGTGCTATCTTTTATAATGGTCCATGTATTTATCTTTGTGAGAAGTCTTTATTTCTTCACAACCCTTTGAGTTCCTGTCTGGTGTCCTTTCTTGTCAAGCGGAAGGACTGTCTTCATTGCAGGGCAAGTCTGGTGGTCTCAGCTTTTGGTTATCTGGCAATGTCTTAATTTCTCCCTTAATTTTGAAGCACAGTTTGTTGAATATAGGATTCCTAGTTGAAGGGTTTTTTTTTTTTTTTTTTTCTTCCATGACTTTGAATGTTTCAATGGACTGACTTCAGGCTTCTAAGGTTTTTTGTTTTTTTTTTCTCTTCTTCATCGTATTACAGGGGTACAAATGTTTAGGTTACATATATTGCCTTTGCCCTGCCCAAGTCAGAGCCTCAAGCATGTGCATCCTCCAGAAGCTGTGCACCACACCCATTAGATGTGAATACACACATCCCTTCCTCCCCTCCCCTGGACACCTGTTGGACACCTCCCCTCCCCTCACCTGTTGGACACATGTTATTACTATATGTGCACATAAGTGTTGATCAGTTAATGCCAATTTGATGGTGAGTACATGTGGTGCTTGTTTTTCCATTCTTGTGATGCTTCACTTAATAGAATGGGCTCCAGCTCTATCCAGGATAATATAAGAGGTGCTAGATAACCATCATTTTTTGTGGCTGAGTAGAACTCCATGGTATACATATATCACATTTTATTAGTCCGTTCATGTATTGATGGACACTTGAGTTATTTGCACATCTTTGCAATTGTGAACTGTGCTGCCATAAACATTCTAGTGCAGATGTCTTTTTTATAAGAATGTCTTTTTTTCCTTTGGGTAGATGCCCAGTAATGGGATTGCTGGATCAAATGGTAGTTCTACTTGTAGTTCTTTGAGGTATCTCCATATTAATTTCCACAGAGGTTGTACTAGTTTGCAGTCCCACCAGCAGTGTATGAGTGTTCCTATCTATCCACAGCCATGGAAACATTTATTATTTTGGAACTTTTTAAACAACTCACTGGAGTTAAGTGCTATCTCATTGTGGTTTTGATTTGCATTTCCCTGATGATTAAAGATGTTGAGCTTTTTTTTTCATATGTATTTTGGCCATTAATCTGTCTTCTTTTGAAAAGTTTCTGTTCATTTGCCCACTTTTTGATGGGGTTGTTTGTTTTTTTCTTGCTGATTTTCCTGAGTTCTATATAGATTCTAGCTAACAGCTTATTATCAGATGTGTAACATGCAAATATTTTCTCCCATTCTGTAGGTTGTCTGTTTGCTTTCATGATAGTTTCCCTGGCTGCACAGAAGCTTTATAATTTGATCATGTCCGATTTATTTATTTTTGTAGTCACTGTGATTGCCTTTGGGGTCTTCTTCATAAATTCTTTCCCTAGGCCAATGTCTATAAGAATTTTCCCATCATTTTCTTATAGAATTTTTATAGTTTCATGCCTTAGGTTTAAGTCTGTTATCTACCATGAGGTGATTTTTGTTAGAGGTGAGAGGTGTGAATCCTATTAGAGTCTTCTACAGGTTGGTATCCAATTTTCCCAGCACCATTTATTGAATAAAGATTCTTTTCCCCAGTGCATGTTTTTGTCTGCTTTGTCAAAGATGAGATGGCTATATGAGAATGCTTTTATATCTGGGTTCTCAGTTCTGTTCCATTGGTCTATGTCTCTATTCTTGTGCCAGGACCATGTGGTTTTAGTTTTCATACCTTTGTAGTATAGCTTGAAGTCTGGTAAATTGATGCCTCCCAATTTTTTTCTTTTTTCTTTTTCTTTTTTTTTCTTTCTTGTTTGTTTGTTTGTTTGTTTGGTTTTTGGTTTTTTTCCCCCGCTTAAGATTGCTTTTGCTATACAGGGTCTTCTCTGGTTCCATATGAAACATAGAATTATTTTTTGCATTCAATCTTTAGAATCACTTTGGGTAGCATAGACATTTTAGCAATGTTGATTCTACCAAACCCATGAGAATAGGATGGTTTTCTAGCTGTTTACATTCTCTGCTATTTCCTTCCTCAGTGTTTCATAGTTTTCCCTGCAGAGGTCTTTCACCCCTTTAGGTAAATATATTTCTAGGTATTTTATTTCCTTTGTTGCTATTTTGAATGGTATTGAGGCTTTGATTTCGTTCTCAGTTTGATTGTTGTTGGTGTATAGGAATGCTATTGATTTGTGTAAATGCATTTTGAACCTGAGACTCTGCTGAGTTTGTTTATCAATTCTGGTAGTCTCATGGCAGAATCTTTGCGGTTTTCTAGATATAAGATTGTATCATTGGCAAAAATGTGATAGTTTGACCTCTTCTGACCCCGTTTGGATGCCCTTGATTTCTCTCTCTTGTTCGATTGCTCTGGTTAGGACTTCCAGCACAATGTTGAATAGCAGTAGTGATAGAGGGCAATCTTGTCTGGTTCCAGTTGTAAGTGGGAATGCTTTCAACTTTTCCCCATTCAGTATGATGTTGGCTGTAGGTTTGTCATATACAGCTTTTTAGCATTTTCTGCATCTATTGAGAATATCATATGGTCTTTGTTTTTACTTATATTTATGTGGTGAATTACATTCATAGATTTGCATATATTGAATCATCCCTGCATCTCTGGAATGAATCCCACTTGCTTGTGATGGATTATTCTTTTTTGATGAGCAGGTGAATTTTATTTGCTAAGATTTTATTGCGAATTTTTGCATCTATATTCATAACAGATATTGCTCTGTAGTTGTCTTTTTTTGTAGTGTCCTTTCCTGGCTTTGGAATCAGGGTGATATTGGCTTCAGAAAACATATTTCGAGGATACCTTCCTTCTCTATATTGTAGAATAATTTCTGCAGGATGAGCACCAGTTCTTCTTTGTAGGTCTGGTAGAATTTGGGCGTGAAACCATCTGCTCTGGGACTTTTCTTTTTAGGAAGGATTTTTATTGCTGCTTCAATTTTGGTACTTACTATTGGTCTCTTCAGGAATCCTATTTCTTCCCAATTGAGCTGAGGGAAGCTGTGTGTTTCTAAGTGTTTGTCCATTTCCTCCATGTTTTCAAGTTTATGTGCATAGAGGTTTTTATAGTATTCATACATGATATTTTGTATTTCCATGGTTTATCAGTTGTAATTTCCCCTTTTTAATTTCTGATTGAGCTTATTAATGTCCTCTCTTTTCTGCTTCTGGTTAATCTAGCAAGAAGGTTGTCAATTTTGTTTATTTTTTCAAAGAACCAATTTTTGTTTTATTAATTTTCCATATAGTATTTTTATTATTAATTTCATTTAGTTCTACTCTCATCTTTGTTATTTCTTTTCTTCTGCTTGGTTTGGGGTTGGTGTGCTCATTCTTTTCCTGTTCTTTGAGACAATTCATTAGGTTATTGATTTGGGATCTTCCTGTGTTTTTGATGTAGGCATTTGTGGATAAATTTTTCTCTCAGCTTTAGCTTTAGCTGTTTCCCACAGATTTAGATTGCTCATGTCTTCTTTATCATTTAGTCGAAAGACTCTTTTGATTTCCATCTTAATTTCCTCCTTAATCCAATAATCATTCAGCAGAAGGTTGTTTAGTTTCCATGACTTTGTGTAGAGATGAGAGTTTCTGTTGGAGTTGATTTCTAATTTTATTCCACTGTGGTCTGAGAAGATGCATGGTATAATTTCTGTTTTTTTAATTTTTTTGAAATATGCTTTGTGGCCTAGGATATGGCCAATCTTAGAGAATATCCCATGAGCAGATGAGAAAAAAAGTATATTCATTGGTTTTTGAGTAGAATGTTCTGTAACTGTCATTCAGGCCCATTTGTTCTAGAGTTCCATTTAAGTCCATTGTTTGTTTATTTTCTGTTTGGAGGATCTGTCTTGTTCTGTCAGAGGGGTGTCAAAGTCCCTGGCTATTACAGTGTTGCTGTTTATCATTTTGTTTAGATTAAGTAGGATTTGCTTTATCAATCTGGGTGTACCTGAGGTAGGTGCATAAACATTTAGAATTGCTTATATAGTGTCATCTTTGTTTTTTATTACTTTTGTTGATTTGAAGACTAAGTGATCTGAAATCAGAATTGCTCTGCCAGCTTTCTTTTGACTTATATTTTCATGGAATATTGTTTTCCATCCCTTCACCTTGAGTCTGAATGCATCCTTGTAGGTTCAATGTGTTTCCTGAAGACAGCAGATCCCTGGCTTGCATATATTTATCCATTTGGCCAGCCCATGTCTTTTTAGTGGGCAGTTTAAGCCATTTACATTTACTAGAAGAACTGATAAGTGGGGAAAGATTTCTGTTCATCCTGTTGAATTGAACTTTGTTGCTTTCTTTTCTCTCTGAGCCATTGTGGTATCTGGCCTTTGACCTTTACCATTTGGATAATTTTACACTAGTATTATTGTGCAGCTCCGTGTGTAAGACTGTTCTGAGTACTTCCTGGAGGGCAGGTCTTCTCCTAATGAATTCCATCAGTCTTTGCTTGTCTGAGAAGGTTTTTATTTCTCCTTCATAGAAGAAATTTTGTTTTGCAGGATACAAGATTGTAGGCTAGCAATATTCTGTTTGAGAAGACTGACAATGGGGCCCCAGTCTCTTCGAGCTTGTGAGGTCTCAGTTGAGAAGTCTGCAGTTAGTCTGATGAGTTTTCCCTTGAAGAGTACCTGCTTCTTTTGCCTTACAGCTCATAGGGGGGCCTCTTTCTTGTTTATTTTGTCCAGTCTCATGACTATGTGTCATGATGTCTTCCTGTTTGCAATGAATCTCTCAGGAGTCCTTTTTGCTTCTTGTACCTAGAGATCTAGATTTCTAGCAAGGCCAGGGAGATTTTCCTCCATTACATCCTGAAATAGTTTGTCTAAGCCTTGTGTATTTTCTTTGTCACCCTCAGGGATGCCTATAATTCTCATATTAGTTCTCTTCACATAATCCCACATTTCTTCTAGGCTCTGTTTATTTCTCTGCTGTATCTCTGTGACTGACTTGTTTAATTGAAAGGTGTTATCTTCAATCCTCAACAATCTTTCTTCTGTTGATATACCTTATTCTTGAAGCTTTCCACTATTTGGTGATTCTTTCAATAAATTCTTCATTTCCACAAATTCTGTTTGATTTCTTTAAATATTTCAATTTCTTTACTGAGTTTTTCTTCCAAGTCTGGATTTTGTGTGTGTTTCAAGTATAGACATTATGAGGTCTTCAAAAGCCTAAAGTTATTACAGATTTTCAAACTGTAACGAGGGCCTTGCTGAAATAACAGGAAAATCTCTAATCCCCAGATGTTTTAATGACAGCTAAAGATCAATCCTATGAGCTCTCTCTGCTGGCAGGAAACCTGCTGGGACTCTGTTTTCACAAACATCAGAAAAGGGCCAAAAAAAAAAAAAAAAAAAAAGGAAATGTAAACCTTTTTCTTTACATTCACCCACTCACAGCCTTTAGGATTTGTTTCCATAGCCTAAAGGTGTTTCTGAGAAGCTCCCAGATGAGAGAGCATGAGGGGAAACTCCAGGCCTTCATTTCCTGGCCAAAGCCATATCTCAGGGGCAAAAATCACATCCTTGTGATAGGCCTGACTACATTCAGGGATAACCAAGTTTCCAGGAACATAAGAAACAAGACAGACAGACAATCTGATGTCTTTCCACTACCTGCTATTATTCCACAATAATTACTATTTTTCTCTTTGTCCCCATAAAAGCAGCAAGCCACTTGGCCTTGTTGATGGCATCACTCATCTCTTTCTTTGGCCATCTCCCTGCTTTCTTCGCCCCCATTCTCTCTCAATCTTTCCCTCCTCTTTCTCATTTTCTCTGTCACTCTAAAGAGTAAAATAAACTTTTTTTTTACATATATTTCTTACTCTGTGAGAAATCATTCTTAACCTGCACTGTGAGCTCCTACTATAAATGGAAATGTCCCTGAAGCATTGTATACACTTAAATTTCTCATAAACTAAATATCAATCTCCCATCCAAGTACTAAGCAGACCCAACCCTGCTCATCTTCTGAGATCAGACAAGATTGTGCCCATTTAGTATGGCATCACCGTGGACTTAAATATCAATCTCTATAACCATGTGATCATAAAATGCTTGTTTTCTTTAGAGAGGAAAATGTTCTTGTGACCAAAAAAGAAAAGCAGCCATTATGGATTATACTCAGACCTGATTGGCCCATTTCTTGCTCTGACATCAGGAGGAGCCATGATTATAGTATTACTAAACCCTAGGCTGAGTGTAGGTTTTAGTAATTCCATAACCAGTCCTTATCACCCAGGACGCTGCTGGTGACCTGTGGAGTTTGACCATAGTAAGACTGTTTCATCCTTGTTAGTATATTTTGTGTAGTCAGCACAGTCAGTACTGTTTGTCAGTAGTGTCAGCATAGTATAGTCAGTATTGTTTTCAAGTAGTGCTAGCATAGTACAGTTAGATAGTCCGTCAGCAGTGTTAGCATAAATAGTTAGTGTAGTTAGTATTATTGGTATTGTTAACATATATAATTAATGTAGTTAGTATTATTGGTATTGTTAGCCTGGTTCATATAGCTAGTACTGTCAGTATTCCTAGCCTAGATAGTATAGCTGGTATTGTTCAGCAGTTACTTAGCATAGCTACTGTAGAGTTAGCACACAGAGAGGTGACCAAGAAGCAGGGCTTAGCCTCCAATTTTTTTACTGAGGTGCTTAACAACTATAAGCTCCTGAAGAAAACTGGCTGGTGCAGCATCACCAAGGTGATGCTGGCCCGGCACTTTCCTACTGGGACCAAGGTAGCTATCAAAACAATGTCTAATCATAGCCTCCATGGCCTGGAAAGTGTTAGCATGGAGGTCAAAGCCATGAGGGACCTGAATCATCCAAATATCCTGAAGTGGTTGGATGTCATTGAGACTGAAGACACCCTCTATTTAATAACAGAATATGCCAGTGCTTGAGATCTTCTCCAGTGCATACTGAGACAGGGTCACCTGGAGCAGGAGGTCTCAGCCAAATTCCAACAGACCCAGCTGCCATGCAGTATTGCCATGAGACCAGATCATCCACAGGGACCTGAAGCCCCAAAACATCCTACTTGATGACAACATCAAACTAGCTGACTTTGGCTTTGGCATGACATTTAGTGAAGGGAAGAAGCTGGACACCTTCTGTGGAACTCTTAGTTTTTGTGCCCCAGAAGTTTCTGAATGAGGACTCTATGGGACCACAGGTAGATGTATGGAGCCTCGGGATCGTACTCTACAATATGATAGCCAGGAAAATTCTGTTTGATGGAGAGAATTGGGGAAACCTTAAAAGCAACATCACACATGCAAGGTTGAGACACCTATTTTCTTTTCAGAAGAATTGAAAGCATTTTTGGGAAAGTTCCTAAACCTTGACCCCAGGGAGAGGCTCATGCTCCGTGAACTTATTGAAGATCCCTGGATCCATGGGCAGGAGATGCCACAGGAGACCAGGAAAGCCACAGTGACTGCCAGTCCTCTATGCAGCCTGCAGATGATGCCAGCACAGCCCCCAGCGTGGCCCCATGGCCTCCCCCTCCACCCACAGCACCAGCAGCCATGGCAGAGAGCAAGGAGGAGACACCTCTCCCCAGGAAAATCCAGGGAAGCCAACTCTCTCCAGGCTGGGCAGCCAGAGGGGAAGACCTAAACCTCTCCCTGTAAGAGTGCCAGAGCCGGCAGAAGCTCGCCAGGAGACTTGCCAACTTCATGTTGAAAATATGCTACTTCTTCCCAGCCCAAAAGATCCACTGCAAATGGGCAAACAAGGTGGTGGTGGCAAGTGCCATGGACAGCAGAAGTGCAGAGAGGAGGCAGCACACTCACAGCTGGGCGTGACAGCTGGGGGTGGGATCCAGCAAGAAGCAGCCGGCAGCCGGCAGCCTGCAGAGGCATCCCAGCCACAGTAGAGTGAGCTGCAGCACGGCCTGGCGCCTGGAGACAAGAGGGCCCCTCCACCCTCACTGGTCCCCTTTGTTGCCCAGTGAGGATCTTCTTTGTGCTTAACAGCCCAGTGAGAAGTCACCCAGTGCTGCTGTCCTTAAAATCCATCCCTGGCTTTTACCCCTTCAGCAATGCCTTGAGGTTTTGTTGTTGTTGTTTTTTGGCATCAGAGAACACAATGCACATATGGGAGATTCAAATACATTTGAATTATTTTGCGAAGTAACTTTATTTCTAGGGACCCATAGTTCTAATTCTCTGGAAGCTTTTAAAAAAGAAATAAAAATATGGAGGATAATCAAGGATAAAATTGTACTTTTTACAAATATGATATGATTTGTGTGACTATTAGCACAATAGTGCTGGTAATATTCTGAAATTTCAGTTCTTCTTCCAGTAGAAGCTCACTTGAAGACTTGCCAATTTCATGTTGAAAGCATCCTGCTTCTTGCCCGCCCCAAACATCCGCCACAAACAGGCAAACAAGGTGGTGCCGGAAAATGCCGTGGACGGCAGAAGCAGAGACACAGGTATGTGGGGCAGTCCTGACACACTTCCTGCATCTTATTTTATTTACTATAGTTTTATCTGTATCATTTCTAATAGACAAGTCATAGCTACAGACACGTATGGGGTGCAATGTGAAGTTTAGGTATATGCGCACTATGTGGGATACGACGTAAAGCTGATTTACATGTCCATTGCCTCAGAAACGCAAATGCAGCATGATGTCACTTACATGTTGAATCTGCAAAGCTGACCTCATAGAAGCAGAGTAGTTTGATGGTGATCAGAGGCTGGGGGTGGCAGAGGGAGGGCATGGGTAGTTGGTCACAGGGCACAGAGTTTCAGATAGGCAGGAGGAAGAAGCCCTGACATCTGTTTCACAACAGGGTGCAAAAGACAATGATAATGTCCTGCACATTTCAAACTACCTGAGAGTCCCCATCACGTCTCCTTACATTTAGAATGGAGAGCAAGAAGACCCTTGAGTTCGGCCAAGTGTGGACTCACCACTGCAGGCTGTTAGATGGGGCATCCCATCCTCTCCAGAACCTGCTGAGCTTTCCTACTGCCCTGGGAGCCACAGCTCTGTCAGTCAGTCACTGGCTGTGTGTCCTCAGGTCAGTCCCCTCACCTCTCTGCCTCCTTCCCCTCATTTGCAAAATGCTGGTGGCAATCCATCCAACAGAGCCTGGTACAGAGTATTTTCTCAATAAACATAAGTTGTCACTAGTACTCCTCTCACCTAGGCAAACGTCTCAGCAGTTATTGCTTCTTTCCAGATCTTTCCTGGGGGCCTCTTAAAATATACTCACATATAAACTTTCTGCCTATAAAAGTAATGCATGTTTACCATGCAAAGCGTGAGGAGAGACAGTACTGAGACTGAATCCTTACCAAGTGCTATCTACATATGTCCATTCTCATAACAATCCTAGCATGAGGCAGAGTTACTATTCCCAGTTTAGAGATGTGGCAGCCAAGGCACATAGAGCTTCAGTCACTTGCCTGACGGAACACAGCTGGTGGACAGGACAGTTTGGACTTGCACCAGATGGTCTGGTTTCAGAGTCCCTGTCCTTTGCCATTGTGTTACCTGCTCCCCAGGAGAGAAAATGAACACCCCAAGTCCCCATCACATAATTTCTGCTCACATTTCCTATTTCTTTGTCATTATTTTCAGTTCTGTGCATGCACACATATAATATTTGTTTAACCAAAAGCATGGTTTCCCCCCCTAATTTGAATTAGATTTCAGACCTGGTATTTTGAAAGAAAACAAGAGAGTCAAAGAGAATCGTCCACTCTTCCCACAAAGGCAAGGGTTTCTGTGGGGGATGCCTCATGTGGGTTTCTTACCCAGTACAAACATCAGATGCTCAGAATCCAGATCCCCCACAAATTAGCAAGAACTTGTTTAAAAAAAAAACACACAACAGATCCTATCTCTGTGCTATATTTTAATCCAGCTTGGCTGAAACATCAGAGGTGTGAGGAAGAGTGTTGGGGAAGAAAGCCATAAAGACCACTAGCTGTAAAATGGGCAACTTCCAAGAAAGGACTTCCAGCTTCCTCAGTTACCAGAACACTCTCCCTGGGAGCCCTGAACTCAGCATACAAGAAGGCTGAGTACCCAGAGGATGCCAAGCTGGAGAGACCGTGTGGGGGTGGTCCAGTGGATACTCCCAGATATGCCTAGACTTCCAGCCAATCCTGTCAAACCACCACACCTATAAGTGAAGAAGCTTCCAGATTCTAGATACAAGTATCAGAGTCATCCCTAAATACTTTACTCCTCCCAGCTGAGGGTCCAGGCATCCTGGGGCAAAGACAGGCCTTACTGCTCTGTCCTGTCCATATTATTGACCCAAAGAATCCTTGGACATAATAAAATAGTTGATTTCTTGCGCTATGAAGTGTTTGATTAAGCAGGAATAGATAACTGGAATCATAGGTACAAGAAGAGAGGTGATAAACCCACTGGTTATGGAACCCACACCTGGAATCTAATACTTAGCTCTGAGTAACACATATAAAAAGGTTAAAACACAAACATGTTCAGAAAAAACTGTTCCTTTATGGGAAAGAAATAAAAAGATTCAAGATAATTATGAACTGAAATAAAATCTTAAGGTTTCGCCCCTCACCGGCTGACTGAATGGACCCCCCTCCTGGCCAAGAAGATATCCTAAAACTAAATTGCCTGCCAGGAGGAGGGAGGTCAGACATGACTCATCATGCCCTTTCCCTTTATGGAGACATCCTTTGTAACAAATAACAGGCCTAAGGACAAACCTGCAGGTGCTCAATTTACACAGCAAATATAAGTTTGATGGCTTGTCTCTGAATTACAGGCTTGCTTATGTTAACATTCCAAGTCTTTAGATAAAAGCTTCATGTCTTTATCAGTTACAAGTCAAAGAGTCTTTAAACCCACCTATCACCTATAAGCCTCACCCGCCTTAAGATGGCCCACCTTTTTGGGCCAAAACCAATGTATGCCATCCACATATTGATTTATGACTTTACCTTTAAGCCCTGTCTCCCTGAAATATATAAAAGGAAACTGTAACCCAACCACAGCAAGTCCACTTCTTCAAAGCTTCTTGGGCATGGCTGTGGGTCATGGTCCTCAAATTTGGCTCAGAATAAATCTCTTTAAATTATTTTAAAGAGTTTGGCTTCTTTTCTGTTGACAAGATTGGTGCCCAACATGGGGCTCAGAAAAGACTCAAGACCCCTGAAGGAGTAGCCCAAATTCAGCTCTACGTACTGGCATAACCCTTTTGGCACCCCTGACTCTGAGCTTCTCCTCTGGTGGAACTAGTAAGTCTTCCTGAGCTCTGGCCTTCCTGTTTTTTGGTTAATGATCTTGGTTTACTCAGAGCTGGTTCTTTTCCTAGGAATAGTTGTTTCAGATCCTAATTTAGATTTGGAGGCTTTGGAGGATTCCAAATCTAAATTCCCTTTTCGTGCTAAAATTAATCTGAGTTGGTTTTCTATGCTTTGTGAAGAGGAAACAGACCTGTCTTTTTTGTAGATCCATGACAGACCGAGTTTCTCAGCTCTAAACAAGAAAGGGTATTCTACTCCTTTCAGCCAAAAGGTACTCGTGGGTGACAGGAGGCCTGAGTGGAAGTTGCCTAGGGTGATTCCCTGAGGCGTGAGTGGCCCTATAGGGAACCCCCAACAAATTAATTAAAAGAAGGCTCTTGAAGGGAACTCATATAAGAGCAGATCACTTGGCATTTTGAGTCCTCTTAGAGGTACTAGAACCCCAAGAGAGAAACTGAGACACGTAAGAGGGTGGGACTAACTCAGTGGTGAAACATCGAGGAGCCCCACCCACAGTCAGCACGCTCTGATCCATGACACCAAACCTTAGTATACAGTTCAGTTGCTTCTTTTAAAGAAAATGGAAAACAGATCTTTCAAAATGAGGAAAGACAAAGAGAATGACCTCTTAGGCACTCCAGTTAGATTATGGCACCTGTACTTACAATTATTTGTGTAAATGGAAAGGTTCAAAGGCATGCCAGGTTTTCTAGGGCTCCAGCTGGTTATAGCCAATTCTTGTGCACAAGTTTTTACAAAAGGGCAAATTACATCAAGGAAAATTCGGAGCTCAAATGGTCCACCTACTACTATATAATTAAAATGTCTCTCAGGCTCTCTCTTTTCTGGCTACACTAAAACCTGCTAACTTTTTATGTTGATGTTGACATAATTCATTGCTTAGGGTATTTCCAATTAAAAGGCTACCTGGAGATCCTTCAGCTAGTTCTAACTAAAATGCAAACTGAAAACTCATTTTTCAACTGAATGAAAAAAAAATGGTCTAAGAGATTTTTTTAAATCAAACCTCCATGGAAACTGCTTTACCCAAAACTTTGATAAATGGGCCTAATTAAGTTACTAACCAGAGGAACTAAAGTTTGCCTCGTAAACAAGTTCTAGTTTTGTCAAAAGAAATTTAGTTCCAATTGTCTTTTTTACAGATTGCTGACTTGTGTTACCATTTAACTCGTGTTAAAACTTTGTATATGTGTGTGTGTCCCTGTGTGTGTGTGAGTGTATATGTTTAGGTATGTTTTCTGTATGCCCACGTATTACATGTTTGTGCTTACATGGTTCTGGACTAGCTTAAAAATAAGAGAACACTCGTTAATTAATTAAACAAATCCAAATGGTTCATGTGAATTTATTAAGCTTCAGTAAATAAGCTGGGTTAATATTATTTTAAACAGTTTTTTTTTTTTACATGAGGATCAATATTAAGCTGTTTAAAAAACAACCTAAATAGTCTAAATCATTTTTTCTGAACTTGGGTACAAACTTGAGTACATCCACTATTTCTAAAGACTAAGACTCTTTTGAGATTCTCTTTGGATTTTAACAATCATTTACTTATTTTTCTTAAAATAAATTATTATACAAAAATTAACAGTTTAGGAATTTTTTTCCTAGGCAGAATCTGTTATAGCCACATATGTACACATAACTGGCCAGCTTGTAAAGAGTAGGAAAAAAGTGGACAAGACCAAGGGAAAACTAAAACTACTAATTTAAGCTCCTTTTAGCTATAACTTCTAGGACAGCTGTGAATCCCTGACAGTATTGTTAATCTCAGATGACAGAAAGAGTGAGTTAGAAACACATTTGTGTACCTTTCCACACACATTGAAATCAGTGGAAATAAACTGTATCAGCATTTAGGATTAAAAGACAAAAACCAAAATATTTTCATAAACCTTTGACCATAAGTTTTTGCTTTTGTGCTCTATCTACTTGGTGTCTTATTTATTCTAATTTGCTGGTACTTATGCATGTCCACATTTTTGCCTTGAAATTAAACTCATAGGTATTTTTTGATGTATAACACAGGAGATTTAGCTATTATTAGACCAACAATATTAAATTTCCCTTGCTTATTAAAAAACATACAAACACAGATCATTTTGTCTTTGGGCAAGTTTAGAGTTTTATAACCTTTATATCAAACTTGATACCTCAAGCACATAAAAATGTCCAGTAAAACCCAGGCAAAATCAAATGTATGCTAACAATTTCAAAACATTTTTACTATTACTTTATCAGTAATATCCTTTTTAAAAATAATATTAACCCAGCTTATTTACCAAAAATTACTAGCTTCACATGAATAATTTGTAATTGTTTAATTAATTTATGAGAACTCCCTTATTTTTAAGCCAGTCCAGAACCACATAAGCACAAACATGTAACACATGGACAGAAACAAAACATACCTAAACACATACACTCACACACAAAGGCACACACACATACACCCACACAAACATGAAGTTCTAACATGTTTTACCATAAGTCTCTAGGCATGAGATGGTAACACAACTCACCAGTCTGTAAAAAAGACAATTGGATCCAAATTTCTTCTGACAAAACAGAAACTTGTTTACACGACAAACGTTAGTTGCCCTGATTAGTAATTAAATTAGGCCTGTGTATCAAAGTTTTGTGTAAAGCAGTTTCCATGGCAGTTTGATTTTAAAAAATCTCTTCAGCCTTCTTTTCTCCCTTCAGTTGAAAATGATTTTTCAGTTTGCATTTTAGCTAGAACTAGCTGAAGGATCTCCAGGTAGCCTTTTAATTGCAAATACCATAAACAATGAGTTATCTCAATATCAACATAAAAAGTTAGCATTTTTTAGAGTATCCAGTGAAGAGAAAGCCTGAGAGATATATTAATTCTATATTGGTAGGTGGACCATTTGAGCTTTGAATTTTCCTTGATGTAATTTGCCCTTTCCTAAAAACTTGTGCACAAGAATTGGCTATAACCAGCTGGAGCCCTAGAAAACCCGGCATGCCTTTGAACCTTTCCATTTATACAAATACTTGCAAGGACAGGTATCACAAACTAACTGGGGTGCCTAAGAGGCCATTTTCTATGTATTTCCTCATTTTGAAAGGATCTGTTTCCCATTTTTCTTTAAAATAAGCAACTAAACTGTAGTCTAGGGTTTGGTGTCATGGACCAGAGTGTGCTGATTGTGGGTGGTGCTTCTCAGTGTTTCACCACTGAGTCAGTCCCACCCTCTTACCTGTCTCAGTTTCCCTCTTGGGGGTCTAGTACCTCAGAGAGGGCTCAAAATGCTGAGTGATCAGCTCTCGTATGTCTTTCCTTAAAGAGCCTTCTTTTAATTGATTTGTTCAGAGGTTCTCTACGGGACCACTGGCACCTCAGGAAATCACCCCAGGCAACGCCCACCAGGACCATTGTAACACAGGAGTACCTTTCAGTTGGAGAAGTAAAATGCCTTTATTCTTCAGAGATGAGAAACTCAGTCTCTCATTTACAAAGAAGACTGTCCTGTTTCCTCTTCCACAATGCATAGAAAAACCAATTGAGATTACTTTTTGGATAAAAATACAATGGAGAACACACTTTAGAATGCACCTCCAAATCTAAATTAGGATATCAAACAATAATTCCTAGGAAAAGAACCAGCTCTGAGTAACCCAAAACCATCAACCCCAAAATGGAGGGCCAGAGCTCAGGAGGACTTACCAGTTTTGCCAAAAGAGAAGCTCAGAGTAGGGAGCACCAAAAGGGCTGAGCCAGTACCTGGTGCAGAGTTTGGCTACTCTGCAGAAGTCCTAAGTCTTCTCTGAGGCCCATGTTGGGTGCCAATCTTGTCAATAGAAGAGAAGCAAAACTGTAAAATAGTTTAAACAGGTGTATTTTGAGCCAAATTTGACAATCATGACACGGAGTCATATCCAAGAAGCCTTGAGGAAGTGGACTTGCTGTGGTTGGTTTACAGTTTGCTTTTATACATTTCAGGGAGACAGGGGCTACAGGTAAAGTCATAAATTAATATGTGGAAGGCATTGTTTTAGGCCCAGAAAGATGGGCCATCTCGAAGCATGGGAGGCTTACAGGTGATAGGTGCGTTTAAAGGCTCTTTGATTTGTAATTGGTTAAAGACATGAAGCTTTTGTCTAAAGGCTTGGAATGTTAAGATAAGTCAGTGGTAATTCAGAGACAAGACACTGGACATATATTTTTCGTGCACATTTAGAACCTGCAGGTTTGTCCTTAGGGGCCTGTTAATGGGTTACAAAGGATATCTCCAAGAAGGGAGGGGGCATGATGAGGCATGTCTGACCTCCCTCCTCCTGGCAGGCAAATTAGTTTTAGGATATCCCTTTGGCCAAGAAGGGGTTCATTCGGTCAGCCATTGTGGCGGGGGGGGGGGGGGGGGGGGGAGGGTGTGGAGCCAGAAGATTTTATTGTAGTTCACAACTGTATCACTTAGATGTTTTTAATCTAAAGATCATCCCATTTCCTGTGCTAAGAAGTATAAACACAATACATATCAAGCAAAGAAAAACTACAAGATGAACAAAGTAAATAAAAGTCAATACCAAAGTGTAAATAGAAAGTGATATAGAACTCTAGAGGAGAGAGGAATGGCAAACTAACAAGAAAATATCATGTAGCATAGCAGGAAAGAAACTTAAAAGAAATGAAGCATGACGAATAAACTGAGGACGAGGGAAAAGGAAAACCAAAGAACCCATCATGGACAACAGCGGGCACAGAGGGTGCCTTTAATTTTCTTGAGAAATAGTTTTATTCATTTGTAACTCTTTTCTCCTTGTCAGTGAGAAAGACCAGAAGCATGCGGGTCAGGTAGCAAGGAAGGGAACAAAGTGGTAAAATTGGTGTTTTGCAGTAATCACTGGCTCTGTGGCCTCAAAAGACATGGGACCTGTGTCCCCATGGCACCAGGTGCACTTTCGTGGATGTAACTCTCTCCAACATCAGTACACAGAGAGTGATTACTAAGGGAAGCACGAACACTGCAAATTAAACCCTTGCTTTTTAACAATGCCAATGTGAAAAAGAAAACACAAGCCATGCACACAGCGAGATGGGTCCAAAACAAAGCCATGGGAATGGTGGAAAAGAAAGAAAACATAAAGTTGTCTCATACACACGTCATCTGAATGTTATCACCCAGTGTAAGCCATTTCCAAGGCTTCATAATACCCTTTAACTTTAGTTATTCAAACCACTAAACAAGTCATCTCATCATTGCTACATTTGAAGGAATAGTGGAGACTCTCTTGATGTTGATAAGAGAAAGAAAAAGAACTCATCTCAGGAGAGGAGAGTTTTCTGAGTAAACACCTGGAGGCTAATGGCAAGAAGTGGTGAGACTTTGTCACTTGCCTTACCCCTTTTCAAAGATTCATCAAACCAGAAGATAGAAATTCATGTAAGTTATGAATACAAGTTTTCTCATTAAAAAAACAGAAATTTTTCTTTCCAAAAAAAAGAACACATATAAATGGCATCTTATCACTCACACATTTAGGTCTGCCTCTTGACCATTGTTCTCCAGTGGCTTCTGCTTTCTGCAACATGAAAAAGGAAGTCACTATAGTTTCCTACCTGACATTATTTATGAGCAATGCACTACAGGGAACCTTTCAGTAAAATGTTCAGGTTTGCAGATGAGGTATCTAGATTATTTTGACAACCTCTTTCTCCTCTAAGGTTCATCTTTTTCCACATTTTTTAGCAGATTCCTCTTCCCTATTATTCTTTCACTGCATGATGTAAAGAGTTATCCATGCAACTCCTGGCCCTAAAAAACAGTCCTTAAGAGAGATATCATCTGAGATGCATGAAAATGCTTTTTAAAAAGCTATTTTGCTCTTATTTCTGTCCATAATAAAAAAATTATCCTGGCATTCCATAGTTATATTAATTAGTATTTGAGGAAATTAATGTTTTTCAAATGATCAAGATTTTCTTCTCATTTCACAAGTCAAGGTAAAAATAATTAAAGTTGATATATTGCTTTTCACTTTACAAAGCACTTGTAACCTAATTGGCAACCAAAGCAAGTCTAAATATAAAAAGGAATGCATAAGCATTTTAGTAATGATTCAAAATAAAAATATTTTGACACTTTTACTTGGTCAATTTCCTGCTTCTTGCCCAAAATAATCACCTGTCAATCAATTCACCTAAGGAAGAGGGGGAAAAAAGCTGGCAGCAATCACCAATACTCCTTTAGAGATGGGAACTATGAGTATCTAAAAATATTATAATTTAAAATACACATTATTAAATATAATTCCACACTCCACACAGACCTGACATGAATATATTTCCAATTATCTTGAGAATTTTGTTTCATTGCTTGACCTCAGATTTTTCTGGTAGCACAGTTGTTTTTCCCTTTTGAATCAATGTTTAACATTATCTATCAAGTATTAATAATTAGCTTTTCCTGTTTTGTCACCCCACTCCATTCCCTCAACACAATAAAAACACATGAACACCACCCCCCCACACACAATATATACCTTCTAGGAAAACATGTGTTTATACTGTTCAGGATAAAAAAACTTAATACGTATTGTTCTGTGTTTGAGAATCTTTCCAAGGCTACTTCATCACAGAACTGTAGGTAACCTGAGCCAGCATGACTTACTTTGCCTTTTGCTTTTGTTATCTGGGCTAGCAGTCAGTGGGCACTTGGTATAGGGACGCTAAAATGACATGTTTTTATTGTCTACACTGCCAAATGAAAATTTCCTCTTTCTCTCTTCCATCTGCTTAGTAAAAAATAGATGGATATAGATGATAGTAGGTAGACAGGTAGATAATAGGTACAATAAGACACAAGATTTCTCACCATATAATATGTTCCTGATCTGGCATTACTATGTAAGAGGTCCCATGAATTAACCCAAACTCTATAAGGTTGTAATGTTAGCTCACATTTATTGAGCATTAAAAATAGCCTCAACACTGGGCTAAGTCAGTCTTGTGTTACTTAATTCTCACAGCAGCCTTATCAAGGGGGTGTAGTTTATTTCTCTTGCTTTGCAGATGCACAACTAACTTTTACATAGGTTCCATATATAACTCATGCAAAGTCACAGGTAAGTATTAGACCTGGGATTTGCACCCAGCTCTGTTTGACTCTAATGACTGTGGCTCCTACACCCTTAATGATGTTACCACCCCTTAGTACACAAGCATTTGCTACCATAGAAAATATTTCAGGAAACTAAAATTGTCACTGATTCAGCTAAGTTTCCAAACAAAAGGACGCCTCGTAGCCTTGGAGCTCCATCTAACCATCAGATTTGGTTACTATGAATTGTTGCTTCTTACTGCTGAATGGCTCCAAAAAGGAATCACTTACTGTCAGGGGTTAGTGGCACTGTCTTACTCCAGTCACATGGGCAGGAATTAAGTGAGAGCCAGGAGTGCCCAGAGTAAGTCACAGGGTCTTTCAGAGTGTTGCTGCATGGAGAGAAGGAGGGTCCCCAGAGGATCGCAGACTCCACTCAGGAAAGCTCAGGCTCAAATTCCTGCTCTGCCACCTTAGCTTGATGACTTTCCTCACTCTGGTTTCACCTGTAAAATAACAGCCCCTGGAGGAGTCATCCAGGTACTCAGAAGTGCTGCCACAGATATTCCCTCACTCCTGACAAGATGAAACCCTTCAAGGGAAAGTGTTTCTTCAAGTTAGCTCCAGCTCACAGAAACTTCTGAAAATGCAAATATTCCATTCCATCCATCACCTTTAGAATGAAGCTTTTAAGAGCCCTTTGGATGGTGCGTGGTGAGTTCTAGGAGTACAAACTTCTCTAGTACAGAAGCAGCATCTGATTTAATCTTTGGGACCAACTGCAAGACTGCACAGTTTACCCGGTAGCAAATCACACAGACACGGAAGATAGAAATCCTTTGTAATGGGAAGGGGGGTGGTAGGCGGGGCTGAGGGGAGGAGGCTTTTGACCTGTAAGGCTAATGGTGCTACACCAGGATTTTTCCGTACAGTTGTTATGATTCAGGGGACATGATAGGATCTCGGCGTTATCTAAAATCTACAGAAGAGATGGCTTTTTTTCCTAAAATGGTGTCACTGCATTTCAAAGTCAAAGAAAGCAAATCTCTCAAAGGGAGAGAAAGCCCTGCAAATAGGATGACTTTTAAATGAACATCTCATTTACAAAAAGCCTATTGAGAAATAAGATTCACATCATTAACTAAAGTACAAAATATCATGATTATCACTCGGACTTGTTAAAAGAAAATTTGCTCCTTGGTCGTTCAGGCCAGTGTTACATGTAAACTGAAATCCTCTTCTGAGACTACACCTGGAAGAAGCACATTAGCTGTGCTGTGTGGGATGGACCTGGGAGGTTTTCAGAGTTCTTTAAAACCACATTATTTAATAATTCTAATCAAACTCCACAAAGGCTGCAAAACAGGTTAGGAGTTTACTTTGTAAACCAGCACAGATGCAGGATTTGTACATATTGGAAAACATGGGCTTTAACATTGTTTTCCTGTATAACGCTCTTTGGGTATTACTGTCCAAAGAAGACACAAAACTTTCAGGGGGCTTGTTCTTCCTTACTATATCAACACATACAATACTGTAGAAGTAAGTATACATTTGGTTTTCTTTGCCAGAATATAATTTGGTTCTATACTACAAACCCTTGTATAATGGAGACATAACTAGTTCTAAGTGTTTATGGCTTATATAGCTGGAGAAAGTGGAGTGAGGAGTGACAGTAGCAATTCTGTATTTGTAAGATCCAAAATTTCAGAATAGCACAGCATTATTATGCTAATATTCATAACAATCATATCATATTTTGTTAAAAGTATTATTTCTTCCTTGATTGTCCTAATTCATATTTTATTTCCTTTTTTTACAGTTTAGATTCATAACTCTAAACTTAATTTTATAATATGTTTAGAAGCAAGTTCATGAGGGTTGGGAGGAAGGTTAAATGGGAAATGCTGTATCTCTTCCTCTAAGAAGTTCTGGTACTCTAGGCTCTTAAATGTACTCCACATTAGAAAAATTAAGAAAGAAAATTCATTTGGAAAATATATGTCTTGAGGTTGACGATAGTGCTTAGTGCTTGGTGTACAAGAGGTGTTCACTTCATACTTCTGGAAGAGAAGGAGAAAAGGAGGAAGGAAGGAAGGAAGGAAGGAAGGAAGGAAGGAAGGAAGGAAGGAAGGAAGGAAGGAAGGAAGGAAGGAAGGAAGGAAGGAAGGAAGGAAGGAAGGAAGGAATTCATATTATATGTGTGTTTCATTCCCTTCTTACCATCAGAATGCTGCAGACTTAGTAAAACTTCAGAAATCATGTCATCTAGCCCTCTCATTGAACAAATAAGGGAACTTCTGAATGTGATATAGTCCCCAAAAGCATAGCCCTATGGTTTCTTTGGGGGCCAGAGTCTGTGGGTATCAGTCCCAGAAGGCACACATTTGCAATCCCTTCATAACCTTCGGAGGGCCAATTTTAAGGTTTCTCAAAACCTAACTTCCAACCTGTATATCAGATCACTGGACATAACAGAAATCTACCTTGTATCAAGTATTTTATAAAACACTGGACAGCACATGGTGGTGGAAAGGGTATAAGCTTTGGAATTAAATTCAAACCCAGGTGCCACCATTTACTAGAGCTGAACATCACACACGTCACAATTTATATCTTTTAATCAGAGTTTTCTCTTTTATGGAATGAAGACCACAGTTTCTATGTCAGAAGATCAAATGAGCTAATATACATATGTTAAGTGCCTGACAAAGCTATGGCATTTAGTAGGTAGTCCAATGCAATTTCTTCTTTCTCCTCTTATTTGAAAATGCTACCCTCAAGAAGATTACCTACCACTTCTGTAAGCTTCCACACTGAATTTCCAATCATTATCTTACTTAAGTAGGGCAGCTATAACTTGCCTGTTTCACAAATCACAGACTAAGCAACCTGCCCATATTCATAGGTAGTATAACTGAGACCCAATCTGATTTCAAGGCAATAAATGGGCTGTTCTTCAGGGAGCTAATCCCATATAGAATAAAATTGCCATGGGAAAATTTAAAATACGAAGTTAACCTCCTAGGGTGAAAATCAAGTTAGTTAGAAGTGAAATATTTCCAATTTTCCTATAAACACATGGCTAAGGGCAGAGATTGGGAACCAAGAGAATATTTCAATTCTGACTTCAGGGACAAATTTAGATGGCTATTAATTTTTGTTATAACTGTTCTCACTATATTGTATATGTACTGTGATGAATGATGGATAAGGCCAGAACTCAATCATGCATCTGTAGAAAAAATGAGCTAGAAAAATATTTGGATGCCATGGTCCCTGTTTTGTTTTCAGGTATTTTCTTTTTTTTTTAAAGACTTAGATGTGTTGAACCTAATACTCTATAGAGCCCAACATTGAAAGTCTAGAAAGTCGTATTATATTTGTTTCAGTTGCTCTTTATAAAAATATAAACAACATAATTCTCTGTGTACCAGCATCAAACTCAACTCAACGAATCAATCAGACTAAGCCTTGAGAAAATTCTCATTTTGCCTTTTTGATAATCTCATTCTGAGGTTTCCCAATTTTAAGTACAACACTTTTAGTCTTGAAAAATGTTACAATTTGCTATCACAGTAAATATTTCAACAGGAAATATAAGTCAATCCCACCATCCATTGTACTTCTTTCTTATTTTATCCAAGAAACCCCTTACTGTCAACTTCTGTGTTTTTATTTTGCACACATTTATCTTCACATGTACAAACACTAAATTAATATCAAAGCCAAAACAACAGAAAAATTTATCATTTTCAAAATTTAAGATTTTCCTCCTCCAAATCTTTCCTTTGCCTCTTTTGTAACCACAAAAACTGATGGCACTGATACAAGATTTCAGGGATGACCTCTGAACCAATCTGCTATTATGCTAGACAAAAGGGAATATTCACACTACTTTTCACTAAGTCAAATAGAATGTGGCCTTCAAAAATGTTCAGTGTATTAAAGCAATATAAAATAAAGCAATAGACTAAAATACAGTCAGTTCTCCACTCACCTTTTTCTTCTGGTTGGCACAGGGATTCATAACTAGAAACTTCGGCATCTAGGACAGTGCAATTCAGTTTCCACCTTGTGTCTTTGGCTCTGAAAACTGCAGAAAGTTAACTAACAAGACAAGACAGGTTTGCATGATCCTTCAACATCAGTTCTCAAGAAAGAACTGAAAGGCAATAGAATACCAATCTGGAATATTCTACCTCCTTAACAAAATGATCTATTGAGACCTCGAGGTAAACATGAGCCTGAAACATGGCTCAGCCAACCTAGTGATGAGCTTGCAAGTTCAGAAGAGCTTAGAAGGGTGATAGCTTCCAGAGAATTGGAACTATATGTCCCTAGACATAAAGTTACTTCACAAAATAATTCAAATGTATTTGAATTTCCCATATTTGGATCATTATGTGTGATGAAATAAAAAGAAAGAAGCCATTGCCAAAGTGGTTAGATCCAGGGGTAGATTCTAAGGACAGCAGCACTGGGTGACCTCTCACTGGGCTGTTAAGCATAAAGAAAATCCACACTGAGGAACAAAGAAGACCCATTGGGGTGGAGGGGCCCTCTTGTCTGCAGGCCCCAGGCCCTGCTGCAGCTCACTCAGATGCTCTGCAGGCTGCGGGCTGCTTCTTGCCGGCTCCCACACGGAGCCGTGAGTCCACGCCTGGCCGACCTCACACACCGTGTTGTCAGGATCCAGGGAGCTCAGGGTCTTCTTGCTCTCTATTCTAAAGGCAAGGAGACATTTGAAGAGGATCTCAGGTATTTTAAATGTGCAGGACATTCTCATTGATTTTTATACCCTGCTGTGCAACAGATGTCAGGGATTCTTCCTATTGGGTGTCTGAAACTCTGTGCCCTGTGACCAACTACCCATGCCCTCCCTCTGCCACCCCCAGCCTCTCATCACCATCAAACTACTGTGCTTCTCTGAGGTCAGCTTTGCAGATTTAACAGGGAAGTGACATTATGCTGCGTTTGCCTTTCTGAGGTGATGGATATGTTAATTAGCTGTATGTCACATTCCACATAGAGCACATATATAAACTTCACATTGTATCCCATACGTGTCTGCAACTATGACTTGTCTATTAAAAATAATATCAGCAAAACCATAATAAATAAAATAAGATGCAGGAAGCAGGTCTGGACTGCCCCACATACTTGCACTTGGTGTTTCAGCTGTCCACACGCGCTGGCACCATCTTGTTCAGCCATCTGTAGCAGATCTTTCAGGCGGGCAGGACATAGCTCATTCTTAATATAAACTCGGCAAATCTCCTAGTGAGCCCCTTCTGGCTCAGGCTCTCTTCAGAAGGCGAGATTGAGGTCTTCCCATATGGTTGACCAGCCTGAAGACAGTTGGACTCCCTAGATGTTTCCTGGGGGGAGGTTTCTCCCTCCTTGCTCTTGCCCATGGCTGCTGGTGCTGTGGGTGGACAGGGAGGCCATGGGGCCACGCTGTGGGCTGTGCTGGAATTGGGACTCATCTGTAGGCTGGGTAGAGTACTGGTAGGCACTGTGGCTTTCCTCGTTTCTTCTGGTGTCTCCTGCCCCTTGATTCAAATGTCCCTCATAATTTCAGGGAGGGGGGGTCTCTCTCAGAAGTCAATGGTCAGGAACTTTTTCATAAATGTTTTTAATTCTTCAGAAAAGAAAGCAGGTGTCTTATAGCTTCCAAGGGTGATTTTTTTTTTTTCAGTTTCTCCCAGTTGTCACCATGAAATGGAAGATGCCCAGCTGTCACGTGTAGAGAACAACACCCAGGCTCCACACATCCACGTTTGGTCCCGTGTATTTTTCACTGAGGAATATTCCTAGGGCACAAAAAGGAGGAATTCTGCAGAAGATGTCCAGCTTCTTTCCCCCATTAAATGTCGTGGCAAAGCTGAAGTCCGCTAGCTTGGGGTTCTCATTCTCATTGAGTAGAATGTCGGTGGGGGTGGGGGGTGGGGGGGCCTCAGGTCCCAGTGGGCAACATGGTTCTCGTGGCAGTACTGCATGGCAGCCAGGATCTGTTGGAATTTGGCCCGAGCCTCCTCCTCATTCAGGCAGCGGTGTCTCACTGTGAGCCAGAAAAGGTCCCTGCCCCTGGCGCACTCTGTGACTAAGCAAAGGTGTCTGCATTCTTGGTAAAGTTCAGAAGCTTAAGGATGCTAAAGGATCATTCAAAGCCCTCATGGCTTTGACCTCCATATCCACACTTTCCAGGCTGGGGAGGTTCTGCTTAGACATAATTTTGATAGCCACCTGGGTCCCAGTAGCAAGGTGCTGGGCCAGCATCACCTTGCTGAAGCTGCCAGAGCCAATTGTCTTGAAGAGCTTATAACTGGTAAAGTCCTCAATGGATGAACTGGGGGCCAAGGCCTGCTCCATGGTCACCTCTAGTGATGCTAACTGTACACTAACAATGCTAACTAATAAGCACTGCCACCTACACTAACTAGGCTAAGAGTACTAACTATACTGACACTACTAACAATAACTATATGAAGTACACTAAAAATACTAATAAATATGGTAAACAGGATAACAGTGCTAATTATACTAACACAACCAAAAAATAATACTAAGTATATGATCCTAAACCTAATAAAAAATAATATTAACTACTCTATGCTGAGACTACTGACTAACAAAACTAACTATAATATGGTAACAAAACTAACAAACTAGTAACTATCCTACACCAACACAACTAACAGACAATGCTAACTATACTAACTACACTAACAATGCTAACTAACAAGGAAAAAGCAGTCTCCCTGTGGTCAAACTCCACAGGTCACCAAAAAGCAGCTTCCCAGGCAATAAGGACTGAAATCCTAGGCCCAGCCAGGGGCTTACACAGGTGTTGGTAAGTTGGTCACAATGGCTCTTTATGATGTCAGAGCAGGAAGTGGGCCAATCAGGGCTGGGTAAAACCCACAGTGACTTTTCCTTTGTCGCAAGAACAAAGGAAACTTTTTCTTTGTTGCAAGAACATTTTCCTCTTTAAAGAAAATAAGTGGGTTTTTTTTCATGGTTATGGAGATTGATATATAGTTTATTAGAGATTTAAACTTGTACGAAGTACTCAGTTTCTTTTTCTTTAAACTCTTAACTGGTGTCAGGGAGATGCTACAACATAGCTGACATGATCCTCCTTTAAGTGACATTCCTGGGGCAGGAAGAAGCATGTCAGGGCCAGCTCTGCACCTCAGGCCCCAGCCAGCCTGGCCCGGAACAAGGGAGAATAAGTGGCAGACACCACAACCCAGCGCTGGGCTGCAGGTCGAGCCAGGGCTGACCTAGGATGGCTACGACCCAGGTGCAGCAGGAGGTTACATGAAGGCACGGACTGGAACTGTTCTGGTTCCTGTCCTGGACTCCTTGCCCTGAGTTAGAAGAGCACCATTGAGCAGGGCCTGGGGGCCTGGCACACCTGGAACCTGGGTGCCAGGGTGGAGTCTGTTCCAATGCCACACCAGCACGTTGGTGTCCTTGCTGGCCCTCAGTTCCTCTTGGTCCAGAGGGATAACACCATAGCCCTCCTGGGGCATATTCGGGGATGAAATAGGGCAGCGGGACCACCAACTGAGGGCCCACTGTGTGGCAGGCCCTGAGCTCGGGCCCAGCACTGAGTGTGCCCACAGGACGGATCTCCTGGACGCTAAGCACAGCCCAAGGTGCAGCCTTACCACCACTGCGCTGGTCTCCTGGTCGTGTAGCAGTTACACTCAGGCCCACGGTACAGCCCTTGACCATTTACCAAGGACACTTTGGCCACCTCTCACTTGCTCCATGCAGGCAAAGCCAGGCCCCATCATCCACATTTCACGAGAGAAGGCTTGGAGGGGAGCAGCCTCCACCCCTACAGGCAGAACAGCAGAAACAGCAGAGGAGGCTCCGACCTGGGGTTTGCACTCTGAACTCTGCATCCTTTCTGATGGCTGTAGGTGGTGCTGAGAACAGCCATGACTCCGCTCAGGAAGGCCAACCCCTCCTGGTGGTCACTTGGAGCCACAGAGGCCAGGGCCCTGGTGTCGATTCCTGGGCTGGGCTCTCAAAACCTCTGCTCCTCCGGACAGATGGCCGCTGTGAGCTGAATGCGCAGCAGACCCCAGATGTCCATGAGGAAGAGACTGTGTGCAGGCACTTTCAATTCCTGGCACACTTACCCAGAGCAGCATCAAAGCCTGGCTCCATGGTGAAAACATCACGTGCTGGGAAGTCAGAGACTGCTTGCTGGAACTGCCACTGGCAGCCGAGGAGGGACTCTGGGTGCAAGGTCCCGATGACTCCCTGTGGGCCAGGTAGCACTCACCTAGAGAGAAGGAGGGAGTGAAAGGGTGGGGCCAGGCCTTGCTGGCCACCACGCCCAGGCCCACGAGACCCAAAACCCCAGAACGAAGGCAGTCGAAAAAAGGCACCTGCACCCACATGCCTTCCACACAGGGCCCCAGGGCTGCCCAGAGCTTGGAGATGGAGCCACAGTTGATAAATGCCAAGGATAAACCACACAGAGGAGGGGGTCATTCTGAATCACAGGGAGTTTCAGATCAGAATTTCAGCATTTGTTCTAGAGTATGCGTCCAGGGGCACGGCAGACAGGCCAGGCCCACTAATGCATGTCTCCTGTCTCCGTCAGCAGGGGACAAAGGCACACTGACTCTGCACATTAGGAGGGGACCAGTTCTGCACCAATACACTGAGTATCGTTACGGCAACAGCGGAGTGCTGTCCCCTCACACTGAAGCAGGAAAGCAGAGGTTACCATGAAACGATAAAGCTGCCCCATGCATCAGAACAAGAGTAGTAGTATTTAATTCTATCAGGTAAGTAGTTTTAGAACAATAGCCTGTATTGACTTATTTATTTCTGGCAGCTGCTGTCCAGGGCTGTCACTGGCAGGGGGTGGGGTTGAATGTGCTATGCACGACTTGGGAGAATAAATATAAAAGTGAAAATCAGCAATTAGTCCTGCTGAGTCATTAGTTTCTGGGATTAATGGGGGTAAATTGTGGCTTTCTTTGCTCTGGTGCCTTAGGGCTCAAACTGCATTTCCAGTTCAGAAACAGGCATCTTCTGTGTGACTGTCAGCCTCCCGGCTTCAGGAGCACGGCTTGTGCTCACGTGGTCATCGTGTTTCCCTCTGTGCCATGTGGTTTCCTTTACTGGCTTTCATCAACCAGCTCCCTCTTTCATCCACATCCGGGGTGGTTAAGTCTTTCCTGACTTTTTTTTCAATTTCCGCTGTATATAGTCTATTCCTCACTGTTCCTGATTTATTTATTAGCTCCTTGATAATACTGCTTTGATTCTCAATTCTTTCCTTAGGTCTCCACTCTCCTTTTACATCTCATCTTGATTGTATTTTTAATCTTCTAATTTTTGAGCTCTTCAATTGGAGTTCTTATTAAGTTGCTCTAGAGTGGGAAACAATGATGAGGAAATTTCATTATGTTCTTTGAGGTTTCATTTTTCGAGGTGGGATTCTTTCTTTTCTAACATCCTATTCCAAAGATTTTCAGAGAGAGAAATTGAAAAGGAGCTTTAAGTTGATGCATAGCACATTGTCAATATGCAGCCATTTCAACCTACAAAATCAGCAATATCATGTTTCAGCCTGCTACCATGAACATTCAATTAAATACTTATTTACATACTTTTTTGCTAAAGAAGAAGTTATTAGAATCATGATACTTCACCACTAAACACTTCAGCATGCACCTCCGCAGAACATTGTCCTATATAACTGTGAGTCCAGGTTGGGTTCTTCATTTATCTGTTTCTTCCTTCCCTCTGTCTTTCTCTTGTTCCATCTTCCTGCTTTGTTTCCTCCTTGAATGTGTTCACATGGCCCATTTCATCTCACATGTGCTCAGACAGCTCTGTGCAGGTGCTCTGCGTGCTCTGACAGGGCAGGTGTGCATCCTTGTCTCTCTCCCCACTGAGTCTGGGACCAGGCACAGCGTAAGGGCTGGGTCTCTGGGGCTAGAACCTAGGCCCTCCTCCTACACCTGAAGGCTGGCTGCAGGAGGCACAGAGCTTGGGGGACTGTGGACAGTCCTCCTCAGGACACCCAAGCTTGGCTCTGTTTGTAGCAGATGTGGGAACCAAATTCTCAAGTCATACTCTGGCCCAGTGCAGCAACCCTGGGCCACCCTGGGGCTGCCTGCAGAGGGCTGGAATAGGCAGGGAGATGGAGGAAGGGCATTCTGCCATTTACATGAGTGATTCTTTCTGCCTGGATCCTTCTTCCCCTCTTTGCCTGCCTGAACTCTTTTTATCCTTCAGGGCTCAGCTGAGATGTCTCCACTTCCAGGAAGCCATCCATATTCCCCCTACACTGGGTTGGGGATCCTACTCTGTATGCCCACAGTCCTAAGGGTTTTCCCCATGACCACCCATATTGCCTGGAGAAGCCATGTTGCATCATCCCTCTCTCGTCTCCTTTTAGCCTGCACGTGTCTCGTGTTCACTACACACCTCCTGTGCCTAGCACTGTGCCTGGCATGTGCTTCACAATCTGTTTTGAAGTCAATGCAAAAGCAAGTGGTGTCAAAAGTAACCCTCAAGGCAAACTACACACTGGGAGAAGACATTTGCAACACATGTCACCAAGAAGGAATGTGTATCAACATGATGTAAAGACTTATATTGGATTACAGTAAAATTAAGAAATTCTGTCCCTCAAAACACCATTAATACAGTGAAAAGACAAACCACAGAGTGGGAAAAGATATTCACATTACCCAAATCTCACAAAGGATCCATCCATAATATATATTAAAAAACCTCCTACAGCTGGCTCCAAAACAAAAAGACAACGCCATAAAACAGTGAGCAAAGAGTCAGAAACAAAAATACAACCCAGTAAAAAGTGAGTGGTGGTCCCCCCTTATCTGCAGTTTCACTTTCCTCAGTTTCAGTTACCCAAAGTCAGCTGTGCTCTGAAAACATTAAATGAAAAACTCCAGAAATAAACAATTCATAAGTTTTAAGTTGCCACAATTCTAAGTATCATACCAAAATTTCTCACTACCCTGCTCCATCCCACACAGGATGTGGATCATCCCTTTGTGCAGCATCTCTGTGCCATCTACCATGTCGCCTGCCATTAGTCACTCAGCCGGCTGCGTTATCTGATCAGTTGTCGTGGTATAGCAGTGCCAGAGCTCAAGGAACCCTTACTTTACTTAATAATATTGTTATAATTGTTTTATTTGATTATTGGTTATTATGGTTAATATTACTGTGCCTAATTCATAAACTAAGTTTTATCACAGGTGTGCATGTACAGGACAAAATATAGTGTATATATACGTAGTGTATTCGGGATTTGGAACTATCCACACTTTCAGGCATCTAAGACATCTGGGGGTCTTGGAACACTTCTCCCAAGGATAAGGGGGGACCTCTGTAAAGACATTTCACAAAAGAGAAAAGTCTAACAGCTGGGAGACCTATGACAAGGTGCTCCACGTCCTTAGTCATTAGGAAAGCACAAATGAAATGAAAGCCACAATGAAACGGCACCTCCCCACCCAGCACCCCATACTACCAGCGTGGCTAAAGTTAACAAGACTGACACCAAGTGCTGTGGAGACTGTGGACCTACAGAAACTCTCATTCCTTGTTGGAGGGAACCCAAGGTGCTCTTTGGAAAACTGTTTCTATGAAAGCTGAACACTTGCACCTCCTTGGCAAGTCTACCTCTAGGTACGTACCCACACGGACAGGCGTGCACAGGAGACAGGGGATGCTGAAGGGCAGTGAAATGAACCAACCCCAACCACACAGAGAAACGTGGGTCTTGCAGGAGGGTGCATGGAAGTAGCCAGACACAGAGAATTAGATCTGACTGTGTAGACACCGTACAAAGCCCAGTTGAGACAGTGGTTGGGGCGGGGGCAATATGACTGGGAGGGGGCACTGGGGAGCATTCTGGGGCCTTAAATCTTCATCTCAGCAGTAGATACTTAGACACCTTCACATACACAAGCGCATATGACTGTAAAACTCAACAAATGTGCAACTAGGATGTGCGCCTTTTATTATGTACGAACTATACCTTAATTAAAAGTTTGAAAATCATAGGCAAAACTAAAAAAAAAAACAACACCTTTTGTATGCATTATTTAATAAAGCAAACAAACAAAAACAGAAGCAGGGCAGGTTACACACAAGACCCGGAGGCAGTCGCCTGTGGGTGAGGAGGCGGGGCGTGTGGGGAGATGCATCGCGCTGACACTATTCTAGCTCCCAGTGTGGGCGGTGAGTGCACATCTGGGTGTTTATTTATGTACTGTCATGATAAACAAATAGGGCCAGGCATGGACCAAGAGTTATGATGGCTCCATTCTGTGCACCTGAGGTCCTGGGTGGGTAAGTGGGTAGGGGAGTGTGGGTCCCCAAAGCAGCCTCCCCAGTTCCTGGCGCTGTTCATGCCTCACTAACCACAGCTTGACTCATCCCTAGACTATTAGCCCAGCACCGTCTGAGCTTACTAGAGGGGGGTGTACACCCCAAATCAGTTTCCCAAATGATTCAGCTTGACAATTCAGGTTTTATAAGTAGGTGGTGGTTCAGAACGTGGCAAGGACTAGGTGGGTGGGTGGCTAGATAGAGGTAGCAAAATGACGAGTGGCTGGACACTGCGTAGTAACTTGGTGTGGAACAGCCACTCAAAGCTAAATCGAATAGGACACGCTGGAGAATGACGTGATGGGACACATCCTCTCTACCTAACTGCCTAGAATACACCCTTTGGTGCCTCCACTGCTGCAGGGAAAAGTGGCAACTCTGAAGGGCACACAGAGCCACTAGTGTCTTCACCACCCCAGCTCCCAGAACTCCTCTCAGCCCCTAGCCTCACTGTTCACCCTTTCGCACCCCTACACATGCTGTTCCCTCCACCCCTTCCTGTCCACCTGGTGAACTCCTATTCACACATAACAACCCATACTCAGAAACCCACCCAGTCACACCTGCTTTCATCTCCTTGGAGCCCGAGCCCCCAAACACACATCTGCCTTAGTCCCCAGCCCATGCTTTCTTGCATGGATTCATTTATGTGTCTGTTTCCCAGATCAGCTCGTGCCTGACCCACAGCCAGGGCTGGCTCAATGGCTTTGCAAGAGGAAAGGGACAGTTTCAGAAGTGAAGCGGGTGGCTGAGCTCCCTCCACAATCAGCCAGTCTGCTGACTCGAGACGAGCCCCACCCCCTATGCCCTCTCTCCTGCTCCACCTGCCCCTCTCTCCACGCTGCCTGCACAAACCCCATTTGGTCTCCAATTTGCTTCATGTCCACCCCTTGGGAGGCTGAGCTCTCACTTCCCTGCCCGAGAAGTGCCTGGGTGCTGCCCCAGGACAGGGAGCCCATATCTCAAGTCAGGCAGGGCAGTGGGGTCAGAGCCAACCAGAGGCTCAAAGTCAGTGGGGTGGGCAAAAGTCACACCCAGACCAATGACCTAAGGAAGCAGCATATGAACTGGCCATAAGCAGCAGCTGCCAAGGCTGGAGTGATGATTCAGGGTACCCGCTACCCTCCAGCTGCTTGGTGTCCTCAGTGCTGTTTGCCATCAGAGGGATGGCCGTCCTCTCTTGGCTCAGCCCAGATGAGGCAGCTGGCTCAATTTCAGGGGTCAAAACAAGTGTCCTCAGACACTGGGCTCACACCCAGAAGGTGAGAGGCACACAGCCCATGAAGCCATGAAACTAAAATTTCCCATTCCTGAATCTCACACACTCTGGGCAAGCACATGTTAAGAGAAACAGAAGGCAGATGGCATCCACTATTCCAGTGGCACCCTGGCACTCTCTCTGCCCCCACTCCTCACTCCCTCCCCCTCTCTCCAATATGGGTAAATTAGCATGCCTGCACTGCAATTCCCTGGAATGTATTCCTCTCCCTGGGCCCAGTTAAATGCACAGCCAGTATGTGCCACCTTCCTCATGCAGGCTGCCCTCAGGCTCCTTCCAGACCAGCTTAGCGGGGCAATTCTCTGGCAGCCCAGCCCCTGCCCTAATGCCCTCCCTGGCCCCTCCAAGATCCTGAGGCTGGGCTCTGCCTGCAGTACACTCCTGTCTCTGTGCCCTCCCAGGACACAAGGAAGGGTTCTCCCGTGGGCCTGGACTTTGCATTTCTATTATAACACCAGCAGCCTGGTGGCCAGGTAGGGGAATGAACATCAGCCTGGGGAATGAACATCAGCCTTGGAGGCTGACTCACCAGCTCCATTGAACGCCACTAGTGTGGCTTACTTAGGCTGTGTGGCCTTACCTCCCCAGTCCTCAGTTTCCCCATAAGTAAAATGGGGGATGTAATAACACCCCAGACTGGGACGATCCTCTGTCTAGTGCACATATCATGTGCCCGGCACATGGCAGGTCTTCAATGAAGGGCAGCTACCTATATCTGGGTGCCCTTCAAGGACCTCCAGTTCTGCTCTAACCTGGTCTTGCACACTTGCTTACTGGAGGAGGATGTTTCATGTAGCTGGCAGGGGTCTGCACCTCCCAGGCCTGCCCAGGGAAGGAGAATCCAATCTCTAAGCCCCCACCCTACCCCCACCCTCAGAAGCACCAGTTGCCAGGCCACTGCTCCTTTCCCAGGATACTTGTGTGCAGTGTCCAGGCGGCTTAACCCCAGGAGGCCCAGCAACTACTCTAGATTTTTCCAATTTACACTGACAAAGCCAGGCCCCTGGAAACTGCAGGCAGACACATGTCACAGCCTCCAGAGCCCATTAACAGCCCAGGCTGCTCTGCTCTGATGCTTCCTAGCAAGGAGAGAGTCTCTGTGGCAGATTTCTGAGGAGGTGAGTGGGCATTCGGACATCCTCAGGAATCATACTGTGTGTTCTCTCTGTTTCCCACCCCATGGGGACATTCCTAGTGGGAGGAGGGGGAGGAGGCAGGCCCAAGGCCCTGTAAACAAATGCTACCACGTGCAGGGCATGGCTGCTAGGGACTGAAGGGACTGTGGCCTGGTCCATGACTCTGGAGGTCTGGAGGGAGGGGAGGAGGCAGCAAGCCTGAGTTGTGACTTTGGCCATGCCCCCCTTGCCTGGAGTTCAGGGCCCATCCCATCCCTGAGCCCTCCCTTCCCTGAGAAAAAACAGAGGTGCTACCTTTCACAGCTCCATGAATGCTGCATGTGGCCTGGGGCCTCACTGCCAGGACAACGTTCCCTGCAGGAAATCCGTCAGAAGCCTCTGAGGTGGGTGGGGACGTGGCCCCTCCATCCTGGCGAAGGCAGCAAAGATGGCAGCGTGCAGGGGCAGCCGTGGGGCATGAGCTGGTGTCCGGTGGAGCAGAGCGAGTCTCAGGCGAGTGTTGCTCCTGACTGTGCAGCTGGTTCCCTGGGCCTCCCAGACAGTGCGCAGCACTTGACATCCCGGAACAACTTCTGTGTCTGCGTCAACCGGCAAGAGTAGGTTCCGTTGCTTGCAGGTGAGGGCTAGGACTGACACAGGGTTCTGCTACACTCCGGCTGGCTGAATGGGTGAGGAGTAAATGGATGGATGATGTCTTTCTGCATGGCGAGCCCCAGTGCCTGGCCTGTACTAGGCCCCAGGGCAGGTGTGAGGGCAGGTAGAATGAGTGAGCGTCTGCTGAATGTGACCCCTGGTGCTGGGTATGCTTGGCAAAGGCTGGGGGAGGTGACATGCAGATGGTGCAAACTCAGCACCTCGTTTGCCATCTGGCAAGCGAGACAGGGAGTGTGGCCTCTGTTATCAGAAGATAGTCCCAAAGAAAGGCTTCTGCAGCACACAAGACAGGAATGTGGAGAGAAATCAAACAAAGCCCTCGGCCTGGGGAATGAAAGAGACTCCAGAGTAAAACATCAGACGAGGTGAGGTGCGGAACGCTGACTCGAGGACTGCCGGGAGGACAGAGCAGGCTCCATGCAACTGCCTGATGGAACTGGGAAGGACACACCAATTAAACCCATGTGAATTATTGGCTGAATACCAAAATAACCACTCCAGGCACACGCAAAGTAGTAGTGTCCACCGTCCAGGTGCTGGACGTGCCCATTGGGGCGGCTCTGTGGCAGTTGTAAAGGTCGGCCTCAGGCTCCCCTAGAAAAGCAAAGAACTGGAACGGCAAGAGTTTCATTTTAAGAAATATTTTAAGCCTGAATAAATTCACAGTCACAAGTAGCCAGACAGCACTTTGTGCATCTGAAGGAGTTGACAAATGCCACTTTGGTGCCAGGGCCAGGGAAGGCAAAGTCACACAGACAACAAAATACCAAGACCTCATGCCTGGATGTGTGCGTGCAGCTCGGAAAAGGCAGACGCACGGCCACTGCGTCTCACCCCCAGTACGGGCTGGGCAAAGCGGTGAGCACTTGAGACTATTTGATCTGATCCCATGCAAGCCCTGAGTTTCACAACTCTGAGGGCCAGACCTCAGAGGGCCTCCACGATGGGCCAATGTCATACTCCTGGGAGTGGCTGAGCTGGGACTCAAACCTGTTTCTCAAACATCCCTTGTTGAGAAGGGACAGGACACTTCAGGCAGGACCTGCTACAGAGCTCACAGAACAAGTGTCCTCAAAGTGCCCGAACAAAACAGGCCTGGGGTCTCCAAACCAAATTGCTGTCTGCAGCTTCCACAGCCATAGTCTGCAGGGAGTGGTGCCCTCAAGCTGGTAGGACACTGCTCCTGGGCTGGACAGGCTTCCAGAGCTCAAAGATCTACTGGAAATACCTTTAAGTGGGCGTGCCCTATGGCCATTCTAGAAATCTCTCCAAAGGACATAATCATTGCACAAAGATGTACAAAACACCAGCAATGGCCAACGGCTCTGTGGTAGGAGGTTAAATACATGACAACCTCACACATGCAATATGGGGGATTATGCAGCCGTTCAAAAGGCTGCTGGAGAACAATGTTTCCCTAGCCGTATCCCACGTGACCTCCATGAGAAACTCCTGCTCCAGTACATTTAGGACACGCTGCACAGCAGGGAACAAAAGCCCCTCGGAAAAGACCATCAGAGTGACCACGTGAAGGGCAGGCTCGCAGAGGGCAGCAGGGCAGGGAGCCAAGCAGAGAGGCTGAAGCACTCAGGGCTGGACAGGGGAGGGAGCAGTTACCAGAACCTGAAGGGACTGCAGGAGAGAGCTGTGGCTGGGGACAGAGGGACAGATGGCACAGAGGAGGCTGGAGAAGGAATACCCCAGCCTCTCTCCATCCTGCCCAATGATCTCCCATCAGGGAACCCAGCAGGAAGCCGAGGGCACAGGAGCTGGTGGGAGATGGCACATTTCTAGGACACAGAGCTCGGAGAGCAGCAGGCAGTGCATCCAGATGGACAGATGGAAGGAACACCCCAGACACTCTCTTTGCCCCTGTCTCTTCCCCTTCCAGAACCAAAATGCACATTGGCTAGCACACTGAGCATACACACTTAACTTCATGTACCACTGCCACTCCCAAACTTACTGGCTTTTCCCCTGGTGACTTTAAGTTGCACTGACCTCGGAGAGCTAACGCTGTAGGACACAGTGTGGAAGTAGGCAAGATGACCGCACTACAAAGCCTCACTGCCAGCAGGAGCCCAGTGGTGCTGACAAAGTATCTGTACGTGGAGAAAAGCCCGGAAGGAAATTCTCCCCCAACTATGGATGGTGAAGGATGATTTTCATTCTCAGTGCTTTTTTAAAAAATGCGTCCAACTGAACACAGTGAATGTGACTCAGGGTTTTTTGTTTGTTTTGTTTTATAATTCTATGATTTTCAGTGACTTTACTGAATGGTGCAATCACCACAGTATATCAGTCTTAAAACATCTCTCCCCAGTGAGATCCCTCAATCCTCCACACACAGTGCATTCCCTTGCTCACCCCTCCCTGGCAATTGCTAATCTACTTCTATCTCTATGGAGTTGCCTATCCAGAACTTCCATAAGAAACAGCCTTTTGTGGCAGGTTTCTTTCACTTAGCACGTGTTCTGGAGGTTCACTCATGACATGGTGCATATCGATAGTTCGTTCCCTTTTAGGGCTTAGTGGCATTCCATTGTGTGGATGTGGCGCAAGTTGCCTATCCATTCGCACTGTCTTACAGAATGTTTCCACCTAGAAGCCACTTGACCTGTTCTCCAGAAAGAGAACAGTGCTCAGGGCCAGCCCAGAGGAGGATGCCAAGCAGGCGGCTGCAGAGTGCACAGCCACGGCCGGCCTAGTGAAGAAAGAGCCGAAGGGAAGGGGCTCTGCTCAGGCACAAAGAGGGCATGCAGTGGCCTGGGCTTGGCAGGACAGTGATAACCAGTGTACCTTGACCACCTCACTGTTTTCCTCCTGCATGTTCAGCAGCAACGGGAGCAGAAATTTATGCAGTTCCCTTTTCATTGTGTCTCCTAGCTTATATTTCATGTCCTGCCCCAGCATGTGGTCCAGGACAGAGGTGGCTGCGATCCTCACTGCCATGGAGCACAAAATGGAGATGAGGAGGCGGTGGCTTCCCTGGCTGCCTCTCATGCCCATCTCCGTGTGCGTGTCCAGGGAGCACCGGCCGCCCTGCTTCCTCACTGTGGAGACCACACTGCTGTGTCCCTGAGTGATTCTCTTTAGACCCCCAGAGCTGAGAAGTCAGTTCATGTAGGCACAGGGCCAGGACAACCAACATCATGGCTTCAATTCTACCATGGACCACATCTACAGCTCGTAACTTTCTTCCCTTCTAAGAATTTAGCTTAAGCATGCCATGTTTTTAAAAATGCATATTTTTATCCTAGTTATGCTGTGGTTAAAACTGTTTAAGTCTATATTAGCTTTTGTGAATGAGTAATGTCCACAAACAGCTAAGTTCTTATACTTTCAGGAGTGCATTATATATTAACTGAACAAATATGTCATGAGCATCTATCATGAGCTAGGCACAGTGCCAAATGACAGAGGCATGGTAGGACAGGAGAGAGAGTTCCTGAACAGAGGTAGACTTTTTAACAAGTTGGATGTGCACATCACAGCATAATGGCTAAACAGAGAGGATTCCTCATCAGTCCTTCAATGGCAAAACCAAAAAGAAAGCTATCACATGCACACTAGCTCAGAATGGGCCATTACACATTGCTGCAGTCATCCCATCCTAGGACAGCAGATGACGGGGCCAAGACTGTGTCAGCCTCTGCACTCAGGGTTGGCCATTTGAATCAGCCTGGTTGGCCTCTGCCTTCACTTCCTCACTAGCTGCCCCATCTTGTGCAAGTCCCTACTGGACTTCAGTTTTCTCACCTGTGAGGTGGGGGCTGGACTCCTAAATAAGAGGTTGTCATGCTTTTTCTTTAACCTCACACATTTGATTCCAATGAAATATGAAATGAAAATGAAAACAAATGAAGCCAACAAAGGAGAGACACTGATTAGGTGTGGAGGTGAAGTGCGAGAGCAGCATTTGGAAACCGCCACTAGGACATCCCTGTGGTGTCTTTCATAGGACTCCATGGTTGGAGGAGGGTCTGGGTGAGGGGGTGAGTGGATGAGCAATTGGAGATGGGGCCACAGAGTCATGACTTCTTGTCAGCAGCAGAGCAGAACCCAGATCCCAGATCTGAGAACTGTCTCCAACTCGCCAGCACAGGAATGCAACACCTTGTTCATCTTTTGTCCTTTTTTTTTTTTCACAGACCTGATGGTGGTGGCCTTCAGTTTTGCTTTGGACGTAGTGCAGTTGGTACTGGCAGCTGCGTTTGAAAGAGTAGTGTCCTATGCACATGACCATCCATGCTGGGACCTTCTGTCCAGCTCCAAATCTTTCCACACATGGGTCATAGACCTGACAAGAGGGAACCACTTCCCCAGTGTCCCTGGCACCACTCTGACCCCCGACCCCAGTTTCCCAGGTCCCAGCACTCAAATATAGTAGCCTTCCTCCCTCCCTCTCCCACCTCCTAGCTCTCTGCTCTCCTGACTCCTCAGCCCGCATGTCTTCCCAGTTGGGTGCACACTGGCCCCTGGTCACTTCCCCCACCCCTGGCAACTGCTTGCTTTGTGTGTCCCAAACCAGCAAAATGGTAAAGACGTGTGATGCTTCCTTTCTTCACCAAATCATGAGCCTTGTGCAGAAGTATCTCTGCAGCAGGAATGAGGGTAGGAAGATCCTGGCCAGGGCCTTCTATGCCCAGGTGAAAGCTGGGAGAGCCCAACAGCTGCAGCCATCACCTTCCTGTAGCTGAGGGACTGCCTGTTTAACAGGATGTTAGCTCACTTGTCCCAGTGAGGAGAGAAAAAGAGAAGCAGGCCATCTCAAATGGGTTCCCTTCCCTGGCCCATCAGCAGACTGGTTCAAGAAGGCCAGGAAAGCTGGGAAGGTATTAGCAGTTTTAGTCCTCCCAAAATAATGCACAGATCCCAGAATCGGTCTCCAAATTCAAGGCTTACCAGCACTACCCCCAAGCCCTTCCTCATAGCCTCCTCCCCATGTGACCAGATCTGCCACTGCCCTCAGCTGGATGCAGTCCTTGCCTGAGCAGTGGCTGAGGGACTGGAGGGGAGCACAGGGTCCCCACAACCTTTCCTCTGTCTGTAACCATGATGTGCTGCCCCTCAGCTCTCTGGCACCATCAGTGGCACAGACCCTGAGGCATGAATATCTGGGTGCTCTAATTCAGTAAATCAAGATCCAATCTCATCATGGAGAAAACTGGCCTGCGGGGAACCAGTAACCCGGCCCTGCACCCAGAATATGTAAGAGTGGGGGAGGGCCCAGTGGGAGTCCCTGGGAGTCCCTGAAGCATTTGCTTTTCCTCCTTGGGTCCCTTAGTTGCCCCAGGTTTAAAACATCTCCCCCTCATCCGAGGACATCACAATACCCAGTGTGTGGGCCTCCCTAGGCATGTCCTCAAGCTGTCTGGCCCCCTGAGCCTTCATTTCCTTGGCATGTCCAGCCCCTAGGTTTCCCATGTCTGTTCCTCTTAGCACCATCTGTGCTCTAAGTCCCAGAGAGCCGCTTGATCCCCAGGTAGTGCGTGATCTCTGCCTTCTCCCACATAGACAAAGGCTCTCAAGAGGCTGATTCCATTCTTATGGGGCTTCTTGAACTCTGAGGTGCGGGTGGCAGTGCATGCAGTGGACAGCCTGCAGAATGTCACCCACTCTGTGCCTCCCTGTCACTGCCCAGCAGGCACAGCTCACTCTGAGCCAAGCTTGTAAGAAACATCCAAAGACTGAACACCCCACCTCACCCCTAGGGAAATGAGGGGGCCACGCACATGCAATCTGCTTCCTCTTCTGCTCACTTGACATTAACAGTGGAAAGGAAACTGACTCTATATGTTCAGCAGAAGATGATTTCTGCCATACTTTGTCCACACTAACTCCAGACCACCAATCTTCCTCCTCTCCTATGTCCCTTGCCACGCCCCCAGGCTTCCTGTAAAATGAGGCCAGCCTCAGAATCAGGAGAGAGCACAAGGTGGTGACCCTGCTTGTCAGTTTCCTTCTTCATATAGTGGGATTGGTCCCCGCCCCTTCTCCACCATGCATTCTTAGATCCAAAAGCACCAAAAGGAGGTTACAGTGCTCCTGTGAAGAGCCAGTGTGAACCTTCTCCTCTCTGCCCCTTCTCAGTACCTCCTTGACCCTGGAAGTCAAGCCCTTTGATCCACAACTCTGCCCCCAAGCTCCCAGAACAGGACGTCCTAGGCTCCTCCTCCCTGTACTGACCGCCACAGGCTGGGGGTCCATCTCCACTGTGTCCTCCCTGGAGCGGGTCTTTTCCAGGATGTCTGTGAGCAGCTGCAGGACATTGAGTCTGGTGTCTCGCTGGATGCCAAATAACTTCCACATGGCCAGAGTAGAGCTGCAAAACCCAGGGACAGCAATGTCATGGGCCCTGCTTATCACACTCCTAGGACAAGTCTGATCTCAGGCCCATGAAGAGCAGGTTCTCAGGGACCAGAGGAAGTGAGACCAAAGAGAAATTGGCCAGAGCGCATGGAGAGGAGGCTTGCTTGGGATCAAAGAGAAGGGGGTAAAGAGACAGCATCCTTGCAGGATGACTTTTAATCTGGGCTTGGGGCCAGGCACTAGGGGCTTCCTGGGCTATAGAATGTGCCCTGGGCCAGGGCGGAGGTACCTGTCCCAGGGCAGGGGCTTGCTGAGCAGCATGGGGACCAGAGTGCAGCTGTTACTGGCTGCAAGAGAGCACAGGGCCTGCAGGGTCTCCTTTATCTTGGGCTCCGGATTCAAGTTGAGCCATTCAAGGACACCCTCCACAATTTCCTCAAGCTACAGGGCAGAGCCAAGAGAACTCCCCATAACTCCTTCCATGCTCCCTTCCCACCCTCCTCTTCCACCAACTCCGAAACTCAAGGGGGCCTAGTTACAGTCCTGCCAGTGATGCCCTTCTCAAGGCAGAGTTCTGGGCCACCCGATGCCAGATGAGCAAGGGCCACAGGAGAAAATCTAGAAGCTGGCACCAAGGCCACTGTAGCAAATGCCTGCCCACAGCCCCAAAGCTTATAGATGAGTTCTCAGCTTACTCAGGAGGTGCCAGTCCACCAGGAGGGAAGGCAAGGGCCCTGCAGACACTTCCGAGGGTCCCCTTCCAGCTAGGATCAATTTTCAATTAATTTCAACCCTCAGCACTGCAGGGACAAATGGCATTGGGAGGTGGGGTGCCCCAGGCTCTGTCCTGGCCCTCAAGTCCTTAACACAGAGCCCCGGAAAGACCACTCCAGTGCAGTGCTTCCAGACACCCTCAGCACGTCCTTCCAGTTCCAGTCCCTGAGCCAGGAAGGTCACATAAGTGAGCGAGAGCTGTCAGGGGACTCAGAGAGAGTAGGATGGTCTGAGAGGGCCCATGCTCTATCTATTAAAGGGACAGTGGCCACTCAGATAGGTACCCTACGTGAACACATTTTAAATTTTTTTCAGTGAAGTGGGAAATATAGATTTTTTTTTTATGCCAAATCTTTCATGTTAAACTAAAGAAAAAGAAAAGACCTAATGCATTCAAAGGTCAGACTCATCCCACGAGCTTGTTGATGTGCAATCCACAGCCTAAGCCCTGGCATCCCAGGGAACAAGGTGAATACCCCCAACAATGCCTCCCTATGCTCTCGCTTTTAGCCACCCCAGCTGCCTGCAGCCCTGTACATGATGATGTTAAGTGAGAAACCAGACCCAATGCAGGAGGCGGTTTTGAACTCAAGATTACAATTGTCACAGCTCAGTGGGACCACACAGAAAATTTAGTCCAAGCTCACCTATATTTTATAGGTGAGTGAATTAAGACCAACAGAAGAGAAGGGACTTGCCAGAGGCCCTTCATCTGTTTGGTACTAGAGCCAGGAGAGAGCCCAGGGCTCCTGATTTACAGGGCAGAGCTCTTGCCATAGTGCCACTCATGTCTCTGCCCTGCTCTTTCATGACAATGCCCATCAGCTGGGCAGCAACCACAGAAAACTCAGCCTTGCTCCATGGCTTCCAGCTCCAGGGTGCTGAGCCGGATCTGGGTGAAGTACTCTGCAAACACCTGCAACATGGGCCGTCAGTCTGAGCTCACCTGGGCACCCTGCCTCAGATGCCCCGGACCACCCTTCCTGGGAAGAGGATGGTCCTGGGAAGAACCCCTCCAGGAGCAAGATGCCCTTTGTCCTAGGCCCGTCCTGTCTGCTGTGTTCCCAGAGGACACTGTCCCCACAGCCAGAGTCCTTGGGGTGGGAGGCAGACACACTGACCTCAGGTGCAATGTGGGGCTCAGATGTCAGAGGCTGGAGAGGAAGAGTAGTGGGGGAGGGGGCTGGTGCTAGGATCCTTAGTGCCACCTCTCTGAGGCAGAACTTGGGACACACATTGCTCAGGAAGCATCAGGACCATGAAACCAATGCTCCTGTGGGACAGGCCATGATGAACGATCAGGACTCAGTGTCCTTAAGAGAGAGCATTTGGGAGCCCAGGCCTGAGTCTTCCATGGCACAGGACAGTCCCCCAAAGAAAATTTTCACGGCCAGTCACAGAGAGGGAAGGCAGGGGAATACCAGAGTCCCACCCGAGGGGGTAGAACATTATGTAAATGAGACCCCTCCTCCCCACTCTGTCTCTGCCCCTCCCCCCCTTGCTGATCTGAACCGTGCTGGCACTGCAGGCTTCACTCTGGTCCTCTTCCACCAACAGCCCCCGTTGTTTCCTTCCCATCTCTGAAGCACAGGCCCCAAGCCCACCCCTCAGAGACTCAGAAGGCTTCTGAGGCCACCCTTTCCCACCTTTCAGGGACCTGGCCTAGCCCAAGGCACCTACTGAGCTAAGCCAGCTTGCAAAGAGCAGGGGGCTGGGGGAGGGGAGAGCAGACATCACCTTGAGGAATGGAGCTGAAGGCCCCCATCTAAGGATCCCCACTTTGCCTTCCTCAGAGCAGAGACAGAACTGGGGATGAGTATGAAGTTCAGCCAGATGGGGAGGAACTAATTCAAAAGAACTCTTTCCTGAGCAGGTATTTTGTCCCCAGAAGGTCACTGCAGGTGTTTGGAGGCAGGTCCCTCCATGGAAACAAAGTGCTCAGGTAATTCTAGGCCTTGGCTCTTCTGGAACGGAGCGTGTGCGGAGGTTGGAGGGCAGGGATGAGAGAGGCTGTGCAGGTGCTTTTGCGGCAGGAGGACACAGTAGAGGTTGCAGGTGGCCTCTGCAGACAAGGAGCAGATGCCGTCCACTGGGTCCTGGCAGCGCACGGCCAGCATTCTCACCAGGTGCCCCAGCCGGGTGAATGGAATTTCCACCTGGGGAGGAGAGCTAGAAGTCACAAGTTATCCCAGCCACTGCTTCAGGCTGGGATGTCACAGGGGAAAAACGAGGAGGGGACACATGTGTCAGAGATCTGAGTGGTGAGACCATGTTCGGGAACAGGGAAGGAATCAGATGACATGTGGCTGGAAAGCACATACCCCAGCACAGCTGGGGCAAGACCTGACACTATCCCCCCTTCTCTGCCTCTTGACACCCCACTCGTCCTTCAGGCCCAGCTCAAATGCGTCCTCCTCTATGAAGCTTTCCTGGATTCCCTCCCTTGTGATCATTTGTGTTTCCATACATTCTCCCCACCCCACTTGGTTTGTGCATTCATCATGGCATTGAGGGAACTGTCCTGGTCATCTATGTTTCCACTATACCTATTAGCACAGTGCCTGGCCTAGGTGATAGTCCAGTAACTGCTTGGTGAGGTGAATGGAGACCGAGCGTGTGGGATGGAATTGAACTGGTGGATGCACAAAAAGACCAAGTGGAAGACATGGGGGTTGGGGGAGAGGGAGGGGAAAGAAAGGAGAGAACAAGATGGGATGCACAGGAGGACACAGAGCAGGGGCCGGGGGCAGAGGGTGAGGCTGAGTGCCGAGGCCAGGTGACAGTTGTGATGAAGTTGGGGACAAAGGTAGGGGTGAGGGTGACAAGAGAGGGTACCAGGCCACAGGCTCTGGGGCAGGTGGCCACTCACTTGGAAGTTTTTCATTTTTACAGTAAAGCCAAGAACACAGGTAGCACACCACATGGTCCGTTCCCACTCAGTCCTTCTGGGAATCCAGCCATGTCTGGAGAAGCTGGAGGGGGAAGAAGATGAAAGGAGAGGCCCAATTAGCTGGATCTCAGAGGGTAGAAAGGGAACCTTGAGGCTGGCTTCCTCGCAGAATCAGGGCCATACTTCTGAGAGCAGGATTTCTTTGGCCTAGAGGTGCATTCTATGTAGGCCTGGCACTTTTTCCCAGCCCCCTATTTTCTCCTTCTCTAGGTGCTAGAAATCTCTCCACTAGTGCCTCTTTCTTCCAGGTGTAAGCAGTGACTCTGAAATGATATTGACCATGGCTCTCTACAATGGGTCAACAAACCCCATAGTTCTCCTACCCACCTCTTCCTATTCTTCAGTAGAAAAAGAACCTGGTAATAACAAAGAAGTGTCAACTGTATTCACACATTCAGTGGTAAGTTATGCATAAATTTGTTGGAGAAATATAGTTATGGATCATTCCTATTTGAAACACAATGTGTAATGTCTCACCACTGGCAAATTACAGGGCCTAAATACCACTGATCCAAATACACATTACTTGCTCCATGTCAGCCTGTAGCCACTAATCTGACAATGATGCAGGTAAACAAAAGGCAACTTACAACTGAAAATGAAGAATAACAGCAGATGAAAACATCCACAACCAAATCCAACTTCAGATAATACTGATGCTACACCAGTTAAAAACAACCAAACAAAAAACACCCTTCCTGAAGACAACTTGAAGAGGTCGTCACTGACAAAAGATGAGACAATTGAAGCATTAATAAGAAAAATAGTTCTCATTGATTCAAACACATCAAATATTTTAAAATCCATTTTAAATTGAAGTGATACAACAGGACTGCCTGTGAAGTAACCTTGCTAAAAATTAATTCTGAATCTGATCAAGCCTCTAGATCTAATAATCTAGAGGAAATACGGGGATAAAGGAATTTGTTAAATTCCCTAAAAGGATGGAATCAGTGCAACCCACAATGTGGAACATTTACAGAAGAAATTACTTGGTTTCTTCGACAAATATATTTCAAGGAAAAAGTGACAGAAGGGAAATGTATAGATGAAGAGACTTAAGCAACCAACAGATGGGAGTGTATGCAACTATTTAGGACCTGATTCAAGTGAGCAATTTTTAAAAATATATATATTTGTGAGACCATCAGGCCAAATTAAACATTGTCTGAATATTTATAACATTAAGAAATTAAATCAAAGTTACATTTGAAATATAATAGTGACTGTACACTTATATATTTTAATAGATTCTTATATTTGATAAACATACTAAGATATTTATGGATGTAATTTGCTTCAAAATAATTCAGAGGTAAAGAAGTTGGAGAATGTGAAGGGTGTAAGTAAAATAACATGGCACAGGACTGACCTTTGAAGCTGGATGGCGGCACACGGGGCTCACGACTCTGGTCTCTCTGCTCTCTCTGCTTTCTGTTCTGCCTTCTGCTTCATCTTTGTTCCTCAATCTTTATCCCACCCAGTTTCACACCTTCACACTCTTCCTTCTGAGACACTCCTGGTCCCCGGGAACTCCTCCTGAGTCCCCATCAGCCCTACAGGCATCCTGGTTTGTCCCCCTCCCCACCCCATCATGGCCCAAGTGGAGCTGTCCCGTGAGAAGAATTAGGAGAATGAAGACTCCGCACAGTGCCCCCTTCCCCCCTGCCCCATCATCTTCCCCCAGGGACTCTCCCATCACAGGGTCCAGACCTGGGTGGAGGCCAAGTTCCCCCACTGCTGCCAGGAGGCTCCTTAGGGGCAGCCTGTCGTCCTGTGACTCATATAACAGTGTATCCATTATCATTCCTGGGCTACAGGACCCCAGAGAGGCTAGGACCAAGGTACATACATCAGCCAGTTTTCCCTGAGGCTCCTGGAAAGAGAAGGACCGACTGGTCCCAGGCTCATCCCCAAGACAAATAAATCCCTAGGCTTGTGAGAATCCGCTTTGGTCAGTAAGTGATTCTCTTCTCTCAAGAGGCCAGGAGCTCAGTCACCTCTACCCTCTGCCCATCCAACATTCACCTTCCCAGTGCTGGAGGGCAAGAGCTTCCTCAAGTGTACAAGAGGATAAGCAGACAATGAGGGACAAGGTCTCGGCCTGAAATGTCTCTGGCTTGTGTGTTGGGGTGAGGGTGGGGACTGGAGGTTCCAGAGCCCAGAGTCTCCCCTGCAGCTGAGAATGAACCATCAGGAAGGTAGGTGGAAGTTGTGGAAACAACTTGAGAAAGTCCCTTGGAGGTCAGAGGTCTAGGTCACAAGACAACTGTGCCATGGGAAGGCAGATAAACTGGAAGAAGGGTACCTCCTAGGTAGTAGTAGTTAACCAGGAAAATAAGACAGCAGATTAGCCCAGTGTCAGGAAAGTAACTGCAAAACTATGTGGCTGGATAGATAGGTAGATGTCACAGAAATTCAGTGTAGAGCTGGGATAGCAGGCAGGTGAGTAGATTTAAACATGGTTAGAAAATTGATTGGGATGATTAATTGAGTCACAAAGGTATCCCAGGAGGAGGTTTAGGACACAGTCTGAGGACCAGGTCAGATGCTGAGACCAATAGCCCAGATCCCTCCCATTGTCCATCTCAGTTCCTTGGCCCTTGGCCGTTACTGTGTCTTCCATCTGCCTACGGCACATTTCTTGAGGTGTGTTCAGGGGACAAGATATGGGCTCAATCACACTGTTTAGAAACTTGAGGCACTCATATCCCGAGTCCTACTTGGTTCCAAATGTCATCACCCAGCAAAAGAGAACTTCTGGCTCAGACCCGGGATCCTTTCTCTCCTTCTCCCCAGCCTAGAGGCAAGAGTTCTTCATCACTGTCTGCAGCTAGGTGATGGTGGTATCTGCCACTGTCTGGCACTGTGCACATGACAGCTTGTCATTTAAGATTTTGACTTGTGGCAACTTGAGGCTTTCTAAGATGTTGTCTGCATAAACTGAGAGGAGAGAGGGTACTCAAGAAGAAAGAAAATAATAAAGTGAATGGCAATCTCTGGCAGAGAAAGGAAGAGGAGGAGTGAGTGCAGAGAGAGGGTTAAAGCTGGACCAGTGGTTGTGGGAGTGGAGAAGTTCTGGGTCACAGGAGGGACATGGGAACCAGACGTGGAGCTGTGAATGAACTGGACCAAGTCATGCTCTGCTCACAGGAAATTTTGCTGGGTAGGTGCCCAGCCAGCTAGGTGGATGGAGGTGTCCTACCTTGGCTGGAGCCAGAAAGATGTCTGAGCTGTCCTTACCTCACCAGCTGCTTGGAGTAAACCCACAAAGCTGTTCTTAGGCACATCTGAGGCGTCAAATTCCAAGGCCCTTTCAGAGAACTCCGAGCCCTCTCAGGAGAATGAGAGGTACCCATGACTGCCAATATTTCTGTAAAGAATAAAGAGCAGGGTTTCCCTTCTGCTGAAGGTGGTTATTTTCTTAGGATATTTCATCATGGGTGGTGAAAACATGCAAAAAAATAAGGCTTAAGAATCAGAAGAGGTAGGTTTGGCTCCAGACACAGACTGTGCACCTCCCTACAACACTTCCTTAGACAATCTGCTTAACTTGTAGGGCCTCTATTTCTTCACATGTAAAATAGGTATAATAAAAATTAACATGAGACTCAAAAGAAGAGAGATTATGTGCTATTAGGTATCAAATTTCAGGATCTCAGCCTGTCCTTTGGATCATATCTTTTCCCTTGAGCTCATAAGTGCCTTTTATCAGTGGTAGAGAATTGTAGGGGTGAGGAGTGCTGTTCCACAGGACTATGGAAAATTACTATAAACTACAAACTTATATTACAGTCACATATACCCACAATCTTAGTTGATAGAGGTAGTAAAGAAAAAAAAAAAATAGCAGGCCAGGCATGGTGACTCACCCCTGTAATCCTAGCACTCTGGAAGTTTGAGGCGGGAAGATCACTTGAGCTCAGGAGTTCAAGACCAACCTGAACAAAAGTAAGATCCCATCTTTACTAAAAATAGAAAAATTAGCCAGGCGTTGTGGCACGCAGCACAGCCACAGCACTCTGGCCTGGGCAACAGAACGAGACTCTGTCTCAAAAAAAAAAAAAAAAGCAAATTAATTTAGGCCAGGCTCAGTTTACTACCAGCAGGAATTGTTTATTTATTTAAATGTTCTGATTTACCTTCCTTAAAGATTTTATTTCACCTCCCCATGTCTTATGGAATGGACTGTGTCTCCCCAAATTCATGTGTTGAAGGCCTAACCCCCAAAGTGACTATATTTGGAGATAAGGCTTTTAAGGAGGCTGTTAAGGTTAAAGGAGGTCATGAAGGTGCGGCCATAATCCAACAGAATTGATGGTTTTATAAGGGGAGAAAGAGAGAGAGACCTTGGTCTACCATGTGAGGACGCAGATAGATGGTGGCCATCTGCAAGCCAGAAAGAGGCATCACCGGGAACCACAACTGCCAGTACGTTGATCTCAGACTTCTCAGCCTCTGGTGCTGCAAGAAAATAAATTTGTCAAAGCCCCCTTGTCTATGGTATGTTGTTATGACAGCCCCAGCAGACTGAGGCAACTGTCTTCTAGGAACTACAACAACACTGTTATGCTCCTAAAACGCCTAACTTCACACCTGAAAACACACAGCCCCAAGAGAACAGCTTTTCTGCACCTGCTCTTAACCCAAAGCCACATCATACTGCAGTGCTGCCAGGCTCCTGCAGCCGGGGGACAGCCTGGCCCGTAACAGCCACATTCTCACCTTCCTCCCTCCTGTCTCCCCTCGCATGTCCATCCTCTGAGCTCTCACCCAGAGAGCTGAGTTGGTGTAGGACCCAACCAGCTTTTTATTAGTATTTCTGTCCCCTCCTATGACACTTCTGCCAACCATCTGGTCAACTACATTCACCCCAGTCCTCGTTACCGGACCCTGCTCCGCCCCGATTTCCAGTTCTAAGGGCGAGTAGAACTGCAGACCCTCAACAGGGTGGGCTGTAGGGTCAGAGTGCCTAGACGGGATCAGCGGGATCAGCGGCGTCCCTGCTTAGGTTAGCGTCTGGAGGCCTGAGTTGCCGCACCTGTAAGATTGACATGGGTAACAGCGCTCACCAAGCTGCTTTAGACAAGGTAGGTCCAAAACCTTGTAGAAATCGCCAGAGAGGGGAAGTTTCGAAAGCGGTTGGCGGAGCCGAGCCAGATTAAGAACTGACAGGTAAAACCCGTTAGAATGAACTCCGACGAGCCGGTGACAGTTCAACTACAGGCCGCGCATTCCTTGAGCAGCCGTTTCTTCTCTCATTGGCCTCTGGGCTGTCAATCAGGCGCTGGCTCCGCCCCTGCAGTGCCTGACCGTTTTTTCCACCCCGCCCCGCCCCTATGCAAATAGGGTCCCAAGGCGGCGCAGGCCCCAGCTTATCGCGATGCCACGCCCCCGGCCACGGAGCATGCGCGCTCTGGGGCGCGCGCCTGCAGGATACCATCTTGTCAGCGAAGCCCTGACAGAAAACGTCTGGTTCCTCAGACCCCTCCCTCCCCAGTCCGGGGGCTCTAGCCCGAGGGAGGGGGCGCTCCCTCGCCACCACCGCTAAGCGGCCCCAGACCCGGGAGAAAGCCCGGGCTCCCGCGCCTGTGCACGGAGCGGCGGTTGGCGCGCCCGCCGCGCGCCGCGGGGCGCCCAACTGCCCGCCTGGGGCTGCAGGGAGCGTGCTCATTCCACGGCGGGACGTGTCCTGGGGAAACATTCCTCCCCAGGGGAAAGTGTTTGTTTGGGGATTAGACCGAAATAATGTTGGTTGCCATGTGTGAACACCTGAACCTAACTTTTCAGAGTTTTATGTTACCCAGGGATGAAAAGAGGTTCATTTTCTAATGTACTCCACCTTTTAGGAAGGGACTGTGGCCATCACGGGTTCACATAACCCAGGAGCAGCCCAGGGCATAGCAGCAGGACTTGGCAGAAAGGGAGTTCTTAGGGAGAAGGTTAAGTCGAGGTCAATTGTAGGGAAAGTCGGGCAGTTGTGGGGTTAGGAACCTGCTAGATCCCGTTTACACCTAGCGCTGCAACTAGGAAGACAGCTCACTGAAGCTGGCCGGTGTGCCTGTGTGCGCACTGCACGTGCCAGTATGTGCAGTAAATGTGCGTGAGTTTGCGAGTGTCTCTGTTCACGAGTGTGCACGTGTATCTGCACGCGAGTGTGCAGTAAGTGTGCATGTGTTTACATGCGTGTGTATCTGCGTGCATGTGTCTGTGTGTGCAGCGCGCTCGCCGGCGCTCGGTGGGGAGCGCGTTTGGAGGCTGAGCGGGGCAGTCAGGGCCGTCCCTGCTCCTCTGCAGCCCATTGCCACTTCCATGGAGCTAGAACGCGGCCGCGGGTGCAGCTACAGCCTTCCTGGGACGTGCTGGCTCCGCGCCGTGGAGGCGCAGGTAAAGGCCGATCTTGGAGACCTGGCTCTGGGTAGTCAGTCATGTTTCCGCACCTTTCCAGGACAACTGCCCAGGGGCACCTCGGGCGGCGGTTGGGGCGATGCCCCAGGTGAGCCGACCGGGGATCCCGGGCCTATCCCTTTAACCCCGCCGCCGGGCGGGAGCACGTGAGCTGGGCTCTAGGTAGCATCCTAGTGCCATCGCCGCCTTCACCAAGGCAGTCGTATTTCGAAGCTGCCTCTGGGCCTTGGCCAGACGCCTTGACTCGGCGGTCCACCTGGCCTCCCTCCTCCCTCTCCTTTTCCTCCTGTACAGCCTCCTCCCCTTTATCCGCCAATGATTAGAAGTGGGCACTTCCCCTGTCTGCCTGGGCGCCACCCCTTCCCAAGCGCACACACACTCGTCCCACTTGAATCCCTGGGCAGGCGTGCGTGTGCAGGACTCAGGAGCCAGCGGCTCGTCCCCCTCCCACTCTCCGGTGCGCCTGCTCCCACCACCCGCGGAGGTTCAGTGCTACCCACTGCTCTGTCCCTTGCTTGTGCTCGGTGCCTGACCCTATCCCGCTAGAATCTCCTTATCCTCTCTTTAATTTCTGACTGCCCGAGGCACTTTCTCCCCCCCCCCATCTCTCTCTCCGCTGGTCTGGGTGGGAGAAGAGGAGGAGGAATTCTTTCGCCACCCATTTCAAGGGACACAATTCATTTCAAGGGACACAGTTCACTCCAAGTCTTCCCTTTCCAAGCCGCCCCCCAAGTGCTCCGGTGCCCCGCAACTCCTGATCCCAAACTCAAAGGAGAGCCTCTCTAACCTCAAGCCCTCTTCCTTGTCCTTCGCTTCCTACCTCCTCCTCCCCTCTTCTCTCTTTTTGGCAGCCGCTGGGCGTCCGGGGTTGACGGTGGCAGAGATGGCAGCCTAAACCACAGCAGCCCTCCCAGCGCCAGCTCCCGCGCACCCAGCCCGCTTCCCCAGCCCTGTCCTTTGATCTCCAGAAAGGAGCTGAGCAGTTGAGTCAAAGCGCCTGCAGCTGAGTTAGAGGCGGGGGCGGCGGGAGGCGGGAGGAGCCAGGAGCGCGCTCCAAAAAGGCGCCCATGGACAAGCTACCTCCGGGCGCCTCAGAAGAAAGAGCGCAGCTGACGCGGGAAGCAGCAGCAAGTCCGTATGCGGGCCGGTGGGGACACCAGCGCAGCCCCGTTCCCACTGCCAGGGCCCCCAGACGACTGGCGACCAGAGCGCCAGCATCCCCAGGCTGGGGGAGGCGGGCGCCGCGGCGGGCAGCCGCGGGAAGGCGGAAGGTGGGATTAGGCGATGCGCTTCCTTGGACTTTGCGCTATTGTGTGCAGCCCTGAGTTGCGCGGTGGCACCTGGTGACGGAAAGCGACTGGGGTCTGACAAACCAGGGCTTGCCTGTGCTTTCCTAGCCGCTTTTGCAGTTGCCGGGGAAAAGGAGGTGCCGGAACCGGGTCGCAATGGGCTATCAGGGATGAAGGGACTAGAGTCCTGGGACCGAAGCTCTTTCTCTGGTCTCCTCCCGCGCGAGCTGCTCGGGCTCCGGCTCCCCCTCGTGTCGCCGGTGGCACTGTGCAAACTCCTCGGCTGCCCGAGGCGGCCGCAGCTCCGCGCCCTGTCGCCCCGGCAGCTCCGTGAGGCATCGGGCGGCTGAGCGCCGCGAGGCAGGTAGCAGGAGGCGCGGCCACACCGGGGTCGGGCCCCAGGGGAGGCACGAGCCCAGGATAGGCAGCGCCAACCCCGCCCGCAGCCCCCCCATCTGAACCCCTAGCCGCCGCCCGCTGCTCGCCTGTCCATGGCGCGGCCATGGGTCGGCAGGGGTCATGGCCAGCGCAGCTGAGCCCCGGCAAAGCGACTGAGTATCTACAGGAGCTGACCCGGATCGTCGCCAGGCATCAGGGAGCTCCAGCGCCAAGTGGCGCGACTGAGCCGCTAGAATGCCAACCTGCTGGAGCGCACCGGTGACACCTGGCCACATGCGCCGGCGCCCAGCCACTGGATGCCATCCTGAAGCTTAGCGGCCGCCGCCAAGACAAGTAAGCCGAAACCTGGCAGCGGACAAGTTTGGGACTGGGAACTTCTTGGGGACCCCCGCTTCTCTCGGGCCTCGCGGGGGGGGGGGGGGGGAGGCAGGCAGAGGCGGGCAGGCAGCGCCTGGGCCAGCCAGGAGACCGCTCGCTCACCTCCGGAACCTCCGGGGCGTGTGCGGACTGAATTCCCCAAGAAAAGCGGCTCCAGGGTGCTGCCCAGAGCTCCCACTGGCCCGCTTTCCGCTGACAGCGCGAGGATCTGCGGTGCCCAGAGCTCCGAGGTTGGATCCGGCCTCACCGCGGGGGAGGGAGCGGATCTGGGGCTCTGGGCAGCGTGGCAGAACTCCCGATCTGAGGCTCCTCAGAGAGAGCTGGTGGAGAGCGGTTCAGCAGACACAGACCCCATCCTCAAGCAGGCCTAGGTCAATTGGGGGTCGCGGTATCCCCAAAACAGACCCTGCTCTTTGTGCAGCGAGGGACCTGTTGAGCCCAACTCCCCCTGGACAACTCCGTCTCTTCTTCAAGGCTCCGCGTTAATTCCCAGGGATTACCCCTGGCTATTTGGGACCCAGGATTAAGTGGGGACAGTGGGACAGGCAGGACTATCCAGCGGCCCTGGATCCCAACGGCCTTGAGAGTTCGTGCAGGCTGCAGGCTGGGTTCCTGTTTGGCTCCCATGGGTGCTGGGGCCGAAACCCTGGTGTGGCCTCTCCTGGTGGAAGTGCAGGAGCCCACCTGCGAGGGGGCTCGGGTGGCTTCAGGTGATGCTGGGGTGGAGTTGCGGCTTGCTCTGTGCCCTCTGCCTATCCCCTTGTTCCTTTGTCTTCAGGACCGCCTAGGGCAGGCTATGGTTTGGACTGGGGCAGACTAGAAAACTGTGTGTGTGTATGTGTGTGTGTGTGTGTGTGTGTGTGTGTGTGTATTGGGGGAGTGGCCGTGATGGCAGTTACAGGACAGTCTTCCTGAGAGGGGAGCAGAAATTATGGGGGAGCAGTTAGCTCTGGCTCCAGAATGGGGGGTGGCTCCTGATTCCCAGGAGCCGGAAGGCAGTCATGGGAGCCCTGGTGTTTCCCCAATGCTAGGTGGGGCTGCCCCTGGGGGCTGTGGCCATGAGACACAGGGCCCTGCCTGTCGCCCTGCTTGGAGGGCAGTGGCTCTGAGCAGTGCCAGTGTGGTTGGTGTGCCCTGTGGCGGAGGAGAGTTGCGTGGCTGGGGTCAGAGCGTAGGGGAGCCTCTAGGCTCTGTATGGGCTCCTGCTTTCTGTTGATCCTAGAGGGAGGACCAAGGTGTGTGGATGCTCCTAGCAGCTGTCACTGAGACTCAAGCTCAGCTTGCTACCTCTCTGAGCATCCTGGCAGCGCAGACTGTTTTTATTGTATAGTACGAGACATATAACAGAAAGGTTACTGTCATAAGCATTTTTCGGTGTACACTTCAGTGGCATTAGTCCATTCATGTTGTCATCCATCGTCACCACCATCCATCTCCAGAACTCTTGTGCATCTTCCCCAAACAAAACTCTGTCCCCGTTAAACACCAACCTCCTCTCCACAGTTGTCATTCTGCATCTGTCTCTATGGATCTGATCACTCCAGGACCCTATAGAAGGACCCAAGGGCTGGGGAGTCTGGGGCTGCTGTCCAGCTCTGCCTTTTGGGGGATGCAGGGACCCTAGGCCTTTCCCTAAAAACACATTTGATGTCTTTCCCAGGTGTCAATCCAGTTCTCGTCGCAGTACAACTTTGCCATGAGCATGCTCAGCCAGGTGAAAGGCCTGGCTGGACTGAAGGTCATGGTCAAGGCTCTGGACCCCATGGCCGGGCAGGTGTGTGACCTCGCCAAGGAGCTCTCTGACCAGATCCAGATCCAGGTAAGGGCAGGTGCACAGAAACTATTTGGGAGTGCCACTAGCCCAGTGGCCCTCCCTGTGGTCACACTGGGACTAGGCCAGGTCTGGGTGCTAGGACACCTGGCCCTAAGGAGCTCTCAGTCTGCTGGGAGTGGCAGACAAATTCATCGCAGTGTGGTGGGCATCGGGGTGCAGAGGTGGGGCTGACCTGACCAAAGGATCACAGAGGAATGACACCTCAGGATAGGCGGTGTTGACTGGCAGGCCAGGTGGAAGGAATGGCATATGCAGAAGCTTAGAGGCCCTGGAAATGACTTGATGTGTTCCAAAAATAACAAATGATTCTGAGCTTGGGGTCCGGGCTATGCCTTCATGGTCAGAGGCTAGAGCTTGCTATGTCTGAGCTGGGCCATTAATTAACTTATGTGTTTATTTAAGAGACATCCACAGAGCACTTAACAGAGGCTGATCCCCTTTCACACTCTCCAAAATTGACTTCTGGGGTCCTCAGGTGAAGCCTGCAGGGCAGGGGCTACCACCTGCTGATATACCTGAGGCCCAGGGGAGGTCAAGGTCACAGGGTGAGTGGAGGCTATGCCCTGCCTGCAGTCAGAAAGCTGAGCCACAGGAGGGAGGGGACCTGTTCAGAGTCACTGGGCCAGGCCCTGGAGTCTGATGGTTCTCCCTGCCCCGTGTCTGTCTCTAGCCTTTCCCTGTCACCTAAGAGATGGGGCTTGGGCAAGTCCCTGCCCCTCTGGACCCCCGTGTAAATGGGGAGTTGGCAAGTTGGCTCCAAAGAGCATTTTTGTCTTCAAGGGCCTCTTGTGTTAATCTGGGACTGTGTAACCCCTGAGTCCTGCTAAGCTGCAAAGAAAAGACTACATGTGCCCTAAATGCCCTGAGAAAAGAAATGGTTTCAAGTCCCTTCCAAGAAGGAATAAACTATTTCAAACCCAACCACATGCCCAATGAGGGCCAAAGAAGTATAGTTTCAAAGAAACACCTATTTGCCAAACCCCTAACCCTGCCTGCAGGTGTGCACATGTGTGCACACACACATGCACATACACACAGACAGAGATGCACACACACACACATGCACATACACACAGACAGAGATGCACACACACACGCACATCCATGCACTCACACAAATACATGTTCTTCCTAGTTAAAAATAAAGTAAGTTCTGGAGCATACCATGCAAATAAAGACAGGGCTTTTCAACCTCCAATTTCTGTGACCTCTGCTGGACCACTTAACAGCTCTGTGCCTCAGTTTCCCTACCTGACAGCAGATTGAGTTTGAATATATCAGGAACTAGAGAAGCTGCATCTAGCCCACAGATATGTTTTATTTGGCTTACTCAGACCTTTTAATCAACTTTTATTTGTTGCCAACATTTAAAAGTAGGAAGATTCTGTCTGCCTATCTAATAGGCAGCTACTCCTGGAGATATGGCATTTGCCACATGGCAAAATCAACGGGAGATGACAAGTAGCCTTCACTTTATTTAGAGCTGTGCTTTCCATTTTGCCACAGGCCCTGCCACACCCTGTTGTCTCCCTGACAGCAATGTCAAATATCAGTTGCCATTTGCCATGGTGCTTGCACTATTGCTTCTCTGATAGTTAACAGAAAAGTGGGAAATAGCTTGTAACTGCCTCATCTAAAGAGAGAGGACAAAGAATACATATTTTAAGAATAGGAGGAAACCTATTGTGAATGTGTTTCTTGTGCAGTAAGTGCATCTGGTCAAAGTGGGTGAGGTTGCTTTGCTCTCAAAGTCATAAGCTGGCAGAGGGTGATATCTGAGCCCACTGTGCCTCACCTGACACCAAAACCCTCCCTTGCTCCCAAAGGCTGTCTCTCCTTCACTGTTTAGGAAGCACTGCCCCTCGCATCATGTCAGATGAATCTCACACCTCTTTGAAACAGGCCTGGCAAGATTATTGGTAGTGTTTTTATATTGTTTTATTTTTTGAGACATGGTCTCACTCTGTTGCTTGGGCTAGAGAGCAGTGGCATCATCATAGCTCACTACAACCTCAAACTTCTGGTCTCCATGACCCTCCTGCTTCAGCCTCCTGAACAGCTGAGACTACAGGCGTGCACCACCATGCCCACCTAATTTTTAAATTTTTTTTGTTGGGGTGGGGGGCGTCCTGTTATATTGTCCAGACTGGTTTTGAACTCCTGGCCTCACGTGATCCTTCTGCCTCAGCCTCCCAAAGCACTGGGACTATAGGTGTTAGTCACGGCACCTGGCCAGGATTGTTTTAGACCCATCTTGCAGGTGAAGAAATCCAGGCTGCAGTAGACAGTCAGAACACAGAGGTGTTAGGAGGGAGGGAAGTCAGGCCAGTTTCCTATTGGAAAATCACGTGTCGGTTCAGATGACATTAGACACTGGCCCAGGGATCAGGCCCTTGGGGAAGTCCTCCTGGACTTACCAGAAACCCGTGGGGAGCTATAGGCACAGCTTTACCTGCCCAGCATGTGACTGACCCTGAGCCAGGCTGGGAAGCCACAGCAGCCAGCAGCCCTAGGAGCTCAGAGAAGGGGATTTGGGGGTGAGCTCTTCAGGAGCCCCACAGAGAAGGGGTTTGGAGTTCCCAGGAAAGTGCTATCACCATGGGCTCTGGGAGGGCCTTGGAGCAGCTGGGAGTGACGGACTCAGATGTGAGGTTTAACATCTACTGCACTGAGGTCACTGACAGCCCTGCGTGTGGAGCCTGCAAGAGTGTGATGGGACAGAGGGAGCCAGATAGGGCTGAGGTGGTGGGAGGGGTAGTTCTGGGACAGTGGCAGCGAGGAGCAGGGTATCTCCATGAGAGAAATGAGAGTATAGGTGGTGCCTTCCCCAGGTTCAGTCCTGGCAGAGCGACACCTGGGCGAGGCCCTGGGCCCTGTAGTTCTGCATGCTGCCCCGAGCATAGGGCCTGGCAGGTGAGGCTCTCTCTAACTGGGAATGGAGGGAGAGGCCTTGTTAGACTTGGTGGAACAGCCCCCAGTGCGTGCACAGACTGAGGGCTGAGGAAAGAAACTCAGCCCTCATGGTCCCTCCTTCCCTGCTGGGCAACCCGAAGCAGGTGCTTGTTCGGAAGCATGGGGAGCCTCCCTGTCCTGGAACGCTGGTTTTCTGAATTGCTTTTCCCTTGGTGACTGACCAGGCTGCAGAGAGCTGATGGCACAGGGTGCTGAGGCATGGAAGGACCAGTATTGGGCTTTCTTTTCCTCCCAGGAGCTACGGGGAAACACAGACCACTGGGTCTTCTGGCCTCGTACCCATGCCCTTGCCACCACCATCTGTAAAAAATGGATTTGTTTTATTTTCTGTAGGGATGGTGCGGCCTGTCTGAGCTATGTGTCCTGGATGGGCCCGAGAAGGTTCCTGTCTTGCACATTGAGGAGAAGGGCTTCCTGGTGTCAGGGTCTGTGATGGGGACGTCCCTGAAGTGACTGCAAAAAGCCTTTTGAATCGTCATTGTTGCCGTAAAGGTCGGGTGTGTTTTCCCAATTTTTTGAGCAATAAAAACAAAACCACTGAAGCAATGCTTTCTCACTCTCGGGTGTAAACGTGAATACATTCACCTTCCAGCTGAGGAATTGTAGGTAGGAATTTATTTAACAATAACTCAGGGGCAAAGATCTTAGATAGATAAACATCCACAGCATTTTCTGGCCAACAGAGGTGAAGATCTTTGGAGATCATTGGTTCCAAGTCCCTTGTTTTATGGATGGGGAAACTGAGGCCCAGTGAGATCCACGGTTGGCCTAGGGTCACAGAGCTGGGATTGGCACCACAGCTTCCTGACCAGTGTGCCGGTGCTCCGCCCGCCGTGCCTGGCCACAGACATCATCGCCGCGATGGGGAGCCCCTGCTCTGGGCCAGCCCAGCACCAGGAACACGGTCAGTTCTGAAGAGCAGACAGATGCGACCTGTGACTGTGACGATAAAGCTGTGCCGTCCCAGAAGGAGCCTCTGAGAGTGGTGGGGGAAGGGATGGCACGGGCAGACGTGTGTGAGGTTCAGGAGCAGAGCCCGGCGTGGGGGTGGGGTCTGGAAGGTGTCGGGGAAGTGGGGTCTGGCTTTGTGATTAGATCGTGAATTGCACTGGATTCTGGGCAGTTGGGTAAAAGTTAAGAGTGTGGGCTCTAGAGCCAGGATATCTGGGTCAAATCCCAGCTCAGCCACCAGGAGTCTGTGTGACCTTGGGTCAGTTAATGAACCTCTCTGTGCCTCCATTTCCTGGGCTATAAAATGGAGCTAGTAGTGTTGTGAAGATGAAGTGAGTTAACATTTGTGAAGCACTTAGAATGGTACCTCAAACATAGCAAATACTCAATACATATTATCTGCTTCTGTTGCCATTTCACAGTAAAGAGGTTGAAGCTTATGCTAGACTTCCTGGATTTTATTTTTAAGGAAACAGTGACATAGATGAGGTGCGTGTTTGGAAAGGTTGCCCAGGCCCAGGTGGAATTCAAGAGAAAGAGGGTCTTTGCAGGGGAACCAGGCAGCAGACTGAGGACAGGACCTGGCTAGGACCATTGGGTGGGGCCAGTGACCATCTGGAAGGGGGGCTTGAGGAGAGGGAGGGCTGGGATGACCAGGTTGAGGATGGTCTTTCACTGTGATGTGGAGCACAGAGGTGGGGGCTGGCATGGGGGAAGGAGGCGAGCAGTCTGGCCTGGGGACTTAGAGGTGTCATAGCTTCTCCAGGTGAGGCTGGTGGGCCCCGCTGGGCAGGAGTGTCTGGAGCTCCATGAGGTTGGCTGGGGGTAGGGTGGGACACGGGTCGGAGCCTCCAGCCCAGAGATGGCCTTTAGAGGCCTGGGAGATGGGGGAGCACCAGGCTTGTGCAGGGGAGGGGAGAGTGGGGGGGAGGCTTTGGGCCTCTGCTTGGAGGGGGATGAGGAGCTGGGAGAAGACTGCAGCCGCAGTCAGGAGGAGAAAGGACACCCCAGGACACGAGAGCCAGGGCTGGTTAGGGGAGTAGGGTGCAGCCTCTAGTCAGTCTCTGGGGACGGACAGCGGTATCCATGCAAGGAGGCAGCGCTTCGGCAGCAGGAGTCCTGGGTGAGTTTGGAGGTGATAGAGGCCCAGTCATCTAAGGCTCTGCATCGGCTGCAGCCCTGGGAGCTACAAGGTAGGAGGAGGGACTCAGCCTGGGTCTCTGCCAGAATGTGAACTCATTGGAGAGCAGAGATGGGGCCTCACAGTGCTCACCCATCTCCAGGGCAAGGAGTCCAGGACAGGAACCAGAACAGTTCCATTCCGTGCCTTCATGGACCCTCGCGCTGCACCTGGGTCACAGCCATCCCGAGTCAGCCCTGGCTCGACCCGCAGCCCAGCGCTGGGTTGTGGTGTCTGCCACTTACTCTCTCATTCCGGGCCAGGCTGGCTGGGGCCTGAGGTGCAGAGCTGGCCCTGACACACTTCTTCCTGCCCTGGGAATGTCACTTAAAGGAGGATCATGTCAGTTATGTCGTAGCATCACCCTGACACCAGTCAGAGTTTAAAGAAAAAGAAATTGAGTACTTCAAGTATAGACATTATGAGATCTTTAAAAGCCTAAAGTTATTACGGATTTTCAAACTATAAATGGAAAGGTCCCTGAAGCATTGTATAGGTTTAAATTTCTAATAAACTAAACATGAATCTCTATAACCATGTAAACAAAAAACACTTGTTTTCTTTAAAGAGGAAAAAGTTCTTGCGACCAAAAAAGGAAAAGCCACTGTGGGTTTTACCCAGCCCTGATTGGCCCATTTCCTGCTCTGACATCATAAAGAGCCATTGTGACCAATTTACCAACACCTGGATAAGCCCCTGGCTGGGCCTAGGATTTCAGTCCTTATTGTCCGGGAAGCTGCTTTTTGGTGACCTGTGGAGTTTGACCACAGGGAGACTGCTTTTTCCTTGTTAGTTAGCATTGTTAGTGTAGTTAGTATAGTTAACATTGTCTGTTAGTCGTGTTGGTGCAGGATAGTTACTAGTTTGTTAGTTTTGTTACCATATTATAGTTAGTTTTGTCTGTTGGTTTTCTTACCATACTATATAGTTTGTTAGTAGTCTCAGCATAACATAGTTGAAATTGTTTTTTATTAGTGTTAGGATCGTGTACTTAGCATTGTTGTTTTGTAGTGTTAGTATAGTTATTGTTAGATAACAGGGGTATTGTTATCCTCTTTACCATTATTTATTAGTATTTTTAGTGTAGTTCATATAGTTAGTATTGTCAGAGTACTTAGTATAGTTAGTACTCTTAGCCTAGTTAGTATAGGTGACAGTGTTCATTAGTTAGTATTGTTAGTATACAGTTAGCGTCATTAGGAGTGACCATGGAGCAGGCCTTGGCCCCCAGTTCATCCATTGAGGACTTTACCAGTTATAAGCTCCTCAAGACAATTGGCTTCGGCAGCTTCAGCAAGGTGATGCTGGCCCAGCACCTTGCTACTGGGGCCCAGGTGACCATCAAAATTATGTCCCAAGCAGAACCTCCCCAGCTTGGAAAGTGTGGATATGGAGGTCAGAGCCATGAAGGCTTGGAATGATCTGAGCATCCTTAAACTTCTGGATGTCATCAAGAATGAAGACACCCTCTGCTTAGTCACAGCCAGTCACCTTTTCTGGCTCAAAATGAGACACCACTGCCCGAACGAGGAGAAGTCCTAGAACAAATTCCAACAGACCCTGGCTGCCATGCAGTACTGCCATGAGAACCACATTGTCCACGAGAACCTGAGGCCCCCCCAACATTCTACTCGATGAGAATGAGAACCCCAAGCTAGCGGACTTCAGCTTTGCCATGACATTTAATGGGGGAAAGAAGCTGGACACCTTCTGTGGAACTCCTCCTTTTTGTGCCCCAGGAATGTTCCTCGGTGAAGAATATACAAGACCGAAGGTGGATGTGTGGAGCCAAGGTGTTGTTCTCTACACCATGAAAGCCGGGTGTCTTCCATTTCATGGTGACAACTGGGAGAAACTGAAAAAAAACATCACCCATGGAAGCTATGAGACACCTGCTTTCTTTTCTGAAGAACTGAAATATTTTTGAAAAAGTTCCTGACCATTTACCTCTGAGAGAGACCCACCCTCCCTGAAATTATGAGGGACATTTGGATCAAGGGGCAGGAGACACCAGAGGAGACCATGAAAACAAAGTACCTGCCAGCTCTCTACACAGCCTGCAGATGAGTCTGAATGCCAGCACATCCCCAAGCGTGGCCCCATGGCCTCCCTGTCCACCCACAGCACCAGCAGCCATGGGCAAGAGCAAGGAGGAGACACCTCTCCCCAGGAAACATCCAGAGAATCCAACTGTCTTCAGGCTGGGCAGCCAGATGGGAAGACCTCAATCTCACCCTCTGACGACGCCCAAGGCCAAGAGGGGCTCACTAGGAGATTTGCCGAGTTTATGTTAAGAATGAGCTATGTCCTGCCCGCCTGAAAGATCTGCAGCAGATGGCTGAACAAGATGGTGCCAGTGAATATGGACAGCTGAAACACCAAGTGCAAGTATGTGGGGAGGTCCAGCCCCGCTCCCTGCATCTTATTTTATTTATTATGGTTTTGCTGATATTATTTTTAATAGACAAGTCATAGTTGTAGACATGTATGGCGTACAATGTTAAGTTTATATATGTGCACTATGTGGGTTGTGACATAAAGCTAATTAACATATCCATCATCTCAGAAAGGCAAACGCAGCATAATGTCACTTCCCTGTTAAATCTGTAAAGCTGACCTCATAGAAGCACAGTAGTTTGATGGTGATGAGAGGCTGGGGGTGGCAGAGGAAGGGCATGGGTAGTTGGTCACAGGGCACAGAGTTTCAGACACCCAATAGGAAGAATCCCTGACATCTGTTGCACAGCAGTGTGCAAAATCAATGAGAATGTCTTGCACATTTCAAAATACCTGAGATCCTCTTCAAATGTCTCCTTGCCTTTAGAATAGAGAGCAAGAAGACCCTGAGCTCCCTGGATTGTGACAACGTGGTGTGTAATGTCGTCCAGGCGTGGACTCACATCTCTGTGTGGGAGCCGGCAAGAAGCAGCCCGCAGCCTGCAGAGCATCTGAGTGAGCTGCAGCAGGGCCTGGGGCCTGCAGACAAGAGGGCCCCTCCACCCCATCTTCCCCTTTGGTCCCCATGTGGATATTCCTTATGCTTAACAGCCCAGTGAGCTGGTCACCTAGTGCCGCTGTTTATACAATCCATCCCTGGCTCTTCCCCCTTCAGCAATGCCTTCCTTTTTTTTTTTTTTCCCTTAATTTCATCACACATAACAATCCAAATATGGGAAATTCAAATACATTTGAATTATTTTGTGAGGTAACTTTATGTCTAGGGACATATAGTTCCAATTCTCTGGAAGCTATCACCCTTCTAAGCTCTTCTGAACTTGCAAGCTCATCACTAGGTTGGCTGAGCCATGTTTCTGGCTCATGTTTACCTCGAGGTCTCAATAGATCATTTTGTTAAGGAGGTAGAATATTCCAGATTGGTATTCTATTGCCTTTCAGTTCTTTCTTGAGAACACATGGATGTTGAAGGTCCATGCAAACTGGTCTTGTCTTGTTAGTTAACTTTCTGCAGTTTTCAGAGCCAAAGACACAAGGTGGAAACTGAATCGCACTGTCCTAGATGCCGAAGTTTCTAGTTATGAACCCTGTGCCAACCAGAAGAAAACGGTGAGTGGAGAACTGACTATATTTTAGTCTATTGCTTTATTTTATATTGCTTTAATACACTGAACACTTTTGAAGGCCACATTCTATTTGATTTAGTGTATAGTGTGAGAATTCCCTTTTGTCTAGCGTAATAACAGATTTGTTCAAAAGGTCATCCCTGTGAAATCTTGTATCAGTGCCATCAGTTTTTGTGGTTACAAAAGAGGCAAAGGGAAGATTTGGAGGAGGAAAATCTTAAATTTTGAAAATGATAACTTTTTCTGTTGTTTTGGCTTTGATATTAATTTAATGTTTGTACATGTAAAGATAAACGTGTGCAAAATAAAAACACAGAAGTTGACAGTAAGGGCTTCCTTGGGTCAAATAAGAAAGAAGCATAATGGATGGTGGGATTGACTTATATTTCCTGTTGAAATATTTATTGTGATAGTAAATTGTAACATTTTTCAAGACTAAAAGTGTTGTACTTAAAATTGGGAAACCTCAGAATAGACTTATCAAAAAGGTAAAATGAGAATTTTCTCAAGGATTAGTCTGATTGATCCGTCGAGTTGATTTTGATGCCAGTGCACATTGATTTATGCTGTTTATATTTTTTAAAGAGCAACTGAAACAAATATAATGTGACTTTCTAGCATTTCAATATTGGGCTCTATAGATTCTTAGGTTCATTAGGTCTAAGTGTTTAAAAAAAACTCAAAATACATAAAAACAAAATAAGGACCTTGACATCCAAATATTTTTCAAGCTCATTTTTTCTACAGATGCATGATTGATTTGGAGTAGGAGAGTTCTGTCCTTATCCATCATTCATCACAATACATATATAAGATAATGAGAATAGTTATAAAAAAATTAATAGCCACCTAAATTTGACCCTGAAGTCAGAATTGAAATATTCTCTTGGTTCCCAACCTCTGCCCTTAGCCATGTGTTTAAGGGAAAATTGGAAATATTTTACTTCTAACTAACTTGATTTTCTCCCTAGGAGGTTATCTTTTGTATTTTTATTTTTCCCATGGCAATTTTATTCTATATGGGACTAGCTCCCCGAAGAACAGATACTTTACTGCCTTGAAATCAGATTGGGTCTCAGTTCTACTACCTGTGAACGTAGGCAGTTTGTTAATCTCCTATTTGTGAAACAGGGGAAGTAATGGCTGCCCTACTTAAGTAAAATAATTATTGAAAAATCACTGTGGAAACTTCTTAGAGGAACTTCTTAGAACTTCTTAGAAGAGATATGACATTTCCCATTTAACCTTCCTCCCAACCCTCATGAACTTGCTTCTAAACATATTATAAAATTAAGTTTAGAGTTATAAATCTAAACTTTAATAAAAAGAAATAAAAATATGAATGAGTATAATGAAGGAAGAAATAGTACTTTTAAAAAAACATGATTGTTGTGAACATTAGCATAATAGTTCTAGAAATTTTCTGAAATTTCAGATCTCACAAATGCAGAATTACTACTGTCATTCCCTTTTTCTCCCGCTACACAAGCTATAAACACTTACAACTGGTTATGTCTCCATTAAAGGAAAACCAAATCTATACTTCTACAGTATTGCATTTGTTGATGTAGTAAAAACAAAACAAGATCCCTGAAAGTTTTGTGTGTCTTTTTTGGACAATAATACCCCAAAGAGCATTAAACAGAGGAAAAGAATGTTAAAGCCCATGTTTTCCAATATGTACAAATCCTGCATCTGTGCTGGTTTATAAAGTAAACCCCTAAACTGTATTGCAGCCTTTGTGGAGTTTGATTAGAATGATTAAATAAAGTGGTTTTAAAGAACGCTGAAAAACTCCCAGACCTACCCCACACAGCACAGCTAATGTGCTTCTTCCAGGTGTAGTCTCAGAAGAGGATTTCAGTTTACTTGTAACACTGGCCTGAACGACCAAGGAGCAAATTTTCTTTTAACAAGTCCGAGTGATAATCATGATATTTTGTACTTTAGTGAATGATGTGAATCTAATTTCTCAATAGGCTTTTTGTAAATGAGATGTTCATTTAAAAGTCATCCTATTTGCAGGGCTTTCTCTCCCTTTGAGAGATTTGCTTTCTTTGACTTTGAAATGCAGTGACACCATTTTAGGAAAAAAAGCCATCTCTTCTGTAGATTTTAGATACGCCGAGATCCTATCATGTCCCCTGAATCATAACAACTGTACGGAAAAATCCTGGTGTAGCACCATTAGCCTTACAGGTCAAAAGCCTCCTCCCCTCAGCCCCGCCTACCACCCCCTTCCCATTACAAAGGATTTCTATCTTCCGTGTCTGTGTGATTTGCTACCGGGTAAACTGTGCAGTCTTGCAGTTGGTCCCAAAGATTAAATCAGATGCTGCTTCTGTACTAGAGAAGTTTGTACTCCTAGAACTCACCACGCACCATCCAAAGGGCTCCTAAAAGCTTCATTCTAAAGGTGATGGATGGAATGGAATATTTGCATTTTCAGAAGTTTCTGTGAGCTTGAGCTAACTTGAAGAAACACTTTCCCTTGAAGGGTTTCATCTTGTCAGGAGTGAGGGAATATCTGTGGCAGCACTTGTGAGTACCTGGATGACTCCTCCAGGGGCTGTTATTTTACAGGTGAAACCAGAGTGAGGAAAGTCATCAAGCTAAGGTGGCAGAGCAGGAATCTGAGCCTGAGCTTTCCTGAGTGGAGTCTGCGATCCTCTGGGGACCCTCCTTCTCTCCATGCAGCAACACTCTGAAAGACCCTGTGACTTACTCTGGGCACTCCTGGCTCTCACTTAATTCCTGCCCATGTGACTGGAGTAAGACAGTGCCACTAACCCCTGACAGTAAGTGATTCCTTTTTGGAGCCATTCAGCAGTAAGAAGCAACAATTCATAGTAACCAAATCTGATGGTTAGATGGAGCTCCAAGGCTACGAGGTGTCCTTTTGTTTGGAAACTTAGCTGAATCAGTGACAATTTTAGTTTCCTGAAATATTTTCTATGGTAGCAAATGCTTGTGTACTAAGGGGTGGTAACATCATTAAGGGTGTAGGAGCCACAGTCATTAGAGTCAAACAGAGCTGGGTGCAAACCCCAGGTCTAATACTCACCTGTGACTTTGCATGAGTTATATATGGAACCTATGTAAAAGTTAGTTGTGCATCTGCAAAGCAAGAGAAATAAACTACACCCCCTTGATAAGGCTGCTGTGAGAATTAAGTAACACAAGATTGACTTAGCCAAGTGTTGAGGCTATTTTTAATGCTCAATAAATGTGAGCTAACATTACAACCTTATAGAGTTTGGGTTAATTCATGGGACCTCTTACATAGTAATGCCAGATCAGGAACACATTATATGGTAAGAAATCTTGTGTCTTATTGTACCTATTATCTACCTGTCTACCAACTATCATCTATATCCATCTATTTTTTACTAAGCAGATGGAAGAGAGAAAGAGGAAATTTTCATTTGGCAGTGTAGACAATAAAAACATGTCATTTTAGCGTCCCTATACCAATTGCCCACTGACTGCTAGCCCAGATAACAAAAGCAAAAGGCAAAGCAAGTCATGCTGGCTCAGGTTACCTACAGTTCTGTGATGAAGTAGCCTTGGAAAGATTCTCAAACACAGAACAATACGTATTAAGTTTTTTTATCCTGAACAGTATAAACACATGTTTTCCTAGAAGGTATATATTGTGTGTGTGAGTGGTGTTCATGTGTTTTTATTGTGTTGAGGGAATGGAGTAAGGTGACAAAACAGGAAAAGCTAATTATTAATACTTGATAGATAATGTTAAACATTGATTCAAAAGGGAAAAACAACTGTGCTACCAGAAAAATCTGAGGTCAAGCAATGAAACAAAGTCTCAAGATAATTGGAAATATATTCATGTCAGGTCTGTGTGGAGTGTGGAATTATATTTAATAATGTGTATTTTAAATTAATTATAATATTTTTAGATACTCATAGTTCCCATCTCTAAAGGAGTATTGGTGATTGCTGCCAGCTTTTTTCCCCCTCTTCCTTAGGTGAATTGATTGACAGGTGATTATTTTGGGCAAGAAACAGGAAATTGACCAAGTAAAGGTGTCAAAATATTTTTATTTTCAATTGTTACTAGAATGCTGATTCATTCCTTTTTACATTTAGACTTGCTTTTGGCTGCCAATATAGGTTACAAGTGCTTTGTAAAGTGAAAAGGAATATATCAACTTTAATTTTTTTAATCTTAAGTTGTGAAATGAAATGAGAATCTTGATCATTTGAAAAACATTAATTTCTCAAAATTTTAATTGATATAATTATGGAACGTGGTGATAATTTTTTAATCATGGACAGAAATAGGAGCAAAATAGCTTTTTTAAAAGCATTTTCATGAATTTCAGATGAGATCTCTTCCGGGTTGTTTAGGGCCAGGAGTTGCACAGACAGCTCTTTATATCATGCAGTGAAAAAAAAACAGGGAAGAAGATTGTGCTCAAAAATGCATTAGAAGATGAGCCTTAGATGAGAAAGAGGTTTTTAAAAAATCTAGATACTTCATCTGCAAACCAGAACGTTCTTACTTGAAACCTGTCCTGTACAGTAGTGCTCACAAATACTGTCAACTGGGAAGCTCTAGGGAATTTCTTTTTCATCTTGCAGAAAGCAGAAGCCACTGGAGAACATTGGCCAATAGGCAGATGTAAATGAGTGAGTGATAACATATTTATTTCTATTCTTTTCTTACAAAGAAAAATTTCTGTTTTTCTAATGAGAAAACTTGTATTCATGACTTATATGAATTCCTATCTTCTGGTTTGATGAATCTTCGAAAAAGTTAAAGCAAGTGACAAAGTCTCACCACTTCTTGCCATTAGCCTCCAGGTGTTTACTCAGAACACTCTCTTCTCCTGTGGTGACTCCTTTTTCTTTATCTTATCAACATCTAGAGAGTCTCCACTTTTCCCTCAAATGGGGCAACGGTGAGATGACTTGTTTAGTGGTTTGAATTACTAAAGTTAAAGGGCATTATGAAGCCTTGGAAATTGATTACACTGGATGACAACATTCAGATGAAGTGTATATGACACAACTTTATGTTTTCTTTCTTTCCCACCACTCCCATAGCTTTGTTTTGGACACATCTCACTGTGTAGTTGGCTTATGTCTTCTTATTCACATTGGCATGGTTAGGAAGCAAGGGTTTAATTTGCAGTTTTCGTGCTTCCCTTAGTAATCACTCTCTGTGTACTGATGTTGGAGAGAGTTGTATCCACGAAAGTGCACCTGGTGCCATGAGGACACAGGTCCCATGTCTTCTGAGGCCACAAATTCAGTGATTACTGCAAAACTTCACCTGTTTCACCACTCGTACTTTGCTCCCTTCATTGCTAAATGACCCACATGCTTCTGGTCTGTCTCTCTCACTGACAAGGAGAAAAGAGTTACAAATGAATAAAACCATTTCTCAAGAAGGGCAAAGACACCCTCTGTGCCCACTGTTGTCCATGATGTGTTCTTTGGTTTTCCTTTTCCCTCTTTCTCAGTTTAGTCCTCATGCTTCATTTTTTTTTTTTTTAAGTTTCTTTCTTCTCTGCTGGATGACATTTTCTTGTTAGTTTTCCATTCTTTTCTCCTCTAGAGTTCTATATCACTTTCTACTTACACTTTGGTCAATTGGCTTTTGTTTACTTTGTTCATCTTGTAGGTTTCTTCTGCTTGACATGTATTATGTTTATACTTCCTAGCACAGGAAATGGGATGATCTTTAAATTAAAAACATCTAAGTGATACAGTTGTGAACTAAAACAAAATCTTCTGGTCCACCCCCCCCCCCCCACAACCCCAATGGCTGACTGAATGGACCCCTTCTTGGCAATATCCTTAAGGAGATATCCAAATACCTTAAGGAGATATCCTTAAGGTAAATTGCCTGCCCAGAGGAGGAAGGTTAGACATGCCTCATCATACCCCCTCCCTTCTTGGAAATATCCTTTGTAACCCATTAACAGGACTAAGAACAAACCTGCAAGTCCTCCATTTAAACAACAAATATATGTCTAGTGGCTTGTCTCTGAATTATAGGCTTACTTACATTAACATTCCAAGCCTTTAGACAAAAGCTTCTTGTCTTTAATCAGTTACAAGCCAAGGAGTCATTAAACCCACCTATCATCTGTAAGGCTCCCCCCACATCAAGATGGACCACCTTTCTGGGCCTAAACCAATGTATGCCTTCCATGTATTGATTTATGACTTTACCTGTAACCCCTGTGTCCCTGAAATGTATAAAACCAAACTGTAACCCAACCTCAGCAAGTCTACTTCCTCAAGGCTTCTTGGGTATGACTGTGTTATGGTCCTCAAATTTGGCTCAGAATAAACCACTTTAAATTATTTTACAGTTTGGCTTCATTTCTATTGACAAGATTGGCACCCAACATGGGACTCAGATTCAGTATGCCCCAAGGAGTAGACCAAACTCAGTGCCAGATACTTGCAAGGCCCTTTTGGTATCCCCAACTCTGAGCTTCTCCTCTGGTGGAACTGGTATGTCCTCCTGAGTTCTGGCCCTCCTGTTTTTTGGTTGATTGTCTTGCTTTACTCAGAGCTTGTTCTTTTCCTAGGAGTTATTGTTTGGGATCCTAATTTAGATTTGGAGGTGCATTCTAAAAGGTCTTCTCCATTGTCTTTTTATCCTAAAATTAATCTCAATTGGTCTTTTCTATGCATCTGTTAAAGAGGAAACAGAACTATCATGTTTGTAAATGAGAGACTGAGTTCTTCAGCTCTGAAAAAGAAAGGCCATTTTACTCCTCCCAACCAAAGGTACTCCTAGGTGACCCCAGTCCTGAGTGGGAGTTGCCTGGGGCAATTCCCTGAGGCAGGAGTGGCCCTATAGAGAAGCCCTCAACAAATTAAAAGAAAGCTCTTCAAAGAAAGGCATATAAGAGCTGAGCACTCAGCATTTTGAGCCCTCTCACAGGTAAGGGACCCCCAAGAGGGAAATTGAGAGGTAAGAGGGTGCAGCTGACTCCATGGTGAAACATTGAGGAGCCCCACCCACAATAAGCACACTCTGATCAATGACACCAAACCCTAGACTACAATTCAGTTGCTTCTTTTAAAGAAAAATGGGAAACAGATCCTTTCAAAATGAGGAAAGACAAAGAGAATGACCTCTTAGGCACCCTAGTTAGTTTATGGCACCTGTACTTGCAAGTATTTGTGTAAATGGGAAGGTTCAAAGGCATGCCAGGTTTTCTAGGGCTTCAGCTGGTTATAGCCAGTTCCTGTGCACAAGTTTTTACAAAAGGGCAAATTACATCCAGGAAAATTCAGAGCTCAAACAGTAGCCCTACCAATATAAATATAAATATCTCTCAGGCTCTCCCTTTTCTGGCCACGCTAAAACCTGCTAACTTTTTATGTTGATGTTGAGATAACTCATTGATTATAGTATTTGCAATTGGAAGGCTACCTGGAGATCCTTCAGTTAGTTCTAGCTAAAATGCAAACTGAACACTCATTTTCAACTGAAGGGAAAAAAAATGGCTGAATAGGTTTTTGAAAATCAAACTGCCATAGAAAATCCTTTACCCAAAACTTTGATCCACATGCCTAATTAAATTACTAATGAGGGCAACTAAAGTATTCCACATAAACAAGTTCCAGTTTTGTCAGAAGAAATTTAGATCAAATTGTCTGTTTTTTACAGACCGGTGAGTTGTGTTACCATTTCATGGCTAGAGTTTTAGGGTAAAACCTATTAGAACTTCGTGTGTGTCTGTGTGTGTGTGTGTGTGTATGAGTATATATGTTTAGGTATGTTTTCTGTAAGTCCATGTATTGCATGTTTGTGTTACATGATTCCGGACTGGCTTAAAAATAAGGGAGTGCTCAGATTAATTAAACAAACTCAGATGGTTCATGTGAAAGTTAGTAATCTTTGGTAAATAAGCTAGGTTAATATTATTTTTAAAAAGGGTATTCGTGGTAAAGTAATAGTAAAAATGTTTTGAAATTGTCACCATACATTTGATTTTACCTGTGTTTTACTAGACATTTTTATGATCTTGAGGTGTTGAGATTTGACATAAAGTTTATAAAAGTATAAATTCAGTGAAAGACAAAATGATCTGTGTTTGTATGATTTTTAATAAGTAGAGAAATTTAATATTCTTGGTCTAATAATAGCTAAATCTCCTGAGTTATACACACAAAATAACCTATGTGTTTAAGGTAAAAATGCAAACATGCCTAATTATTAGCAAATTTGAACAAATGAAATACCAAATAGAACACAAAAGCAGAAACTTATGTGGAGTGTTTATGAAAATATTTGGTTTTGGTCTTTTAATCCTAACAGCAGATACAGTTTATTTCCACTGATTTCAATGTCTGTGGAAAGATACATGAATGTGTTTCTAACTCACTGTTTGTGTCATATGATATTAGCAGTACTGTTAGGGGTTCACAGATCTCCTAAAGGTTGTAGTTACAAGAGCTTAAGTTGGAAGTTTTACTTTTCCCTTAGTCTTGTCCACTTTTTGTCCTACTGTTTACAAGCTGGCCGGTTATGTGTACATATGTGGCTATAACCTAGATTCTGCCTAGCAAAAAAGTTCCTAAACTCTTAACTTTTGTATAGTAATTTATTTTAACAAAAAGAAGCAAATGGTTGTTAAAATCCAAAGAGAATTCAAAAGAGCCGTACAGTCTTTAGAAATAGTACATGTACTCAAATTTACACCCAAGTTGAGAAAAAAATGTTTTGAGACTATTTAGGTTGTTTTTAAAACAGCTTAATTTTGATTCTCATATAAGAAAAAAAAACTTTACAACTTTATGTCCTTGTTTGAGGTGATAAAAATTGGTTCGATGGTTTTTTTTTTCCAGTCTAACATCAAGTAATATCATGCTGATGGAACTGGAATCTAAGTGAATTACTAAAATAAATAAATTAGATAAATATGAATGGGAAAACACTAATGAAATTTGCATATAATTTCAAATCATAAAGTCATGGTATATTAAGGTGATCATGAAATATCTGAGTCATTTATAAAATACTAAAACATATCAAATATAAGTTTAAATTTATATACCTTGATATTTATTTTCAAATATAGCTACGAATGCTAATAAAATTGATGACTGATAACAGTTCAAAGTGACTTTAACTTTCTATGTTTTTCTCAGACTTGATATTATGATATATAGAATTGAAAGTTCTAGATGGGAGGAAAACAATTCTATACGAAAAGTTTAATAAAAAGCTTATAAAACATAAATATTAATAGTTTTGGTAAAATTAATTTTGTCTAATTTATTGTTTTTAAAACTGCTTTAAATTAACTAAATAATGATTAAAGTTAAATGCATATAAAAGTTAAAGGTTATAAAAGGTTTATAAAAATCTTAACTTACCATTGATTCAGTTAAAATTAGATGGATTTGTTTATAGGATTTTATTAAAATTAACTTTATCATTAATATACCAATAGAATAAAAAATTTAGTTTTCTCTTTAGATCTAGACTTTCATATGATAATAAAAATAACAAAAGATTTTAGAAATAAAAAGCTTTTTTGTTCTCCTTTTGAATAAACTATAAAAAGGGGGGCAGGAGAGAAAGAGACAGATTGTGCCTTCTCATTAATTTGTACTGCAGTCTGTCTATCGGGTCTTATACTTGTTTGAGAAACTGAGCCCCTTTTATAACAAGAATAGGATTTTTGCATTTTAAAAATATTCAAATTATCAGTTTGGCTAAGTAAATGTCTATAATTTTATAATAACCTACAATCTTCTTTCATGACAAGTGTATTGTGATAACAATTCATAACTTCCTGCTCTTTAAGCTTTCACTGACATTTAAAGTTACTAAAAATAAAAATTCTAGTCAATACATGTGATTCTGTATATATGTATGAAAGAATGAAATGTTTTTAATAAGAAAAATGACTAGAGCAGCATAAAATGTGTTCTGATTAAAGTATATATAATTTTGTCTAGCTCAGCAGTTATTTAAATGTTATGTCAAAATATGGACTTAGAAAGAAAATAAAACCAAAATAAAAAGTAACTTATGAATAAGATAAAAATGTAAACATGGCAATCAGTATAAAAATATATTTTGGGGAGAAGAAAGGTTAAACTGAAAGCATTTAGGCATGTTTTATAGCTAGTCTATAATCTGTGCAGGATGGGATAAAGTTTATAAATGGAATTTATTAAGGAATTTTATATGTGGTCCAGTTAGTTACAATTAAAAAGAAATTTTGGCTAACACAAAGTTTTCTGTAAATATCAATATCTTCTTAATGAAATTATATAATGTACTCATTTTAATTCTATAATCTGTTTACCTGTAATTTTTTTTAAAGAAATGGCACTATAGAAGGTTATTTTTTACTTTTCAGTAATTGGCGTAAAATAAAAAAGACAAAAATTTTATCAAGATAAACCCTGTACTTTCTTTATTAGGTTTGGACTAACTACAAAAACTAAACTTTAAAGGGGTTAAGGTTCCACCTATATAACATACTTTAATCACCTTTAGAATCTTTGGATGACTGTCTCTCTTAGTTAAATAAATGACCTTCATTTTATAGTGGTTTGTGATTGTATTTAAACAAATGTTTTAAGTCTTTAATATTTGATGAACTTTCTAAAACCCAAATTCTAAATGCAGCCTTTTGACCTTAAACTTTTTTATATATTAGAGACACTGAAAGGCTAACACAAACATATTAAATTTATTTGGCAGGTGAAAACTATACAGAAAACATTGTCAAATACAAATTGGTGTTTACCTTTCTTTGGGTTGCATTTGTATATTATTAATATATATTCTGATATTATAAAATATTGATATGTCTTAGTGTATGCTATCAGAAATATTATAGTCATTATATTAAATAAGCTTATGCCACAAAAATAACCAGCTTCGTCAATTGTCTATTTAGCCATAACTTGTCTAAGTCTTTCATTTTACTTTAATTCATTTTAAAAAGTTGGTTTTTTTTTTAAGTCACTAAGTCTAAAGTTGACCTCAAGGAAAATCATGGAAAAGACTGACAAGTTCCTTTAAATACAGGCTTCTAATAACTTTTGAGATTATACATCATAGGACCAAAACAAAATAAGCTTTCAGGACTTTAATTAAAAAAAAATAATATGTCCCTGAGCATCATTCATTCAACCTCATAAGACTGAACTAAATTTTTATAAAAAGACTTTTTTTAAAAAAGATTACTGGATTCCCTTGCTTTCTTTTCCAAAATACTGACAAATTTTAGGTAAATAAGTTTACCTGATATCTCCAAGACATAAAACTGTTGAATCTGCCAAGATCCTGTTCAAACGTCCTCCCTCTAGGCCCAGAGACTATCAGAGAAAAGGGGGCCTGTGAGACTATAAGGACCAATTCCAAGGGATCCAATTAGTTTAAACGCTCTAGATCAAAAAGGGGCACACAAAAGCCTAAACAAATACTAACTGAAAACCTTTCTCTTTGCAGAACAGGTGGTACAAGGTAATCATCCCAAGTATAAAATTTTTTTTCCTGCTTCTTGAAGATTTAACTTCCTGAGTATTATTGTTCTGAGTTATGGGGTTATGCAAAAGGAAATGTAACAAATAATTTATCAGCCACCTTAGAAGAAATTACTAAAGAGACTAAAATAATGTAACACAAACAAAAATCTATAATTCCTTAGCTTAAATAGTTAACAATGCTTATGTTTTCTACAAGCTTATAACTAAACCCTCCCAAAATATAGTACTTCAATACTTGTAGATATATTGACTTTATAGCCTTGCATTTGACATTTTGGTTTTTACTCTAATATTACCGCAAATGTTTTAAAGGATTAAAGAGTGTCCGTATATCTCCAACCCTGTCTGAACTACGACCACATTAACTGGCTAAGAGCAGCCCTTTTTGGCTATTCAGTCCTTTTGGCCACAAGGTCCATTGAATATTCAGTCCTCTTGGCCATAAATCAATTAGTGAAGGGTTAAATGGACCCAGAGCAGGTAGTGGGACCCAGCCAAACCACCCAGGTAATGGATGGGACGAAATAAGAGTTTGGTCAAAGATGCTGGCTCTGGCAGATCTTGGTCCAACAGGGGGAATTGTGAACTAAAAATCTTCAGTCTTCCTCCACCACCAGGTGACTCAATGGACCCCCTCCTGGCTAAGGGGATATCCTAGACCTAAATTGCCTGCCACAAGGAGGGAGGTGAGACATGCCTCATCATGCTCCCCTCCCTCCTTGCAGACACCTTTTGTAACTCATTTGCAGGCCTCAGGGCTGTGGCAAAGGAACCTGCAGGTTCTCAATTTACACTAGAAATATATGTCTGGTAACATGTTTCTGATTAACAGACCTCCTTATCTTAAAACATTCCAAGCCTTTAGACAAAGCTTCATGTCTTTAACCAGCTACAAATCAAAGAATCTTTAAACCCACCCATAACCTGTAAGCCCCTGCTTCAAGTAGGCCCACCATTTGGGGACAAACAAATGTAGCCCTTCCATGTTTTTATTTAAGACTTCACCCGTAACCCCTGTCTCCCTGAAATGTATAAAAACAAACTGTAGGCCTGGTGCAGTGGCTCACGTCTGTAATCCTAGCACTGTGGGAGGCCAAGGCAGGAGGTTCACTCAATGTCAGGAGTTGGAAACCAGCTTTAACAAGAGCGAGACCCTGTCTCTACTCAAAATAGAAAGAAATTAATTGACCAACTAAAAATATCTAGAAAAAATTAGCTGGGCATAGTGGCACATGTCTGTAGTCCCAGGTACTCTGGAGGCTGAGGCAGAAGAATTGCATGAGCCCAGAGTTTGAGGTTGCTGTGAGCTAGGCTGATGCCACAGGACTCTAGCCTGGGCAACACAGTGAGACTCTGTCTCAAAAAACGCACAAAAAACAAAACAAAAACAAAAAAACTGTAATCCACCCACAGTGCTCAAGACTTGCTCAAGGATTCTTGGGCATTGTTCTGGGCCATGGTCCTCAAATGTGGCTCAGAATAAACCTTTTCAAATTATTTTGTAGTGTTTGTTTTCTTTTCTGTTAACATATTAAAACCACAAAAGAGTCCAAAGAGTATGTGTTAATCATGTTCAAGTATGTGAAGGGCCATCAGGAGTGAAACTGGTAAGAATTAGTCTGCATGTTCCCTTGAAGGAGGCCCAGACACCGTGGGTAGGATTTACAGGGAGTGAGACAGAATAATTTCCTATTGTTCAGAGCTTTCCAGGTAGGAAGATCCAGCCTTTATACGTAGTGAGTTAAGGCTAAGAGATCATCACCTGTGAGTACATTTATAGAGAATTCATTGATTAAACAGAAAGTTGAATAAAATGCCCCTACTTTAAGTATATACTGTGTCAATGGAAAAGAAGCCAAACTGTGTAAAATAACTTTAAAGAGATTTATTCTGAGGGAAATTTGAGGACCATGACCTGAGTGATTCCCAAGTAAACTTGGGCACATGGACTTGGCTATGGTTGGCTTAGAGTTTGGTTGTATATATTTCAGGGAGATAGGGGTCACAGGTAAAGTCATAAATCAATATGTGGGAAGCACACAATGGTTATGGCCCCAAAAGGTGGGCCCTCTGGGAGCATGAGGGGCTTACAGGTGGGTTTAAAGACTCTTTGACTTGTAACTGATGAAAGACATGGAGCTTTTGTCTAAAGGCTTGGAATGATAACATAAGTAAGCCTGTAAATCAGAGACAAGCCACTGGATATATATTTTCCGTGTAAATTGATGACCTGCAGGTTTAGCCATAGGACTGTTAATGGGTTACAAAGGATGTCTCCAAGAAGGGAGGCATCATGATGAGGCATGTCTGACCTCCCTCCTCAAGGCAGGCAATTGAGTTTTTGGATATCTGGTGAGCCAAGAGGGAGTCCATTCATTCACCTGGTTGTGGGGTGGACGTTGAGGGGGCAGGGAGGCACCTTGAGATTTTATTTTAGTTCACAAATTCCCCCTTTTGGCCAAGATCTGCCAGAAGCAGCATCTATGGCCAGACTCTTATTTTCTCCCATCCATTGCCTGGGTGGTGTGGCTGCCTGCCCTGGGTCCATCAGTGGGACCCATGTAGTGGGACCCATGTGGCCAAGAGGAATGAAGAGTCAAAAGGGCTTATAACCAATTAAATGTTTTAGACCACACGGGACTAGAGGTAGCCAGGTACTCATCCACCCTTTAAAACCTTCTAGGCAACATTATTGTAGAGAGCAAAATGTCAAAGGCAAGGCTACAAAATTAATTCCTCTGCAAGTGTTGAACTACCATATTCTTGGGTTTAGCGGTAGACTTGTAGCAAACATAAGCATTATTAACCATTTAAGCTAAGGGATTTGGAGACTTATCGTGTCACAATATTTTAGTCTCTTTAGTAATTTACACGAAGGTGGCTCATAAATTACTCGTTATATCTCCTTTTGTGTAAACCTATACCCGAGAACAATTATACTCAGGACGTGCGAAGTGTATTGCAAGGAGGAAAAACATTGATGATTGGGATGGATATGTGTACCACGTGGCCTCACAAGACAGAATGTCTCAGTCAGTATTTGTTCGGGGTTCTGTGTGCCCCTCCTTGATCTGGAGGTTCTAAACTAATTCCACCCCTGATTATGCCCTTGAGTCTCACGTACCCCCTCTTCCATGACAGCCCTCGACCAGAGGGAGGATATTTGCACCGTGTATTGGCACATTTAATAGTTCGAGGTCGTGGAGATATCAGGTAAACGAGATTTTTACCTAAAATTAGTCAGGACTCTGGAAAACAAAACAAGAGAATCAGTAATGTTTCAAATAAAAAGTATTTTTCATAGAAATTTAGTTCATTCTCATGAGGTTGAGTTAGCGATACTGAAGGACATATTAGTTTTCTAACTAATCTCCTGGAAGTTTGTTTTGTTTAGGCCAATGGTGCATAATCTCCAATGTTAACGGACACCTGTGTTCAAGGGAACTTGTCTGTCCTTTCCGTGACTTTACTTGAAGAAGCAAAGTTTGGACTTAGCGAGAAAAACGTACTCTCTGAGATGAATCAAAGACAGACAATAATTGTCTAGGGATGACAAAACTTGGACTAGCCATGGTTAAACAGACAATTGACAAACAAAATTTGTTATTTTTGTTGCATATGCCAATTTACATAATAACTGTAATTATTACTGAAGACATACACCAAGATATGACAAAATTTTGAAATCCTGGAACATATATATTAATAACATACTTATACAAATACAGCCGAAGCAAAGTTAAATGCCATTTCATATTTGACAATGTTTCCCATATGTTTTTAATGCACCAAATAAATCTAATGTCTGTCTTAGACCTTCAGCAGTCCTAATATATATATATATATATATATATATATATATATATATATATATCCAAAAGATTGGATTTAGAATTAGGCTTTTGGAAAGTTTGTCAGATAGCAAAGGCTTAAAACATTTGTTCAAATACAATCACAAAGTAGTATAAAATAAGGGTCATTTATTTAACCAAGAGAGACAGTCATCAAAAGATTCTAAAAGTGATAAAGTAAGTTATATGGGTATAAACCTTAACCCTTTTAATGTTCAGTTTTTCTGGTTATTCAAAACCTAATAAAGAGGGCACAGGGATTATCTTGATAGAATATAATACCTTTCCTTCTTTTTGGTCAGTTACTGAAAAGTAAAGTAAAACCGTCTGTAGTGTGATACTTTCTAAATTACAAAGGAAACAGGTTATAGAATCAAAATGAATACATCATGTCATTTCATTAAGAAGCAAATTAATATCTACAGAAGACTTTGTTTTAACCAAATTTCTTTTCTTAATTATAGCCAACTGGACCACATACAAAATTCTTTAATATATTCCCTTTATAAACTTTATCTGAACTTGTTAGTACCATACACTATCTACAAAACATGCCTCTGAAAACATTCTTTTTTTCGTAACATTCCCTTTTCCCAAATAGCCAGTCATTTAAGATTTAAGGACCAAAAGTTCCATAGAAGATCATTTCTTTACATGATTCTTCGTGTTTAACCTTTCTTATCCAAAACAAAGCAACAAAGGCAACAAAAACATATATGTATGTGTATATGTATATATATTTCTATATTCATTGCCTTTTTACTTCTATCTCTTACTCAGAAATTACTTTTTATTTTTTAAATTTTCTTTTTGAATCCATGTTTTCATTCAACCTTTAAATAAACTCTGAATTAGACAAAATGGTATATACTTAATAAAAAGACATTCTATGCTTCTTTTATAATTTCTTATTAAAAATATCTTATATTTTGGTACACTTTATATGGAGAATCCTGTGCATTGACTATAATTCTTAGTTTTATTAACCCTAAATTTTAGTGAAAGCTTAAAGAAGAAGTCATGAATTGTTCATTATAAAACACTTGTTTTCATGAAGCAGGATTGCAGGTTACTATAAAATTACAGACATTTTCTTAGCCAAACTGATAATTCAAATATTTTAAAATTGCAAAAAGCTTACTCTTTGACAGACAGGAGACTCAGTTTGTCAAAGACCTAATAGAGACAGAGTGAAGTACAAATTAATGAGGAGGCAGGCTGAACTTGTGTCTTTCTCTCCTTCCCTCCCTTTTTGCAGTTTATGAAAAGGTAAATAAAAACTCTTTTGTTGTTCCTCAAAACTTTTGTTATTCCTATTAAGATCATATAAACTCTAGGTCAAAAGAGAAAGCCAAATTTTTCATTGTGTTAGTGTATTAATGATAAAGTTAATTTTAATAAAATCTTATAACAAATCCATGTAGTTTTAACCAATATGACTGAAAGTTAAGATTTCTATAAACCTTTTACAACCTTTCAAGTTTATATCCATTTAATCTTTAACAATCATTTGAGTATTGAATTTTAAAGCAGTTTCCGAAACCAATGAGTTAGAAAAAATTACTTTTTCTAATAAAACTATTCGTATTTATGTTGTAAACTTTTCATTAAAAATTTTTATATAGAATTATTTCCTTTCCACCTAGAAGTTTCAGTTACATGTATTAATGATAATGTCAACTCTTAGAAAAACCCAGGAAGTTAAAGTAACTTTGAATTCTTATCAGTTACCAATTTTATTAGTATTCCTAAATATAAAAGTAAGATATCAAGGCATAGAAGCTTAAATTTAGGTTTAAAAAATAATGTTCTAGGGGGCCGGGCGCGGTGGCTCACGCCTGTAATCCTAGCTCTCTGGGAGGCCGAGGCGGGCGGATTGCTCAAGGTCAGGAGTTCAAAACCAGCCTGAGCAAGAGCGAGACCACTTCTCTACTATAAATAGAAAGAAATTAATTGGCCAACTGATATGTATGTAAAAAAAATTAGCCGGGCATGGTGGCTCATGCCTGTAGTCCCAGCTACTCAGGAGGCTGAGGCAGAAGGATCGCTCGAGCCCAGGAGTTTGAGGTTGCTGTGAGCTAGGCTGATGCCACGGCACTCACTCTAGCCTGGACAACAAAGCGAGACTCTGTCTCAAAAAAAAAAAAAATAAATAATGTTCTACTATTTTCCCTTATATATGACTCAGACATTTTATGATTATCTTCTTTAACATAACATACTGACTTTCAGATTTTAAATTATATAAAAACTTCATTTGTATTTATTCCATTTGTATTTACCTAATTTATCTAACTTATTTATTTACCTTAGCACTTCACTTACATCATAGTGATCAGTTTCAGTTACTTTTCTGTTAACCATTTTTGTACCCTATAAGTTAGATATATAACACAGAACAGGGATCAAAATTTAGTTTTAACTATTGCTTTTTTGCTTTTAAACTCATAAATCTTACCAAGAAAAACAAATAAGCATTTTAATAAGACTGGATATTTTAAACCAATATGACATCACTTTATAGTTTAATAGACATAGTAGACATTTTAGAGCATCCCATTTAGAGGCATTAGTTAATTAGATCATTCCAAAACACCACATCCCCAAACAAAATCTATTGGCATCATAGGGATCAGAACGTCCCTGGCCCCCAAAGTTTGGGAGCAAAGGCCACTTTCCCATAAACACTTGCTGAAAATTTACTGACATGAAGATTAATAGGAGAAAGAATTAAAAACTTATACATGGATGCCTTCAGAATGAACACTCAAAGATGCAGGGGAAATTGCCCAGTTTTATGTTTAAAGTGTGGACAGCCGTGTGGAAATATCACTGGACAGAAAGGCTGTGAGCTAATTCTAACGGGCTGAGTGGCAGAACCCAGAAAGGCCTTTATATATAGATTTTGTTTGGCCTGTCTGAGTATGCATTCCTTCCTTCTGGGTGCAGGGCAAGGCCACTTCTGGAATGGGGTTTTATAGTAAACTAGCTAGACTAGGGCGGATAATTCCTTGATGGCCAGTTTTTGCAAGAATCATTTTAGGTTTTATGGCTAGCTTCCAGAAAAACAGTTCTGGCCTTGGGGACCTGCCATGAGGCAGAGGGATTCTGGTTTGTATGGCTAGCTTCAGGGCATAATTGGTACAAGAGGCAGGTGGACAAAGTAGGGTGAGAAGAAAATTCATGCTTTTGAAGCCTTCATTTCAGGATAGTTTTCTCAACCCCATAAATGTTAGATCACCTGACTGTAGGCTGAAGAGAACCTTCAGCACCACTCCTTAGCACCTCAAACAGTGACACAAAGTGCTAACATGCTTTTAAATGAGGATCAAGATTTACCTGTTTTAAAACTAACTGTTCTCAAAACATTTTTTCACCTTGGGTGTAAACTTGAGTACATGCACTATTTGTAAAGAGTAAGACTGTTTTGAGATTCTCTTTGGATTTTAACATTCACTTTTTATCTTAAAATAAATAACCATACAAAAATTAACAGTTTAGGAATCTTTTCCAAGACAAAAACTTTGTTACAGCAACATAATGCACACATAACCGGCTAGCTTGTAATGAGTAGAACAAGAGGTGTTCAAGACCAAGGGAAACTAAACCTTCCAATTTAAGCCTCTGTAGGTACCACTTCTAGGACAGCTTTGAATTTCTAACAGTACTGTTAATATCAGATGGTAGTATGGGTTAGAAACACGGTGTGTACCTTTCCACAAACATTGAAATCAGTGGGAAAATACAGTGTGTGCAGCTAGGATTAAAAGATCAAAACCAAAATATTTTCATAAACCTTTGTCCATAAGTTTCTCTTTTTGTGCTCTATCCGGTGTTTTATTCGTTCTAATTTGGTGACACTTAGGCACGTCTACATTTTTACCGTACAGTTAAACACATGGGTATTTTTTTGTGTATGACTCAGGAGATTTAGCGATTATCATAAGACCAAATATTAAATTTACCTTACTTATCAAAAATTAATTGACAGAGATCATTTTGTCTTTGCCCAAGTTTATAGTTTTGTAACCTTTATGTCAAATTTTCACACATCAAGAACATAAACATGTGCGGTAAAACCCAGGCAAAACAAATGCATGCTGTGACAATTTCAAAACATTTTTACTATTACTTTACTAATACCTTTTTATTTTTTTAAATACTATTCCAGCTTATTTACCATAGATTACTAAATTCACATGAACCATTTGGGTTTGTTTAATTTATGAGCACCCTCTTACTTTTAGTCCTGTCCAGAACCTTGTAAGCACAAACATGTAATACATGGACATACACAAAATATACCTAAACATTCACACTCACGGGCACACAAAGTTCCAATAGATTTTACCCTAGAACTCTAGCCATGAGATGGCAACACAACTCACCAGTATGAAAGGACAGCTAGATCCAAATTTCTTTTGATGAAACTGGAATTAATTTAGTTGCCCTGATTAGTAACTTAATTAGGCCTGTGGATCAAAGTCTTGGGAAAAGCTATCTCCATGGCAGTTTGATTTTTAAAAAACCTTTTTACCCATTTTTTTTTTCAGTTCAAAAATGAGTTTTGAATGTGTGCATTTTAGCTAGAACTGGCTGCAGGATCTCCAGGTAGCCTTTTAATTGCAAATACCATAAACAATGAGTTATGTCAACAATCACCATAAAAAGTTAGCCAGTCAGTTTTAGGGTAGCCAGAAAAGAAAAGAGAAAGCCTGAGAGATATGTTAATTCTATATTAGTAGGTCCAGAATTTGAGCTCTGAATTTTCCTTGATGCAATTTGCCCTTTCCTAAAATCTTGTGCACAAGAATTGGCTATAACCTGCTGCAGAGCTAGCAAAGCTGGCATGCCTTGGAACCTTCCCATTTACACAAATACTTGAAATGACCAGCACCATAAACTGAGGTGCCTAAGAGGTCATTCTCTTTTTCCTTCCTTATTTTGATAGGATCTGTTTCCCATTTTTCTTTACAAGAAGCAAGTGAACTGTAATCTAGGGTTCGGTGTCCTTGATTAGAGTGTGCTGATTGAGGGCAAGGCAACTCAGTGCTTCACCACCGAGTCAGGAAAACCCTCTTATGTGTCTCAATTTCTCTCTGAGAGTTCTGGTACCTCTGAGTGGGCTCAAAATGCTGAGTGATAAGCTCTTATATGCGTTTCCCGGACGGATGAGCCTTCTTTTAATTAATTTTTTGGGTGGTTCCCTATAGGGCCACTTGAACCTCTAGGAATCACCCCAGCCAACTCCCCCTCTGGACTGCCGTCACCTGGACTGCCATTTGGCTGGGACCAGTAACATGCCCTTGTCTTCAGAGTTTAGGAGCTTAGTCTCTCATTTATCTACAAACAAGATAGCCTGTTTCTTCTTTTGCAAATGCACAGATGTTAATGTAACCCATTAACAGGCCTAAGGACAAACCTGCAGGTCCTCAATTTACACAGCAAACATAAGTCCAGTGGCTTGTTTCTCATTTTGTTCCAAGCCTTTAGACAAAAGCTTCATGTCTTTAATCAGTTACAAGTGAAAAAGTCTTTAAACTCACCTATCACCTGTAAGCCTTCCCCACTTGGAGATGGCCCACTCTTTGAGTCAAAACAAATATATATGCCTTCTTCCACATATTGATTTATGACTTTACCTGTAACCCCTGTTCTGCCTGAAATGTGTGAAACCAAACTGTACCCCAACCACAGCATGTCCACTTCCTCAAGGCTTCTTGAGCATGACTCAAACTTGGCTCAGAATAAACCTCTTTACATTATTTTACAGAGTTGGGCTCCTTTTCGGTTCACAAGATTGGTGCCCAACATGGGACTCAGAAAAGACTCAGGACCCATTTTTGAGTAGTTCAAACTCAGTGCCAGGTACAGGCATGGCCCTATTGGCACTCCCGACTCTGAGCTTCTCCTCTGTTGGAACTGCTAAATCCTCATGACCTCCAGCCCTCCCGTTTTTGGTTAACCATCCTGATTTACTCTGAGCTGATTTTTCTCCCAGGAATTGTTGTTTCAGATCCTAATTTAGTTTTGGAGGTGCATTCTAAAGGGTCTTCTGCCTTGTCTTTTTATCATACAATTAATCTCAATTGACTTTAGTGTGCATTTTCAAAAAGCAAACTGAACTGTCTTGTTTGTAAATGAGAGACAGCTCCTCAGCTCTGAGGAGAAGTGGCATCTTACTTCTCCCAGCCAAATGGCAGCTCAGGGTGACTGCAGTCTAGAGGGAGAGTTGGCTGGGGTGATTCCTAGAGGTTCAAGTGGCCCGATACGGAACCACCCAAAAGATTAATTAAAAGAAGGCTCATCCGTCCAGGAAACGCATATAAGAGCTTATCACTCAGCATTTTGAGCCCTCTCAGAGGTACCAGATCAGAGAGAAACTGAGACATGTAAGAGTGTTTTCTGACTCAGAGGTGAAACATTGAGGAGCCCGCCCACAATCAGCACACTCTGATCCATGATACTGAACCCTAGATTACAGTTCACTTGCTTCTTGTAAAGAAAAAATGGGAAACAGATCCTATCAAAATAAGGAAGGAAAAAGAGAATGACCTCTTAGGTACCTCAGTTTATGGTGCTGGTCATTTCAAGTATTTGTGTAAATGGGAAGGTTCCAAGGCATGCCAGCTTTGCTAGCTCTGCAGCAGGTTATAGCCAATTCTTGTGCACAAGATTTTAGGAAAGGGCAAATTGCATCAAGGAAAATTCAGAGCTCAAATTCTGGACCTACTAATATAGAATTAACATATCTCTCAGGCTTTCTCTTTTCTTTTCTGGCTACCCTAAAACTGACTGGCTAACTTTTTATGGTGATTGTTGACATAACTCATTGTTTATGGTATTTGCAATTAAAAGGCTACCTGGAGATCCTGCAGCCAGTTCTAGCTAAAATGCACACATTCAAAACTCATTTTTGAACTGAAAAAAAAAATGGGTAAAAAGGTTTTTTAAAAATCAAACTGCCATGGAGATAGCTTTTCCCAAGACTTTGATCCACAGGCCTAATTAAGTTACTAATCAGGGCAACTAAATTAATTCCAGTTTCATCAAAAGAAATTTGGATCTAGCTGTCCTTTCATACTGGTGAGTTGTGTTGCCATCTCATGGCTAGAGTTCTAGGGTAAAATCTATTGGAACTTTGTGTGCCCGTGAGTGTGAATGTTTAGGTATATTTTGTGTATGTCCATGTATTACATGTTTGTGCTTACAAGGTTCTGGACAGGACTAAAAGTAAGAGGGCGCTCATAAATTAAACAAACCCAAATGGTTCATGTGAATTTAGTAATCTATGGTAAATAAGCTGGAATAGTATTTAAAAAAATAAAAAGGTATTAGTAAAGTAATAGTAAAAATGTTTTGAAATTGTCACAGCATGCATTTGTTTTGCCTGGGTTTTACCGCACATGTTTATGTTCTTGATGTGTGAAAATTTGACATAAAGGTTACAAAACTATAAACTTGGGCAAAGACAAAATGATCTCTTTCAATTAATTTTTGATAAGTAAGGTAAATTTAATATTTGGTCTTATGATAATTGCTAAATCTCCTGAGTCATACACAAAAAAATACCCATGTGTTTAACTGTACGGTAAAAATGTAGACGTGCCTAAGTGTCACCAAATTAGAACGAATAAAACACCGGATAGAGCACAAAAAGAGAAACTTATGGACAAAGGTTTATGAAAATATTTTGGTTTTGATCTTTTAATCCTAGCTGCACACACTGTATTTTCCCACTGATTTCAATGTTTGTGGAAAGGTACACACCGTGTTTCTAACCCATACTACCATCGGATATTAACAGTACTGTTAGAAATTCAAAGCTGTCCTAGAAGTGGTACCTATAGGAGCTTAAATTGGAAGGTTTAGTTTCCCTTGGTCTTGAACACCTCTTGTTCTACTCATTACAAGCTAGCCGGTTATGTGTGCATTATGTTGCTGTAACAAAGTTTTTGCCTTGGAAAAGATTCCTAAACTGTTAATTTTTGTATGGTTATTTATTTTAAGATAAAAAGTGAATGTTAAAATCCAAAGAGAATCTCAAAACAGTCTTACTCTTTACAAATAGTGCATGTACTCAAGTTTACACCCAAGGTGAAAAAATGTTTTGAGAACAGTTAGTTTTAAAACAGGTAAATCTTGATCCTCATTTAAAAGCATGTTAGCACTTTGTGTCACTGTTTGAGGTGCTAAGGAGTGGTGCTGAAGGTTCTCTTCAGCCTACAGTCAGGTGATCTAACGTTGATGGGGTTGAGAAAACTATCCTGAAATGAAGGCTTCAAAAGCATGAATTTTCTTCTCACCCTACTTTGTCCACCTGCCTCTTGTACCAATTATGCCCTGAAGCTAGCCATACAAACCAGAATCCCTCTGCCTCATGGCAGGTCCCCAAGGCCAGAACCGTTTTTCTGGAAGCTAGCCATAAAACCTAAAATGATTCTTGCAAAAACTGGCCATCAAGGAATTATCCGCCCTAGTCTAGCTAGTTTACTATAAAACCCCATTCCAGAAGTGGCCTTGCCCTGCACCCAGAAGGAAGGAATGCATACTCAGACAGGCCAAACAAAATCTATATATAAAGGCCTTTCTGGGTTCTGCCACTCAGCCCATTGGAATTAGCTCACAGCCTTTCTGTCCAATCATATTTCCACACGGCTGTCCACACTTTAAACATAAAACTGGGCAATTTCCCCTGCATCTTTGAGTGTTCATTCTGAAGGCATCCATGTATAAGTTTTTAATTCTTTCTCCTATTAATCTTCATGTCAGTAAATTTTCAGCAAGTGTTTATGGGAAAGTGGCCTTTGCTCCCAAACTTTGGGGGCCAGGGACGTTCTGATCCCTATGATGCCAATAGATTTTGTTTGGGGATGTGGTGTTTTGGAATGATCTAATTAACTAATGCCTCTAAATGGGATGCTCTAAAATGTCTACTATGTCTATTAAACTATAAAGTGATGTCATATTGGTTTAAAATATCCAGTCTTATTAAAATGCTTATTTGTTTTTCTTGGTAAGATTTATGAGTTTAAAAGCAAAAAAGCAATAGTTAAAACTAAATTTTGATCCCTGTTCTGTGTTATATATCTAACTTATAGGGTACAAAAATGGTTAACAGAAAAGTAACTGAAACTGATCGCTATGATGTAAGTGAAGTGCTAAGGTAAATAAATAAGTTAGATAAATTAGGTAAATATAAATGGAATAAATACAAATGAAGTTTCCATATAATTTAAAATCTGAAAGTCAGTATGTTATGTTAAAGAAGATAATCATAAAATGTCTGAGTCATATATAAGGGAAAATAGTAGAACATTATTTTTTAAACCTAAGTTTAAGCTTCTATACCTTGATATCTTACTTTTATATTTAGGAATGCTAATAAAATTGGTAACTGATAAGAATTCAAAGTTACTTTAACTTCCTGGGTTTTTCTAAGAGTTGACATTATCATTAATACATGTAACTGAAACTTCTAGGTGGAAAGGAAATAATTCTATATAAAAATTTTTAATGAAAAGTTTACGACATAAATACGAATAGTTTTACTAGAAAAAGTAATTTTTTCTAACTCATTGGTTTTGGAAACTGCTTTAAAATTCAATACTCAAATGATTGTTAAAGATTAAATGGATATAAAATTGAAAGGTTGTAAAAGGTTTATAGAAATCTTAACTTTCAGTCATATTGGTTAAAACTACATGGATTTGTTATAAGATTTTATTAAAATTAACTTTATCATTAATACACTAACACAATGAAAAATTTGGCTTTCTCTTTTGACCTAGAGTTTATATGATCTTAATAGGAATAACAAAAGTTTTGAGGAACAACAAAAGAGTTTTTATTTACCTTTTCATAAACTGCAAAAAGGGAGGGAAGGAGAGAAAGACACAAGTTCAGCCTGCCTCCTCATTAATTTGTGCTTCACTCTGTCTCTATTAGGTCTTTGACAAACTGAGTCTCCTGTCTGTCAAAGAGTAAGCTTTTTGCAATTTTAAAATATTTGAATTATCAGTTTGGCTAAGAAAATGTCTGTAATTTTATAGTAACCTGCAATCCTGCTTCATGAAAACAAGTGTTTTATAATGAACAATTCATGACTTCTTCTTTAAGCTTTCACTAAAATTTAGGGTTAATAAAACTAAGAATTATAGTCAATGCACAGGATTCTCCATATAAAGTGTACCAAAATATAAGATATTTTTAATAAGAAATTATAAAAGAAGCATAGAATGTCTTTTTATTAAGTATATACCATTTTGTCTAATTCAGAGTTTACTTAAAGGTTGAATGAAAACATGGATTCAAAAAGAAAATTTAAAAAATAAAAAGTAATTTCTGAGTAAGAGATAGAAGTAAAAAGGCAATGAATATAGAAGTATATATACATATACACATACATATATGTTTTTGTTGCCTTTGTTGCTTTGTTTTGGATAAGAAAGGTTAAACACGAAGAATCATGTAAAGAAATGATCTTCTATGGAACTTTTGGTCCTTAAATCTTAAATGACTGGCTATTTGGGAAAAGGGAATGTTACGAAAAAAAGATGTTTTCAGAGGCATGTTTTGTAGATAGTGTATGGTACTAACAAGTTCAGATAAAGTTTATAAAGGGAATATATTAAAGAATTTTGTATGTGGTCCAGTTGGCTATAATTAAGAAAAGAAATTTGGTTAAAACAAAGTCTTCTGTAGATATTAATTTGCTTCTTAATGAAATGACATGATGTACTCATTTTGATTCTATAACCTGTTTCCTTTGTAATTTAGAAAGTATCACACTACAGAAGGTTTTACTTTACTTTTCAGTAACTGACCACAAAGAAGGAAAGGTATTATACTCTATCAAGATAATCCCTGTGCCCTCTTTATTAGGTTTTGAATAACCAGAAAAACTGAACATTAAAAGGGTTAAGGTTTATACCCATATAACTTACTTTATCACTTTTAGAATCTTTTGATGACTGTCTCTCTTGGTTAAATAAATGACCCTTATTTTATACTACTTTGTGATTGTATTTGAACAAATGTTTTAAGCCTTTGCTATCTGACAAACTTTCCAAAAGCCTAATTCTAAATCCAATCTTTTGGATATATATATATATATATTAGGACTGCTGAAGGTCTAAGACAGACATTAGATTTATTTGGTGCATTAAAACCATATGGGAAGGCTGGGCGCTGTGGCTCACGCCTGTAATCCTAGCTCTTGGGAGGCCGAGGCGGGCGGATTGCTCAAGGTCAGGAGTTCAAAACCAGCCTGAGCAAGAGCGAGACCCTGTCTCTACTATAAATAGAAAGAAATCAATTGGCCAACTGATATATATATATAAAAAATTAGCCGGGCATGGTGGCACATGCCTGTAGTCCCAGCTACTTGGGAGGCTGAGGCAGAAGGATCACTCGAGCCCAGGAGTTTGAGGTTGCTGTGAGCTAGGCTGACGCCATGGCACTCACTCTAGCCTGGACAACAAAGCGAGACTCTGTCTCAAAAAAAAAAAAAAAAAAAAAAAAAAAAAAAACCAAAAAAAAAAACCATATGGGAAACATTGTCAAATATGAAATGGCATTTAACTTTGCTTCGGCTGTATTTGTATAAGTATGTTATTAATATATATGTTCCAGGATTTCAAAATTTTGTCATATCTTGGTATATGTCTTCAGTAATAATTACGGTTATAATGTAAATTGCCATATGCAACAAAAATAACAAATTTTGTTTGTCAATTGTCTGTTTAACCATGGCTAGTCCAAGTTTTGTCATCCCTAGACAATTATTGTCTGTCTTTGATTCATCTCAGAGAGTACGTTTTTCTCGCTAAGTCCAAACTTTGCTTCTTCAAGTAAAGTCACGGAAAGGACAGACAAGTTCCCTTGAACACAGGTGTCCGTTAACATTGGAGATTATGTACCATTGGCCTAAACAAAACAAACTTCCAGGAGATTAGTTAGAAAACTAATATGTCCTTCAGTATCGCTAACTCAACCTCATGAGAATGAACTAAGTTTTTATGAAAAATACTTTTTATTTGAAACATTACTGATTCTCTTGTTTTGTTTTCCAGAGTCCTGACTAATTTTAGGTAAAAATCTCGTTTACCTGATATCTCCACGACCTCGAACTATTGAATGTGCCAATTCACGGTGCAAATATCCTCCCTCTGGTCGAGGGCTGTCATGGAAGAGGGGGTACGTGAGACTCAAGGGCATAATCAGGGGTGGAATTAGTTTAGAACCTCCAGATGAAGGAGGGGCACACAGAACCCCAAACAAATACTGACTGAGACATTCTGTCTTGTGAGGCCACGTGGTACACATATCCATCCCAATCATCAAGTTTTTTTCCTCATTGCTATACACTTCGCACGTGCTGAGTATAATTGTTCTCAGGTATAGGTTTACACAAAAGGAGATATAACGAGTAATTTATGAGCCACCTTCGTGTAAATTACTAAAGAGACTAAAATATTGTGACACAATAAGTCTCCAAATCCCTTAGCTTAAATGGTTAATAATGCTTATGTTTGCTACAAGTCTACCGCTAAACCCAAGAATATGGTAGTTCAACACTTGCAGAGGAATTAATTTTGTAGCCTTGCCTTTGACATTTTGCTCTCTACAATAATGTTGCCAAGAAGGTTTTAAAGGGTGGATGAGTACCTGGCTACCTCTAGTCCCGTGTGGTCTGAAACATTTAATTGGTTATAAGCCCTTTTGACTCTTCATTCCTCTTGGCCACATGGGTCCCACTACACGGGTCCCACTGATGGACCCAGGGCAGGCAGCCACACCACCCAGGCAATGGATGGGAGAAAATAAGAGTCTGGCCATAGATGCTGCTTCTGGCAGATCTTGGCCAAAAGGGGGAACTTGTGAACTGAAATAAAATCTCAAGGCCCCTCCCTGCCCCTTCAATGTCCACCCCACAACCAGGTGAATGAATGGACTCCCTCTTGGCTCACCAGATATCCAAAAACTCAATTGCCTGCCTTGAGGAGGGAGGTCAGACATGCCTCATCATGATGCCTCCCTACTTGGAGACATCCTTTGTAACCCATTAACAGTCCTATGGCTAAACCTGCAGGTCATCAATTTACACGGAAAATATATATCCAGTGGCTTGTCTCTGATTTACAGGCTTACTTATGTTATCATTCCAAGCCTTTAGACAAAAGCCCCTTTTCTTTCATCAGTTACAAGTCAAAGAGTCTTTAAACCCACCTATCACCTGTAAGCCCCTCATGCTCCCAGAGGGCCCACTTTTTTGGGCCATAACCATTGTGTGCTTCCCACATATTGATTTATGACTTTACCTGTGACCCCTATCTCCCTGAAATATATACAACCAAACTCTAAGCCAACCATAGCCAAGTCCATGTGCCTAAGGCTTCTTGGGAATCACTCAGGTCATGGTCCTCAAATTTCCCTCAGAATAAATCTCTTTAAAGTTATTTTACACAGTTTGGCTTCTTTTCCATTGACACAGTATATCCTTAAAGTAGGGGTATTTTATTCAACTTTCTGTTTAATCAATGAATTCTCTATAAATGTACTCACAGGTGATGATCTCTTAGCCTTAACTCGCTATGTATTAAGGCTGGATCTTCCTACCTGGAAAGCTCTGAACAATAGGAAATTATTCTGTCTCACTCCCTGTAAATCCTACCCACGGTGTCTGGGCCTCCTTCAAGGGAACATGCAGACTAATTCTTACCAGTTTCACTCCTGATGGCCCTTCACATACTTGAACATGATTAACACATACTCTTTGGACTCTTTTGTGGTTTTAATATGTTAACAGAAAAGAAAACAAACACTATAAAATAATTTGAAAAGGTTTATTCTGAGCCACATTTGAGGACCATGGCCCAGAACTATGCTCAAGAATCCTTGTGCAAGTCTTGAGCACTGTGGGTGGATTACAGTTTTTTTGTTTTTGTTTTGTTTTTTGTGTGTTTTTTGAGACAGAGTCTCACTGTGTTGCCCAGGCTAGAGTCCTGTGGCGTCAGCCTAGCTCACAGCAACCTCAAACTCTGGGCTCATGCAATTCTTCTGCCTCAGCCTCCAGAGTACCTGGGACTACAGGCATGTGCCACCATGCCCAGCTAATTTTTTCTAGATATTTTTAGTTGGTCAATTAATTTCTTTCTATTTTGAGTAGAGACAGGGTCTCGCTCTTGTTAAAGCTGGTTTCCAACTCCTGACATTGAGTGAACCTCCCGCCTTGGCCTCCCACAGTGCTAGGATTAGAGACATGAGCCACTGCACCAGGCCTACAGTTTGTTTTTATACATTTCAGGGAGACAGGGGTTACAGGTGAAGTCTTAAATCAAAACATGGAAGGCCTACATTTGTTTGTCCCCAAATGGTGGGCCTACTTGAAGCAGGGGCTTACAGGTTATGGGTGGGTTTAAAGATTCTTTGATTTGTAACTGGTTAAAGACATGAAGCTTTGTCTAAAGGCTTGGAATGTTTTAAGATAAGGAGGTCTGTTAATCAGAAACATGTTACCAGACATATTTCTAGTGTAAATTGAGAACCTGCAGGTTCCTTTGCCACAGCCCTGAGGCCTGCAAATGAGTTACAAAAGGTGTCTGCAAGAAGGGAGGGGAGCATGATGAGGCATGTCTCACCTCCCTCCTTGTGGCAGGCAATTTAGGTCTAGGATATCCCCTTAGCCTGGAGGGGGTCCATTGAGTCACCTGGTGGTGCAGGAAGACTGAAGATTTTTAGTTCACAATTCCCCCCTGTTGGACCAAGATCTCCCAGAGCCAGCATCTTTGACCAAACTCTTATTTTGTCCCATCCGTTGCCTGGGTGGTTTGGCTGGGTCCCACTACCTGCTCTGGGTCCACTTAACCCTTCACAAATTGATTTATGGCCAAGAGGACTGAATATTCAATAGACCTTGTGGCCAAAAGGACTGAATAGCCAAAAAGGGCTGCTCTTAGCCAGTTAATGTCGTCGTAGTTCAGACACGGTTGGAGATACACGGACACTCTTTAATCCTTTAAAACATTTGCGGTAATATTAGAGTAAAAACCAAAATGTCAAAGGCAAGGCTATAAAGTTAATATATCTACAAGTATTGAAGTACTATATTTTGGGAGGGTTTAGTTATAAGCTTGTAGAAAACATAAGCATTGTTAACTATTTAAGCTAAGGAATTATAGATTTTTGTTTGTGTTACATTATTTTAGTCTCTTTAGTAATTTCTTCTAAGGTGGCTGATAAATTATTTGTTATATTTCCTTTTGCATAACCCCATAACTCAGAACAATAATACTCAGGAAGTTAAATCTTCAAGAAGCAGGAAAAAAAATTTTATACTTGGGATGATTACCTTGTACCACCTGTTCTGCAAAGAGAAAGGTTTTCAGTTAGTATTTGTTTAGGCTTTTGTGTGCCCCTTTTTGATCTAGAGCGTTTAAACTAATTGGATCCCTTGGAATTGGTCCTTATAGTCTCACAGGCCCCCTTTTCTCCTATAGTCTCTGGGCCTAGAGGGAGGATATTTGAACAGGATCTTGGCAGATTCAATAGTTTTATGTCTTGGAGATATCAGGTAAACTTCTTATTTACCTAAAATTTGTCAGTATTTTGGAAAAGAAAGCAAGGGAATCCAGTAATCTTTTTTAAAAAAAGTCTTTTTATAAAAATTTAGTTCAGTCTTATGAGGTTGAATGAATGATGCTCAGGGACATATTATTTTTTTTTAATTAAAGTCCTGAAAGCTTATTTTGTTTTGGTCCTATGATGTATAATCTCAAAAGTTATTAGAAGCCTTTATTTGAAGGAACTCGTCAGTCTTTTCCATGATTTTCCTTGAGGTCAACTTTAGACTTAGTGACTTAAAAAAAAACCAACTTTTTAAAATGAATTAAAGTAAAATGAAAGACTTAGACAAGTTATGGCTAAATAGACAATTGACGAAGCTGGTTATTTTTGTGGCATAAGCTTATTTAACATAATGACTATAATATTTCTGATAGCATACACTAAGACATATCAATATTTTATAATACCTGAATATATATTAATAATATACAAATGCAATCCAAAGAAAGGTAAACACCAATTTGTATTTGACAATGTTTTCTGTATAGTTTTCACCTGCCAAATAAATTTAATATGTTTGTGTTAGCCTTTCAGTGTCTCTAATATATAAAAAAGGTTAAGGTCAAAAGGCTGCATTTAGAATTTGGGTTTTAGAAAGTTCGTCAAATATTAAAGACTTAAAACATTTGTTTAAATACAATCACAGGCCACTATAAAATGAAGGTCATTTATTTAACTAAGAGAGACAGTCATCCAAAGATTCTAAAGGTGATTAAAGTATGTTATGTAGGTGGAACCTTAACCCCTTTAAAGTTTAGTTTTTGTAGTTAGTCCAAACCTAATAAAGTACAGGGATTATCTTGATAAAATTTTTGTCTTTTTTATTTTACACCAATTACTAAAAAGTAAAAAATAACCTTCTATAGTGCCATTTCTTAAAAAAAAATTACAGGTAAACAGATTATAGAATTAAAATGAGTACATCATGTCATTTCATTAAGAGGATATTAATATTTACAGAAAACTTTGTGTTAACCAAAATTTCTTTTTAATTGTAACTAACTGGACCACATACAAAATTCCTTAATAAATTCCATTTATAAACTTTATCCCATCCTGCATGGATTATAGACTAGCTATAAAACATGCCTAAATGCTTTCAGTTTAACCTTTCTTCTCCCCAAAATATATTTTTATACTGATTGCCATGTTTACATTTTTATCTTATTCATAAGTTACTTTTTATTTTGGTTTTATTTTCTTTCTAAGTCCATATTTTGATGTAACATTTAAATAACTGCTGAGCTAGACAAAATTATATATACTTTAATCAGAACACATTTTATGCTGCTCTAGTCATTTTTCTTATTAAAAACATTTCATTCTTTCATACATATATACAGAATCACATGTATTGACTAGAATTTTTATTTTTAGTAACTTTAAATGTCAGTGAAAGCTTAAAGAGCAGGAAGTTATGAATTGTTATCACAATACACTTGTCATGAAAGAAGATTGTAGGTTATTATAAAATTATAGACATTTACTTAGCCAAACTGATAATTTGAATATTTTTAAAATACAAAAATCCTATTCCTTGGAATAAAAGGGACTCAGTTTCTCAAACAAGTACAAGACCTGATAGATAGACTGCAGTACAAATTAATGAGAAGGTGGAATCTGTCTCTTTCTCTCCTGCCCCCCTTTTTATAGTTTATTCAAAAGGAAAACAAAAAAAATTTTGTCATTTCTAAAATCTTTTGTTATTCCTATTATCATATGAAAATCTAGATCTAAAGAGAAAACTAAATTTTTTATTCTATTAGTGTATTAATGATAAAGTTAATTTTAATAAAATCCTATAAACAAATCCATCTAATTTTAACTGAATCAATGGTAAGTTAAGATTTTTAGAAACCTTTTATAACCTTTAACTTTTATATGCATTTAATTTTAATCATTATTTAGTTAATTTAAAGCAGTTTTAAAAACAATAAATTAGACAAAATTATCTTTTTTACCAAAACTATCAATATTTATTTCTTATAAGCTTTTTATAAAAATTTTTTATATAGAATTGTTTTCCTCCCTTCTAGAAGTTTCAGTTCTATATATCAAAATATCAAGTCTGAGAAAAACGTAGAAAGTTAAAGTAATTTTGAACTCTTTTCAGTCATCAATTTTATTAGCATTCTTAGCTATATTTGAAAATAAATATCAAGGTATATAAATTTAAACTTATGTTTGATATGTTTTAGTATTTTATAAATGACTCAGACATTCATACTCATTTGAACATACCATGTCTTTAAGATTTGAAATTATGTGCAAATTTCATTAGTGTTTTCCCATTCATATTTATCTAATTTATTTTAGTAATTCACTTAGATTCCAGTTCCATCAGCATGATATTACTTGATGTTAGACTGAAAAAAAAAACCATCGAACCAATTTTTTATCACCTCAAACAAGGACATAAAGTTGTAAATTTTTTTCTTACATGAGAATCAAAATTATGCTGTTTTAAAAACAATCTAAACAGTCTGAAAACATTTTTTTCTCAATTTGGGTGTAAACTTGAGTACGTGCACTATTTCTAAGACTCTTTTGAGATTCTCTTTGGATTTTAACAACCATTTGCTTCTTCTTCTTAAAATAAATTACTATACAAAAGTTAAGAGTTTAGGAATTTTTTGGCTAGGCAGAATCTATGTTATAGCCACATATGTACACATAACCGGCCAGCTTGTAAACAGTAGGACAAAAAGTGGACAAGACTAAGGGAAAACTAAAACCTCCAACTTAAGCTCTTGTAACTACAACCTTTAGGAGAGCTGTGAACCCCTAACAGTACTGCTAATATCATATGACACAAACAGTGAGTTAGAAACACATTCGTGTATCTTTCCACAGACATTGAAATCAGTGGAAATAAACTGTATCTGCTGTTAGGATTAAAAGACCAAAACCAAAATATTTTCATAAAAACTCTACATAGGTTTCTGCTTTGTGCTCTATTTGGTGTTTCATTTTTGTTCAAATCTGCTAATAATTAGGCATGTTTACATTTTTACCTTAAAGTTAAACACATAGGTTTTTTTGTGTGTATAACTCAGGAGATTTAGCTATTGTTAGACCAAGAATATTAAATTTCTCTACTTATTAAAAATCATGCAAACACAGATCATTTTGTCTTTCGCTGAATTTATACTTTCATATACTTTATGTCAAATCTCAACACCTCAAGATCATAAAAATGTCTAGTAAAATGCAGGTAAAATCAAATGTATGGTGACAATTTCAAAACATTTTTACTATTACTTTACCATGAATACCCTTTTTAAAAATAATATTAACCTAGCTTATTTACCAAAGATTACTTTCACATGAACCATTTGGGTTTGTTTAATTAATCTGAGCACTCCCTTATTTTTAAGCCAGTCCGGAATCATGTAACACAAACATGCAATACATGGACATACAGAAAACATACCTAAACATACACACACACACACACACACACACACACACACACACACGGAGGAAGTTCTAATAGGTTTTACCCTAAAACTCTAGCCATGAGATGGTAACACAACTCACCGGTCTGTAAAAAAGACAATTTGATCCAAATTTCTTCTGACAAAACTGGAACTTGTTTATGTGGAATACTTTAGTTGCCCTCATTAGTAACTTAATTAGGCATGTGGATCAAAGTTTTGGGTAAAGGATTTTCTATGGCAGTTTGTGTTTCAACAACCCATTCAGCCATTTTTTTCCCCCTTCAGTTGAAAATGAGTGTTCAGTTGGCATTTTAGCTAGAACTAACTGAAGGATCTCCAGGTAGCCTTCCAATTGCAAATACTATAATCAATGAGTTATCTCAACATCAACATAAAAAGTTAGCAGGTTTTAGCATGGCCAGAAAAGGGAGAGCCTGAGAGATATTTATATTTATATTGGTAGGGCTACTGTTTGAGCTCTGAATTTTCCTGGATGTAATTTGCCCTTTTGTAAAAACTTGTGCACAGGAATTGGCTATAACCAGCTGAAGACCTAGAAAACCTGGCATGCCTTTGAACCTTCCCATTTACACAAATACTTGCAAGTACAGGTGCCATAAACTAACTAGGGTGCCTAAGAGGTCATTCTCTTTGTCTTTCCTCATTTTGAAAGGATCTGTTTCCCATTTTTCTTTAAAAGAAGCAACTGAATTTTAGTCTAGGGTTTGGTGTCATTGATCAGAGTGTGCTTATTGTGGGTGGGGCTCCTCAATGTTTCACCATGGAGTCAGCTGCACCCTCTTACCTGTCTCAATTCCTCTCTTCAGGGTCTAGTACCTCTGAGAGGGCTTAAAATGCGGAGTGATCAGCTCTTATATGCATTTCCTTGAAGAGCCTTCTTTTAATTGATTTGCTCTGGGGAGGGTTTCCTATAGGGTTACTGGCAACTATGGGAATCACCCCACGCAACTCCCACTCAGGACTATGGTCACCCAGGAGTACCTTTTAGCTGGGAGGATTAAAATACTCTTTCTTCTTTGGAGCTGAGGAACTCAGTTTCTCATTTACAAACAAGAGAGTTCTGTTTCTGAGTTCACAAATGTATAGAAATGCCAACTGAGATTAATTTTAGGGTAAAAACACAAGGGAGAAGACCCTTTAGAATGCACTTCCAAATCTAAATTAGGATCCCAAACAACAATTCCTAGGAAAAGAACCAGTTCCGAGTAACCCAAGACCATCAACCAAAAAAACAAGAGGGCTAGAGCTCAGGAGGACTTACCAGTTCCACCACAGGAGAAGCTCAGAGTTGGGGGTACCAAATGAGCCATGCCAGTACCTGGTGCCAATTTTGGGCTACTCCTTCAGGGGTCCTTATTCTTCTCTGAGTCCCATGTTGGGTGCCAATCTTGTCAACAGAAAAGAAGCCAAACTCTGCAAAATAATTTAAAGAAGTTTATTGTGAGCCAAATTTGAGGACCATGACACAGAGTCATGCCCAAGAAGCCTTGAGGAAGTGGACTTGCTGTGGTTGTGTTACAGTTTGGTTTTATACATTTCAGGGCAACAGGTTTTACAGGTAAAATCATAAACCAATATGTGGAAGGCATACATTGGTTTTGCCCCAAAAAGGTGGTCCATCTTGAAGCAGGGGGTGCCTACAGGTGAAAGACTCTTTGACTTATAACTGATTACAGACATTAAGCTTTTGTCTAAAGGCTTGGAATGTTAACATAAATATGCCTGTAAATCAGAGATGAGCCGCTGGACATATCTTTGCTGTGCCAATGGAGGACCTGCAGATTTGTCCTTAGTCCTTTCTTTTGCATTACAAAGGCTGTCTCCAAGAAGGGAGGGGGCATGATGAGACATGTCTCACCTCCCTACTTGCAGTAGGCAGTTTACTTTTAGGATATCTTCTTAGCCAGGAGGGGGTCCATTTAGTCAGCCGGTGGAGGCAGGGGAAGTCTTAAGATTTTATTTTAGTTCATAATTATCTTAAATCTTTTCATTTCTTTTCTGCAAAGGAACAGTCTCAGTATTCGTTTCTGAACATGTCTGTGTTTTAATCTTTTGATATATGTCACCCAGAACCAAGTATCATAGTCCAGCTGTGGGTTCTATAACCAGAAGGTTTATCACCTTCCTTTTTGTACCTATGGTTCTAGTTATCTATTCCTGGTTAATCAAACACGTCCAACACTTCTTGGTGCAAGAAATCAACTATTTTATTATGTCCAAGGATTCGTAAATAGTATGGTCAGGATAGAGCAGTAAGGCCTGTCTCTTCCCCAGGATGCCTGGAGTCTCAGCTGGGAGGACTGACCTATCTAGGATGACTTTGATACTTGTGTCTAGAATCTGGAAGCTTCATCGCTTATAGTTCTGGGTCTTTGACAGGATTGGATGGAAGTCTAGTCATATCTAGGAATGTCCACTGGACCACTCACACATGGCCTCTCTAGCTGGGCAGCCCCTGGGTACTCAGCCTTCTGGTATACACTAAGGGCTCCCAGGGAGAGCTTTTTGGTAACTGAGGAAACTGGGAGGTCTTTCTTGGAAGTTGCACATTTTACACCCAGCGGTCTTTATGGCTTTGTTCCCCAACACTCTTCCACACACCGCTGATGTTTCAGCCAAACTGGAGGAAAATATAGCACAATGAAGAGTTCAGGTTTTTTTCCTTAACAAGTTCTTGCTAATTTGTGGGGCATCTGGATTCTGAGCATCTGATCTTTGTACTGGGTAAGAAACCCACATGAGGCATCCCCCACAGAAACCCTTGCCTTTGTGGGAAGAGTGGACGATTCTCTTTGACTCTCTTGTTTTCTTTCAAAATACCAGGTCTGAAATCTAATTCAAATTAGGGGGAAAAAACATGCTTTTGGTTAACCAAAGGTCATGTGTATACACGCACACAATTAAAAATGATGACAAAGAAATGGGAAATGTGAGCAGAAATTGTATGATGGGACTGGGGGTATTTATTTTCTGTCCTCGGGAGCAGGGAACACAATGGTGAAGGACAGGGACTCTGAAACCAGACCGTCTGGTGCAGTCCCAGCTATGCTGCCCACCAGCTGTGTTCCATTAGGCAAATAGCTGAAGTTCTCTGTGCCTTGGCTGCCACATCTCTAAAGTGGGAATAGCTACTGTGCCTCATGGGAATGTTATTATGGGAATGGACATATGTAGACAACACTTGGTAAAGATTCACTCTCAGTACTATCTCTCCTCAAGCTTTGCATGGTAAACATGCATTACTTTTATAGGCAGAAAGTTTATGTGTGAGTATATTTTAAGAGGCCCCCAGGAAAGATCTAGAAGGAAGCAATAACTGCTGAGATGTTTGCCTAGGTGAGAGGAGTACTAGTGACAACTTATGTTTATTGAGAAAATACTCTGTACCAGGCACTGTTGGATATATCGCCACCACCATTTTGCAAATGAGGGGAAGGAGGAGCAGAAGGGTGAGGGGACTGACCTGAGGACACACAGCTAGTGACTAATTGACAGAGCTGGTGCTCCCAGGGCAGTAGGAAAGCTGAGCAGGTTCTGGAGGAGATGGGGTGCCCCATCTAACAGCTTGCAGTGGTGAATTCACACACGGCTGAACTCAGGGTCTTCTTGCTCTCCATTCTAAAAGTAAGGAGACATGTGATGAGGACTCTCAGGTATTTTGAAATATGCAGGACATTCTCCTTGATTCTTGTACCCTGCTGTGCAACAAATGTCAGGGCTTCTTCCTCCTGTCTCTTTGAAACTGTGCTCTGTGACCAACTACCCATGCCCTCCCTCTGCCATCCCCAGCCTTTCATCATCATCAAACTACTCTATTTCTGTGAGATCAGCTTTTCAGATTCAACATGCAAGTGACATCATGCTGCATTTGGCTTTCCGAGGTGATGGTCATGTTACTTAGCTTTATGTCACATTCCAAGGGCACATATACCTAACCCTTACATTGTACCCCATATGTGTCTGCAACTATGACTTGTCTATTAAAAATGATATTAATAAAACTATAATAAGACGCAGGAAATGTGGCAGGACCACCCCATATACTTGTGTCTCTGCTTCTGCTGTCCACGGCATTTGCCGATACCACCTTGTTTGCCTGTTTGTGGAGGATGTTTGGGGCCAATACTAAGAAGCATATTTTGAACATGAAGTTGGCAAGTCTCCTAGTGAGTTTCTGCTGGAAGAAGAACTGAAATTTCAGATATTACCAGCACTATTTTGCTAATAGTCACACAAATGATATAATACTTGTTAAAACTACAATTTCTTCCTTGATTGTCCTCTTTCATATTTTTATTTCTGTTTTTAAAGCTTACACAGAATTAGAACTATGGGTCCCTAGAAATACAGTTAATTCACAAAAAAATTCAAATGTATTTGAATCTCCCATATTTGCATTGTAATCTCTGATGCCAAAAAACCCCAAGGCATTGCTGAAGGGGTGAGACACAGGGAAGGGGAGGGGAGGGGAGGAGAAGAAAAGAAAGGGAAGGGAAAGGAAGGGGAAAGGGAAGGGAAGGGATTTTAAGGAAGGCAGCACTGGGTGACCGCTCATAAAGAAAACATAAAGAAAATCCATACTGGGGAACAAAGTGGACCTGGTGGGGGCACACAGCCTCTCTTGTATCCAGGGCTGCAGGCCATGGAGCAGCTACTCTGCTATGGCTTGGATGCCTCTGAAGGCTGCAGGCTTCTTCTTGCCCAATCCCACCCACAGCTGTCATAGAGTGTCATCTAATCTCACCCACAAACACCATCTACTTGGCTGATGGACTAAACTGGGAATGTCATTATCTAAAAAAAAAAAAAATCCAACAGTAAGAAGTAACAGCTCCTCCAGATGGGAAGGAATCAGCAAATGAACTCTGAAATATGAAGAATCAAACTGAAAGGACACTCCTAAAAAGGAACGCCTGCTTTCTAGCCATGGATATCACCCAAATAGAGAACACTAAAATGACAGAAGAAGAATTTTGAATATGGATTGTAAGAAAACTCAATGATATGCAAGAGAAAATATATACCCAACACCAAGAAACCACACACACAAAAACAATCCAGGAACTGGAAGAAAAATTCAGTAAAGAAATTGAAATACTAAAGAAAAATCAAAACTAGCAGAAATTAAGAATTTATTCAAGGAATTAGAAAACAGTGGAAACCTTCAAGAATAGGGTAGTTCAAACAGAAGATAGAATCTCAGGGATTGAAGATAACATCTTTCAATTAAACAAGTGTGTCACAGAGATACAGCAGAGAAATACGAGAAAAGAACAGAGGCTATAAGAAATGTGGGATTATGTGAAGAGGGGTAACATGAGAATTACAGGCATCCCTGCAGGTGAACAAAAAAAAAAAAAATAAACAAGGCTTAGACAAAATATTTGAGGATGTAAGGGAGGAAATTTTCCCCGGCCTTGCTAAAAATGTACATATTCAGGTACAAGAGGCTCAAAGGGCTCCTGGGAAATTCATTGCACACAGGAAGACACCATGACACATAGTCAGCAGACTGTCCAAAATAAACAAGAAAGAGGCCCTCCTCTGACTCTTCTCAAACAGATTAATGCCCAGCCTCCTAGAATCTTATTTCCTACAAAACTAAGTTTCTTCTATGAAGGGGAAATAAAGACCTTCTCAGACAAACAAAGACTGAGGGAATTCATTAGGAGGAGACCTGCCCTCTGAGAAGTATTCAGAGCAGTGTTACACACAGAGCTGCACAATAAATACTAGTGTAAAATCATCCAAATGCTAAAGGTCAAAGGCCAGATACAACAGTGGCTCAAGACAGAAAAGAAAGCAACAAAGTTTAACTCAACAGGATGAACAGAAATCTTTCCCCACTTATCAATTCTTCCAGTAAATGTAAATGGCTTGAACTGCCCACTAAAGAGACATGGCTGAATGGATAAATATAAACAAGCCTGCTGTCTTCAGGAAACACATCTAACCCACAAGGATGCATTCAGACTCAAAGTGAAGGGATGGAAAACAATATTTCATGTAAATGGAAGCCAAAAGAAAGCTGGCAGGGCAGTTCTGATTTCAGATCACTTAGTCTTCAAATCAACAAAAGTAATGAAAGACAAAGATGACACTATATAAGCAATTCTAAATGTTTATGCACCTGACTCACCATAACAGCTGGGGACTTCAAAAACCCTCTGACAGAACAGGACAGATCCTCCAAACAGAAAATAAACAATGAACTTGAACAGAACTCTAAAACAAATGGGCCTGAGTGACAATTACAGAGCATTCTACTCCCCAACTCCTGAATATACGTTTTTCTCATCAGCTCATGGGACATTCTCTAGGATTGACCATATCCTAAGCTACAAAACATGTCTCAAAAACTTTAAAAATGTAGAAATTATATCACGCATCTTCTCAGACCACTGGAATAAAATTAGAAATCAACTCCAACAGAAACTCTCATCTCTACACAAAGTCATGGAAACTAAACAACCTTCTGCTGAATGATTATTGGATTAAGGAGGAAATTAAGATGGAAATTAAAATATTCTTTCAACTAAAAGATAAAGAAGACACAAGCTATCAAAATCTGTGGGAAACAGCTAAAGCTAAAGCTGAGAGGAAAATTTATATCTATAAATGCCTACATTCAAAAGACAGAAAGATCACAAGTCAACAATTTAATGAATTGTCTCAAAGAGCTGGAAAAGGACGAGCGCACCAACCCAAAACTCAGCAGAAGAAAAGAAATAACAAAGGTCACAACAAAACTAAATGAAATTGATAATAAAAAAGCTGTATAGAAGATTAAAAGAACAAAAATTTGGTTCTTTGAAAAAATAAATAAAATTGACAGGCCTCTTGCTAGATTAACCAGAAGCAGAAAGGAAAGGATACTAATAAGTTCAATCAGGAATGAAAAAGAAAAAATTACAACTGATACCATGGAAATACAAAATACTATCTATGAATAGTATAAAAACCTGTATGGACATAAAGTTGAAAACGTGGAGGAAATGGACAAACACTTAGAAACACGAAATCTCCCTCAGCTCAATCATGAAGAAATAGAATTCCTGAAGAGACCAATATCAAGCACTAAAATTGAAGCAGCAATAAAAATCTTTCCTAAAAAGAAGAGTCCTGGACCAGATGGTTTCACACACGAATTTTACCAGATCTGCAAAGAGGAACTGATGCCTATTCTGCAGAAATTATTCTGGAATATAGAGAAGGAAGGAATCCACCCCAACATGTTTTCTGATGCCAATATCACCCTGATATCAAAGCCAGGAAAGGACTCAACAAAAAAAATTCTACAAATCAATATTCTTTATGAATATAGATACAAAAATTCTCAATAAAATCCTAGCAAATGAAATTCAGGTGCTCATCAAAAAAATGATTCATCATGACCAAGTGGGCTTCATCCCAGAAATGCAGGGATGGTTCAACATATGCAAATTTATGAGTGTAATTCACCACATAAATAGAATTAAAAACAGATCATATGATACTCTCAATGTATGCAAAAAAAAGCATTGGGGCCGGGCGCTGTGGCTCACGCCTGTAATCCTAGCTCTTGGGAGGCCGAGGCGGGCGGATTGCTCAAGGTCAGGAGTTCAAAACCAGCCTGAGCAAGAGCGAGACCCCGTCTCTACTATAAATAGAAAGAAATTAATTGGCCAACTGATATATATATAAAAAATTAGCCGGGCATGGTGGCGCATGCCTGTAGTCCCAGCTACCTGGGAGGCTGAGGCAGAAGGATCACTCGAGCCCAGGAGTTTGAGGTTGCTGTGAGCTAGGCTGACGCCACGGCACTCACTCTAGCCTGGGCAACAAAGTGAGACTCTGTCTCAAAAAAAAAAAAAAAGCATTGGACAAAATTCAGCACCCTTTTATGATAAGAATGCTTAACAAAATAGGCATAGACAGGACCTACTCAAAAATGATAAAAGCCATAACAAACCCACAGCCAACATCATACTGAATGGGGAAAATTAAAAACACTGTCACTTAGAACTGGACCCAGGCAAGGTTGGCTTTTATCATCACTTCTATTCAACAGTGCTGGAAGTCCTAGCCAGAGCAATAAGACAAGAGAAAGAAATCAAGGGCATCCAAACAACAGCAGAAGAAGTCAAACTATCACTCTTTGCTGATGATACAATCTTATATATAGAAAAACCTAAAGATTCTGCCATGAGACTACTGGAATTGATAAACTCAGCAAAGTCTCTGGTTCAAAATCAATTTTCAGAAATCAGTAGCATTCCCATACACCAACAACAGTTAAACTGAGAAGCAAACCAAAGCCTCAGTATCCTTCAAAATAGTACCAAAGAAAATAAAATACCTAGAAATACGTTTAATAAGGAGGTGAAAGATCACTATAAGGAGAACTGTGAAACACTGAAGAAAGATATAGCAGGGGGTGCAAACAGGTGAAAAAACATACCATGCTCATGGGTCAGTAAAATCAACATTGCTAAAATGTCTGTACTACTGAAAGTTATTCTACATTCTATAGATTGAATGCAATCCCTATTAAAATACCAACATCATTTTTCACAGATATGGAAAAAATAATTCTATACTTTATATGGAACCAGAGAAGACCCCATATAGCAAAAGCAATAATTAAGCAAAAAAAAAAAAAAAAAAAGAAAGAAAGAAAAGAAAGAAAGAAAAAAATTAGGAGGAATCAATTTATGAGACTTTGAGCTATACTACAAGGGTATAAAAACTAAAACAGCATGGTCTTGGCACTAGAATAGAAACACAGAACAATGGAACAGAACTGAGAACCCAGATATAAAAGCATTCTTTTATAGCCATCTAATCTTTGACAAAGCAGACAAAAACATATACTAGTTAAAAGAATCCTTATTCGATAAATGGTGCTGGGAAAATTGGATAGCCACATGTAGAAGACTGAAACAGGATCCACACCTCTTACCTCTAACAAAAACAACTCACAGTAGAAAGACTTAAACCTAAGACATGAAACAATAAAAATTCTAAAAGAAAATGTTGGAAAAACTTGTATAGACATTGGCCTAGAGAAAGAAATTATGAAGAAGATGCCAAAGGCAATCATGACAACTAGAAAAATAAATAAATGGGACCTGATCATATTAAAAATCTTCTACACAGGCAAGGAAACTATCATGAGCACAAGCAGACAACCTCCAGAATGGGAGAAATTATTTGCATGCTACACATCCAATAAAGGGCTGATAACTAGAATCTACACAGAACTCAGCAAAATCAACAAGAAAAAAATCAACCCCATTACAAAGTGGGCAAAGGACATGAACAGAAACATTTCAAAACAAGAGAGATTAACAGCCAAAAAACATATGACAAAAGGCTTAACATCTCTAACCATCAGGAAATGCGAATCAAAACCACAATGAGATAGCACTTTAGTGAGAATGGCTTTTATCAAAAGCCGCAAAACAATAAATATTGGCATGGATGCGGAGATATAGGAACCCTCATAGACTGTTGGTGGGACTGCAAACTAGTACAACCTCTGTGGAAAGTAATATGGAGATACCTCAAAGAGCTACAAGTAGAACTACCATTTGATCCAGCAATCCCACTATTGGGCATCTACCCAAAAGAAAAAAAAAAACATTCTATAAAAAAGACATCTGCACTAGAATGTCTATAGCAGCACAAATCACAATTGCAAAGATGTGGAAACAGACCAAGTGCCCATCCATCAATACATGAGCAGATTAATAAAATCTGGTATATGTATAACATGGAGTTCTACTCAGCCACAGAAAACAATGGTGATCTAGCACCTCTTGTGTTATCCTGGATAGAGCTGGAGCCCATTCAACTAAGTGAAGCATCACAAGAATAAAAAAATAAGCACTACATGTACTCAACCATCAAATTGGCATTAACTGATTAACACTTAAGTGCCCATATAGTAATAACTTTCATCTGGTGTCGGGCAGGGGAGGGGAGGAAGGGGTGTGTATATTCACACCTAATGGGTGTGGTGCACACCTTCTGTAGGATGGACATGCTTGAGGCTCTGACTTGGGCAGGGCAAAGGCAATAAATGTAACCTAAACATTTGTACCCCCGTAATATGATGAAGAAGAGAAAAAAAAAACAAACTTAGAAGCCTGAAGTCAGTCCATTGAAACATTCAAAGTCATGGAAGAAAAAAAAAACCTTCAACTACGAACCTTATATTCAGCAAACTGTGCTTCAAAAATAAGGGAGAAATTAAGACATTGCCAGATAACCAAAAGCTGAGACCACCAGACTTGCCCTGCAATGAAGACAGTCCTTCCGCTTGACAAGAAAGGACACCAGACAGGAACTCAAAGGGTTGTGAAGAAATAAAAACTTCTGGTAAAGATAAATACATGAACCATTATAAAAGTTAGTACTCTTTTTGTTTTGTACATGATTTAAGAGACTAATGTATCAAAAAATCCTATTAATGATGATTGTGGACACACAATGTAAATACATTTAATCTGGTCACTCCAATAACTGGAAGATCAATTAGACAAGAAAAAGAAATAAAGGCAGCCAAATTGAAAAGGAAGATTTAAAGTTATCAGTTTGCAAAGACATGATCCCATATGTACAAAACACTTAAGATTCACAAAAGAACTGTCAGAACTAAAGGAAATTTAGCAAAGTATCAGGCATATGGAATCCCAGAGGATCCCAAATAAACAAAACAATCCTGAAAAAGAACAAACTCCTGAGGTCTTCACACTTCCTGTTTTCAAAACTCATTACAAGCTACAGCCATCAAAACAGGGCGGCCCAGGCATGGACAGACTTACAGAGCAATGGAGTAGACCACCCAGCCCAGAAATAGCCCTGCTCATGGGTGGTTACATGCTTTCTGACAAGGGTGCCAGGACCATCCAGTGGGGACAGGACAGTCTCTTCAGAAAGTGGTGCTGGGACAACTGAACATCCACATGCAAGAGAATGAAGTTGGTCCCCGACATAACACCATACACAAAAATTAGCTCACAGCAAATTAAAGATCAACATGTTAAGGGCTAAAACTATAAAACTTGTGGAAGAAAACAGAGGAGGAAAGCTTCAGACTGTGGGTTTGGCATTGATTTTTGTATATAACATCAAAAGTACAGGCTACAAATTAAAAGTAGGTAAATTGGACTACATCAAAATCTAAAAGTTCTGTGTAAAAGATCACAACAGAGCCAAAGGCAACCTATGGAATGAGAGAAAATACCTGTAAATTATATACCTGATAAGGAGCTCACATCTAGAATATGTAGAGAATTCCTACATGTTGACAATAAAAAAAAAAAATAACCCAATTAAACAATGGGCAAAGGACATGAATAGATATTTCTCTAAAGGTGACATACAAATGGCCACGTGCTCATGCAGACATGCTCAGCATCACTAGTCATCAGAGTAACGCAAATCAAAACCACAATGGAAATCCACTTTCCACTCCTTAGCATGGCTACTATCCAGACCACACCAGAAGACAGTAAGTGTCGGTGGCTGGTGTGGTGGCTCATGCCTGTAATCCCAGCAGTCTGCGAGGCCAGGTGGGAAGATCTCTTGAGGTGAGGAGTTTGAAACCAGCCTGAGCAAGAATGAGACCCAGTCTCTACTGAAAATAGAACAAAAATTATTCAGGCAATTAAAAAATAGAAACAAACAAAAAATATTAGCTAGGTGTAGTGGTGAGTGCCTATAGTCCCAGCTACTTGGGAAGCTAAGGCAGGAGGATTGCTTGAGCCCAGGAGTTTGAGGTTGCTCAAAGCTGAGCTAGGCTGATGCCAGGGCACCCTTGCCCAGGCAACAGAGTGAGACTCTTTCTCAAAAACAAAAACAAACAAACAAAAAACTGTCTGTGAAGATGCGAGAAATTGGAACTCTCATGCATTGGTGGAGAGTTGGTGCACCATTGGAGTACAACGGTGTCACTACTGTTGAAAATAGTGTGGTGGTTCCTCAGAAAATTAAACACAATTATCGTTTGATCCAGCAATCCCAGCTGTGGGCATATACCCAAAGATATCAAAAGCACAATCTCAAAGAGTTATGTTTGTCCACTCACATTCATAGCAGTGTTATTCACAATAGCCAAAGCTGGAAGCAACCCAAGTGTTCACCAGTGATGATGGATGAACCAAACGTGGTCTCTACATACACTGGACTGTGAGTCAGCCTGAAAAAGGAAGGAAATTCTGACGCTTGTTACCACATGGATAAACCTGGGGACATTGTGCCGAGTGGATACTGCAGTCACAAAAGGTAAATACTGTCAAATCCCACTGGTAGGATACCAGTAGGAGGTACCCAGAGTAGTCAAATTCATGGGGACAGGAAGTAGAAGGGTGATTTCTGGCAAGATGGGAATTAGGGAGTTATTGCTTATTGGGAGGAGGGTTAGTTTAGGAGACAAGTTGCGTAGACAAATGGTGGTGACGCACGCACAACAGTGTGAGTGTCCTTCACGCCACTGAGCTGTTCATGTAAAAGTGCAAAGCTGGAAAGTTTTCTGTTATATGTATTTTATCATAATCAAAATAAATAAAGGTTTAAAACTTTAATTAAAACATTGATGGAAAATAAAGGCAGGGATGTAGGGCAACTGTTAGTAGCAGTTTCAGTTCATGGAACCACTTTGAGAAAGCTATTTGGCAGTACCTGCTCTTCTATGTGGGCCCCATGGCCTAAGGAGTCTCACTTTTAGGGACACCCCCAAGAGAAATGCCTAAGCCTGTCCCCACAAAGGAAGGTGCACAGATGTTCTTAGCAGCCCTGTGGATCAAAGCCCCACACTGGAAGGAACCAAAGTATGCGGAGTAGCATGGGTAAATCTATTGCTCTGCATTCAAGCAACGGCACAATGTATAGAAATGTGGGCAAAGGATGTGCCGTGTGCAACAAATAGGGCATCTCTGGAACAATATTGAGCTGAGGAAGCCAGTACAGAAGAGTTTATGCTCAGTGGTTCCCTTTATAGAAAGTCCAGCATCAAGGAACATTCGGCTGTGCTGGCTGAAGTCAGGGCAGTGGTTTCCTTGGCCAGGGGCTAGACTTCGGATGAGTCTCCAGCAGACTCTGGGTGCCATAGTCTGTTTCCTGATGTGGGTACTGGATACAGGATGTGTTCAATATGTGGGAAAAGTTATTGTAAATTATATAGCCATGTGCATTATTCTGAAATTAAAAATGCTTAATTGAAAAACATCAGATTGCATATCAAGCCCAGGATGAAGGAGGACCCTCAGCCTGTCGTGCCTTCCTCAGCAAAGCAAGTTCACAGTGACCATGTGGTCCTCTTTGTGGAAATGCTGCCACCAGGCTCTAAGCGGTGCAGCGGCGTCAAGGTGACAGCTGAGGCCCAGGGCTCCACCACACTCTTGGTGAGCTACAAACAAGCCACGGCCACCTGCGTGCCAGGATCACCATCGCTGCCTACCTGGCCCTCACGGTGAGCCAGGGGCCCTGCCCTTCACCACCCACCCTGCGCACTCCTTCCCTGATGGGAATTACTCACTTGCTCTGACAAATATGTATGAAACCCCAATTGTTCAGAATAGCTTTTGGCATAACTCCGTCTCCCTGTGATTTTCTGGCTGAAAGCAGGAACTGGTGTGGAAGGAGCAGAGCCTCCCCACGGGGGACAGTGGTAGCTGACATCCACGTGATCATGTGAGGTCCTGAGGGCAGAACCTGCATGACTGGGATTAGTGCCCTCTTACCAGACACCCAGAGAGCTAGCTTGTCCCTTCCCCCATAGAAGGGCGCAGCAACATGTTTGTTTTGCTTTGTTTTGTTTGAAGAATATTTCTCTTTTCTTGTATGGTTTCCCCTTTCCCATGGTTGAGATCATGCCGCAGGTACAGAAGAAAACAGACACCCCTACCCTTAATGCATCCACGGGCTGAACAGGGAAACAGCCACTCAGGTGATTAATGTCCTTGTAGTAGGATGAGCAGCAAGTGAAGTGGGGACCAGAGGATGAGCCCTCTGCACCCCAGGGTGGCTCCGGGTGAGAGGGGACGCAGAGGCTACCTGGAGGCAGGAGCGCTGGGCCTTAGGGTGTGAATAGGGGCAGCAGGGCAGCCTGTGTGAGGGCCTGGGGACAACAGAGCACGGTGCGCTGGAGGGGGGATGCGGCTAGTCTGAGGGTGGGACAGGGGCCAGGCTGGGAAGGCCCGAATCTCAGGACAGACCCTAGGCCTGTATCGTGTGGTGGCCTGAGCAGCAGAGTAGTTTAATGCTGTCCTTCCCTCTCTCTTCCCTGCGGGCAGCTGCTGCACCCCCAGGGCCTTGCCCGTGCCTGGGGTACAGTGGGTGCTCAAATAATCCGGCTGTGGGTGAGCCAGATCTGGGCCGGGTCTGGCAGTCTCCCTCGAATGACACCTGGCAGGAAGCAGAGCCAGGCAGTGTGCTGCCCAAGGCACACTATGAGGCTGAGCCAGGCAGTGTGCCACCCAAGGCACACCCAAGCCCACAGTGAGGTCTGTCCTGGTCCTCTTGGGAGCCAGCTGTGAGGACTTTTCCATGAGACCCTCCCCCTTGGCTAGGTGTGGCCAGTGGCTTTCCCGTTTGCCCAGCTCCTGTCCACTCCCCCAAGGCAGTACGTGCCAGGTGCTCCAAAGCTGGCATCTGCTGTGAGGTGCTGACAGTTGGGGGTGTGTGAGTCACCCACCCTTGGGTCCTGGCAGGGTGGGTGGGGCTGGATCTGAGCAGGACTGTTGCTCTCCCAGCCTCTGTCTGGAATGGAGGAGCTGGCAACAATTCCGTCTTGGTTGAAGAGGCCTCACAGAGGACGTGGCCATTCAGCAGGGCTCAGGAGCACCATGGTTTTCTTGGGGTTTGTGTCCTGGATGAATGAGTGGCCAGGCCCTGGGCTTCTAGGCCTGCTCTTCCCCAGGGGCAGCCTGAGCGCAGGTGTGGTGTTGGCCTACAGCTGGCCATGGCCTCCTGGACCTGATGGTGTTGTCCTTGCCCCTTCAGCACGACCCTCCCGTGCCTGTGTCGGCCTCCATGGAGCTCATCCTGGTGGAGGACATGAATGAGGGTCAGTCCAGAAGAGGTGACCATCTACCATCACTCTGGCATCCAGGTACAGCCTTTGCCCTGCCACGGCCCTGCCTGTCAGAGAAGGCTCAGGATACTTCTTCCTCAACATGGTCACAGCTGGTGTCATCAAGGTGGCTTCCCAAGAGGCCACGGGTGTCGCCATGGTGAGTAGCCTTTAGTTCCTCACCGGGGCCACTGTGTGGTTAGTGGATTGACTATTTGCAAAGCCGGCACTTAGTCACACCAGCCAGAATTAGCAGGGCCTTTAGATTGTCTGCTTCATTCAGCAACTTTAGTCATCGCCGTGCTGCCTCTGTGGGTTTTACTCCACATCCACACACCACTCGAGCTATTAGTGTTACAGCGCTTGACCAGGGAAAGAACCCGGTGGCACAGAAAGAGTCGGAGTGTAGTCTTTATTCTTCCAGCAGCTGACTTCTTTCTGACCACCCCCTTCCTTGTTCTCCTCCTGCTTTTATACCCTTGATAGGACTCAAAACCATCCAATCAGCAACAAGCTTTAACATCCAATCAGCAACAAGCTTTGACATCCAATCAGCAACAGTGTGATTCAGAAAGTACCCAATCAGGATGACGCAGCCAGCCTGAGGACAGGAGCAGGTGGCCAAGCATGGAGCCGGGCCTGACAGCAGGCGTTGGCAGGCGGGGCCAGGCCTCAGCAGCAGCACCTGAAGGTTTTCCCATCATTAGTTAGCTAATGATTTCCTTTCAATCCATTTTTAAATTAAGACTAAAACATTATTTCATAAGCAACACTGTAACAACCATAAAGAAAATCATTTTTACAGGATGCATCAGCTTTTTCTATTAAGATTTTTCCCATGTTTCTTTCTTGACCCTCTCCCTATCCTCACAAGTACTGACTTAGCTGTGCCTGTGTTGGGGGCGGAATTTAGCATTCTGCCTCTTTCGATTATATTATCCTAAGATTTTATATTTTTCCCTGTTGCGATATAGGATGGACAATTATTTTTTGCAGCCATTTGTACTTTAGCCATTCTCTTTTTGTGGAGCATGTGAATTGTTTAAAACATTTTGTTTTTTAAAACTGTGGAAAAGGAAAATTACCAGGTAGAGAATACTTAGTATGGGATGGGAGGTGGGAGGAGTAGTTGAGTGTAAACTTTATGTTAAAAATTCTGCAAGAGAATGTAGCTAATCACCAATTTGCAAGAAAATGTAGCTAATCAGCAATTTACAAGAGGATGTATCTAATCGCAAATCTCTGGCTTCTGAAACCAGCTTGCTTTGCAGTGCAGGGGCCAGCCCAAGGGGTATAAAACCCCTAGACCAAGAGAGTTCGTGGCTGCTATCCCTCCTTGCATGGAGTGGTGACAGCCCTTGCGCAGGAATAAATAAAATTTGGCTAATTTTGGTGACCGAGTCCCCTTGATCCTCTGGTTTATAACAAAACAATATCGCAAAGCATAGGGTAATAAGAACAACAACAAACAAACGCCAGTGTCCTGCATGTCCGCACATCTGCACGGTGGATTAGTGGACAGCCATGAAAATTGAACTCACTTGTAAAGGCAGCGCTTTCCACCGAATGTGTAGTATAACCACTCCCTAAGTCATGAATGCCAAAGTCAGCACTGACACCCACCCGTGTGATGGGGACCAGGCTGAAGGACAACCTGGGGGAAAGATTTTACACTGTGGGAAAGATTTGTGCAAAGTGCACAAAAGTGCTTGATGAATTTTACGTATGAAAACACCAGGTGTAACCACAATCTAGGTCAAAATATTGAACATTTTCAGCACCCCAGAAGAGTCTACCATGCTTCTTCCTAGCCACAACCTCCCCGCAGCCAAAAGTAATAATGATGCTGATCCACCCTCATGGATTAGCTGTGCCTGCTCCTAAATTCTTCTCAGTGGCTCAGTAAAGCATGTACTTTCTTGTATCTTTTCTGTGTGTGAGACTCACCCAAGTTGTCACTTGCAGCTGTAGTTCTATTTCCCTGCAGTGCGGTGTTCCATTCCTTGCAAATGTTACCACTGGTGTTTCCATTCCTTTGCTTTGGGTGTTACAAAGTGTGTCATTTTGTGGGGATGTGCACTTTTTTAAACAAATAGGCTTTATATATGTAGAGCAGTTATAGATACACAGCAAAATTGAGCTGTGTGAATGTCCAGAGCTCCCACAGCCCCCTCCCCCTCAAACACACAGCCTCCCCCACTACCCACAACTCCCACCAGAAAGGCATGTTCGTTCCACTCAGTGAACCTGCACTGACACATCATTGCCAGCCACTCTGCCTCCTGTGTCCTTAGGGAATGGTCTTGCTACATCCCTGAAAACTCTCCTTGCTCTGAACTCTGCTGTCATCCCTGCTTTCTTTTGATTAGTGTTAGCATGATGTATTCTTCTCCATCCATTTACTTTTCATGTGATGTGTCTTTGTATGTAAAGTGGGTTTCTGGAAGACAATCTGAAGTCAGGTCTTCTTTTTTGATGTACTCTGAGAATCTTTGTCCTATTTTTTAACCATTGACATTTAAAATAATTATTGATACAGTTGTGTAAAAGGGAATGGCCTGGAAAGAAAAAAAAAAGATTTTTTGTCTTTTTAAAACTTCCCCCACTGTTTTTGGAACTGCAGCCTGGCCTGCATCCCTGGGGCAGGTGAAGTCTTTTGTTAAAACTCCCATGTTATGCCAACCCCCAGGTGGGGAGCTGGGGAGTTTACAGCTTTGCCATTGCAGACATGGGACAATTAGAATAGTTAACCACAGGAATTGCCTGAAGCTTGGAACCCTTCCTTTAGACCAGGACACTAGGCCTGGGCCACGTGAGTGTGGAGGACTGCCTAGCACATTTATCTGGCCCTCTTTTTGCTGCTGCTGCCTGTCTTGCCTAGCAGCCAACTAGTCCCGGGCCCACAGTGCGCACTCTCCAACAGTCTGAGGGACAGTGAATTGGCCCCCTGTTTGAAAAGTTTGAGGACCCCTGCTTTAGAAGCTCTGTATTTTACCTATATGGAGAAAAATTTTGGATTTTGAGAGGATAGTTTGCGTTTTCCTCCCTTTGCTGACAAAGGTAATAAATCTCTTTCCCCATCCCCCAAAACTTGTCCTTGTTCTTCAGATTCGGCCTCCTGGACAAGTGCCTAGTTTTCAGTAACAGATTTTGGCATCTCTGGGCGGGCCCATTGGCTTCCTGGTGCAATTGCACCCTGCCACTGCTGAAGGAGGCAAGGAAAAGTTCCTTCCCCTTCCCATCCTCCTCCTTTAGCTCTCTCCTCTTCCTCCTCCATGCACAGCACAGGGGCCCTAAGATCACAGTGGCCACTCCCAGGAGCTCAGCGCCCCCAGACCTGCTGATCAGAACCTGCATCTCAACAAGACTCCCGGCCAGTTAAATGCACTTTTCTAATCTCAGAGTAATTTGAGTTAATTGAAGTAGAAAATACAGACAAGAAAAAGAAAAGAGACATCACCTGCAGGCCCTTTCCCGATTGCTAACTGCACTTTCATTTGCTTTTCTTTCTCCCAAGATTTTTTCCTATATACGCATGCACAGAAACAACTGTTTCTTACAGAAATGTCAGTAAGCTAGAGAGATTTGGTAACCTATGTTCTTTATGCATGTAAATACATCAGGGCATCTTGCCATGTTGGTAAGTACAGGTCTATATCCATTACTCATTATACATTGATTCAACAAATATTAAGTGCTTACTGTGTGCCAGGCACTGTGCCAGGTTCTGGGTTTACACTGGAGAATAAAACAATTATAGTCCAATCGGGGGAAAAGATAAGCCAAGAATTGCACTGTACACAGAGCTAGTCCAATCGGGGGAAAAGATAAGCCAAGAATTGCACTGTACACAGAGCATTGCCATGTGACGAGGTCCTGGAAGACCCACGTTACTTACGGATTTGATCTGGTCAGGGAGGGATCTCTCAGGGAAGGGATGACTGGGCTGGCATTGGAAGAGCGAGTGGTACTTGCCCCAGTGAGGAGGCGGGGAGAGAGTCCCAGGCAGCAGGCACAGTGCGGGCTGCAGGCTGGATGGAAGGGTGCCGCAGAGAGCAAGGGGAGGGGGCGCAGAGGCGGCTGTGCACACATTGCAACACGGCTGACTTACCCAACTCCAGGAAATTGGCACGTGGTTTGTTCCCAATGTTTTGGTGTCATAAGCAATGCTGAATTGAACATCCTGGCGCAGACAACCCTGGGCTTGCGGAGGACTTCCCCAGCACGGCCTCCTAGCCAGAGGTGCGGACTTTCCTCTGGGTGGGTCTTCAGAGTCATTGAAGCAAAATCCCAACCTGGATTTGCTCCCTGCAAGCCCCTCCCGGAAGCAGCCACCCCAGCTCTGTGCCTGTCTCTGCTCCAGTCTACATCAGAGGTGTCAACTCTGGTTGGCCAAGGACAGCCTGGGACAGGGACCAAAGCTGTTCTGAGGACAGAAAAGATGAAAGCAGCTTAGGTTCCTGAGGGTGGGATGGGGTGTTCCTCACGATCCTGCACCTACCTCACTGGGCCTGGGACCCCGGAGGCCTCCGAGCCATCCCTGCCTTCCCAGAGCTCACTGTCCAGTGTGGAGACAGCCCAGACACACACCAGGGCCAGAGTGGGGACAGTCCTGGGGAAGCTCAGACCAGGCCCCTCTCTGGTGGAGAGGAGGGGATAATCAGAGAGGACTCCCTGGAAGAGGCATCCTGGATGTGGGAGGGCTCAGGCATCTTTAAGGAGAAGAGCGAAACAGAGCAGTGTTCCCAGAAGAGGAAGAGCGCATGCAAAGATGAGCCAGACCTGTGTGTTGTTAGAGGCAAGGACCCTCAAAGACCCTCAACTCCCCTATGACTCGTCCTACACACGGACTTTGCCCTGGAAAATTCCAGCTATAGCTCCGAGAAGAATGCAGTCCATGACGTGCTGACCACGGGATGCTCCAGGGTGTGCTGACTGCAATTGTTCCCGACCACCTGCCAGGTTGGAGATGAGTAACCAGTCAAAAACAGGATACTGATAAGACGCTGATTGGGGCTGATTAACCCAGACCCAAGCCTCATCGTCAACACTCTATTTTTTTGCCTCTACTTCTTTGTTCTTGTATGCTTATAAAACCTACTAAGAATCTAAGTAAAGCAGACCTTGACAATCATTCGCTTGGTCTCGTTTCTTTCTCTCGCTCATCTCTTTCAGGCACGGTCCCCCTCGCCCCCGCGAGTAACAGAAGGTCCCGCGGGTCGGGACAGTGTGTGTGCCCGGTGGCAGTGGTGGCAGGGAGGGCAAGGCCAAGGTCAGGAGAGTGTTAAGACTCTGTGGCCAGGGTGGGCCTTCCGTAGGTCTGTCGTAGACATTAAAGTGAGTGAAGCGAGGCTGGACCAGGCCACTGTTCTCTGTCTGCGGGTGCCAGAAGCCTGTGTTCCAATCCTGGCTCTGCTTCTCATAAGCTCTGTGACTGCGAGCAAGTTGCCTGACCTCTCTGTGCCTCTGTTTCTTCACCTAGGAAATGGAGGCGACACTAGTGTTTCCATCATTTGGGTGCTTTGAGGATTCAATGAGTTAATTAATGGAAAGGACTTGGAAGAACGCCGGCGGGTGGAGAGAACCTACTCGATCAAGAAGAGCTGCCATTATTACTACTGTCAATGCTGCTAATGTTATTATTGATACCAAGATTATCATCATTGCTATGGCATCTGCTACATTCACGGACGTTCTGTGTTCTTCTTAATCTTTTAAATTGATTTATTTTGAGCTCGGCTTTCTCCTAAGCAATCATATCCACAAAATCACAAGATTTCCGACTTGTCAAAAACTTTTTCTAATTAATTCACATTGAAACAAACCTGTAACCATTAACCTTAGAAAAGTGGTGTCCACAGGCCATCCGATGACACTGTACCTCTGCAGCGGTACACGGACCACCTGTGGGTGTAAAGGCCTGGTTACAGCTCAAAGCTGCTGGCTCACTTGTGCAAGCCCGGATAACAGAATATTGGCCCAGGGGAGGGATAATCGGCTTCTGAGGACTGCTAGCTGGGGCCCAAAGATGGAGCTATCAGCTAAACGCATACTTCTGCTTCTGAAAATCGCTTGCTTGCAGCTAGACGCGTAGGCACAGTGCCAGATCAGGGAGAAAGGCTCCTTGCCGCCGGTGGGCTACCAGTCCACCAAGCATTTTAAAGACTAACACGTGCAATCAGCTTGTGCGTAGCGGGTGTTCAAGAGGAAGGGGGAATAAAAGGGCAGCCCCAGCTTTGGTCGGGGTCCTCGCCTGTAAGAGTGACCACTGCGTTGGTGCTCTGGAGCCTGGAGCCTGGCTAGCCAAAAAATAAAGCTCCTTTTGAGTGATTGCATCCTCGGTGTCTTTGTCAGTCTGCCTGGCGGGGTGCAGGAAGCCGGTCTCTAACACGGGGAAACCCTGCCTCCTGCCCTTGGCCTTGTGCTCTCGGAGACCCCCTCTGCAGCTCAGTTTCATCTGCTGCCAGAGACTACCCCTTCCGGTGCTTTCTCCCTCACAGCCCAGCCCATCATACTAAGGTGTAGTGACTACAACTGCTCACGTGCACACAGCACAGTACAGCATAGGAAGGGCCAGCTGGAGACCTCAGGTAGGTCACTCACCTCTCTGAGCCTCAGTTTCCTTGGCTGCAGCATGGGCACATCAGAACCTCTCTTGCAGGGCGCGTGTGCATATCAGACCACATTGGACAAGCGTGTGTTCAACACCTGCCACGCGCCTGCCCTCTGCACAGCGCACTTGGCTTCTCACATGGAGCTGGCATTCTAGTGGGGGCGTGGAAAAGGCAACACATAAGATTGTGTCAGAGGCCATGCCAAGTGCCAGGAGAAACGAAAAACAAGGTCACAGGATAGGGGGTGGGGGACTCTCCTTCCATGTGATGCTCAGGGAAAATTCTGCAGCAGTGAACGAATGACGGCTGTGTGAGAGGCACCTACAGTGCCTGCTGCGGGTGACGGAGCCCCTGCTAGGGAGCAGACAGGCAGGTGGAGAGGCGGCCACGACAAGCCCAGTGTTGTGTTGAATGTTCGCGCCCCTCCACAATTTATATGTTGGAACTTAAAACTCAAGGCGATGGTATTAAGAGGTGGGGCCATTGAGAGGTGATTAGAAAGAATGTGAAGGCTCTGTCCTCACGACGGGATGAACACCCTCATAAAACAGGCTTCAGAAGACTTCCAGACCCTTCCATCTCTTCTGCCACACGAGGACACAGCGTTGATCCTTCCCAACTTTGCCAGGTGGGGACGCAGCACAAGGCTCCATCTTGGCAGCAGAGAGCAGCCTTCGCCAGGCGGGATATGCCATGTTACCTGATTTAATCTCATGGCTTCCAACATCCCTTGGCAGTACATATTATCCCATTTTGCAGATGGGGCAGAGGCATGGGAAGGGGTTAGGATAAGCCCTGTGGGAGCCCTCGGACTCCTGGGACAAAGTCCCTGGCATCGTTTGAGGGGTGCCCAGAAGCACAATAAATAACATGGAGTGGCAGGGAGAGGAAGGTCTGTACTTTTCCATTTCTCTTGCTATCCTTCTGCCTATACAAAGGAGAAGGTCTCAGGTAGGTGCTGACAAGTCTTTAACACCTTGTTAACACTTGCAAATCTCCCTTTTTAACAGACAGAACAGGCCTCAAACTCTTAGTTTAGAATGACAATTTCTAACTAAAAACATTTTTCCATTCCATTTTATGGGTTACCTTCAATTTACAGCAAGTGACAAAGTTTCATTATAGACTATATTTTGGTAATAAAACTTTTTTTTTTTGAGACTGAGTCTCGCTTTGTTGCCCAAGCTAGAGTGAGTGCCTTGGTGTCAGTCTAGCTCACAGCAACCTCAAACTCCTGGGCTCAAGCAATCCTGCTGCCTCAGCCTCCCGAGTAGCTAGGACTACAGGCATGTGCCACCATGCCCGGCTAATTTTTTCTATATATATATATATATTAAGTTAGCCAATTAATTTATTTCTATTTATAGTAGAGACAGGGTCTTGCTCTTGCTCAGGCTGGTTTCGAACTCCTGACCTCTGCCCGCCTCAGCCTCCCAGAGTGCTAGGATTACAGGCATGAGCTACCATGCCCAGTCATATTTTGGTAAGAAAACTTTTAAACTAAAGATGGTGTCAAAAAAAGAAAGTAAAAAGTCAAAATATGTGTTGAGAGTGTACCCACTCATTGCAGAATTTATGAAGTCAGTATTTCAGTGATGACATTTGGGGTTGAATTGGGGAAGTCTGGCATTAACATGCTGTGTGTGCTTAAACAAATCACTCCCTCTTTGGGCCTCAGTTTTCCCATTTGTACTAAGGGTTGTTGGCCCAGACAGCTCCAGCTAACGATTTGACTCTGATGACTCCTTTCTCTGATCATGTTTCCCTTTATTTCAAGGGAGGTTCAGAGTCTTTCATATAGGTCCAGCAGAGAATGGGCCAAAGACACTTGAAACAGGGCTTAGCCCTGATACTATGCCCTGTGTACTGGAAAGAAAAAAAAAAAAATCTCAAGACCACCGGCCCCCTGCAAACTCCTTATGCAAAAGGGAAGGTCAAGCATGGAGGCTGAGTCATGCAACACCCTCTTCCAAATGACAGCTTTTCCTAACAATGTGCATCACCAGATCCCCCCAGGGAGAGGCAAAAAGCCTCTGGCCTCTACAAGAAGTGCCCCCTACAAGAACTGCCCCAAAGAACATTCATAAGGAAATTCCTTGCTGGACTTTCAGAAACAAAAACATGCACAGGAGCAGGTAAGGGTGCTGGTGGGCACAGGGGCAGGTGAAGGTGGTGGGGATAGTCTTTATGCTGATTCAGGATGTGGAGACAGTCATGCGATTTGAGCACTATGACATCTGTGACCTGCTGCATGCACCATGCCCCCATTCTTAGATGGCTGGGGGCCCAGGCTGGCACTGCTATGCCCTCTGCAGGTCCTGGGCATGGAGTCCCTGGGAGGCAGGAGGAGCGGAGACTGCAATGAACCTTGCTGGTTCCCACTTATCCAATAAGCACAACATCACCGGGTACGATTCAATAAAACTCCTGTCACTTCTGCTTGGGGCAGTGCAGGAGCTGCAAAATTGGTTTCAGGAGCATACACCTTATGCAGGGCAGGCATGTGGCCTCTTCCCTGACAGAAAGGAAATGGGGTTTGTATTGAATTTGGCCCAAAGTCACCATACATGGCTGTCGTCTCTGGGTGTCAATGAGCCTGGGGAGCTGACATCATGGAGATGAAGGAGCCCTCCTAGGCTGGCCTGTGGTCCCAGCCAACCACCGCACAAAACCATGGAGTAGGCCACAAGCTCCTGGTTCCAGGGAGGGGAGGTGCTGTGCTCCCCTCCCAAACGGGGCTGTCCTCCAGCTCACCAGCTGCCTGAAGCCCACGTGGACGTGTCCATCTGAGGACATCTTTCAGATCAGCATTGGACAGGCCCCCTCCAAGGTCAAAGACACAATGTGCTGCTGACCTGGGCCAAGATTAGGTCGATTCTATGGACAAAGGAAACTGCCCTGGGCTTGGAGGCAAAAGCCCCTCCAGCACCCCTGCTCTGGGCAGCATGAACACCCAGGTGAGCAGCTGGGCTTGGCGATCCTTGAGCCCCCTGAGCTCCTTTCCACATCTATGCACACAGAACCCTCTTTGCCCTGCTCACTGGAGCTGCTCAGGTCAGCAGCTGCCCTGTCCTCTTTGCACCTTGACCTGCCGTGAGCAAGCAGCTTTGTTTCACGGGCAAGAGCCAGTCTCAAATGTCTAAGAGATGCAGGTTTGAGTCTTAGGCTGCCATTTTTAGCTGGGGCCCTTGGCAAGCCACTTAACTGTTATGAGCCTTGGCGGCCACACCTATAAAATGAAGTTATCAAATAGAAGCTACCTACAAACAACCTTTCAGGCTGGAGGTGTCTGCAGGAGGGTGGAGCTGAGCTGTGGATTCCACTGACGTCCTTGTTATGGGGACATTTGGGTCCTGGCCCCAGTACTGTGACTTACAGGCCATGTGATCTGGGACAAGTAGTCCATACTCTCAATTATACTTGGCATAATTACCAAGTCAGGAGAGTAACATCTGACTTTCACAGCCTTCTTCCATGCACTAATTCATCCACATGGCACGTGCCCATCATTAAAGAGTCCCCATCCAGGATCTGTAGATGGCACCAAAGTGTAGTGGACCTGAGCCCGCCTCACACAGCACACACCCTCCTGGGGACAGACACACAAGTAGTGTGACACAGGGCAAGGGGTCCCAGAGCATTTGGGATAAAAGGAAGAGCGTGTGATGAAGCATGCAAAGCAGCTTTCAGCACTTTCACAGTGCGGGATTGCCATCTAGATAGATGAAAACATCTGTGGGCCGGAATAAAGTTCAGAAAGTGACCCAGCTGGGGCAGTGACATGGAAAATGTCAGGCGCCGGGACATGGCCGCTTGCTGCCTCCCCGTGGCTCCGCATTTCTGTGGGCCAGGAAGCCGCCCCCCCCCCCCCCCCCCCCCCGCCAGGGCATGCCGCCTGTTTCTTGCATGATCCTGATTGGGTAAATTTTGAATCTCTCTGTTGCTGATTAGATGTTAAAGCTTGTTGCTTATTGGATGTTAAAGCTTATTGCTGATTAGATGTTAAAGCTTGTAGTTGATTGGACACTTTTTGAACTCTACCAAAGGTATAAAAGCAGGAGGAGAACAAGGAAGGGGGGCATAGAAGATCAGAAGACAGGAGGAGAGCTGTGCCACTGGGTGTGCTGAGCCTGCTGGCTGAATAAAGACTGTTCTCCGACTCTTTGTGTGCTGCTCGGTTCTTTCCCCGGTCAAGAATTGTAACACTAGCTGTACACTTGCTGTAACATTTCAGTTCCCTGGTCAGGAAAGCCAACTGAGCTGGCCCTTGGAAGCTACCGGGACGGTGGACGGTGGGCTGAGACGAGCCGGCGAGTGGCATTTCTCTCCTTCAGCACCAAGAAGAGAGAAGCGGAGCTGTTGGCCAAGGGCAATGCCAAGCTTGCCAAGGCCTTGCTGAGGGAGGAGAAGCAGGGGCACTGACACAGGCCATGATGTGACAAGCCTCCCAGCAGGTGCTGGCCTTCATGGTGCATGAGCAGGAGGCTGAGGGGTGGGTGCCAGGCTGAGCAAGATGAGCAGCAGACCAAGGCCAGGACATCGGACAAGGTAGGGTCCCCAGGACCCGCCCGAGATAGGCCTGTCAGTGGGACAGAGGAGGAGGCTGATCGGCTGCTAGGCGTAGGCCCATCAGTGGGATGGAAGAGGAGCCCAATCGGCTACTAGGGTATAGGCCTGTCAGTGGGATGGGAGAGGAGCCCCATCGGCTCCTGGGGTGTAGGCCCATCAGCGGGACAGAGGCCCGTCATCGGGATGGAAGAGAAGCCTGTTGGCTCTTAAGGACAGGAATCCCCCAGGGGAGGGAATGTGTAACCTCTGAGTGAATGTGAGTGGAGGGAACAGTGACTGCTTGCAGTCATTGTGTCAGTAGCCCCACAGCTTCGGTTATCGGGTTTGAGTGGTTCCTAATCTGGGGTTCTGTGGCGACGTCGGCATAATGGATTGCCAAGATGCGCCTAAGTTCCCTTGAGGGACGCAGCTAGGCAGACACCTGAGAGAAACCCCTACCCCTTGTCTAGAAATGGGAGGAGCCAGAGCAGGGACCAGAGTCTGGGCAGGGACAAGGTTCAGAAAAGGAGCATTGTCGGGCAGTGTAGGGAACAGGAGCGCCGGTTAAATCAATTGAAACATGGGAGGGTCCAAATCCAAGCCAACAGTTCTAAGGTGCACGCTGATAAGTCTCATGCGTTCATTATGGAGAGTGATGACTGGGACTGCATCTGACACCTCACCACATGGTTTCTCCACCGCTGGCATCTCCACCATTCGTCCACCAGTTGCGGTCTGCCCCAGCCTTCCAGATGCCTCTGTGTGAAATGCGAGGTCCGCCGCAGGTTCGGGATGACAGAACCATCCAGCTGGGGCAACGTGCCCTGTATTATCAGCCTTTCTCCACCACTGCTCTATTGAATTGCAAACACCATATCCCGTCCTACACGGAGAAGCCGCAGGCCCTCATCGACCTCCTGAAGTCTATCTTCCAGACTCACCGTCCCACATGGGAAGATTGCCAGTAACTCCTGCTGCTCCTCTTCAGTACTGAAGAACAGCGTCGGATCATGACTGGAACCTGGAAGTGGCTGCAGGAACGGGCGCCAGTGGGCACCCTGGATGTGGAACAATGGGCACGATGAGCAGTGCCTGAGACCAACCCAGAGTGGGATTTCAACGCAGCAGAAGGACAAGCAGCACTCGAGCGGTACCGAGAGGCTCTCCTCCAAGGAGTGCGGGAAGGGGCCAAAAAGCTGACCAACATGAACAAGGTTGCCCTAATTACCCAGAAGCCAGAGGAGTCACCGTATGACTTCTAGGAGCGCCTCTGTGAGGCATACTGGATATATGCACCTATAGACCCGGAGGCAGCCGGAAACCAGAGAATGGTGAATGCAGCGTTCATCGGGCAATTGGCCTCTGACATTCTGAGGAAGCTGTAGAAACTCGAAGGATTTGCAGGCATGAATATCACACAGTTAATGGAGGTGGCCCAGAAGGTATATGTCAACTGGGACTGGACCGCTCAGAGGGAGAAAGATCAGAGGATGAAGAAAAGGCTGCCCTCCTAGCTGCTGCCCTTGGTAGACCCGACCCGTCCAGGCGGCCCAGACCCCCACGTAAGGGGGGAACCAGAGGATGGGCGCCCCTGGCAGGAGACCAATATGCCAGTTGCAAGGGGTTTGGCCACTGGAAGAATGAATGCCCCCACAAGGGAAGTCAGCTAGTGTGGCGTGGACCCCCACGAAAAGGGGGAACCAGATGATGGGCGTCCCTGGTGGGAGACCAGTGTGTCAGTTGTAAGGGGTTTGGCCACTGGAAGAACCTGAGGCGCAACCACCAGTGGGCAGTGGAGTCCCTGCAGCCTCCGTGGATGCTGAGACCCAGGACCGCAACAAAGCACTGAGGCTCAAGAAGAAGATGGAGGGTGACCTCAATGACCTGGAGCTGCAGCTGGGCCATGCTACCTGTCAGGTCACAGAGGCCTAGGCGACCACATGGCTGCTGCAAGCTGAGCTGAAGGAGGAGCAACCCGGGCGGGAGGCGGCTGGCTGTTGAGCTCTGAGAGCAGGCGCAGGCCCTGGAGCTCGGGGCTGCACTGTTGGCTCCTGAGCTGGAGGAGCTGCGGGCTGCGCTGAAGCAGGGTGGGCGCAGCCAGCGACTGGCAGAGCAGGAGCTGTTGGAGGCCACCGAGCCCCTCAACCTCTGCATTCGTAGAACACAGGCCTCCTGAACCAGAAGCAGCAGCTTGAGGTGGATTTGTTCCAGCTGAGTGTGGAGATGGAGGAGGCTGCCCAGGAGAGGTGGGAGGCAGAGAAGGCCAAAAAGGCCATCATCGATGCCACCATGATGGCTGAGGAACTGAAGAAGGAACAGGACACAAGTGCACACCTGGAACGGATGAAGAAGACACTGGAACAGATGGTGTGGGAACTCCAGGCCTGGCTTGAGGCTGAACAGGCTGCCTTCAAAGGGGGAGGCAGGTACCTATGGGGGTACGGGCACAGACTGTGGGCCCCTGGCAGAGGCCAGAGGCCTGTCTGTCCAAGTGGCTGGACTCAGTAGCGTTGGGATGGCCGCCTTGTCTGCGGGCACTGGCAGCGACCGTCTTGCTGGTCAAGGAGGTGGATGGGCTTGCACTTGGGCAGGGTATCCGTGTGCAGGTCCCGCACGCAGTGGTGGCTTTGGTGAACACATTGGGGCACCGATGGCTTTCTAGCGGTCGGCTGGCACAATGCCAGGTACTGTGTGGGAACCCACGAGTCACCATCGAGACTGTGCAGACCTTGAACCCTGCCACCTTCCTTCCTAGCAGGCCAGGGCCCCCAGACCATGACTGTGCTGAGGCCACGGAGGAGGTCTGTGCAAGCCGGCCAGACTTGAGGGGTCCGTTGCCGGCGCCTGACCTGGAGCTCTACACGTACGGCAGCAGCTACATCCAGGATGGCAAACAGTTGGCTGGCTATGCAGGGAGTGAAGTCATCACGTCAACCCCTATGCCTCAGGGATGGTCAGCCCAGAGGGCAAAGTTATGGGTGATCCAAGCTCTCAGGTATGCCCAAGACAAAAGGGCCAATGTGTATGGATTGCCCCTAAATCTGGCTGGAAGCCAAGGACTGAATGGGACCGCTGGTCTGGACTCTCATGGGAATTGGACTTGGCCTTCGCCCCAAGAGACTGGACTAACTTCTTGGTAATCCTTTTCTGGGTTTACATGGGGTGCCTCTGTGTTCTTGGTTGGGGCTCTCTGGGGAAGAATATGTAAACCAATCAGGAATTGTAACTACCAAAGTCAAAGGGCTAAAAGATCCTTCTGATGGTAACCATGGGACCCAGCTTGCCCAATGCAGTTATTAGATTCATAGAGAGGTTGATGCCTCTATAACTGATAAGGGCATCAAAAGAGGGGAATGACATGGAAAATGTCAGGCGCCGGGACACAGCCGCTTACCGCCTCCCCGTCAGGCCTGCACTGCGAGTGGCCAGTTGGAGGGCACGCTGCAGGGAGCTGCCTGGGCCCGCATGCCACTGCCTGTTTTTGGCTTAGCTGCTTGGGGATCCTGATTGGGAAATGTTTGAATCCCACTATTGCTGATTGGATGTTAAAGCTTGTGGCTGATTGGATGTCAAAGCTTGTAGTTGATTGGGCACTTTTTGAGCCCTACCAAGGGTATAAAAGCAAGAGGAGAACAAGGAAGGGGAGGAGGGCAGAAGATCACAAAACAGGAAGAGAGCTGTAACACTAGGTGTGCTTAGCCTGCCAGAGGAATAAAGGCTGTTTTCCGACTCTTCATGTGCTGCTCGGTTCTTTTGCCGGTCAAAAACTGTAACACTAGCTATACGCTTGCGGCAACAGCAGGAAGAATTCTAAGTACCTCCTCGCCCTCCAAGATTTCCCATCCTCATCCCCAGGACTGTGACTATGATGGATAGTTGTGAATAGGTTGAGTTACAAGGCAAAAGGGTAATTAGGATGTAATTAAGGTCACTAATCAGTTGACCTTAAAAGAGGGAAGTTATCCTAGATGATCTGGGTGGGACTGACCTAATCACTTAAAAGCAGCAGAGGAGGTTAGAGACTCAAGGCAGGAGACAGAGTCAGCAAGTGGTTGCTGGCAGGTGGAACAGGCACCTTGTGAGGACTGGCAGCCACTAGAAGCTGGGAGTGGCCATTGGCTGAACACTAGCCTCAGCCCTACACCAGCAAGAGACTTATTTCTGCCAAAACTCTGAACAAACTTAGAAGCAGACTCTTTCCTACATCCCCCAGGCAAGAGCTCAACCTGGCTCCCACCTGGATTCCACCCTGGTGAGACCCTGAGCAGAGAACCCAGTTGGGCCCACCTGACCTTCAGACCTGCAGGACTATAAGCTAGCAAGTGGGCATTGTTTTAAGCCACCAGGTTTGTGCTGATTTGTTATGGGGTGGTAGAAAACTAATATAACTACATATATGTGGACAGCAGGCTTTTGATAAAGACACAAAATCATTTTGGAGAAAGGATATTCTTTTCGACAAATGGTGCTATAAGGAAGTTGGATATTAATATACATAAAATGAACTTAGAGCCATACCACACACTGTGTATGAACAGTGACTCAAAATGGATTGCAGACCTAAATGAAAATTCAACATCCATTCATGATTAAAATTCATAGCCAACTAGGAAAAAAAGTTGAGGAAGGAAAAGAAAGCCTACAGTAAAATACATTCAATTGTTAACATGTAGAAATTATTCCTTTTGAAATTAAGAGAAAGAAGGAAAATAATGTATGCTATCACTTCTACCTAACATTGCACTGCAGGCAAGACGGGAACTCAAGTGAATACAGACAGAAAGGAAAGGAAAGTACCCATGCTGTGTGCATGGAAAGTGCAAAAGGATCCACAGATAAATTATTGTAATTAATACGATTTCTTAACATGATTGCTGGATACAAATAAAAATATTAGAATTATTTGTATTTCTACATACCAGCAACACAACAAAAGATATACCAGAGCTTTCTGGAGAAAACATGGAGAAATTTCTACAATTTTGGTGAAAATTATATAAACTGGAGAACATTCTATCATTTTGTTGGGAATTGTTAAAGAAAATATAAATAAATAACATTCCATTTTCATGGATTAGAAGATTGAGTGTGGAAAATGTGAATTCTCCAAAACCTATCTATAGATTCAATGTAATAATATAAATCCTCAAAATTTTTGGTGCAAAACCTGGGAAACTAATTCTAAAATACCCATGAAAATACAAAGGGCTCCAAATCACTGACATTCTCAAAAATTAACAATATAAGCAACCTTGTCCTTCCAGTTAGCAAGATTTTTACATCCTTAGATTAGGAGAGAGCAATTATTGCTCGGGGACACACAGTAGAGCCAGCAGGACAGGATGGAGCCCAGAAACAGACCCATGGACATGCAGGTATTTCTGTATTGAGGGTCAGAGGACACAAACAGGGATTTTCAAGAAATCACGCTGGGAAATTGGGTGTCAGCACAAAAAAACAAATGAAATGGAATCCCTGCCTCATACCACATGCAAAAAATAATTCCACATGAATTTAAGATTTAGAGAAGGCAAAGCTCTGACGCTACTGAAAAATATTATAGCAGAAAATCTTTCAATCTTTTGGGTTTCAGGAGCCCATGGGGTGGGAGAGTGTCACCTCCGCAGCATGCCAGGTCAGTGGGGTCTGAGGGCTGCTCTGTAGGCGGCAGACTCGGGGTGGTGTGGTGTGGGGGGTGTGGGGTGGTGTGGGGGAGCCCCTAGGAATCCCTGCTCCCCCAGACTCTGGCTTCCCGCTGGTCTCACCTCCTCTCTGCAGAGCTGCAGGGCCTCAGGCCAGGAGAGGGTTGCGGAGCTGTTTCTCTTTAATCCCTGGAGCTGTCTCAAGCTCTGCACTTGGCCAGGCCTTCCTTCTGTGAGCTCTGCACTTGGCCAGGCCTTCCTTCTGTGAGCTCTGCACTCGGCCAGGCCTGCCTTCTGTCCGCCCACTGGGCCAGCGTGCCTTAGGCCTGGGGGCTCATTGAAGCTCACGACTTCGACCATGGGCAGTGCAGTCACACAGGTGGACATGTCCGTGCAGAAGGTGGGCCAGGCTGGCATGCTCAGGCTGTGCTGGGCTCAAGAGAGGGAGAGATGGGGTTCTGTCGTCGGCCCAGGGCCCTCTGAGGAGGGGACGAGCTGGGATTGGAGTGGCCAGAGGCACAACCACGGGAAGATGGGGACATGTATTCCAGGCAGGGAGCTGCTGGTGCAGAGCTCTGAGAGGAGGCCCAGGTGGTCATGTCAAGTGAGGTGGAGCTGGCAGGTGGGCAGGGCCAGCCCGGGGCCCTTTGTAGAGCCAGGTGGGACATGCAGAAAAAGCCTGGAGCAGGGTGTCAGGGAGGGTCTGAGCAGGGCAGAGAGGTGGCTCTGGTGGCATTTCATAACACGCTCTGGGGATCTTGAAGGGGGAGGCTCGGAGGCTGGGCCCCAAGGGCTGTGGGGGACGGTGAGAAACGCAGCTCCTGCCCCAGCAGAGGCATGGGAGCGGCGAAGTAGGACTGTGGTGCAGGGGTGTTGGGGCTGTGGGGGGCAGGTGGGAGTGGAGTCTCAGGTGCAGGTGGATGTGCAGCAGAGGCTGCGGACACTGTGGGGCTGTCTCAGGTGGGAAGGGACGTTCCTGAGGTAGGGCTGGGCCTGGCACCTCCCTGACCCACTGAGATGTGGAGGGTTGTGATTTGAATGGGGGAGTCCTTGTTGATGGAGACAAAAGGCTTGTCGTTGGGCACCAGACTGTGATTGCACCCTAAGCAAAGGACAAGACTTCCCAGAACAGAAGGGGGTGGGGTGGGAGGAATGGGGAGGTGGTGGGTGGTAGCGGGGTGGTGGTGGCCTGGAGTGTCTTCCTGCCAGCACCAATGAAATTTCTTTCAAAGCAACTTACCTTCCTCTTTCTCCAGTAAAACTCCAGACTTTCCCTTTGTTCTTCAGACACACCTAGGGGCTACCCTGGTCTGTGTCTCCAAATTACAATTCTCGTGTATTCCCAAGTGAACTCTTTGCTTAGAGATTCATCTCTATATTATTTCAAGTTAACAATGTTGAAGAAAAAGCAGAATGAAGACTTATGGTAAGATACCAAATAATATTGCTCAAAAGAATAGAACCCTCATCTTTGCATTATACTGCCATCAACAGTGAAAAACTTGTATTGTTGGATGCATGCATTAGTGTTTTACTCAAAGACAAAAAAAATCACACTGTGAGACAGGGGAAAAGAAATGTAAGGTGTGACCCTTGACATTGACAATTAGAGGTTATACTTGGCTACTCCTACTAACTCTACAAACCTGAGCTTAAAAGTAACTTCCTCTGGTATCCCTTCCTTGACCTCTAAGGAAGTTTATAGTTTCTTATCCTCCAGAGCAACATCTGCTTGCTCTTGTCCTGACACACACAACATCTGTAATTACTGGTTTATTGCTGTTTTCTCATTAAACTCTAAACTCCAGAATGACAGGTACTATGTCTGCTTGGCTCATACCCAGCATCAAGCGCAGTACCTGACACAAAGTAGTTACTTGCTACTTGCATATTTATTACATTAAATTGGAACTAATGGCCCGTCTATGGCTTTATGAGCCATAAAGGAGAAAAATAAAATGAAATAAAGTTCCAAATTAATATAACTGACTCTAACATTTGCAACTAGAATATGCAAAAGATTATGTGAATGTTGAGGAAATGTCCAACAATTAAATGATTGGGGTTTCAAGTCTTTGGCAAATTAAATGGTGAGTAAGCAAGTTTTGAGCATTTCAATCTAATGTATTTCTAGTGTGTTTCAGATAAAAACATCAGTGAAAAAGGAATTTCTTAGTTTGCTACCAAAAAAGTAGGGGAGGACAAAATGAAAAAAGGAAAGGTTGTATTTAATGAAACATGAATAATGAAACATGTTTACCATACACCAAATGCTGAACATATAACTATGAATAAGACATGATCCTTGGCTTATGGAATTGAATACTTTAGGAAAGGATGTGTGACTAGATGATTATAATACAAATTGGTGACTGTTACAACAAAAGACTTGGAGTTATGAAAACTGTAAGAAAAAGAGATGACGATTAATCTGAGTCTTAAGGAATGGATAGTTGAAGAAAAGGGGCAAGACTTTTTCCCACATTGAGGAGATTCAAAAATATTTAAGCAATGCTTATATAATGTTTAACTCAGTTCAGAAAATATAGGCATTCATGGTGTACTCCATGTTAGGTATCACAAGTGCTCTGTTTGCCCCAAATTTAGAAGTGGATCTTGAACTGCCCAAAGGATTAAAGATCTTAACCTGTAAAAATGACTTTGTGCAAGTATAAAGATATGAAGAAAGTTGCTTTCAAGAGATTAAAAAATTACTGACTTAATAACAAAAAATCCTCCTATGGTAATCTTAAGTACTGGGTAAACAAGTAACAGTCATCCTGGTGATAGTGTATTCTCATCTGTGAGAATCAGCTGCTCAATTATTTTATCATTTTAGCAACATAGGAACTCATAGATATCAATAAGAAGTTTATTGAAGAATTATCATCAGGAAAGTGATTTCCCACACATTGAAATGATTCTCTCTGATTTTCTTCAGTCCTTTTTAATTTGATATATGTTTTAAATAGCCAAATTTATTGATAACAGTGAAGAATATTGTAGAGGAAAGAACAAAAGTCTTGGAAAGTTAAGACAGTTACTGATAATTAAGAGTACTGGGGAATGCAGATTAGGAGGCAGGACTTTAATTTCTTGTTTTATTAATATTACTATGATGTAATTTGATCACAGCTGTGATGTAGTCAATCCATTTAACCTCTTTAAATTTCATTTTTCTCATTTTAAAAATCAATGTTGTTTTGAGGGTCAAATTAATGCCTGTGAGAGTATTTTGACAAATAACATATTTAAGAGGTGCCATATTTTCTTAAACCTTGCCAAATATATGGTCCAGGATTGCAAGAGAGCTTAGATTTCATGAAGATAGCACCCTCTCCCACCACAGGTTGAGCAACTTGTGATTTATCTTGTCCAAGGTCGCAAAACTGGCTAGTGGTAGCCAATCACCTAGTTCTGCTTTCATGCTTTTATTCATCATTCATTCATACATTCAATAACATTTTTATGGAGGATAAACTAAGGTCAAAGCATTATGCTTGGTGCTGTGGGTGATTTCAATTTATCAGACACAGACCCTTCCCTCAACAAATTTAGGGATTAGCAGGGAAAATAAGACTCAATCATAAGTGTACAGTCAGAGAAGGGGTTAAGAGACTACGAATAAACTATTATGTAACTTGGCGAGAGTCAATGGAGAGTGGGTGGAAGAGGTGACAACTCAGCCATGCTTCAAAGCGCAGAAAGGATTTGCTACAAATCACAGTCCAGGGTTAAGAAACAGAGTGAGCAAAGGCACTGTGGTCTTAGGCCTCAATAAATTTTAGGGAAGTTCCGTCATAGTACAACTCATACTGTTCCCTCTGGGGTTCCTGTCCTGGATACAATTCAGGTAACCTCTCCCTGAGGACACCTCTTCGCCTCACTCCCCCTAGGCCCAGTGAAGGGCTGCCTCCCGTTTCCATGGTTCCCGGCCACCCCTTTCTCAGGGCACTTATGACACATGACTATGTATTTGGCTTCTTTGTCCAGTGCCCCTACCTCCTCGTTTCTGAGCTCCTTGAGACAACAGGGGCTAGCTAGCTCATCAGTGTACCTGTAGCCCGAGCACTAGGCACACCCTTCCCTTTTCTTAGAGCAAACGCCCAACTCATTCTTCCAGGTTCAGCTAGAATGTCACGTTCTTCGGGCACCCATGGCTGTTCCTACCGCCCTCTACATACACAAGGCACAGGACACGAAAGCTGTGTCTGATTCATCTCTCCTACGGCCTGGCACGTAGTAGGCGCTCAGTAAATGCTCGCAAATGCGCGGAAACATTCCGATATCGGGGGAGGAGCTCCAGCAGGCTTTTCCTCAGAACGAGCTCCACCTCTTCCCCAGGTAGGACCCCAGGGGGTGGTGCTGCAGCGGCGAACTGGCCGGGGCGCGACCTCCAGCGCCGCCCCCAACCGGGAGCGGTCCGTAGCCTCCTCACCCGCCCACCGGCCGCACAGCGCCCGTCCCCGCGCCCCCAACCCACACCACGCAACATCGCCCTAGCGTCTCTCAGGGCGTCGCCGCGCGAGCTGCGCCGCCTGCGATTGGCCAAACGCAGCATAGCGCCATCTCGGCATACCGCGCGGTGCGCGCCCTCATTGGCCAGCGGCGGCGGCATGGGGCGGGGCCTGTACGCGGGGCCGAGGGACGGGGCGCGCTCGCCCCTGTAGCCCCGCCCCCTGGACCCTCCCCCGGGCCCAGCCCGCCTGGCCCGGCCCGGGAGGCGCGTGGGCCGGCGGCAAGGGAGTGCGCGCAGCGGCTGCCCTGGTTACTGTGCCCTCGCCGCGCCGGGACAGCCGCTGTCCGCGAGGGATGCTGGTGAGGAGGCCGCCGGGAGCCGCCACCGCCGCCGCCGTCTGAGGTCTCTCTGGAGCCCGCCTTTCGCTGGCGGGGAAGCGAAGTCGCGGACGGGCAGTTTCGGGGCTGGTGAGTCCGGAGCCTGCTGAGAAGTCCGGAGGTGGAGGCTGCCGCCGCACCCTCGATCCGAGGCCGTCTTTTGTTGGAGAAGGCGGCCAGTAATTTCCCCCGAAAGTGGGCTGAGACCCTTTCTCCGCGCTGGCCGCAGCTCCGAGCCTCCCGGCCGCTGTCGCCAGCGCGAGGCGGCGTTTTCCCCAGCGTCCAGATATTTCTTTGATCGCCCCCTCGCCATCCAGTTCTGAAAGGGCACTTGCTGCTGGTGAGAGAAAAGAAAAAAAACTTACAGCACGACGAGCCCAGATAAAAATATAAAACATCACCCGCCGCTGCCCCCCAGGAAGCCCCATCCTAAAAAAGGAATTTGTGGATTGCCTGAAAGAGGAGGAGCGTGTCTAATCGTGAATTCTTGGAGCAGGTGATTTTTAAATACTGCTTTCTAAGTCCTTTACAACTTTCCCCCTTCGGATAATTTTATACTGACTTTATATGATTTTTAAAATTGGTCCGATCTGACTTCTAATCCAGTGACGGTGTTTGCTGTAGTTTGGCTGGTTCTCCGTGCTCCTGTGGGTACCACATTTTGGGGAGAACCTAAACCCACCTGGGGAGAATCTCAACCTCGACTGGTGCCACCAAAGCAGCTTTTTGAACCATGTGGACTTTCCTTGGCATTGCCACTTTTACCTATTTTTATAAGAAATGCGGGGACTTCATCACTTTGGCCAACAAGGAGCTCCTGTTGTGCGTGCTGGTGTTCCTTTCGCTGGGCCTGGTGCTCTCCTACCGCTGTCGCCACCGAAACGGAGGCCTCCTGGGGCGCCAGCGGAGCGGCTCCCAGTTCGCGGTCTTCTCGGATATTCTCTCAGCTCTGCCTTTCATTGGCTTCTTCTGGGCCAAGACTCCACCTGGATCAGAAAATAAGGAGCAGCTCGAGTCCAGGAGGGTAGGTTGATTTCAGAGCGGGCAAATGAACGAGTGTCTTATTTTAAGATGAGGATTGGGGTCATTCAGATATAAGTTTTCCTCTTTAAAAGGCAAAAGATGGCAGCTTAGATAACTTTATTTGGATTTTCTTTTAAAACTCTTGACTGTGCCTTGGCTACATCCTTAGGAATGATTGAAAACATTTCTTTCCTTTAGCGTTGGTGAGCCTCAGATGGAGGTTAGATATTGATTTGATTATGAAATGTTAGAATTTCAGTTTGAAGAACAGGATCACTTTCCATGATGGAAAAAAATAATGTTTTATTTAAACCCTTGGGGTAAGGATTGCATTGTACCTGCAAAGAAAGAGATGTGCTGCAGGTTAAGTCCACTGCTTATATATAAGAAGTGACAGCTGACTAGGGAAAGTGACACCAGTTTGGAAAGCAGGCAGAGTAAAAATGCTCAACATTTTAAAGCCTTGGGTAAAAGCCCTCCTCCCCCTACAATGGAGCACTAAGTAAATCCGTGAGGTAATATCCTGAAAGCAAAGACTAGGTCTTAAAATACATGTGTAGTTACCATGCCTGCAAAGGGAGCAGAGGAGGCCAACGGTAGGAGATGAGGGGGGAGGTCGCTGAGGCCAGATCATTTAGGGCCTGTTGGCCATGGGTGTTTGGAGTTTTCTCTAAGAACACTGGAGAATTATAAACATGGGAGTAATAGTGTTTGATTTTTAGTTTTTAAAAATAACATTCCAGTTGCTGTATGGAGAATGGATTGTAGTGGAAGCAGGGTTATCAGGCAAGAGACTTTAGTAGTAGGCCCAGCAAAGGATGAGAGTGGCCTGAAATTAGGGTGACTACAGATAGAGTTCTGGATCTACATTATTTTACCATATGTGCAGCATAGATTAGCAAAGTAGAAGAGGGGGACTTGATTTAAATTTTGGCTTCACCAATTCTGGATGTGAGGCCTTTGGCAAGTTGCTTATTTTCTGTAAGAATCAGCTACCTCTTTGGTTAGAAGGGAATGGCACCACTCTTGCTAGTAGTCAGGGAATTAAATGATTTAATGTCTGTAAAATACCTGATTCAGAACTGCCTAATAAGTAGTAGTTAAGTATTAACATTAGTCTAAAGCTGCAGTCCTTAACCCTGGGCCTGTTAGGGAAAAGGCAGCAGAGCTCCCACCCACCCCCCAGCCATCCATGGAAAAATTGTCTTCCAAGAAATCCGTCCCTGGTGCCAAAACGGTTGGGGACTCCTGGTCTAAAGGAAGTATACATCTGTTAGGAGGAACCTTTTAAGTAGAGTTAGTTCGGTGGCTTGGTGAGTGCGGGTTGGAGGAATGGGAAAGGAGGAAGAGGGAATTCTTAATTCTCAATATGAAATCTTTTGTATTGTTATCTAAGATAACTTCCCTCGGGGTAACTGAGCGCTACACTAATCTGGGTGGCTGGAATGCTGTTTCTGTCTTTCATGCTGTGTAGAAAAGAAATTTTAGAGTAGGAAAATGGGGTTACCCCCATTCAATATTGGTTCTATTTTGTGAATGCCTCAGGTATTCTTTTTAGTTGCTGTAAGCCAGGGAGTTGTTAGATTGTGCTCTGTGGAGTCAGTTTCCTTTGCTACTTGGTCTGCTGATCAGGCTATGAAAAATTTGATTTCCTCCGGAGCTCCTCTTTCAGGATTTTGGGTGTATGTGTGTGTGTATGTAAGTAAAAGGAAAAACTTAGGAAGAAAAACTAGTGAAAAATGGTTAAGATGACAAAAAGTGCTTATCTTGCTCCCAGAACAGTAAATACAGTCAGTTTTTCTGGCCATTAATAAATACTAATGGGAAGAATAGACTGTTGATTTCTCCTTTGGTAAAGGACAGGAAAGTATTTCTCCAAGAGAAATTAAAAAAAATAAGACAAGTAAAATAGACAAATCCCCAGTCCATTTTACCTCTATAGAGGTAACAGAGTGCTAGGTAAATATTAGAATCACACAGCATTAAAGTTCTAGAGGATTTTAGGCTTTATCTTTTTGCCTGGGTTCTTTTATTAAACTCCCTTCAAATGACATTTAATTGTAATCATTAAGGTCAGAGAACTCAAGGAAAATGGTTCCTTGCAATTCTGTATCTGAAATGTACTCAGATTTGTGAATCCACCTACCAAGAACAAATACTTATTTACAAGATTGAATCATTCATTTTAAAAAGCCAATATGCACTGTTATTCTCAATGGCCACAAATCTCTCAAAACAGGACTTTTCATCTTCTTATGATTAAAGTTAACATTTTTGCTGTCAGTCTAGCCAGTGATAGATTTAATGTCTGTCCTTATTCCTAAATCTGGGGACCAGCTGTTTGATGAGGCTCCTTTAGTGTATGAGGATGGGGAAAAAGGAAGGGATAAACTAAATATGTGATTATGTGTTAAGAATTAAAATTATAAACAAGTCAAGGCCCATGGGGCAGTATGGGTTATTTGTTCTTTTATAATTTTGTTGATTTAAATAATCTTCAGTTAATAGATCGGTAGTCAGGATTTGACAACTTTTCATTGTCCAAAGTGATTTTAGATTAGAATAGATTTTTCAAATGAAAACCCAGAAGGAAAAGATAGAGATTAGTAGTGGAAATATCCAAAAGGTGCTGAATAGTTTGCAACATGAAGTCAGATCAGAAGTTGTAAGTGATTTGCCTCTGGTAGATGCTTAGTATATATTTGAGGTATTGAGTAATTAATGATAGAATTTGCCCTGTAATAAGTCTTTGAAGCCCCTTGTGAACATTTATTATATTAGGCCTGGTGTGTATTTCTAAAAGTGTCTGCATAATAGCATTTTATAAATATCATGTTTAGAAAAAGGAATATATATTTAATTTTAATGGGATATATATTTTTATTTAAGCAATATTTTGATATTGATTTTTATAACATATGTGGTCCAGATTTGAAAATGTAACAGTTCATTTGGTTTGATAATGTTTGGGTTCTGGCTTTTGCCCAAGATACAAAAGTCCAATGCATCTACATAGAATAGTAGTATGATTTAAATCTAATACATTTTGAAACATAATTTACTTTTTTTAAATAGCGCAGAAAAGGAACCAATATTTCAGAAACAACCTTAACAGGAGCAGCTGCCTCTACATCAGTTTCTGCTCAAAGTGATCCTGAAGTTATCATCGTGGGATCTGGTATACTTGGCTCTGCTTTGGCTGCGGTGCTTTCCAGAGATGGAAGAAAGGTGACTGTGATTGAGAGAGATTTAAAAGAGCCTGACAGAATAGTTGGAGAATTTCTGCAGCCAGGCGGTTATCATGTTCTTAAAGACCTTGGTCTTGGAGGTAGGTTCATATTGATTTTCATTAGAGTTATGGGTATAAGCAAGCACTCTTCACTTTAGAACATCCTATGACTAGTAAAAAGGCATTACATTTTGTTTTCATTTATAAAATTTACCATACTCATTTAGCAATACATTTGCATAAAAAGGAGAGCAAAGCATAAAATAAGCCTTTAGTAGTATGAGGAAATATGGAGTAGATTTTATGAGATATAATGAAATGGCTAAAAAATTGTAATGGTCAAAATTAAGGACTGGAAAATTCTAGAATGAGGACATAAAATTTAGTGAAAGGTGAAGGGAACTGTTACTTATAGAGTGTATATCATGTGCCTTGTTATAATTTTATTACCTAGACTCTTTTATTTAAGCATCATTCATCCATCCAGTCAATGCTTTTTTAGCACCAACTATTGATTTAGGAAATATTTATTACTGCCTGCTTTGCATGAGGTCCTATACTGGATACCAAGGATATACTGGTGAATGAGACAAATAAACACTCTATTCTTGAGGAGCAGAGTACAAAGTATACCTAGGTGGTAAGTTGAGAAATAGCTTGCTTAGCGTATGTGGTAAGAAATAACAGTGTTCCATTGATTCTGGAACTAGATTGCCTGGGTTTGAACACCAGCTCTGACACTTAAAAGCTGTATGATCTTGCCTGAGTAACCAACTTTAACCCAAGTAACTTAATCTTCTATTAGTTCTCTTATATGTAAAATGGACGTAATAAGGGTCTCTGCCTAAAATGTTATTAAGAATAGTAAGTGATTCATACACATAAAGCATTTAGAACAGTGCCTAACACTATGTAAGTGTTTGTTTAAGGAACTGGATGATGGGGAAAGAAGAGTGGCTTAAGATTAAGGTTGGAGAGATAGGTGGCAGCTAGATCATGCAGGGCTTTGTAGGCAGTGGATCCAGGAGTGTGACATATCTCGTTTATGCATCTAAAATAGTGGCTTCAAACCTTTACAGCCACTCACAGTAACAAGCACGTTTTACATCCTGACTCAGTTCATATAGACATACATCAGTCTGATTGAAATATTTTCTATTTTACTTTTTAAATACTTGTTATGATTTCACCTCATTCTACAGTTTATAGGTTGAAACTCATTTCACAATTCACCATTGGGTCACACCCTGCCTTGTGTAGAATACTATTTTATTTTATTTTTTTTATTTTGGCATATTATGGGGGTACAGATTTTAAGGTTTCAATAAATGCCCATTTCCCCCCTCCCCCCAAAAGTCTGAGTCTCCATCATGACCATCCCCCAGATGGTGCACATCTCACTCATTATGTATGTATATACCCGCCCCCCTCCCCCCTCCCCTCTCCCCCCTCCCACCTGCCCAATACCCTATTACTGTAGTACCTATGTGTCCACTTAGGTGCTAGTCAGTTAATACCAGTTTTCTGGAGAATATATCTGGTGCTTGTTTTTCCATTCTTGGGATACTTCACTTAGTAGTATGGGTTCCAGCTCTAACCAGGAAAATATAAGATGTGCTATATCACCATTGTTTCTTAGAGCTGAATAGTACTCCATGGTATACGTATACCACATTTTATTAATCCATTCTTGGATTGATGGGCACTTGGGCTGTTTCCACAGCCTTGCAATTATGAATTGTGCTGCTATAAACATTCGAGTGCAGGTGTCTTTTTTGTAGAGTGTCACTGGATCATTTGGGTAGATGCCCAGCAATGGGATTGCTGGATCAAATGGTAGATTCAGTTGTATCGCTTTAAGGTATCTCCATATTGCTTTCCACAGAGGTTGAACTAGTTTGCAGTCCCACCAGCAGTGTAGGAGTGTTCCTCTCTCTCCACAACCACGCCAGCATTTATTGTTTGGAGATTTTTTGATAAAGGCCATTCTCACTGGGGTTAAGTGATATCTCATTGTGGTTTTGATTTGCATTTCCCTGATGATTAGAGATGTTGAGCATTTTTTCATATGTTTGTTGGCCATTCTTCTGTCTTCTTTAGAAAAATTTCTGTTCAAGTCTTTTGCCCACTTTTTAATGGGGTTATTTGATTTTTTCTTCCTAATTTTCGTGAGTTCTAAGTATATTCTAGTTATCAGTCCCTTATCGGATGCATAGGATGCAAAAATTTTGTCCCATTCTGTAGGTTGTCTGTTTACTTTCATGACTATTTCTTTGGCTGTGCAGAAGCTTTGTAGCTTGATCATGTCCCATTTATTTATTTTTGTTGCTGCTGTGATTGCCTTTGGGGACTTCTTCATAAACTCTTTGCCCAGGCCGATGTCTAGGAGAGTGTTTCCAACTTTTTCCTCTAGAGTTCTAATAGTTTCATATCTTAGGTTTAAGTCTGTTATCCAGCGTGAGTTGGTTTTTGTGAGAGGTGAAAGGTGTGGGTCCTGTTTTAGCCTTCTACAGGTGGCTATCCAGTTTTCCCAGCACCATTTATTGAAGAGAGATTCTTTTCCCCAGCGTATGTTTTTGTCTGCTTTGTCAAAGATGAGATGGCTATATGAGGATGGTTTTATATCAGGATTCTCACATCTGTTCCACTGGTCAATATTCCTGTTTTTGTGCCAATACCATATTGTTTTAATTACTATAGCTTTGTAGTATAGTTTGATATCTGGCATATTAATGCCTCCCATTTTGTTTTTGTTGCCTAGAATTGCTCTTGATATTCGGGGTCTTCTTTGGTTCCATACGAAGCGTAAAATTATTTTTTCTATATCTGTGAAGAATGCTGATGGGATTTTAATAGGTATTGCATTGAATCTGTAGATCAGTTTGGGTAGTATAGACATTTTGATGATATTGAGTCTGCCGATCCACGAGCATGGTATGGATTTCCATCTGTTTACATCCTCTGCTATTTCCTTCCTCAGTGTTTCATAGTTCTCCCTGTAGAGGTCTTTTACCTCTTTGGTTAAATATATTCCTAGGTACTTTAATTTCTTTGTTGCTATTGTGAAGGGAATTGAGTCTTTGATTTGGTTCTCAATTAGATTGTTGTTGGCGTATATGAATGCCTCTGATTTCTGTGTATTGATTTTGTATCCTGAGACTTGACTAAATTCATTGATCAGTTCCAGGAGTTTATGGGTTGAATCCTTGGGGTTTTCTAGATACAATATCATATCATCAGCAAACAGTGAGCGTTTGATCTCTTCTGCCCCTATTTGGATACCTTTGATTCCATTTTCCTGTCTGATTGCTGTAGCCAAGACTTCCAGCACTATGTTGAACAGAAGTGGAGATAGTGGGCAGCCTTGTCTGGTTCCAGTTCTAAGTGGGAATGATTTCAATCTTTCCCCATTCAGTATGATGTTGGCTATGGGTCTGTCATATATGGCTTGTATCATTTTTAGGTATGTCCCTTCTATGCCTATTTTTTTAAGTGTTCGTATCATGAAAGGGTGTTGAATTTTGTCAAAAGCTTTTTCTGCATCTATTGAAAGAATCATGTGGTCTTTGTTTTTGCTTCTGTTTATGTGGTGAATTGCATTTATAGATTTACGTATGTTGAACCATCCCTGCATCCCTGGGATGAAGCCCACTTGGTCGTGGTGGATTATTTTTTTGATAAGTGTCTGGATTCAGTTAGCTAAGATTTTGTTGAAAATTTTTGCATCTATATTCATTAGGGATATTGGTCTGTAGTTTTCTTTTTTTGTTGCATCCTTTCCTGGTTTTGGTATCAGAGTAATATTCGCTTCATAAAAGGTGTCGGGGAGGTTTCCGTTCTTCTCGATGTTGTGGAATAGTTTCTGCAAGATAGGTACTAGTTCTTCTTTGTAAGTATGGTAAAATTCGGGTGTGAAGCCATCTGGACCGGGACTTTTCTTTTTAGGGAGATTTTTAATTGCTGTTTCTATTTCAGCTGTTGAGAATGGTCTGTTCAGGGAATCTATTTCTTCCTGGTTGAGCCTAGGGAGGCTGTGTGTTTCTAGAAATTTGTCCATTTCCTCCACATTTTCCAGTTTGTGTGCATAAAGATTTTTGTAGTATTCATAAATTGTATCTTGTATCTCTTTGGGATCAGTTGTGATATCTCCTTTTTTATTCCTGATGGAGCTAATTAGAGATTTCTCTTTTCTGCTTTTCGTTAGCTTAGCCAATGGCGTGTCAATTTTGTTTATTTTTTCAAAGAACCAACTTTTTGTTTTATTAATCTCCTGAATAGCTTTCCTGTTTTCAATTTCGTTTAGTTCTGATTTGATCTTGTTGATTTCACTTCTTCTGCTGGGTTTGGGGTTGGTCTGTTCTTCTTTTTCCAGCTCTTTGAGTCGTTTCATTAAATTGTCTATTTGTGATCTTCTTGTCTTTTGGTTATAGGCATTTATAGAGATAAACTTTCCTCTCAGAACTGCTTTAGCTGTGTCCCAGAGGAGTTGATAACTTGTTTCTCCATTGTCGTTTTCTTCATAGAAGTTTTTTATTTCCGTCTTGATTTCTTCATTTACGAAGTAATCATTTAGTAGGAGGTTGTTTAATTTCCACGTTTTTGTGTAGAAATGTGAGTTTCTGTTAGGGTTGATTTCTAGTTTTATTCCACTGTGATCTGAGAAGGTACATGGTATGATTTCTATTTTTTTAAATTTCTTGAGATTTTCTTTGTGTCCTAGGATATGGTCAATCTTAGAGAATGTCCCGTGAGCTGATGAGAAGAACGTATATTCAGTGGATTTTGGGTAGAATGTTCTGTAGATGTCTGTCAGACCCAATTGTTCTAGAGTTTTGTTTAAGTCCATTATTTCTTTATTAATTTTCTGTTTGGAGGATCTGTCTCGTGCCGTCAGTGGGGTGTTGAAATCTCTGGCGATTATGGAGTTGCTATTAATCCATTTGCTTAGCTCCAGTAAGGTTTGCTTTAAGAATCTGGGTGCACCTAAGTTGGGTGCATATATATTTAAAATTGTTATCTCTTCTTGTTGGACTGTGCCCTTCACCATTATATAATGACCCTCTTTGTCTTTTACTACTTTTGTTGGTTTAAAAACTAAATCGTCTGAAATTAGAACTGCCACACCAGCCTTCTTTTGGCTTCTATTTGCTTGGAATATTGATCTCCACCCTTTTATTTTTAGTCTATATGCATCCTTGCAGGTTAGATGTGTTTCCTGAAGACAGCATATACTTGGCCTGTATTTTCTTATCCATTCAGCCAGCCTATGTCTCTTGAGTGGAGAGTTTAAGCCATTCACATTTATTGAGAGAACTGATAGGTAAGGTAGATTACTGATCATTCTGTTGGGTTGGATGTTGTTGCTATGATTTCTGTCTTGAGCCATTATAATATCTGGCCTTTAATATCTTTGGGTTTTGGTTGTTTTTATATTCGTGGGTTATTTTTATGATGTTCCGTGCATAACGCTGTTTTAAGTACTTCTTGTAGGGCTGGTCTTGTCTTGGTGAATTCTCTGAGCCTTTGCTTGTCTGAGAATGTTTTTATTTCTCCTTCATATACGAAGCTTAGTTTTGCAGGGAATAATATTCTAGGCTGGGCATTGTTTTGCTTCAAAAGAGTGAGAATGGGGCCCCAGTCTCTCCTTGCTTGTAAAGTCTCATTAGAGAAGTCTGATGTTATTCGAATTGGCTTTCCCTTGTATGTTACTTGCTTCTTTTGTCTTACAGCTCTTAGAAGGGCCTCTTTAGTTGATACTTTGGTCAGTCTGATGACTGCATGTCGTGACGTCTTCCTGTTTGCGTTGAATCTCCCAGGGGTCCTCTGAGCTTCTTGAACTTGTATATCAAGATTTTGAGCAAGGCCTGGGAAATTTTCTTCTATTATATCTTCAAACAGCTTGTCCAACCCTTGAGTGTTGTCTTCTTCCCCTTCCTGTAACCCTATGACCCTCACATTAGGTTTCTTCACATAATCCCACAGCTCTTGTAGGCTTTGCTCTTTTCTCTTGTTTCTCTGCTCTATTTCTGTGACTGATTTATTTAATTGGAGGGTGTTATCTTCAAGCTCTGAGATTCTTTCTTCTGTTTGAACTACCCTGTTCTTGAGACTTTCCACTGTATTTTGTAGTTCCTTGAATTGATTCTTCATTTCCAGGAGTTCAGTTACACTTTTCTTCAATGTGTCTATTTCTTTTCTCATATCCTGGAGATTTTTTGTGGTTTCTTGGTGCTGGTTGTTGAGTTGTTGTTGCAGCTGGGTGAGTGTTCTTATGTTCCACATACGAAATTCCTCTTCTGTCATATTGGTTGCCTGATTTTGGTCGGTGTCCGTTTCTAGGGGGCTGGTGCTCCTCTTTGGGGGTGTGTTTTCCGTTTGGTTCTTCATATTTCCTGAGTTCTTTCGCTGATTTCTTCCCATGTCGATCAGTTGTTGTTTCTTTCCTTAGGTTATTGTTTGGGTATTCACACACCTTGTTTAGTTTCTGAGGCGTTAGGTGGTGCCTGTGGGTGAAATTGGACCACTCCCTGTATATTGAGTCAGTGGGTGCCGTGGAAAGGCTGTGCAAGATGCCGTCCCTGTCAGTAGGTGGCGTTTGCTTGGAGGAACAGGCTATGGTGTTGATTTTGAGTCCTGTTATCAGCTCTCCTTCTGCGCGGAGCTGGGTTGGGTAAGCCTGCCCTCAGGCCGTTAGCAGGGGTCAAAGTTCTGTTCTCTGCTGTCAGGGCGGGGCTGGAATGGTCCCGCTCAGCCAGAAAGTCTGGGTGTGGGGGTGGGGTTGTCTGAGACCCGCAGTCTGCAGCAGGCCTCGCTTCTTTCCAGCCTCCCCAACTCCGCAGCTACTCCTGGGCCTCTGCCAGCAGGCCAGACCACAAGCCACCAGGCCTCCCCGGACTGTGATGCCGGCGGGGAGGTTCCCTGCACAGGAAAGCCACCTGGGTTGGGCGCACGGCCTCCTCCTGGGAGGAGGGTTGCCCTCTAGGACGCCGATCCACCCCTGGAGGCACACAGACCTCAGTAGGCTGTTCACGTATAACCCTTCTGTGCCCCGGGCAATGCTAGCCCTTGGTGCAGGGGATCTGGTCTGCAGGTCCGACCTCTGGGTCCCAGAGTTCAAACTGTATTCCCACCAGGGAGAGGATTTCCGGTCCTAATTCACCCACAGGGAGCCCAAGCTGGGTCTATGTCTCTCAGCCTCTGAGTCGGCACCGTTTTCCTGGGAACACGGTGCCAGCAGCACCTGGGAGGGCGGGCGGGGTCCCAAACGGGAAGGTCCCGTTCCCTGGAGGTGCCTCCGGCTGGTGGCTGTATTGTCTCTCTGGGCAGCCGCGGGTAGGGTCGGCGGAGGGGGGGAGGAGGCAATATGGCGCCTGCCGCGGGGCTCGGGTCTGTGCACACGGAGGTGCCCGGAGGAATTTGGGAACCTGGTGCCACGTCTGCTACAGGCTCACCATTGGCAGGCGGCGGCAGTCTCTGGGCTGGTGTCCGCAGGTCTCTCCACCCGCTGGGGAGCCCACCAGCAGTTCCGAATGCAGGGGAGGGGAAACAGCAGATCCACCTACCCTTGCCGCTGGTCTCCGGGCTGCTCGGGTGGTCTCAGCCTCCAGTTCTCCTCCGCAGCCTCCTCCCCTGGAGTCTCCCGGGGTCTCAGGTACCCCTCCTTCCGGCCCTTGTCTGCTGTATGCTCGTCTTCTTGCTTCTTTCCTCTAGTTTCTGCTAGAATCGGTCTTTTCTGCAGAGACCCTCTGTCTGGCGGTGTTATTCGTCCGCCATCTTGCTCCGCCCCCCATAGAATACTATTTTATTTTATGTTATGTTTGTTATATGTTTTATGTTATGTTAATTTTTTGAGACAGAGTCTCACTCTGTTGCCCAGGCTAGAGTGCAAACCTAAAACTCCTGGGCTCAAGCTATCCTGCGTCAGCTCCTTGGATAGCTGGGATTACAGGTGCACACCACCACACCTGGCTAATTTTTCTTTGTTTTGTAGAGACAGAGTCTCACTTTTGCTTAGGCTGGTATTGAACTCCTGGCCTCAAGTGATCCTCCCTCCTTGGCCTCCCAAAGTGGTAGGATTACAGGAATGAGCCACTGTGCCTAGCCTAGAATGCTGTTTTAAAGGAATATGTGGATACAGTGTGGAGAGTAGACTATTAAGATTTTGGTGGTGGGGTGGCAAGAATCAATGCTAGGAGTAGTCTAGTGGGGACTAATTGCTTGATTCAAATGACAGATGATGGTGGTTTGGACTAGCATGGTGACAGAGGATATAAAGAGAAGTGGACAGATTCATGATAAAATTGAGATAGAAATGACATGATGTACTAAGGTAGTGGCATGATATGAGGGAAGAGGATGCTATCAGAAGTGATTCCTAGCTTTCCGCTTGAGCAACTGGTAGATGGTGATACCGTTTGCTCATAGGAAGAAGACCTGGAGAGACACAGGAACAGGTGTAGTGGGATATTTAGGGGGGAACCTATTGAGATACTGAAGTAGAGATGAAAATATGAAGGCAGTGTGCAGAGGAATGGTTTGGGCTGTCCAGAGTTACACATTTCAGAGCTGTCAGCATATCTATGGTATTTAAAGTCACAACAATGATTGAGACCATCTAAGGGTTTTTAGTATATGAAGTTGGTGGGGGATACAGACATTCAGTCCATAGCATATTTAAACATATTTTATGTCACTATTTTAATATACATGATAAAGTCTACTTTTTTACTTAATACAAACATATTTCCAATTCTGTTAACCATTCTTGATCATCATAACCATTCTTTATCATTATCATTTTAAGCCTATGCATAGTATTTTCTCAATGTCATAATGGACTTTACTTTTCAAACTTAGATTAATGTTTAGATTATTTTCTTTTATTCTTTATATAAAACTGTAGTGAACCTATTCTTTCATGTTGAAGATTATTAAATATTAAATATTATGTCTTTAGGATAATATCTTAGATGAATTTCCAATAGTAAGATTATTACACGAAATGATGCTAACTTCTTCATAGTTCTTGATAATTACTGCTATAATTACTTTCTAAATTGTAATATTAGTATATAGCATCACCAGTAATATATGAATTTATCAGTTTTATCATAATCTTGCTGAGGATTAGGATAGATTTGGTGTCTTATTATTTCATTGATTTTTTTTTAAATCAAGTTTTAAACATTTTTCCTGTTCACTATTTCTATATTGCTTTATGTGAATCATTGATACACTTTTTTTGTCTATTACTATGGGAATCTTAATATTTCTTCTATGATTTTAACAAATAAATTTTAACTGTAAATATTAATCTTTTGTTTTATTTGATATACTTTTCCCAAAGTACTATTTTAGTTTTTATCATTTTTAAATCAATTTTTAAACTTCTTAATTTTCAATTGGCACTTTAAAAATGTTATATTTTTTATTGAAATATTTTTCTTTTCCAACTTCTTTTACTGCTTTAAACGTAAGAAAGCAATTTTTATATGAACCTAATGAATTCAGTGTTTTGTTTGCTGCTACCATTTAAATTATTTGATTTACCAAAAATACCCTAGTTTGTCCTGAGTCAATTTTGATGGCTAATATGTAATTATCAATGTTTGCAAAATAATTCTACTTTTTCCATTTGGTTTGGGAAATCTACTTTTTTGTATATTGAGTCTTTATGTGTAAATTGATCTTTTTTAAAAATTTTCATATTGGTTTTATTTTATCCTCTATTTTTTTTGTGTGACAAATCTACATATTCATACATTGAAAAAAGTATTAAGAAGGACTGAATGTGTTCCTTTGTCTTTGTGGACAAAGTTTACTTGTGGACAACAGGTTTACTCAGGAGAGGATTGTGGTTTATTTCATTTCATGTTGTATTTTCTTGTCTTTCTGAAGTGAAATGGAATTACAGATCTGAAATAGTTGGTCATTATCTTTAAATGATTTGCTAATTTCTTCATTGTCCTCCAGAAGCATCAAGATTTCTCAAATAGTTATATTAATTGTCCAGTTCTGGAAACTGTATCTTAGCTTTATGAACACAGAAACTAATTTTTGATGTCTCTTTGTCTCTCTTGGTTCCTAGTATAACTCTTGAGTATATTAACAAAATTGATTATTTTGAACCAAATTGTTTTGCAGATACAGTGGAAGGTTTCGATGCCCAGGTTGTACATGGCTACATGATTCATGATCGGGAAAGCAAATCAGAGGTTCAGATTCCTTACCCTCTGTCAGAAAACAATCAAGTGCAGAGTGGAAGAGCATTCCATCATGGAAGATTCATCATGAGTCTCCGGAAAGCAGCTATGGCAGAGCCCAAGTAAGACTACTTCAAATATGTAATATTAAAGAATCAACACATTTAAACTTGGCCTTTGTACAAATTAGATTTTATACATTTTTGTGAATGTTTTAGGCATAGTATAGAACATAGGTATACTAAAGTAAACCATAAGTTAGAAGAGTATTAGATTCAGTGGTTTTGTTAAGAATATCATATAGAGAATTTTCCTTTGGTTTTTTTATTTTACATTTTTTATTTTTTTAATTCAGCATCACTAATAATCAAGAGGATTTTCCTTTGACATAGAATTAGAAAATTTTCCTTTGACTAAATAAAAAATTATGTGATTGGATTACAGTTCCCAACCTTTTTGGCATCAGGGACTGCTTTCATGGAAGACAGTTTTTCCACAGACGGGGGAGGGGGGATGGTTTCAGGATGATTCAAGTGTATTACATTTATTATGTACTTTATTTCTATTATTATTACATTATAATCTATAATGAAATAATTATACAGCTCACATAAGTTGGGGACCCCTGGATAAGTCCATGTGTGCCCATTTCAGAGTTATGGTTTGTGGTTATGATACCTTCTATTAAAAGTCAGGACAGAGAACTGCAAGGAGAAATTACTGTTTCACTCTCACTAAGGACCTACCTAGTCTGACAGGACTAGCTTCTCTTGATTATTAACTTATATTTGCCTGTAGCCTTTAAACACCGTAATTGAGAAAGTTTTAAACATGAGAACCCATGATTGATGAAGACTTAAGTATTGTCAGAGCAAGTGAAGAAGTAAGTGGACTTATCCTTAGTACTGAAAGGACTTGATATCCATGGAAGAAGAATATGTTCATTGTGTGAAAATGGAAAAATACCCCCAAATATAAAGAAGATTATAAAAATTATCTATCTATTGGCCAGGTGTGGTGACTCATGCCTGTAATCCTAGCATTCTGGGAGGCCAAGGCGGGAGTATTGCTCAAGGTCAGGAGTTTGAAACCAGCCTGAGCAAGAGCGAGACCCCGTCTCTACTAAAAATAGAAACAAATTAATTGGCCAACTAAAAATATATAGAAAAAATTAGCTGGGCATGCCTGTAGTATCAGCTACTCGGGAGGCTGAGGTAGGAGGATCGCTTGAGCCCAGGAGTTTGAGGTTGCTGTGAGCTAGGCTGACATCATGCCACTCTAGCCCGGGCCGCAGAGTGAAACTCTGTCTCAAAAAAAAAAAAAAATTATCTACAAAGCACAATCAGCAAAGGAAAAAAAAATTATCTGTCATCTTCTGAAAGAAATACTACTCTTAACAATTTGGTGGATAAACTCCAAATCTTTTTCGCCCTCTGTGTATCAGTGTATGAGGGTATGTAAAGTTTCTCTGCTTGTATTTTATTTTTTAATTAATTAAGATAAAAATCTAGTGTTACTTTTTAAGATACTTTTTAATTCATTACATTAGTATTATGGATTCAATGTTGAGTAATTAGAAAATAAAATCACACATAATTCTGAAACCCATAAATGATGGTTTTGCTTTTTGTCATTCCAGACCTTTTTCAAAATGCAGACGTTATAGACACACATATATGCGCACACGTGTGTCCAGTTTATGTGCGTCAGCTGGAGATAAGGAATATGGAATTTATATCTAATTTAAATGCTCAAGTGTGCTACTTTAGGAATTCATTTCTGTTTATTCTTTAGTGTAACGTTTATTGAAGGTGTTGTGCTGCAGTTATTAGAAGAAGATGATGCTGTGATGGGAGTTCAGTACAGGGATAAAGAGACTGGAGATATTAAGGTAAGATTTATCAAATGTTATGTCTTCCTAAGAGGTGTTACTTTTTCTTCTTTTTTCTCCTACCCTTTTAAAAAAGTAGGCTCACCAATATACAGGTTAAGTATCCCTTATTGGAAATGCTTGGGATTCAGATTTTGGATTTTTTTCAGATTTTGGAATATTTGCATTATACTTATCAGTTAGCATTCCTAATTGTAAAATCTGAAGTCCAAAATGATCCAATGAACATTTTCTTTGAGTGTCATGCTGGCATGCAAAAAGTTTTGGATTTCAGATTTTCAGATTAGGGATATTCAGCTTATATTTATCCAATGGACTGAGTTCTCTTTAAACCCTATGCAATATTAGCCGCCCGAGAAGCTGGGACTGCAGGCACACACTACCATACCTTGCTAGTTTTTAAATGTTTTGTAGCTATGGGATCTTGCTATGTTGCCCAGGCTGATCTCTTAACTTCTGGCCTCAAGCATTCCTCTCACCTTGGCTTCCTAAAGTGCTGGGGTTATTGGCATGAGCTACCAGACCTGGCCTGTACAAAGATTCTTATAAGCCCTAGCTGCTGACAAAAAAAGCACTATATGAAGTTAGAGAAGTTTAGAATAAAAGAATCTGGTTAGTCCTTGGAATTGTAATAAGATTCAGTCTTCTATGGTCCATGCTTGCCTGTCATTGTCTCCCCTGTTGTTCTTCAAAGAGGAGAGTAATCCCAGATTGGTTGATAGGGCTGCAAAGTGAGAAGATCCTCAGGGACTGACAGAGGTATCTGTAAAGATTAGTCATACAGTACCTAAGCCCACGTAACAGTTTCTTCAGTGGCATTATCTTCAGCTACCCTCTATTATGTTATCTGGTAGTATATTTAAATATGTTCATGCATATTTTTAAAGAGTAGTCTTTTTGCTATGTATTTCTAACCATTTTGCTGAGTTTTCCTTATTTCTGTTATAGGAACTCCATGCTCCATTGACTGTTGTTGCAGATGGGCTTTTCTCCAAATTCAGGAAAAACCTGATCTCCAATAAAGTTTCTGTTTCATCTCATTTTGTTGGCTTTCTTATGAAGGTAATGTAGGAGTAATTAGAGAAAAATAAAAGCAATTTAAAATTTGAAAATTATTAAAATATTTTATTTTATTTTTTTAGAATGCACCACAGTTTAAAGCAAATCATGCTGAACTTGTTTTAGCTAATCCGAGTCCAGTTCTCATCTACCAGATTTCATCCAGTGAAACTCGAGTACTTGTTGATATTCGAGGAGAAATGCCAAGTAATTTAAGAGAATACATGGTTGAAAAAATTTACCCACAAATACCTGGTAAGAAATAGCATCTTACTCCCATTGTAATCTGCAGTCTGAAAGCAAATCTCGCCAAGGCTCTCCGTCTTCAGTTCCCACGAAAGCTGTGTCTAAAATAGGCCAGAGATAAGGATGGCAGGTAAAAAATGCATCCAGGCAACCAGACATACTGGAGCTGAACTATTTAAACTAGCACATAAAATAACCAAAACAAACTCCAAATAAAAAAAATAGTTTCAATATGTTTTTATTATATTAATAATTAAAGCATAGTTTTCAGAGTAATTATTAATATTGGCATATATATTACTGTGTAAGATAGTCTGGACAGCAATCTAAGGTGTTAGAATTCTTGAAGTATCTCTTAAGTATAACTTAACTGTTTTTGTGCTTGTTTAGTAATGATAGCTACCATTTATTGAATGTTTACTAAAAGATATTTGACAAACATGATTTCATTTAATGTATCAACTACCCTATGAGGTAGGCATTATCATTCTCATTTTACAGATGAGAGAACTAAGCCTCAGAGACATTACTTAGCTTCTCCAAGGATAAGCTATTAATAAGTGGCAGAGCCAAGGTTGATATCAGGTTTTTCTGGCTCATACATGACTGTTCCAACATGCCTGCCCTCAGAACATGAGCATTGTAAGGGATCTTCAAGATTATTTTAGTTTTGAGTTGAATACAAAAGCTTCATGAGGTTTAGACATCTTTGTAAAAACACTTATAAAAATTACTTTTTCACAGATCTAAAGTTTTTGTGGTACTAGTTTTTTGGGGTTTTTTTTTTTTTTTTGGGAGAATTAGGAAGATATAGGAGAGAAATGTAAAGTGTTAAGGATTTTGGTAAAATTGAAGGGAAATGCTGATTGTCAATTATGATGTGAGTAGAGTAATAGGAAATTATCTTTGGTATGAATACCTTTTGTTTAAATACTCTTTTTTCAAGTTGTTTTTTAAACTCAATGAAACCACTCTGTTTAATAACTTATAAGTTATTAACAGAAATGAAATGAAATGAAGTAGACAAACAGATTTATAGTAATGAATTTTTAACATGTATATGGTAGTATTTCAATACATTCTCATTCAGTTAAGCCAGTTTTGAAGTTTACAGTGGGAAAATGAGTTATGTGTATTTAGGAAAAAGATTGTTTATTACTCGATATTTTTAGCATTTATCTTTGTTTTATTCCCATCTTGAGGTTAATTAGACTCCCTGAAATCGTGGACAGAAACCATTTTTAGGTTTTTATTAATATTAGGTTACCAACATTCTACTCCTTGTATGAATGGAATAGTTTCAACATAGGCATTCCACTCCTCTATTCCCAGATTATGCTAGGAACTGTATGACAGTTCATTTTCTATACAGGTGGAAGCACAGAACTTTAAAACTGGGAAGTATTTCAGAAATGAGCTAATCCAACCATTTCCTTTTTATAGATGAAGGAATTAAAGCTCAGAGAGGTAGAGCTGGCCTATGCCTCTAAATCTAATTCTTTTTAACCTTCCTGCTGTTTGTGAATTGGTAGTATGTTTCATCTGAATTACAAAATGTTGATTACAGTAAATTAAATATTAAATATGATAGTTATCTGTTAATATTTAGAAGAGAATGGGTGGTTTTCTCCCTGTCTTAACTCATCTGAATTTGCCTCCCTCTTTCTCTAATGTCTGTTCATTTAGCTGTGTGGATGTGGATTTTTTTTGAGACAGGGTTTCACTCTGTTGTCCATGCTGGAGTACAGTGGCATGGTCATGGCTCACTGCTACCTAGAAGTCCTGGGCTCAAGTGATGCTCTTGCCTCAGCTTTCCAAGTAGTTAGGCCTATAGGAGTGTGCCACTACGTCTGGCTCATGTATGTTTATGTTATTTTTTTTCTTGGATTCTTAGTCGTTCCTTAGCATGTATTGCTAAGTGCTTAATGAATAATTTTATTAGTAAAATACTTAGTCCTTGGTTTATCACTAGGGATATATATGTAATTACCATAACAAATGTATAGTATTCATTTGTTAATACTTGATAAGGAAATATTTGCTAATTTGAAATTGAAATGTTATAATTTATTTTGGTGGGTGGGATTTATTGCAGATCACCTGAAAGAACCATTCCTAGAAGCCAGTGAGAATTTTCGTTTGAGGGCCATGCCAGCAAGCTTCCTTCCTCCTTCACAAGTGAATAAACGAGGTATTATTTTATTGGACTTATTTTATAATGAAGTCAGTATTCCAAATGACATGTACATGATTAAATTTATACTGCTGGGAATAACATGTGGGACAGAAGCAGTTACTATGGATTAACACATTACTAATGCTAAAATTAGTTTTATGGTATATTTGGTTATTTGATACTGGGTGTGTAGAGGTCATGTGCAATCTTTGGGGATATAGTTAAAAAGGCGGCCCTTGATCTGAAGAAGGCAATTTTCTAGATAGGAATGTAGACAGAATTTCACAACACTGTTGATAAATTTTAAGTTTTAAGAGTTCTTTATATATTTTAGGTGCAAGTCCTTTATTAGATATGTGATTTGCAAAATTGTTCTCATTCTGTGGGTTTTTCTTTCCACTTTCTTGATGGTATCTGTTGCAGTACAAAAATTTTTAATTTTCATGAAGTTCAGTGTATTTTTTCTTTTGCTATTTGTGCTTTTTAAATTTACTGCTTTATTCTCTTTTAAGAGTTTTATACTTTTACATTTATGTGTTTGGCCCATTTTGAGTTAAATTTTGTGTTTGTTGTGAGGAAGAGGTCCATCTTTATCAGTTTATATGTGGATATCCATTTCCTCAGTTTCATTTGTTGAAGACTACTGGTTCCTCATTGAGTCGTCTTGACACTCATGTTGAAATTAAATTGACTGTAAATGTAAGGGTTTATTTCTTTCCACAATATTTTGTTTTTAGAGTGTAAGTTTTGCATTTCTTTTGTTAAATTTATTTCTAAGTGTTTTACTCTTTTTGATGATGATGTAAATGGAATTGTGCTCTTAATTTCAAGATTGCTCATTGCTAGTGTATAGGAATACAATTGATTTTGACATATTCATCTTGTATTTTGAAATCTTGCTGAACTAATTTTTTAGTTCCAATAGGTTATTGAAAAGTTTTTTTTTTTTTTTTTTTTTTGAGATAGGGTCTTCTTGCCTTGTTGCCTGGGCTAGAGTGCAGTGGTGTCATCATAGCTCACTGCAACCTCAAACTTCTTGGCTCAAGTGATCCTCCTGCCCCAGCCTCTGAAAGTGCTAGGATTACAGGCATGAGCCACTGCACCTGGCCTGAAAAGTTTTAAACAAGGTGGAGACATGATTAGATTTTTATTTTAGGAATATCACTCTGACGTTTTTGTGGAGGATGGTTTGGAGGAAAGTTCAGACTGAAACATAGTAAGGTTATTTAATCGTTCCATGTGAGTGATCACAAAAGGTTAGAATTAGGGTTGTAAAATGAAAGGTAGTGAATGGATTTGGGTAATATCTAGGGTTTAGAATGCATGAAACTCAGTGATTAATTGGATATTGTAGTGAGAGAATAAGATCGCTTGATATAAATTCCAGGTTTCTGGCTTATTTTTGCCAGCCTGTGCTGACATTTCTTGATTTTTTTTCTCCTTTGTAGAAGTCTTGCTTTTTGTGCTGGGATAACTGTAGATTCTTTACTATTTTCATATTTTAATTTGAAAGAGGCCTTATAAATGTATTGACATTGTTGGACTTAACATTAGATTTGCATGTGAGTTTCATTAGGGCAGAGACCATATTTTTGTTCTCACTGTATCCCCAGTGCCTGGTACTAATGGTACCCGACAATATTGATTCAGTCAACTCTTAAATTTCTGACTCAACAAATTTTAGTCATGATTCATTTCCTTCTATTTTCACATTTTTCCTATTTATTAGCTTACATTAATCATCTTTATAAACTAACAGAGTTGTCATTTTTTTTTGTTTTGTTTTGTCTGAAGGGATGCTCCAGGATGTTATGATCTTAATTAATTACCTCTCTTCATAGGTGTCCTTCTTTTGGGAGATGCATATAATATAAGGCATCCTCTTACTGGTGGAGGAATGACTGTTGCTTTTAAAGATGTAAAACTATGGAGAAAACTGCTAAAGGGTATCCCTGACCTTTATGATGATGCAGCTGTTTTCCAGGTAAGATACTAAATTATTCTTGGATAAAAGTGTCTCAAATGTATTTCTCTCGGGGGTTGGGGGGGGCCTAAGAGCAATGGGGCTCTGATGGGCACTGTACTTGGGAACCCGATGCTTTGTAATGGTTCTTAGGCAGTCTTATTTAGGCTTAAAACACCTGACTTACAACCCATGAATCTTACAGAATTTCGAAATTTCTTTATTTGAATATTATTTAATATTGGATTGTCATGGGCCACTTTGCTCATAATGGCTGTAAATTCCACTTGAGTGTCATATAATCCATTGCTCTGAAAATAGTTTTTTTTTTGTAAATGATAAACATAAGGCAATATTACTTGCAGGTAGTCCTTATGATAAATATCAGTTTGAGGGGATTATAAACATGAGGTTTTATTTCCTTACCCTATATTAAGTGATCTTTTTCTTTTTCAGGCCAAAAAATCATTCTATTGGACAAGAAAAACATCTCATTCTTTTGTTGTAAACATCCTTGCTCAGGCTCTTTATGAATTATTTTCTGGCACAGATGGTAAGTATAGATATTTCTTAATGAACATTACTGAATTGCAGATTTTTAGCACAGGAAAGGAATTAAAAAGTTAAGGATTAGTCTAGAAATCAAAATGTTACCTGAGTTTGCTGACTCCCAAGTTGGTAGTTCTTTTAACTCCACCCTTGAATAGTATTTTTGGTATCTAATCATCATGCATCTACCACTTTGTCTGAAAGGCTGCTGACTTTCCTTAAACAACATTAATGGTAATACCTCAATAATGTATTTATTATTTTGAATTTTTCTAGTCCAGACTAGATCTTGCATGTCCCCACATGCTAATATTGTGGTAGAAGGTCTTTGGGGCCATGTATTAAAAGGCAACATAGTCTGTTTCTTCAATTTCTTTTTAAAGTAGTATTTTACAAAAATGAATATGAGCTTCTAATCATGTTTAGAGTTGCTGCCTGTGAAAAAGCACAAGGAACAGAATGCATTCACCCTTTATATATTTGAAATATTCCTGTGCTTTTATTTTTGTTTTCATATTGTAGAGAGATGATGGTCAATTTATGTATTCAGGAAAACATGACTTAGCAGAAGCAATGTTAGAAATGGAGGAATAAGGCTGAAGCGGGTGGATTGCTTGAGTTCAGGAGTCAAAACCAGCCTGAGCGAGATCCCATCTCTACTAAAAATAGAAAGAAATTAATTGACCAACTAAAAATATATATACAAAAAATTAGCCGGGCATGGTGGTGCATGCCTGTAGTCCCAGCTACTCGGGAGGCTGAGGCAGTAGGATCGCTTGAGCCCAGGAGATTGAGGTTGCTGTGAGCTAGGCTGATGCCATGGCACTCACTCTAGCCTGGGCGACAAAGTAAGACTTTGTCTCAAAAAAAAAAAAAAGAAAAAAAAGGAGGAATAGGCAATTGTGCCATCTCCCAGCCACGGCCATGTACAAATCAGTTCATGCTAGGTTAATGAAACTAGGCTTTTAGGTTTTCAAGAATAAATATGACTGAAATTCTATTACTCTCATATATTTGAAACATAGCTATTTGTATGACCTGGCCGAGGCCCTAGTGATCAGTGATTTGGCTATGATTACAAAAGGTGATAAAATATAAATGCTTTCTGTAGCCCTTATAACTATCAACTCTTGATTAAAAAAAAACTCACTGATTGTACATTTAGCAAGTCTCTCTTGCTAAATTGGTATAGAAGTTAAAGTGGCTGGTTGGGCAAATAAAAAGAACTAAATTTTGAGTTTTTCTGGGTGCTTCCTTTTAAGCTTTTCTAAGGTCTTGAGTTTTTACATTATGAATTTAAATCTACTAACAAAACACTATTTTAAAAAGTTATGAAAGATTGGAGGAGGAAAGAACTTTATTAGAACAAAAGCTTACCTATTGCATCCTTTTAAAAAAAACTATTATAAAGAAAAATCTAGGCATACCTTAAAATAGCATTGATTCTAAACTGTTAAAAAGGTTATTAAATGACTATATACTATGTTTTGAGGGTTTAATGAGTTACTTTGAAAAGTATTACAAACTGTACAGATATAAGGCATTTTTATTTATTACTATTCACAGCTATTCTTTTTACTTGATAATTTACTTCTTAGATGGGTTGGGCATTGTCAAGACTGGGAATTTGGTTTTTAGAATTGTGCTTTTATAATAAAAATAGTTTACAAAGTATTTTGTGTCATTTAGTGAATTAACAACAAAATCAAGGAAATAACTTATAACAACTCTAATCTGAGACCGAAATGTTAGTAATTATTTACTAACAGAAAAAAGTTTATTCATATTTATATTACTACTTATAATATTGATTATGGAATTTAAAAGAAAACTTGGTTGTTAAAATTCTAGTATTAGCTATTTAAAAATTATCTTTAAGGTTTGGTATTTGTTACATTTTTATCATTTTTTTTCTGACATATCATTAGCACCCTAACATAAACGTGTAAATATTTTGATTGAGTGTAATTTTAAAATTTTATTTTAGATTCCCTGCATCAGCTAAGAAAAGCCTGTTTTCTTTATTTCAAACTTGGTGGAGAGTGTGTTGCTGGTCCTGTTGGGCTGCTTTCAGTGTAAGTTGTTTTGATGGCACAGAGGAAACCAATATTCCAGATTTTCTTAAGACTGTTAAGTTTCTGAATTATTACAAATCTTTCTTCTTTATACATTTTGTCATTTTATTATCCATTAGTATCCTAATTAGAAGGTGGCCTAGAGAAAAGAAGGCAACATTTTATACTGTTTTACTTCTGGGCAACAGCATTGATTAGAAGTAGAGGAAGCTATAACCCTTGATTAAAGTAGCTTGGTTTTTGCCGGTGGGTTTACCCACATGGTCCGATCTGTGGGAGCCATGAATAATTGAGAAATTTGAATTTAATAATTAAATTGATTGAAGTGCAAAGACTCATGCCAACTCAGTTTTGACAGTGTAGACATATGTGGAACTATTCTTGGGAAGTCTGCAAAGTAAAATTCTTTGAATCATTTCTCATTCATCTATAATCCGAATGTTCATACTGATATATTTTTTTTAAAAACCTAGACTCTAACAGCTGTAGTGTGGCTTTGTGGTTAAGGCAATGAACTAGAAATAACCTAGACTCTAATAGGCCAGGCCATCTAGGTACTTCATCCTGGGATCTCAAGATGAGTGAAAGAAAACAGCTCAAAATAAAAATGACTGAATGTTAACTGGAGTGAGGGGAGTTACTTGGCATCTCTGAAAGGGACATATTCTATGTAGTTCCTTGTGAAAAAAAAAATTTATTTGCTCCTACCATCAAATTTAACATGCAGACGTAAGCTTGTAAAGTCCTTTAAAATGAAGAATGTTTGTTGAGCTCTATAGATGATAAATAATTGGAACCTTTGGAGTAAATTTTAATTTCTGGGTCTTACCAATCATATATATTTTTTTCTATTACAGATTATCTCCTAACCCTGTAGTTTTAATTGGACACTTCTTTGCTGTTGCAGTCTATGCCATATATTTTTGCTTTAAATCGGAACCTTGGATTACAAAACCTCGAGCCTTTCTCAGTAGTGGTGCTGTATTGTACAAAGCGTGTTCTGTAATATTTCCTCTGATTTACTCAGAAATGAAGTATATGGTTCATTAAGCTTAAAGGGGAAACATTTGTGAATGAATATTTGAAACTCACCAAGTCCTGAGAGACTTTTGGAAAAGGATGTATATTTCATAGTACTATACCACTTCTAAAGTGGAACCTCTTGAACCAACATTGGGATTAATTTGTTTTTGAAGTTTTTTGTATATAAACATGTAAAAATATATGCTTTGATTTACAATTTAAAATGAAGGGTAAAATAAGCTAGAGACATAAAAGGAATGATTGTTACTATAAACTAGCGCTAATACTAAGGAACTGCAGCTTTTCTTTTGAACTTAGTATTTGGGATGAGTTGTTGGGACATACAAATAAAATGAAGAATGAGTTTTCGTGTCTTTTTGTTTCTTGTTGTGGACTTCTTTACATAGCTTCATGGTAATGGAAAAGAAAACCAAAGTGGGATGGAAAGTGCAGAGGGAAACCATTCTATGAAATAACTGACTTTGGAAAAGTTGCTTTAATGTCTCTGGACCTTATTTTCCTTATCTGAACAATGAAGCAATTTGAAATGTTTTTTTTTTTTTTATTTTATTTTGCTGCCGTGGCTTGGTTTTGAACCCCAAAAGGTTATTTTCTGAGTTCTATGAAAATATCAGATTCCTATAAGAATAATGAAGGGCTTTATAGTTCCACTGTGTAAAATGAATAAGCCAAGTTAGGATTATTTCAAGAAATAGTGAATGAACAAATAAGCACTTGCAATACATGGCATAAGGCCTTAAAATCAGTTAGAATTTACTGAGTTTATCTACAGTAAATTTGAGGAGATTATGGACATTCAAAGGGTATCAGAAAGTTCAGTAAATCCCTAAATATCATGAAAGTAAATTATCCCTGAAAACGCAATAAAATATAACCTGGAAAATTAAGTAACTACTTTAGATTCTAATGATTAGGGCTAAAATAATTTGTAAAGCTTTTATGATTAAAAATTCCTCTACATTCTTGAGTTCTCTCTTTCAGTTGAGAAGGTAATTCACTGGCCAAATCACCAGCAAAATAAGTTTCAAACATCACTTTATCATGTTTTAGCAGAGCATATGGTGGACCCATTTGCTTGGTTTCATAAGATACCCTTATAACTTACCCAAACGTCTATTTTTCTGGTAAAAATTCACTTTCTTAGCTCTGGCTTTTTTAGGAGCTGGCTTTCTTTTCACTGAGAGCTAAGGATTTCACTTTATGTGGTTGCTGTTAACAAGATTACAAATGAAAAATAGTGATATATTTTTGAGATATGGGTGTTCCCACATGGCAGCATCACAGGGGGTGAGAATTTCAAGCTCCTTATGTGCCAAGCAACATTCACTTAAAATTCTGTCCTGGGCCTCAATGCCAGCCATCTCCATGGCCAGGACATCAGAGTTCCCTTATTCTCTACTGAGACTCTTTAAAATTCTTTCTACTATGACAATGAAACAAAGCTTGTAAAGCCTTCCTTTTTTCTTTCAGTATCTTAAGAGTTTGAGGACTTCAGACAAAAGAAATAACATGCAATTAGAAAACTGAAGGAACCTGAGAAATCATTTAGTCCTAATTTTATAGATAATGCCAATAGGCTGGCTTGGGATAATGTCTAGCTAGTGGCAGAACCAGGACTCAGACTTTGCCTCTTGACTATAAATTAACACTTCTTCCCCTCAAGTTGCTAAATGGCTGTCCCTTTTCTGGTTCTGGGGTTTGTTTTTGTTTTTGCTTGTTCTCTAAAGGACACAGCTATAGGTTCACAGCAGAAGCATCTTTCTTGCTCTCATCCAAGTTGTCGATGTCCAAGTTGCCACAGTAGGATAGAAGCTTCCTTTCAGGGTAATTCTCATGCAGAAGTGATTTGGGATTTTGAGGGAGTTAAAAAAAAGGGTGGGGGAAAGGCTTGTGGATAGTGACATGCTTGGAGGGACTAGATACGGGGCTCAGGGCCTGCTGAAGAATGAAGATGCTAGAAGGAGCAGCTGAAGGTAGGGAGTCCTACAGAAGGGATGCTGGGAGCCCCTAAGGTATCTGCGATTGGAAGATGATGATGAACCTCAGACACCAAGAAACTTAATGGCATGTGGTGTGCAAATTGTATGGCCACAACATTTGCACTAGTCTGGCCATATCATATGCCTTCCAGCCTTGTCATGGGTAGGTCATTGTACCTACCAGAGTCATCTATCTTCCAAACAGGATTTATTTACAGGGTGACAGCTTTGCACAGTGGCAATATTGTAGCCAATGAGGTTTATCTGATGTGTGATTGCTGCTAATTGAAAACTTCTCCCAATACCCCGCCATGACGACTTATAATATTTACAGGGTGGATATATGGTTTTTGAATCACAAACAGAGAGACAACTTTGAGTACTGGCAGTACTATTTTACTGAAAATCTGGAGTTGCACAAATAGTTCTTTAGAACACAAAACTAAATGGATTTATACATACAGTTACATTCAACATTTATAAGAGGCAGTACAAAAATGTGTTCTGCTTATACATGATATAAATTGCATATAATACCATGATTTAAATAATATTAACTAGTGCTGTGAGATACATCTTAGGATCTCTGATGTTTCTCATAGTAAAGGAAAAAAAAAAAAAAACGAAGTTATATGAGCAGTTGAGTTTCATTTCCAAATTCATTTTAGTGGTGATGGGGGGAAAATTTAAGGACAATCCTTTCATTGTGGGAGAAACAAGTTACAGGACTGTTCTGAATTCATCAAAAATGAAATTAGGCACATGTGCTTCAGCAACCTGAAAAATAAAATAATTAAATTATTCATAGTATTATAGTTGAACAAATTCAAAATTTTCCAAATGAAAATTAAAGAAACGAAGATATCCTTTCATTTGGAGCAAGGTGAATCACAGGGAAGAGGAGATTCACATGGGTGGACCCCTCTTTGAAACAGCCACTTTCTATTTGTACTGGTGTCTGTTCTCTGTACTGGTGTCTCTTTTCTTTGCACTGCTAACATCTGAGGGGATGGGTGGTATATACAGTGTTTCCCCGAAAATAAGACCTACCCATAAAATAAGCCCTAGCAGGATTTCTAAGCATTTGTGCAACATAAGCCCTACCCCGAAAATAAGACCTAGTGATGGGGGTGGCTATGCAGCATATCTGCACAACCCATGCATTTCATCGTGAAGCAGTAAAGAAGATGAGCAGCCCTTCTCATCTGCCCCATCGTGACAGCTACTATCCCAGAGGTGACCGGAAAGGTGTGAGCAGCCCCACCAACAAGGTCAGCTCCCTCTGTCAGGTCCTGGCCATCCTGTGCATGCTGCAAGCTGAGGCTTTGAGGGCAAGTCTCCTCAGTGAAGTGAGGAGCCGGACGCTCTGCTTTCGGTATTGTGTATCCCCAGGGGGAAGAAGGAAAGCTGTGGCTGCCATTTTACTATGATGATGTTCCAGAAGACAACTATATTTGAATAAAAGCAGATTGTTGTGCCGTACTTAAAAAAAATAACACACCCCCTGAAAATAAGCCCTAGGGTGTGTCTTCTTGAGGAAAAATTAATATAAGACCCTGTCTTATTTTGGGGGAGACACGGTAGCTCTCCCTGCCTTCAAATGCAAGCAATTATAAGAGATCAAATATCTAAATCTTTATAGATTCCTCTTTTGGTGTTAGGAAGTTCTGAGGGCTGATATATATTTGTCTAAAATTTCTAATTTATAGGTTTCATATTTCATACTAAGCCTGTAATTAATTTTGATAACACAGGTAACAAAATATAAAGGGACTTGGCTACTTTTCAACCACATAATGAACTAGGGTACCTATTGACCAATATTCCTTTTCTTTCTTAATTTAAGATGCTACTTCTTACATACAATTGTATGCATAGGATTTATTTCTAGTCTACATATTTTAGTCCATTGATCTTTCTATTGAATTGCATACTAGTACCACACTATTTTGCTTTTTATAGTTTTACATTGTTTTAATATAACATGTTTTAATATCTTCTTTTTTTAAAAAAAGTCCAATTATAGCCTAAGTCCTATGAAATTTTTTAAAATATATTTTTTTGAAGTTAAAAAGTTACTTGAATTGTAACTGCAGGAAACATAAACTAGAAAGAACTGTTATCTCTATAATATTCGAGTACTCTCATTCAGAAACATGGACTTTCAAATTTTATATTTCAAAATTTTACAGTTTTTAAAAATAAATTATTCTTTCATAGTTCTTATAGAGGTTATTCCTAGCTATATTATTTCCTTGTAATTTCTATGTATAGGTCCTTTTTCACATTAAATTTTTGAACTGATTATTAGTGTATATATTGTACATTTATTCTGTAGGCAGTTTGTTTTCTGATGATTCTATTGGGTATTCAAGAAAGACAATTATATCTCAAATAATACAGAGTTTGTCTCTTGAATATACATTTTATTTTTGTGTCATTTCATATTTGTCTTGTATGTGTATCACAAAAGTAGCCGTGAGAGTCCGTATGGTTGTCATGTCACCATTACAGTCCTGACTTTAGTGGGAATGCCACTAGCATTTCACTATTAAGTATGACATTGCCAGTTAATTTTTAAAAGATCACCTTTGGCTTTTGTTTATAAAAAAAGTATCTTCAATTCCTAACCTAGTTATTTAAAATCAGAAATGATTTTCACCATCTATTTAAAGATCTCTTATATTTTAGTATTAGGCTCTCCACTTTGAGCCAAAACTTAACAAAGTAGAATTGCTAGTGAGAAAGGAGAAAAAGAAAGAATTTCTTAGAAGGTGAAAAGTAGTCTGTCATTTCTGGTAACAGTAGTTGTGTATAACTTTAGTCGTGGCATGAACGTAACCAAACATGCTGTGGAAACCAGGTCAGTGGGGAGAGAAAGAATGAAAGACACGTGATTATTTCTTTACTCTGCCACTTAAGGAATCCCCTCCTGGCTTGCCCATCTCACTTGACTCCTCGTGAGCCTGGTGAGTTGCCATCAGGAGGGCATGAGGAGAGTGAGAGGAAGAGGAGGGATATTGTGTTAAACTCTGTCCTCTTGCACAGCACTCCACATGGTGGAGAAGGCAGGAACATCCCAGAGCAGGGGCGAGGGGCTCAGAGACAGCCACTGAGAATGACCTACCGGACTTCACTCCCGATGAGTCCAGGGCCACTATTATTACCATCTTTTTACAAACAGGTCGTTAACACTTACCCTTCTGGGTAGCTTTGTGTACCGAACATAGTCCTCCAGGAACAGAAGGGCACCCACAACATCTGCAGGCATTTCAGGTATCTTCTGGCTGTAACAGAAAACAGTCTGGATCAATTCACTGCTTTGCACATAATAGGCCCGCAGTTACAATACAGAAAGACTATGAGAGAGCTTACCAAATGAAGTCAAAGAACAAATACACAGAACAGCCTCTTGATTCCTATCACGTCACTACCCTGCTCATATATCTTCAAGAACCTACCCCATAGGATAAAATCAAAACTTTTCTGTGTGGTGTACATGGGCCTTCACAGTACAATGCCTGCTGTCTGTCTGGACTCATCTCCCTCTGTTCCCCATCAGCACTTCATGATTCAACACCTGGCAGGCTCTACACTTCCCTACCCTCCAGTCTTTGCAGCTACACCTGCTTTGCACACTTACTTAAAAGTAAACTTCTAGACATTTTTTCGAGACCGAGCTTGGGTACTTCCTCCTCTGTGAAGTCCTCCCTGGTTCCCCTGGGCAGATGCCCTTTTCCTGTGCTCATTTTACTTAGAATCATTCTCCAAGCCTCTTAATTTTCAGTTGTATGCCAGCTTCCCATCTAGAGCATAAGCTCCTGGAGGGCCTGGGTCATGTCTTCATCTTTCTATCTCTAGCATCTGGGATTGTGCCTGGCACAGTATTTGAAGGTATCAAATAAATACAGCATCTAGCAATTTTTCTATATGGGATCCTACTCATGTATTCATTTACTCAACAACTGTATCACTAAGTACTGTCCTAGAGCCGGAAGTACAGCAAAGTATAGGACAGTCTCCTTATAGAGCTTATATTCTTTCTGTTTACACCAAAAGGAGTTTTTAGGTATTAAGACTATTTCCAATTTATGTGCCAATTGGTATTTTATTTATCTATTTATTTGATATGGAGTCTTGCTCTGTCACCTGGGCTAGAGTGCCATGGCGTCAGCCTAGCTCACAGCAACCTCAAACTCCTGGGCTCAAGCAATCCTTCTACCTTAGATTCCCGAGTAGCTGGGACTACAGGCGTGCACCACCATGCCTGGCTAATTTTTTCTATATATTTTTAGTTGTCTGGCTAATTTCTTCCTATTTTTAGTAGAGACAGGGTCTCACTCTTGTTCAGGCTGGTCTTAAACTCCTGACCTTGAGCGATTCTCCTGCCTCGGCCTCCCAGAGTGCCAAGATTACATGCGTGAGCCACCACGCTCAGCCAAAATCTGCTTTTTACAAGTTGTCATATGATAACTTAAAAAAAAAATCTGCTTTTTCAAGCAAGTCTGACCCTATGTCCTAGAAAAACATCCAGTGTTTTTTGTTTAGTTCATTAACTAAGATGGGGAGGAAATGGCCTGATTGTAGCTCACAGGAAAAAATGATGTTGGTATTTAAAAAGAATGCAAAATCAGCATTATTGGTATGCAATGGATGTCAAGAACCCATCATCAAAATTTAGCTGTCCTGTTGTCCACAGAGGACCCAGAATGAAGGAGCATAGTAACCTCTCTGCTCTCAGAGGAGTGTGGTATTTGGAATCTCGGTACAAGTTTGGGAAGTCAATAACACACTGAACACCCAGAAGAGGTCACCCACTATGGCGAGCAGCCTCCAACCTACAGCACATCAGGAACAGCTGGAAGGGCGCTTATAAGAAGACCTAGGGCAATAGCTGGCATCAAAAATTGGAAGTGATGCTGTAAAGGAAGGAGACTGTATTTATTTGATGTCATTTCAAAGTGTAGAAAAAATTCAATGAATAAAATTTTCAGAGACATGAGTTTCTAATCATTACAATCAGGAATGCTAATGATGAGAAAAATGCTCTGCCAGTGTGCTGTGTTGCCGTGGTGGCAGTGAGTGCCGCCTTAAGGGGGTGTTCCAGGGATGTCTCACAGCTCATTCATGCACTTGGTGGGAGGCCAATTAAATGGCCTCTAAAATCATTTCCAATTTTAGGAGTCAGTAGTGTTTTGTGAAGACTTGGAAGATGGCTCTCATTAGTTAGTCTTTAAGTTACACTGGCAGAAAGTGACCAAGTGGTCATTGTCCAAATTGTGAATATATAATATGACAGAGAAATTGATTTAGCAAGGCTGATCCTTTAGGATAGCAGAGAAGGAGCCAGTGTCTCATGCAAATAACTTCTTTTCTCTATTCCAGAAAAGCCACATTTGGGGAAGTGGGGGAAAGAATTGGTAGGAATTAAAGGTTTATAAGCTTTGTATCAAATAGCTTCTGTGTGATCTGTTTCATTACACTAAACTTTGCCCAGGTTTTGATACTGGCACGTTCTCTGACTCCCACTGGAGTGTGTGGAAGCATCTCCTGGCAGTGTCCCAGCAGAACACGGGCTCACAAAGATCTGCGAGCTGGATCCAAGATGGCAGAAGAACAGGACTGCCCTTTCTTCCCCAGGGTGGTTCCTCGTCACGGTCAGGATGCATTCCTGGAAAATCACTGCACATATGCCTAAAGGAGTTCCCCTGGTAGGGTGACTAAGGATGGGCACACCTATAATTGCTCCAAACAAGGAGATATGCTGACTTGCTTTATAGAGAAGGGTAAGCTACCATCTCCCAGCTCTGTTAGGGCAATTAGAGGAATTCGGCATGCAAGGTTTAAGTCAAGTTGTATGACGTTCAGTTCTACTTATTCCTGGGTTGGGTTCTGTACCTTGTACACTGCTCCACTGTGGAGCGGATAAACTGGCCAATCAGCGCTAGGAACTGCTCGGTGTACCGGGAATGAAACTGCTTCAGCAGAGTGAGCAGCCCCAGGACAAGTGGTGGCCAATCAACAGGGTCGGCAGGTTTTCGGCAGACCATTCCTGCGAGGGAACAAATGACAACACCAGGTGAAGTACTTGCTTTTGGCAAGTTTCATTAAACATTAACTCTATGAATGTCAAGATGTATGGGGCCCACATTCTTACTGGCAGATGATTATTTGGAGGGGAAGACAAGTCTGGACTATATTTTCAATTAGCCATGAGATTGGTGGAGAATTATAGTGGTCAGAAGGATTCAAAATGGTAAAGTGGTTACTAATTTTTATAATTACCATTACTGTTTCTTTTGGGTTATTCAATTAATGAATGCTATTGTAGCAAATTTTAACGATACAGATAAATGTAGTTTGAGAAAATAAAAATCACCTATAATTTACTTCTGGCAGCATGACATACTAAATACTCTGAACTACTCTCTTAAGTGAAAACAATTAAAATGCTATATAAAATATTTTAAAAGTAGCTTTAAATACAATGTTGAGCATTATACACAAAAGAATCTGCACAAGTTAAGACAGTGGAAGAAGGAAATTTATGAAGCCAGTGAATGCCAAAGCCTGCTTTTTTCACTAAAGATTTCTGCCAAAATCTGGAGAATCTGACCTTCTGCCTAGATGGCTGCATAAGAAACAGGAGACAGAGCCAAGCAAGAGTATTCAGGAGGAAATACAATGTTAAAAAGAACAAAGCTGGGAGACTTACTGACCTGATTTCAAAGCTCTCTCTGTAGTTACAATAATTAAGGTAATACTGGCATAAAGATAGACAAATAAGTTAATGGAATAGAATAGAGAGTCTAGAAATAGTTCCACCCTTATATGATCAATCAAATAGAAATATATCAATTTAATGGATACAGAGAAATCTTTTCAACAAATGGTATAGCCTTATGGAGAAATTGGACAGCCTTATGGAGAAAAATGAACCCCGATCCCTACCTCACACCATACACAAAAAATAATCTCAGAGGGATCACAGACTTCAAAGGGAAAACTACAAAGCTTCTAGAAAAAGACCAAGGGAGAATATTTTTGTAACCTTATTGTAGGCAAAGATTTCTTAGATAGGACACAGAAAGGACAGATTATGAAGAAAAAAATGGGTAAGGTGGATTATTAACATTAAAAACTTTTGCCTATTTAAGTCACCAGGAAGAAAATGAATAGATAAGCAATATTCACAATACATGAGTCTAACAGAGGACTTGTATCCACAGTACCTAAATAACTGCTTAAAAAAAAAGCAAATAATTCAATTTAAAAACGGGCAAAAGACTTAAACAGACACTTCATAGAGAAAGATGTAAGGAATGGCCAATAAGCACACGAGAAAGTGCTCAATACTATTAATCATCAGGAAAAGGCAAACTAAAACTAAAGTGAGATACCATATATACCATCAGAGTGGCTAAAATTAAAAAAGGCCGACATCACCAAATGCTGGTGAGGATGTGGAATATATACACATTCACTGTTGGTGATTAAGTGGTACAATCACTTTGCACAAAGGATTGATAGTTTCTTACCAAGTTACATTGGTCAAACAGACCCCCATATCCCATAGTTGGGTTCTTGTGAAGAGTGGGTAATCTCTTCCTCGAATAAAAGATAACTAAACAAGTTATCTGAATTACTTAACCTAGGCCTTGGCAATTATGACTTACTCAATGTGCACCGTATAAGACACTTACAATACTCAGACCATGAAGACATAACCCTAACAGTACTCAGTATGGAGAAATAATCCTTTTCGGGTAGAGAGCAAAAATGATGTTAAAAACAAAACTTCCTCCATAAATAGAGCATCACAAAGTTTCTTTCTTAAAAGATAGACCAAGCCGGGCACGCATATCTTAGATCAGTACTGAAAACAATGCTTATGAGGTTAAATAAACATTTTTAGGGTACAAAATCACACTGATGTTCCTTCTTCAGTCCTTTTCTTTAATTTGGTTCCTTGTATTAATGAATCAGTCTCATTTAAGAAAAGAATTGCAATCAGGTATAGATATTAATACTATATTTCTAAGATATTTAAAGGTTTTGTTTAGTTTAAAGATCTGGGAATTCCATGGAATAGCACCTTCCTTTCCAAAATTAAGATGTCAGATGCTAACCATATGTACAATGAAAGAACTATTACCTTAGAATGAGAATAGCGGACACATATTAAATAGTCCATCTTTGATAAAAATAAGATTCTTTATACACTAACAACTCATCATTAGGAAGAATCATATATTCTTATTTAATGATAACACAGGGATGAGAAAGAACAGGAATCTCTGAATCTTGAGATCAATCTTTCCATTAATCTTGGGATGGTGCTTTAAATTGATTGTGACCAATATATAGAAAGGGATTTAGCACCTGTTGAGCACTCAGACTCTGTCGGAAAAAACTTGGCCAAAGGCACAAAGGTGATGAGTGGTGAAGCCAGAATCCAAACATTGTTTCTTCCTCCTACAGCAGATATTTATTAGTGATATCATGCTCTGCATTCTGTGGCAGTAACAGGTATTGTCCTGGGAGCACTGTCTACAATCTGAATCTTTTTGAATGAGACAATAAAAACATTAAAGAGATCCCATATTTTTACCCTAAAAAAACTTATGAAATAGGAAGGGAAACACTTTAAGGAAGAAACAAAGTTTGGAATCTCTGCTTAAGAAAAAATAATAGTTGTAGAAATGTTCTTCTGATGCTTTTAAGATAAATAAAACTCTACAGTGGATTTTTAAAAATTTCACTTAGTTAAATACAAAGTTTGGAGACAGAAGTACTTGGGAATCTATTAGGTAATTATAAGAATAAACTGTTCAAAATAAACTGATCTGTGATCAAAAAAAATTAGAGTTATATTCCAGAACAGAACAAATACATTAAAAGCCTTTGGTATCTATTGTTTATACCAAATATTTTGACATATAATCGTACATATATTAAAGTATTAGATATTCATGTATTAGTCTTATCTCTGTAACTATATTGTTACTTTTCATATCGCAATTCCAGATGTACAGCAGGCACATGAAACTTGTTGAAAGAAAAGAACATTAGCCAAAAGAAGTTTCTCTTACACCATAATTAGCTGACTAAACATTAAAGGAGAGAAGCAAAGCTAAGGTCCCACACATTCCACAAGTTGGATAATTAATCCTTAGAAAGATGGACTATACTTGGTTGATTTTAAATCCACAGTGTACATTTCATGAAGGGGCATCATATTTCAGGGGTATAAAGACATAGATTTCATTAACATGCACCGAACTAAAAAAAGATCTTATATCTGACACAGCATTCTATACAAAGAGCTCTTTAGTTAGATACTAATCTATTATTATTGTTATATTATTCTTTGCAAAGAATAAATGTCATACAGTACCTAGATTTTTGTTGTACTGAAGTTTTGGCAACTGGGCGATCAAAAAGAGAAAGTTGACAATTGGGAAATAGGGTAAGCGCTTTGTTGTTATGTATATCTGGAAAGAGAAAAGTAAGAATAGGTTAGTTCCTTCACATTGCACAATACTACAGAACACATTTTCAAATGATAAGCTCGAATTTTATTTTAATTTGCTCTTTACCTAGAACTCAGATGGTCCCATTAATTTGCTGCCTTCAGAGTTTTATTTAACACCCCTGAACCTGCCCAAACAAAAATAGCTATATTACAATTTGCCCTTCTGGAAAGAGAACAATTTTGCTTAGAGATTAGCAAAATCTTTCTCCCTGATTTCTGTTAATGTCATTAATAAAGGGAGGGGGGAAAGGGTGATAAGCAAGGAAGGTGGGGGGAAGGCAAAATAAGGAGCAGTAAGGCAGAGCTGGAGGGAAGGACAGAGGGAAGGAGTATGTATAGGAGGATGAAGGGAAAGGAGAGAGGGGGAAAGTGGAGAGGGGAAAGATACACATGGCAGCGTATGGTAGCACATAAGCAGAAAGAAAGCAGAGTTCTCCTTTGTCATCTGCTGTCCCCTGAGCCATGCCACAGAGCAGTCTCTCTCCCAGTTAACATGGCAGAAAGCACAGTGAGGGTGCACACGGCCAGCTCCAGCCTCACAATGCCCAGATTTCACAGGAAAACGGGTAGCACGCTGCTTAGGAGCACGGGCTCCAGTCAGACGGCCTGGCTCCACCACACTAAATAGTGTGGAGTCTTAGGGAGGTTGTTAAGTTCTCTGAGCCTCAGTTTTCTTAACTAACGATGGCATATTTCACAGGGCTGTTGGACATTAAGTGAGGTGATCCATGATGGGGCTAACACAGTGCTTGGCATGTAGTAAATACTCAAAAGATATTAGCTGCGGTTCCTGCTCATAATCTTTATTCAAAACCCAAGGGATAATATGGATTTTAGAATTTTAAATTTTATAGATTTTAGAAAGATAATATAGGGGCTAGGGGCAACACCTTATAATAAAAGCCATGAATATTTATGCATCAAAACATAGGAACATTCACACTAAGGAGAATAAATAACTAGTACAAACAGCCTTGTGTCAGTTTAGGAGAGGATTTGCCACCAAAGGAGATCTGGCGTCAACTTAGAAAAAAATGTGCAGTTCTCAGAGGTGTTTGGAGTTTAGAACTGCAGAGAAGAGATTGGAGCTCCCAGTTAAGATTTTGACTACTGTCAGTCACAAGGGGAAGCACTTTAGGGCAAGACAGAGTGATGCTACCATTTAGCGGCAATTCAAATACCAAACCCAAAACTAATCTCTTGCGCTGATACAACACTCTTCCCTTTTTCATGAGCTTTCACCAACAATGAGCACCTGATTCTCACAGTCCTGGGCCAGGCAGGGAAGGTGTGATGATTGCTCAGAAAGGGCAGGGACCTTGACAGAATGCAGGCTCTGGGCTCTGAACCCAGGTTCTCCTGAGATATTCACGCATAGATCTGTTACCTGGGCCAAATCACCTTTTGCACCGCGCTATCCCCCTCCACACCATTATAAGTTTTAATCATTAACCTTATTCAGTGGGTTGTGAATGCCAGCTGCCTCCAGATAGGCTGTGATTTCATATAAGAGTGTGTTATCTTCTTTGGGGTAAGGAAGTGAAGGGTCCTGATAGTGGGCTTCAATATCTGCTAGGAGAGCCCTAAATGAAGGGGAAAAAAACAGTGAAAAACATTAGCGATTAACTGAATTATACAACAGTTAATACAGGCCAGTGATGTAATCCTTCTGGGCCTCACTTTCCACATCTGTAAAATGAGGGGTTGATCTTTCTAATTTTCTATTTCCATGCCTGTGATTATTGCAAGTAGAAAATTTGATCTAGAATTACTTTATCTTTTGGAGTCAAGGTAAATCAAATGCATTCACCAAATTTTTATGACTTGACTGAACTGTTTTCAATACTTGCTCTGTCAAAAGCACTGACATGGTGACCGAGAAGCATGGATTATTTCATCTTTAAGTAGATGGCTCAGATGTGAGAGCAGGTTGCTGGTGAGGTGGCGCATATGAACGCCTTCCAGCACGTGTACTCTTGACCACTCTTGGTAATCAACACACTTTCCACTGCCCTCTGGACAATGAGTGATCAGTCCTATAGAAAGCCAGTGTGGGTTTTGGTAATAATTACTTTCTTGCTTTCCAAATCTATGTAATTACCTAGCACAGTGTATATATTATGTGATTAATACATGTTGGCTGAATAAATGAATCCATCTGAGAGAGAGAGAAACAGATGGACACTGACACAAACACACAGAGCAAGGGATAATACTGAGGAAAGAGGCTTCTGAAGACAGATTTGATCATCCATAGGAAGGAATCACTTAAACGAGTAAGAATTGAAGACACTGGGGTACCTGGATGATCAACAGTCCGAGCCCACAGATGGCCATTTCAAACCCTGGCACTTACTTATTGAGATTCTCCAGAGCAGCTGCCAGATGTTTAGAGTCAAATCGACATGAATAATTTAATTCATTGGCAATCTGTTGTCGCAGAATCTGCATCTGCCCAACCTGTGAACAAGCAAGAGAAAGAGCAGGCAGTACCTACAAGCATTTCAGGGTGACAGTCAGGAGGCCAACAGAGAGATGGCCATTTGTCACTGGAAGGATCACAACACTCTACAGAAAAAATTAAAGATTTCCTGCATTGGCTCCATGGCTCAGACCAGCAATATACCAGCAATATTGTCAGCGTCTTAAAAGTCAACAGCATACTGTAACTTTTTGTGCCTGTAAATGTCATCTTTTGTACTCTAGGAAAACCATCCCTAAAAGATCGTCAAGGGAGCATGAGGGAGGAGGGAAGGTGGTATTATAATGCAAGCAATAATAAGGAAATACACACATCTCCTCTGAGTTGTTGGGAGCAGAGAAAAGTTAAGAAAAAGCGAGTGGCCTTCTCTGAGAGTGAACAAAAAGTTGCCTAGATAAATGGAGCTTGTATCAGTCAAAAGTGTTAAATGACCTTAGATATATTACTTTTGATCATTATTTGTGCAAGGATATTATTCTACTTAGGTGAAAAAAAAAATAAAAGTCAATCCAAAAATGCTGTTTATAAATAAGCAATATCTTAATTTATAGAAAAGTACTATTTAAAACTTAGAATAGAACAAGGCCAAGAAAACAGTAGTTCACTTGGGCCACTCAGAAATGTCCCCCAAACCCTGTATGTATCTGGCCCTTATAATTCCTTGCTTAATTATTTCTAGGATATTCTATGTCAAGGATTCTCTTCAAAACATATATCCAGAAATGGAAATAGAAATAAAGTCAGTGTAGTACAACTTGCTCTCATTTAACGCATATTGAATCTTGGTGACTGACATTTTTTATTTTTGGTGCTCACTTACATCAAGCTTTGCTAACCTGCTGTTGAAACTCAAGACCCTGGGATGGATGATAAACTTATTCTAGCTATTTATTTGCTTATTTAGAGGTATCTGGCTTATCATTCTTTCTCCAAGATTCTTCTAGAGTTGTACTCTCCAGTACGGCAGCCATTAGCAATATGTGCCTACTTAAATTTAATTAAAATGAAATAAAATTAAAAAGTCAGTTTCTCAGACCCATAGCCCACATTTCAGGTGCTTAACAGCTACATGTGGCTAGTAGCTGCTGTCAGCACTGAACAGTACAGAACATTTTCATCATTGTTCCAGATCATTAACACTGGTTTAGTGACTGCAAGTTCCCTAATTCAAGACAGAAAGACAAATTTGTCCTTGGGGGCTTTATTTATAGATCACTGACGCAGACACAGTCACCTGACTACTACTGAATTACCAGCAATTATAACTGACAATGGTCTGTAGTAGCTACCGAACTGAGAGCCATTTTGGTAAGCAAGGGAAAACCTCCCAGCCTCTTCGAAGACTCCCTGGAATCTCCCTAAGCCTCCTGCAAAGTTCAGACTCAGGCCTGTCCAACCTCAGGTGACTTTTTATTCCTCCTAAAAGGTTTTCCAGCAATTTGAAACCCAGCCTAGGAAGCGCTCAATATCTGACAATCACAAGGCCAAGGGAATGTCAGGCCTATATAATAAGAGGACATCTAGCAGAGCCAAATGTTCCTGTATTACCTATTCTGTTTGTTTAGTAATCCAAAATTTGAAAAAAAAAAAGCAAAAAGAATGAAAACCCACCAAAAAACCCTACTTGTCAAAATTATGGGAAATGTATTGTGAATTTGGCTGAGATACCAATGAGTACTGCCTCGATAAGGAACTTAAATAATTGGGAACAAGAGAATGGAACTTTTCCAAATTACCTTAGCATTCTAGACTTTTCCTATGGCATGTGATACTTTTAACCATGAACCACGAACCACAGTATTCTATCAGTAAATCTACTTTTTTCTGCTATTAATAGATGGTGAGGAGGCTTTCTGAGGAGACAGGTAGCTCATTTAACTCTGTTTCTCACAGCAACTAGCAATGCCTTATATAGAATGGGTGTCCAAAAAAGGGCTGTAGCGTATCTCAGATCATCAAATGATGAGAGAAGGACACACAGAAGACACAGAGGTCCCTGGGAGCTTCTGCCACAGCGTGAAGGCAGGGAAATAGGTGACTGGATTCTAAGATAAGTTAGATTTCTATCCAGCAAATTAATCTCATTTGTCTTGTTTGTTTCCAAAGACACAATTTTTACTCATAGTTTGAGGATAATTTATACCCCAAAGAACCTGATTTTCTAATATCCATGCAGATACAAGAGGAGAGAGACAGATGTCCTATTCTAATGGCTACTTGGAGCACATGAGATCTGTAAAAACAAACCTGTTATGGAAGGGGGGATTATTACTACAGGAGAAAAATTTATCTTCCCTTGTGTGGAAGCACCTCTGGCCAACAGGAATTTCAAAAAGAACCAGTTTTCTTGAGCAATATGCTCACACAAAGCCTAGTCCAGAACAGCTCCACTGTGATCATGCTACCGCATTCCATTCTGGAGAATAGACTGAAGCCTCTCACCAAAAAAAAAAAAAAAAACAACAACCCAACCCCCCCCCCAAAAAAAAACAAACCCCAAACCAAAAAAAAAAAAAAAAAAAAAAAAAAAGAATAGATCCAGAGAGGAAGATAAAGAAACAAGTGAATTTAAAAATAACAATAAACTAAAATGCAATATTTTTGTTTTAAGGACAAAAGAAGAGCAGCTTTCTTTGGGCACCAAAGTTATAAGAAAATGAAACTTTTAAAAATGTAGTATTGATTATTACCCTCTCTCTCTGACAACATACCTTCATTATAGCCTCAAGATAAGCAGTCCAAATCTTCTGTGTTTTGGCAATGGCGGAAAGATAAATCTTATTCGAATTTGCTGAAAGGTTAAAACATAATTTTCTCTTTAGTAAATTCAAGAAGGCTATAGTGTTATCTCTGCCTCAGGCTAGTCTGAGGACACTTACCTACAATACTTTTTAAAGGGCTGACAGCATTCATGAGGGTTTTTAAAGTCTCCTGGACAGTTCTGTCTCTCAGGATAATTTTTTGAAACATACTGAGGAAATTCTAAAAACAAGAAGGCATAATCAGAGAACCAAACATAATGAATAAAATGAATAAATATGCCAGTAACCTAAAATGGTATGCAGAACAGAGACTGGGTCTAAGTCACATGAAGCCTCTAAGCAGGATGAGAGGAAAGCACCTTCAGGTTCTTATTAGAAACATCCTGTACTGGGAGGAGTTACTGGTTCAAAGATTAAAAAATCTTATCTTTCCAAGTTGAGACTCACAAAAACAGACTAACCAAAAAATACTATGCTGGCCAAAGAATTTCTAGTTTACTCTTAGTTATCTATCCAATAGAAATCATATTTGCCTGATGTCAGTTTTATTTTATTTTAGCGTATTATGGGGGTACAAGTGGTTTTTTTTCATCTATTCTAGCTCTAAGGATTGGGGGTACAAGTGTTAAGGTTACATATATTGCCCATGTCCCCCTCTCCCCTCGAGTAAGAGCTTCACGTGTGTCCATCCCCCAAACATTGTACATCTGATGTCAGTTTTAAAAAGCATGAAAGAAAAGTCAAATGAGTTTAAAACAGCCAGCAAGATGTATTCTCACCCCTCCCCCAAGACAGCAGAAAACAGGCACGAAAGTCAAAAGGCTCACCTGTAACTCCTTCACAATCATAAAGCACAGGAGCCTGTCTAACCCATTCAGACCAAAAGTCCCCAAGGTGGTCTGGATTTCTGAGAAGAGGCGGCTGCTGGTCACTTCTTGACGAGTTTTCATATCATACCAAGTGTTCAGCTGGTCTATGTGACATGTCATTCTAAAATGAAAACAAAACAAAGCAAAAATCCAAGAGCAGCTCAGAATTCATACATTCACGACCACCTTTTCCTACCCTCTGCTACTTCACTGGTGTGAGCCATTTATTTCCTGAGTTGAGCCATTGATTTAGAATCATGCTGAGAAGACAAGGGGAGGTTCAGCTGTCAGGCTGGAAGACTTTAGAGTTGTCTCTCTATTCAAAGAGCTTTTCTTTAAATTTCCAGAGACTGGGGACAAAACAGGGCCTTGTGTCATTTCCCTTTGGTAACAAAGGAACTTAGAAGCCTCATGCTCTATTATAACATTTGAGACTATGACGACAAAGCAATTTGTTCTTTCCTCCCAGTTCCTTAAACTTGTAGAGGCTATCTTCTGGTTATTTCCAGATGATTCCTTTTGGACTCAGGAGTGTGACGACAACAATGATAACAACTAACAATATTTACTGAGCACTTATGTGTTAGGTACTGTGCTAAGACTTTTCCATGTGTTATCTCATTTTATCCTCATAAAGCTCTGTGAAGCATAAGCCATTTTATCCACATTTTACAGATGAGCTAGATAACGGAGACTCACATAGGTCTGACCACCCTTTACCACCATTTCAGTGGTTCTCAAACATTTTGGGAAGGGCCTAGAATCACTGGGTGGAGCCTGTTAAAAATAAAGGTGCCCAGACTCCAAACATGGAGAATCGGATTCGGTAGGTGTGGGGTGGAACTCTGGTCTCAGCATTCTCAACAAGCCGCATGGAGGACATATGCCCAATGTTCTAAAGCCACCACTTATGAGGCTTGGAAAGGAGGTAGAAGAACCCCAGGAGCAAGGAACGTTTCATTTTAGAAGTAAATGGGAAGAACAAAAAAGATGATACCCAGAATTGAATACAACTTCTACTTTCGGGCTTCAAAATGTCCTTCTCCTGCCACCCAGTGCTGGCACTTGGAATGTGTCACTTGAGAGGTTCCCAATTCTGACAGTGAAACCCACATATGACACAGACCCTGGTCACGCTCAATCCTCTCTGCATATATCAACAGGGCACTGGGTGGATCGTTTTCTAAAAAGGCTTCAGTGATTGGACCTATGGGTACCAAGAGAAGAGGTGCTATAAAACTTCTGGATCATTTACTTTTTTCCATATATTGAGTCATAGACAAAATTTCTTATTTCTGCTGGAATTCTAGAGGAAGTTTATATATGGTTTGTCAACTTTCATAAGTTTTGACAGACAAAATAAGCCTGGATTAGAAGGTGGTACAAATGATTCAGGACATAAAAACATTTAATTTACACAACTTCAACTACACAGGCATAGCTGAAAAGAGAAAGAAGAGGATCATTTTTTCCTGGGTAATCCCTGTAGTCATTCTACTCAGTGACCTGTGCCCACGGGTAAACATGAGAGAGAGGACATGAGCCCGCACTTTCCTCAGTTGGTCTTAGTACCACCTGCTTCGTCTGAGGCTCAAATGAAGAAAAAGAATGAAAACTGGCTCAGGTGGCCCCACTGAGAGGCAGCATGCTGCTCTCCGCCATGGTGCTCACCTAAAATATTCTCAAGAGCAGTTTTAATCATATGAGATTTTCACCCAGATGCTGCTGAATGCAGAACCCGTGTGACCTGTTTGTAGACTGTGACACACTGTATACAACACTATGCTGCCTGCCCTTGAACACAGCAGTGCGTAGGGGCTGGGGGCCCGTAGTCAGACTGCCTCGTGTGTATTCTGGGCCCACCATTTATTACCTGTGTGATCCTGAGCCTCAGTGACTTCATCATCTTTCAAATGACAATAACAGCAGTGCCTACATCGTAAGACTGTGGTGTTGAGTAAATGAATTGATGTGTACAGTGTGCTGGGAAGAGTGCACAGGTTAAGTGCTCAATAAATGGTAGCTGTTACCATCAAAGGTGCTTGTGTGTTGGGCTAAGAAACAGAAGGTAATCTGAAAGGGTCGGATATGAGTTGACAAGGGCAAGATCTGGTGACATGGGTACAGATGAGATTGTCCGTGGTGTTCAAGGCCCAGTAGAATTCAGATACACCTACTTTGGGTCTGTGATCCGCAAAATTTCTCTGCAGAGTCGACCAATAAATGTCACAGATTCATCCACAGGGCTAAACTTTGGTATTGGGATATGAGTGGACTGGTACATACTTTGCCAGTCTTGAATCTAGAAAATAAAACCGCAAATATTTAATACCTCTTTGATAAGGTAACCTAGTTATCCTTTCTTCACATAATTTTACAAAGGTTATATTGCATGAAGAGTGACAATAAATATTCTTTGGTTTTGAAGTGTCAATTTCTAAAACTGCATTAATAGCTTACCAGAAATGCCACATATAACATTTACAAAAAAAAAAAGAAACATTTGTGAAAAAGTGAAGTGACTAAAGAGAAGTGAGAAGTAAGAAGAGACATGGGAATTTCTGGCTTTTTGTCTTATAAGTTTACATGCATCAGTGTAATGTCAGAATCCAAAATATTAATATCATAAGGCTGGGAAGTTACTTCATTTTTTGAAAATGTCACCCGAATCATGTCAGTTCCCTACATGAAAACTTGCAGAGTGGCTCCTTGTTACCTACTGACTAAAATCAAACTTCTCAGCTTTGGCACTTATGAATTTGATGCTTTTTTTTTAACCCAACTGGAAAAAATGGGCAAAGACTTTAGTACACATTTTCTCAAAGAAGACATACAAATGGCCACCTAAGCACAGGAAAAGATACTCGACATCATTAGTCATTAGGAAACACAAATCAAAGCCACAGTGAGATACCACTTCATACCCATTAGGGTGGTTATAATAAAAACAACGGAAAATATTAAGTGTTGGTTAAGACATGGAGAAACTGGAACCCTCACATGCTGCTGGGGGGAATATAAAATGGTGCCATCACAGGGAAACAGTTTGGCTGTTCCTCCATAAGTTAAACACAGAACTACTATATGTCTCAGCAGTTCCACTCCTAGGTATATATACTCTGATCAAACCTAACTGAAGAGGTCCTAAGTCTTTTGAATTCTCCATCACTTGGGTTACAACAATTACAACAAGCAGCTGTAGCCACTGAATAAAGTCTGCCTTCTTAGGACAGTGAGCTCCCAGGACAGGTGCCCTGTCAACTTTTCTACAATCTTCATGGCTCCTGAAGGTATGCTGAGGGTGCTCAGATGACCTAGTGCTTACTGATTTTTAGTGACTATTTAAATTAACTTTCTTGTGGGCATTTCTGAGGTTTGGCATGTGTACTTTAAACATGAGAAATAACAACTATGGTCAAGGATTTCAAAATGTATTAGATACCTTTGTTCTTAAGAAGTTATTACACTCTTGCTCCACATTATAATTTATAATACGAGATACTTCTTCCTGCCAAATCTTCAGACCATAAATGTTGACATAGTCCTGTATGTATTCAAAAGAACGATGGAATCCATCCATGGTGGCTCCCAACTCCTTCAGCTTAGGCATCAATTCACTTGGCTGTGCAAATGGGGAAATGTAAACCTATTATGTTGGAAGGGATCAGCAACTACTAAGACCTACATTAGACTTTAAATGATATACCAACTGGGAGACTATACCCATAGTTTGAGACACAGTTTAAGCTTTTGAAATACTCATTTTCTACTTTCCTACTTCATCTAGGATGAGTGGCAACTGAAGTCATTTGGCAGTGAACAGATTTCATTCATTTGGGAAGGAAGCCTTGAAAAAAGGAACATAAAAAATGAATCTAGATAATTTCTTTCATGTCATTTCATGAATATGCCTAATCTTAGAATATTTAAAATATTTAAAATTGAATTTACTGAGGGGAAAAAATACCCTACATATAAATTTCTGGCCTTTTTTTTTATCCTGAGAAAAATTACTATATTCCCTAAAATATAAAGCAAAATAAAAAAAATTATAACCTTTATAATTCCTATCTGCTTTAGGTTTAATAAATTCTTTTAACTATAATAAGTAACTATGAATCGTAAATATCAGTTCAGTTCTTAAACTTGGGGAACAATAAGTGGAGGAAAGAAGCACTGGTTTTAAAAAGGAGTTTCTCATAATATGAATGGATTATAAATAGGATCAAAAAGCATATCAGTTGCTCATACTGAAAATCATAGATTAGATATACACTAGCTAGGAGGAAAGGTCTAGTCCATGATAGGTTAAAAATGATATTCTAGTCCATGCTGGTATTTGAATAGAAAAAAGAACAGACCCATTCTGGTTGTTGGGTACCTTGGCTCGAGGGTTGAATATCAATCCCCTGTGAAGGGCAAAAGCAACACGCTTAACAAGCTCCTTCCTTATTCCATCTTCCAGCAATTGCTTTGGATCCACCTAAGTACAAAAAGAATATTCAATGGCAGTTGGGAAAGATTCAGTCCTGAAGAAATCCAGAGGAAAGATGATTTCCAGAATCTGTAGTAGAGAATTTTCCTCAATGATTTGTATATTTTTCCTTTCTTGTCTCTGTGTGATCCTGTGTAGTGTAGACAGAACTATTAAAGTCCTCTTTAGGACTCTGTTTATTCCAGTAAAATTTATGATGACACGTCTACAACATGACATGTCAAAGATGGTGAAAATGAAAAGTTTTGAATTGCCTCATATTCTAATTATTTCATTAAAAGTAAAAAGAGCCTTTTCTTACCAACAGGAGGAGGGGGTGGGATGAAGGGGCGTTGTTTGAATTCAGATGATGTTATCCCAGGGCATCTATATCCATATGAACAAACTCAAGTTTTCGGTTGCACCACTCTCTAAATTGAATAATTCACTTTTTATTCAGCACTCCAGAATGCTGTTTGTAATTTGGGAGATAAAATAGGAAAGCAAATCTGCTATCTGACTCTATAAGCTTATTTTGCTAATTTTCTTTTCTATAATGAAAAAGCTTTAATTTCCTAAAAAACAGTCTCCTATCAGATCCATAAAACATCAAATGGTTTTAACACACTCCCTTGAATTCCCTGAGACTTGTTACTTTTATTTTTAATTTGTAAAGAACCATTATAGTAAAAGTCATAAAGACAACTGATGGGTTCTATCTGGTTTTGATTATATTTAAACTTCAAATAAGACAATTTTGCAATGGGAATTGCAGAAAATACAAAAGCCAGATAAATATATTGAATTACATCAAGACTATGCAGTCACAAAATCAATACTGTGGAGAAAGTAAAAGTGAAATGCCCTAGATTTATTGACAGATACACTGTAAGAAAAAAAAAGGAATGGATGAGAAATCTGTAGATTAAAAAAGACTTAAATGATATAACTTTTTACAAAAATTTCTAGTGTCTAGAAATGTCTCCTTAGACAATGAAACTATAGCGAGCATGAGACTGGGTCAGGACACATGGTGGGGATTCCAGAGTGGGGCTGGCTAAATCTATTTCCTGACTTAACGGGTGGTTAGAATGAGTGGTGTGTACAATAATCCAATAAGTTACATAATTATTTCTGTAGTTTTCAGTATCTGTGCTGCATTTTACAATAAAAAGGCAAATTATAAAAATATAATCAGTGAGTACAAAATCAAAGAAGCAACAGAAAACTTTCAAAGAAATATCCCTCATAAAAACAGATTTAGTGAAAAAGAGTTCAATGTTTTCATGAATCTAAAGGTCATGTGGCTCTTCCAGTCCTTCCTGGATTGTCACTAATCTATGGAAGTGTCCACAGCTAAGGGAAAGCTGTCTTTACACACATTTCTATTCCCCTCCCCTGAAGTTAACAGTTCAGTTTTCACATGGATCTTCCAGACCTTTATTCATTTATACACATAAATATTTGTCCTTAAACCCATATTTATTTTCAAAAATCTAAATATAATGATACATCACAATATATTTGTTGTTCTGCAATTTGCTTTTTTCATTTTCCAACTTAGAAATTTTCCAGTGACAAATTCTTTTTTGAATGGCTACAGACCAATCCATAGTAAGAATGTACCATCATGTATTTGGCCATTTCGCCTATTGATAAATTTTTAGATGACAGATGCTCCTTGATTTATGATGGGGTTACATCCTGATAAACCCATCCTTAATTGAAAATATCACAAGTCAAAAATGCATTTAATACACCTAACCTACTGAATATCATGACTTAGCTTACCTTACCTGAAATGTGCTCCAAACACATTGGCCTATAGTTGGACAAAATCAACTAACATAAAGTCTATTTTATAATAAGGTATTGAATATCTCATGTAATTTATTGAATACTATACTAAAAGTGATGGTATAGGTACAATCATAAAGTTGAACCTTTGTAAGTCAAGAACCATCTATATTTCTATTTTTTTGGGGGGCTGCCTCTAACAATAAACACTTATACATATATCTCTATATGTCTCACTTGTTTTAAGTCATATCAACCAGAGTAAGTCCATTTTATAAGTGTTTGAAATATATTCTTAACACTCCGAGGTTAAAGATTAGTGAGGACCACAGGACCTTTTCCAAAGGCAGAGAGGGTCTACTGGGTTGGATGGGGTTGGTCAGTGGGATATTCCTTCTGATCTGATCATCTGAAAGATTGTGGGGAAAGATTTACATTTTACCAGGCAGTCTTTCTTTTTGATAATTATTGCTAATTATCTGTATATCTGTATTAGGTTCTATTACATCCCTCCTATACTGGTCACTTTGTAGTCTTAGAATTTATTATCTTGTGTATCATCCTTCATTAGTAAAAAGTGAGTAACCTGCATGTGTATTCACTGCACATTAACTGAACTAAACTGGTTATCGGGCCTAAAGCATGGTTAGCAGATTCTATTAATATCCTAGGGCCTAAATGGCATTTCTTTTAGTATGCTTCCAGAAAACACATACCAGAGTTCCCTTTCTATTTAAGTTAATTTCCTCTAGTTTCTTGGATTTTAGTAACACAAATGTTAATCTGGCAATTTAATAGCTATACATTTTTTTTAAAAAAATTAGGAATGTTCAGATTCTACCAATGTCAGATAAATAGAAAAATAAATCAAGCACCATGAACTATGTGAATGGGCACATCACTAGTCATCATACCATTCCAAATTAAAACAGCAATGAGATGTCACTTTATATCCTTTGGCATGGCAAAAATCAGAAAGTAGATAATACCAAGTATTAGAAAAGATCTAAGTAGATACACTAGAAACAATCATTTCAGAAGGCAATTTATACTTTGTCACAAAGTATAAATAGATCCTAAGTTCAGTGGCCTGCTCCTGGGTATGTAGATTTCAGAGGAATTCTTGAACAGGTCTGCAGTGGAGACATGCTCAGAGATGCTCATCGTGACACTGGTTGTGATACTGGGGAGCGCAGGTGTCTATCCCCAGGGATGGTTAAGTAGAATATGGAATTCTATGCAGCAGAAAAAAGTAACCAACTATCTGACTTATAGCAACATAAATACATTTCCAAAGCAATAACCAGTGAGGAAAGCTGGAAAAAGAGGAGACTCAGAATACATTATGATTTAGATAAATCAAAAATACATGCACATATAAAATAATGCCATAGTTGAAAGTGATACTTGCATATTTGGGAACATACAACAAACACACAGAGTGAGTGCTGTAGGGATGGAAATGGGAGTAGGGATCCAGGAGAAGGTGAAAAAAGACAAAAGAAGAGAGGGGCTTGCATGCATCAGCGATGACAATGGTCTGTGAACAAGGGACACGACTGTCTTACCTCTCCCTACCTGGTGTGTAAAATAAAATTACTAAAAAGAAAGAGGTGTGGGGGCAGAGAAGAGAGAGAAAGAGAAAAAGCAATTTCGCCTTAAGAAATTGAATAATTTCTATGCTTTTATAAAACTTCAATGAAATAGATTTTTCTTAGATTTAAATAACTCAGGTCAAACAGTTACTAGTACCACAAATTTTCTCTAGAACTATAAGATAAAGAAATTCCAAGATTATGCCATAAAGTTGCCTTTGTTATGAGAAATAAAGATTACAATGCTCTCTCTTCCTCTAGCAAAAATGAGCAAAATGAAGATCAAAATCAGAATGTGAAACCACAAGATGGTATCACTCCCTGTTCTACACATGACAATGACCACGAAAATCCAAACAGCCCAGAGTCTCAGCTGAGGCCACAAGGACCAGCACTGGAACCATTACCTTGATGATGCCAACCAGAGTCGTTTTCATCATTAAGATGCCTTCCGTAAAGATGGAAATGGCGTGAGTAAGCTTGGCAACCTTTAACAAAGAGGAAGAGGTATAATAAATTACATCAGATAAAAGACCCGTCATTTCTATGGAAACCTAAAATAACTGGCTAATATTCCTGAAATAGGCCAAGATAACAGGAAATGAGAATGTAGCTTTAGGACACCTGTGTCCACATGTCCTGGAAAGAAATGAGCGTTTGTGGTAAAGACCACTGTTAGACATCTTGGGTAACTAAGAAGACATCAACTAATTCTTGAATGTTTGACAAGGCATTCTCCTTCTCTGGGCTTCACTTTCTCATGTCTAAAACGAAGGTCAGGGCTCACTGATAGGGATGGTCCCTTCCATCTAGAAAAGACCAATCGAGACTGAAAAGGTGGCATTCACGTTCTTCTCATGCAACACCAGCAGCCACTGATAAGGCAGACGGATACTGTATTTTTGAGTCAGAATAAATGTGGAAATACCAAGCTTGATGATCTAAACACCTGATGTATTTTTTGGAGTTGTGTCAGAGAATGTGACATCACATTTTCAATTTTCACTTGATTTTACTTTTCATATTTTTGAACTTTAAGTTCAGGGAGAAAGAAACACAGAGGTGTGGGGGTTCAGGAACAACCTTTGAGGATGCTTAACTATTAAGTGGGTTTACAATTTGTCTACAGGAAATGGTTAATGGAATACAGATTATTTTAAGCCACTGGTTTGGTGAACAAAGCAGGAACGTGAATATGAAAAGTTTTGGTAATCTAGCCCAAAGAGAACAAGAGCTGATCAACAGACTATGCTAGAAAATGATAACCAGCTGAGTTCTCTTTCCACTGAATGCATTCAGGTTGGGAAAGGCCTTAAATGACACCAGGAAAATGTCAAGAATAAAGGTGTGATTGTACTCAGATGGTAAACCATGGCTATGATTGAGAATGTGAGAAAATAGTCCCTGGGATGTGGCAGGCAACACAGACCTGTGATTTTTCATGGGTTTTAGTCTTAAATATCAAAAGGCAGAAGTCAAAGGGACACGGCACCTCGTATCGTGGGCCAAGTTGAGCATAGTCCCTCAGCTTGTCTTTGTCCAGGCGGGTAGGCACTTCAATGATATCGTGAGTCTGAAGCTTTATGATCTTTAGAAGAGATGTAAACATGCTTTCTGGAATGATCTGCAAAACCTTTAGTGAAAGGAAAGGAGGAAATATAATTAAATATCTATTTTATTTTTCTTAGCTGAAAAATATTAGGTGACAGTAAGAAGGGCACTGGTGTTCTGATTTGATTAATACACACTGTATGTTTGTATCAACACAGCACATGTACAAATACACATGTACATTGTATAAATATATACAACTATCATGTACCCATAATAATTAAAAATAAAAAAAGAAGGGTACTGGTGTGTACAAACAGCTATTTGTTCATAGGAAGGGATGCTGGGAAATCCAAGAGTTGTTTTTAATGACTGCTAGCAGGCACAGGGCTCCACTCCTTCAAACATTAACTGCACACCAAATATAAAGCTAATCCTCCTAGAAATGCTGCAAAAGAATGCATCATCCCCACATTATAGATTTTAAAAAGACTGAGGTTCAAAGATGTTAAGTAACACCACTGTAGAGCACTCAGCTAGTATGTGACACAGATAAATTTTGAATTCAGGCCTGTCTGGCTGTATGCTCCATTGTAAGTTATTAAAACAAGCACCAAAATGCCCATGAAAACTTGAACTAGGTTCTGACCAGAATATGTTGGATCTGGATCTTTTACTAACTAGCTCTGTAATTTTTGAAAAAGCTACTATGATCTCTGTTTCTCAGTTTCTATATCTATAAAATGGAGGTTAATAACACCAGCATTTATAAAATAGAAATAAAACTCCTTTGCAAGTAAAACTTCATCTGTACGTCTGGAGTAGCAGAAAGACTGTTTATTTTTGGGCACTACAAATTCCTGGGATTAAATTTTAAAAAGGGAAAGGGCCCAGATGTGTTTTTACAGGGCTCCAGTGTACCTTTGTATTTAAAACACCAGTTGGCCAATAAGAGTGGACATCACTTTGATGCATTTCTCACCTTTCTCACATAGGACACCAACTCGCCAGAATAATACTGAGACACGCTGAGAAGGTCAGGGCTGTTTGCTTGATTGATGCGAAGAAGGGGCAGGTCAAGGGCAGAGGCAAGCTGGAAGAAAAGTTGGCATATCTGTTTCTCTGTTTCATAAAAAGTCCTAGAAATCTCTCTTTCCAGAAAATGTAACATACAATAAAACACTTGGGCTTTACCACCAAATCTCATCCATATTATTAATAATTTCTGACAATACAATTTTAAAAAAATTATAGTTATCTGTATGGCAGTGGTTCTCAAATTGTGCTCCCTGGACTAGCAGCATTGGCATTTCCTGAGAATTTGTTAGACATGCAAATTATTGGGCCCTACCCCAGTAGGAGGTAATCAGAAGCTCTGGGGTAGAGCCAGCAATCCTACAACTGAGCCCTACAGGTGATTCTGACGCATTCCAGAGCCACTGTGCTACAGAAGACAATGACTCCTGTATGGAAATCAGACTCTTTTTTTTTTTTTTTTTAAGACAGAGTCTGGCTCTATTGCCTGGCCTATAGTGCTATGACTTCAGCCTAGCTCACAGCAACCTCAAACTCCTGAGCTCAAGGGATTCTCCTGCCTCAGCCTCCTGAGGAGCTGGGACTACAGGTGCACGCGACCATGCCTGGCTAATTTCTCTATTTTCAGTAGAGACGATGTCTTGCTTATGCTGAGGCTGGCCCCAGACTCCTAAGCTCAAGTGATCCTCCTACCTCAGCCTCTCAGAGTGCTAGGATTACAGGTGTGAGCCACCATGCCCAGCTGGAAATCAGACATTTTGACTGATGGCTTAATCTGTCCAATCTAAAATGTCATCAAGTGTAAGAAATGCCATTATTTTATGTACCTTTCTTTCAGAAAGAAAGAAAGAAAATATGGACAACTAAACTATGATTATGCCATCAATGAAAAAACTTGTCCCTAATTACAAAAATGTTAAACTATGAAAAAAGTACATCTCAGAATTGATACATATGGCAACTCTGTCAGAAGACATTAAATACACTATTTGTTCATTTACTACCTGTTAGGTTTGTTCCAGGTGGAACCCAAAAAGTATGTATAGGACAGAATGCAGTTAATGGAAAACTTAGGCTTGTAAAACAATAGCCGCAGGAGTCTGGAGAGTCCCCAGACGTTGTGAATCTAACAGCCAGCTGCAGCCAGCATTCCTATCCCCTCCCCATAGGGATGAAGTTTATCCCTCCCCAGCTCTCCTGATAAGGATGACACGGGATCTGAAGGATGGATGTGACTGGGGCAGGGGTCCTAGGAGCTAGTTGTTTGAATAAGAATTTATTACAAGTGGCTGTTCTGGCCCACTTACTTATTTCCCCCAGAGAAACCCTCTACAAAACCCCAGGCTTTCCCCTCCCTCAGTGTGGACGCTTTTTCGCCTCCACCCATCTGCACCCAGATGCTCGAAATAAACAGCACTTTGCTACACATGGGGTTTCATGTCTCTCTCTCAGCTCCAGCTCCAGACCTAACGCTACCATCTGAAATTACCTTGAGAGCAAGGGCTGTGCCTGTGTTGCTCACCACTATTCCCTAACCGCTAGAGTAAATACTGGGTTTGTAGCAGAGGCTCAGTAAGAATTTTTTGAACAAATAAGTAAAAGGAATTAATTCATGCTTAGGGAATAAAGTACCCAAAGGATTCATTCAGATTTCCAGTATGCTAATAAAAAAAGCCAATTTCTTTATTTAAAAACAATATTCTGTAAGACATTCCAACTTATTTATTCAAGCCTTATTTCTGGCATCTTTTGAAACTATGCTCTCATGGGAAAACTGCTAATAATTTTCAGTCTATAAAAATACTTACATTATCCAACTTTCTAAAAAGCTGAAATCTTGGAAATTAACCAATGAGGTAAGAAGGAAGGCCAATTCTTTCTAGTAACAGAATGCAATGTCACTGTTCTTTGCTTACCTTTAGGAATGTAGCTCTGAGTTTAGTAACCATGGATGGGTTTGCCCTTATGCTTTCCTGCATTATGGATGTGAAGCTGTAAAAAGAGAAAAATGGTAAGAAGATGTTCCTACTGGCCTTCATCAAGGGCAAATTCAAGCTGTCCCCATTACCTGTCAATTAACTGCCAAGCAAAAGAAAGGTCCCCGACGATCTGCATTGTGATCAGGACCTCCTCTTTAATGTTAATGGTTCTGATCATTTGATGGAGAAACTTGCGAGTATCCGCAAGAAACTGACATACTTGCAGATTTGATTCCAGCTGATGAAATTCTTGGACCTATGTTACATAAATACATTTAATTTAAAAATTCTAAAGGGCCTCTATGGTGCTCATTTCTCTTTGAAAACACTTCAAATGAAGCACACTACACACTTATAATTTCTTGATAAAATTTTTATTTCAAATTATAATTTCAGAAATATATAAGCCCAGTCATGAAAAATACACAAGTTTCTAAGAATAGAAAATTATTCAACTGCTTATTATCCTGTACACATAGGACATCATAAATGAATACTCTCATTTTCCATTTTATGATAAATAAACATATACTGGAAAATCCTCTTAATTCTGAAGATTTGCAGGAGTGCTAAAAAATTAAGTTACATCTTAACCAATGTGTTGACATATATATATTAATAAGTTATTTTGACATACTCTTTAAAACAAAACAATAATTCTATAGTGTCTGAAATTTTATGTAACTCAAGGGCCTGGACCATAAGCCATAAAGAAATAAGTTAAATGATAAAAAACATCCGAGATTTACATAGTTATTTACAAATTTTACTACAGACTAGAAAATCCAAAAAAACAGGCAAAGTAGAAATAGTACAAGTATGTAATTGTTCTGGCATGAGAAAATTGGGTATGCTAACAATAGAGTATTATACTGTGTTGGCATTTATAGTGACCAACCTAAAAAACCTGAAAGTAACAAGAAAAAGCCTATAAGAAAGTCTGCCATTCAAATGAAAGCTGTAGTGGCTAAAAAAAAAAGTCTGCCAAGTGAAAAAAGTATTCATTATATATAATCATAAGAATTGGATAGAGTTATAGATTGAATAAAGATGATATATTAAATAATATAATTTATGGTCATTGTTCTGATGATTTCAGTTTCCATTTTAAACTTAAACACACAACTCAAAATTTTAAGAGTGGTGAGGTATAATCATTTTTTTGGTACAATCATAGTTGAGTAGATTATTGCTTGAGCTCAGGAGTTTGAGACGAGCCTGAGCAAGAGTGAGACCCTGTCTATACTAAAAATAGAAACATTAGCCTGGTGTGGTGGTGCATGCCTGTAGTCCCAGCTACCTGGGAGGCTGAGGCAGGAGGATCGTTTGAGCCTAGAAGTTTGAGGTTGCGGTGAGCTATGATTATGCCACTACATTCTACCCAAGGTAACAGACCAAGACTCTGTCTCAAACAAACAAACAAAAAATTAGTTTTTCAGAAAAGAAAATACACCTCTTTCAAGCATATGAACATTATAAACTTATTTACATTTTTGTGTATTTCTTTCCCCGAGGCACACACTGTTTTTTACAAACCTAAAAATGGTATGCGTATGCAATCTTGATTTTGCTTTTTCCTCCTTATCACAATTTACCCAATGTTTTTATACTGTTTTCATAATTATTTCTCCAAGAGTATATGTTTCCTCAAGTTGAAATAGCATCATTTTTGCCACCATTCTCTTCATACTAGTCATTTAATTATTTCTCCAAAATTTGGGACACTGCATATAATATTATAGGAAGCATATTAATTCACATTGCTTTTGCTTCTGATGAAATATTCTCTTAGATACATTTGTAGGAGGAGATGGCTGGGTGGGTCATAGGTATGATTCATGGTCCAAGAATTATCTTTTAAAAAGCCTTTCCTTACCTCCTCCAAAGCTTGTATTAGTTGCACAGTTTTTCTGCCTGCAGCAGTAGAATCATCATAATTTAAAGATGATATTTGTTTTGAGATCTCTCTGAACCAAGCTTGAAGGTTTTCTATTAATAAAGAAACAAGGAAAGACTACTGAAATTCCAGAATTCTTGTAGCTGTGGCTTTGAATATAATTAAATCTTTTACAAATCCAGTTTTTAACTCACAGAGCTTTTACTATGGGCCTAACGCTACTCCCAGGAATTCTCCAAACAACAAAACCTTCTGAAGCATGTGACACAGTAGGATAGATTAAACTTGCTAAATAAACAGCTTAGTCTACAACACTTGGCAGAAAAGGACTAAAGGCTGAAGCCCACATTATAAAGGGTAAATGCAAAGGAGGTAGGGGCAGTGTAGAGGAGTCGGGAAGGAACTGAAGGATGTAACCCAGTTTCCAGAGAGAGTTTTCTGGAGAAAAGAGGATGGGTAAAAATCTGGATGGTCAGAGAGGTAAGAAGGGTATTTTGTCTAGGTGAAAGGCAGTCACTGGCAGAGGCTTCAGGGCAAGAATGGCAATGGCATGTCTTGGAAGGCAAAGAGAAGACCAACATGTCAAAAGTGGGAGGTATGATTGGTGAGTTGCAGGGAAGTCTGAGCAGTTCAGCAGGCGCCATTTGCATTCACAACCCAATGGACATGTCACACAGCAGAGAAGGGAGAGGGTGTCAGTATGATGATACCTTCAGTGGGTCAAGCAAAGGTTCTAACCTTCATCTCATTTAATCTTCACAGCAATCTATGGAGGTAGAAATTATTGGCCATTTCTCCGATAAGGAAGCTGAGGATCCTACACAGGGTTTCACAGTTACTCAATGGTAGAGCCTCAGTTTTCATGATTGTCTGTTCAGGTTCAATGGCTATGCTCTTTTCACCTTACCAAGTTGATTCCCTCAAGATTTTTTTTTTGGCTTACCAATAGGATGGTTTCACTTTATTAGAAGAAATTAATGATTTATAACCCAAGTTATTTCAAGAATTGGCATGAGGGATACTTGTAAGATTCAAGATGTTTTTGTAGGACTGAGGGACAGCGATGGAGTAGCAAAAAGAACACAACATTTGGAGTCTAAGGAGATGAGTGAAATCTGTGAGGCCCTACCTTTGTCACCTTCATGTAAAAATGATTACATTTTAAGCTTCAGTTTCCTTACATATAAAATAAGGATTAAGATGTTTATCTCATAGGGTTTTAACAATCAAATGAGAAGAATTTGTGAAAGTACTTCCTAAGCTGAAATAAACAATATGGGCAGAAAAAAGCGTCAAATTGTTATATGAATGACTTCAGAAACACGGCTGGTATTTATAAGGATAAAAGAAATTATCATAGAGATTAATGCGCTGGTTCTGGCCAACTAATCTGGTCATATCGTTAAAAGTGGTTCTTGTTTTTTAAAAATTACAATATGGTGATCTGTAAAACATGTTTTCATTTTATATCACATTATTATAAACTGGCTGACTTTTCCCAATAGGAACAATAAAATTTGGAAATATATTTTAGACCAACTAACTACTGAGTATCAAATAAATCAACAAAAGCCAACATATAGTAATCACAACTTACATCAATTAAAATAATAAAGTTTTAAAATAAAAAGCTACACTATTAAGCAATTCTACTGTGTAATTAACTTCATCAGAAATGTATCTGACAGTTAAACATTAAAAAAGTTTAATTTGTCACATTAAAATTCAAAATGGTTTTTTGAGGATCAATTTGAAAAGTTCTTATCCATAATGATTTGAAATAATGTCAAAATTTTTCTATAGATAAAATTTCCTATAAGAAACAGGATCAAACTTATCAAAGAAAAATGAGCTGGCCCTTTCAAAAACAGTCTGCAGGTTCCCTCTTCTGCCACTAGGTGGCAGGTACATTGGTGAACAGGAACCAAGCAAGATCAGAAGACAAGAATCTTACATATTCTATGTTGGTAGTTAGTGATATTTTTGGGTGACATATCCCTCTGAGAAGATCCTGAAAGCTATAGATCCCTCCAAATGCACATAAATTGATATATCAGTTTTGTATACTACAGGAGCAGAGGCTGATTATGGAAACTCTATCTATGAACCAGAATTACAAGAACCCCTAGCTTAGCCTAACCTCTTATTTCAAAGATAAGACATGAAGCCTAAAGACCAGATGGATATGAACATTAGCCCACAGGAGCACACAGCTAGAGGCAGCCAAAACTAAACTTCAGATCACTATTAGCAATGCTAAACAAGGAAATCAAAGCATACAATGATGAAAACACAAGGACTTTTTACCCTGCCAGTTTCCAAGGTTTCACATAATCTGCATATATATTTCACACACACCAATATTTCCTCTTCAGCAATTACCATTTTTCTCCACTCTGGTTAGGGGTTTCACTCCTGAAAAGACATCAGCAAGCTCGGTCATCCGTTCTGAGCCCTCTTTCTTATAATACTCCCATTTGGTTTGCTTTTCTGAAAGCATTTGCTTGAACATCTGTTGAGAAGATAGAAAAGATTTATTTACTTGAGAGAAAATCCAGATTAGGCAGCTTATGAACAGAGCTTGAGTCAAATCCAATTTATTATAAAAGACACTAAAAATTAACATTGACCCTGATACCATCTCTTAGGCGTTACTACTTCATACGAATTGAGGGGCAAAGCTAGACCACCTCTAAGACAATGGTTCTCAGACCAACAGCACAGAAGTACCACCTGGAAGGCTTTAAAGTTTCCAGATTCCCAAGCCAGATCCCTAAAGATTCTAGTTCAGAAGGTCTTGGGTAGGCCCAGAAATCAGCATTTTAATTTTTATTTATTTATTTTTTGAGGTGGGATCATGCTCTGTCACCTCAGCTGGAGTGCAGTGGCATAGTCATAGCTCACTGCAGCCTTGAACTCCTGGGCTTAAGCGACCCTTCTGTTTCAGCTTCCTGAGTAGCTGGGACTATAGGAGTGTACCACCATACCTGGCTAATTTTTTTTTTTTCTATTTGTTGTAGAGATGGAGTCTTATTTTGCTTAGGATGGTCTGGAACTCCTGACCTCAAGGGATCCTCCAGCCTTGGTCTCCCAGAGTGTTGGGACTATAGGAGTGAGCCACCATGACTGGCCTATTTTTAATGTGTATTATTGTGTATTAAATTTGTCACCACTGATTTATGGTTCTTTCTGGGAAACAATTTCTGCAATTCTAATTTAATTAGTCAGGGAAGCTTTGAGTATTATCAGATGACTGAGGAATAAACTAAAATACCTACAAAGGTTCTTTCTTATTTTATCATATAGTAATTCTGTTTATTAATTCACTTTGACATAAAGTTTAAATCCTATAAAGATTCAATTCTACCTCTACTTGGGTAGAGGAAAAATGATATAGACTCAAGGTTGAGTTTTTCTTTTCTTGAAACAAACTTAAAAATGAACAATGGGATAGGGAGACCCTATCTGCAGAAGGAGAACCAGGCTGTATGGAATTCTGTGGGGTCTGTGGAGGAGGAATATCAATGATATAGTCAGGATGATTCATCAATAAAATGATAAGAGGATGAGGAACTGTGAGAATTATTTATGGAGTCTACTCTATCTTTCTGTGTGCCTGGGATGAATTGATGCCAGTTGACAAAGGCAAAGCAACAATGCAAAATCACCCGGAGGCCTTAAGAATAGACCAATTGGCTTTGAGCCCTTCCAACACTGATTCGCATGAACGCACAGATTTCCCAGCCTGTTGGATGGAATTCTGGACAGGGGATGGTCCTTGAGTCAGGCAATGTACTGTTATATAAACATTAGAAGAAACACAGGTCCAATTGCTGTGTTTACAGGAGAATCAGAATGTGATTCTGGAAAAGGGGTGGGATGGGAAGTAGGAGAGAGGAAACGTATGTTAAAGAACCAAGATGAAATGTCAAAAATTCAAATATATTATTTCTTTGCTCCATTTGGATTGGGTAGTTTTTTCCTTTCTATCAGGGCCTTTTCTCTTCTTGAAGACCTTGAACAATGAGTTGGTGCCCCCTTAGGCTGCCTTCTGTTTCCTCTCTACCTGAATAGACAGAAGGAAGCTATTTATTTTATCTCAGTAGAATCCAGAGAACAGATCTAAGAGTAGAAATGTAGGTTTGGTCACTTAGATAGCCCAGACCTGTCCTGATTTCCACTCAACGACACTGAGCTATATAGTATAGAACTCCCAGGTCCTTGATACTCTGGTTCATGACTTCAACTTGTCTGAGGGCATTTCTTCCTTGTGGGCCACTCTCACTTGCCTCTGAAAGACCAGTTTTGCTTTGATCAACTAATGTGGTGCCTGGTTCCTTCTTGGACCTTTCCCAGTTCCTCTTCTTGGCTTAATCTGTCTTTCTTCCCCACTATACTGTAAGCTCCTAGTTTGGCAGGGGCATGCCATGTTCATTTTAGAATTCCTAGCACCTAGCTGGGAATGGAAGTATGTACTTAATAATTTTTTGCTATTTAGAGGGAAAGCATTTAAAATTATTAATAGATCAAAAAGGGGTAGCATTGATCTTATAAAATTATACCCAAATCTTAGGAAACACTCAACACATGCATTATCATGTTAATAATCAACATCTATTTTTTCTTAGCTACTTAATAGGGGAATATAGTACTCACATACCTAGAAGATAAAGAAATATCTAGTATACCACTAACCAAACTGAGGCAAGGTGAGGATTGGTTTGGAATGGGCATTAATGTCTGGGGCTAGTTCCTGGGTCCACCAAACCCCCAAGGTTACTGACTATAAAACCTGGGCATTCCCAAGTATCCACCATTTTTATTATGCCCATAGAGGCTTCTTTAGGGGTAAGACTAACCTCAGAATTTCCTTCAGTGAACTCAGATTCCTTATAGTCCTTGAGATGACCTTGTTCAAATGCAAATCACCCACCCTACTTAACCCCCTTCTAGTAGGTTCTCATGGCTTATAGGATCAAGACAGAAATTCTATAAGGCCCAGAATGAGCTGGCTCTTGCCCACCTTTCAGCCTCATTTCATACTATCTTTCTCTTTCTGTTCTCTCCCCTCCAGCCAACTAGACTTTACAGTGCTTGAACTGGTTGAGCTCTTCCCCACCCATGAGAACTTTCCTCCCACTAGACTGTTCTCCATCGTGCTCTCTACCTTTGTCTAGCTAACTCTATCAGATCCCTTTTCCAACTCTAACAGATCCCTTCTCCAGGTCCCTTCAGAAAAGCTCTTGCTTCTCTTCTCATAGAAGTCTTCCAGGCTAGAACAGGATCCTTTATTTTATCTATTTATTTTTGAAATGGGATCTTGCTCTGTTGCTCAGGCTAGCGTGCAGTGGTGCGATCACATTCACTACAGCCTCAAACTCTTGAGATCTAGTGATCCTCCCACCTCGGCCTCCCAAAGTGTTGAGACCATAGGTGTGAGCCACTGCACTCAGCCCTTAAATTTTAGGTACTTAGAGAACTACGTTTCTTTCCTTTAGAGTTTATATCTCAGTTTGTATTTATATTTTCATTAGTGTGATTCTCTGATTAACATGTCTATGCCCCATTATACTATCACCTCTATAATCTTATGTGCTTTCCCCCATCACTGTAGCCCCAGTCACTGTTGGTATTAAATTCTTTAATCTCCTTTTTTTATAAGAACTATCTCAGATAGCTAGAATCTGTAGCTTGAATCAGAGACAAAACAATTAGATCCTAATCTTTTTAAATATTTTTAAGCATAAAAGCACTAAGACTTTGGTGGTTATTCAATATTTTTACCTCTTTGAGTATAAACTCAAATTGTGCAGTATCCAACAGCAACTGGAAGAGGATCTTGGGATTGTACCTGGAGTCTGTTAGAATCTGGTCCTTAATTTGACGAAGGCGTTTGTTGTTTGGGTCACAAGCTAGAAATAGGAAGAAAAGCGTTATCCACTTATTAAATGTATAGAAACTATCTATGAAATAAGATGAATTCTTAAATACTTTCCTTCATTTTAAGTATTTAAAAAGTAGTAAGAAAAATGTATACCAATAACAGAATGGTTTTGAATGGGCATTAATGTTTTGAATGGGCTAGTTCCTGCACCCACCTGTCCCAACCCCCCAAGATTACTGGTTATAAGACCCAGGCATTCCCAAGTAGCCACAGTTTTGATTATGTCCATAGTGTATCTATGCTATGGAGTACAAGTGAACTGCTAAATGACAATTAAATCTGACATAGAATATCATCCCTGATATATTGCTGAATGACAAAAGCAAGCTGCAGAACAGTGATCCGAAACTTTATAAGCATTTTGGGGTTGGTTTATAGTGACTGCCCAATATGGATGGGCAGAGCCTTCTGGTACCACTTCAAAGGTGGGTGGATTCCTTATGTCCTGTCTGGAATTGCTTTTGGTTTAGGCATTGATCCCTGCCATTCAGTTGTGGACAGGTAGGCCTGAGACTGCTATCCTTAGAGAGGTCTGTTTGCAAGGTGGGCTCTTGGCTGGCATCTGGGAACTTGGATTTTGGGAAGAGCCCCTACTATTTTGAGAACTCAAAAGAATGGCTCACTCTGCTTTAACTGTACAAACAATGTGGTGCATGCTGAGCACTTGCTTTTATTCTGGGAATCCGGAATTTAGGTACATACCAGGCTAAGGCTGTCTATGTGGGCAGGCCCCACTAAAAACCACAGGTAGCTGAACCTAATGAGCTTTTCTTGGTTGAGAACATTTCATGTATGTTTGCACAACTTATTGCTAAAGGAAGTAGGTGCGTCCTGTGTGTTTCTACTTGGGGAAGACCCTTGTAAGCTTGTGCTTGGTTTCCTCCATGTGCCTTTTTCCTTTGCTGATTTTGCTTTCTGTCCTTTTGCTATAATAAATTGTAGCTGTGAATACTGGTATATGCTGAGTCCTCTTAGGCAATCAGTGAACTTGGGGACTGCCTGAATGACAGGGAAGAAAGATTATCCACACAAAGACATGGCTCCTCCAAATAAGAAGAACCAGACCTGTGGCCACCCTGCTCCTTGTAAAGGCCTGGGGGCATGGCAGACATTTAGAAATTTCTGAACGATCCATTACCCAGGCACGGAGAGCTTCCATCAACTAGGCCAAGGTCACAAAATTAGATAGTGACTGACCCAGGGTCACCCACCAGATGTCCTGATTCTTAGTTTAGCCTGCCAGCTACCAAGCTAAATAATAAGTTAAAAGAAATGCAGAGAATAAAAAATATTGACATTTGCTGAGATTGGTTTAAGGGCTGATTATTTATCTCAGAAAGAATAAGAAAATAGGAGAAGGCAAAAATACTTAAAAGTTAAAGCTATTGCTATGGTTTGAATGTGTCTCCCAAAAGTTCGTGTGTTGGAAACTTGGTTGCCTTTCAGCAGTGTTAAGAGGTGGGGCCCTTGGGAGGTGATTGGGTCATGAGGGTTCTGCCCTCATGAACAGATTAATTCAACTATCTCAAGAGTGGGTTAGTTATAGCGGGAGTGGCTTTGTTATAAAAGTGAGCTCTTGTACACGCTTTCTTACTCTTCCACTTATCCAACATGGGCTGACCCTCACCAGATGCTGGCATCATGCTCTTGGACTTGCCAGCCTCCAGAACCATGAGCCTAATGAACTTATTTTCTCTATAAATTACCTAGTCTATGATATTCTATTATAGCTGCAGAAAATAGACTAAGATAACTGTCTAGACTGCAAATAAAGTAAAAATAAAAAGTCTAAGACAACATTATCAAAACATTCACAGCTGTATAAGGTATTATACAAGGTCTGAGGTAGCTGTACTAGTATTACACATGCACAATCCTGCTTTCCTAGCCTTCTCCTGACCAACATCTCAGCATGTCTGGATGCAGAGAATGATCATGTTGTATGAGCCTATATCATGGTTGTTTCTGGTTCTTCGGTTATGATGTAGCCTATGGAATACCATTTTATATATTCATTTCTAAGTTACTCCATCAGGAGACTTGTGACAATCTGGAAAAGGGCCTCAATTTTCATGGGAAATGACAGAGTTCTGATTTCTTGTGCATTCTGCAGAATTACCTGGGAAGAAATATTTTGGAATTGGTGACACTGATTATAGAAGGAGAATTTATTCAGCTTCATATATGCCTAATAAACAAAAACCAAATAAACTCAGAAGGAGTTCTACTTGTCATTATATTAATTCTAATTCAACAAGAAATCCGATATTAATTTGCTATCATTTTTGGATAAGGAACTGTATTTCTCAACGTGCATTAACATTTAGCTCCTTGGTATAAACCAAGTTTGGTTTCAGTGTTCTCAGGGCCTGATCATCTCTCTCAGATTTGACCCTTAAGAATACAGGCCCAGAGAAGTGTGGGACTAGATCCTAGAACCATGGTAACCTCAGGGTCAGACCTCAGTAGTTGGCCAGCCTTTCTTATCCGATGTTGCCTCCCAGAGTGTTTCTTCAACATCTGTAAGACACTGCAGAAGCATCCTAAGCCTGGGTGAAATGCCTTCAGTAAGTTCATAGGAGGCGAGATGAGTGTATGCCTGCCTTTCTGTACCTCATGACTATAGCACCATAAAAGCTAAATCAGCAGTTACTTTGCCCACGTGTGACTCAACCAGATAGGCCACTCATTTGTTTCTGGCAAATTACGCTCCTGTGCAATCAGGTCAAACAACTGCCAAGCACAAAAATGAAAAACAGATGTGGCGGCTGGCTGATGATAAAATCACAGACCTCTGGCAAACTGAGGTTGTCCCTGACATGGGTGCAAATTCAGGAGACTGCTGGCTTCTAGAACACAGGCACAGCTGTCAGGGAGAGTTAAACAGAAAATAAAGATGAAGTTGAGTCACTGGAAAACCACAGTTGGTTTTATGATATAATAAGATGAAATGAGGGCCTGAGATGTTTATGTACTTGTGAGTGTAAGACTTTAGGTAAAGATTATAAGCTGAGTTAACACAGTAAAAACCTCAAATTAGAACTGGAGTTCATATAAAAGATAAACTCAACTAATTAAAAACAGATTAGATGATTAAAACTTTAGCCATGGTAGTCATACTGTGGGTAAACTGTAAATAGATCTAAGCCGACAAACAAAATGATGAAAAAAATTAGACAGCAACACTCATGAGAAAGGTTCAAGAAGCTGGGGAGAAGGCGGAGGAGAAATGCCACACATTTTCAAGGGTACAAGAATGAACAAGTGCAAGTTATGTTTTCACTGTGGACGATCACAGGAAGTGAAAACAGATGGCGCTAAGAGGGACTGTCAAGTCATCTCGGCTGCAAGAGTTGTGAGCCAAGGGCTACCGTGTTACCAAAGAGGCTACAGAATAACCTGTAGCCTGTTATGCAGTTTTTTTTCTAGAGATACAGCCTTCCTTGAAAGAATAAGGAAGTGTTGAAAGCAATACCTATTTCAGTGTAGGTCCTCAAGAAAAATTTGAGTGAAAAACAAAAAGCAGATGGCTTTACAGGGCTGCTGAATGACACAACTCTTGATTTTATCATCAGCCACCACATCAGTTTTTCATTTTTGTGCTTGGCAACTGTTTGACCTGATTGTACACGGTCAGAATCTACCAGAAACAATGATTGATCTATCTGGTTGAGTCACATGTGGGAAAAGTAACTGCTTATCCAGGGTTATGTAACCCTGGACACACTAATTATTGAATGTTGATCAAGCATTTACTAACTATAAGGAAGTGTGCCAACACTTAACAAGCTCAGAGGTATTAGTTCAACTTACTTTCCTAAGATTAAACAGGGTTTTAGAGTCATAGCTCATGGGCCCTGTGGAAGCGTTTTACACAAGCTGTGAGGCTTCTGAACTTGATGGCCAAACTTTGTGTGGATAGAAGGTCTCAAAGACTATGACTCAGAAAAGTTTAGGACCCAATCTACCTTAAATAAGCACTCTGGTCGAGCCAGGTCATCGACTCAGTGGACCCATACATTTTTCTGTACTTCCAAAATCATATCATTTACTCTACCATTTCTGTGGTCACGAATTTCTCCCAGTTTTTGCTTCAAAGCTTTATCAAGGGTCTGGTCAACTCTGCCTCCTGTATGGAGCCTTCCTGACCTCCTCTGCTCTTCCACCTAAGCTATGTCTCTCTCCCTACTCTGGACTGAAATTACCTGTTTGACACACGTGGCTCTTATTATTGCCATGGACCTTGGATTAGTTTCCTATGGCTGCCCTAACAACTTACCACAAAATTAGAGGCTTAAAACAATAAAAAATTTATTCTCTTATGGTTTGAGACGTGAGAAAATGGGCTCAGTGGGCTAAAACCAAGGTGTCAGCTGAGCTGGGCTCCTTCTGCAGACTCTAGGGTAGAGTCGGTTCTTGTCTTTCCAGCCCCTAGAGGCTGCCTGTGTTCCTTGGCTTGTGACCCCTTCCATCTTTAGAGCCAGCAGTGGCTGGACCAGTCTTTTTCAGGATGCCATCTCTCTGGTTCTGACTCTTCTGTTTCCCTCTTTCTGATTTAAATACTTTAGAATCACATTGGGTACACTGGGATAATGCAGGATCATCTTCTTACTTTGATGTCAGCTGAGTTGCCACCTTAATCCCCCCTTTTAATGTAATATAACATTATTATTATATTATATTATCATAATACCTTATAATATATTATAGTGTAATGTAACAATATAACATGTTCCAGAGATTAGAACATGACCATCGTAGGCGGGGTGGTAGGCAGTTTGTCTACCACAGATCTGCAGTTATACTTTTTTGTACTTACACATCTGATCTCCCCAGTCTGATCAGTGACAAGCTCCTTGAATATGGGAGCTAAATGTCCTTAGTCCTCAGCAGCTAACAGTACCTGCCAGGGCAGAGCTGTTCAGGTGGGCTGTTGACAAAGTAACTTGATTCTCATCCAAGGGCTAGCTCCCTGCTAAACAACTTTGTATCACGAAATAGATCTTAATTCTGAAAGCCTTTATATGGAGCAGTAGAAACGGCCACCCCTTCTGTGCATTACCTGAGTCAGCTGTGTGAAGCATCAGCCACCGGATGGCAACGTTGCAGTCTCTCAGGCAGTTCAGAAGCCTTGGGATATTGTCCAGAACCATTTCCTCCCTTAAATAACCTTCTTTCAGAAACTGCTGCACTTGAGCGTGTATTCTTTCACTGACAGTAGCATATCTGCTTGCCTTTGAAAATAAAAAAACGATTTACATTTTAAAAATTTACTTACCTTGAAAATGAATCGCATTCAAATGACTCTATTGACAAATAATAACATTCCTATAAGATGAATAACATATGGAATATAGTTAGAAGGCTCAAGAACAACTGGCTTATTGCACATATTTGAACATAGCATTGGACTTAGAATTCTGAGTCTAAATTTTAGTTCTGGCTGTGATTAAACACTGGTGTGACTTTGGGTTTAATCTTTGTATATTGTTTTCTTTTTTCTTTTTTTTTTTTTTTTTGAGACAGAGTCTTGCTTTGTTGTCCAGGCTAGAGTGAGTGCCGTGGCGTCAGCCTAGCTCACAGCAACCTCAAACTCCTGGGCTTGAGTGATCCTACTGCCTCAGCCTCCCGAGTAGCTGGGACTACAGGCATGCGCCACCATGCCCAGCTAATTTTTTATATATATATCAGTTGGCCAATTAATTTCTTTCTATTTATAGTAGAGACGGGGTCTCGCTCTTGCTCAGGCTGGTTTTGAACTCCTGACCTTGAGCAATCCACCCGCCTCGGCCTCCCAAGAGCTAGGATTACAGGCATGAGCCACAGCGCCCGGCCTGTATATTGTTTTCTTTAAATGTCAAATAGAGAACTAGACCAAGTGGTTCCTCAGATCCCTTCTTTTCTTAACTTAGATAGAAAAGAAACATAAAGACAGAAGCTAAATTGCCTATTCTTGCTAACAATGTTGACAGAGGAGGCAGAACAGAGCAAAAACACTCAAAAGATGAGACTTCTACAGGCACATGAAAGCTTAACGAAAAATACACTTGGTATGTCAAATTTAGATTTTCAAACCAGCCTTTGGAATTTGGTCATTCTGTTTTACTAAAGCAGGAGTCAGACATTAAATGTCATTAACCTAGTCAATTAGTTTAAAACGATGGTATCAAGAAACATCTTAAAATGTCACAAATGAGAAAATGCAATTTTTGAAAGAATTATTGTAATGAAAAATCAATACTCTGATGTCAGTAAGTATTGAAGTATCACTTTCTCTAATATATTTCCAGGATATATGCCAACATTGAAATTATTTTGTGCATTATTTATGGAATTCAATTTATTTGAATAAAACATGTTGAAGTTTTTTGAGTCAATATTGTTCTACCCACACAGAAAACTCAATAACCCAGCCAGGATGAGGAACATATTGTTTGGAAATATCAAGTATGTGTCCCAATAAAAAAAATTTTATCTTTATTCCTCTATTTACTCAGATATGTCCTTCTGCCTTGTGTTCTTATCAAAGAGACAGAACATAGCCATTTAAATTTTAAGATGAATGTCTTGAGTCTATAGTCTTATTATTTAGCACAATAGAAATGATGAATTTAAATTACAGTGACAAGACATATTATCTACACTCAGTTGCCATCTTCAGCACTCATCCTACTGAAAAAAACATTAATTTCAGCTACTGGTAAAAGCAGCTCTATCCATAAGGACATGATCTTTAAGCAAGAGTAAACAGTCAATTGGGGCACATGTCACAGTGATTTCTCTTAGGGAACTGAATCCTCCTTAAGACCCTGGTCTTCAATTTATACATAGCATATAAATTAGTCCAGGCATGGTGGCTCACGCCTGTAATCCTAGCACTCTGGGAGGCCAAAGCAGGAGGATTGCTTAATGCCAGAAGTTTGAGGTTGCAGCAAGCTATGATGATGTCATTGTACTCTTGTCTGGGCAACAGAGTGAGGCTCAAAAAAAATAAAAAAAAAAAAAAAATGTAAGTAGAGCCTGTAAGTTAAAAAGCTACAATTATCTATCTTATTCTAATACATAAAATTTACCTTTCATTAATCATTGCATTAAAATGTCCATGTAAATATCTTCCAAATTCCTTGGGAAATCTACTCAGCGCATTTCCTACTTAGTAAACCAGTGTTGCAGTTATTAGAGAATCTTTCCGGATTAGACAGAACCTACCTGTTCTCTGACATTTGAAAGGTCCAGGGTATTGTTTAAAGCAGTTTTTGCAGCTTTGTAAGGTTCCCAAGCATCTGCTAGATTAACTATGATCCCCATGTAAATGCTAATTACCTGAAAAAGGAGACATTCATTTAGTATTTGTGAAATATCTAATCACTTCAAGGAAAGGGGTGGGGTACATAAAAAGTTATAGAAGACACTGCGCACTCCTTCAAGTCCAAACTCCATTCTAATGAAAAACCAAGATTTTCCAAACATAGGTAAGTGTTCCTAATTGTTAATTCACCTTGTTGGATTACTCCTTTTACTATTATATATGATCCCTCTTCATACCTATTCATGTTTTTCTTTAAAATTCTCTATTGTGTAATATTAATATTTTTTCACTAGTTTTTTTATTGGTTGGCATTTGCCTGGCACATCTTTTTAAAAATCCCTTTATTTTCAGTGTACCAGGGTGTGTGTGTGTGTCTCTGTGTGTGTGTGTGTATCTTATAGGCATCACTGGATTTTGATCTTCCTTAATACTAAATATGTCTTTACTTATAGTATTATAGTCAAAACTTCTTTATTAAGCTTAGGAACATGAAGCCAGACTATCATAGTTTTCTTCTTGGTTGCTTAACTCTAAGTTCATGAATATGATTCGTAATTGGCTAGAAACTATGTCTTAATGTAGGCTATTCTCACACTACCAATAAGTTGAAGGTCCCTCATAACAAATAGTTAATGTGATTCAATAGCTGGTAAGATGTGGAACAAAATCTGCTACCTGAGAATATGATCAAATTCACTGCATTTTGTTAAACCTCTTTGTGAAAAGAAAACATTTCATATATATTAAATATGAAGTAAGTTTTATTCCTTTAGGAATTAATATTAAGTGAAACAATGATCATAAAGTTACAAGCATATCCTTGCAATACCATAAACCTTAACAGCCCCATTAAAACTTATAGAAAAATCTTAACTGTAACAGTGAAATTGCTATTCACAAAATGACAAATTATATGAATTTTGTTAGCTTAGATTCATAAAATAGAAAAGAATAAAGAAATCCTTATATAACTTAGTTGGAATCATAGTAGCTAAAGAAAGATACATTTTAATACTTCTTTTTTATTTCTTTATTTTTACCTTGAGAGTATCCATTTAAAAAAAGACTAATGGGTTCTTCAGGAAATTTTACTGATTTAATCCTTCATGTTATGGTTTATAAAATTCTTAACATACTTAGAATCATTTTACTTAAGTGATTTTATGTCTCATTATTTCTAACATTATGGCTTCTGAGTTAAAGGTCAAAAGAATGGGAAATTAGTTCCCTAACAAATTTACTATAGAGGATAAAAAAAAACCCCAAAAACCAGCAATACTTGCCCAATTATCTGGAAAGTATTTATCCACTATCTCTCTCATTTTTGCTTGATGGGTGTGAAGAATGGAAGGTTCAAAGTAGAGAATCACATACAGCATGGCAGCTTGATTTGCCAGGGCAGTGCTGCGATGCTCCGGCAGAGGATATGCTGAGACCTGCAATATAGAGATGACACCCAAAGAGGAAGCTATTGGTAGCACAGAATGTATACATGCTCTAATTAAATTACCTAGTTCTAGCACACATCAGTTTCTCAAAATTCTATCACCTTTCAAGATTCTGGACAATGGAAGCAATTCTTAGACTATGGCACTGGTCACCATCGCCTTCCTTCTTATCCCTAAACCCACAACATTCTTTCCCTTCCAGCCCTTGACTATGTTACAATTCTAAGTCTTTTCCTTAAAAAAGGAAACAATCCTACCTCCTAATCCTGAGTCTCCCATTTTTTCTCCATTTCTGTGTCTTTCTCATCACAGATGATTCATCAGACTGATAGACTCCACTCACTGTTGCTATTTTCTTACTTTCTGTTTATTATTCAATTCACTGAAATTTGACCTCCACCATAATCCCAGTGGAATTCCCTAAGATCACGCATGACTTTACAATCACCCAATTCAGTGGGTTGTTTTCGCAACTCTTACTTAAATTCTCCCTTCCTCTGGTTTCCTAGATACCACTCTGTCTTCATTCTGCTTTGCTGAGTCCTCTTCTGTCTGTCTTTTAAATGCTGATGTTCCCAAGAACTCCATCCCCTCATGTACTAGGAAATCATTTACTGTATGTAGCACAAATCACTTTGAACTACCATTGAGCAGAAAGGGGAGAAATTTTAAGAACGGAGACAGCGATATCACACGGAATCTCCAGGCAGGAATGTGGCCAGGATATGGAAAGGGCCTGGGGGTGTGAACCAGAATGTCTTCCCTCTCTCTCCCCTCAACTTGTCTGCTCATTTTTTTTCTCTCTCTCTCTAGACTATTCTCCAGATACCTGGCAGAACAAGGCTGCCCTAAAACTCCAAATTTTGCATACTGTGGGTAAACCCCAATCTAGAAACCATTTCTCAGACCCAATTCCAAATTACCTGGAAACAGAAAATCTGATCCATCAGTCATGACCAGGGATGAGGGAGGTGCAAGACAGAGAGTGGGGTGGACACACAGCAGAACCATAGCTTTAACTCGTGTTAATAAAAGTCACGGGGCAAGGAGAAAACAGAAACACATTGCCTTAAGAAAGACATGGACAAAATGGACTGAATAAGAGGCAGAACGGTGGCATGAGACAGGAGGTTCACAGGCAGTGAGGAAACAGCATGGGCTGTGAATTCACACAGACTGAATTCAAGTGATGGTTCTGTTATCTAGGAATGGGGCCTTGTGAAAATTATCTAAGCTCTCCAAATCTGACTTCTCTCAACAGCAACGTGGGGACAATGCCATTTGCTCTGCAGGATTGGAGTGAGGAACAGAGAAAATGGTATATGAAAAAAACTTCCTTTGAGGCTGGTTTATATTAAATTCTCAATGAATGGCAACAAATATCATGGAGACCTGGTGTCTGCAGGTAGCTTCTGATTTTGAGTTGTCTTAGAAAAAACAAAAAACAAAAAACCTCTTATTTATACTTGACATATTCACACAAAAAACTAACAGGCTACCTAAAGAACTGTATAGAGCAGTTTTGTTCTGTGCTAAATGATAGCCACAGTTATGATAGGCCCAACTCTTTAGTCTTTTATAGTAAATAAAAATATATATAATACATAAAATTATGTTTTCTTCAGAACAATGAAGTCAAATGGTCATTTTCTCTAGTATTCTTTTAAGTAAGTGAATGGCACACATACTGGCAGGAAGACCATTTTCAAATGCCATAGGACCTTTAAAGCCCTACTCAGGCTGCCTCCTTTGTCTGGACTGCCGTTATGTTCCCTTTTGTCACTTGTTGTGACCTTGCTTCAGTGGCACCCTATGCTTCCCCTAACGTAAGGTTCATCTTGCTTTACTATAATCCCTGTAGTTGTCTGTCTCCTTTCGTAAGTTATGAGTTCAGTACAGGTAGGAACACGGCCTGCCTTCTTCAATGACGGATCTCCAATACCTAGCACATGAATGGACACAACACACACTCAATGACTATTTCTTGAATGAATGACTAAAAGCTTGCCAATAGCTCAAATTTCTTCTCCGTGAAATCTCTAATTCTGCCAAAATTAATATCCTACTTTCTTCTATCATCTTGGACCACAGCTCAAAAGATTGTGAAAAATAGTTTCTAGCTACTTTAACTCTTTTGGGAAAGGAAGGAAAAGAGTAATTGAGGAGGAAAGTGAAATTAGCCTGTTAAATTATTAAGAATTTAATCAATTTAATTTCTACCTGGTTGTAAATATCATCAGATCTCAGGCGACCAATGACCATGCTGATGAAAGATTCATTGATAGGCACTCTCTGGAAATAGCTCTCGGGATAGTTAGGCGGTCTTTTGGCTCCTGGTTGGCTGGAATAACCTGTACTTCGAAGCAGCTTACAAATATCATCCATATTTGAATCAGCAGAAGATCGAGCAGCACTGAGTCAGGTTCATGATGGGAAATAAAGGGCCACACAAACCAAACACATTAGAAACTCAGAAGTTCAAATAAGCAGAAGAATCCCATTATAATTTGAGCTTATATAATTTTAGATATGAACATAGGTCCATCTATATCCTTAAGATTCAAATTATATTTTTGAAAGCCTATTTGGAAGATGGGTATTGGTTCCATGTAAAGGTCCACAATCCCTTTTCCAAACTCCTTGGGGCTGGATTTGTTTCAGAATATAGCGCTTTTCAAATATAAGAATGTTATATGGAATGCAGATCATATACAATATAGTACTCCAGCAGGGTCTGAATTGGCATTCCATTAACACACATTAATAACTCTGAAATAAATGTATTGTTTTATGATTTTACCTGTAATAAAAAGGAAAAAAATTCTGAAATAAAATTTATAAACATTCACAAAAGTAAGATAATTAAAATATATATAGCCTCACATCTGTTCTAGGCAAGTTTTGACTCCAAATGATTTCAGGTTAGATCAGGTTTTGCTGCCAAATGGGTTACTATGAGCATGTGTATGTATACATATATGTATATATTTTCAGAGCTGTCTGAATTTCAAAATTATGGATAAGGAATGTGAACCTGAACCAATGTTTTACCAATTAAAAAACTAATTAAAAACAAATGATGTCAATTTAAAGTTAGATATATTCTAACTAGTTTTTCTTGGCAAGCTGCTTCTTATATAGAGATCTAGTTAAAACATCTGTGATTTTCAGGGTGGATAACAAGCTCTGAAAAAAAAAAACTAGATTCAGCAAATCTTAGACTTGGAGACGGCCTCTTATTTGATGTAAGAATCTCTTTGACCACAATTCTGATGTGCAATTGTTCAGTGTCACTTCAGTAATGAATGCTCACATTCTATCTAACATGAATTAGCTATTGTATCCAAAGGGACAAAGTCAGATTTTGAAAACTAGGCTTGATAAGCAAACATTGTTTCCTTCTTCTTTACATTATTTGTTGCTTTAGTTTTTCCAGGTACTTTCAGAAATATAGGCGAGGCCATTCAAATTTCCTTTTTAAAAACATGGGTGTTACATGAACGAACAATTAAAGTGAAGTGAATGAATGATGCATGCTGGCAGATACTCCTTTCACACACTGATAAAGAAGCCAAAGATTAATTTACTGCTGAGGAGACAGTACCAGGTGTTGCTGGAAGTCAGACATCCCTAAATAATCTCCTCTGTGTTGAGGGTCTGCCTTTCTTGCCCTATTCATTTTATCCTAATTTATAAGTTTGAAAACATTCAGTATTCTTCTCATATCATAGCTCATGTTCCGACTTCTGCTTTTTGACTGTTTCTTCCCTGAAACTTGACTATTTTTGACATTGATCTTGTATCTATTATTATTTTTGGCTCATTTGACAGACTGAAAACCTATATGCCAGTTACTAGAATTTAAAAGTTGGTTAAGGTGGCTCCTGTTTTCAAGATCCTTCTTTTTGAAGAATCACAGCTCTATACAGACATACAGAACATATGATTGTGGTGTGTGCTGTTGTTTATTTTGTTTTTGTTTCTATATATGTATGGGTGAGAATTTACTTTCAATCTAACCCTGAACAGTAATTTTTCAAACTCATCAAAATAACTTGATGAAATGAATGAAAAGTTCATTCATTTCCTTATATCTGCCAAGGAGTAATATTTGAAAACTTAAAAACAAAAGCCAAAATTAATTTTCATTAGATTTCCAGAATTCCTTGAAATTTATCCTCAATGTAAATAAAATTTGGAATTCAGATTCCTTTTTTATTTTAAACTGAGTTACCATCATGAACATCATAATCTATACCTCTAAAAGCCTATAATATATAGGATATTTTATATATAATATATAGATTATACAGTTTATATATAATATATCATTCCTCCAAATTATATCATTGCAAAATATATAATTTGGAATAATTGTCATATTCTCACAATATGTTCAGAACAGACAGGAATCTTATACTTTTTTTTTTTTAGAGACAGGGTCTTGCTAGGCTGGAGTGCAGTAGCACAATCATAGCTTACTGCAACCTCCAACTCCTAGGCTTAAGCTAGCCTCCTGCTTTGAGTAGCTGGGACTATAGGTGTATGTCACCAAGCCTGGCTAATTTAAAAAAATTTTTTTTGTAGAGACAGGGTCTTGCTATGTTGCCCAGGCTGTTCTTGAACTCCTGGGCTCAAGCTATTCTCCTACCTGGGCCTTCCAAAGTGCTGGGATTACAGGCATGAGCTACCATGCTTGGCCAATAATCTTATACTTCCATAGTCAATATTATATTGCTGTTGTTTATAATAGAAGTAGCATGGGAACATACACTGCATTTTACCAATAAGGGTGCTTTGGGAGTATGCAATCCTAGACCAGAAATACCTGTATCGATAGTAAGAAACCAGCATTCTCTCTCTGACTTCTCCTTCAATCTTTTGGTCGATGACCAGTAGCATAACTCCATACAAGTACAGTGCTTCACACTATGAAGAGAAAAGGACAGCAGCCAAACTCACAGGATTTATACAATCTTATGGAGTAAAATTTGACAATGGTTAAAAAGATAACTTTGCTCACATTTCTCCTAAAATCTTTATATTTCAAGGAAAATGTAGGTTTTCTCAAAGGGCTTTTAACTTCTGTGCGGAATTGGCTTCAAAAAGTTTATGTGAAATCAATTTTAATTTATAGTGATTATCTTTCAGTTGGTCTATTTTTGATTTTGCTTGGGACAGCCAAATAGCATCTCAATATTATGAATACCTCTTCATCACAAAGGCATTCACATAGTAACATTTCCTAAGTAGTCACTGTGTACCAGGGACCAGACTAGATGGCTGGGATGCAAAAAGTAGAGCAGATAGAATTCTCACACCAAGGAAGCTCATAACCTCCACATAATCTTTTATTCACTTGTAATTTTCTTCAAAGTCTACTATGTTCTGAACTCAAATATGAACCTGCTGGTTAGAAGATAATTATCGGCTTATTTTTCTTCTCTTTAAAGTATGGTACTCTGTATATATTTGTGACTTACAGGGAAAAAAGTGATGCTAAGTTTGATATTCTTGAATTTCTATTTTAAATTGTACTATCACTTACTAGAAGCTGTTTTCCATCTTCATTGAGAAGCACAGATTCTAAGGTTTGCTGAATATAAACACCTTCATTGAGATCATCTAGATATCTAGAAATGAAAACCCAGAGCAAGTTATTCATTTATAATGGAAATTTTAACATCTTTGAAAAAGGAAACATTTTAAAAAGATAAGGCAGGAACATTATCTAAACATTATTTAAAAAGACCAGGCATTCTGGCTTTCAACTAGTTCATGGTCCTTCATGCTCTTAAGAATAGTCTTATGAGTTATATTCCTAGTGATTTAGGGTTACAGGTTAGTATTTATGGCTACTGCAAGTAAAAGGACTATTCCCTAGTCTTGATTTGTGAATTACAAGTATCTAGGAGTAAAGGCACAAGAACATGAAATAGCTAGTTTATAAGTTAATGACTAATGAATTCTTAAGAACTATAGAAGAGAAAATTAACTACAAAAATAAGTTCCTATTTTCAATTTTCACATAAACTATAGAATTGAAAGCTATATGACTTAATATGAAACAAGTTTACTTTGATACTTCACAAGAATAGGAAATTATAATAAAACTCTAAAATACCTAAGATGACCAGTGCTTTAGGAAGGAAAAGAGAATTATATATGGCATAAAGCAGGGCATCTTGTACTAACCTAACTCACAAGGATTTACACATCCTTGTGTATCTCTTGTTCCTCTCCACTATTTAATATCAGAATAAGCTATTACTAAATTAATGAATACCTGTTTAAGTCTACAATATATTTATGCACACTTTGAAATGCTAAATAAAATCTGGTCACAATTTCTATGTTGTTTTCACGAAATTCTTCATCTAAATCCTGTAGCTCTGGCTTAGCTTCCAGTTTGCTTTCCCATAACTCTGGACCCTAAGAAGAAAAACACATTTATGTGAAACATCAATACAAGCATACTTTTTGGTAACAATTTCTAAATAGTCTTTTAAATATTTGTTCTTATGTTCTTGAATATCAAAAATTCAAAGCAGAGCAACAGAAAGTAATGAAGATAACAGAAGCCTAGCTATAAAATCCCTTTGAAAGAAGTGAATTCTAATTGCAACCAAGACTGGCATGCTTTTAAGTGTGGGGTACTTCGATGTGAAACACATTATACTGAAGCTGTCTTTTAAAAATTTGATTAGATTGTGTAAGGGCTTCCAAGTAATACATTTATCTTATTTACAAGTTAGTAGCTCATATTAAATTTGGCTCAAAAGCTTTTCTCTTTAACTCTTTTTCCATAATTCCTTAACCTCTTAGAGTCTCCTGGTTTCCAGAGAAAACATGCTTTTATAGAAAAGACAACAATAAAAATGCTATAGAGGGAGATTACCTTAAAATAGCTGAAATCAAATATGATATCTCCATATTTCTGTTGATCAGCTCGGTCTTTTAACCTGAACACAGCAGGAATAAACTCAGAAAGCCTCAAAAGTTCAGCAATGATGGCATTGCCACAGGAAACAATCCTCAGAATTGCCTGGCCACAGAGGTTGTTCTCAGCTAGAAAGTCCAACATCGTGAAGGTGACCAATTACCGTGCACCTGGACTGTAGGAATGATTAACTGGCTTCAGAGCTGGTGTCAGTAGATCATTAGATGAAACCAGGTCTGTAGGTAGATTGGCTGCTCCATTAAAGAACCTGCATCCAAAAAAGAAAGTGTGAAAATCTCTATTTTTTAAGGAAGTATGTGTATACACATACAAAATACATACATAATATTTTTCTCCCAAGCTCACTAAAAAAATAATAATGAATTGTGATATGGGAGAAGGGCACTTATTCTTCACTCTTCACGTTTTCCACGTGGAGAGACTTTGCTAGATTAACACTCTTGTCGTCTTCTTCAACCCTTTACTTACCTCTTGTCATGAGAAATGATATGATATTGAGCTAGGGAAAAGGAACCTTTGGACATGTATGGTTCCAACATAGCCTAATTAGGAGCCTAATTGTACAAGCTACTCCCTGCTATTTGATATATTAGCAAATAATTATAAGCACTATAAATACAGCTCAGAGATACATCCCTGTAGATCATTTTGAGGCATCTGCCTAATTATTTCCTATTAATAGAATTGCAGGGTTAAGGTATAAACATGTCCAAGATTCCTTTCAAAATTGTAAATGCCAGGTTCTACAAAATTCTGTGAAGATGGTTTATAAATAGTAAATCAAATTGGTCCAAAAGTCTCACATAATTTGGCACTTAGGTGTCAGTACTATTGGCAGATTGCAGAGGTCATTTCTCTTGTATTCCAATGTACCCTGAGGATGGTTAGATCACTTAGCATACTGGAGAGTGTTGCTAATTGTTAACAGCTCATTCTTAAAATTCTTGATTCATCTTCTTTACTCAATCATTTCTTGCTGAGTACCTCTCTGCCAGGATGGATATGAAGATGTTTATACAACTCACCTTCTAGGACAGTGGTTTTCAAGCCTGGCTATATAACAGAATCACCTAGAATCTTAGAGTTACTGGTAAGTAGGTTAGAGATAGCCCTAAGCATCTCTATTTTTAAGAAACTCCCCAGTTGATTTTGATGTGAAGCCAGAATCATTACAAGAGTAGAGAATGATCTTGTGGAAAACTTCAGCAAGTCAAAAGGAAATTAACAATATTTATCTTTGTATACTCTGTGCTGAACTGATTCCTTGGCATTGACAAGTAGGATGAGTGCATAAATATTTAACAATATGAAAGATATAAGAGGTGATCCCTGCCCCCTCTAGCTGCCTGCAATGCTGTTGGAGAGAGGAGCCTTGAAGAAAAAAAATCAGCGAAAGAGATGAAGTGCTTGAGCCTGTGGTCAAGATAAATCAGAAGTGCAGCACACATTCAATTGTCAGTATGGGGCCTTTACTAGGTCTTTTGGTGGGAAAAATATTCTTCTTATATTGGGTGATCTTTAGTAAAATAGCATCTCCTAGGGAATTCAGGGCTAGAGAAGGAAACTTAGAAGCTATAAAGAAAGACATATTTTAGCATATAACACTTAAAAACTTTTATGTGGTAAGTGATTTGGAAGACAGATTTGAAATGAAAAGTGCAAAGGGTTGATTTTTAAAACACGCAAAGGGATCTTACAAGCTGACAGGAGAGAGCTAACTGCTCAACAGAGAAATGGGCAAAGAATACAAAGGGAGTAATTCATGAAGATTAATCCAAATGACAAATAACTGTATGAAAAGATCCTTAACTCATAGCAGTAAAGGAATCATTAATTAAAACAACTATCAAAAATCATTTTATTTGCATTACATTGGAAATGATTAAAAAGAATAATAATATTTGCTTTAGGTAGGACCTGGAGAGAGATATTACTGGAGAAATGTGAACTATTAGTCTTTTTGTAAAGTGCACCTACAACATTTACTGAAATTAAAAATACATACTCTTTGAGTTAGCAATCTCATGCTTGGGATTCTATCCCCTAGAAATATTAAGATAAGCACCAACATATAAGGATATAGGTCCTAGGATTTTTCTTGCAGCACTGCATTGCTGGTAATCACAAAAATTGGGGGGATATAGTAAATGCCCAACAGTAAAGAAACTGGAATTTAAGCAACCATTAACAAAAATGAATTAGAGCTACTGAGTGCAAAAATTAAGATGCAGAAACATATGAATAGGATGCTCCCATTTTATAAAACAAATAAAAATTAAAAACCTATGGGCCAAGTACAGTGGCTTGTATCTGTAATCCCAGCTACTTGGGAGACTGAGGTGGGAGGATCACTTGAGACCAGGAGTTTAAGACAAGCTTGGGCAACATAGCAAGACCCTGCTTAAAAAACAAAAAACAAAAAAACCCTACATACGCACATATGAATAGAGAAAAACATAAAAGGAAGAAGAGTTGACGGAGGTGGAAACAGGAAGAGAAGGGGAGGCAGGAGCCAAGTAAACAGGAAAAGGAAAAAAAACACATCACTAGGGAAAATTGTAATAAGCTGACCACTTATACAATTACTCTTCACTCAAAAATTCCACAAGTATCTATCCGGTTGAATTCTTATTTGGTCAATCTTTTAATTGTCAATATTATATGGATACAGTGCAAAACCAATACGAAGTGAGCGTACAAACATTGGGAAAGACACAGGCTTTCATGAAGCTGAAAAATGATTCAGGCTTCGATGAAGTTGACAAATGATGACCCAACTCAAATAACAGTTGGAGAAGAAAAAGGAAACAAAGATGATGACACGATTAACACTTCAAAAGATAATAATTTGAAAAAGAATTGGGAGACAAAGGCTTTGGAAAAATGAATGACACCTTGAACATTTTTATGTCAATGCCAACTTCTACTTTCATATGTGGTCTTCTAATGACCCTAATAATGAATGATAAAATAATGAGAAAATAATGAGGACTTCACTGTACATACAACCAGAATGTAGAAAGACTTTTGATGGGAGAGGGCTTCCTTTGCAGCCATAGCAAAATGCTCCTCAATGCTTGTCACGTGTTTTTAAAGTTCACTCGCATTATGAGCCACCTACTATATAGTTATTTTTTACCTGGAAGTTCTATATAACCCTTAAAAGCTTTCTTTTTTCTTTTTGGAAGTCTCTATCACTGATGTAGTATTTGGAAAGGTCTTAATTTACTGGGATGCAGTGGTAACAACTGTTGGCTACTCAGCAATATTTCCCACCTTCCTTCTTCTTTCTTACCATAGAGGACAAAGTGATCAGATTCTTATTTTCCAGAGTTAGATATGTGATCTAGTTTTGACCAATGAGATTTAAAAGTAAATCACTGTGGGGCTTCTGGAAAATATTGTTTTCCTCCTACTAAAAGTAAAGAGGCATGTGAAGAGAAATCTCTCTGTTTGTGCTGGGTATTCCCCTGCTTCTAGCCTTTGAATGTGGTCCAATGAACATGTGATGCCTGGAGCTGCAGTAGCCACTTTGAGACCATGAGGTGACAAGTCTGGGGGAAAAAAGCCAGGAACCTGCAGACTGTAGTGTGGAAGCATAGAAAGAATCTAAATTCTTGTTGATGTTACTGATCTGCTGATTCAATTCAACTCTGGAACTACTTCTGTAATTCTTGCTAAATGAACTGTTTTTATGGTTTACCTACTGTTAATTGGGTTTTGGATTATTTGGTGAAAATATTCATAATAATACAAATTCATTCATTTGATAAATATTTACCCAGTGCCTACTATGTACCAAGCACTGTTTTAGGATATGAGGACACAGAGTAGGAAAGAGATAATAAACAAATATATATGTTAGGCTGTGATAAGTGCTGTGAAGAAAAAGCATGATGAAGAGATGGAGCATGTGCTAATTTATATAGAGTACTTTAGGAAAGCCTCTCTAATTAGATGACATTTGAGCAGAAATCAGCAGGAAATGACAGAGCAAGCAGCAAGGGTATCTGGGTCTGGTTGGCAGTTTCTAAGATGGCCCCCAATAGTCTCTGACTCCTGGTATTCATGCCCTGCGTAAGCCCTTTCCTAGAGTGGGGTTGACTTACTGACTCCTCCTAAAGAACAGAATGTGGTAGAAGTGAAAGATACCGCTTCTGAGATTAGATTGCAAAAAGACTGATTTCTTGGGTATCCTATATAGCTTGCTAGTGCTGGGGAGAAGCACATGTAACAAGGAGCTGAGGCTTGCAAACAACCATCTGAGTGAGATGGAAAGTGAATCTCTTCAACCCCAGCTGAGCCTTCAGATAAGACTATATATAGCAGCTTCCCTGCTTGACAGCAACCTCCTGAGTCCCTGAGCCAATGGCAGCCAGGTAAGTCATATCCCTGATTTCTGACCATAGAGATTGAAAGATAGTAGGTGTTTATTGTCTTAAGCCACTAGGTTTTGGGGTACTTATGCAGCATGAGATAATGATCCTGAGAATGGCATTCCAGGCAGAGGTTACAAGTACGTACAAAGGCCCCAGGGCAGGAATATGCTGGATATGCTTAAGGAATAGTAAGGTGGCTGAAGTGGCTGGAACAGAGTGAGCAAGGGATAGAAACGGAGATCAAAAGTGGAGTGGATTAGGTCTAAGAGTAAAGATTGCTGAAAAGCCACTATAGCTGCCTAGAACAGGGGTCCTCAAACTTTTTAAACAGGGGGCCAGTTCACTGTCCCTCAGACCGTTGAAGAGTGTGCACTGTGGGCCCGGGACGAGTTGGCTGCTAAGCAGGACAGACAGCAGTGGCAAAACCACCCAGCGGGCAGGATAAATGTCCCAGGAGGGCGGCATGTGGCCCACGGGCCGTATTTTGAGGACGCCTGGTCTAGAAACTCTCTCTCACGACAGTATCTTATAATATGCATTAAAGTATAAATTATTAATTAGTCCTTTTAGTTTCCTCTGTGAAGCCTGCTTATTAAACCACATTGATATGTAACAGGCTGAATTTCAGATAATTTCATTTCCTTTTCTGCACTGATATGGTCTGGCTTGGGAAATGGGAGAGGGAAAGGGGAAAATAATGGCTAATGAGCAAAATAAGTTACTTTATGAGGTCCTGTGAAGACCAGCAAACTAACCCAGAAGGTCTCAGTAGGATGAAAGGCTTAGACTCATGGAGAGGAGGGCAAGCTGTGATAAACAAGTCTAACTGCTACTAGATTTTGGACAGCAAGATAGTGCAGGCAATGGGGTCCTAAAGAAAACAGCTTAAAGCAAAGCAATATTACCTGCCTTTGTTGGCTGAGAAACTGGCTCTGAGGAACAGAATCTAACAATTATCATTCAAGATGCCTAATCATGTTGCAACGATCTAAGAGGAAGGTAGGTGGCTACACAGGTGTTAATACTCAGTTTTGTCTTAAAAAATTACAATAGAATGACATCCAAGTAAATATTGTAGAGTAGCTATTATAAAACATCCCTTCAGAGGTTCTCTTGCTGCTAGGGAGGAAGAAAACTCATAAAGACCAGTTTTCTCAATATAGGCTATATTACTATTAGCATGAAAAGGAACCAGAGATCCCACTCAATTTCCCTAGTTTCTTTTACAAGTTATAATGTGACAGTAAATTCAGTTTTAAGCAGTTGGCATGAAACTGTGATTTTCAGTTTGGGAAGTAATCCTAATCAAAAGATAACATGCTTTCAAGAATAAAGCATAGCTTTGTTGCACCAATTACATAAAGAGTACAAAACAAAATTTCTTAAGGAAACTAAATTGTCATGGACAAACCACTGCTTGCCCTACTGGAGAGGACAAAAGAAGACAGATCTATTTTTATCCTTTCACAAAACCTCAGTTCCATAAAGGAAGCACTGGACTCCACAAATCCATTATCATGAACAAAATATAATGGCTGTTGATCAAGATAAATGTGAGCTGCATCTCTCTTCCAGAAAAGTTCTGAAATGAGCCTGATCACTGCAATCCAATTCCTGAATCCTAGGAAAGACAGGCGAAGGACAACTAGGGAAGGCATCCCTTGTTGTGGGTAGAGGCAGTAAAACTTCTCCCTCACTACCCTTCACCTATGTTGGGAGGTGCTCCATGAACTTGGAATCAGGAGACTCTGTTCCATTACTAGCTCTGTGACTTTTTTTTTTCCTTTTTGTGAGATCATAGTCAAGTACGGACCCAAGTAACATTTTTTTTTTTCGAAATATAAAGGACTTTGGCATCACCATGTCACAGGAAATTAAAGTGAAGAGAGAAGCAATGATTTGGCCAGACTCATAGCCCATTGAACTAGAAATTCAAACCCGGGTCCTTCAGACTGTAAAAGGTCTCACTTAACCACTCAGGTTCGCGAAAGTTAATAGAGGAATAACCACCACCACACGGCACTGATCCCGGAAACTTGGAAGGATCACTTGCGGGCCGAGCAGCAGCTGAACCTCGCTTCCTAAAGGGCCGAAGGGGTGTGCAAAATGAATTTTCCATCTAAGCCCAGAAGCAGAGCTGGACACAGTCCCTACCGGCCCCTAAGTCCTCCATCCCAAGTCCCCAGTCCAGACGGCACGCGACGCAGCAGACTTCCCCACTGGCAGCGCGGCTCAGCGGGGGCTGGGAGGCCATGCAAGGAAGGGATGCGCACCCTGCCCCAACTCACCTGTCAGCCGGGCGCGCCAGCGGCGCACGCGCAGGGCCGGCAGTCGCGCGGACAGTCTGCACCCGGGTCCCACGCCTGCCTCCCAGCAACGATCCCCTCCCGTCCCCAGCCCCAAATCGTGAACTGGCAAGACCCCGGCTTCCGCCCCTGGCTCGCCAGGCGGTCACATGACGGAGGAGGCGGAGAGCAGGGCGGGTCGTCACGTGACCACTCGCCGGCGACGGCTGATGACGCAGGAGCCCGCGCTTGCCGTTTCAGCTACAGGCGAAGGAAGTTGAGGAAAGGAGTTGGGGTCCGTGTTGGGGAAGTTGGTTGCAGCCGCACAGAGATAGCTCGGGCAGCCAGGTAAGCCGGAAGGGGAGGGTGGCGATGGGGAGGGTGGCGGGAGTTGTCGCTTCCCTCTGGGCCGCTCCGCGGGCGCCCGGAGCCGGGGGTCAGTGGACCTGGGTTATAGTCCTGGTCCTTTAGACGCCACAGTAGTGAGTCCGGGGCAGTTCACTCGCCCCCCTCGTCCCCAACGCCATCTCTCCATCCTCAGCCCAAAGTGGGTAAGGGAAAGACCGCGAATTTTTGATCCAAGTAGGTCTGGTTTGAACTGTCTTTTAAAGCAGAGCCATGGGCACGTCGTTTAAGTAAACTCTCTGGGCCTCAGTTTCCTTTTTGCTTTTGTAGATTGCTGTGAGGATTAGGGATAATGAGAATGAAGCTGCAGGGCACCAGTTTATGGCACACTGTAGGTGACCTAGGAATGGTCGTTGTCTGTTACTGTTGTTATTTGTGTGACTTGCCAAATCTTTATTGATCACCTATTTTATGTGAGGAGCTGTTTTTTGTGTTATATAATATGTCAGGGTTCTAATTTAAGGAGCTCCCAGAGTGAAGGAGTGGTAGACATGTGAGCAGCTGGTTGTGTTTTATAGTTTTATAATAGGAGTGTGGTGTGTGTGTGTGTGTGTGATAGGGATATTGGTGGCATAAGGGAGGGAAGAAGCCATTGTATGGATAAGAGAAGGCTTCAGAGAGGATATATCTCTGCATGTTGAAAAAGGAGACACTACTCTGGCTGGCTTGTACAAAGCTTCCATGGATTTAAAGGTGGTCAGCATATTGTCTAAAAAGTGTTTGCTCTGTGCCTAATACTGTGCTATACAAAAAGATGAGCAGAGGGAACAGGCGAGACATATTTTTATTTTTACATTAGCTAACACTTTGCTCTGCCTACAGAGAATTTTATTGTTAGGGGAGACAAAATAACATTCTAAGGAAGAATTCAGGAAATGCATAACCTTGTTCTAAACTTTCTTGGTGCCCATAGGTATGGGGAACAAAAAGATCACTGTTATTACCTGGGTAAGGATCCAGCAAGAGGTTGATTTAAACCAGTGTTACTTAACTGATGCACTATTGACAGGTTAGGCCAGATAATTCTTTGTTTTGGGGGAAGGGGGGCTGTCCTGTGTGTTGTAAGATGTTTAACAGCATCCCTGGCCTCTGCCCACTGGGTGCCAGTAGGTACTTCCTTCTCTGTGCATCAACCAAAATGTCTCCAGATATTGCTAAATGTCTCCTGGGAGAGGGGCAAAATCTCCCCTGGTTGAAAACCACGAATGTAAACCAAGGCATGAAAGATGATATCTTAGTCAGTTTCGGCTGCTGTAACAAAATACTATAAACTGGGTAGCTTATAAACAATGGAAATTTATTTCTTACAATTGTGGAGGCTAGGAAGTCCAAAATCATGGTGCCAAGCGATTTGGTGTCTGATGGGGTCCTGTTTCCTTGTTCATAGGTGGCACCTTATTGCTGTGTCCTCACATGGTAGAAGGACATGGCAGCTAGCTCTCTGTAGTATCTTTTATGAGGGCACTAAGCCCATTCATGAGGGTGGATCTAATCACCTTCCAAATGGCCTCACCTCCTAATACCATCACCTTGGGAGTTAGTATTTCAACATGTAAATTTTAGGGGACAACCATTCAGACCTTAGCAGATGGGTAAGATTTGGACAGATAGAGAAGTGAAGGGGATATTCTCATGGTGGGGGAACACTATGAACAAAGTCATGAGCTGGGATTATGAATAGTGGATATGAGGGAGAGAATGAAAGAAGAGAGGAGTCTGACTCAAGTAAACAGTTGATTTATTCATTTAGGGAATATTTTCTGAGTGCTTGCTGTTTGTGAAGCACTGTGAGCATCATGCAGGTTAGTAATGATTAACAAAGTTGACTGTAAAGTGTAATCAAAGGAGATGCTCTTAAAATCAGAGAAAGAAGGGATTGTCTTTGACTTATGGACTTAGCTGTACTTATTGGGAGGAATTGAGGAAAGTGTTTCTACTTTTCCATCTTTCTGTGTTATCCATTCTCTTTGCCTCTCAATCCAATCTCAATCTTAATCTTTTCCCTACTCCAGAATTACAGAAGGGCATGACCATGTTTTTCCTGGCTATCCGCAAGAGTAAAGTTTCATTGGAGTAATGTGAGTTTTGCATTCAAACAAATAATGATAGCTACCAAATGGTAGACACTTTCTTTTTGGCCTAGATTGCGTTAATCTTTATATATATTGTGTCTTAGTTAAGGCTACTATAACAAAATACCATGGACTGGGTGGCCTAATCAACAGAAATTTATTTCTTACAGTTCTAGAGGCTAGAGGTCCAAGGTCAAGATGCCAAAATGGTTGGGATCTGGTGAGGGCATTTTTCGGGCTTGCACGTGGCCACTGTCTTAGTCTGTTTGGGTTACTATAAAGGAATCCCTAAGGCTAGGTAATTTATAAAGAAAAGAGGTTTATTGGGCTCACAGTCTGCAGTTTGTGCAAGAAGCATGGCATCAGCATATGCTTGGCTTCTGGTGAGGGTCTCAGGCTGCTTTCACTGATGGTAGAAGACAAAGGGGAGCCACTGTGCAGAGATCACATAGCAAGAGAGGAAGCAAGTAGGAGGGGAGGTACCAGGCTCTTTTTAACAACCAGCCTTCATGGTAACTAATAGAGTGAGAACTCACTCATTACTGCCAGGACAGCACCAAGCCTTTCATGAGGGATCCCCTTCCATGACCCAAACACCTCCCATTAGATCTTTTTTTTTTTTTTTGAGACAGAGTCTCACTTTGTTGTCCAGGCTAGAGTGAGTGCCGTGGCGTCAGCCTAGCTCACAGCAACCTCAAACTCCTGGGCTTGAGTGATCCTTCTGCCTCAGCCTCCCGAGTAGCTGGGACTACAGGCATGTGCCACCATGCCCGGCTAATTTTTTATATATATATCAGTTGGCCAATTAATTTCTTTCTATTTATAGTAGAGACGGGGTCTCGCTCTTGCTCAGGCTGGTTTCGAACTCCTGACCTTGAGCAATCCGCCCGCCTCGGCCTCCCAAGAGCTAGGATTACAGGCGTGAGCCACAGCGCCCGGCCCTCCCATTAGATCTTACCTCCACGTTGGGGACTAAATTTCAATGTGAGGTTTTGGGGGAAAAACATCCAAACTATAGCAGCCACCTTCTTTCTGTGTCTTCGCACGGTAGGGAGAAAGAGTGAGCCCTTAGTGTCTTGTCCTCTTCTTATAAGGGTACTAACTCACCACCTAAACCTCATTATCTCTGAAAGGCTCCATCTTCAAATACTATTACATTGGGGGTCAGAGCTTCAACATACTAATTAGGGGTGAGGACAGAAACATAAAACATAAGAGTTTCCTCTGGTTCTCCCATAGGGACTCTGATTCAGTAGGTCTGAGATAGTGCACATGAATCTGTATTTTTTTTTTTTTTTTTTTTGAGACAAGAGTCTCACTTGTTGCCCAGGCTAGAGTGAGTGCCGTGGCATCAGCCTAGCTCACAGCAACCTCAAACTCCCTGGGCTCAAGCGATCCTCCTGCCTCAGCCTCCCGAGTAGCTGGGACTACAGGCATGCGCCACCATGCCCGGCTAATTATTTTTTTTTTCTATATATATTAGTTGGCCAATTAATTTCTTTCTATTTATAGTAGAGACGAGGTCTCGCTCTTGCTCAGGCTGGTTTCGAACTCCTGACCTTGAACAATCCGCCCGTCTCGGCCTCCCAGAGAGCTAGGATTACAGGCGTGAGCCACCGCGCCCGGCCTGAATCTGTACTTTTTAGTAATTGTTTCAACTGATTCTTAAGATCAGACAAGTTTGAAAAAAACGTGTTTTGTTTGAGAAAAATTTAATTGATCCTTGCAATAATGCTGTGAGGTAGATAAGATGATCTGTATTTTACACAGGAGCAAACTGAAGATAGAGAAGTTAAGCAACATAACCAAGGCCATGCAGTTTTAAGTGGCATGGACAGAATGGAATTTCCAGGTATCTGTTTCCAGTGTGCTTCCTCTTAGGCACGACTCTGTATTATTGCTCACAGTACTATGATGTTGAAGCTGATGATAATATTTGCTCTCATGTTAAAGATTTATATGCTGGACATTATTCTAAGTGTTTTATTGTGCATATTAACTCATCAGTCCTCACAGTTATCCTTGATATAGGCACTGGATCATCCCCACTTTATAAAAGAGAAAAGTGACACATTGAAAGGTTAGATAATTTGCCCCAAGCCTTTCATCCACTAAGTGGTGAAACTAAGCTTTGAGCTCAGGTAGTCCAAGGGCTGCAAGTTTACCCCCTACTTTATATTGTCTTCATATTCTACTCCAAAATGTAGCTAATGTTTATTTTAATATAAACATGTTTCATATTATATTTATGTAGAATTGATATTCTGGGAGGATAAATTTTGTTTATGCTGTGGTTTTTCTCCCTCTTGATTACTCCCTGGTTCATATATATAGTACACTTTGATAATTGTGCTTCTAGAACGGTGCTCTCCAGTACAGTAGCCAGTAGACACATGAGGACATTTTCATTTAAATTAGTTAAAATTAAATGAAATTTAAAACTCAATTCCTTAGTCACACTAACCACATTTTAGATAATCAATGGCCACATGTGCCTAGTGGCTACCATATTAGACAATGAAGATTATAGAACATTTTTGTCATCACAGAGAGTTCTATTGGACAATGCTCCTCTAGACAGTTAAACTTGTACAGTCAAGACTGACTAGAAAACCGAATATTGAACCATATCATTTTGGTCCTTGCAAGATTAGTATAGTAATACTTGGTACTGTAATAGATAAACCCCTAAATCTAAGTGGCTTTGCACAGTTAAGTTTCTTTCTTTCATGCATGGAGCCTGATTGGGAAGCAGTTTTCCTCCAAGCAGTGATGTAGGGTCCTAGACTCCTTCCATCTGATAGTTCTCTATTGTGGTATATAGCTTCTAAGGTTGCTGTGCTTGCCTGTGTGTCAAGCTATCAAATGGGAAGTGTATGGTTTTTATGGACTAGGCGTGGAAATGGCTCTTATTTCATTGCCTTTAATGCAATTGTAGGCCACACTTAACTGCAAGGAAGTCTGCAAAATGTGGTCCGTATGTAGCTGTATGACCAGGTTGAATAGGAAATGGGTCTAGTGGACGTATCTGTCACAAGTGTTCTGTCCTTAGCCTATCTTGAGGTGTAGTCTCAAGAAATGGTCCTAGGAAGTTTGCTGTTGCATTTATTGTAAGGATATTATTAAAGATATTTTTTCAGTGTAACTTCTATTATCTCATACATGATGAATCATACTGCTTTTATTGCCACAGAAAGCTTTATTTTTCCTGCGATTCTGGTGTTCTTTTTTCTGTATGGAGAAAGCAACGTTCGCATTTTTTTCGATTGTTAGGAAGCTCACAGCTATTACAAGTGTGGCTGTGTGTAGAATCCTAAAGTCTGTACTCTAAGTTTTTTACTCGCTTTTCCTTTTAAGTTCTGGTTTTTGCTCCTGATTTTTGTGAATTTATATTTTTCCATCTTATTGTATATGTTTGTATTTATATGTGTAAAATGTCTCAATTTCTTTGGGGTAATAAAGTGAGATTGTAAATAGGCATGCTCTTTCACCAAAATGTTTAAAAATGTTGAAAACAAATGTTTAAAAATCATCACTGGTTTTTATTCATATTCATATTCTCTCTCTTTTGGTGTGAAATTTTAAAACCACAGAAAATAACATAACAAGAACCCTCGTTTTGTCACCCAGATTTTAATATCTGTAACATTTTGCCATTTTTGTTTCAGGTTTGATTTTAAGATAACTTTTAAAAATATGTAAAGCTAAAAGTCCCATTTGATGACCACCTGATTCTGTCCTGCACATAAGACCCTCTACACTGCACCCCCAAAGAATGAAATCCAGTTATCTTTCCATCCTTTAGGAAAGGCAAAGGGGACTCATCCCATACTTCACTACCTTATGACCTTTGTTCATCTTACTGTTTCCTTTGTCTGAACTGCTCGCCCCTTATATTTTAGACCTTTCCAAATCCTAAATATCTTTTATAGTCTAGCTTAAGTGCTGCCTTGTCCATGAAGCCTATGGTTTCCCTCAGTTATGCCTGTAATCACTTCCTTTTTTGAACCTCATGGTGTACAGGGTTTGTGTAATTTCTTCTTTGAACTTCATAGTACTTGGTTTATTCTTCTAATGTGGCACTTACCTTCCAAACTTGTTTTGAGGGGTTGTGGCAGAAATAGGTTGTATTTATTCTGGAATATCGACTAGTGAAGGTTACATGGAATGTATGTTTTGTCATGGGGAAAGGTAGAATCTCTGATTTAAAAAGTGTATTTGTATTATGTTATAGAAAACTTTGGATACTCTGCTCATGATGTTGAATTTTATTAAATAGGCAACAGGAAGCTAAGACCAACCCTTCCTACTTTTTCTTGTCTATCTTTATTACTGGTATCCCTGTCTGTCTCATCAAGTGCAAAGACCCTAAGTTGGAAGCATGCCTGGGTTATTAAAGGACTAGCAATGGCCAGATAATATAGAGCAGTGGTTTTCAGAATGTGGTTCTTAAATCAGCAGAATCTGTATTACCTGGAAATTTCTTAGAAGTACAGGTCCCCCCCCCAGATCTACTGAATCAGAAATTCTGAGGGTAAGGTCTAGCAATCAATATTTTAACATGCCCATTAGATGATTCTGATATGCTAACACTGAAGCCTAGGTACATCAGAATTAGAATTATTATGCATGAAGGTCTTATTAAAACACAAATTGGGGCCTGAGAATTTGCATTTCTAGGAAGTTTAGAGGTGATGCTAATGCTGCTTGGTCCATGTTGGTAGTCACTTTTGTTGGTTGTCGTAAAGCTCTTTGATTGTTACTCTTTTTTTTTTTTTTTTTTTGTTTTTTTTTTTTTTTTTTTTTTTTTTTTTTTTTTTTTTTTTTGAGACAGAGTCTCACTTTGTTGTCCAGGCTAGAGTGAGTGCCGTGGCGTCAGCCTAGCTCACAGCAACCTCAAACTCCTGGGCTTGAGTGATCCTTCTGCCTCAGCCTCCCGAGTAGCTGGGACTACAGGCATGCGCCACCATGCCCGGCTAATTTTTTATATATATATCAGTTGGCCAATTAATTTCTTTCTGTTTATAGTAGAGACGGGGTCTCGCTCTTGCTCAGGCTGGTTTTGAACTCCTGACCTTGAGCAATCCGCCCGCCTCGGCCTCCCAAGAGCTAGGATTACAGGCGTGAGCCACAGCGCCCGGCCTGATTGTTACTCTTGAGTCAGGAAGTCCTTAGGGGCTTTTGAGTAGAGAAGTCACATGATTTTATGTATATTTTCAAAGGCTCACTCTGACTGCTATATTGAGAATTTGGTGAAAAATGCAAGGTTGGGAGCAGGCAGACCATGTAGGAGGTTGTTGGAATAATTCAGGAAAGAGATGATGGTTTGAATCATCTCTGGTAATGATGGAATTGGTGAGAGTGGTTAGGTTCTAGAGATATATTGACTGCAGAGCTGGCAAAATTGGTGATGGATTTGATTTCAGATATGAATGAGAGGAGGAGGAAAAGGGTCAAGTATGAACCAAGGTGGTAGCTATGGTGAGAATGGAAATGCCAGAGATGCTACACAGTTCCCTACTTAAGAAAGGAAGAGCAGAAGGGAAAGTTTTAATACTGATTAATTATGTACTCTATGTTATACTGCACCATGATTATTCCTTCCCATTTTAAAGGTGGTAAAACTGAGGTTCAGAGAGGCTTAGCAGTCTGCCCATGGTCACACAGTAGTAAAGTAGCAGAACCTGAATTCATGTTATGTCTATCTAATTCCAAGAAAATGCTTTCGTACTGTTGCCATACAGCTTTAGGAATAGCCCTCCCAGTCCTTTAAGCCTATATGAATTCTCTCCACTTTTCTAGTTGGTTTCAGTGAATTGAATTTCAGATGGTTTCTGAATTCAGCAAACATGTCGTTTTTGTAGGTGGCTTTACATAAGTGGTCCAAAATTTTAAAAGTTTGTGGTTGAAGATATAGATTAGGGAGTGTTTTATATGAAGGTAGCAACTGAAACTGTTACAGTGGATGTGCTACCAGAGGACAAGAGCTTATAGAGAAATTTTGCTTTTACTTAATCTGGGATTTTACCAAATTTATAAATTTGTCAGAACCTAGAGGAACTGGTAGGATTATATTTATATATATATATTTTACAGTTTTCAGAGTTCTGTCTATGTCAGATAAGTTCAAAATTACAGGTTTTCAAAACCCTGCCTTATTAAACTACTTTTTAGTATTTTTTCTTTTTTTGAAAATTTTATCATATGAGTAGTCTACGTTTTCTTACCCATTTATCTTTTAGGGTTGTAAGAATTGTGCTGTTGTTGAATTCTTCAGAGAATTGGGAATCTTGTGGAAGAGGGTAATCTCCCTCTTTAGAAAAGAAGACGGTTACTTTCTCCATATGTTGAGTACATCACTGTTGGGAGCCCAGATGATGGCACATTGCTTTGGCATCTCTTAAGGCATACAGGACATAGATAATTGTATGACATTTGTGAGATATTGGATACATTTGTATGGATGTTTACAGCAGTTTTATTTTCTTATGCAGTTATCATTCTGACTTACAAATCTTATTTCATTGTGTTTGAAAACTTAGGTAATAATTTCAAGATGCCAGGGCGTTCCAATTCCAATTCAGGTTCAACTGGTTTCATATCCTTCAGCGGTGTAGAGTCTGCTCTCTCCTCCTTAAAAAACTTCCAAGCCTGTATCAACTCTGGAATGGACACAGCTTCTAGTGTTGCTTTGGATATTGTGCAAACTCAGAGTAAGTAATACTTAAAACTTACTTCTTTTGTGTCTACTTTGAGGTACACTGTGGTGACATTACTTTAAAGATGCCTATTGAATATCCTTGGGACAATCATTTAATCCCTGGACATCGGTTTTCTTATCTTGTTCTGCATAGCAGTGTACTAAGGGTGAATGAAATTGACTCATTCGTGTGTGTTCAAACATTTATGTTCCACTAGAAACTGCACTAGAAATTTATGGGCAAAGACATGAAGGTTCCTGACCTTAAGGAGCATACAATCTAAAGTATGTGATATTTGTGAATGTAAGGTATATAAATGTATTATGATATTGTTATAATCCAGTAGTTTAACTACTGGATTTATACTTTGGTTGTGCTTGATTTCTCAATAGATAGGTTAAGCCTATGCTAGGGAGACCAGCAAAGGAGGGCCTCTACAATGAGAAAAGTTCAACTTTTATGAAATTTACCTACATTTTTTTAATCAGAAGATCTATAAAGATCTTTTAAGTTGCCGGAGGGTCTAGTAGATGAGGAAACCGTGTTGGAGGGCTTCTTGATTTTTGTTTCTTTGTATATTGCTTTTCTTCCTAGTACTCTGGAGTTGTAGGGCAGAAAGACTTCAGTTATTATGGTCAGGCAGTTAGTTGGATGTTGAACTATGCTGAAATATGGTGATGATGATGATGGTCATGATATTAAAGATAATAATAGCTGAATTTATTACATACTGTGTGTTAGGCACAGTGCTATTTTTACATGTGATATCTCATTTGATCCTAATGGTAATCCTGTGAAGGAGGAACTACTGTTGTCTACACTTTATACATGAGAAAACTGAGGCTTAATAAAGTTAAATACTTTTCATAAGGTTACAGAGTTAGTAAGTGGTTAAGTAGGGATTTGAGCATAAGCAGTCTGACCATTATACTTTATCAAAAATGTATTGTGCAAGTCTAATGGCATTTGCAGTCAAATAACATTTGGTGGCATTTAACTCAGAAAATTTTGGTTGTTTTGTTGAGGATGATGTCACCTGATTTTTTTTTTTTTTTTAAATGAAGGAAAATGAAGTTGCATCCTTTTTCTGGAACAGCCTGTCAGCTTTTGTCCTATTCTGCTAGTGAAGTTCTCAACAACTTACCTTGGAAGTTCTTGAGTTCTGAAACCAGACACTGCACTTTATTAGCTTTAGTTTCTTCTATTTGTAAGGATGGAATTGAATCTGTTCGTGGAGGGAAGGAGCTGGGACCTTTGGGGGCCATTGTACTGACCCTAGACTGTCTATTTCCATGTTTGTTATCATGGCAGGAAAACAGACCCCTATTTGACTAAGTAACAGCCATCAGGTTTGCTCTTCCTTGCAGCCAGTTGCAGTCCTGACTGACAGAAGCGATACAGCAATTTGATTGAATGATAGTCTGTTCTTTCATGTGTCCAAATTTGTTTTCTGGCTAAGGATGATCACCTTTTTAGATTTGATTCCTTTTGTTCTGACTTTAGTCCCTACCCTGGCAAGAAGCAAAGTTTTCACTCTGGAGACTGTTACTTCAGAGTTAATAAAGAATGACTATCAGATTGAAAAATTATGTTGTCATGGATATTTGTTGTCTTCATGAATAATTGACCTTACATATTTGCAAATATTAAGCATTTAGTTGAGAGAATAGTTATGGGTCTGGGTGCTTAAGGAGTAATATTCTACTTTTACTCCTGAACAAGACATTCTTAAATCTAAAAGTTTGTTAAATATGGAAAATAATAAAACCAAAAAATTATGATCACTCGTAATTTTTCATAATTTTCACTATCACCCATCACCTTATTTTACAGAAAGGGGGTAATAATTTTGCTTAAATCTTTTACATTAAAAATGTTTTGAAAATTCCTTAATGATTTAATATGCTAGTACAACCAACTTAATGTTTCCAGGCTTATTTTCTATTTTTCACTATGTTGTAATATATTTCTCCATTAGAAAATTGCTTCTTTGTTATTAGGACTCTAGTTAAATGGGGGAAGTTTCTTTTTGGCCTTGCTCCTGTACTTTATTTCATAAGTATCTTATTGAATAGAAGAAGTAATTGGAAGTGGGTGATTTCTATTGGTGGTGGTGGCTACAGTAATAATAAAATAACAATAATAACCATAAGAAGCCAAGGTTTGTATTTCTTATATATCGCTTTCATAACTGGAGCCAATTATAAAAGCAAAATATTATGACTTAAATAAGTGAAGAATATTGAAAATATGTACTTAATTATGCTATCTGTAGCACTAAAAGTATAAAGGCAGTGCCTACACCAGGATGTGGAGAAAAGGGAACCTTTGTCCACTCTTAGTGGGAATGTAAATTAGTATAACCATTATGGAAAACAATATGGAGGTTCCTTAAAAAATTAAAAATAGAACTACCATATGATCCTGCAATCCCACTGCTGGGTATATATCCAAAAGAATTGAAATCAGTATGTTGAAGAGATATTTGCACTCTCATGTTTATTGCAGCATTATTCACTATAGCCAAGATGTGGAAGCAACTTAAGTGTGCATCACCAGATGAATGGATAAAGACAATGTAGTACACATACATAACAGAATACTATCCAGCCTCAAAAATGAAGGAAATCCTGTCACTTGAGACAAATTGGATGAACCTGGAGGACATTATACTAAGTGAAATAAGCCAGGCACAGAAAGACAAATACTGCACAATCTCATATGTTGAATCTAAAAAAGTTAAAGTCAGACACAGAGTAGAATAGTAGTTACCAAGAGTTGGGGAGGGTGAGGAGATTTGGGAAATATTGGTCAAATGACATAAAATTTCAGGGGGAGTAAGTTCAAGAGATCTGTTGTATGATGGTGACTATAGTTAATAACAACGCATTGTATACTTGCAAATTGCTAAGAGAATAGATTTTAAATGTTCTCACCACAGGTAACTGATAAGTATGTGAGATAATACAAATGTATAATTAGCTTGATTTAATCATTCCATAATATAATATATATTTCAAAACATGCTATACACCATAAATATATACTTTTATTTGTTAATTAAAACGAAGTTAAAAAGTGAATATTCATATATTTACAATAAAAAAAGCAAAGAGGGGAGGGGAAAAGCTGCGCCTACTGAATGTCACAAATCCGGCTCTAGAAAAACTCGGTTCTTTTTTGCTGATATCTTTGTGTTTATTCATTCATTGTAGTGGCATCTTTGTAGACTCTATAGTTAATTGGGTGAAAAAAGTTTCTGGTGAGAAATGAATTTTTAGAAGAGGAGATTAAAGTGTGTTAATAAAAAGAATCACAAGGAAATTTTTTACATTGATATAGATTAGGACCTGAACATGATACAAAAAGATTTGCAAGAATAAAATTAATATTCTTTTTATCCATCCTCGCCTTTCTTTCCCATCAGCAGTATTCACTATGTTCATATTGATGATCTGTTAATATCATTTTATTTATTTATTTATTTATTTATTTTTTTTGAGACAGAGTCTCGCTTTGTTGCCCAGGCTAGAGTGAGTGCCGTGGCGTCAGCCTAGCTCACAGCAACCTCAAACTCCTGGGCTTGAGCGATCCTTCTGCCTCAGCCTCCCGAGTAGCTGGGACTACAGGCATGCGCCACCATGCCCGGCTAATTTTTTATATATATATCAGTTGGCCAATTAATTTCTTTCTATTTATAGTAGAGACGGGGTCTTGCTCTTGCTCAGGCTGGTTTTGAACTCCTGACCTTGAGCAATCCGCCCGCCTCGGCCTCCCAAGAGCTAGGATTACAGGCGTGAGCCACCGCGCCCGGCCTTGTTAATATCATTTTATTACTGAAAGGAACCCTAGTGGTTAGGCAATCTCTAATGAATGCTTTTGCCCACTGGTTCTTCAGGGAATGGGAGCTTTTCAGAGCAAGTGAGGTTTAGCAGACTGTAGGGTTGGGCAGAGAGTGGAGGCGTGAGGTAGCGGTTGGGTAGGGTGCTGGCCCTCCTATGAATTTGGTAGGATGCTCTTCCCTTTGGTTATGAACCAAAATGAGTAAATCCTCTCTGTTTTTAAGATTATATCTAACAAAATTTAGACGTGTTTTCAGATTATATGCTCAAGAGGCCACCTATAAACACATGATCTGAAAATGTGAGCATAAGCATCTTGCCTGGCATGTTTAGGCCTTTGGGATTTAGAATTATAACACGTCCCTCATCCCACTTCTTTCAGAATCTCTAACCTCCTTCTCTGCTTTATATTTTTCTCTACTACTTAACACTACTTTGCCTTCTAACATACTGTATAGTTGGTTTTTTATTATTATTTATCACCTGTCTATGCCTTCGCTGTAAGCTCTGTGGTGGTAGGGGTTTTTGTCAGTGCCCCTACCCCCTGCTATTGCCTGCATATACCTGACACATAGTAAGAACTCAATAAATGAGTGCACATGTTTAAAACCTACGAAGACAATTACTATAAAAATTTCTCCTGATTGTCTAACTTGTTTATTCATATATACCCATGTCCATATCTAGAGATTGTATATATACTCCATCCATGCATATATCCCATCCATATCCACATGTTCATATATACATGCATACATACACAGCAGTGGCTGATTTTGCTCTCCTGAGTCCTTTGACAATGTCCAGAGACCTTTCTGCTTGTCACAACTCAGGGGTGGGGAGCATGTGTGCAACTGGCCTCTACTGACCTCTAGGTATTCAGATGTTGCTAAACATCCTGCAATGAATGGGTGAGCCCCTGCACAACAAGGAACTGTCCAGCCTACAGTAGTGGTGAGATTGAGAAACTCTGATATACACACTAATGTACAAGCATATACATATACACACATATTAATTAACTCTGGTAAAAATATTGTCTTCCACTTATGAGAACTTTTGAAATTTAGAAGTAGAAAGTATAGGCATACAAGGGTTCTTTGGGTAAATATGACTTGCACTTTTATTGTTCTTTTTGCTGGCAATTAAGGCTTTTCCCTGTTTTCAAGAGTGATAGTATTCTTCACAGTCCCTTATATTTTATATTTCTTTATGTGTTCTATTATTCTAGCTGGACTAGGTCCTTGAGTGTAGGATTCATGTGTAGCTATCCTCATGCCCCCTGCTGTCAGAGCCTGGCACTACACTTTGCATGTTTTAGGTTCTTTGTAAATGCTTATTGAGTGAATCAGTCAATCAAGTAATTAAGGAATTTGAGTGTTGGGTTGTAGGGCCATGGCAGGAGTTTTGATTCTATTCATGGAAATGAGCAAATGTCACAAATTAGCCTCACTCTAACAACTGGAGAGCTGATTGTTAAGCAGTTACCAACATACCACTGTGTATGTGTCACACTGGAGCAATTGCCTTGGTAGGGATGTTTGGTAAAAGGCTCTAATGGTTACAAAGCCTATATATTGGAGGAGCTTCAAGGTCATCTTCTTCTTCCACCAGCGAGATTCCATGACATTGATTTATATCTTGGAAATATGTGTGAGATGTTCCCATTAAATCTATCATGGCCATAGTATGTTGTTTAGTCTTAACCTGGGAGATACCTCCTGATGCAACCATTTATAAAAGTTTTGATGTAGGTGAAGAAAAGGAACCTGCCATGGCCTATGATAATAGGCAGATCTTGTGAAATAAAGGTGCATGTGGTGAAAATCAGAGCAAAGTCAGTATCCTTATTCTTACTCCACAGATGTGGAACTGAGGCTCATTGAGTGGAAATAAGCTATCACAGGGCACACACTCAAGTTGTAGCTTGGGAATTTGAACTTGAACCCAATTTGCCTGAGTCCAGCCCCCTTTCTTCCCTCTTTGTGATAACTAGCAATGAATGGTGGTAATCCTTAAAAGCTGTTAGTGATGTGTCAGGCATTTTTTAGGTATTTTCCAAGTTCTTATTGCAATGATATGAGGTTTGTAATTTTACTTCTGTTTTACAAATGAGAAAACTTAAAACTCAAAAAGTTAATTATTTTTTGACGAAGGTCACAGAGCTAATGAATGGCAGAGCATTTGAACTGGCAAAGCGGTATGGCACCTAGGCCCCTACACTGCTCAACAAAGATCCTTCTGTGTAATGACAGTGACAACAAGGAAAATTAATTTTAAAAAATCAGATCAATTTTTTTTTAGTGTGAAAACATTCTTACTATTATTTATATTTTACCTGACCTATCTTTCTGTGACTTATTTTTACTTGTTTGTGTATAGAGGGAAATTTTGAAAAGAAAAAAGGAAAAGTTTTGTGAGAAACTCATCCTATTATGGGTAGTTGCTCTTACATAATGTTAGAATTAAATTGTGTGTGTCTAAGTTTGTGTTTCGAAAAGACAAAATAAAAACTTAGTCAATAGAGCAAGTCTTTGAAATCCTTAACATACTTATGTCACTGGTAGTAATGTCTGTGATGTTACCTGTCATAGAGCTTGGATTTGCAAGGTTAGCTTTTCCAGAGTTATTTAGTTTCTCCTAAGTGATAGATTTGCAGTTTGAGCCACAGAGTAAAGGGTGGTACTTAATTATGACTGTATGGACAGATGGCTATACTGGGGATGTATCTCTTGAACCAGTTTTGTTTTTTTTTTTAAACTTCAAGTAGATAACTCTTTAATTATGCATAAATAGATACTTATTAAAATTCAGGTGTTTTCAAAGGGCATAACATCAAGCTGAATTTAAAGAAATGCAAATATCTAAATACATTATGTGACTTTTCTTTCTGAACCCTTATTTCAAGTAACTGTTTAATGTCATGGAGTTCTCCTCTAAGACCTAAATGGAAAAGAAACAATTTAGCAAGGCTTCATCAGACCTGCTTCTCCCTTGGTTACTTTATACCATAGTTGCACAGAGCAGCAGTATACTGTGAAGTTGGAATGGTGTCTATTATCATTAGGATAGATGACCTTTAATTTTAAAGATTATGAATATTTAACTCTTTGGCTTTTCTTGTTGCCCAGGTTAGTGCCCCTTCTTCTTAAGATGCATTAATATGCCATATCCTGATATCGTGATACTACTAGTTAATGCTTTTTCTTTGTTCCATGGGGATTTTTTTGTTGTTGTCAGCGCTTCTGGTTTTCCCTTTCAACTGGGTTTCCCGAGGAAAAGGATCTCAGGGTGCTCATCTGATATCTTAAGAGGCTGGGACTCATTTAATGTTGAATCCATATATAAGTGTGTTAGTAAATGGTTTTTAAGACTGTTCCCTTAACACAAATATATAGATCCATAATGCAGAAAGTTGCTTTCCAGAATTAAAAAATAAGCCCTTTTGTTAACTTATGAACCTAATTTTTTAAGACTTTGCACTTAATTTTTATGTACGGACTATCTAAGCTGGAAGTTCTCGAACCTGAGAGTGAATCAGAATCACTTAGAGGGTTTGTAGAAACACAGATTGCTGGGCCCTGCAACTTGAGTTTCAGTAGGTCTGGGATGTGTCCAGGAATTTGCATTTCTTACAGGTTTCCAGGTGATGCTGATGCTGCTGGCCCAGGGATCACATTTGAAGAACCCCCCTTCTAGTCATTAGATCCCGCTTGGTAGGAAGCATGTGCCACTAGGTGGCACCAGAACACTTTTTTAGAGGGTAGGCATACGTATTGACCAGTGTTTATTTATTGTACAATTTAAAACGATTATATGAAAGATATGATCATTAAATATTGGAATTCAGAGCCTGAATCATTCCATATACATAAAAAATAATGTATTGATTTTGTTAGAACAGAGAAATTATAGGACTATTAGGATTACGTTTTTTTTTTTTTCCTTCATTGCATTTTTTTTTTTTTTTCGGCATATTATGGGGGTACAGATTATAAGGTTTCAATAAATGCCCGTTTCCCTCCCCGCCCCCCACAAGTCTGAGTCTCCAGCATGACCGTAGGATTATGTTTTAAGATCAACTCTTGTAGGAATGAGGCATCCTTGCTGGTTTTATTTTCAGTTATCCAGGTTATTGAGTTTCATTTATCAGTGATCAGTGCAGGTGCTGTTACAAAATAGAAATATGTATCTTATATGAATCACAAGTACAAATAGTACTTATTCTTCTGTTAATGTATCTTGATTTTATTGTTGATTATATTTTAAAACCACTTTGAAAAGATTTAACATATTGTTCATGTAAATTTCTTGTGATTTTGTCCTTCTACTACTGGACCTTAAAAAGTGTGAAATGTGCTTTCCTTTCCTATTGGTTTCCTTAGTAGTTTCTTTTTTAAGAGCTATTGAGAAGAAAGTTTTGGCTACTGTTCACCTCGCCTCACCTCCTGTTACAGTGGAATCTCACTCGATAAATTTCCAGTCATTTCAGCACCTGTAGGTTTTCTTTCTTCCACTGATAGGAACAACCTGAGAGGTGGCATGGTTTCTCCACGTGATGGTGTGTATGGAAATAATTGCTTGCTGTGTTCTCCTGTTTGCTAAGCTCTCCCATTCACATTAAGATGTCACTTTTTGAAATAGTAAATGAGTCACTTTTTAGTTTTTAAAACAGAGTATGTATAGTATCTGAATACCATCTGGATTTTTCCAGACTCCTGAGAATAATCTTTCTATTAATTCTGCTTTTTTATCTTTGGAGCAGAGGCTTGGGTTAGGTTTCAGTGACCTAACAGGAATGAAAATGACTGTCACAGAAAAAACTGAATTGGAGTCACTCAAGCAGATTGAAAAATTAGACTAGTATTTTGTTATGTATCCTTTTGATCATTGGAAAGAATTGAGACTAGTTTAATGCTGAACAAAGATGACAACTGATGGTGGAAGTGGAACAGACTTCAGTTTCATTTTTGAAATATTAGGCTCCTTTATAAAAAGACATAAAATTTTATGTCTTGCGCTATAAGCAGAAAGGAGCTTTTAGTACCCTGGTGTTTTACATATTTGAAACCAATTTGATTATTCTAGGGAGGATTATATTATCTAGACCTATTCTTTCTCCTTCTTTCTGTACTTCACAAATGAAATTATATATTTGTGTTATTCATAAATGTAAAGTATTATTTGTATATAGCAGTACTGTCCAATTAAATTGTGTTAGCCACATGTGTCATTTAAAAGTTTCTGCAGTCCTCATTACAAAAGGTAAGAAGAAAGAGAATTTAATTTTAGTATTTTATTTAATCCAGTATATCTAAAATATTATTTCAAGATAATCAATCTGTAAATTACTAATGAGTTATTTTGACTTTTTTGGTATTAAAATCAGAATGTTAACAGTGCATCTCAATCTGGACTAGCTACATTTTACATACCTAATAGCCGGGTGTGGCAAATGGCTACTGGATTAGACAACAGCCGGTACATAGGTTATTTCACCTTTCAGTGACTATCAGAGAAGGGCAAGAAATTGTATGGGTAGTTAAATCAATTAGTTTTGCAACTTTTTAGCCATTTTGTTGAGTATTCAAATCAAACTATTTGGTATAATGAGATATTATCTGTTGATTTCTTTTATAGTTGTCACTATAAAAGATGGTGTGATTGGTATTTAAAAACATAAAATACCAATTAAAAAATTGTTTAGCCAGTTTAAAATGACGTACTTCTGGGGAACCTATTAATATTTACTTCTGTTTGAAATGTCATATGATAAATTGAATCCACATCTTCAATACTTTCAGATTTTGTAGCTGATGTGGTAAATTAGTTTCTTATGGTATTGGGCAAGCCAAAGAGGTTAAGCCTCTTAACTTCAGCAGCCAGAATACTGTACTCTAGTTTCTGTAAACAATTAGGCCTGTCAGCAATTGACCTTGGAAATGCTAATTTGCTTGTCCCTGGGTGTTGCCTAAGGCACTGGCTTTCTCTCTGTGGGTGGGAGTTATGAACCTAGTTTGGAGAAGAACTAGAGGCATTTGGGGCAAGCGCCAAACAGATGTACTTTTTGCTTCATTTTTGCATGTGACCAAATTGCAAGAGGCATGTTGTTTGCATGAATTTCTTTGAAGGCTTTGTAGAATCAGATGCTATCCTCTGTAAGCCTCTTGCCTTTGTTCACATGATTTCCTCTCCCTAGACTGCCTTTTCCCTGTTGAGTGTTTAGATTGTACCTATTCATCTTTCAAGCCTAAATTCATCTTTTTTTTGGTAGACATTCTTCTCCCACCCAGGCCAAACTGATTTCTTCTTCGATTCCTCCATGTTTCCTGTGTCTTTGTCATCTAAATCATAGAGTACTTCTTTGCATTCAATTGTTTATAAGTGTGCATTCCCACCACTAGGTAAGGGGATTTGAAAAGACCAGTTAATAATATCCTGTTTCCCAGCCAAGTTGTGATCTTGTGTTCCAAACTCTCTATTACACTACCCAACTCTGCCATTTTCACTGAAAAGCAGCCATAAACAAATGGGTGTAATGCAACCAGTAGCAGACTGAACTTTATTGGTCATTGTTCAGATAAAAGTCATTCTCTGATAGTCTTTTCTTATATCTGTAAGGCTAAGAATAGGTTAAAATTTTACAAAATCAAAATATAAAGTGATACCTGCAAAGGGTTTATGGAGAAGATAGCAGCAATGGTTATTGCAAAGAATTTTTTACTGGCCAATTCATTAAATTACTGGTAGAAAATAAATTTTTCGAAAGAGCATGATATGAGCCGTGAGAGCTTCTGTATCATGGATTGGTGAAAAATCTTACTTGTGAAGTTCTCCTACAGTCAAGTATATATATTCAAGTTCATGTGCTTTAATTTTCTCCTTTCTAAAAGCCCTTTATGTTTTCCAAAGTTAGTTCCACAGTATTTAATAAGTACCTATTATCTGATGAACACTATTCTAGAAATGTAAAGATATTTCAACGAATTCATAGATCTTGTTACAGATATTTTCTCTCTTAACAATCCTATGAAAATGAGGGAGACATTTGGCAGAAGAGAGAACTGAAGCTCAGAAGAGTTAAGTGACTTGCTTGAAGTCACAAAGTTTAGTTTGACTGGAATGCTCCTGAAATCCAGAATAGCTTCTGCCATGCTAAACTACGTGCTCATTTGCATGCATGTATACACACCTACTCTCTCTCTTTCTCTCTTGTACATCTTGTGTATGTCAACATGTCTTCTGCTAGTCCCAATTGTCTTTTTATACTATAGAGCTATTAAGTTTGATACATTAAGTAAAGAATCTCTCATTATGGGATGCAATTTTGCTGTAATGAAATTTATTTCAGTAGAGAATTAATTTAGTGTTTAATCACCTTAAATTCTTCTTAATGGAATTTTACTTATTGTAACCTAGTTTTTAAAAGAAATCCTTCTAGTTAATTACCTCCTCTGAACTCTGTTAGCTTTTTAATCCTTTTGTTTGGTGACTTTGTTAAAATAATAACTTGTTGTATAATTCATACATTAAAAGTATACAGTTTGGTGGTTTTTAGAATATTCACAGACATGTGCAACCATCAAGAAAAGAAACTCTGTGCCTTTTAGCTATCACCTTCTTATTTCCCCATACTCCCATTCCTAAGGAGCCACTAGTCTATCTTTATAGATTTGCCTATTCTGGACATTTCATATATTCATAAATGGAATCATATAACATCTGCTCTTTTTTAACTGGCTTCTTTCACTAACATAACGTTTTCAATGTTCATTTGTGTTATAGCATGTTTCAGTCAGTACTGCATTCCTTTTTATAGCTGAGTAATATTCTACTATATGGATATGCCACATTTTGTGTATCTATTAGTTGATGGACATTGGGTTGTTATTAATAAATTAAAATTTGGATATTATTAATGTTGCTGTGAGCATTTGTGTGCAAGTTAGTATCTCATTGTGGTTTTGTTTTTGCATTTCCCTGATAAACTGATGATATCTTGTGCTCGCTAACTGTTTGAATATCTTTGGAGAAATGTCTGTTCAGATGCTTTGCCCATTTTTAGATTCAGTTGTATGAGTTCTTTATATATTCTGGATACAAGTCTTTTATCAAATATATGATTTGCAAATATTTTGTCCCATTGCGTGTGTTTTCCTTTTACTTTCTTGATAGTGTTTTTTTGAAGCATAGAAGTTTTTAATTTTGATGAAGTCAATTATCTGTTTTTTTTTTTTTCTTTTGTTGTTCATGCTTTTGGTATGATATTTAAGAATTCATTGCTAAATCTAAGTTATGTGGATTTACCCCTGGTTTTTTCCTAAGAGCTATATAGTTTTAGCTGTTACATTTAGATCCATTTTGAATTAATTTTTGCAAATGGTTTGAATTTAGAGCCCAATTTCATTCTTCTGCATGTGGTCATCCAGTTTCCCCAGCACCTTTCTTTCCCTATAGAATGGCCTTGGTCACATGTTGAAATCTTTTGACCAAAGACACATAAGTTTGTTTTTAGACTCCCAATTCTATTCCCTTAATGGAATTCCAAATGACTTTCCTTATGCCTGTACCATAGTGTCTTGTTGCTATTGTTTGTAGTAAGTTTTGAAATTGGGAGTCCTGCAACTTTGTTCTTCTTTTTCAATACTGTTTTGGGTATTTAGGGTCCCTTGCAATCCTGTGTGATTTTTAGGCTCAGTTTATCAGTTGCTACAGAGAAGCCAGCTGGGATTCTGAGGGGATTAAATGAATCTGTAGGTCAGTCTGGGGGAGTATTACCACTTTAACAATATTAAATTGTCTGATCAATGACCATGGGATTTTTTCCCCATTTATTTAGATGTTTTAAAATTTCTTTCAGCAATGTTTTATAGTTTTCAACTATAAATTTTATACTTATTTTGTTAAATTTATTCATAAACATGTTATTCTTTTTGATGCTATTGTAAATGGAATTGTTTTCTTAAGATTGTTCATTGTGGCTTGGTGCAATGGCTCATGCCTGTAATCCTAGCACTCTGGGAGGCTAAGGCAGGAGGATTGCTTGAACTCACAAGTTCGAGACCACCCTGAGCAAGGAGATCCTGTCTCTACTAAAAATAGATTAAAAAAGAAAATTAGGTGGGCAACTGAAAATTGAAAAAATTAGCTGGGCGTGGTGGTGTGCACCTGTAGTCTCAGCTCCAGAGGCTGAGGCAGAATAATCACCTGAGCCTAGGAGTTTGAGGTTGCTGTTAGCTAGGGTGATGCCACAACACTGTAGCCCAGGCAATAGAGCAGGAGGACTCTGTCTCAAAAAAAAAAAAAAAAAAAAAAGAAAAGAAAAGATTGTTCATTACAAGTATATAAAAATAATATGATAGATTTTTATATGTTAATCTGTATTCTTTAAAGTGCTGAACTTATTAGTTCAGTTTTTTTTTAGTGGATTCTTCAGGATTTTATGTATATAAAATCATGTCATCTGTGAATGGAAATAGTTTTATTTCTTCCTTTCCAGTCTGGATGCCTTTTATTTACTTTTCTTGCCTAACTGCCCTGGATAGAACCTGCAGTACAATGCTGAATAGAAATGGTGAGAGTGGACTTCTTTATCTTCTTTCTGATCTTAGGGCAGCAGCATCCAGTCTTTCATTATTAAGTATAGTGTTAGCTGGAGAATTCCTTTTCTCCTGCAGTGCCCTTTTAATGACCTCTGTTGAGAAAGCTTAACATCATGTTCACTGAAAGGAAAAATGCTTAAAATAATCCCATCCGTTAATCATAGAGTATGTATTGAATGATAAATTTTGAGCTTAGAGGCAATTAATTGATAACTGGAACAGAACACAAATAAAGCACATGGGATAAATCTGTTAAGGTGCTGTGATAGAAACCTATTTATAGGGAACAGTGAGGACATCACACTTGTTTTGGTTTTAAAGGGAATTAGTAGAAAAACAAAGTGTTATGTCTTACCATTAGGATAGGGAAGGACACTGAGAATGTGTGTTGAGGTCTGGGGGGGTACATGATAGTAAGGGCCATGTGTGTTTGTGGGACAAGGGGACTTCATCTTATTAGGGAAAAAAGACATTTACGATATGGTTTAAGAAGCAGAAATGTGTTCTAGTTTAAGAAAAATTAGTATGGGATTTAATTTCAAGCAAAAAAAGATCAGTGCTCCTGTGGGATTGACTAAAATAGATATTTAAACCAGTTAACAAAGAAAGATTATGTAACGTGTTCCATAGAAGATGCCATTTTTGTTAGTGCTTTCTTTCTATTCACTTGGAATGGAGCCTTCCAGAGTTCTTAGGTAGTTTTGGAGTTTGTTGAGTTTGAAAAGAATTACCCTGTATCTGCCCTATCTTTGTTTCAGTGCTAAGCTTGCGAGGGTTTTGGGGTCTTGGCTGAAACTTAATAATACAAGTTGAGTATCCCTTATCTGAAATGTTTAGAATCAGAAATGTTTCTAATTTCAGATTTTGGAATATTTGCATATATATAATGAGATATCTTAGGGATGGGACCCAAGTTTAAGCATGAAATTCATTTATGTTTCATATATACCTTATACACCTACTCTGAAGGTAATTTTATACAATAATTTTAAATATGAAACCATGAAACTAAGTTTGTATTAGGTACTTATGTGTGGAATTTTCTACTTGTGGCATCATGTCAGTGCTCAAAAAGTTATAGCCTTTGGAACATTTTGGATTTCAGCTTTTTGGATTAGGGATGCTCAACCTGTATTATAGCAGTGACTGAAATATATGTGGCCATTGTGAGCTGAGTAGAAGCTGGAGAGAATAGGAAAAAACCAGAATAGTGGTGATAGTCTCTTATGAGTCAAATTAAGGAGCTTGTACCATTATCTTAAGGTCAGTGGGGAGTTATTAAAAAGTTTTAAAATAGGAATAGCATAATATTTATTTTGCATTAATTCTCTGGCTATACTGTGGGAAATGGCTTTCTAGGAATGAGCCTGGGGATAGGTGGGCAGTTGGGAGGTTGTTGCAATAGTCCTCAGGTATTAGGTAATAGTGACTTGGACAAGGAAGGTGGTAAGGGGTTGGTGAGAAGCAAGTAGATTCCTAAGAGACAAAGGAAGAATAATTGATGAAACTTGATGGTTTTTTGGATGTGGAAATTGAGGAAAAGGGAGAAGTCCATAGTGATACCCCGATTTCTGATCTAAGCATTCATGTTTATAGAGTTGGTATGTTACTTTGCTATTGCTGCTGAAACAAATAACCACAAACTTAGTGGCATGAAACAACACAAAATTCAAAAGTTTTAATGCAGCCTCAAGTCCTTTTGCAGTCTTTTCCACCTAATTTTGCAGTCTCTCTCCCTCTCTCCTTTTTGTTTTTTCTAAAATGAACATTTAATTTTGGAATAATGTTAGATTTACAAAAGTTGCAGTTAGTACAGAGAGTTCCTGTATACCCTCATCCAGTTTCCTCAATTGTTATTAATAAGATCATCTTAGCAATATCATGGTACATTTGTCAAAACTAAGGAACAACTTTGGTACCTTACTATTGACTTAAATAGTAAACTGCAGACTTTATTTGGATTTCACTAATGTCCTTTTAAAGACATTGTCCAGTACTCTGTCCAGTATACTGTGTTGCATTTAATTATCTCTTTAGTCGCTTATTGGTAGGTTTCACTTTTTCTTGTTTTTTATTTTTTATTTTTTTTTGAGTCAAAGTCTCACTCTGTTGCCTGGACTAGAGTGCTGTGGCGTCAACCTAGCTTACAGCAACCTCAAACTTCTGGGCTCAAGCGATCCTCCTGCCTCAGCCTCCGGAGTAGCTGGAACTACAGGCATGAGCCACCATGCCTGGCTAATTTTTTCTCTATGTATTTTTAGTTGGCCAATTAATTTGTTTCTATTTTTAGTAGAGACGGGGTCTCACTCTTGCTCAGGCTGGTTTTGAACTCCTGACCTTTAGCGATCCATCCACCTCAGCCTCCCAGAGTGCTAGGATTATAGGTGTGAGCCACCAAGCCCAGCCTTTTTCTTGTTTTCTGTAACCTTGATAGTTTTGAGGAATCCTGGTTAGATGCTTTTATAGAATGTCCTGCAATTGGAATTTGTCTGATGTTTTTCTTATGATTAGACTGGATTTATGGGTTTTTGGAAAGAAGACCACAGAAGTCAAGTGCCCTTCTGATCACATCACATCAGGGGCTACTTGTTATCAACATGACCAGCAATGCTAATGATCACACTTGGCCCCAATAGTGTTTGTCAGGTTTCTTTCATGGAAAGATGCTTTTTCTTCTCCCTCTACATGCTGTTTTTTGAAAGCAAGTCACTAGCTCTGTCCACACTCTAGAGGAAAAAATTAAACTCCACCTCTTATAGGGGTAAGTATCTACATAAATTATTTGGAATTCTTCTTTAAAGAATTGTTTTTTCCTGCTTCTGCTCCTCCCCAGAATCAGCTATTTTTTCTAAGGAGTCCTGGTTCTTTTTATTGGAAAATGATGTTTAGAAACTAACATCTGGGCTCCGAGTGTGATTGCTGCTATCAGAAAGTGACTGCTTCTAAACCCTTTCAGCAGACAGAACTAGGAAGTATGTGTATGTATACTAACACTTACGTACATATGTATCTGTCATTATTTCTATATCCATCCATCTGTATCTCTATTAAGGTAAACATGTATTCATACTGAAGTCTTCAACTTGAATCTAATACTACATGTTTAAATTCTAGTCTTTTCTCCTGCTCATGTGTAACTTCCCTCTCCAGCACTAAGAAACCTGTATCTCACCATCCAGCATCTATTTGCTTATTTGTTTGACTCCAGTATACAGATAAAGCAGTCTCAGAATTATTAACCTGTACCCCTGCAACAGACAACTGCATTAGCTAGCTTAGTGATTATGTGTGGTTCTTTTTGCCTTTAGTCTTACAGTTTTCAGTCAAAACATCATTTCTGAGGTTATTTAGGTCAGTTCCCCCCCTCCCCCCCCCCCCGTCCCCAGTGACATTTGTCATACAGTCATACATTAGTATTACAACTGAATTCTTTTGTCATGGTCTGCATTCTATTCCAGGATCCTCTTGTCTCTAATTGTTGCTTTGTTATTGTTCTTGTGTTTGTTATTTTGTATAGATTAAAGTTCTTGGTGAGTTAAATTTATATGGGCTTTGATACATTGCAATCTCTTTTTGAAAATATGTAGATATTTTGAAAATTTATGTACTGAAGACATACTGGGGTGTTTGCCAGCAGCAGTGTTGAAAGTGTAAGTCTGAGACAAGAATGGTGAACGAGGCCATGGTCAAATTTATAGGTCAGCAATCAGGTCTAAAGAATTTTCTGCTTTCAGAGGTCAGGATTAATTTATGTATCAGGAACCTTCAGTAGTCAAAAGCTTGGAGCTGGTTGGATTTAGAGGATTAGACAGATCTCATATATAAGGCCAAGAGTTGAGTTACACATCACTGCATCAGGATATAGATATAAAGTGATGGCAAATGAAATCTAAATGAAAGGGCTACCTATATAAGGTGTGTATGGTGGTCAGCCAGCAGGTAACTTGCAGTGAGTTCTGAAGTGACAAAAAAATGTTTAGGGATTGTAAGTACTTGAGAGGAGATATTATCTCTTTAAAACCCCTACAGAAATGTTTTTAAGCTTCCATCCTCAACAGCCTGCCTTAGAGGAATCTGGGATGTGTATTTTTAAAATGGAGAATTGGAGCTTCTGGAAGCAGAGCTCAGGAATCTGCATTTTAAACAAGCATCCCAAGTAATTCTGATACATCCTTAAGTTTGAGAACCTCAGCCCCTCATTTTGAATGGTGAAGCGACTTGCACAAATAAGAGCATGCTGAGAGTTTCCTAAATAGAATTGAAGATGGGTTCTGAGAGAGATAACTGTGCAAGTAATATTAATAAAACTACCTAATGCTTATTAAATGCTTATTCTGTGCTGGGCTCTGCGCTAAGTGCTCTTTGTCACTTATATGAAGGAGATACTATTATTATCCTCTTTTAACAGAATATAGATAAAATTAAAGTTTGGAAAATGTAAGTAACTTGCCCAGCATCACAAAAAGTTCTTAAGATCCAGATTCAAACCCAGGCAGAGCCTGCCCATGTTGTTAACGACATTGTGAAAGTTTAGCTTTTGGGGATTCGTGCTATGCATTCCTATAGTTTCACAGAAAAATGAACTAATCCAAGAAAGAATAAGAGACTGTTAAAAATCTCACTGCCATTTTGGTGCTTCAGCAACTAAAAATATAAGTGTGTTCATATTCTTCTGTGTTCAGGTCTCTAGGAAGCAGTGTGATAGCAATGCTCTTGAATCCTAAGAAGAGGCATGTATCTTAAAACAATTTTTAAATAGTTAAAAATTGGCAAATTTTTAAATAATAAAGAAAATAATTTGGCAATATCACATGACTATGAAAGTATAGTACCATAGAGTATAAGAGAGAGATCGTAGATTTATAGACCCTTACACCTGAAATGGACTTTATAGGTCATCTATTCCAACTTTCTTATAAAAATGAGGAAACTGAGCCCTAGAAAGATTAAGTTGTTAACCCAAAGTCTCAGAGTAAATTATTGATAGTCCCAGATGTCTTGAATCAGTCTGATATCATTTCTACTTTCCTTCTGCTTCTATCTTCAGTATCTTTATGAAATAATTAAAACAGTAATTAGATTTTAAAAATCTATTCAATTTAGATGAACCTAATTAAAAGTTGTGCAGATGTTCACTAGAGGATGACAATTTGTAGATTAGAAGCAAATCTAGTAAATTTGGGAGGAGTGTTGGGTACAGTTGCAAAAATAGATGTGAGTAAATGACTAAGTTATTTAAGTAGACAAGTTTGTTTTAAAACAAACACTTTTATGAATGTATTGTTTATGGGACTTTACATCCAGTTTTGATTTTCCAGCTTAATAAAGGCTTAAAATAATCTAGGACTATAAAAATGAGAAAACAGTGGTTGAGTTCTAGATTTATTGAAAACATTGATTTGAAGTAACAGTTTCTCTTTGTCTTAAAATTCTGTGAATTCAGAAAGAATCTCAGAAAAAGCAATTTATGATTTTAAACTTAAATCATATTAATACATTAGAGTAGTGGATCTCAAATTTTACCATGAATCAGAATCACTTGGGGGATTTATTAAAATATAGATTGCTGGGCCCCACCCCAGAGTTTCAGATTCAGACCTGATAATTTACATTTCTAAGTTTCCAGGTGCTGCTGCTGCTGCTGGTCTGGTGATCACACTTTGAGAACCACCAGATTAGAGAAAACAAATTATAATAAAAAGCAATCATATTCTGGTGATATAATAATAGACTAAAAGCTGGTTTCTTTGATATTTGTTACATAAACAATTTCTTTTTTTTCTTTTTTTTTTTTTTTTGAGACAGAGTCTCACTCTGTTGTCCCGGCTAGAGTACCATGGCATCAGCCTAGCTCACAGCAACTCCTGGGCTCAAGCAATCTTTCTGCCTCAGCCTCCCTAGTAGCTGGGACTACAAGCATGCAACACCATGCCTGGCTAATTTTTTCTATATATTTTTAGTTGGTGATTTAATTTGTTTCTATTTTTAGTAGAGACAGGGTCTTGCTCTCGCTCAGGCTTGTTTGGAACTCCTCACCTTGAGCGATCCTCCCGCCTCGGCCTCCCAGAGTGCTAGGATTACAGGTGTGAGCCACCACACCTGGCCTACATAAATAATTTCTACTGATGAATGTTTTCATACATTACAGAAAAAAACTAATGATGACATTGGCACATTATATTATGTAGTCCTTGTGAGTTATTTTAAGATTAAATTGTATGAAGTGTTTAAATTATATTGCTGAATGTACTTTTTTATTATAGTAATATACTTACCTGAAAATTAGGAATGTGTGGAGTATGTTAAGGGAACTCTCTAGTCACTCCACATTCTTGTCAACACTTGGTTTGGGCAATCTTCTTAATTTTAGCCATTCTAATAGATATGCAGTGTTATAGTAGTTTAATTTTCATTTCCCTAGTGATCAATAAATTTGAATACCTTTTCATCGGTTTATTTGGCATTTACCTCCTTGGCAAAGTATCTTTTCAAATCTTGTTCCTATTTGCTATTTGACTTTTTTTATAAAAAATATTGCATTTTTAGGGTTTTTTAAATATATTCTGAATACAAATTCTTTATCAGATATGATTTGTGACTATTTTCCCCAGTCTGTGCTCTCAACAGATACTCTTTTTTTTTTTTTTTTTTTAAAGAGATAGAATCTTGCCATGTTGCCCAAGCTGGTCTTGAACTCTTGGTCTCAAGTGATCCTCCTGCCCCAGCCTCCCAAGTTGCTGGGATTACAGGCCTGAGCCACTGCACCCAGCTTCTTACTGGATTCTTTTGAAGAGCAGAAGAATTTTGATGACATCTCATTTATCAGTTGTTTCTCTTATGGATTATGCTTTTGGTGTTGTAGCTAAGAAATCTGTGCCTAACCCTGTTTCCCAAAGATTTTTTCTAAAAGTTTTATAGTTTTAGGTTTTGCATTTAAGCCTGTGATCCATTCTGACTAAATTTTTGTATATGGCACAAGATATGAGATATAGATAGAAGTTCTATATATTTTTTTTGACATATGGATAGCCAATTGTCCCAGTACCATTTGTTGATGCGAGTATCTTTTTTCAGCTGAATTGCCTTTGTGCCTTTATCTAATCAGTTGCGTGTGTATATATATTATATATATATATATATTTTTTTTCTGGACTCTATTCCACTGATCTTGTTTTCTGTCTTTATGCTAGTACCACACTGTCTTGATTACTGAAGGCTTTATAATAAATCTTAAAATCAGGTAGTGTTAGTTCTCCAACTTTGTCTTTTTCAAGATTGTTTTAGCTATTTATTCTAGGTCCTTTGCGTTTCCATATGAGTGTTAGAATCAGCTTGTCAATTTCTACAAAGAAATCTTCTGAGATTTTGATTGGTATTGTGTGCCTTGCAGCCTAGAAGCTTTTTCAGGATACTAAGGTGGAGCAGTTATAGGTCTCATTTCATATGCTTCCAGTCATTCTCCTTCTTTCTTTCTTGCATGATATCTGGTGTCCTGAAAACATTTTTAAATTAAAAAAAAATTTTTTTTGATTGTTTTGGGCAGGAGAATAAATCTAGCCCTTCATCTTGGCCTGAGAGTGGAAGTATTATGCTAGGTTTTTGATAAACAAGAGAGTAACATCAGACTTGTACTTGAGAAAGAGAATTGGTGACAACATGGACAAAGGATTAGAGGGAAAAGAGATTAAAAAAGGGAATTGCTAAGGAAGCGAATCAATCTGAAGAAGAAACAATGCAATAATCTGAAGAAGAAACAATGAAGGCTGGGCGTGGTGGCTCACACCTGTAATCCTAGCTCTCTGGGAGGCCGAGACGGGCGGATTGCTCAAGGTCAGGAGTTCGAAACCAGCCTGAGCAAGAGCGAGACCTCGTCTCTACTATAAATAGAAAGAAATTAATTGGCCAACTAATATATATAGAAAAAAATTAGCCGGGCATGGTGGCGCATGCCTGTAGTCCCAGCTACTCGGGAGGCTGAGGCAGGAGGATCGCTTGAGCCCAGGAGTTTGAGGTTGCTGTGAGCTAGGCTGACGCCACGGCACTCACTCTAGCCTGGGCAACAAGTGAGACTCTGTCTCAAAAAAAAAAAAAAAAAAGAAACAATGAAGACTCAAATTAAGGCAGTTATAGTTGGAAAGGAGATAATAGTTGACTTTAGTAGGCTACATAGATCTTTATGACTAGTTGAATATGGAGGAGGCTAAGAGGGAGTAGTCTAAGATGACTTTAGGTTTTAGGTTTGAACATATGATTTGGTTCTGTTTGGTTGTGGAGACTGGGTGTTTATATGTGGGATGTGATTGATTGGAACATCTTACTTTGCAGTTCATTATAATTGTCATCTGAAAACATATATTAGTGGGTGATTATTCCCATTAAAGAAGTAGTTTACTTCACTCAACAAAGAGTTCTCTTAGAGATTTCTAGTAGGTTTATGTATTTATGGATCAGTATTTTTTGATAGGAAGCTTTTAAAGAAAGAAAAACAGAAGCAATCCTGGGTGGGAGTCACTGATGATTGACGTCAATTGAATTAAAAATAAAACATCTTAAAAATATTAATATAAGTAGTGAGAAAAATAAAAATGACATTATAAAACTGATATACATCTTTTCAGAAACTTGCATTCTATAGAGGTACAAATATAAGGAGATATGCTATATTGGATGGGGTAAGTATTACATTTGTAGTAAATTATGATAGCTTATTTTCTGGAGTTGTCAGTGATTTAAATTTTAAAAGATTAGTTTGCCATTATTTTCATGAAATCAGATTTATTTTACTTTCTAAAAGTAATAAGCACAGAGATTATTCTCCAACAGATAGAAACAGGAAATAAGGTTGTTCTACTCCTTTTGTGATTATGACCCTTCCAATCTTTCCTTAAGGAAATGTTTCTTAGACCAAAATACTTCTCATTTAGACCAACATTTGAGAGCTAGGTAAGTAATGGAGATTACAGTGCCTGTCATTTCAGGTTTTACAGTCTAATAGACTTCTTATCAGACATCTTAGAACTTATGCTAACTTTTAAAACTTATGCTATAGTTTTTAAGGACAGAATTTATTTAATTAAACTATTCCTTCATTGACTTCCAATTTTAAAGTATGCTGGTATCTGTAATTTGTAATCTTTTTCCTGGTATAAATTTATTTAAAGTAAGTATAGAGATAAGCTGGCTTAAAGTAGTTGCTATCCACATTGCATGCTAAAGATCATTAGCCTTTTTTTGAGTAGCCATCTCATTTATGAACTATTTGCTATTTCATATTTTTGTTCCTGATCTTTCTAGTTCTCTCCTGACCAGCCCTCACCCTCTCTCTTTTTTTTTTTTTTTTTTTACTGGGATGATTGCCCTGGCACAGTAGAGATGCTTTCTATGCATAAATCTTAGGAGGGCATTTAATAAAAGTCTTATGACATAGAAATGATTATACCCAAAGGATGGCAATGATTAAGGTAGTTAGGAGAATGGGCTATGTTATTTAATAGACCCTGATTGGAATCTTCTCTCTACAGGTCATCAGCTATATGACTTTAGTTTAACATGCATACCCCTCTGAGCCTGGTTTTACTTTCATGAAATTGGGAATAATAATAGTATCTTCTTCCCAGGGCTATTGTAGCAAGGATTAAATGAGATGATACATATAAATTGCTTAGCATAGTGTCTGGTATATAATAAGTGCTCAATGAATGTTACTTATTATTTATTTCACTTGTTGAAAGAAAGCTAAGAAAGGTAATGTCAAATTTATGTGTTGTAGAAAATAGGGGAGGCTAGCTGATGAATTAGAGGACAGATTGAAATTCAGAAAGACCTCCACCTCCTGAATGAAATGGAATGCCATATTTCAGAGTCATGAAATCAAATAGCCTTTAAGTTTGCATTTTAGATTGAAAAATTCAGTGGCACTAATATAGGAAGGGGAGGGGTCTTGCTTAATAGCAGTTTCTATTGAAATTTTTTTTTAATTGACAAGGCCAACCTGTCATCACAGAGGTACAAATGTAATAATAATATTATCATAGTCTTCATTGTTTAACCAATGCTATAATTATTGCTTTTTATTCTGGAATCCGTCTTTAAAATGATAAATGAAGCATATTTAAATGAAGGCAGATCAACTTGGTTGGAGGAACTCAATTGTGATTTATCCTGGGAAGCAAAGATTTGTAGGGTAGGAAATATTTAATAGTCACCTTCAGATATTTGAAGGATAATGATATGGAAGGGAATTGAGATTTTCTGTATGACCCAGGAGGCAGCTCTTTTGTAGCTCTGGAATAGAGGATCAAGGGTTCAAGTTCTGCTTCTGATATTGACGTAGAATCAGTTAACCTCTCAGTACCTCAATCTTTTCAACCACATGAAGCAGAGATTAAAATCACTGTGTACGGATGTTATGAGGTGTAAATAAGTTAATGTATATGAAAGACCAATTCAGATTTATTGTTGTCATTGCTTGGCACTGTTCTAGGGAGGTGCTGAATCAGCTCTGTCTTTGGAAGGACTGTAATAAACAGAAGCTGTTCAGTAGTGGAACAAGCTTTCCCATCACACTAAGAGCCAGACAAAGTCCACATATTTATATCAGTGCTTTTTAGAAATTTTTACATGGAGCAGAAATTTGTAAAAGCTTTTTAACCACTTCGGTACAGCGCTCACCAGCCACGAAACCTTGTTCACAGCCGGCACTCAGAGTCCACACAATAGTTTGTGCTGTGCATTAACGACAAATCCGTTTTGCTCTTGTGTGATGAGGAAAGCTTTAAAGCACTGAAAGCTTGTTTCACTTTACAGGCAGCTTTACTTGTCATGTAAATCAGAATAGGTAACATATACATATATGTTTTCATTACGTTATTTTTATTTTATTTTATTTTTATTTTTTTATTTATTTATTTTTTTTTGAGACAGAGTCTCGCTTTGTTGCCCAGGCTAGAGTGAGTGCCATGGCGTCAGCCTAGCTCATAGCAACCTCAAACTCCTGGCTCAAGCAATCCTCCTGCCTCAGCCTCCCGAGTAGCTGGGACTACAGGCATTCGCCACCATGCCCGGCTAATTTTTTGTATATATATTAGTTGGCCAATTAATTTCTTTCTATTTTATAGTAGAGACGGGGTCTCGCTCTTGCTCAGGCTGGTTTCGAACTCCTGACCTCGAGCAATCCGCCCGCCTCGGCCTCCCAGAGAGCTAGGATTACAGGCGTGAGCCACCGCGCCCGGCCATTACGTTATTTTTAAATGTTCACAGTTTTATTTTGATAAATGAAAAATTAGAAAAGTCATATCATGGCTGTCGGCTAAAGTCGCTGTGTGCGTTCATCTGTGGCTATCGACTATAGTTGACGCTAGTACTGAAGTGGTTAAGAGAAGATACAGTGTTGACCTCATTCGCTCCTCTCTCCAGGGCACCCAGCACAGTGTCAGGCATGTGGTCTTTGCTTGGTAAATGTTTGTTGAATGAGTGAATGGAAGTTTTCCCACTAACACTCATATTCCATTCTTTGTTTAGCATCACTCCTTTCTTGTTTTTTTATATGGTGCTTGTTGTTTTCTCATGTTTGTTTGCCTTTATGTTGTTATTTTGAATGGATATTTTGACATTAAAATAGTCACTTGCTTTTCTTTCCCTTCATGTACACTTATTAACACTAGAGCACAGAGAGAGTATTAATATGATTTTCATTGTGAAACTTCTTGGGAGTAGTTTCTTCTCAGGTTTAGCCATTATAAATTCCTTATTTCTGCTAATTCTATAAGCATTTTAATTTCTGTAGTTGTTTTTTTTTTTTAATGAGACAGGATCTCTCTATCAGCTAGATTAGAGTGCAGTGGCATGAAAGGATCCTCCTATCTCAGCCTTCCAAGTTCCTGGGACTGCAGGCATGTGCCACCACATCTGCCTAATTTTTTAATTTTTGTAGAGACAAGTTCTCCATATTTTGCTCATGTTGGTCTCAAACTCCTGATCTCAAGCATTTCTCCCACTTCTGCCTCCCAAAGTGCTGAGATTATAAGCATGAGCCACCGTGGTTGGGCACCCAGCCTGTAGTCCCTATTAAAGAGGGATGCCTTATGTTTTACATAAAATATTTCTATGAAATTATAGTTCTGAGAACCTCATAGCAGTGGTTTCTTGGAGAGAGAATTTGGGGATTGAAGACACCACATTATTGTGCTGTTTGAATTTTTCCGCCATATGCTTTATTACTTTTTAAACCATATGCTTTATTAATTTTAAAAACTTTCTTTAAAGTGGGTTGGAAAACCCCATGAGTCAATAGATACTAGCTTAAGTGAAGTAGATGATTTTTATTAAGAGTCTTCTGTATTTGAGGCATCATGTTAAGTGCTTTACCTACATTGTTATTTAATTTTCTTAGTAATTATATGAGGTTTAAGCCTCATTTCCTTTTGACTTTGTTGCCATGAATTCATGCTCGATCTTTGGTATTTGGTTAAAGCCAGGCTCTGGGTCTCCACCTTGCACACTGTAGATGAGAATTGAGCACAGGCAAGGACTTGAAGACCAGAGAGAAATGGCAGTCATTGAAATTATGTTGGTTGGGGAAATGCTGCTGTAAATGTTGCTTGCGGCCTTGAATTCACTGTTTCTTCCCAGTCTACCAGGGATTAAAGGGGGAGAAATGGGCAAAAAGGATGTGGAAAAAACAGTTAAGTCAAATAAAAGACAGACCTGACCTTAAAGATTTGGGGGACATATAATAGATAGGCAAAGGGGGTCTGTGGATATGTTTTATTCGTTTATTTTTATTTTTATTGTTTTAGAAACAGAGTCTCACTCTGTCATGCAGTCTGGAGTTCAGTGGCACGATCACAGCTCACTGCAGGCTCACATTCCTGGGCTCAAGCGATCCTCCCACCTCAGTCTTCAGAGTAGCTAAGACTACAGGCATGCACCACCACACCCAGCTAATTTTTTATTTTTATTTTTTGTAAAGATAGGGTCTCACTCTGTTGCCCAAGCTGGTCTTGAACTCCTGGCCTCAAGTGATCCTCCTGCCTTGGCCTCCCAAAGTGCTGGGATTATAGGCGTGAGCCATTGTGCCTGGCCTGTGGAAATGTTTTAAAAGGATAGATGCCTGTAGCTTGGGATTCATAGTGCTTGTGATGACTGGCAAAGATTGATTTCTATGATTTTATTAATTTAGAATTCATTATAGAATTTATTTCAAGCAATATTTTGAGTTATACCATTACTATGGTGGTTTATAGACTATTAACACATTCTAAGGAAATATCTGTCTGTATAATGAAAGATGCCATGGTTACCATCACTCTGAGGGAGAGCTATTTAAGTCAGCTAGTCAGTCTTTCTTTCTCTCTCTTAACAGAAGATAATATTTAGGAGAATCTCTTTAGGTAGAGAACAGATTATTTATTACTTCATGGCTTTTGCCTGAAATGTGTTTTATTTCTGTTCAGACACTGTGTCATGTGCCTTCCATGGTAACTTTAAGTCAGAGTTGAGGTCAGTCATAACTCCACCATTTATTAATCATGTAACTTGGCGCAAATGGTTTAGTCTCTGTGAATATCTGTTTTCGTATCTCTATAACGTGTTTAATAATACCTAACTCACATTGTTATAACAGAGTACTGATTGAGGTGGTATGTGCAAAGTGCCTGGCATGTATCAGTGCTCAGTGAGGATTTGTTCCTTTTAAAAATCTTTCTTTCTCTGTTCATTCCCAGAGTTTTTGTTTGACCATTTGTACTCTAAATTAGTCTTTGTGGAGAAGAGTGAGAGCATTTGTTTAGCCTCTGTACTCTAGTCTGGTGAGCTTCTGACAAACACTTACTCATCCTTCAAGACATAATTGGAATTTACCCTCACCTGTTAAACCTTTCCTACTTTCTGTGGGCAGCGTTAACTGCTCCTTCCTCTTGCTTCAAGGCATTTCCCCCCCTGTGCCTGACATGTAGTTCGCGCTCAATAAACATTTGCTACCCAAGTTTCTGAGCTTGAGGGAGGGGTGCTGTGTTTACAAAGCATCTCATTGAGCATTGCAGTCTTGTGATTGATTGCAACTTAGAACTTTGGAAGTCAGTAAAAACCGCTGAGAGTTAAAGAGATGGTCTTCCCTTGCTACTTTTTGGTTCCAAGGGCAAAATGATTTCAGTATTTAGACTAATTATATTTGCAGAGTAGTTATCTCTTCTGTAATCAGTATAATGGCAAATAATATTTTGTTAGTGCTTACTGTGGGCTAGGCCCTCTCCTAATCATTTTACCTACATTATCTCATTTAGTCCTTATATCAGCTTTATGAATTAGGTGCTACTGTTATTGTACCCATTATGCAGAAGAGGAAAGTGAGACTTGACAAAGTGACTTGCCCAAAACTACATAGCTAGAATGTAATATAACATAGCCTAGATTTGAATGAAATCTGATTTCAGAGCTGGCTTTTTCAGTTACTGTATTATACAATTTGTTCTTCTGTATTATTCTGATAAGTGAATTGCATAGGTAGATAAAGATGACTATAAAGGTGACTATTGCTTGAGGATTTTTCCCATGGTCACTGTGTTTGTAAGAAACCCAGCTTCTTACTACCTTGTGTCATGTACTGTTAGACTCTTCACTATGACTTACAGTGGGTGGCAGTTATAAAATGTGCATTCAGATTTAATTTTACCACACTAATACCTATGTGGAAGAATAATTATAACTTTAAAGTAGACTGTAGTGAGAAGCAACTAGGTTTCCATTAAATATTGCTCAAGCAGTGAATAAGTCATTAAATTCAACTCCTGATGAATATATAATGATTGCTTAAGATGAGGCTGCTGGGAAAAACATACAGGCACACACACACTCATAGAGGTAGGTGTATGTGTGAATATGTGTTGCCAGAGGTAGTTGGAGCTATATTTTCAGACAGGAAGGTTATTCTTTTTGTTTTTTTGGTGGGGAGGGGTTGGGTATGGTTTATACTGTCATTTGTTTGAATTTATCTAAAAAGAATAAATGTGTTGTTTATAAAATGTAGACGAATCAAGTTTTAAGTTGAAGAAATTAGGAAATACTTATTCCCTGTTTTGGAAAGTAAAATCTCCTTGCTCCATATGTCTCATTTATTGTAAAAAAGTTAAAATACAGTCAGGCAATTCCCTGCCTCCTTTTCTTTCTTCCTCCGTGAAAAATGGACATATGTACTTATGACATTTAATATTTATCAGATTCTTCTGAATATATGAGTCATGTTGAATTGTCAGCAACCTGGTAAGAACACTAAATGTCTGCTTTGTCTTAGCCTGGTATTTTACTAATAAAATGAATGCATGGAGTCAAATTTAGTCAACTGTATATAATTGGTGCTGTTCCTCTTTGGACATGCCTGTACATGGCTTTGTAGAATAAAAAAAAACACTTGATTCTGCAATTTCTGTTTGTTTAGGACAGAATTTCAGGAAACAGCTTGGCCATGGGCAAAACTATGCAATTGAATCAGAGACATAAAGTTAGAAGGGAGAAGTAAGTGAAATTTGTCTTGAGGGTGTGCCTCTCTAATATACACATACACACAGACACACATATACACGTGTCCTGTTGTAAAGGTAAAGAAGTTTTATGGACCTATAAAGTACAAAATATTTAGTTCTGTTTTAGAGATTAGGGAGGATTTTGGAAAAGGACCTGTGGCTGAGATCATAGAAACAGCAGAACAAAGCAAAAAAAAAAAAAAAAAAAAAAAAATCTAGTTGTGTAATGAGGTAGTGTAGAGACAGATGTGTGTGGATATGCTAGGGGAAAGAGGGAGGAAAGGCATCTTCATTTTTATGTCTGTTTCTACTGAAGACCTGGGGGATGATGAAGGATTTTATGTGGCTCTAGGTTCCATGTAATGCAGGACCTGTTTCATCTCTGCTTCCCAAACATCAGTGCTGGGCCTCAGGGAAGAGAGTTTATTTCTCTCTAGTGCATGCCTTAGGCTACAACTATAGGACAGCTGTGGTTAGGGAAGGGCCCTATTTAGAAAAGTTGGTCAAGAAGCTATATGCTAAGATAAAGAATCTTCTGCTCCCCCATTTGCTGTTGCTTTTTAACTTATGGCTTAGAAAATGGCATTATACTGAACGAATAAGTTATGAATAGACCCTACACAACATTGGAACTAGCTGTCACATTTCAATGCTGTGCTACATAAGAATGACCATATTGCTACAGGTTTACTACCTACATCTGGAATTTGTCTTACTTGAGAGTCTGCATATATAAAAATAGCTAGTTTGTCTCCTCCCTTCCTTTCCTTTCTTAGACTTATCTCTTTTTCATTTTGCTGCTGGCCTTTTATGTTTGAGACAACCAATGTTGATGGTTACTATTTTGCTTTCATGTTTGTTCCTGCCTCAGCCATTCTCTTCCTTTCATTGAAGTCTAATGAATTTTGTTTTCAGTTGAATTTGATTACAACACTAAATAACCGATTTCTGTTCTACTGATCATGTGACTTTAATACCTATTCAACACTTCAAAAAGAATAGCAATGTTGTAGTTATAATATTGCTGTAAGTGCATTTTGACATTGAGTAACAGATGACGTGTCTAATAGTATGGCTGCTTACATTGCATAATTGCAGGTTTGTTTGACTTTAGGAAAATCATATGCAGGCCCCATGTGGAGATTTTTTATATTAGTTAAGTATCAGTCTAAAAAGAGCCCTTCTTCAGTGATTATCATTCTTTGTTTTTCTAGGATTTGCTACTGAGTAGGAAAAACCAAACTGAAACAGAAACCCTCTTTAAAGGATGTGTTTAATTCTGTGGCCCTTCCTCTTCTAAATAACACTTGCAAGTTCTTCAGGTTAACATTGTTGTCTGTGCACAGTGGTTTGGCACAGTGTTTGGGATGGTGCTGACCAGGGTCATTGGTACTGGCTGGCACTTATAGAAACAGCTAGCATTTTATAATGTAAATAAAGGGTTTTCTGTACCTTCTGGACTAGATTTGGGTGAGGGTGGGAACATATTTCAGCTACTTATTTTACTAACTTCTGGGAACAATTTCTTAATTAGTGTACCAGGTGACAGGGTCACTAAAGTCCCCCATGAGACTTCTCCATGTATTCATTGGCTTGTAAATGAATGTTCAACTATGTTTAGGTTCATTTGATTAATGATAGCAAGGGCTGACTGTAATATATAAATGCTCACAGAATGGCATAGTGAAGAAATTTGAATATTTCTAGCCTCCTCAGACCCTGCTGGGGGCGGGGGAGGGTAGGCAGAGTTATAATTAATAGAGATGATTTCTGACTCTGAACTCCACTCAGAAGTATCTCTGCAATGTGAATGCTAAGCCTTCCAGGACTCTTCTTTCGCCTTGAGCACGTTTCTCCTGCTGCTCTTGGTTTGCTGCCTGGTAGTTAGTCTGTAGCTGCCTTCATCTCTGCTGCCAGTGCTCTTGGTCTAGTACAGGCTTAACCTCTCAGCATCTGGGGTTGACTTAGTAATTCTCCTAGCATTTAGTTGGTGATTTGGTTGCTTTTATAGCACCTCAAAATTAGCTTTGCTATTGGGAAAGGTCACCCAAGGTTAAAACTTCTTAATCTTTCTAAAAGGGAAAAATAATTTTTTTCTTTTTTCTGTCTTCTTCTTCTTTTATTAAATCAGTGTCTTCTACTTTAGGAATTTGGAAAGAGTGTTCCAGGACCAGATCTGATAGTCTTTGAGTGGCATTGCCCCATGTCCTACTTAGAAGTATTGCTTTATGGTAACAGACTACCAGGGAGCTGAGCTGTAACCTTTGACTTTATCCTAAAGGTTTGTTCCCTGGATATTCACAGAGGAGTTAGGGGGCTCTTGTCCTTCTCCTAGTGTTTAAATACCTTTTTGCACAGATGGGCAAGGGTACAACCTTTGCAGTTAGAAAGGCTGAGTTGGAGGCCTGGCTCTGCTGCTTGCTACCTCTGTGGCCTTGAGTAAGTTGCTTCAGTTTTCTTTAATATGTAAAGTGGAGGTCAATCTCTTAATATTTCTGTGACATTTGATGTAAATATGACATGCTCAACCCGGTGGCACATAATTAAGTGTTCACTAATTGTTAGCTACAGCTATTGTGTGTGTATGTGTATGTGTGTATACACACTTATATACAAAATCTATATTTCATTTTTGTTATTACTTTCCATGCTTTATCATCTGCACCAAACTTCTCTAACACCAGGTTTGCAGGGGTGTGTTAAAGCAATGCTTTTCTCTCCAGGGTCATCATTCTGTGAATTTTAACATCTTATGGGTGATTTCTTCTCTTCCCCACTCCCTACCCCATGCTGATACCAACTTTTTTATTATGGAAAAATCACAATGAAAAGTAATAGGCAAATGTATTTATATCACATGTCCTTTTTACATTTTAAGTCAATTTAATACCTGTGGTAGGACAATTTATAGTTTGGTATGAAGTAATGGCTTTAGAAGAACATTGAAAGAATAATTGCTGTAGTTTTTTGTTAGATTTCAAGAACACCTAAGGCATCATTCTTGCCCTCAAATGAAGTAAATCTCTTTGGAGAAAGGAGGCAAATGCAGAAAAGAAAGGCAAGATTGTTTATGGTGCCAAATATTGAGTATAGGTGTTAAGATAAATGAAGGAAGGAGGAGCTTCTTCTAGGCTGGTACAATTTAAAAGCAGGTAGGGCTTGAGCTCAGGCCTTGAAGGGTGTGTGATTTAATTTGGTATAGATTCTCAGTGAGGGCTTTCAGTGAAAGAGTAGGAGAATTTTGATAGTGGGAACATATACTGTGGGACCATGTAGCCTCTGACTGGTCAGTCCCACCACACCCACCCCATGCCCCAGCCACTTTGTAGTCAGCAGCCAACTAACTCGTGTTTCTGTGTTTATCCTTTTTTTCCCTCCAGAAGTCTCCAGGATTTATTTGGCCTGTTGGCCTTTTTCATACAGCACAGTGGGCTTCTTTCCCCACCTCATTTCCTTTATAGAACAGAACACAGATTCCTTATGCCTTCCCTAGCTAGTGCTTTGGAAACACACACATGGAGTCAACTTTTTTAAAAAAAGGTTATTGTTGCAATAGGGAAATAAGAGTTAAAAAGAACAACAAGAACAATCACAAAGATCATTTTTAAATGGCTATGGCATGTTGCTACTTGATACAGATATTCTCATGACTGGTCTTCCAGATGCTATTGGAGGAGTCTCTTTAATTCCTATCTTAGGTCGCTGGTCTCTCCAGCCCGGAGCTGCAGCAGACAAAGACATGGTGACTGTAGTATCTAACTGTTCAGTGCTTCCAGGTACATTGTGATTCTGAGTTCATTTCAGGACTACCTTCCAGATCTCTTCTGGTGTTTTCCCTTCCCTTTGTTGCCTCAGGCTGCACTATTCTTCCCTCCTTGGGTCTTGGAGCCTGAGTTGAGGCTGCCTGTAATCCACAGTTGGCCTCCAAATAGTCTTTCTTTAAGATTCATGCCTTAAAATCTGACCCAGGCCTGGCTTATTTCCTACTTTGCAGGAAGGTTTCTTTGGCCTTGTATTTCAAAGTGTTATCTTGTTCAGGTCTTCCTAGCATCTATGAAACCTTGGTTATGAGAAGCATAACACCATTTTGTATTGTATTTTGCAAATTTTGTAGCATTTGAGTGTCTCAGGCACATTCTGAATGCTTTAAAAAATTAGCTCATTTAAACCCCTGACAGACTTTCATTTCTTATGCTTCAAAGACTTTTGTTCACAATAGATATTTTAGTGGATTCCTGTTTAGTTTTGGGGTGCCTCTAATTAATGGAGTTTTGGAAAAGCAGAGTTTATGCTCTTAGTCTTTGCCGCAGGTTACTAGTTTTACCCACTTTTTTGACCAGTTCTAGTGTCAGAATCTAATGCCCATAAAATATACTGATCCACTAAGAGAAAAATAGAACTTTCTTTTAAAACTAAACCAAGAATCTATTTTTTATTATTTTAAGTAGAAAAATATTAAATTACAGTTTAATCAGAAGCTCTAACCAATTTTACTGAAATGTAACTAAATATGGTAAAATGCCCATATGTAAATCACAGTTGCACATTAGGATATAAATTGTTTAAGGTGCATGTTAAGCAGCATGTCTCTTTTGTTGACATTTGCATATTTTAAAAACATCAACCTGTGACTCTGATGGTCTAACAGTTTTATTTGGAATATGACCTGAGTCTTTTCTCATACATCATTTGTTTGGGAATGTATACAGAAATGTTTCTTATATAAACATGACACCCTCCCCCTATCCCAAACAAACTTACATTGAGATGTATGTACATTCTCTGCTGTCTAGTTATTAAAAGCCAAAAGGTGTTCTACCAAAAGCATGTTAACCCAGGTGATATTCTATGGAATATGCTTTATTAAGTGACTATTACAAAATTAAAACATAATTTAAAAGTCTAAGAAGATAATTTTTAAAAGCTAAATGTGAATGGATTTTACATGTGATTTGAATATGTGCATGCCCAAATGTGATTTAAGAAAATCAACTTCTCTTTTTAAGCAACTCAAATCATTTATTATCAAACCACACTGACCACCCTCGGGCCTTTAGGACTGCTAGGGTTCTGGGAACCTTAGAGGGCGTTCTGCTTGATCCGGGCCTTCTTGGGCTTGATGTTCATGTGTTTCCACGCTTGTCTGTGGTGTAGTCTGCTTTGGTGACTCCACTGAAGTCGAAGGTGGTGATATGGGGCAGGGTGTAGAGCACATACTGCCTATACCTCTTCTCTTCTTCTGTGGTATCCCCATGGAGTGTTAGGCTCTGGAGCAGAGAGAAGATAGCCTTGCCCAGGCACTGGATGCTGTTGCCATGGTGAGAGAGGACACTCAGGTTGAAGAAAGGTGTTAGGACAGGGTCAATGAAAGTCAGGTCATTAGAGGACAGGTCAGCCTTTCATTCAGTTTTTTTGTTTTGTTTTGTTTTGTTTTGTTTTAGTTTAAAAATTTTTATGATGCTGTGTTCTCTTCGTCTGGTCTGTTGAATTATATGTTTAGAGGAGCATGAGAAAAAAAGTTTAAAAGCACTTTTAAGTATGTTACCTTGCTTTTCTAATCTGTTAGTCATTTTTTATAGACTCAGGTTCCCTAAGGGTATTTTAATTTTGTAATCATATTAAGCATGCTTGTTTTTTATCCTGACTAATAGATAATTGGAATACTTAAAACATTTGTGGATCTGTTTCTGCTGATTCTTACTTTTGGTAGCTTGTTTTCTTGTGTGTTTAGGGTGTGTGAGATTTTTTATTTGTTTTTATTTTTGTTTTAATTTTTTCTTCCATGATCTGTTCATTATCCTTAAATATTATTTGTAGAGATTATTTGATACTTAGGATGAAAGTGTCTTCTCCAGAGAGGAGTTATGTTTGCTTTTGCCAGATACCTATGGGTATTGTCAACCTGAGGACGCCTACTAGGATCAGAGCTTAGGGGCCCGGGATACCTCAGGTTAGGGGAACCCAGGCTGCAAATCCAGGAGGGCTGCCTTGTGGCCAGTTTGTCAGAAACAGATTTGTTTTCTCCCCCCTTTCCTCTGTTCTGCTTAATGGCTAAGGCCAACCTCCCTGCAGTCCCAAGGAACATGGAGGGATTGCTTCTGGTTCATCTTTCTCCCAGGGAGTGAGGAGCCTAGCTTACTGTGGGAAGGTGTGCAACTTGGTGTTCTGTTGCCTCTGTTTCTTTTTTGGTTTTCTCTAGATTTTGCTCTGGTTATTTCTTACTATCTCGTGACTCTTGTTTTTAAGATTTCCTTTTTTTTCTTATTTTATTCAATATTTTTAGTTGTTTTCAATAGGAAGATTGATACAAATAATCTAGCCCACTGTTATTAGAAGTGTAAATCTTCCTTATTTGCTCTTTAACAATCCTATGAGGTTTCTGTGGCAGATACACACACACACACGTGTATGTATGTATATATATATATATATATACACACACACATATATATATATATATGAATGACTGGGCTGCTTTAATGGATGAGAGAACTAAGGCTGAGAGAGATATAGTGAGTGATTTAACATCATACAAGTAAGTGGCACAGCCTGGAACTCCTGAGTATGAGTCTGTTTCTTTCCACTCCAACACTGCCTTTAAGCCTTCTTCTACTGAGTGTATTCAAATTTTGAATGAAGCTGGCATATGTTGAATTTTTAAAAAAATATGTCATATACCTTTACAAAATTATTTAGACCATTGACTGATGTAGATTATATTGGTGCAACACTCTTTTCAGATCTGGCACTTTAAGTGGAAAATAATTGCAATTTTTTTTCTTTCAGCTGAAGTGAGTAGTGAATATAGTATGGACAAGGCGATGATTGAATTTGCTATAATGGATCGGCAACTAAATCATTATGTAAAAGCTGTTCAATCTGCAATAAATCATGTAAGTTTATACCACTCACCTGGTTATATTTGGTTATAGTTCATTGACCTAGAAATAGAAACACAAAATCAAAATTCTTCTCTAACCTTTAACATTTCCTTATCTTTAGTGTAGCAGCTATTAATTTCTTCTTAATTAAGAAATCTCATAAAATAGGAATCTTAAATATTTTCCTGGCTAGGCCACTTAGATTAATTAGCATATTAAATCTATTTTTGATTGTCTTGTATTTTTTTGTCTCAAACCTTTTAGTGTAAGCCTCCTTCAGATACGAGTAGATTTTTATAAAATGCTGAAAACTGCATGCAGCTTGTTTTTGTTATATTTGTTTAAAGATACAATTGAGACCAGATTTAGTTACTCATTCTCCAACTTTAACTAATATGCATCTATTGCAAAATTCTTAGAATCAGATAATATGGAAGAGTTTTAGAGCAAGTTTAAAAATAAAGAAGGCTGGCATTTTGCTTTTTCCAAAAGCCAAACTTATCTTTGTTGACTCCAGCTGTCACAGGAACAACACTTAGGCAGTTAAGGTGGGAACATAGCAACATCCTTTTCAGTAGTACTGTGTTGAGTAAGAAATGAGCAATATGATTGCTGTAATATTTCTGAGAAGTCCTTTGTCCTCCCAGCAGTGGAAACTCCCTGTTGAATTGATTTCATATACCTGTGTAGTAGGGTGTCTTGTACTTCTGGTTTTCTTTATTTGCCTTTTCTTATTTACAGCTATGGGAAAATTCAGAAAATCAAATATTTTGTAAGATCAGCTACTATTCAGTGGAAGATAAAATTTTTAAACATTGTTTAATACTTAAGCTGATGAAATGAACATTATATGGTTATATTAAATTTTATTTTTTTAATGGTTAATATTTATTAAATGTAGTATTGATAACTAACTTTAAGGATATCTGCTTATTTCCAAATAATAAATTCATTTAGTTTGTACAATTCTGATGTTTCTGGCTATTGTGACTGTTAGTTATGATCCTGTGAATATTTCTTCTATAAGAAAATATGAAAATACCATCATGTTGACATCGTATTTGAAACTGGATAACAAATACTTAGACCTGAGGCTTTCAGTTCTAATTGAACCCTAGAACCAACCAGTTCCTACTCCCATAGATTCTGATTTCATTGGTCTGGAGCAGGATTGGAGCCCCAGTATTTTTTAGAAACTCATTCTAATATGTATCCAAGGTTGAAAACTACAGACTTAAAAGAACAACACTGACTTTATAAAGTCAAGTGTTTTTGCTCCCAAAGATGAGAATTAGACCTATTATGTGGATCTGTCTTGCTTTAACCCTTACATGGATTATCTATAGAACTTATTTGATAGACCCTTTCTATCTTTAACTTTATACTGTGCAAATGTAACAGCACAATGTATATTATAGGTAAGAAAACAAGATTTTGGAGTCAAGAACTTAATGTTGATTTTTCTTCTATTAAACTTGAGGATTCACCAGATACTTAAGGTCTTTTTACATCAAGAATTAAACTGTCCCCATTTTAAAAAAACTAAGTCCCTTTTTAGAGAAAAAATTTAAACACAAAAAATTCCCACCCTCACCTACATTCAATAGTTAACATTTCTTAAATCTTGAGGTCTCATCCCATTACCCTTACCCAACTGAACAGGAAGATTATGCTTTGGGTTTTATCCAATTTTTCAGCCTGAACCTCACACTATACTAGAGTGTTGGACAACTTGGTTTTAGTGGTTCTGATACCTATCAGGAAGGTCCTTGGTGTTTTATAGGAGGAGAAAACATGTTTATTTTCCTTCTGTGATGCAAATTTATGCTATATTCAAGCTTGATAAGGTTTCTAAGACCCAAAATTATAAGGAACATAATGGGGATATGACCATTATTTTGAAGAAAATGTTGTAGACCCCTTTACATACTCGAAGTTAGGGACATGGCTGTCTTATTGCTCTTTTGGTGAGGGATAAAGAATGAACAGCAACCTGGGAAGGGGCCATGTCTTTAGAAATAGCAGTGGTCTAGGGATCAGAAATGATTCTTAAAAAAAGAAAAAGAAAAAGAAAGAAACTCTTCCAGTTCTAGTTTTTCCACATTCTAGGTTATAGTCCTTGGTCATGACTAAGAAACTTAACTTCTTGGAATCTCATGTTCTTTGTCTATAAGATTCTTGGCCTGCCTATTTCACAAGATTATTCTGTCAGTCATATTAGATAATGTATATCAAAATATTTTGGCATTAGTAGAATTTGATGGAGCTATAAGATAGTATATTATTGCAAACCCGGATTTCCAAACAGAACTCCTTAGAAAGGTGAAACAAAATCTTTCTTAAAAGCAAATACTTTGTTTTGGTCACTTTATTTCAGGGTACTTTGGCTTTTACTTGTCCTACACTGGAATTCAAGAATCATCTAGGATTGGGTATAAGCTACTTAAGTTACAATATGAGATGTTCATGGTCTCCAAAACAAATAAATTGTTTTAAATCAGATAATTGAGGGGAAAAAGCAGATAATGGGACTCCATACAAATCCCAGTAACCCTTTGTTCTTTCATACACCTTGAGAGTTGCTGTGTTTCCATTACTACTATATCGTTTGCTTAGATTCTGATTCTACCATGTGGTCTTTCTGTTTATGAATTTTTACATAGTCATAGTAAGTAAAAAAAAAAATCTTTTTTTAATCATTAAAGACCATTTGAGTTTAATATTTAAATAGACATCTCTCCCCCAATCTCACCTTCACAAAATTCTGAAAGTGATGCACCTCTGAAAAGGTTTTGAAAGTTTACTTTGGAACCTTAGAAGTATGGGTTAATTTACCAACAATCCCTGGGAAGTCCCTTTGGCAATTAATACAAGCTCTCAGATTGCCTTCCTTTGTCCTTTGAGAAAATAGGGCTACTTTATTCTGCAGTGCCTGAAGATTTTATTTGGAATTGGTGTTTATTTCAGTGCTCTGAAACTTAAAAAAAAAAAAAAAGGCTAGTTTGTAGAGGGAATATTACACAGGGAGTGCTTTAAAAAGTCCCCAATAGTTTCTAAGTCATTTATAAAAACTTTCAGTATAAATGGGTTATATATCTGTCACAACTCTTTAAAAACTTCATGTGGCTCTTCGAAGAGTTGTATGTGTACTCTTTGGAGACTTTCAATCATGATACCACACATGTGATGAAAGTGTTTTGAAAGCTCTAATGATACAGAGATAAATAGTACAGTTACTTCTTTTACCACTATTTCTGCCAGGGAAAAGCTGTTTTCTCAGTGTCGTGTTGAGAACAGAATGATGTTCTGAACATTGGATTTCTGATGACCTAATATTCCTTCTCTTGTTTTCTAAGCTTTCATTATTTGAGTACATTGAAGGAACACTATTGGCCGCCCTTTTGTTCTCAAGTGTTCATAAAGAAGTGAATCAGTTTATAAACATTTGAATAAATGTTTATATTTGAATAAACATTGGAATAGATATTTATTAAACACCAATGTGCCAGGTACATGTAGGTGCAAAAATGTAGAAAATCACTCAGCAAGCCTCCTATTACCTTCACCTTCCGGATGCCTGAAGTGTAGAACAGGAAACAACCATTTAACAAAGAACAATATAAATGTTATTTAATTATTGTTATAGCATAAAGGAGGAAAAAGCATTCAGGGAGAGTTAATATAACTCAGAGGGCAATAATATCTTGGGGTGGAGGTTGGGAAACCCCTTCCTGAGGAAGTGATACTTAAGGTGAAAGTCAAATGAGAATCAACACGGGGAATGTGATAGATAACTTCTCTCTTTATGTGACTTTTGCATGAAGTGGAAGCATCTTATTTCTGATTGTCTTGATGTCAGAGTTTCAGAATGTCTTGATCCAATGACTTAATTTGAGAACTTAGGCCAGAGAAGGCTTACCATTATAAATGGAAAGTTAAAGTTCATGGAGTAATTGAGTAACCTACCTTAGGTCGATCAATGATTCATTCATTAACAGATTTTTGAGTGGCCTACTATGTGCTTAGTAATGCAAGTAACAACAGTAGTTTATTTAAGAATGATTTCATTACTGATATTTTACTCTTAAACAGAAGTTACTCCTTCTAAAATGACTTAACTTTTTGTTGTGTAGTAAATAAATCCAGTGATAGTATGGTGTGTTTCTGATTCTGTGTTTACGATTGTTTTAAACTAAACCTGTATACCATTCTTCATGTTCTAAAAAAGAAAAAAAAAATAAATAAACTAAACCTGTAGTGCCATCCTGTGGGATTCAGATACCTGAGGGTAGGCTTTCAGGGTGGGCACTAAGGAATCCTCAAATTCATTCTTAGATTTTTTTTTTTTTTCAAATAAGAGATGATAAAAACTCCAGCCACTATCATGAGAGTAGTCCTTGCAATTTTTTTATAACCTTAATTCTCACAGGGAAAAAGTATAGGAACCCTGAAGCTAAATGATATTGGCCTAACAGCTTCAGATTAGTGTCACATATTTTTCACTATCAGTGATAAAATATACATCCTCTTGTGCTTTTGGTGAGCAGTATAGTCCTAGAGTTTAGCAAAAGTAACTAGAGCTTGAGATTTATACCATACTTTGGCATATTTTTAAAAAATCATAATCCTTAATTGTATAGTTTCACAAACTTTAAATCTTAAAAAAATAGGAAGACTTTACTTGTATATTGTTCTTTTATTATGTGCTGCTTCAGTTTGTTAATTTATTGGAAAATCCAGAGCATGTATGTTTTTTTTTCACTTTCCTCTAATATTCTAAATTTTATAGATTATGTGAGATTTTAAAGCATTTATATTGTATTTCAGCCACATATTTGTTTTTGTTTTTTAAGTAAGTGTTTTATAACAATTCTTACCAAAAGCCTGGTGAGGGAGAATATTTTTTTTTCTTAACTAGAGCAGTTTGGTGCTACATTGGCCCATTTGTGTGGTTTCTTATAAATCAGTTCATGAATGTGCCCTTATGTACTGTGGTTTTTACTTATATGCTAGCATGAACATTTTATATGCCTTTTACAGCTAACATGCTGCAAGTCAGAAGAGTAGAAATACACTTAATTTAAACTGTTGAAACCAATGCAATCTTAGATATAATAAAAGAATGAGGTGGGCCAAAGGTATAGTTTACCTCAGCTCTGTTGTTGTGCAACTAGTTTTGACTGTTTTTGACATATCACTTCCCTGTGTCTCCTTACCCTTCACCCTTCATCAACTGGTAAGCCGTCCTTGTCTTACTTTAAAGTTGCTTTAATATCCACTACCTTAACATGAAATCTTATGGGGTATCTTGCCAGTTGAGAGTTACCATTTTAGTTAAATCAAATTTGGGGAGAATTTCTCACTTAGAAAGAGAATAATTTGTTTTATAGTATATGAAGGCCATTCTGGGCCAGAGGATGTGATTTATTAAATATGTTTACCTACTGACTGAATATAAGACTGCACTCCATGCTATTAGACCGTGTGAATTACTGACAAAAGGGAAGAGAGGGGAAAATTAGTTTTGGGGGTTATAAAACTGGAGGACAGAAAATTCCTGAGCATGAGAGAAATTGCTGTTGTCAGCAGAATAGCAGGAAGATAAGAGATGACAAGGGAGTGGAATTAGTGAAAAGCTCTTGAAGTCAGAGAGGAAAGCACTGGGAGATCACCCTCTTCTCCACTCCTTTTCCCCAACACTTGGCACTCCACAATGGTGTGTGCCTCTTGTCACAAGTTTTCAAATGAGTCATAAATGAGCTTTTTCATCTATAGGAACATTGCCCAGATGTGGAAATTAACAAGAGCAAAAGTCAACTTTAGGTATTCAATCTTTAGCCACTTGGCCCTGGAATGTGTCTATTTCTGATTACTGGTAATTAATTTCTATTTCAGTGCTTTAGAACTCTCTCTACAGTTATTCTCAAATTAAGGTTGTATTTACTAACATTTTGTCTAATATACAGAGTTAGGTCTGAATGTAGTGTTCCACTAATTGAGTTGCCTCTGTAGGAAAGAATCTACGTATAAAATTTCTTAGGTTACAAAATAATATAGCTACTAATAGGTGAAAATTCTGCCTCATGTCATATTGAAACTGATTTTCATGATCACTTTATAGATACCCATCTTAGTGTTTTGGAGGTATAAGTGTTGGATTTTAATCAGAATTATAAAATGTTTACATTCTACTGGGCCTTAATGTGCCTCTAGTGCAGGGTTTCAAGAATTTGCCTCATAATACTAATTAATCAGAATGTGAATAAGTATAATAGGAGAATAGGATTTTGTGGTCAAATAAGTTTGGGGAATGCTTGATGAAAAGAATTTCCTTACAGACTCCAAAGCCTTTAATATGCTTTAATGCAACGTGATTCTCCAAAGGAAGGGGATATTCAGAAATTTCCTAAACTTAGTTAACTAGAAAATCTCTTTGAGGGAGGGATTGATATTCTAAAGAACCCACTTTGGGAAATGCTGCTATATTCTCAACCCCCTAATTTTACAAAGGAAGGGAAGAGATGGGCCCTGCAGTCTGTTTGTGATAGAGTTTTTGTGGCATACAGGGAAATAGGGAGTAAGTCAAACTACCTACCTGAAAGAGCCTTAGAGATGCTTCTCCGTAGAAGGTCAGGAAAGAGCCAGGCCTCTGTAAAAGAATACGTTATTCCAACAGTGAAAAAGAGGAAGGGAATGTTTTTAAAAATATGCAGTGATTGCTTGGCTATCAAAGTCTATATGAAGCAAACAAGACCCCTCTGTAGAATGATGATTTGGAAGAGAGGAGAAAAGGAAATGTTTTAGAGAGGAAAGGAAGGGAAAGAGTTATAGCATAGGCAGAAGGAACACAGCAGTAGTGTCGGCAGGAAGTGCTACTGACCCTTGAAAGGCCTAGTTCACCACAACCTTCCAGTTAGACACTAAGGTGCTTGGTCTGATTGTTGAACACCTTGGCCTCAGTGGCACCAGGCAATCCTAGCAGCTAATTACTCGAATTACTTAAATGAAATTAATGTTCTTTATAATACAGCAAATTCCTGGTTTTTTCTGACAGTGGACATAGTCCACATACAGCATTAAACCCTTATTTTAGATAGTCACTTTAGCTTCCTTCTAATATCAAACTTTTCATTGTAATTGGTAAGTATTAAAGGGCTTTTACAACTGACTGGCAGTGGTGCTGGATGGACTAAGGGTAGAGAGAAGTAGGGAAATAGATTGAACTGGGGAATAGATCACTGAATGTTTAGGTTCACTGTAAAATTAATGCATTGTTACAATGTGGAGTTGAAAGCAAAGTAGTCCCCCCCTTATTTACAGTTTCACTTTCCATGGTTTCAGTTGTTTGCAGTCAGCCATGATCCAAAAATATTAAATGGAAAATTCTAGAAATAATTTATAAGTTTTATATTGTATGCCATTCTCAGTAGTGTGATGAAATCTGACGGCTTCCTGCTTGGTCCCTTCTTCATCACAAGAAGTGAACATCACAAGAACATCACAAGAAGGTTTAGTATGGTACAGTAAGATATTTTGAGAGAGAGAGAGAAAACCCATATTAATTTTATTACAGTATATTGTTATAATTATTCTATTTTATTATTGGTTATTGTTAATTTCTTACTGTGCCTAATTTGTAAATGAAACTTTGTCTTAGGTATTTATGTATAGGAAAAAACATAGTATGTACAGTCACATAACACGTAACAATGTTATTAAGGACCACATATAAGACAGTGGTCTAGTAAGATCATAATACCATATTTTTGTTGTACTTATCTGTATTTAGATACACAAATACCATTGTGTTACAATTGCCTACAATGTTCACTACAGTAATAAGTTTGTAGCCTAGTAGCAATAGGTTATACCTTATAGTGTAGGTTTGTAGTGGGCTATGCCATGTAGGTTTGTGTAAGTGCACTCTATGTCCCTGGTGGTCTAGTGGTTAAAAAAAAAATATATATATATATGTGTATGTATATATGTTTTTTTAAAGTAAATGTGCTCTGTGATGTTCACCCAATGATGAAATTGCCTAATGACATTTCTCAGAATGTATCCTTGTCAATAAGTGACACGTGACTATATTTATATAGTAATACCCCTATATCTGGGGTTTCAGACATCCACTAGGGGTCTTAGAATTTATCCTTCATGGATAGAGGGGGACTACTAGCTTGTTTATTAATCTCATAATTAAGTTGTTCAGTTAGTGCCCGTAGTATCGTTAGTCTGATAAAGATACACAAACCTTTTGACATATGTACACAAAATAGCTACAAAATAATTTTAACAGTGAAATAGTTTGACAGAGACAATAAAAACTTGCCTGGGAAATTCAGAGTAAGGGGAAAGAGTCTTTGCTTAAATTCTGGCTTTTCTACCCTGTAACTGTAAGCCTCAGTTTCTTCTGAAAGTGGGGATAATGATACAGGTCATAGAGTTCTAGTAGGGATGAAAGTGATAGCATGAAAGCACCTAAAATAGTTCTGCCACACTAATTTGTAAGGTTGCCTAAAATGTTCTGTAAAGGAAAACTCATTTCCCTTGACCAAATTCAAATGGTATCTGAAAGGAATTTTGAATTAAAGTTTGGAGAGTAGACTCACAGCAGGAAACCATTGGGAAAGGCCAGAGAGTCTATTCTTTGAGGGGTTGAAGGAATGACCTCTTTCCTTAGAAGGGAGTTATCTGGTAACTAGGGGAAAGGATGGGGTGGAACTTAGTGCTCATAGTCAGTGTAGTCATCAGAAAGGATTGGGCAGGGTCAGGGGGACTGGGCTAATGCAGAGGTTAGTGAGCAGCATGACATTTGGCTGGTTGCATTTGATGTTCCCTGATAGTAACTCTACCTGTGTCTGGAACAATGAAAAAGAGAGTGTACCCTTTAACATATGCCAGTTAATGGTGATGCATGGATCATTCTAGAGATTAGAACTAGACAACAAAGTAAAAATTCGCAATTTTTAATTCAGGACTAACTTTTGATGTTTTCTTAGATATTTAAGTGAAGATTTGAGGAAATGCAGTTCTAAAATATGTTTCTCTCTCTGCGTGTGAATACCTTGTTATGCTGTTTATTGAACTGTTCACATTTTTAAGTAATTTTTATTTATTTTATTAGCAGTACTCATTTGAAAAAATAATTGAGAGGAAAATGTTAGATTTATTCTCTGATCTATCATGTGCAAGTTGTCAGCTATATGTCAAATACATAATCTCTGTGAATTGTTGATGAGTGAGAGGAATAGAAAGAGTATAAATAGAGAGCATGAAAATGAATCTTATTTTTTTCAAGCTTCTATGTGAGTTTGTACCTGTAATGGTAAAGAAAAGCTCTCTCATTCTAAAGCGGAGCTAATGCCCAATGAACGAACCGTCCTTGAGAGGATGAAGAAGATTGGTTTCTATTGATTCCTTCTTAGAGCATCAACCTTCTGGCAATAGTAGCACTTTCATTCTTTTGTGTCATCACTAACCTGATATGTTAGCCACTGGAGCTTTTCGAATTTCATTTCTTTCTGAGCTTCTTTTCTTTTTTTAATGTTATATAGTACAACATTCTTTAAAATAGTGAAAATCCTTATGTTTATTTCTTATTTCTCATGGACTAAAGTAATGCAGTCAGTTATTATGAATAGTTTTTAATTTGGTGATCTCTTTTAGCCTTTGTTTCATGTTAACATCATTTTAATTATCTTCTAATAGAAAGTAATATTTAGAAAGGCCAAGTCAGCACTACTTAAAATCGGAAACACTAACCAGAAATAGTGGGACGTGATTGCCCCACATGATTGATTTCCAGGCATTCTGACCTTTCTTGCTTTTTACCTTCCTCTTGGCTGACACCTGCAAGATCTCACATGCTTCGCTGCCTGCCTTCCAGTTGCCTCAGCTGTTTGTGGTTCTGTTAGTATCAAAAAGCAAGCCCTCTCTACCCATCAGATTACTCTTGTCACCCTGAGGTTTATTTTAGCCCTCTATATGAAACAGAAGCCAAAACTGCCCCATGAAATACTAAGAAGGAACTTTACGTGGAGTAAATTCTGGGTATGCTCAGAGAGTCCTTCTCTTGCAAAATCAGAAATTAAATTTGACACATAGGTGTAGTACCATGTTTTAAGAAGCCTCAGCAAAAACATCGTATGCTCAGTTTTCTCTTGGAAGAAATTCTTAAGATAGTGCTTAAAGTGCCTATAAATAATATAGATGAAATTAGAATATATTATATCACATTTTCTGTAATAGTAATGGAAATGCTCTATCAATATAAAATCAAAGTGATTTGCCTTTATAAAGTATCATTTATGATCTTGTTGCAACAGTAAATTGTCTGGCGTTAATGTTTCAATTTAATTACTGTTTTTTTTCAGTATATATCCACTGAATAGCTGTGTGACCGTAAGCAAATTTTATACATCCTTTATACTTGTTTGCAAAATCAGCATAGTATTATCTGCCCCTGTCTATCTCAAAGTGATTTATTGATTAAAAAATGAGATACCATATGTGAAAGTACTTGAGAGGTAAAAGTGCTACATAAAGGCAGGGTCTTACTGTTCTGTCCTGTTAACTTTTAACTTCTTTCTCTTACCACAAAAGTGTCCACCCATGCTGATTTAAATTGGTGAACTCTTTCCTCTAAGCTACCTAAACTTGGAAGAAATGGTGATATGTAACGTTCCTCACATTTATTCTCCTAACTCACAGCTTAAACTTGAAGGAAAAAATGTGTAAGATTCACATTTACTTTTTTCTTTAATTTAGTCATCTTTTTTGGTAAAGGCTTATTCCTGTCTACCCCTCCTCCGTGTGAGAGTTTTGCATAAATCTCATGTAACAGTTCAACAAGTGACTAATGTAGATTGGGCCTGCTTAGTCACTGAGTCACTTTATTATGAAACACTTAAAGTTGAACATCTATATATATAACAGTGAGGAAATAATTTAAAGCAATTTGTGCTTTCTGATCTCTTGGTTTTAGTGACTAACTCATCAGGCAACAATGGAGAATGAAATTAATGAAAATCCACAAAACTGGGTATAATTAGCCTAAAAATAAAGTACAAATAAACTACAATCACCTTTACTTCCCTCTCCCCCTTTTCTAAGCAGTTGGCACTTGTTTGATAAGAGTGCTTGCTGTTGGGCTGAGAAATAAAGATCTGGCTTCTAATACTCATTCTGCCAGGTTGTGACCTTGGACAAGTCACGTAATTTCTGTGCTTCAGCTTCCTCATGCCTAAATGGGGTAATAATAGTATTTGTCCTACATACCTCATTGGGCAACTGTAGATAAAATGAGATTGTAGATAGGAATGTGTTTGACCCTTCTACCAAAAAAAAGTGAAAGGTAGTTATATAGTTATTATAGTACTGACAGTCCTCATCTGACAACCCATATCTGAGTGGCCACAGGACTGAATAGGGAAAGAAACTTCCTGATTCTACTGAGGAGGATGGGGAGGGAGTCCCTGTTAGTACTTGGAGGAGGGAAAATGCATTCACAGAGTTTGGATTATTTTTGAATTGATTCATAGAACACAGTTTCCCACAGAAATAACATTCAGTGGCTATGTTTCCAGGGTAGCCAATAAAAAAGAAGAAAAAAAAGATTTACCCATAAATTGTTCATTGTGATCCAATTTCTTTAAAGCTCTAACAAAGCCCATTTGTAATATGAATATCAGTTTGGTGTTTGTTTAAAGTATGTTGGAGGCCTTAGCCTACGTCTGGGTAAGAGATAGTGAATTCACTTCTCTTCTTACTTCCCCATTTATTTAATATTTGCCCAGGGTTTGCTTAAACCAGATTTGTAAATGTCATCAGTTCATACTCCAGTCCCCTGGCCCTTTGATTAAAAGAGTCTAAAACTAACTTTCTTTGCTCCAGCTAAAGGGTAAGAAGACTTTGTGGGTCTTCAGTCTCACAGTAACCTTACAAAGTTAAGAAAGGTGGTTATTATATTCTTTAGTCAAAGAAGATTAAGGGACTTGCTCAGGTGACCTGGTTAGTCTCAAGAGGTGGAACTTGAACCTCAGTTTTTTGACATGTAATTCAAGGCTCTTTTAATGACATTTCTATGTTTCAAGATAAATGTTCATTGAATTCACTTAGAGTTATAATTTTCAGTTAAAAGTAATAATGTTTTTATCTAGTCTTGGTTATAAAATATACATATGATTCTTACACGTATCTTATTATAAATTTTCCAAAGGTAAAGGTTTGGGAAATTTAGTCTAAACAAAAAGTGGCTCCCCACACTGATTTGGCATGTGTAGGGGAGGGATTTTGCTAATATTAAAGGACTATTTAAGGAAGAGAATATCGTTATATATAACATACTAAAAAGAAGAAAAACTTCAGAGGAGTATTATTGACACTTCTAAAACTTCGTGTTATATTTTAAAAGTGGCAGTGATGTGACTATGAAGGAATTTTAGATATTTAAAATAAAATAAAAATGAAACAAACTTTTTTCCTAGTTTTAATTGAGATGCTATATGTTTATATTTATTAAAATATTTAGTCCTTTCCATAATAATTGTATGCCTAGCTAACATTTCTCTAGTGTTGTTATGAGCCAGGCAGTATTTTAAATTGTATTTAATTAACTCAGGTTGAATAATTGTTTTCTTCTTGCCAGGTTAGCCTACAAATTTACTAATGATAAATTTTTAGAAGCAGTGAGGGAGAGGTCGGTCTGTCTGTGGAAGAAGGCTTTGATACGGTCTGCATGTGGCATTGTATGGAACATGTAAAAAGGTTTCACTGAGTAGTGGAGAGGATACTGCAGTTGGAGTCAAAAGACCTAGCCTTCTTGCTCCTCCACTGACTAACTGTGACCTTGGGTTATGACTTGTCCTTATAAACCTTCAGTTTCCTTATCTGTAAAAAGAAGACAGTAATCCCTCATAGGGCTGTTGCAAGGATTAAATGAGTTAATGTAGGTAAAGTAATTAACCCCATGCCTTCAGAAGCAGTGAGGCTTCTTGTAGTAGGCATCAGAAAACATTAATTGCCTCTTTTAATCTACATGCCCAAGGTTATTGTGAAATTAGGTTGGAAAACAATATGAAAGCTGTTTTAAAAATTTTTAAATATCATCCCAATATAAGATGATACTTTTACATTGCTGCCTTCTTCAGCAATTCCAAAGTAAAAGGGATTTGGTTCATAGAAGTTATTTAATTTCTCTAAGCAATGATAATCAAATTATATACATTATTCTAAGAAGTCTCTATAGGTTATGAAGTAACTGACTTTGGCTGTTTTGTTTCTTCTTATAAATTTTCTGTAATACAGTGGCTTTTTGATTAGGTGGGTGATGGATAGAATTCATTTGCATTTAGTCTGGAAACCTTTTTTTATAGGAGGAGAATTAGAAGGCAAAAGGCATAACTCTGTTAGTGGGAAGTAGTTTCAAATATCAGAAAGCCATATTATAATTATAGAGAAAGCAACGTCAGAGAATTTGATAGGCTGCTAGATTGGAGTGGGTGGAGCGGGTAAAGGTTAAGAAGTATTAATAAACTGCTGGGATATTAATAATTCCATAGTCTTTATTATGTCATATGAGATGTATGTGATAACTAAGGGAAAAGATTCAGCCTCCTATCCTTCAATTGCCCTCATTCTGTGCTGTAGATATGCAGTATAGTATAAAGACAAGGAATTTGAAATCAGACTATTTATTAGAAACCTCATGGCACGTTAGAAGTTAGCCACAGATTTAAAGAAAAATGTAGAATTCTAAAAATAGATATTTTGCTTATTTTTTCAGTTACTATAGTCAGACTAAGGTTTTCTGATGGACATTTAGCAAGAACAGAAGGAATAAAGCAATTCATATTTTCCTTTTTTTTATTATAACAGAAATGGTGAATTAGTTCTTTTGGTTATTAAAATCCTCTAGTACATGGAGGGTGTGTCTATAGAGGACTCAGGGAAGACATGAAGAATGGAAGAGAACAGCCTTCACCTCAGCCACCATGTAGCTCAGGTGCTCCCAGCAGTGCCAGGTGTGGAAGGCTGGTCTTACTGCTTCAGAATGCCCATAAAGAAAGGACTTCCATGAAACTCAGCACTGTTCCATTCTCCTCCCAAGTCTTTTGCATTCTTCAGGATGGGTAGCACCAAGTATGTGTTTTCTTTCTACTCTCTCCCACACCATTGCATGTATCCTCTCACACAAAGACTGTATCAAGACATACTTCTTTCACCATACCTTCAGAAGTTCATTGTTTAGATTCTAGTACAAGATGGCTCTTCACCACCAGATAACCTTTGGTATCACCAACCACTACTGAGTTGTGTAATAAAGAGAAGTTTATCTAAATGTGTATAAGAAAGTTGAGATGCTCATTAGTTAGGACTTTGATTTCTAGAAACCTTGAATTTGTTGTAACACAGAATAAGCAGTTAGAGAAGGGAATATAATATATGCTTGGTGTACTGACAGTTGCATTAAAAGAATTGTAAAGTCAATCCTAAAGCAAAGAGGCTATGAAAGAAACTATGCTAAAGGGATAGGAATAGTTTAGACTAGATATGAAAACAATAGTGGAATTTATTTATTTTTCTCTTAGGAAAATATTCTTTATTTTAGGAAACATTTATTTCCTGTATTAGAAATGCAGGCATTGAAGTTTTCTCAGCTCCACACACTCCAATGTCTTTGAAGAGGTGAGAGTAAGAAAAAGTAGATAGACCTTTAATCCTTGATAGGAAAGTATATGTTGAATGTCATCTGGGAAACTTCTCTATGACTGTCATTTGCCAGTGTAGAAACTAAGCTGAAAGTCCGTTTGGTGTTCAAAGATCTCCTTAGTCATGTAGTTACGATATTCCATTTGATAAATATTATGTGACTTATCATTTCAAAGCCTGTTGGAAGAATTTTTGAAATCACTAATCAATAGGTTTAATTTCTACTGAACATTTATTTGTGGATTGCTCATGAGTGTAAGCTGCCTCTTAAGAGCATAATGTCTACATTAGGAGCTCATGATGCTTGTGGTGAATGGAGCAAAAACCCAGTTCTCTATGTATATGCAAAGGTATGCTTAAATAGGTCTCTTTGACAAGCTCTTGGAAATAGCTCATTATAAGCTGCAGAGAAGGAGAGAGAAAGGAAACATTGGAAGAAGGGTAAAACAAAAGGAAGAAGACTGTAGTCTTTTCTCCTGGTTATTCTTTTTCAAAGTGCCTATTGTACTCTGTGGACATTTGTCTTAGTCCATTTGGGCTGGTATAACAAAATACCATAAACTGGGTACCTTAGAAACAGCAGACATTTATTTCTTATAATTCTGGAGTCTGTGAATTCCAAGATCAAGGTGCTAGCATGTTCAGTTTCTGGTGAGGGCCTGCTTTCTGGTTCATATATGGAACCTTCAGGCTGTGTCCTCACAAGATGAAAGGAACAAACAAGCTCCCAAGGGCCTCTTTTATAAGGACACTAATCCCACTCATGAGTGCTCCCCTTCATGCCTTAATCCCCTTCCAGAGGCCCCATGTCTTAATAGCATCATCTGGGGGGTTTGAATTTCAACATACGAATTTCAGGGGTTGCACAAACACTCAGACTGTAGATATAGTTTCATACTTTCAACCCTTGTTTTCCCTGTTACTTTGGCCTGCCTGTTGGACATACCTAAGATATGTGGTAATAAACAAAGAGCATATTTGCAGTGCCCAGTGTGTCTCACGCTGTATGAGGTGCTTTGTATACACTTACATGTATTCTCACCACAACCAGGAATGTAGGTAATAGAGCATTTTTATGCGGATAAGGAAGCTAAGGGTGACAGTTACATGAATTGCACAGAGTTACACACCTAGTAACAAATCCAGAGGATATTGTTCATTGTTCTCTTATTTGACCTCTCTGCTATTGATAACTACCTCCTTCCTGAATGTTACGTTGCCTTGACTTCATGACAACACACATCTATTTCTTCTTCTAGCTCTGGTCACTCCTCCATAGTCTGTTTGGTTGATCCTACTTCATCTCTTCACCTGTTAAGGCTTAGTATTCCTCCCCACTCTTTGACTCTCTTCTCATGCTACACACTCCTGCTGAGAAATAGGATCTGTCCTTGGAACTTAAGTTACTGTCTTTATGCTTCTGAGTCCCCCATATTTGTTTCCATTCGAGATTTCTCATCTGAGAACTACACACATGAACTCAATGATATATTGGACATTTTCTACTTCAGTGTGCTATAGCCACCTTACATTCAACATCCCAGCGTGGGGTTTTCCCCTTGATTTTCTCCTGAAATTATATAACTTAGTAAATGGCAATATCATCCACCTGGTTTCTCACATCAGAAATCTGGTTGTTGTCCTTATTCCTCCTAGCTCTTCATATCTGACATTTCATCTCCCAATTTTACTGATTCTCAAATTAATTCACCTACTTCCATTCCCCTTTTCACAATCGTCTATCTCTTTAGGCACATTTGCTACATGAAACTATTGTGTTTCATATTTAGTAGCCCACAAGATCTTTCTAAAGTAAAAATTTGATTATTTTGCCTTTTCTTTCCATAACTTTACCTGCTTCAGTTATTCCTCATTACTCTCAGGATTGACTTCAAACTTCTTTACATGGTATATACTTCGGCTTACCTCTCTAGTCTAATTTTTTACTATTCTTTTATGCTAATTCTTGGAATGTTCTCTTGTCTTTAGCTGTAGCACATGCTATCTACTGGGACTGTGCTGTTCTTTCACTTTTAAACAGCTCTTTCTTCTCCTTCACAAACTGAGTTTAGCTCCTTTCTAACAGCCCTCCCTGACATCATCCCATCTCTGGTTGCCAAGTGGATTACGCTCATGTGCTCCCCTAACCTTAGGCACTTAATCATTTTTCATAGCATTTGTAGCTGTAACCCAGTTTTCTCTACAACCATGTCTCAGATTCACAACTGTCTTCTTTTCATTTCCACTTCATTTCATTCCTATAGACATTGCACATTTAACCATCCAAAACTAAACTCTTGATTGTTTTTCTCTAAAACCAGCTGTTCCTTTAGACTTACCTATCTCAGAAAATGGCAGCTGTCCTATTCCATTTAATCAGACTAAAAGCCAGAGTTGTCCTTAGTTCCTTAATTGTTTCACAGCCCATAGCCAGTCCATCAATACACCTTATTACTTCTTCCTTCAGAATGTATTTAGAAATAGACTACTTCTCACTGTTTCTACCACTCTCATCTTAATCTATGCCCTCTCATCACTTTTGGCCTAGATGGCTGCAAGGGCCTATTGACTGGTCTCCTGCTTCTGCTCCTCCTCTTCTGAAATCTGGTCTTATCATAACAGCTAGAAGGATCCTAAAAGAAATCAGATCTTCTCACTTTGCTCAAAACCTTCCCATCACTCTCACAGTAAAGGCTAACAGTCTGTATCATTTGTCCCACTTCACACTCTGCCATTACTTCTGACCTCATCTCTGACCACTACCACTGCCCCTCATTTTTTTTCTCTGACTATAACTCTGTGAGCTCACTCCCTTATTTTCTTCAGGTCTTGATTCAGATGTCATCTTTTCAGTGAAGGTTTCCTCGACTGTCAATCATAGAAGAGCTCACCTGTTTCCATCCTGTTTAATTGATCTCCAGAGCACTTAACTACATGTGTCTAATTATGTATGTTCTTATTATTTCTCTAATCAACTAGAATGCAAATGCCGTAAGGGCAGGGACTTGGTCTCTTGTATTTATTGCTGTATTCCCAGCATCTAGAGCCATGAGTGGCACCTAGTAGGCTCTCATCAAATAGCTGGTGAAGTCTAGGATAGTAGTTATGTCGTGGACTTAGTGGTTTAACAGACCTGCCAATGCAGTGATTTACAGCTCCAACACTGGGCTCTTTGGCCACTCCTTAGCCTCAGTTTCCTAATCTGTAATAGAGAATAGATTAGATCTTACCTCTTTTGTTGTTTGTTTTGGAGATATTAAATAAAATAATCCATATGAAGTGCTTAGCTCGTTACCTTGTAATAAGTAATTAATTGAGGGCAGCTGCTGCTACTGATACTGCTGTTAAAATTCTTGTTAAACTGCGAAAACTTACCAAATTGTTTAAAATTACTTCTTGTCTATCTCCGCCACCAGATTTTACATTTGTCTACATCTTAAACTTGATATAATAATAATGATGATGATGATGATAATGTGACCATAAGAATACCAGTAATTATAATGGCAGCATTTATCATTTGAGTGCTTACTGAGTGGCAGGAAGTATTCTCTAAGTCAGCGCCTTCCAGTGGAACTTCTTACAGTGATGGAAATGTTCTATGTCTGTACTATCCAGAATGGTAATCACTAGCTATGTATAGGTTTTGAGCACTTGAAATGTGGCAGTGTGACTGAGAAACTCAGTTTTTAATTTTATTTAATTAATGTAGATTAAAATGATCACATGTGAATAGTAGCTACTGTATTGGATTTTAAAAGTTTAAATTCTGTACATACATTAATTCCTTTAATGCTTATGACAACCCTTGAGTTAAGTGGGATTATAGATAAAGAAACTGATTTTCTGAGAGGTTAAGTAACTTGTCCAAGATTACATAGCTAGTTCAAGGTAAAACTGGGATTTAATAGTTAAATCCCCAGGTTATCTAGTTCCTAGTGCCAGAGTCTGTGCTGGCACCTTCTATGCGTCACCTCCCTCATGTCATTCTCAAGAATTAAAGTCCCACAGCCAAAGGGTGAGGCAACATGGCTGTATTCTTGTTGCCAGGAAGGCTGAAAAGGAGAATTTTTGGTTCTTACCCAGTGAAGTATCACTCCTAAGGTGAGAAATTCCCCAAACTTAGGAAAGGTGTTCAAAAAATTCTAGACAGGTGAATTTGGCTGCTCAGCCTCTGTACACACTTTTCTTCCAGGCTTATTTATAAAAACAGTGACAGCAACAAAATGCTCCCTTCTGACATGTTGTAGCTATCTTTTATAAAAGTGGAAAATGTGCTCTCATCCCTAAAAGGGAAAATAATACAGTATCTTATCAGTTACTGTGTCCAAGTCCAGGATATCTGGGCTGAGCTTATTCCTTTTGTTAATATTCCCTTATGGTATTTTGTATGTAGTGAACTACCAACTTATTTTTGTAAAATATTAGGAGAAAAAGAGAAGAAGAAATTAGTTAAAAACATAAATATGTATATATCAAACAACAGTAACTGTGAGTAGATAACCTCAATTTTAGCGTTTGTTACTGATCCTGAACCCAAAGTTAGTATTTTTAAGTCCTTTTCGCCGATATCCATTCCATGTTCTTTTTACTCTCAGCCAACTCTCAGTTGTTTGTAGGTTTTTGTTTGACTGCAACACTTACGTTTTCATTTCTGGGGGATCTGAGTCCTTGGTGGTCCTACCCACATGGAGTTGTTTCTGTGTTCTATTGTCTTTTATTGCTGGATTTGACAAAACCAAGAGATGTTCCAAGTTCCAGACACATACCTCTCTTTTCTCACTCTGTAGCAACAATCTCCTTTACCCTTGATACTCAGGATTCATTACCCCAACCAATTCTGCAACCTCCCTTCTGGTCTGTCTGTTCAGTATCATAAGGAGCTCAGAATTGCTAGGTTGCAGTTTAATCTTCCATATTAGTTGGAGGCTTTGTTGAGTCCCTTGGTGAAATCATTCTTTGCCTGGGTGCTGAGACTGTTAAACCAGCAGAACCAGAGTTGCAGTGATGGGGAAAAAATTGCAAGTTGGTCATTAGGTGTGTTGAGGGGGAGGAGAAGATATGTCACCAATTCTGCATGCATCCCTTGGTTCCTGGGCCATGGGAGAAACAATGCCATATTATTCAATGGTTCTGAGTATACTGTGGGACACCACCTTATCTAACCTCATGAGGTAGCACTGGAACTGCATCTTCAGTAGACCATTCCAGCACTCTGAAAGATCATCTTCTGGATGATGGTATACATGGTAAGAACAGTAGTAGATCTTGTTATCATCAACTTATTGTTTTACTCTTTTATTGGGGACTCTGGGGTGAGATACCATGGTGATGAAAAAGGCATTTAATCATTTAGTGGAGGGCAGAGGCACAGGGGACAGGAAGGGCAATTTCAAATTCAGAGTAAGTGTCTTTTTATATAAGAACTGACAAATGGACCACTAAAGATTAGGATATGCGTCTGCAATCATGTATGCTTTCATAAAATTATAATGGAGTATACAAGTTCATTGGGAATTGTTACTTGGAGGCACTTGCAAAGCAAAATATTTAAGTTGAAAGGGTGTTTGAATGAGTTGCAACTGGCTGTTACTGACTCACTATAACCTTGGGCAAGACGCTTAACTACTGTGAGCTGCTTGTTCCTCAGATCTGTGAAATTGGGATAATGATACTTTTGTGTATATAAGGTTTTCAGCCACTCAGACAGAAGGTGCTGTGCAAGCGCAAAGTGTTTGTTAATAACAACAATAATAAGCCTCACCTCACATTGACCTTAGTATGACCTGTGTTTAGATTGAGGTCTGTTAAAAAGAGTGCCTGTGAAATGGTGTCCTCAATATTTATGTTGTCATATGTTCTCCCAGCATCTGATATCATTTCCTTCACAGCACTTTTCATAGTTTGCAATAGTCTATTTGTTTGAATGTTTGGTTAGTACTTGCTCCCCCACTAGATCCAAACCCCCCCTAGAACAAGAGGGACCAAGTTAGTCTTATTTACTGTTGACTTGCCAATGCTTAGCATAGTTCCTATGTATAGTAGATATTTAGTAAATATTTATTGAATGGATGAATAAATAATGTGTGTTTCTGTGAATTCTGCCAAAACAAAACAAAATGAAACAAAAAGAAAAAATCCAGAGAGGTAAAGTCAGTTTGTTTTCTTCTCCCCTAATATGAAATCCTAATGCTATATTCTGTGTTAATAAGTGATTCTGGTTGGTCATAACCTTATAGCAGGCACAGTGCCATGAGAAATTTATTGGAGTAATTTTCAACAGCATAAATGTTCAGTAACAGATGCACATAGATGGCAGGTTGCCTCAGTCAGCTGCCATCTGTTGGACAACTGTCTATTCTAATAGGACTGGCCCATTAGGACTAGACCATAACAGTCACATATGTTTAAGCTTATTCATTTTCAGAATTTTTCTGAAAGGCTTGAAGAAGGAAAGGTGTTGCCATGCCTGCTTGGCTGCTGCTCAGTACTGGTGTATTACTACAACAATTTGGCAAACCATGAAGCCCACTTGATGTGTCATAATGCCCAACAAGGAAGTGTTTTGTCAAAAGTCAAACCTATGCTAAATAATGGTACTAGGAAACGCACTCAACTACAGACAGTTTGGTCCACCTGAGTTCAGTGTAGGTTATGCCTTGACAACAGAAACTGGCATAAGATGAAGGAGTATAATCCATGCTGGTCATCATTAGTGTGTGTGAACTTTTTTTTTTTTTTTTTTTTAATAAAGAGGACAAAGGCAATATAGCAAACTCTGTAGAAAATAGTGTGTGTCTCCATGTGTACATGCAATTAGGTTATGCCCAGTAAAAGCATGGTGATTCTCAGTCTGGATCTTCCTTTTAATAAAAACTTTACCAAGCTTTTTTGCTATATAAAGGTGGAGACAGTGTTGGCAGGTGGAGGTAGGGTATATAAATTTACCCTGTATATGACCAGTTCAGTTGGTAGTCTGTCACAAGCATGGGCCAACTTCCCTAAATGTCTCAGTGCTTCACGCAAGGCCTGGCACCCAATTGGGGCTCAGTAAATATTTGTTGAATGAATATTATAGGACCAGTTGTGGCAATTCCCTCTGTATGTCTAGTATGAAAGCAGGTCCCGTAACCTTAGGTCAAGCTGACTATGAATTAGAAGTTGGAATACTTAGTGTACTAAGCAGAACACAAGGCAAATTGCTTATCACTGGTATGTGCCAGTAATAAACTTCTAAAGGCTATGCCATTCCCACATGTAATCATTGGTATATATAATATTACTTTGAGAGCTAAACATCTAACAATGGCTATTTTGGAGAGAGTAAATTTATCTGCGTCTTGGTTCAGTTATAGGAATGACCAATTTTATACTAGATTCTCACATGATTCAAAAAGTGTGTGAATGACTCAGTTCATTAATATCCTTAGCTCCTGTGATCTCCCCTCCCAGTGAAATGATGGCTATAAGGCAGTAGTGATAATTGGAGAAGGAGGAGATCTTGACTTTACCCCGTGGCAATAAAATGACACACTTTGAGTAATTACATATGCACACAGTATTGTTTGAAAGAAAATGAGGTATGTATATTATCATTATATAAATATATTTAATATTTATGTTAAAGCATGGTGAAAGTAATATGTAGCTTCAGCATGGGTGAGGGCTGAGTTCTGCCTTTTGTTTCTACCGTTATCTTTTTTCCTAAAACAATAAGCCTCTGCTTAGAGCCACTGGAGGCCTAATGGGGTTGTTAATAGTCAGCTCATTGATTGCCTTCTCCTTGCTGACATTAGAGAAATGCTGTAGTCACTGGGCTGTTGGGTTCTAATTAAATGTGGCTACATAGTCACAAGTGATTTTGAGCTAAAACTGAACAATTTGTGAAGAGTCTATAGAACTTCTGGGGATTTGAGTGTTTCTTCCTGTTACTGCTGCATCTTTTTGAAACAATTCATAAACAAAAATTTGGATATTTGGAGTCAGCCTCAGTGCATATCTCTGGACTTGCTGGGGTCACCAGTGGGTCCACCATGTCTGATGGACACTTTTCAATCCTCATTTAGCTTGACCTCTGTGAGGTGTTTGACAAATCTTGAAATTCCTTCCTAGACTTTTTGGATACTTTCTTTTGATTGTCTTAACTCTTGTACTTTTTCAACTCTTCTAGCTGCCTCTTATACATGGTATTCTCCAGCGTTCTGTCTTGGTCCATTTTTTGTTTCTATTAATATTTATTCAGTCTCCTTGGTGATCCCATTCATTTCCATGGTTTCCATTAAAATCCATACACTGATTCCTCCTTGTGGGTGTTTTCATGTCAGTCTTGCTGAGCTGCAGACATATCTAGCCACCCTGGAGATAGATATAATGATAATAACAATAATGCTAGTAACAACAATCCTAAGTTGCTGGTTATTGAACGTTCTCTGTGTCAGAAAGGCGAATGCTTTGTTGCCTCATTTCATTTATTAACCTTACATCAACACTATACATTGTTTTAAAAAGCCAGAAAATGTGTCATAAAAATCTAGATTTCTAACTTTAAAAACTTGGGTTTGCTTTCTTACCTGGCAGGGGTCATCTGAAGCTGAGTAGCAGCTTTCTTCTTACCTGGGACTTTTGCCATCTACTTTAACACAGTTCTCACACTTCCTGTTGTCCTGCACTTACTGTAGGTTTCCTCATATCCTTGCTTCTCTAGCCCTGTAGGCATTCATGACACCTGGTGAAGACTGTTGTCTTGCTTTCCCAGCTGGTCACAGTCTTCTCTGGTTTTTGCCCTATACTTGAATGGTCTTCTCAAATGAAATCTGTTACTTGTTTGCTATTAGTGTTTTTTATTTATGTTTCCTTATAGGCACCTTTTTTCTCAGTCCATAAACATTAAAGTCTCTATGCTGAAGTTGGAAAGAAAAGAATAAGATTTTTTGATAAATCTACTATATGCCAAAGTTAAACACAAGGATGATTTAGTCATATCTTTACAGCACTGGATGTTTCTGACTCTTAAGAGATGAGAGAAATCCAAGGTCCAGAAGGACTGGCTAATGATCCACCATCCAGACCAGATCTGTCTTGATCCCGAGGTCCATGTTTTTTCTTCTCCCTCATATCAGCTTCACTTCAAGCTGTTGTTATCCTCCATGCAAATAAACCAGTGTCTTTAGTTCTCTCTTCCCCATGATCTGCTTCTAATCTCCTGTTCTTCCTTTGCCACCAAACTTCATTTGTTCACACAGAGCTCTTTTAATCCCTTTTCTCATCTCAACACAGTATAATTTGCCCTTCCTGTGTTTCACTTGTTAATCCACGTCATCTGAGCACCGACTGTGCAACAGGCAGCGTGCCAGGCACCAGAGAAATAAACCTTGCCTGAGAGAAGCTTCACAGCTCAGTAGTTCCAGTGCAGTGTGGGAAGTGCCTCATAATTAAATCCAGTGATCCTTTTTTAACTCTTTTCTTACTTGAGCTCTCTTGCATCCTTTTCCCAAAGGACAAGCACTTCTTTTATGGAAATTTTCCCTTTCCTTTATTCTGTAGCATGCCTCATTCTTGGTTTTCTTCTTTACTTCCGTAGAATTTCCTTTGTGTCTCTGTTTTTTTTCTTCCCATGCTCTCATTTTAAAATTCTTTTCAGCTGCTTACTAGATAGCTCCACTTAGATATCATACAGATTCAGTGATGCCCACTGCTTTCCTCAAGAAAGTGGCATTTAACTAGTTGTCCACATCAAATACCTCAGAAGCATCATCAATCCCTCGTCTTCCTCTCACAATGAGATTCAGCAATTCTGCTTCAAAAATAGCACCTTAGCCTGACCAAGTTGCCAGCCCCTCTGCCATCAGTTAACAGATGGCAGAAGCTTCCGTCTCCCTCCCTGTCTGCTGTGCATCCCCCAGGCGTTAACTGTAATAATCATTTAAAAAAAAATTATGGTATTATTACTTTACTCCTTACAGTCTTATAGTGTCTTTTTCTCTACTGTCTGTCAGGTCAGGTCTCAGTCGCATAGCCTGGCTCCCAGAGCCATTCACTGTCTGCCCCCAGTCGACCTTTCTGGGCTTCTCTTCTTTTAGTTACAGTGCTTAGGACAGAGAGGGCACTCAGTGAATACTGAAAGGGTAAGTAGGTAGTGCAGAAAATCTGATCTTTTCTCTCCCAAGGGCAGTATTACATTTTCATTATGTAAGCATTGTACCTGCTGTTTACTTCTCAGTAGCTGGTCTCATTTCTAAAAATTATAATGATGTAAAGATTAATAACCTATAGCTGTTTGAAAATTCTGATTTTCATTAACCCAGTGTATTAGCTGAATTGTATTTCTCCAGAATTTATGTGTTGAACCCCTACTCCCCAGTACCTCAGAATGGGACTGTATTTGGAGATAGGTAATTAATGAGTTCATTAAGTGGGCCTTAATATGACTGATGTCCTTATAAGAGGAAATTTAGACACAGACCCTAGCAGAGGGAAGACCATGTGATGACACAGGGGAAGATTGCCATGTATAAGCCAAGGAGAAAGGCCTCAGAAGGAACCAACCCTGCTGATGCCTTGATCTTGGACTTCTTGTTTCTAGAACTGCAGGAAAATAAATTACTGTTGCTTAAGCCGCCAAGTCTGTGGTGTTTTGTTATGGTAGCCCTAGTAAAGTAATATACCTAGTGTCTTTTAATTTACTGAGGTTTTAAAAAAGTCTTGTATCTAGGGACTTTATCCCATCTTAAATTTCTTTGAGGTATTAGAAATTTGTCCTAGGAAAAGAGGACCATCTTTATCTTTTTCATACTAGATAACATGCATGATCAGCTACTTGAAGAATTTTTCTGCCTTCCCTTTTATCCATTTCTTTTAAAAATATAAACAAAGTAAGAAACCATTGAAAATCATGCTCATTTACTTTATTGATTTAAAGAGATAGTTCAATATTTTTTACGCTCTCATTTTGATAGCTAGAATACAGTAAGTTCTCTTTGCAGTGAATAACCATGCCAACTGTGGCATCACACTTTCAGAGAAGATACTTGCAGCAGTGGATTTTGTGCTTTACAGCAATTTTCTGGAGGTTCTGACTGCGGGAAAAAATACATTGAATCACTAAATTTGGTTTATTCTGTTTTTCCTAATCATATTTCAGGTAGTCATGTTATCAGACTTCAAAATGCCTATCCCTTCCATCCTTCTTCCTTACTCCCTACTCAGTCTTCAGTTCAACTCTTCAGCAGTGGTTATAGTTGAACTAAGAAAATTAAGTATGTTGACTGCATTAGAGACTTTACTGGAAAAGAACATTTGAATTTTACTTATCATCTGCTCAGATTGGATATTTTCCGATTATTCCAGATTAAATAATAATTTTAGACTGATCAAAGATCTGTAGAAGGCTCATATGAATACTTTCTATAATGTTATCATTAACTTCTTAGGTAGATACGAGTTCATTTTATTTTATAAATCCAGAAAGAGAGCCTATAATCCATTTCTAAGAACCAGCAATTTATTTTCTAGGTCTAGTCTGAACTCTTCATGCTACAATTTTGAACCTGTTCGATCTTGTTCTATACTGTAGAGGTTAGATGATAGCTAGTCACCATATGTAATAGTGCTTATTCTTAAGACATAAGGAATTATTAAATTGCCTTTCTCCCTTCTCTTTTCCAAGTTGAGTTTCAGTGGTCCTTAAGGCTTGTGTATCTTATTTCAAATTTTTAATTACATATAACACTTGTCATTAAAGCCTCTCTGTGTTTTTCATGATTCTCTTTAATGGTGAATCCAGCACTGGTTGAGTATCGTCAATACAAGGAGAAAAGTCACTTCCTACACTCTGTACTATAAATATAAATTTTAGACATTTTAGTTTCATGCTTATTTCTCATTTTCAGTTTAGCAAATCAAAATGCATAGCAATTAAGGAAAAGAAAACTATATAATTTTTCTCCAGGACAAAAGTTAAAGCAGATAACTTGCAGATATTCTTTTGACTTCATATGCATTGATATTCAGATTCTGAGAAAATCTGAGAAAATACTCAGATTCAGAAAAAATATATCCCACTGACTAGAACCAAAACCAATAATTTTTTATATCTAACTTGTGGTCTTAGCATTGCCTCTAATTAATTGGATGGTAGAAGATAAGTCATTTTACTTCTTTTCATATCATTTTATTTATTTGTGAAACTGGGGAAGAAGGAACTCAAGATTAAGTGAACTCTAACTTGTCTTCCAGCCCAGAAATTGTATTATATATTGTACTACTACTAATAACAGCTGATAAATTGTGGCTTTTGGTGGGTAAGTACATTTGGAGCTAATGAGATTAATTTATTTGGAACACATGTATTGAGCACATATACTACCTACTATGTGCTGGGCACTGGCAGTACAGTGATAAATTAGAGATCTTTTAAAGCATTTACATTTTATTAGAGGAAAGACATATAAAATAAGAGCAATTGTATATTATGGGGGCTGTGGAAGAAGTCTGTCAAAGATGTTTCCAGGCACAGTGGAGAGTTTGGTGAGTTTTACTTGGCAGCAGGAGCATCAGGAAAGGGCCAGTGGTGAAAGGGACCGATTATGAAGGCCTGACAGAGCAGTGGCAGTGAAGTAGTGAGGCAACAGCTTGATTGTAGTGGCTAAAGCTGGAGGTTGAGGAAGTGGAAACAGTGGCTCCTTTTTCCCAAGGAGGTGGAATATTAACAGAAAATAACTGAGGGGAGGAGGCAAGGATTATAAGAGGTTGTTTTAAAATTTGGAAGTGAAGAGCCAATGTAAAGATTTTGGGGCAAAGAGACTATAGAGATGGAAAGTTCGTCTGAATGGAGATGAAGAGAATGCAATTAAGGACAAATCGAAGAACAGGGTTGAGGATGGACAGAGGGGGGTAGATGGATAAATATGTGATAGCACAAATAGCAAAATGTTAATAATTGTGGCATATGGGAAGTAGATGAATGGGCATTCACAGTAAAATTCCTTCAACTTTTCTGCATGTTGAACATTTTGTAATACTGAGAAATAATTTTATAATGTTGGGGGAGAACATAGTTTGAGAGTTTAGCTTTGAACAGAACAAGGGGGCACTAATTCCTTGTAGCAAGAAATTATGGGAGGTCAAGGTTAGAGCTTCAGCTTCATTTTTAAGTAAGTGTCACCCTCGCCTTCTGGAGCGGAGGGCCAGAACAATAGGAGCGTTGAGTATGAAAGATGGAATAACCATGGTAGCAAGTGGGAGAGGTGACCTAGCAGACGTGGGTAAGGGAAAAAGTGGTGATGGTCAGTTTCTGGTGAAATTGCCATGTTTGCATTTTCCCCTGGTACTCACAGGAGACAGTAAGTTAGTAGGATCATAGAAGGGTCAATACCTTAAGAAAGCTAAAAAGTAGGATGAGTGGATGGGATGAGTGATTCCCTTTAATGTTCACCAGCAGTCTGTTCTGGAACAAGCCCCAGCCTCTCTGGTTCTCTGTTCAGGGAATAGTGTTTTCTACCTTGTTATCTTTTTCTTTGAATTATACGAGATAAAAACAATGGTTCAAAACTTATTATTGATATTTAACTAAGGTAATTTTGTTGTCTTCCTTAGGTAAAAGAAGAACGTCCAGAAAAAATACCAGATTTAAAATTATTAGTGGAGAAGAAATTTTTGGCTTTACAGAACAAGAATTCTGATTCAGACTTTCAAAATAATGAAAAATTTGTACAGTTTAAACAACAGCTGAAAGATCTGAAGAAGCAATGTAAGTCAACACGCTTTGGTTTGGTTTGGCTTTTTGAAATTAGAGAATTGAATTGATGAGTAATCCCAGAAAACTGATTTTATAAGAAATTTGCTTGTCTGCTTCGCTTGATCCTCTTTCTAAGTTGCTTTTTATTGTTGTTGCAATTCTGTATTTGCCTAACTTTTGGTTCAAATCAGCCTGTCCTTTTCTGAAAGCCAACAGTTTCCACAAAGTGCTAAGAAAATTCCCCAGCAGCTAGAAAAAGTTACACATATTGTTCCACTGCTCGGGAGGGGAATTAGGAAAACAAAATAAAACTGAAAACTATTTTATGAAAATAACAATGGTATTCTTCAAATTTTAAACTGCTGTGCCAGGCTTTAAAATCCATACTTTGATTCTAGTTTTGCTGCTTTGGAGTAGAATTAGCTGTGTTTTCTCAGAAGACTACATTTTCTTCTCAAATATGAACCAAAACCTTCTTGATTCAATTTTTCTTTGTGGTAGTATAAATTCTATGTGATTTTTAAATTTGTTGCCTTCTTAATAAGTTATTACATTCAGATTTTTAATGAACATAATTTTGGTTTAAAAATGAGAATGGGGAAAATAATTTATTTTATAAAAAATTTTTTGAATACATTGTTTGCCAGAAATAAGGTTATCTTTTCTACACGATAAAATATGTATGCCTGTTTTTCCATGTGCAATTCCAATAGCAATTTTATGTAAATTTATTTTTTTCACATTAGCATCTATTTAGTTCTGTAGTCTTTGTGTTTTTTTATTCCTGAAAGAATTCGATAGTGAAGCAAATAACTTTTTCTAATTTTAGTCTCCTATCATCTTCATTCACATACACATGGAGCAGAAATGTTATATATGAGATATAAATTTACTTCATGTGCTTGTATATATATACTTAGTGTAGGAATTCATATTTTGAAATAGTCTTTCATATATAAGCATTTTCTTTAAATTGATGCTGAGATCTCAAAAAATGACTGAGGAAGCTGCTTCACTTTTGTCTGCTTTACAAATGTTTCACAATTTGAAATGTTTTGCAATCATGATGAGACTTTTGCTTTTACTGTAGATTTCAATGGTAAGCATTTTTTCATATTTTAAGTCTATTTTTCTTCACTGAACATCACAACTACCAACATCTTTTTAATATACCCTGCACTATTCCCCTAAGTGGGTAATAATCTCCCAAACGGATAATAATTTGCTAGTGGCTTTCTGATCTTAAAGACGCTAGTGAATTTCAGTTTTGGTGTTGGTCAAAATAGCCAAATATATTTTACTAGTTGGAGCCAGTACTCACAAATTATGGTAGACTTAGCATTCAATCATAATTTCTGATTTTAAAGGTATTTTACAATACAGATTGAAGGAAAAACACCTAAAAATATAAATTTTTTCCTTTTTGGTTATTTTTTATAAAGTTATTATTTCATAAGAGAAATGATAAAGACTTTTAGAATCATATACTTACGGGTAAACAGTTTTTAAGGAGAACATATAATTCAACAGGATGATAAATGGTGGACTCATGTTTATTGTTTCCTTAATTCTAAAAAAAAGAAAAGAACGAAAAGTTTCCCTAGGCCAGCAGTACACATCATTAGGAAAGACAGTTTAACCTTATGACAAAGTAAATTTATGTTGAAAGAAATGCTTCCTTACATAAGGTTTCCCTGCATATTGTAACACCGGAATTAAAATAACTTTCCCCTTTTTCCCTTTTAATTCCTCTAAAATAATCTTTTGAAAAGTTCTTAAATCTCAAATGCCTGAACAAGCAAATATTAATACTTTTTAAAAATGCTCTGTAAGATGTGTATACCTTACTTGCAAAATGTAATTTTTAGTGCAGTGTTCTTAGCACTGTCAGTTAAACTTGCACCATGTCTAGTGGATTGTATTTCTTTAAGATATAATCCTGCTGTGAAGGTCCTAATTAGGACTGGGCTCCCACAATATTTGTGTAGCCAGGTCAAAGGTACACTATGATTTATAAATGAGCCAATGAATCTCTTTTGAGATGTGTTCTGGAGGTAAGGAATTGGAATAATAATTTTTTGTTTTTAAAGATTGGAAAATAGAAGCCAGGGAGAGATACTTGCTTCTAGTTACCTATTTTGGCAAAATAAAAGCTGAAATGTTTTTATGGTCTGCATATATCTAAAGGGTTTTTTCATGAAAATAACCACCATAGTTTCACTAACTTTATTATGCAAGAACATAAATGCTTTGTATTAAATTTTTTCAAATTAGGATCTAATCAGAGAATTGCCAAGAAGCTCTTGGGTGGTAAGAGGTCAAGATAGAGATTGGAATAAGGTGGTCTGTCAGGTGGTTCTTACTCTGCTGAGGTAATTTAACCTAGTTATAGCTCAGCAATGCCTTCTCAAACTTTTAGTCTCGTGCACTTGTTACATCCATAAAGTTTACTAAGAGCTCCTGGAGAGCTTTTATTTGCTTGGACTATATCTATTGGCATTTATCATACTACAATAGAAATGAAAACTGAGCAATATCAAATATTAATCTATTGAAAAATAAAACCTATTACAAATTAGTATAAACAGCATTTGATATGAACTATCACTATGTATTTTCTAAACATAAAGTAAAATTTTTGAGAAAAGTGGCATTGTTTTACACTTTTGCAAATCTCTTCAATTTGTGGCTTAATAGAAGGCAGCTAGATCCTTATACTGGCTTCTGCATTTGGTCTATTTGGTTGAAGTATGTAAAGCAAATCTGGTCTCATACATTGGTAATTGTACTTGCTGAAAGGATCTTGCAGACCACCAGACTTCTCACTTTGGGAACCCCAGATCTAGGCCAGGGGTCGCTGAACTCCAGCCCATAGGCCAAATCCAACCTGCCTCCTGATTTTCTATGGCCATCAGGCCAAGAATGGTTTTTATATTTTTTAATTGTTAGGGAAAGAAATCAAAAGAGGAATAATGTTTTGTGACATGTGAAAATTACATGAAAATCCAATTTTAGTGTCTATAAATACTTTGATTGAAACACAGCCACATTTCATTTCTGTGGGTGCTTCCACACTGTCCCGGCAGAGTTGAGTAGGTGTATCGCAGATCATTTGGCATGCAAAACTTACTGTATTTACTGTCTGCCTCTTTACAGAAAAAGTTTACTGACCCCTTAAACTATATTCAGAAATAAGAACAGAGTTTTTTAAACTTTAGATTTTCCCCTAAATACTATCCATTTTATTGCCAGTCAATTGATAGAGTCTCTCTGGAGCAGTATGTTCAGAAAGATTCTGAAACTAGGTTCAGGCCCAGCAGGAAAGAGTGTGCTGAAAAATTACAGTGGGAAAGGAGAGGATAGTACAGATGCCTAGTATTTACCATCCTCAGAATACAGAGAAGACTAGCGATTGGGGAGGTATATGTGAGTTTTGAAACTTGGAAGGAGAGAGATGAAGAAGAGACAAAGATAATGCCAAGAGGGAAAATGTTTGGCTTTGCCTAGAAATATGTTAAGTGCATTTAGACTGGGCAAAATGTTGACCAGCCTGACTTCATCCTGATCCCCTTCAACCTCCAAATCTCTTACTTTGTCATAACATATTACTGTGTATTGCTGACCTGCAGTGAACTAAAGCCCAAGACCCTGTAAGACAGGACTAATTTCTTATTCATTCCTATGTTATTTTTGTTCCTCATGTATTAAGAGCTCAGTTAATATTTATAGAACAGAATTATTCAACTAAGGAGAGAAACTGCCTAGAAAAAGAAAGTCAGAATCTAGTTAAGGCAGTCTGATGATTAAAGTTCTTTTCTCTTTAATAATATATCATCAGTAAAGAAGAAGATAAGTAGAGAGAGAAAATTAGCATTTATAGGAATTTCGATTTAAAGTAATCACAAAAGGTTAAAAATTTATATTGTCTTTGAAAATCCCTTAAATTGCTCAAAAAGTCAATATACATAATTTTGTGTATCTAACCTTTTACAGTGTGTTGATAAAAATGTATAGCATATATAGTAATATGCAGTTTTTAATATCATAGAGTATGGCTCACTTTAAATGTGACTGCATAGAACATTTAAGTTAATTTATCAAAACTTAAGTTTGCTGGCTCTTTTATAGATGGTTTTATCATTTCTGTAGTTCTCAGTTGGTCTTCCTTTTTTCTTTGATGAAGTTGATGAAGCCACCACCATTCACTTGCTTAATGACCATTAATTATTGGGAAATGCTAAAAGTCATGAATTTCACAACTAAGATTGACTTTTTCAGGCTGAATTGCATCCCTGGCCTGTAGGCTTATTCTCATTGAGTGAAATTTCTGCCCTTTACAAATTTTTTATTCTTTGTGTATTTGCCTCTCTCTGCTTTCATCCTCTGAGTCAGTTCTTCCCAACTCTCTTTTCTGTGTGTCTCTTTCCTCCCCTCTGGTTTCTTTTTATCTCCCACCCTATATAATTTCTCTTTCCATAAATCTTACATCAATGCAACTGAATGGTATCATTCCCATCTTAATGATGAAACAGCCTCTGAGGTGTAAAGTGACCTGCCCAAGGTTACATAGCTAGTAACCAGTGGAACCAGAAGACAAAGATGCCAGGGAGAAAGAGAGAACATCAGAGACAGGTGTAGCTCTTATCTATCTTCTGCTTCATAAAGTTGTTACTGCCCAGGAATATTTATATTATAAAGCATATTTGGAATACCAAATAATTAAGGGGAAAAAAAGAAAAAAGATTAATCCAAATTAAAAGATTGGGCTGGGTGCAGTGGCTCATGCCTATAATCCCAGCACTTCGGGAGGCCCAGGCAGAAGGAGCACTTGAGGCTAGGAGTTCAAGACCATCCTGGGCAACATAGTGAGACCTCATCTCTATAAAAAATTAAAAATTAGCCAGGCGTGGTGATGTGCATTTGTAGTCCTAGCCACTTGGGATGCTGAGTTGGGAGGATTGCTTGAGCCCAGGAGTTCGCGGTTACGGTGAGTTATGATTGAACCATTGCTCTCCAACCTGGGTGACTGAACAAGACTTTGTCTCTAAAAAATATAAATAAATAAAATTAAAGGATTGATTCTGTAGTAGTAGAGTTTTAATCAGGTCATTAAGCTATCAGGGGAGCTATTTTGTGGTGAGAAATTAACTTTTCTACATGTCCTTTATGTTGAGCAATAAAGACACTTATCTGTCCTACATTCATGTTAGGTTTGCCCTATTCTTACTGTTGGAAAATAGTTATAATAAAAGCTGTAGTCAGGCTTTGTATAATGCCTAGTACATATGGTACTTAATGGGTACTTGTTGAATTAATGAATTGCCATGGGCATTGAGTTCCTACCTATGCATGGGATATGGTACTTGCACACTTTACTTACATTATTTCTTTCTCACAACTCTACAAGATGGCTGGATCCATTTTATAGATTAGAAAATAGGCAAAGAGAGATAGTATAACTTTCTTAAAATCTTAAGTGTTGAAATTCATATCTAGGTTTGGGTGACACCAAAGTTTATATTCTTTCCCCCTTGCCACACCAACTCTTGAAAACACTTCCATGTGTTTTTCTTTCTCTCAATTCAAGCATTTTGTTCATTTCTTGAAAAATTGACTTGTCTTAGAACTCTTGAGTGGTGAATCAGCTGTTTAGATCTCCCAGATCATAGAACTGCATTGGTGTACTCTGATGGCACTGAGGAAGTCTACTTCATCTAGCTGACAGAGAGTCTCTCTTTTGGTCACTTGCATTTAGAGGTCAGGGAGTAGGAATGACACCAGACATTAGATAGCAGTCCTTTTCTATATTCCATGGTTTTAGCAATACATTCAGAATATAGTGCTCAAGAATGATGTTTCTAATGTGAATAATTGCTATGTTATGGCAGAGAGGAGTAGGATATTTATGGCATCACAAGTTTAGAACAAATTCTGTGAAATTTATTTCAGGCATTAACAACAATAATCTCTCTTGCACATACATCATCTTGTTTAATCTTTACAACATCCACATGAAGGAAAGGAGTGCATGAAAAATGCAGGTTCTGTTTTTAGCAGACTGAACACCATATAATAGGAATCTTGGAGGTGACATATTTACCCAGTGTCTCACAGTCAGGAGGCCACAAGGATAGCAAATATGTTCACGAGGAAGGGAGAAGTTTTAGAATGAGAGATGACTATAATTAAAGTTAGTAAAGAAAGGTTCAGTTATCAAGGGACAAATGAGTCAGCAGCAAGTTTAAACACAAACTGTGAACTATGGGTGTTTCTCTCATTGTGACTTATTTTGAGAGAGTATGATGCCATCCATACTGAGAAAGCAGCCTGAATCAAGAACAGGAAGACTAAATCATAAGTGTCCTGGAAACAATGTACATTATGTTTAATAATTATCTTGTTACATTATAATTCCTGAAGTTGGATTGATTTAAGCTGTATATTTGTTAGATATAATGGGAGTGTCAGGCAATGTTATTAAATATTTCTAGGTGTTTCTACTTTATGTTTTAAAGACATATATATGTTTCTTTTTTGGAAAAAGACTTTAAATTAAATTTGGGCAGCTTAGTGTGTGGTGTTACTGTGTGCATAGCAAGTGGACATAGTTTAATCATTCTGAAATTTTAAAGTAAAAAAAATGTGTTGAAGTTAATATTATTTGGCTTTGTAAAGCAGCTGTAATTAATATTATTATATGTATAAGGCAGCAATTATATAGCTTGTGCATATTGAAATTCAGAGCCACTGATATGAAAATATATCAGTAGTGAATAATATTTGAAATCAAGTGAAGTAATATAATTTTACACATTCGGATAATACTAATGCCTTCTATGTTTAGTTTTAAGATATTAGGAGCATTAATGTGGTACAACAACATGGGAGTCAAAGGAACTGATTTAGACACTAAAATCGAATATTCCGTGTGATTGCAACTAGATTAAATATGTATTTGTAAAGTAGACTTCCTCAAAATTAAAACCTTCAACTCATCAAAAGACAAAGAAACCATTAAGAAAATTAATAGGTAAGCTACAGACCAGGACAAAATATTCACAAAACATATATCTGCCAAAGGATATGGTGTATATAAAGAAGTAAAACTAATAGTAAAAAGATACACACTTCAATTTAAACATTAGCATAGGTATCAACAGATATTTCACAAAGGAAGATATACAAACAGCTAATAAGCATATAAAAAGGTACTTAAAAAAACCTCACATTCATAGATGAGTAGTAGCATTATGCTTCTACCCCAGCCTTCCTCTACTGTCATATTTTTAAAAATACATGTGTATTTATCCTTTACTAACTTCCTATAATGAGTCTGTATAGTTTTATAATTAAAAAAAAATCCCACAATTTCCTCAGAAAGAGCTACTAGCTGGGAGTGACAAACATGTTTGGGAGCATATTTTCTTAGCAAAGAAATAATACCATGACAGTGGATAAGTAAAAAAGAAAAGGGAAAAAAAAGAAAAGAAATAAGTGTAAGGCAAAACAAAAAGCATATTTTCTCTTCCAAGACTTAAAAGAATTAGGAGAGGAAAGGTACATGGATGCTTTATCCCTGTCCCTAGTCTTATCCTGTATGCCCTTTCATCTCTGCCTATCACTGAGTCAGTCATATAGTGAGAAGCAGCCTAATTCTTCATTTGTTACTTTCTTTTAACTCTCGTTATCCTCATCAACTGTGTGTTGTTACAGGTTTATTTGCTGGAGCCTACTTACTTTGCCCATGAAATATCAGAAAATGTTAATGATTCTTCTAGAGAAAAGTTGCCCCTTTTTATATGTTAAAGAAGAGGAGCAATGTTTGCAGATTGCATGTGTACATACCTATCATTTATAAGGGATATTTTATTTTACAAAACAGTCTCCCATGTTATCTCATTTAATCCTCACAGCAACTTAATGTGGTAGGTAGATATTATTAGTCCTATTTACAGATGAAGTTCTGCAAGATAAGTATCCTGCACAGTTCTATCATCCACCAAAATTCTCTTATAGCTACTTTGTAGTTGACACCTTCCTCCATTCCCAGCCCCTGGCAGCTACTGTTGTTTTGTTGTTTTTTTTTCTCCATAGTTTTGACTTTTCCAGAATGTTGTACAGCTTCTTTCACTTACTAGAGTGCATTTGAGATTCATCTATGGTGTTGCTAGTATCAACAGTTTGTTGCATTTTATTGCTGAGTAGTAGTCCATCACATGGATGTACCATAGTGTGTTTATCCATTCACCAGTTGAAGGGCATTTCAGTTGTTTCCAGCATGTGGGCATTGTGAATAAAGCTGCTATAAGCATTAATGTACAGGTTTTTATGTGGATATAAGTTACTTTCTCTTGAATAAATATCCAGGCATGGGATTGCTGGCTTATATGGTAAGTACATGATGTTTAACTTGGAAGAAACTGACAAACTGTTTTTCAGTGTTCAGTGTGTGAGAGTTCTAGTTGCTGTGTACCCTCACTAACACATGGTTTATTTTTGGTTTTGTTTTTAATTTTAGCCATTCTAATAAGTAAGTAGTGGTTTCTCACTGTGATTTTAATTTACATTTTTCTAACCTTTTTTATATTTAAATTGTTCATATAACGTTGTTTCTCTATTTATGTGCCTTCTACATGTATTCTTTAATTCATTCCAGAAATATTGTAGATGGTCTGCACTAGTGGTTCTCAGAGTGGTTTCCACACCAGCAGCATCAGCATCACCTGGGAACTTATTAAAAATGCAGATTTTTCAGGTTCTACTCCATACCTAATGAATCTGAAACTCTGGGGATAGGGCTGAATTTTAAGCTGTCTAGGTGATTCTCCTGCAGGCCAAAGTTTGAGAACAACTGTTCTACAGTAGAGGTGCTCATCAATCACTAGGCATAAGTATCAACTGTGAACATTTAAAAAGAAAAACAAAAAAATCAGAGCTCAATACCCACCCCAGGGATTCAGATTTACTTGGTGTCTGGTAGTCCAGGAGGCATTTTTTTTTAAGTTCCCCGGGTAATGTTATCATACAATCAGAGTTGAAAATAACTAATCTACTAAAAGTTGCTTAGCTAGACAGTCTAAAGCTGTGGTCCCTAACCTGCAGGCCACAGACTGGTTCCTGTCCGTGGCCTGTTAGGGACCCAGTTGCAGAGCTGCATGCCTGCGCCCGTGTCCACACCCCCACCCTCGTCCATGAAAAAATTGTCTTCTATGAAACCAGTCCCTGGTGCCAAAAACATTGGGGACCACTGCTCTAAAGAATACAAGTCTGACACCAATTCCATAGCTCATGCAGCTTTTCATCTAAAAGGGAGGATGCATACGTACATGTCTTAGCATAGTTATAAGCACATATAAGTTACTCAGTAATTACCTAATGAATGAAATTGTAATTGGTGTCCCGGGTTTGAATATAAACTAAGTTTCTTCTTCTATATCTTAGAGCTTCATTTTTATATTCCATGTTGTCCTTAACATTCATTCATTCAACAAGTGTTTACTGAGTATGCTGGAAACACAGCAGTGAACAAAACATACAAGTCTCTGCTCACAGAGCTTACATTCTGGTCTATGACACCTAGTTGGTATTTTGGTCGAAATATGGTACATTTCTTTGTAGCTCTAAAACAAAGATACCTATTCATACACATTATTGATAGTCTTCATAATGATCACATTTGTGTATTTTATGTTCAAGTGCTTTCAGAGTTACTTGCCTTGTATTTGTTAAAATTTATGTTAGTCATTAAATCCTTTTTTTCTGGATAATTTAAACTCATTTATTTAATCACCTACATATGTTGATAACAGTGTTAAGGATAGAGACTGTTCAAGCCATGGAAAGATACTGGAATTTGAAATAAAAAAATATAAGTTCAGATTATGGCCCAACTAAGTAATAGTTTGTGTTTTTTTAATCAAATCAATGAAATTTTACTTTTCTGTACAGGATAGATAATAAAATAGTAATGTTAACTAGCCCACAAAGTTGTATTAAGGATTAAATCAGATATTGTATGTGGAAAATGGTTTATGAACTGTAGTATACTCCTCAAATATTAGTTACCTGATCTTTTTTAGCTTGTTAAAGGCATTTACTTTAATAATTTTCATTTATACATATATTTAAAATGTATAAGAATAAACATTTTTTAAGTTATCACCAATTGGCATGAAATCTTAAGTGCAGGGAAACAAACTCAGTCTTTTAGTCATTTTGTTAAAATGTTAAGAGATTTTAATGAAGGATAAAATATTGCTACACCATCAAGTAGTTGAGGAATGTTCTGTAATTGGCAAGGGTGTGAACAAAAAGAAGTTGATAAGCTAACAAATCATTTTTCAGTACAACATTGGTTTTGGCAACCTTTTCTTGATAGGGAGGCAGAGGCTCAAGTGAGAGAAATGGCTATATTCACATAATGAACTGCCCTATACTTTGATGAAAACATTCATTATAAGCAAATATAGTGAAGCTGTAGCTATCACCATGTGCTGTATGGTCCTTATTATGTTAGGGTTTCTTTTATAGATGTACATTAGATTTAACTTAAAAAAATTGACTCAGCCTCCCAAAGCATAAGAATTACAGGTGTGAGCCAGCACACCTGGCCTAGTTGCAAGAACTTTTAATTTCTTCCTCCAGTTGTCAACCTTAATAATATCCATCTTTCCTGTTATGTAGTAGCATTGATTGTTTCCCCCACACAAAGTATTAAGTTGACCATACTTCTTATATTTGATAGTATCAGAGAGTCAAGAAAATATAGTAGTAGCTTATTTAGGTATATTTTCCTTCTTTTGGAGCACAGTGGTTTTTATTTTACATTCTCCAAAAGCAAGCAATTACTACTACAAAGAGATGGATAAGAATTATCAGCCAGCTAATAAAATATACTGTCTAATCCCATTCCTAGAAATCTCTACTGGTTCCTCTCCATTTCTTTCTGCTCCCACTGTTACGGTTGCTCTATTTCTAATCTTACCCTCAGCCTCCTATGTGCGTCTAGCTCCAGATTTGACTCCTGCCAGTTTCTCCTTGAGCAATTGATCATTCTACTATATACATCTGGTCATGCTTGTCCACATGAAACTGGCAGGAGTCAAGTAGGGAGTGGCCTTTTAGCAGCTCCCCTCAGCCCTTCTGTAATAGAGGCCCTTCTGGCACCTATTTTCGCTTTGTTATCATTCCTCTCTAGCCCTTTGATCCAGACACTTAAATTCCTGGGAAGTAGTGTGTTCTCTTTTACCTTTAGACTTTCACTCTTGCTGATCTCTTCATGGACTGTCTACCCCTTCTTTCTCTTCTCTTGGTTAAGGCAAGCCCATTCTTCTGCCTTGACACAGAAATCACTGACCTCAGGAAATCTTCCCCAAGGTAGAGTAAATGTACATCTAAAATGTGAGACCTTTAAAGAAGTTTTTATCTGGAGAGGAATATCTAATAAACAAAGATTAGGAAATTTATCATTTAAGATTGTTTGGCAGGAAGATGAATTTGAGGCATATTTTATGGTAGCTTTGAAATATGCTAATTATTTTGTTTCCATAGTTTGGTAAGTGGAACTCAAAACTGAAATATCCAATTTATAATCTAACATTTGACATGCATTATCCTGTCTTTTAACCATATGTGTACAGCAATCTGTATCCACTGTTTTTGGTGATGGTGCATCCCAGCAGACACACTGACTGAAATATATTGACTTTCTCATCTTGACTGACTCATTTGACTCAAATAGCAAGTTCCTCCATGATCCCGGTTCAAAATATAGCAAGTGTATTATTACGTTTTCAGAATACCAAGCTTTGAGAAGCAGTGAGCTCTTCTTTGTCTTTGCTATTATGGCCATTGGCCTGGTAATCACATGGGCTGGAGACTGGAGGTCAGAATAGGGGAAGAAGGCAGTTGAGAGAAAAGTGTTAGAATTATAGGTTATAAATACCAATACTAGTTAATATAATACATGAACTATATCTGAGAATCAAGCTTAAACTTTCATAATACAATGATAATTTAAGATAATTATAATCAGCTGAGTATTAAAGGTACAGATTGTGTGCCACGACTTTCTAATGTATTTTTCTGATAAGTATACCTTTGGGAATCAGTTCTAATATGATAGTCCAAAACATAAATGCTTTATGTATAAGGCTATTTCTCTGTGATATTCAATAGGAAACAGGAAACAATCAAGAGCTTTGTGAAAATTATCTACAAAGTGAAATGTTTAAAAAATGTTTTTCCACATAATATTAAATTTTAAAACAGTTGAAATATTTATATATATTGTGGTCCACCATTACTGGATACGGAAATGCTTTTTCTTATTTTTATAAACAGAAATAGAAAACAAGGCACAGGACATGAGGGACAGCAAATAATCCAGTTAGATCAGACTATATGTATATGGGAGAAAAGAATACAAGGATTAGTTGGGACTGATTTATGGAGTTACTTGTTGCCTTGAATAGGGCAGGTTAATTAATAAGTAATGGGAAGTGTTAAAGTTTTTCACTAGCTAAGCCGTGTAAGTGAAACATTAAGAGGTGAGATCTGGCCGTGGTATATAGAATAAAGTAGGTATGGGAAGAGATCTTGTTACAGTGGTCCAGTGAAGTGCTAATGATATCTTGAACCACCATGGCCTAATTGGAAAGGAGAGAATGAATGCAGGGAGTGTTATGAAGGTAGAAATCTGTAGGATTGTCAACTCTTTTAAAATAGTAAGAGACAAAGGAGCATAAGGAGTTGAAGATGGCTGTGAGGTTTGTAGTTTGGGGAACTGAGAAAATGGTGATACCATTAAAAAGTAGTTGGTTGTCTCATAGAAAAGCTGGTCTTTAGGTGGGAAGGTGACTTTAATTTCATATGTATTGAATTTAAGGTGTTAGATATGGGTATTAATATAAATCTTCAACAAATGGTTAGAAATGAAATGAAAAAAAGTGTTGGTATAAGACCATGGCTAATGAGAGGGGTATAAAGGCTCTTCACCTGCACCCAGGTGATAGTTGAAGCTCTGGGAGTGGATGACCTGTGCAAGGGAGTGCACAGAGTGCCAAGATCTCTCAAGCAGAGGAAGAAGAGGAAGACCCAGCAAGAAATACTCTTGTGGCTAGGAGGGAGGACCAAGGGCCTTATGGGCCAAAAATAGTAAAGGGAGAAAGAGTTTGTTGTCTAAGTATCATTTTCTTTTTTAGTTGAATTTCCTATTATAGGATGCACAAATTTCTGAGTCCTAAACAAAATTATTCATAATTTTCATATTTCAAAAGTCAAAAGCTAAATTCCATAACCTAAGAAGATTATGGGGGCAGGGGAGGTAGAATTAGCCATAGTTTTTTTACTTTCTTTGTTACTCCTCTACTGGTAGTTGGTTAAAAGTTTACTTCATGGCTTCTTTTTCCCCCTCCAGAAATTGGTATTTAAAGCAGTGAAGAGTAAAGGTCACACCTGACTTTCCCAATCCAATTTCATAAGCAAGAAACACGTATAGTTTTTAAAAAATTCACATGATATGTAAAGTAAGGAGATAGAGATGAGGTGTACTCATTTGTTAAATAATAGGTTTTTGCAAAATCAGTTAATCCAAAAGCCAGCAGTTGCTTTTTATTTAGAAATTATGCTTTAATCATAATTCAGATTTTGAAATTTTAAGTTCATTTAAAAATAAATATTAAACATATAGGAATGATTTTGCAATGGTTATAGTTCAAAACTGTTGTGGAATAGAAATTAGTATTGTCACACGATGTAAGCATTAGTTTTAAATTCAGTGGTGTTGGGTTTCCAGCTTTTCCAACTGAGAAAACAGTTTTCAGTTTTTCTTGTGGAATAAACCACGCCAAAAGTTAGGTGCTTTAAATAACCATTTATTTGGCTCATGATTTTGTAAACTGGTCATTTGGACTGGGTTTAGCTGGTGTCTCCTATTGGTTCGGAGGGGCTCACTCACTGCCAGATTGGCAGGGGGCTTCTGGGTCTGGAATATTCTGAGCTGGGTCAGCCGGTCCTGCTCCATGTGGTCACATCAGCCAGCAGACTAGTTCAGACTTGTTCACATGGTAGCAGAGAGGAGGCAAGAGCCTCAAGAAGCTGAAGAGCTCTTGAGGCCGACCGAGGCTTGGAAATTGTATAGTGTAACTTTTGCCAGATTTTTGGTCAAAGCAATCACACGGCATCCCAGATTCTCAGGGTGGGAGAATAGGCTCTGCTTCTTGATGGAAGGTGGTAGAAAGTATTCTGGCCAGATTGTCACTCTGCCATACCAGCTCATATTTGTTCATTTCGAATACTCAAAAATCAATTTTTAACTGTTGAAACAACATTGACTCTGTGTGTGTGTGTGTGTGTGAGAGAGAGAGAGAGAGAGAGAGAGAGAGAGAGAGAGAGAGAGAGAGAGGAGAGAGGAGAGAGGAGAGAGAGAGTTTTACTCTCTCTTCTCAATATGCTACCCCTGAAAAGTAAGGGGTATTTGAAATAATCTTACTCTTCTGATTCATTCATTTGATCAGGAGCATGTTTGTTTATTCAGATATCAAAGCAACTTGAAGAGAGAATTTAACATAAGTAAACCTAAACTACAGCCGGTTTACTTATACAGTATTTGTTGAATACCTTTTGAGTATCTGTTTTGTGCCTAACACTGGGCAAGGTATTTAGGAATAGAGAAAGAAGAAGCATGACATATTCCTTACTTTCAAGAAGTTTATATTCTTACAGGATGGGCAAAATTTATATTCAACAAGTAATATTTTATTAATGTGTCAAGGACTAGGTTTTAAGCAAAGATAGTACAGAGATGGATATGACTTAGTTCTTTAAGTAGAGCAAAGAAATATATATTTATAATAGCTATAATTCAAAGAAATAAGTGCTATGAGAGAAATTTAAACTGAGTGCTATGGAATTAAGAAAATAGGAGGAGGCAAATGATTGAGTGCCAGGATATGTGATTCATATAATTAACACCTGAGAAGGAAGAGATCTTTGAAACAAGAAAGTGATGGCTTCATAGAGAAAATGAGTTTTGAACAAGACTTTGAAGAAGAGGTAGAATTTAAATAAGTGGAGAGGTGGGAATCCTACTCAACTTAGAATTGAGTTGTTTTCCCAAGAAGGTAATTATTTAATTAAAGAGAGTCTTTCAAGTGGCAAATATTAAAGAGCATGAGATAACATGACTGTAGAAAGACTCTGTAAAAAACAGTATACTGAGAAGATGGCTGGCAAATGTTTTTCCTCTCCAGTGGTGCCAAAGCTTAGTTTTCTTTCATCAGATATTTGTGTGCTATGATTGGAAAATCAAGTAAGAATGTTTATTTTATGTTACAATGGAAGTGCACATTTCATTTTCACTCAGTAGTATTCTCTGTAGCCATATATTGATTGAAAAAAAATAGAAACATAATGTAGATCCCTGCTGACAAGGAAATCCAAAATTAACAAAAGCAAGGAAACCCCCATTGAGTAATGTCAACTGGTACTTTTTACAAGTAGGTCTGGATCTATTTACAGGCTAAACTGGTAGAAATAATTAGGGAATTTCCTTTTCTAAATTTGACAGGTAAATTTGCTTTTCAAACTTTCTGTTCTAGTTGATCCTATTTTAGTAACTTAAACAATTTTGTGGAAAAGGATCAATTAAAATGCATTTAATTTAATGCTAATTAAATAGTACAATATTTATACATATACCAATTGCCAGAGTGCTCAACACAACTATATAAGTAATAGAATCATAGTTTTAATTTTAACAAATCAAAGGCAGCCTTTCACTGTTAAAGTGGCATTTGAAACACCATTATGAATGAATCCCATTGTCTAGTTTATCATTGCCTATCCTATGAAAGCAGTGATACTTAACTAATATTGTCTAAGTTAAATGCTACCATGTAATGAATTTCTAGAGAATTCTTTGAGAGAAACCTTTCTACTGCCTCAGTTATTTTCAGTGACAGGAATCTGGGGAATTTATAATAGTTTTTATTTTCTCATGTATTTTTAAATAGCTGGAATATATGTTCATTCTAATGAGAATGCATCACAGGGCTATTATAAGTTGAAAATGAAATAACAGATGAAAGTATTTTGTAGACTACAACGTCTTATGCACATAAATGTCAGGTGGTACTATTCTGAGATTAGCATTTGTTCTTTCAGGGTCTCTATGGAACAGTCATAGTTCATAGTTTAGACTCTAGAGCCACATGTTCTGAGATGTAGTCTAGATTCAATCCCTTACTAGCTCTGTAACCATAGATAGGTTTCTAAACCTCTCTATTCTTCAGTTTCTCCATCTATCAAAATGACATAGTAATAGTATACCTACTTCATAGAGTTGTTGTGAAGACTAAATTAATTAATATATGAAAGTCACTTAAAACAGTGTCTTGGCACATAGTTAATGTCATGTAAGTGTTGGCTATTATTTTCATTATCACCATCATTATCACTGTATCTTGTAGAATAGATAGATAATTGCTCTTAGATATATGCTAATCATGTTTTTCTCTATGAAATTATTCCACTCTCCTAGTTTTGCGTTTTTCTCAGAGAGCTCATTGAGGATAAGGACTGCATCTCATCAATTTTTATGTCCTCAGCATCTGGCATAGTTTCTAGCTCATAATAGACATTCAATAAATGAACGAGTTATATTTATATATTTATACACATGACCATTTAAGAGAGAAGCACTATTAGGAGAAGTGTAGAAAAGAAAGTAGCATTTAGTATCTGTATAATGTTAGTCTCTTTCTGGTCCACCTTATTCTTTTTAGCCAAAAAATGGCCTCATATTGTTCTTTTTTTCCATGCCAGTCTGGCCTCAGGGATACCTTCCCAGCCTTATATAGCCCTGTCTTCCCCAGGTTGATTTCATTCAGAGTACCTTCTGTGGGAAACTTTCATTGACTACTTCTGCCCAAGATAGTTTCTTTTGTTCTATAGAACTATATGTGTGTGTGTGTGTGTATATATATGTATATGTGTATATATATATATATGTATATACACACATACATATTCTTGTTTCTCTTTAAAGTTATCTTTTTGATTAGGTGTGATATGTCCACATAGTAAAAACTAACAAGGTACAAAAAGGCTGTTGTAAAAAGTGGGCCTCTGCCTCTCTGGAGGCAGTTACTGTGTTACTATTACCAGTTCCTTATGTATCCCTGCAGAAATAACCTGTGTTTGTACACATGTGTTTTAATGTTGGCATGTTGGACACGCTGTTCCACTTTACTTTTTTCACATATTTTGGATATTCTTCCATATCAGCGTACATGGGATTTGTTCATTCTTTTTAATGGCTATATAGTATAGTATTGTAGTTTTTAACCAGTCACCTGATGATGAGGATAGTTATTCTTTGGCTGTTACCACCATCACTGCAATGTGCACTCTTACACATATAAAAGTGCACACAAGTAGGCCTAGATCTGTAAGATAAATATTGGTAGAATTACCAAGTCAAAGGGTATATGAATTTTTAGATTTTTACTATGGGAGACAAACCACTTTTCCTAGACATATTAATGAAAATCCCCATCCGCAATCTACGAGAGAGCCCATTTCCCACACACTTGCCAATTCAGTGTGTTGTTAAACCTTTTGGTCTTTGCCACTTACAAATCCCAGATAAGCTGCTCTAATTCTGCTTCATATTATTTGTCATCCTTTAGAATATTTCTGTCCTGTTTCCCTTACATTACATTAATGTCATGTAAGTGTTGGCTATTATTTTCATTATCACCATCATTATCACTGTATCTTGTAGAATAGATAGATAATTGCTCTTAGATATATGCTAATCATGTTTCTTTACAATCTTAGACACTCTTATATTTTCATATATTCCTTAACTTCCAGGAGAGTTCTAGTTTCTGATATTCTACCCCATTGATGTGTACTTGTCAGATCATGTATTACAAGTTTTGGTGTGAAAAATACAGTCATTATATTATGTATATTTGCATTGTCTCCCCTCTCAGTTACTTCCACATCGCAATGCTCTGTAGATGTTTATGGATTGATTATCCTAAGTGGGCAAAGTCCATCTATCTATGTAATTTTTAACAGACAGCTATTGCTTCCTAAATATTTTTTCAACTAGTTCCTGTCTTTGCATTAAATGTTATAACTAACATTATCAGTATCTCTTGCTATATGTACAAATCTTTCTCAGTGTTCAAACTCAGTCTATTTGCTACTGACTTTTATCTTGTTAGGTGAACACAAACTCAGTTAAAGGTGTCAATAAAATTTTATGACTTGTTTCCTGGTAGCCCTGGGTAGAGTCTTTCTGGGTCCACTCTACAGAGCTGGGTGAGTTAGGTGGGAAGAAAATCATAAAAGATGCAGTTCTGGGGCCATGGGGGAAACTCAGTGACTCACTGGAGCTAAAAGGATGCCTCCTTAGAGCTGAGGCAGTGAGAGGTAGCTGTGCAGGAGGCCTAGTTCATGACCAGGCTAGTGTGTGCACCTCTCAAATAGCAAGGTGAGAAGAGTGCAATGGGCACAGATGTTGTTAGCCCGGCTGAAGTGTGAGGGGAGGATTCAGGTAAGTGGTTCAATAGCAAACTATTGAAAGTCATTGCCAAGGTATTAATTATTTTGACATCTTGGATTGTTTGTATTAATAAATTAAGGATCATTGATCAGGTGAAGAGATATGGTGGGCTAGAAAACACTAACTGACAGAATCTAAATAATTCCTTTATTAAGATAATACATTTCGAAACGTAGGATAAGATAGGTCTGCTATATATAGTTGCACAGTTTATTTTGCATTGTGAAAACACCTGGGTGAGGAGGCTAGGGGTGACTGAATTCCAACCTGTGTTCTGATCACCAAGGCAGGTACCTGGTGTGCATAAAGGGAAGTGTGCCTTTTTCTAATTCATCTACTTGTTCAAATGTTCAAGGTAGGCAAGCAGAGGACTTTTCCCCTTTAGCTCATATGTTGTAGAGTTAATATAAAGAACATACTTGAATCTGTTTAAAAATCAATTTGTCATAATATTTTCTGGTCCTAAAATTACATTCAGCAGTAAATAATAACTGGTCACAATTTATTCTCTTCTATAAAATGAGAATAGAATAAAAAATAAAAAAAAGAAAAAGAAAAATATTTGGCTTTGCAAAAAGTAGACCCGAATGAAAAAGAAATGTTGAACATTGGTGCTCTTTGTTTTCTTTTTAAGCTTTTATTCTCCACCATAGGATTTTCTCTTTGAGGGCACTGAAAGTAAAATGCATCATGCCATTGAAGAATGCCCTGTTGGTCTTCATAGGGCTTCTTACATCCAACAGCATACATGAAGCTAGTTACATTATTAATTGCATTCTTTTTTGACCAAAGGGTTAGGTATTCTGAAGTGTTATTTCACTGCTGATAGTGGTCACATGCCTAAGCTCCGTTCTGGTATTTTAGTAAATATACATTTGTATGGGGTGGTTTGGCTCAAATTTAGTGTCATAGATGGGAGAGTCCACATTAAGCACTCATGTTTCCCCTTTTCTTTCTTCTTCTTCTTCTTTTTTTTCCACTTTCCAGATCGCACAGAGATCTGGAGGTCTGCAGGCCATATCTAGCCTGAAATGTGAGTTTTGTTTGGCTCACAGAGTGTTGGGATTTGATGTTTTAAATGCTTTCAAGTAAGAGTTGTGCCTCTCACTTAGTCAATATTCTGACCATCCCTTTTGTGTTATTCTGGTCTGCTTTAACTATCTGTCTTTTCTGTAGGCATTCAAGTTTACAATCCTTGCTTTAAATCTGGGACACTGTGAACATAGAATTAAGGCAGGAAATTAGAAGGTAGAATAAAAGTCTGCCCTTAAGAAGTAATTTCTATTGAACAAAGAACTCTTATTTATAATATTAAGAAATGTTTTTGAATATTAAAATTTTGTACCAATATCATTCTTCTGAATACTGTCAGGCTGGGCTGGGCCTTACACCAAGATAAATGCAAGGTTAGTAGACAGAATCAGGGAACTGTATCAAGGTTTAGAATACCAAGGGTCAATAGTAGGCCAGTCTATTCAGGCCAGAATATACACAATCATTGAGATCAAGAGAAGTAATAGGTCAGAGCAAGGTAGACAGATTAGGGAATAGCAGTAGCATTCAAGGTCCACGGGAGCAAGAGAATCCAGAATCCAAGCCTCTAGGACTGTGAGCTAGACAAGGAGTCTGAGTGGTGGACACTCAGGGTCCCAGACAAGGAAACAGGTTACTGGGGAGTCAGTACAGAGCACCACACAAAACAAAGGAGTTTGTCACAGAGCAGCACCCTTTGCCTCTGCTTATAATTTTTTTTAATTAATAAACTTCATTTTTTAGAATAGTTTTAAGTTTATGGAATTGAGCAGATAGTACAGAGAGTTCCCATATACACTTCCTGCCACAAATACCAGTTTGCCCTGTTTTTAACATTGTGCATTTGTGTGGCACATTTTTTGTAATTGATGAACCGAGATTGATAGATTATTATTATATTAATATTAAGTCCATCATTTATATTAGAGTTCACCCTGTTTTGTTTTTTTCTGTAGTGTTTGTGTGTGTTAAAATTCATGTAACAAAATTTACTATTTTAACCATTTTCAAGTGTGCAGTTCAGTGGCATTCAGTATATACACATTGATATTCAACCATCACCACCATCCATCTTCAGATCTTTTTCAACATCCCAGACGAAAACTCTGTCTGTGCCCATTAAACAATAACACCCCATTCCTCCTTCCCCACCTTTGGTAACCACTGTTCTATTTCTACCTCTATGTATCTGACTATTCTAGGTACCTCATACATGTGGAATTATACAATATTTGTCTTTTTGTGTCTGGCTTATTTCACTTATCGTAGTGGCATTAAAGTTCATTGATATTGTAGCTGTATCACAATTACATTCCTTTTTAAAGCTGAATAATATTCCATCATATGTACCACATTTTATCTTTTCATCAGTTGATGGACATTTGTTAATGGACATTGAGTTTCCACCTTTTGGCTACAATACTGCTGTGACCCTTGGTGCACATGCATCTGTTTGTGTCCCTGCTTTTAATTCTTTTGTATGTATACCTAGAAGTAGAAGTGCTGAATCAAATGAAATGGTCTATGGTTTTTGACAAATGTTTACTGTCATATATCCACCATACAGAATAGTTGCACTGTCCTAAAAATCTTTTGCTTCAACAATTCATCCCTCTGCCACCTTTGTCTCTGCTTAGATTTTAATATGTTCCTTTTGTGGAGATTTAACTATTGTTAATATTCTTCCAACCTGGAATTTATAGGTAAAGATGAGTTAGTGAAATCAGTGATCGAGGGAGTCAGAAAGTAAGATGTTCTGACATAAGTTATTCATGGTCCCTTAGGTTTTGAGATTTTGAAAATTACCTACACAATTAATATGTAGGTAACAAACATAGAGCCTTAAAATGCATGGATTTAAGATATTTTGTGGGCATGCAATTATGTATTGTATCCATTTATTCCACAAAGATTTATTAAGCACCTATATTATATGCCAAGCCCTGTATTAAATACCTTCCATAGGAATTAAAGATTCCTTTCAAGTAAGTTAGATTATTTTAGGAGTTTCCGTTTTCACCACCAAGGGTACCTGTTTGATAGTTTTTCCCCAGAAGCCATATGTTTTGAAAGATCCTGCCTAGTACATAACTACACTTATGCTAGGCTTTCTCAGCATATTGAAAATAGTTTTTGAACCTCCATTATAATTTTTAGAGAGTCGTAGTGGTCTAGAGATCTTGATAAGACAACTGGTTGGGTTTTTTTTATTCAGAACATGAGTCCTTGATTAGGCTGGTTTGTGTGCCTGTCACTGTGCCCAGTCCTGTCATGGTAGCTGTGCTGAGGTACTTTGTGTGGCTGTTTCCCAGACCTGCCTTGCTCAGATGACCATTTCTCTGTCTTCTCCAGTTGCTTGCTGACCCAGCCTTTTCCACTATACTTCCTTTGTGGCAGTGACCACCTGAATGTAAAAAAGCATTGCGCTAGGATAGAAAATGAAGACTTGAGAAGGCTCCTGCCTTTCAGGAGTCTGTGAACATTAAAACAGCAGTCTCCACATGTTTTTGATTGTTCACTTTCCTGTGAACTTCCTGGTATTTTGTTTATTCACATTTATACATGTTCTGCATAATCTCAGTATGTACATTATTACTGAAGCCTAATTTTTCTCATATTTTAGATATAAGTTAATTATAAATACAAGTTCTAAGATTTCACATATGCTCTGAGGTACATGTATCACACTTCAGAAACCTCCGCTGGGAAAGCTAGCTTTGATATTTTTTACTGAGCAAAATACTAACCACTGGGTGTACTGTAGCTTAGATTCTGTAGATAATGCTGGGGATTCTAACAGATATAAACAGACAGGTGGATTTAATTAGGGGGAAAGTCTAGCATCTATTTCCCCCTCCATAATTCACTGTGTTATTGAAGTATAAAAACCCCATGTACATTTGGAATAGAAATAACATTTTATGAAAAATTGAGTTTTTAAAAAAATCAATTAAAGTTTCAGTTTTACAAGATGAAAAGTTTTAGAGATCTGTTTCACAATATTGTGAATATACTTAACTGTAATGAAACGTACATTTAAAAATGGTTAAGATGGTACATTTTATGTTATATATTTTTTAACACAATACAAATCATCAGTTAGCTGTTAGTCATTCATCTCCTGCAACCAATATTTTATTAATAATACCTTTTGAGTATTGGACATATTACCAGACCCTTACCATTTGTTATACATGATACTATATAAGGATTCCATTTGGTATCTGTGGATCAACTTTTCCACTGTTTTTGTCCTCTGTGGTTACATCATCAGAGAAATGTGTGTGGTTGTGATTCTTAATACAGAGCCAAATAAAATCCATGAACTACAGTTCACTAAAGCTACTTTAATGGTACATACTTTTAAATGAACCATTAATAATATATTCTACATATTTTCTCTTTGGGGTCTGGGGAGGTAAATAGACAGAAACAGATGGAAGAATAGTCTTAAGTTGCATTCAATACTTCCCGTGTTCCAAAGCCTGGATATAAATGAAAGATGAGCATTTCTACTTAATTTATCTGGCTGGATTCCTGTGTCTAATGGCTGTATATGTACCATAAACACGATGAAGAAGCAACCATGGAAACACTTGTTTTCTTGTTGGGCTAAATTTACTCTGGGTTGAATATTAACATAGTGCCTGGCAGTACTTTAAAAGCAAAAATAGCTTAAGCATGATTCACTCTGAGTCATTTACTGCTAGTGCTGCTATACTGCCTAGAGCTTGACATTGAACAAGTTGGCAGCCTGTATTGCTACATTTTTTCTAGGAACTCTGAACACATCTCATTCTTGTGAATTTGCTTGTGCAACAATATTAAATAGAGTAATGTGTTTATTTTGTTTCAAACTCAAATGAATTTGAGAATAATGAAGCTGAAGTATTTTTCTTGGGCTTTCTGGAAAAGCTAGATTCTCAGAATTCTCCTGTGGTTACAGGACTTACTTTATTTTATAAAGAATTAATAAAATGTCATGGAAATTTTCTTTTGGTTGCTTTCAACTTTTCTGATTGAAAACTACCACATCGACTGAAAAATCATTGTGAAAAAGAGCCTGGTAGTACTATCAATATCAGCTAGAATTCATTAATTTTCTGACATTACCAGGCAAGATGGGTTGTGCCATTCAGAAAGCTCTTTTTCTTTCTTCTTCTTTGTTAATATGGTGAGGCGTGCAACGTAGCCTGCCTTGTAGTTAAGTTGGGTGTATGACTTGTAAACTTCTCTCTCGTTATTAAAGATTATATAATGGGAAGTTCATTGGTTTTGAAAGGCAGACCAAACCCACTGACTGGGTTTCTATTGGCCCTTTAAATGTATTGCATGCATTTCTCTGAGTAAACCCATGTGGCTGAGAAATAGTGAGTGAGTAGCTTGTTGGCTGACTGTGGGAAAACCTATGAAGGATCAGTTGATCTCATCTGGGCAGGAGTCAGAAATGACTGAGAATCTAAAACTATATATATGAGGACGGTTTTCCCTTGATGTTGCAATCTTTATTTTAACATGTTTTTGTGTTTAGCTTTTGGAGTTGCCTAACAGTATAATTTCAAATGAGATTTAGTTTCAGCTGTTTAATTTTAAACTGTGGGGAATGTGATTTTTTTTTTAATTTTAAAGGCATTATCATTTTGCCTTAGGATTTTAATGATGTGTATAGAAAGAGTTTTCTTGTGACAGCCTAAAACCAAAATGAGCCTAACCTAATTCTTGATATTATTTTGAAATGGTTTTACCATAAAATTCTTACATTAGAACTTGTAACTCTGTCAGAGAATTTCAACATAGTTGCATAAATTGTGTTTCATATTACAATTTGTTCTCTGCTTGACTTCATTGAAATTAATAAAAGGACTCTTTCAGAAAGATCTGGTGAGTTAGCATCATTATTTAAAAAAAAAAAAAAGTAAAGAACTTACTCATAATGTACCCTGTGTTGCTAAATTTTCAAAGTTAGCTATCTCAACCACACCCAAAAGCCTTTTCAGAAGAGTGAAATCCACTTACTCATTTATGCTGGCTTAGGATTTTCTTCCCAATAAAGTAAAAGAGCTGAGCTCAATATGAATTTTCCATGAGATATACGATGATTACAGGGAAAACTAACATTTGGAAATTGAGTTGCTACCAAGTCTTGAATGTAACATATAGTTCTTTATTCTGTGGTTAAAGAGATTCCTTATAGCAGGACTTTCTGACTTGGGCCCTGTGGGTGCTAAAAATATCCCAAGGTGTTTTTTGTATTCCAAAGGGATACCATCACCCTGCCTTAAAGCTAGAGGATAGAACACCAGTTCTGCAGATACATTCCCTGTATCATGGTCACATAGATGCTCTGCTGCTACATTTTGGAGGCATATAAATGAGTTTTTTTGCATGGCTTGAAAATTAGCTCAATAAGATTTAGTTAACCAACCCTTGTCAGGTTGTAAACTGAAGGGGCAAATCTAATTGAGTCTTAGCATAGCCCAGTAGCCACTCTCCATAACTGCAGTTACAGAAATGTGTCTTATCCATAGACATGTATTACAGGTTGAGGATCCCTTATCCAAAATGCTTGGACCAAAAATGTTTCAGAGTTTTTCAGAATTTGGAATATTTGCATGTATATAATGAGATATATTGGGGATGGGACCCCAGTGTAAACACAGAATTCTTCTATGTTTCATATATAACTTATACACATAGCCTGAAGATAATTTTATATGATATTTCTAATAATTTCATTCATGAGACAAAGTTTTGACAGCATTTTGATCTGTCACTTGAGGTCAGGTGTGGAATTTTCCACTTGTGGAAAAAGTTTTGGATTTTGGAGCATTTCAGATTTTCAGATTAATGATGTGGAACCTATAAATAAGATAATGTGAAAGTGTTCACATAGGGCCTAGAATAAAGTAGGTACTCAGTAAAAGCTCATTAAATCTGAATTAATATGTCAAATGTTATAACTACTCATCTTATTTGGTCTGCAAAGCTTTATTTCTTTCCCTTTCATTCATTGGTACACTCTTTATTGAGCTCCTATTATATACTAAAAGTATAGGATATTTGAGACAAAAAGTAAGCCTTCAAGGCTTACATTCTTAACTTTGAAAAGCAGACATACAAATTATTAAATACATTAATCATATGCTTCTTAAAAAGACTAGATACAAGGTGTCATTGCCTTATAATAGTAATAATTATTAAAATTTTTAAATGGATAAATAATAATTGTATATATGTATATATGTATATATGTATATATATTTATGGAGTACAATGTGATATTTTGATATATATATATATATATATACACACATTGTGGAATCATTAAATCAAGCTAATTAACATATCCATCACCTCATTTACTTTTTTTGTGGTGAGAACGTTTAAAATCTACTCTTAGCAATTTTGAAGTATACAATACATTATTATTAACTATGTTTACTATGCCGTTAAAACGTATTCCTCCTGTCTAACTGAAATTTTGTACCCTTTGACCAACATCTCCTCTTTCCCCAGTGCCCCTCATTCCACCTCACCCTTCACCAGCCTCTGGTAACCACCATTCTACTCAGGACTTCATGAATTCAACATTTTTAGATTCCACATGTAGGTGAGATTATGCCTCATTGGTCTTTCTGGGCCTGGCTTATTTTACTTAGCATGGTGTCCTCCAGGTTCATCCATATTGTTGCAAATGACAGGATTTCCTTCATTTTTAAGGCTAAATAGTACTGTATTATGTATATGCCCCCTTTTCTTTATCCATTCATCATTTAACAGACACTTAGGTTGCTTCATATCTTGACTATTGTGAATAATGCTGCAATGAACATGGGAATGCAGATAGCTCTTCAACATACCAATTTCCATTCTTTTGGATATGCACCCAGAAGTGGGGTTTCTGGATCAGATGGTTGTTCTATGTTTAGTTTTTTGAGGAACCTCTATACCATTTTCCATAATGGCTGTACTAATTTGCATCCCCACAAACAACATGCAAGGATTTCCTTTTTACATTTTCACCAACATTTGTTATCTTTTGTCTTTTTGATGACAATCCTGTCTAACAGATGTGAGGTGATATCTCACTGTGGTTTAAATTTGCATTTATTTGTCAGGTGATTAGAGGTGGTGAGCAATTTTTTGTGTTGACATTTATATGTCTTCTTTTGAGAAATGTTTGTTCAGGTCCTTTGCCCGTTTTTCAATTGAGTTATTTGTTTTCTTGCTATTGCGCTGTATGAGTTCCTTATATATTTTGGATGTTAGCTCATTAGCAGATGTGTTGTTTGCAATTGAATTGTTTCTTTCTGTTGTTTTCCTTTGCTGTGCAGAGCTTTTTAATTTGGTGCAGTCCATTTATCTGGTTTCGCTTTTGTTGCCTGTGCTTTTGGGGTCATATCCAGGAAGTCATTGCCTAGACCAAAGTCATGGAGCTTTTCCTTTTTTCTTCTAGTAATTTTTTAGTTTAGGTCTTAAACATGTAGGTCTTTAGTCCATTTTGAGTTGATTTTTATGTATGTTGTAATGGTCCAGTTTCATTCTTCTGCATGCAGATATCCAGTTTTCTGAGCACCATTTATTGAAGAGACTTCCCCCTCCTGTGTGTTCTTGGTACCTTTGTCAAAAATCAATTAACCATAAATGCATATATTTATTTCTGGGCTTTCTATCCTGTTCCCCTGGTTGGTGAATCATAACAATTTTTTTTAACTAATAACTATTGGCCTTCCTTGAGCACTTACTGTGTGCCCAGCTCCATTCAAGGTGTAATAAGGTAGGTAGGTGATAGCATTATCCTCATTTTACAGAGGAGGAAATTGAGGCTCATAGAGGTCAAGCGGTTTGCCCAACTTCATATTGTTGATTCAAACCAAGGAAATCTGGTTGTAGAGTCCATGCCCTTAATTAACCATTACGTAAACTGCCTCTTGTTTACTGGCTTTTGTTAAGAAGAAGAAAGAACTCTTAGAAGTAGGAGAAAATGAGAAGTCAGTACACCAGTGATAATGTGATCCCTTTTGTAGGACATTAGTTTTTTTAAAAATTAATGATTATTTTGAAGTACTTTTGCTAAATCTGTGTTGCTAAAACAAAGTGGCTTCATCCAATGGGCTAAATAAATCTGAGAGTGATTAACCACATATCTAGCTATCTTTCTTAGGCTATATGTGTTAATTCCTAAAATGAACTGTGTCTGAGAACTTAATGTTCTTCCATGTTACCTCAGAGACTAAAAGCAGTTCTTAAATGAGTTGAGTTGGGTTCTGCCGTTCAGAGAGGCACTGTGGGGCAGTGCCAGGAAACAAATTAGCTAAAAGTAAAGCTTTCCTTCAGTCGACAACAGTGGGTCTCTTTTCATCCTGTGGCTCTTTTAAGCTAACAACCTCTTTCAGTCCTTTCAACTCCATTTACCTCAAGCCCAACAGTTCTTTTTATAGTCAACACCACTAAATAGTTATTCAGCTCTCAGCAGCTCTTATTTCAGTCTTGGCTTTATCCAAGTTTCTGAGAGAGTTGCAGAAGAGGTGGAAGAAGTAGAAACCATCAGCTCACCCCATTTCCATATCCTGTAATTTGCTCGCACGCACCCCTGAGAAGGTTCAGGTTCTGAGGGTACAGTGAGCGAAGAAACTTCTCCAGGGAGGTCCCCGTTCACTTGTTTGTTTAACGTTGTCTTCTAGGGTGTATTTGTTTTTATTTAATAAGGTATTGCCTTTTTATTTCTTGATATATTTTATAAGAAAATATTTTAACATGGGAGCAAATTATACTATTTGCTGAACAAAGCTGTCTGCAAGGACATTTTAGTTTTCAATTCAACCACTACAGCTTTTGGCAGTCTAGACAAATTATCATACTGTTTGATGAGGTGTAAAATAACACACTTATCTGGAGAATGAACCCATTTGCAGTAATGATATTACCATTTACTTATTTTTCAAGTAATAATTTTCAAAGGATGAATTCTTAATGGACTTGTGAAGTGTATCCTTGAGTCTCTAAAGTTGCCCCCACTTAACACCCACATATGTAACACTTGAAAATTATTTGCACTTTTGGTTCAATTCAACCTTTATATCTATTTGAAGAAAAAAAAAAGAATGCATATAATTTTCTTGAAAAAAACCCCAGAGTCAAGCATTGTGTTTTGAGCTTTTTCTTGGCATGTTAAAGTGACATATTGAGCATCAGGATGATGTACTTACTGTGGAAATAGTGCATTCCTCCCCTGAGGGCCTGTGACTTTAGCTAAATACTCTCATGGCCCTTTCATTGTGTGGATTTGCTTTTAAACATGTTCAGTCCTGGCATTTTTAAAATATCATTTTAGAAATTCACCAGAAAAAGGAGGTGACCACACAATTATGAGATGATAAATTGTAATCATGGGACATTCGCGTGGGTCGTTTGTAATTGAAGACAGTGCATCCTTTGTAATTGAAGATAGTGTAAATGAGAATGAGGTGGCCAGGGACAGAAAGTGGAGAGGTGTGCAGCTGCTGTCCCTGCACCAGGCCCCCTCATGTCTGCAGCCAGTATCAGTCCAGATCTCATTGGTGATGCCTGGGCGCCTTGGGGTTTTGGAAGCCAGCTCTGGCATTGTGGTCTGCTCTGTATCAGTGTTGTCCTAAGTTCCCACTTTCTGATTCCTGGAGGAAAGAAAGCCACTTGGCCGAGAGGGAGCGCTAGTGACACTTAAGAATAAAAACATGATTTTGGTAATGAAGAAGAGGGAGGGTGGTAGAACAAATGGGGAAGCAGGGAAGTAAGCATGAATAGGGGAGCACATTTGGGAGGGAGAATGGGGAGGAAGACAGAGGAGAGGAAGAACTCACTTTCTCTCTTCCCCTTACTCCTCCCTGTTTGACAGTCTGAGTATTTCTGCTTTTTCTCTTAGTTTCCTCTTTTCTCTCCCTTTTCATGGTACTGCTCTCTAAAACTTGTTCTCTCCTCCCTCTCCATCATCTTTTTGTGTCCTTCCCTACTCTGTGTCTCCCCCTACATCAACTTCCTTTAGTGGCCCCTGCCCCTTTGCAGAGGGTCCACCTGAGAATATGACATTCACAGCTATGTCTCGTGCAGTCTGAAACACCTGAGGTCACTCAGAGTCTGTAGCAGAATCAACCTTTACCAACAACCAGATTTTCTAGGTTCCTTTCCAGTCAGAAAGAATCCCTGCCTTGGCCTCTTCCATCCTCAAGTTGAGATAATAGTCTCCAGATCCCAGAGACATGAGAAGCAGGAGAGGGCCTGCCATGTCCCTGGCATTGGGATAGAGATTTTATGAATGGTGTCTACGTCAGTGCTTCAAACAGCAGTGAGAGAGTGTGAGCATTGTCCCTGATTTGTGGACAGAGTGACTGCAACTCAGAGAGGGCAAGTCATGCCAGCCGGATCCTTCCCCTTCCAGAGCTGCTGCTTTGCTGCCTACCAAATGACAAATCAAGTGTTTACCTACTCTACTTTCTGCTTAGAATTAAGAACAACTTTCATTAGTATTTTTGTCTAAGCTATAGCATTTACTCTTGGTTTTTAATTATGTCTACACAGATGTATTGTGATTGATGTTAAAATCAGGAACCTTCTACTTTGCTAGTTAACTCTGTGTTATTTGCAAATCTGATTAAGCTTTAATTAGAATTTTTTTATATCTAATCTTTTCTGAATTACATTTCTGACTATAAAAATATATATATTGTAGAAAATTCAGTTAATATAGAGAGCAAAATAAAAATCACCTGTAATCCCATTACCCAGTGATAACCACATATTAACATCTTGTGTATTTCCTTAGTTTTTTCTATAAAACGTATATTTGCAAAATTGGGATCAGTTTAGTGCCTGGTTATTTTACTCAGTATAGTATGAGTTCATTAAATATTTGAAAACATTTTAAATTGATCTTTAATATTCCATTTTATGTATGCACCATGGATTTATTCCTCTTTGAATCATTGCTCTCTTAATATTATATATGCTGGTAGTCTATCAGTGGATAACAGTTATAAATTTTTAAGTCAGTTTGATAGTTTTAAAGTAATATCTTGTTCTATGCATTGAGTCTTAAGTATCAAAATTCACAATTTTTAGGTCATTTCTTTGTTATTTTAATTTATGTATTGTAAAGGTTAAATAAAACTATGGTATGTTTTCCTGACAATTTTTTTTCTAAAAATTACTTCAAAAGTTGAATGAAATAAGTGATTGGTGTTTTGGTAAAATTTTATTCCTTTTGAAAATGTTTTGATACTTTTATTTATTTAGTCAGCAGACATTTATTAAATTCCTTCCAGTCCAAGATGTTAATTGCTGAGAATAAAAAGAAGAAAAGCATGCTTTCTGCTTCGAGAAGCTTACAGTTCAGTGCAGGTAACCTGTAAATAATTGATAATATAACATAAATAAATACTAAAGTAAAACTGCAAACAGGGTGCTGGGAAAACATAAAGGAAACATGATGAATTCTGACCAGCAGAATAAAGGAAAGACTTCCTAGAAGAGTTGACATTTGAGCTGGGCCTCAAAGCATGGGTAGAATTTCACTGGAGAAGGCAGTGTAGGGCATTTGAAGCTGACAGTATAGTACCGTCAGAGCCAAAGGGGACTGAGAGCATATATTATACTGGAGAAAAGTGGATGTCCCAGAGGAGGCCTGGTATGTAATGTGCCAGATCTTGGGCAGATGCAAAGAGAGCAAGGCCAAGGGCAGTCATAGCAGGTGAACCTGTGAACCTACAGCAAGATAATCAGTTAATATGTGCCTGGCTCTGTGCTAAACTCCTGCTCATATGTGTCTTATCTCATTACATTCACGTAACAGTCTCGAGAACTATTCATCTTGCCACTCGCAGATGGAAATAGAAGCTCAGAAGCCTGAGTGATTCCCCCAAAGTCTTAAAGCTTATAAGAGGCAAAACTAAAACTCAAAGTTAGTCCTGAAGCCCATGCTTTTTTCTTTTTCAGTGTATCAGGTTGAGATAAGATTATAGGAAGCCCCGAAAACTATGTTAAGGTGTTGGGAATATTTTTTTTGTGTGCTGTTTTTTTGTTGTTTGTTTTTAATGAGTGCTAGTATATGATTAGTGAAGATACTTCTAGTGGCAGGATGAAGGATGAATTGGAAAAAGATGTTGCAGGAAGTGAGACAGGATATAAGAAGACTACCATGAAAATCTAAGCAAGACATGGGGAATCTGAACTACTGAAGTGGAAGTGGAAAGGAAAAGAGAGATACAGGAGACTTTGAGAGAGAATGTAAGCATTTAACAGATTGATAGACTGAAGGCAGTGAGGGAAGCCTGTATTACATTTGATTAGTAGTCTCAACTTTTTTTAAATCACACCTTCTTAATAGTAAAATATTTTTAAGTGTGTATCCAGTACAAAAGTTTTAATATTTTAACCTCCTTTCTTGTGAATTTTCTTTGCATATCCATTTTAGAGACCATAAGAAGAGTGAGGGAGAAGGGTTGGCAGGAAGAAAGGATTAAAGAAAATTAGAGTTTGGTTTTAGACATAACTTAGTTTAACATACTTGGAGATGCTTCATACAAAGTTGGAAGTCATTCCAGGCACAGTGGCTCATGCCTGTAATCCTAGCACTTTGGCAGCTGAGGCAGGAACATCACTTGAGGCCCAGAGTTTGAGATCAGGCTGGGCAACATAGCAAGACCCCGTCTCTATAAAAATATAAATAAAATTATAAAATTAGCTGGGCATGGTGGCCTGTGCCTGTAATCCCAGCTACTTGGGACCCTGTCTCTTAAAAAAAAAAAAAGTTGGAAGTGAGATTATACATATTTTAGGAAATAAAATAATACCAAGCATATGTTCTAGATAAATTGTGGCTTTATCCTCAAAATAGAGTCTAGTATTTTTTTCCCCAGTTCTACATTCTGTATAAGGAAAATTATGGATTAAAAGCCAAGAGTCTGTTTTTATATTATTTTTAGCTACGTATCTTTAGTTGATTTAGTGTTTTATCATCTAATTCTCAACTAAATATTTATAGATTTTTGAAAGTTAGCCTTGGTGGTCTAAATGAGTATTCTTAAAATAGATCTTTTGTATAGCATATAACATGAAGATCTTTTTGAAGACCTTTCAGATTGTAGTTTATTGACCTATTCAGACTTCTTTAGAACATTGCGTTTTCAAGCCTAAACTTGTCTTCCAGAATAAGATTCATCCAAACATAAGAATGTCTTTACAAATGGCTTATGCTTTTCAGTAACTTTCTCAAAACTGTAATTCTCATTTCCTTCTGGCCAACCCTCCATTATTGAGTTAATACCTATAAAACCTCACCCAGAATCCTTTCAATTTAATAAGTCCTTACAGTTATATGATTAAAGGCACACATGCTGATTGGTGTTTTTGGTTTGGTTTAGTTTAGTTGGATTTTAATTAAAAATACTATTTTTTTAAAACCTTCAGCCAACAAAATCTTTTATCATTGATATTACAAGCGTGTTTCCCCTTGGGGAACTCGGAATGAAAAACAGCTGTGGTCCACTTATAGCTCATGAAATCCAATTAACTTTCTTCCTTTTGTCTATTTTCCGTTCAGTGTCAATATCAGCATCTTCAATGCATATTTGGTGGATGCTCTCTGAATAGTAGTAGTACTGTTGCAAGCTGATTACATGCTGATGTGGAAAAGTGCCTTTTCATTTTTGTTGCTTAATGGATGAAAAGCACAAAGAAGTTACCAATCTAAGTCAAGTTCATAAAATGAGTGTTTGGTGCAGTCGGGCAAAATAGATTTGCAGAACAAGTACCTAAAAATGGAGCCTTTCCTGTTGGAGGAAATGGCAAAACAAAATCAAGTCTGTAAGTCTTCCCGATATTGCCCTGTCATAGACAGCAGGGGGCAGCAGAACGAGATGTAGTATGAGGGAACTGATCAGCTTTTGCTAGCTCTTTACTGAGCTCTGTACCTAGTAGGTACAACTGCCCTAGATCAAAAGCAAAATTTGGAGACACTGAAATAGAGAATCAAGGCATTGAAAAAAATAAAACTTCAATGTAGATTGGTGGTTGATTAAAAATTATAGTATCTGATTTTACATCTAATATATATTATCCCGGTCTCTTGCTTTATAAACCTTATTTTATAGAATTTTTGAAAGAACAAATATTTAGGCTGTTAACTGCAGAATAAACCTTATAGTCTCAGGAGAGAAGCATTAGTTATATGGATATTGGTAAACAATGTTTGTAGTTGTTTTGTAGGTAGTAGTAAGATGATCTAATACACAGGAAATGCTGTGCCACATAATGAGGATTCAGTAAGTGAATGAGTGCTGACATCCCTTCAAGACAGCGACTTGTTTCCATAGCTTATCAGTGAGTTCACAGTCTATTGTTGCTTTGGATTTGGTCAGTGTATTGCAAGAGCAAAGTGATTAAAGCATCTGAAGACCTTTGTTCTAGTTCTACCACTTTAATATTCACAAGTGCTCAGAAATGAACTTCTTTAAAGCCTGTCCTCACTCCCTGGAAGAGAGTTTGTGTTTCCTTTGGTGTTGCCACAGAATTCTGATGATACCCATCATAGCACTTTTGTACAGTATAGGTCACAACCCACTAGTGAATAATGAAATCCATGTAAAAGGTTATGACCAGTATTTTATTAAAAAGGAAAAGATACTGAATAGGTTAGCTTAGAAATTACCAGTATATATTACACAGGAGAAGAGTATTGTTTCATAAAGCTTTTGTTTCACTTAAACATACATTTGTATATGCTGGGTTGTAATGTAAAATGTATTTCTTACTGCAGGTCATAGTAAAAGAAATTTTGAAAAACATTTAATTGTAGCATGGATCACGTCATCATGAAATTGTCAGTTTATAAATTTATGCCCTCTGTACTATGCTCCTCTTGACAGAAGGAACCACATTGTCTTTAGCTCTTTCTTTTTAATACCTAGAACAGATCTGCCAGGCACATAGTAGTAGTCAGTAAATGTTGGAATGAATGAATGAATGAAATGCAAGTCACCTAACTCCTCTGAGCCTCATTTTTAAAAGAGACAAGTTAGTATGTTATACATGTATCTCACAAAATTATCTTGAAGATTGGTTGAGATAATGGACATGAAAGTGCTTTCTGTAAGCACTGTGCATATAATAAGGATTATTGTCTGGCATAATTTTTGTTATTGTTGTTGAGCAAGTAAGCTTCAGGAATTCTTAAAATCTTAAGTCAGTGTTTTAAAGATGACACATTTATTGCAGTACTACTTAACAGTACTGTGGTGTTTCTTTTTAGGCATAGAGTTAGGAGACAATCTCGAAAAATTCAATGTAGGTGCCCTTTTTTATTATGGAAGATATCAAACGTAAAGTAGATAAAATAGAGCATAGACTTCTATATGCTCATCCCTAGCTTCAACAGTTAGCAACTCATAGCCAATTTTGTTTCATCTACACCCTCTCTTACCTCTTTATCTTATTATTAAAGCAAAGACATATTTCTTTTCTCCCTTTTTTTTAACTTTTCAAGTATATAGAAATATTCTTAACATTCTTTTAAGAATCTCATCATAAATACTAAAAAAGATAGGTTGTTAATTTAGACTAAAGGACTGTTATATGAATGAGTTATTCTCTGACAGAAACTAGCAGGTAAACAAAATATTTTATTTCCCAAGATTTTCATATGATGCTGACCAACTACATTGCAAAAGAATGGTCACATTCCAGAGTTGTAACTAGTTCTAGAGGCTGAGTTACGTAATTGTCAACTTTGTCATCTTCTACAGGGATGTGACCTTACAGAGAAGTAAGGAGTCTGAAGTGTGGCAGATCACTTTGAAACTTTCCCAATTTTTGTGTTTTACCATGTAATAGTCCTCAAACTTTTTGACCTCCAGCTAGGCAACATAGGATGTGTATCTGAGACTTTTGGAATAATGTAAAGCTGTAATAAACCCTGCTTTAAGACTCATCCTGGCTTGTAACATGGAACTTAGAAACCAGACTCCACTTAGAAGAAAAGAATTTTAAAACACAGTAAATCAGAACCACTTAAATGATTTGTTTTTATCGATCTTTTTTAGTTTTCATAGTTTTGTGATTCTAGCTCTCCAATGGAACAGGCACAAATAATTTTAGACCCTAAAGATGTTTAAATCTGTGGAATATTTATGTAGAATTCTTCTTCCTTAAAGGTATATGCTGAGTTTTTTTATTTTTAACAAAGTATTGCTAAGTTTTGCCCACTGCAATAATTGAATATGTAGTAATTGTACATGTCTCAATTAAGGTTTTTATGCATTCTTGGAATTTTTTTTCCAGATGAAATGAATATAATTGCACCTTTATTTTAAAATATTCTAAGCCATCTTTGTACTAATACAAGGAGGTTGTCCTATACCCCAGTGGAGAGCATTGTAGGTTATGGATTGGGGAGGATAACAGAGAGACAGGGGAGGTGAAAGATTGTTATGACTCCAAACATATTGTGGGTCACAGATCTAGGTTGGTTTCTGTCAGATACATCACCATTCAACCAGTCTCCCCTGCTGGAAACCTAGAGATCTTCACCTTTTCTCCTTTCGTTCCTTGCATCCAATAAATAGATCCCTATTGATTATTTATTTAGAATAATTTCTTGGCTTTATTTTTTCCATTCCCATGACCAGGGTATCAGTTCTGATTTTTATCAACACTCACCTGGACTATAATAGTCATTAGAAGAAATGAACTAATATATTTTGGTTGTACCATTTTATGTACATTTAATCCTTATAATAATCCTGTGAGATAGGATGGTTATTCATATTTTCCAGATTGAGAAAACTGGGCCAGCTTTTTCAAATATATTATATTGCTAGTCTCCTTGCTCTGAGTCTTTTTCTTCCCCTGTAATACATTCCATGCAAGAATGCCAAGATAATCTCCCTAAATTATAATTTTAATATAATAATAAAACCTATAATTACAGGCAAATTGCCAGGGATTTTCACATGTTTTATTTCATTCTATACAAACTACTCCATGAGGTTCATATTTTTAAAAAAATATTTTAAAAACAATTGTACCTTTTCAAGTTCCATGAGGTTCATATTATCTTTTATTACTACTTTGTGAAATTACCTGTAATGACTTCTATTTCCCATCAAACCAGTTATAAACTCTTAATATTGATGGCATTCTGCATTTTCTGCTCTGGCTCTGTTATGTCCTTTTAGTCATCTCTCTTAATGTTAACTTGGCGTTAGCTTTAGCCAGGTGAACTTCCTTATGGTCCTCTTGAAATACCGTTTTCTTTTCTTCCCTAAGGTCTACTCAAAACCCAACTCTTGTCTGCCTAACCCACTGCCCCCACCCCCACCACCTTTGTCCTCTAATTCAAACTCTGCCAGTCCTACAGGGCCCGTTGTAAGCCCTGCTTTTTCCAAGAAACTTTCCCCAGAAATTTCTGTTTTCCTTTCTATTTTTTCTTCTTGATTTCCCTTGTCATTTGTATTTGCCCTTGAGTATATATTGTTAATTTGGTTTTTTCTAACTATAAAAGTAATATATGTTTGTTGTAAAAATAGGATATTTGAAAGTGAAAAGATAACTCCTCTGTCGTCCCAGTCGCAGTCCATAGAAGTAATTACTGTTATGTGTCATTTTTCTGTACATAAGGAATATGCATAGGCATTTACACACACACACACACACACACACACACACCCCTATTCACACACGTGGGAGGTATATACAGATGTATATATAGATAGATTTTATAGAGATAGTCCATTCTACAACTTTTGTTTTCACTTCACAATATATCAGAAATCTTTCCATGTCAGTGATTACAAGTGATTACATTTAAATATGCCTCTTTATTGCCTCAAATTGTTTCATTTCAAATTGTTTTGTTCATATACATCTTAGAACAGAAAAGAAAATGGAAAGTCCTCAAGGGCAGGAATAATTACATATTCATTCTCTTTACTATTCCTTTATTCTTTGTGCATTTATTACATATTTCACTATTTGTGCTGTGGGAAATCAAAGAAGCTTGCCTCTCATAATTCCTAAAAAGTTATGATCTAGTAGGTAAGAATCCACATTTTTACATATAACAGTAACAAAAGGAAGAAATTTAGAAGTGACACAGATTTCTGTTCCTGGAAATATGGCAATTAAGTTATTTGAACAATCAATCCTCGTGCTGAAAATAATTGAAACTGTTAAATATGTATAAGAAAACATCCTCAGAGCAGCAAAGAGCTTAAAAGATAAGGAATTAAAGGCTAAAACCTAAAGGCAAGTAAGAGTCCAGAGAGACTTAGAAAAACTGAAGTGGCTTTTTCCCTAAGGGTATTTGTCAATCCAGGCAAATTTGAACTTTTTCTGTCTTGCAGGTGTAAAACTATAGAAAAAGCTTGGAAATGACTAACATAAAATTCAGGACAATGATTTAGGGGTGGTGGGAGCAGGGAGTTTCTGGGGCATTCAAGATTTTCTTCTATTTATTAACCTGATACCAGGTAATTATACGGAATAATTATTTTCTGAACTGAACATGTATATTTTGTATACTTTTCTATATACATGTTATAATTTACAACAAAGTATTAAATGTAAAAGGACAAATGACAAAAGAATATATAGAGAATGTGATCCCACACATGTGTATTTTATGTAAATGGGTGTATAATATATAAATTTATGTTTATATACATATATAAATGTATGTGTATTGGGAATGGAAAAGTTTTGTGTGTAGAAGGTCTGGAAGTACTCACCAAACTACTCATGAGGGCATCCTGGAGAGATAGAAAGGGCTTAGGGAAGGAGCCTGAAGGAACTTACACTTTTTACTTTTATATTTTAATTACATTACTGTAATTAAATTTTTTAAATAATCATTATTTATTAATTTTTTTATTTTTTTTTGAGACAGAGTCTCACTGTGTTTCCCTGGCTAGAGTGCTGTGGTGTCAGCCTAGCTCATAGCAACCTTAGACTCCTGGGCTCAGGTGATCCTTCTGCCTCAGCCTCCCAATAGCTGGATCTGCAGGCATGCACCACCATGCCCAGCTAATTTTTTCTATATATTTTTTAGTTGGCCAATTAATTTCTTTCTATTTTTAGTAGAGACAGGGTCTCGCTCTTGCTCAGGCTGGTTTGGAACTCCTGACCTTGAGCCTCCCAGAGTGCTAGGATTACAGGTGTGAGCCACCGCACCTGGCCTATTTATTACTTTTTAAAAATCAGATTTTAAGAAAGATCTGACTTCTGCCTCTGCCCACAGATATAAAAGGACTCTCTCCATCATGTTCCATACCACTTGGTACAGTAACTTTTTTTTTTTAATGTATCTTGCTCCTTTGCTAGAGTATAGGCTCCTAAAAAGAATGAGACAGTGCCATGTTTATTTATATATTTCTTGTACCTTGTAAGTCCTGGTACATAGGAGGGGGTCTGTAAATACTGGTGAAAAAAAAATGAATGAATAAGTGTATCTTGAAAAGAACAAAGGGCTGTAAGCACCCAGTAGATATAACATTCCCTTCTAGGTTCCTGTTACATTTTTGAATATTATTTTGTACCTGGCACAGCAGTGAGCATAAAGTTGGCACAGGTTGATTTGAATGTAACCATCACTTTGTGGAACTGTAGGCAAATGTGGAGTCCACCATATAGGGCCCCTCTGATCCTAGAAAGCAAGGACATGAAATTACCCTCTGAAAATTAAACTGAGAAGTGAACACCCAATAAACAGAAGCCTAGAAAGGCAACGTGATCTTAAGAAACATAAAAACTCTTCAGGGAGTAAGATTTTGACTATAACCTAATTAAAGATATTGACATCTTACAGACACACACACACACCATCAGAAGAGCATTTTCTCTGTCTCCAAAACAGAGAAAAAGAAGAGCTATTAATGTAATTGTTATGGTTCTTAACAAAACACTGTCAGACAACACCTGCCAGGTTGAGGCAAGCATCCAATTGGCCTGGCAAGTGTATAATCCTGTTGTACAGAGTTGCAGAGCCTCATGCCATGTTTTGCTGGAATCTGCATAATTAACTCCACTTGCTATGCTTGCATGCTCACCAAACTTTCCTTTGGTAATTCGCCTTCCCAAGGAGATAATTCACTATCAGGCTGATACATTCAGTCATTTAGTATGCCTGCTATTCTGTTGTTCACTGTGAATTAATAAAGTCACATTCTTTTTTTATACATCAGTGTCTTGTGAATTTTGTTAGCATGAGTCTACATTCCTGGGTCCAGTCAATGAGATCAGGTATCAGAGTCTGCAAGGCTCATCAAGGTAAATACTACCTTGGGGGCATCTGTTGGCGTGGACTGCTGGATTTTCCAGGTGATGCCCATCCACATTGTCATACACCATGTTTCCTTTCCATTTCACACTTCACAGAATTGATGTTACGAACTTCTTAATAATGTGCACATTCCAGTTAGAGAGTACTAAATAATCTCAGTGACAGTTCATCTTTCCTTCTGGGTGAGTATATTTGATTGGTTTTGCAAATTTCACACCTGTATGGATGAATAGGAATATGCTACATCAGGCTACATGATGAGGACTCCTAACAGCTCATTTCTAGTTCCGGCTTTACAACCTCTTTTGGCTCTCATCTCATTGTCAGCGTTCATCCTGGCATCATACTCAAGTCACCTCCTAACCCAGGTCTCTCTTGCAGCAGTGAAACCTAAAGAAGATGGAAGATACAATGAGTTGGCCAAGAGTAAGGATAAGGATGCAAGTAGAGCAGGAAATGAACGAGGTTATAGAATTTTTTTCTTCCATTTTCATCTGTCTTTTCTCAAAACAGTCCCAATAGCATGTGAAAGGGCTTCATTTCCCATACACTATTATGGAAAAAAATAAAACACAAGTTCTCTGTGATGTGCTCTGCTTATCTATCAGTATAACAGAGCATAAACCAGATTTCAATAAATCATTAACAGCAAGGTTATCAAACACTTGCCAAAAAGGATATCAGTGCAGATAACAGGGTAAAACCCATTACCAACTCTTAAGTGAATCCTGGAATTAAAGAAAAAAGAAGAATATATCAAATAAGTACAGTATTAACTGCAACTTTGTTAAACAGTATTTTTTTTCCTTTCTTTTCTGTTCCTCCTTCTTCCCCACTAACTCACAGCAAGAATAACTGATCACTAAATTTCACCATAAATTTATCAGAAATCTGACCAGGTGCAGTGGCTCACACCTATAATCGCAGCACTTTGGGAGGCCAATGCAGGAAGATCGCTGGAGGTCAGGAATTTAAGACCAGCCTAGGTAATGTAGTAAGACCCCATCTCTACAGAAAATAAAAAAGTAGCCAAGTGTAGTGGCAAACACCTGTACTCCTAGCTACTTGGGAGGCTGAGGCAGAAGGATCTCTTGAGCCTAGGAGTTTGAGGTTGTAGTGAGCTATGATGACACCACTGTACTCTAGCCCAGGTGACAGAACAAGACCCTGTCTCTTTAAAAAAAAAATTTTATCAGGAATTTCTCAGAGCAATTTCTCAGTTACCACTATGATTAAAATAATATATTTTTTAACAGTAGATTAAGATTTCACAGAAATTCAAATAGGATAGACAGAATCTTGAAAAAGATTCTATCTTCTTTCAAGACAGAATCTTGAAAAACCTTAGTTTTTACAGACTTGGTTCTTAAAAACTCTTACTGTTTTAACAATTAAAATTTTGTTTATACAATTAGAGTTCTACAGTAAGACACTGTGGAATTGTTATACATATAACAAATGTACATATAATAAATTCATGATGGGACTAAATTGCTATTCAGATAATTATGGACCATTCCTGATTATTTAGATGCTGATTAATGAGTCAATGAATTCTCCCCTTTGACCAAATTTCCCATCCTCTGGCTTTCCTTGTTTTCTGGATAAAAGATGATGCTAATGAAGAAGAGGGTCCAGTTTCATCTCCATGAGAGTAAGCTTGGTTTCACAGCTAGAGACTTTTTGGATGTAAGAGCAGTAGCTACATGTAGACTCTACAATAATGGAAGTTAGGCCAAGTAGCATTAAACACTCAAAATCAAGCCTGTTACCATTTCTGAGAGGAAAACTCAAAAGTACTTTTTATACCTTAGTGGCTTAGTAATAGTATCTTATGATATAAAAGTTAGCTTTTTTTTTTTTTTTTTAAAGCAAACCTGCCAGTATTATCTGTTATATGCTGATGTAAAAACTTACAAATTAGGCCAGGCATGGTGGCTCACACTTGTAGTCCTAGCACTTTGTGGGGGGACAAGGTCAGAGGATCGCTTGAGGCCAAGAGTTCAAGACCAGCCTGAGCAACATAGTGAGACCCTGTCTCTAAAAAAAATTAGAAAAATTAGCCAGGTGTGGTGGCACACATCTGTAGCCCTAGCTACTCAGGAGGCTGAGGCCGGAGGATTGCTTGAGCCCAGGAGTTGGAGGTTGCACTGAGCTGCAGTCACTTCAGGGCACTCCAGCCTGGGCAATAGAGTAAGACCCTATCTCAAAATAAAAAATATATATCATATTCCTTTTCCTTCATTGAATGTTTGATTAATGACGAGAGGCTGAACATAGTCAACATTTAGAAAAATATTACTAGAATTCTCAAAACTACCTGTATTTTTTAGAATTTATATGTATTTTCTCATTTTACCAAAGTACATGATATGTTATCCAAATTCCTGCAAATAGGAAAGTACATAAACTATACTATAAATAAAGACAAAAGAGTAGATTTGCACCAGAGAAAGCCGGTCAGCTGAGAAGTAAGGAATGAGGGGCCAGCTCTGATCCCTGCCTCTGCCTGCTCACAGCGAGGCCACTGTCTGCCTTTTTCTTTTCTCTTTCCTTCAGTTAAAGGTCAAGGTCTAGACAGGGATTCACTGAATTGAACTGAAAGGACAACTGGATTGTGGGACAAAACTCCCCTGAAGTTGGGCAGCATCAGGGCAAACTAAAGTTTGCAGTTTTCAAAAATTATACTGCTTTCTTCAGACACTGACATCTTTGTGGTAAAGCCAACCTTGCATATACTGGCTGCATAAGGACTTCATATAAAATGGCAGAGTAGGCAGAGGTTACTCTTCTCTCTCCGTTCTGCCTTTCTAAGTTCTTTTTCTGCCATCATCTATTTTTCTTTACTTTTCCTTTGGCACTCTAACTCTTCTACTTTTTTGTCCTTTAAATTTTAGCACAAGGCCTGATATCATTAAGTAAACCCTGTATGTGTGTGTATGTTGTATGTATTACATTTTGTTTTGTTAGTTTGTAACACACTTTAGCATGTTCTTTTCACAGCCTGAAAATAGTCTCCAAAAAGATGTATATAAATATAAAATGTTGGGGACAAATTCATAGTGTTCATGAAGCCCTGATGTCTATTTATGTATACCACGGGGGTCAGATCCCTGTCCCATGATGTAATTCCAAGGTTACGACCTCCCATGGTCACTTGAAAATAGAGAAGTGTTTCAGATTTTGGATTTTTTCAGATTTTGGAATATTTGCATTATTTTTTACCAGTTGAGCATTCCTTATCTATCCAAAATGATCCAATGAGCATTTCCTTTGAGCATCATGTTGACATTACTCAAAAAGTTTCAGAGTTTAGAGCATTTCAGATTTTGGGATACTCAACCTGAAATTCAAAATATATTCATTCACCAGATACTCACTGAATGCCTACTCTGTGCCAGGAACTGTGCAGGACACTGAGATACAGTGAAAAAGACACACACACGCCCATGAAAATTTACAATGAAGTTGAGGAGACAGTCAAGTAAACAAGCAATTGTAATATAGAATAGATTCAGTAGTAGGGAAATACAGGATACTTTGGGTAGCATGTCAGACTAATATTTAATTCAGCTTTTGAGCATCAAGAAATTCTCCTTACAGTGATGTCTGAGTTGTTCTTCTAAGTAAAGAAGGAATGCACTGTATAAAGTCAAAAGAATGTTAGACTCATGTGTCACATTGAGAAATTTGGATTTGATTTTAAAGGGCCTAAGTTGAGGGATGATAAGAACTAATCTGTAACTGAAAAAGATTAACTCTTGAGTATAGCATAGGGGTGGGTTGGAGGAGGCAGGATTTGGAGCCTGGGAAACTGTGGTAGTAAGCCAGGTAAACAACTGTAATGATTTTTAACTTAAGTGCTGATATTGTAGATGAAAAGAAGTGGATGAGTGAAAAAGATACTAATTGAAAATCACAGAATTTAACCATTGAATTCATTTGTTGAATTCCTTCAACAAATATCGTTGAGCTGCTATGTGTTAGGCACCTCTGTTAGGTATGGTGGTAAACAAGATAGATACCCTCTCTGTCCTCAAGTCTAGTGGTGATGACTTACAGGCCTTTGAAGTGGACAACTCAGTGGATGATGATGCCTTTCACCAGAGATGGAACAGACAGGTGCCTCAGGCCAAAGATCGCTGGGCATGAGAAATGCTTCTTCAAGCTCTGAATGTTCCTTGTGAGATTTCAGGATGTCCCAGTTGAGAATCACTGTGTCTAAAGAGAGATGTTACTGATTCCCTGTGTGATCGATATTCATGGGAGGAGTTTGAAAACTATTGCTGTAGATGACAGTTGAAGCCAGGAAGTGGATGATATTGCCCAGGAAATGTACATAGAATGAGAGGAGAGGAGGGCTAAGAGGCGAACCTGGCAAAATTCTAGAGCGAGAGTAGGACCTTGTTGAGGAAACCAGGAAAGTATAAAGAATGTAAAGCATGTTCTAAGGTGGAGCCAGTGGAACAGAAGGGAAGAGAAGCAGCATGGCAGCAACAGTCAGCTGCAGGGCATATTGGATGGGCTTCTAGTTCAAGATGATGACCTGAGCCTACGTGTGCAACTCCACATGTTCACCACCACCTCCACCATCCCTCCCCAATTGTATCTCCTCTAAAATGGCCAAATGAATTTAAGAAGAAAAGTCCCTATCACTGCAGACAACTAGGAAATGGTGCCATGAAAATGCCTAGCTTAACAAAACTTAGTTCTAGCAAGAACCTGTTAGACCAGAGTTCATCCATGCTAAGGGGAACCCTAACCTGTGCTCACTAATGCCCCATCAACTTACAATAACAAGAGCTAGAGACCTGGGTGAACTCCAGTGCAGTGGGAGAAGAAGGGGGCAGAGAACTTATTTTGAAACTCCTGGAGCTTCTGGCAATTACACAGGTACTAGAGAAGGGATTCCCCCACTCACAGCACAAACACGTTCCCACCCAATGGCTCAGAGCTCTTCTCTGGGTGACTGTTGGCACAGTCAGGCCAACTGCAGAAGGGACACTGCTAGCTGGCTGTAGGTTACAGTGGTAGACATAGGAGAGTAATCTTTAAGTTGCACCCACCTTTTCCTTCTCTTGTTCTCGAACCTAAAAGATTTGATTAAAACCCCACAGCATTTTTGATAGAATGTTCTCACTTCTCAATTCTGGTTGCATACAGACTCTTTATGGGTAAGCAAATATGGAAAAGTCACTGGATGTGGGAAACTTGGCTGTTAGAATAGGATATGCCTATGTGAGCAGTCATAGCAATTGAGTTCCTTTGAAACAGACTCTGCAAAAATAAATTTAAAAAGGCTCTGAAAATTTCTAATGTGTTTTTCTCATTGAAATTTGAGGAGTGATTGTGTTGATAAAATCAAGAAAGGCAAGCAAGGAAAAGGAACCATCTGAGAATAAAAATAGTTTCTTGAAGTAAACAAATATTGCTGGTTTGGAGTGGGAGGGAGTTCTCTAAAACAGTGAATGAATTAAAGATTATATTAAAGGACAGCCCAGAGCTCCATGTACTGCAATTTCTAAAGGAAAACTTGAGGACATGAAGAAGGAATGTTCAAAAACAACAGTAGCAATATTAATAATGAAAGCAGGTTTACCTTAGGAAAAGGAAATCTTCACACAAAGGGCTTATGGGTACCCAGTAAAAAAATTTCAACAATGTTATGATACGTGCATTATATCTCAATAAAGCTGTTATCGAATAAAAAGAAAGTAATGATGAAAGATTTACTCAAATGTATTCTAACAAAATTGTTCTGTTTCAAAGATGGAAAAACTATAAGCATCCAATTGTGTAGAAGTGGGATAGAGTAGAATGAGGGAGGAGATAGAGAGAAAGAGAATAACTTTGTATCCAATTACCTAGTATCACTACATGCTAAAACAGTGGAGCATCACCTCAGATATTAGAGGGGAAACGGTTGTTACTCAAAGCATACAACTAGCTGAGGCATCTTTTCTTGAAAGGGCAACAAAAAGCTCATCTTTGACATTTGAAAGACTCAAAAAAAAGTCCTACTAATGTGTACCTCTCCTGAGCAAAAAATTTGCAAAAGCATGCTGGAGCCAAACAAGTAATTAGAATAAAGAACCCAATAAAGGGAAGAAGTTATCATCAGAGTATTTTTTAAAGTGACACAGAATTAGCTGTGACTAGCTGTTGTTAACATAGTGGTGAGCTGTAATGCTAATGATAAATGATTCCCCCAAAAAGGACTAATGTAAGTAACACTGCAGTCCCCAGCCCCCAGGCCGTGGCCCAGTACTGGTCCATGGCCTGTTAGGAACTGGGCCCCACATCACCACTTGAGCTGTGCCTCCACCTCCCTTCACTCAGTCTATGGAAAAATTGTCTTCCACGAAACTTAGGAAGGGGGGGGCACACAGCAGGAGGTGAGCGGTGGGTGAGAGCTAGTGAAGCTTCATCTGTATTTATAGCCACTCCCCATCCCTTGCATCACCGACTGAGCTCCGCCTCCCTCCCCAAGCTCCCCTCTCACCCCATCCATGGAAAAATTGAAAATTGTCTTCCAGGAAACTGGTCCCTGGTGACAAAAAGTTCAGGGACCATTGATGTAACAGACTCATAATGGATCTACAGCTATAAAGTGTTCCTCTACAATTTGGCAGGCAGGAGAAAGATGAAAGAGTGCAAGGAGAGTCCAAAAATACTGTTATATTATTGGCATTGATAAAGAAATACAAGATAAAGAAAGTTTAAAGTTAAGCAGTAGCACAGTGGAAATAGGATGGGTTACTTCCTCGGTTACTCATCCTGTTGGTTAAGAGAGGGGAGAAACTTAGTCTATATGGCTAAGGGGCTGGGGAAAAGAAACCATTTTAGGAGCATAAAAAGTAAAATATAATTTAACATTAAAACCAAACATATTTATTACCACGCAGTAACTACCTCTATTCTGTTAAAAAATAAGGATTCAAATTGTTTGTTTTTTTTAAAATCCAACCATAATATGATCCAGAGGCTCACCTTTAGAAAACATAATAATGGAGAAATTGGAAATACATACAAGACAACAGCAAACAGAAAAAGATTTTGGTACTACTGTTACTATAGAATTAGAAGCAAAAAAATCACACTGTGCAATTTTGTTAGTTTTTACTGTTAAAAATTCAGTAAACACTGGAAAAGCAATCATCACAAAACTTTCATTCTTTCAAAACATGTTTTAGAAGTACAGGAAAAGCCACCACTGCTGTTGCAATTTCAAGCTTATTTTTTCAGAGCAAATGAACACCCACACACAGAAAAGGATACAGAGGAGAGAGTACTCAATAAGGTTAATTTAATATAATAACTATGCATTGTATTCTGTATGCTTAAGAAAGTATATAATTTACAAAATCAATTAAATATTTATAAGATTTATACTGGCCACAACGAATTTTAAGAGATTTTAAACATTGAAATTGTTCTTGCCACATTCTCTGACCATAATGCTGACAAATACACATTTATATACAATATTAACAAAAATAATAACCACTTAAAGTTAGAAAAAGAAACTTATCTGTAACTCAAGTCAAAGGATATGTCAAAACTGTAGTTAAAAATGATTCAGAGCCAGGCGCCTGAAGTCCCCGGCTACTCCGGAGGTTGAGGCAGGAGGATCACTTGAGCCTAGGAGTTTGAGACCAACCTGGGCAATATAGCAAGGCCCCATCTCTTAAAAAAATCTAAAATAAATGACCCAGAAATCAATGACAAGAGCATACATGACTTATCAAAATGTATAGGAGGGAGGAGGTTTTACCTAAATTAGAAGGAAAGCATTGCTTTTTATTAAATGAGACAGCATAAATATAAGTGAGCCAAACATCAATGCTAGGAAAAAAGTTCTGGAAACAAAAATCCCAACAAAATAAACTAAGGATAGGAAAATGAAAAAATAATGACAATAGCGGGAATTAATGGATTTGAAGAACAGAAAAACAATAGAATTGATAAATCTAAGGCTAGTTTACTGAAGATTGAAACAGGGAAATCAAGATAAAAAGCATGAAATTAGGAATAAAAATACTTGAAAACTAAAATTTTTAACTCTATAACAGTAAACTCAGTGTGCAAAATGAATGACCAAATATTTTTTAAATGACCAAAATCAGCTCAAAATGATTAACAACTATGAATGACATTGACAAAATTAGGATTTAAAGAAAGATTCCTCCCTCTCCTAAAATGCAAATTCTAGACATGTTTATCAGTCAATTCTGCTAAACTTTAAAGGAACACAAATCTTCTATGCTGTCTAATCTATTTCAAAGCATGGAAAAATATGGAAAATTTCCCATTTCATTTTATGAAGCTAGGATGTCTGTGACCAAATTTTTTTCCTCATCTTTATTGAAGCATAATTGACAAAAATTTCATGTATTTAATACATACAACTTGATGTTTTGATATGGGTCTACATTGTGAAATAATCACTGTAATCAAGCTAAGTAACACATCTAGCACCTCCATAGTTACTATTCTCTTTCTTTTGTGTGTGTGTGTGTGTGTGTGGTGAGAGCCCTTAAGATCAACCGTCTTAGCACTTTTCAAGTATACAAAACAGTATTGTTGGCCTGCCGAGGTGGCTCATGCCTGTAATCCTAGCACTCTGGGAGGCCGAGGTGGGCAGATTGCTTGAGGTCAGGAGTTCGAAACCAGCCTGAGCAAGAGGGAGACCCCCGTCTGTACTGTAAATAGAGAGAAATTAATTGGCCAACTAATATAGAAAAAATGAGCTGGGCATGGTGGCACATGCCTGTAGTCCCAGCTACTCGGGAGGCTGAGGCAGAAGGATTGCTTGTGCCCAAGAGTTTGAGGTTGCTGTGAGTTAGGCTGACGCCACGGCACTCATTCTAGCCTGGGCAACAAAGCGAGACTCTGTCTCAAAAAAAAAAAACAAAAAAAAAAGACAGTATTGTTAACTATAGTCACACTGCTGTACTATGACCAAATTCTGTTTTTTCTTTTTCTTAAAAGTTAAGAACACTTCCTCTTAGAATTACATATAGGAAGTCTTAAGTCAAATAACAAATGAAATCTGGCAGCATATTGAAAGAATCCTAAATATGATCAGTTAAGATTTGTCTTACTTATGTAGCATTTGTTCATCATTAGAAAATTCATAATATGGTAATCACATTAAGAGTTCATGAGGAAAGCCATTTTCAAATTCCCTCATTACTGTGAGCCAGGCGTTTATTCCTCTAGATGCTAGTGAACCAGCAGTGAACCAAAGTGGCCACTTTCCTTGTGAAATTTAGGTTACAATGGGAGAATGATAATAAACAACTACTGTAGCAAGTGCATATAAAATTTTGGTGTGTAATAGATTTTCCATTTACATTTTGGTGTGTAATAGATTTTCAAATGAGTGGGGAAAAGTTGGCTTATTAGTAAAAAATTTCAGAGCCACTGGTTAATGTTATAATAACAATATGTTAAATCTAAAATTTATACTTTAGATTTAAATACATTACAGATGGATTGAAGATTTTAATGGTAAAAATTGAAACCAAACTATGAAAACAAACAGTCCATGAATATTTATATTACCTTATGTTCTGTTAGACCTTTTCAATCATGTCAAAAGGAAGCATGCTTGGAAAGATTTATGAGCTGAAGGATAGTGTTGCTCTGTTTCTGAGACTATAAGGACAGAAGCATCTGCTTCAAGCTTGCAAGCATTCAGCAAAGCATACCATTTGCAAGATGTATTTGAAGGAAAGGAAACTTCAGGGACAAAACCCAATATCATTATGTGATTACTTGATACATTAAGTTTTTACAGTGAAAGTCCAGTCTAATGAGACTCGCTAACATTTTTCAAGTCCTTCCTATTAATGTATTGTCCCTGTGCTTGAGGTATGTTACTTCATACAGTACTGAAAACAATTATGGGAAGTAGGGGCTGACAGTATTTTACATATTTTACAGGGAAGGACACAGACACAGAAGGCTCACAGTAGCTTGCTGTAGGCATCTAGCAATGGTAATTGACAGAGTCAGGATTGAAATACAGCCTGGTCCCGGTATCTACTTTCCTAACCGTCATGCTTGTACCAAACATGTCTCTTCATTTTAAAATGCTCAAAAAAACGAGTTCCTGAAGATGAATTCAGAGAGGGGAGAAATTTAACATAATCTGTCTGCAGAATAAGTTCGTATAATAGCTTCTCCACATCACAGCTGACAATCCATTTGGAGTTTGTGGGGAGTCTTTTTCTCCCCTATCTGTAGTCTTTGCCTGAAGATCTTCGTGGTGAGTATTTGGAACTGTGTTTTCATTCAGTTGACAAAATATCTTCCGGAAAGTCACTTTGAAGAAATATTGAGCAAAACATTTCCCTGTTTGCTCCAAAACAAATGAATGGACTTTGAATGCCACCTACTCATTTCACCAGCATACGTTTGCAGGGCTAGATTTCTCCATTTGTGACTGTGAAAACAAATGAGTGTGATCAGCCTGGCGTGCTTTGAGTTCTCTTTCCCACACAATTTTGGTTAAAGTGAAAAGATTCTGTCAAGCAAGACTACTCGGCCCTTATGTAGATATCACAGGCTGAAAGTTTTTAAGCAAAAAAAAAAATTTTTTTTTTCCAAAATTTGACATTGTTTTAATATTTTGTTTGGGATTTGTTTTTAAATTTCAAACATTAAAGGCAGGGGGAAGATAATCATTTTTTGCTGATTCTCATTTATTTTGTCACTTGTCTTTTTCAACCATTTCTTGGTTTTTATATTTTAAATCAGCTTGAATCCTGATCTTTAAAACAGTGCTATTTATGTTGACACTTGATAACAATGTTGATTATAACATTAATATTAGCCTATATGCACTAAATGTTTACTAGATGACAATAAAACAATATGCACAATATAACCCTGTTTTTATAAAATAGACTTTAATCTATCATATACCCCATGGAAAAGAATCTAAAAAGATGCATACATAGCTATTAAAAGTGGTTGTCTTTGATGGTAAGCCTACAAATGATTTGAATTTTTATATATATGTATGTTCAAAGTTATGTACCACTCATGCCCATTAGAAAGTATCATGGGAGGCAGGGGACAGAATAAACAAGCAAACAAAAATTCCAGTTTATAAAATACCCACAAATGAACTGATGAAATAAATAGATCTTTTCAAAAAGAAAACATAAGAATATACTTAAATACTAATGCAAAAGAGAGGAAAGTTAAAGTTTACACACAATGGAAGGAATATTTCTTCAGGTAGAATCAATAGAATATGGGTACATACGGAGTTTGAGTGAGAGCTAGAAGATAGTGATATTTCCAAGTTTCCAACATAAGTTCCTGGGCAGAAAATCTCATTAACTTTCTTTTTTTAATTCTCTTTACCCAATGCCAATACTATTCACAATATCGTTAACTTAATAGCAAAATAGCAACCATTTATTGGATTACTTTCTTAAATTAGCTGATTTAGTATTTACTACTTTCTGCAAGCTATCTTTATTAGCCCCACTTTTTAGATAAAGAAACTGAAGCTTTTGAAAGCAAAGTTAAATCCATTGCCCAGGGTCTTACAAAGCTGGGATTTGAACTTAGACCTATAGTCTAAAGACTTTTTTTCCCTACAGTATACTGCTACTACTGGACATGGACCTCAGAAGGGGAAGAAAGCTTAGGATTAGGCTTTTTAACATGCTGATTTTAAGAGATTTATATAATATCAATTTGGAGGTAAACCACAGAAATATGGTCTGGAGTTTGGGGAGGGAGTCCACTGAAAATATACTTAGGGATGCCCGTCTGGAGAGGGTTGAAGCCCTGTAGATACATAGAGGAGATTGCTTAGGGGAAGGGAGTAGTCAGCAAAAAGAGGACAGAACCAATTCTGGGATAACCAACTTTTAAGAAGCTAGTAAAGAGAAGGTAATGTCCCTGACTGAAAAGGGGTGGTAAATAGAAAGGAAAAGGAACAAACAGGTGAAAATAACATATACTGTATTTAAGACATATCTTTTCTCACATTTTAATATCTCAAAAATTGACATGTGTCTTACTAACAGTGAGGTCTTATTGACAGCATTTTTTTCTTAGTAGTACATAAAATAATGGACATCTTATAACTGAAGGAATATTTTAATCTGGTAGTTGATGATTTTAAAATCAATTGTGCTTTCCTTCAGAGCAAAAGAGGAAAAAATAAAATCAATTGTGCTTATCCATTTCTAAATTATTTTATAATTTGCTAACTTTTATAGTCTATTTCATAGTCTATAGTCTGTTTTATAGACTATAGTCTATAGACTATAACTTTTATAGTGTATTTCAGCAGTGCATAGATTAAATGGAGAGTTACCAATTAGGTGGAGAGTTCAGGAGTTAAAAGCTCAAGCTCCTGGAGCAGAGGCAGGATTATTTAACATGTCTCACCTACTATTTGAGTCCTTTGGGTGCATTTCTTTACCCCCTTAAGTCTAGGTTTTCTTACTTGTAGAATAGGAATTAATAGTATTTATTTCTTAAGATTGTGATAAGGTTTAAATGAAATAGTATGTGTAAAGTACTTAGTGCTATGTCTGGCAAATGGTAAGCTCTCATCAATGATAGCTACTATTATTTTATATATTGCTATTTTGGATTGGAAAGAAATAACTGTCCCTGCCGTCCCACTCCAGGGTACTGCCATTTCTTTTTAAGTAGAGCTAGGTTATATCCAAAATAGGGAACTATGATGGGAGCTTATATACATTTATGTGAGCTGCATGTTACCTTATCTTGAAGGGTGTTAAACTGTGTTATCTGCTAGAGAATTTAAATTAGCAGGTGTATGCAGATTCTGAGCCTTTTTTGTGCTCAGCCCAAAGCCTTGCTCATACTGAATACATGACAAAGTACTGGTGTATAGCATTGAACCCCTAGGAGCGGCATTTCTTTTTGCTCTGAGCAAAAAAGATGCAATCTTTGTGGATGAGTGTTTGAGGAATTCCACAATATATTATCGCAGTTAGATTGAGAGAGGGTGTTTTGTTTTATTTGTTTTGGTTTTTTTTCCGTGTACTTTAACTCTGATCTCTTCTAGGGGATTTTGTAGTTTCTCAGATGTTATACTGGATGAAAAGTAGTAACTGCATAAACGTTGGGTAGGGAGTGCAAATAATGTTATAGATATCCCTCTTAGTTTGTTTTATAAAACCAGCATCTCATGTGACTTGTCCATATTATGGAATTGCTAAATTAGTATTGTGCCTTTCTTCCAGAAAGCTTAAGATGAAGTCATACAGGCACTCTGATTCACGAAATAATTACTATTGCATTTCCTAAATGTTTCACTGTGCAAGAAAAATTCTGAGGGGAAAAAAAGTTTATTCCTTTGGGGAAAACTAATTTTACTTTGTCTTGGTAAAATTCTACTAGTATACAGTTAATTGACAGTTCCCAGAGATTTTTTTTTCTTTTCTTGGTGGTCTTAGTCATCATAACTTCTCCTATCAGATTATCTAGTATTTGGGAAGCTCCTCAGGAAGCCTAAAAAAGAATAAATATTTTTCTAAGTGTGTGTTTCTAAAGGCTATCTCTAGGTATCTCTCTTAATTCAGCAAACTGTTATTTTTTTTAATTCAGAAAATATTATAGAATTAGGCTTATAATTTGATTTTATTAGTATTAAATTATATCATTTCCTTCAACTTGAATAATTACATTTAACAATTTGAACTCTAATACCCCTGTTGTTCACATCTGTGCTTTAATCAGTCGTGTTTGAAGATATCTAAAAACAAAGGTCTTTAGCATTCTTTCATATTCTATTTAATGACCAGGTGCATGTCAGTGCATAGTATTTGGGTCATTAGTATGCCACAAAACATTTTACCAAGACATGGTACATCATCAAATAATTGAATTACAACAGTAGCTGTAAATGGAACCCAGTTTACTAAAGTAAATAGTGTCAGAATATGGCAGAAGTGACACCATATCAGTTTCTGGGCCCAGACCTTAAGAAACTGGCAGCTTCCACTTTCTGTCTCTTGGGATGCCCACTCTTAGAACACAGCTACCATGCTGTGATGAAGCCTAAGCTGCCCTGTGGAAAGACCCAGGCAGAGAGGAACCAACAGCCAGCCCCAGCTTGTCAGCTGTATGAGTGAGCCATCTTGGAAGTGGATCCTCCAGCTCCAGGAGAACTGCTCTGCTGATGCCGCATGAAACAGAGACAGGTCATCCCCACTGCACCCTGCCCAACTTGCAGATTCTGAGCAAATAAGTGACTGTTGTGTTAAAGCCATAAAGTTTAGGAGAGATTTGTTGCTGGAACATAAATAATTTTGAAACAATGATGAATTACAATGACAGTGAAACATACTGTGTATCACAGCAACACTAAGGAGAGACACTTAATCCATCCTTCATTATCAAGGAAGACTTCCGCAGTGACAACTGAACTGAATCTTGAATGACTAAGGGTTAACCACATTGGGGGGAAAGGGTGGGGTGTTCTGGGCAGAAAGGACAACCGTGTGATCACAGGTAGAGAGGCAGGAAGCAGCATAGTGTGCACTTAGGTATTGCCAGACCATAAAGCTGGGGATAGGAAATACTGGTTATGTTGCCAGAGAGACAGGCAAAGGTTGAATCATGGAGGCCCTTGCATGCCAAGTAAAGTCACACTGTGTACAGCCAATTTGTGTTTGTTGTTGTTGTTTTATGTAGCATTGGAGCAATCTGATCAGATTTGTGTTTTAGACAGACCCTTCTATTGATGGTGGGAATGTGGATTTGGGGGTACTGAGACAGGAAGCAGTAGGACCAGGTGGGTAGTTCCATTGCGGTAGTTCCTGCAAGAACAATGAGGGCCTTACCTCAGACTATAGTCATGGGGGTGAGGAGGAGAAAGTAGATTCAAGAAATACTTAGGGGCTTAAAAAATAAAAGTATTTAGAAGGTAAAAGGAATAATTCTTAGTGATTGTTGAGAGAAAGGACATAATGAAGGAAGGACCCAGATTCTTTAGTTAGGTGAAGAAGGATGCCAGCGCCCTCAGAGGGGAGTGAGGGGGAATTTGAGGAGTATCATTCAGGGTCAAAGCTATGACATGGTGGATTTGTGAAGTCTGTGGCATCCATGTAGTAATACCAAAGAGGCAGTTGGAAATACAAGTCAAAAATTAAAGAAGATGTAAGCTGTAAAGAAAGATTTGGCGTTATCACAAAGGTAGTAGTTGAAATTATGGACAGATTCACCCAAGGAAAGAATGTTCAGTGAAAAAAAGAAGAGGGCTGAGGATAAAACTTGGGGAGCACCTTGACATTTAAAAGATGGTTAAAGGAAAATGTACCCACGAAAGAGATGGGAAAGGAATAATCCAAGAAGTCTAGGAGAACCAAAATGGAGGTGGTCTCAGAAACCAAAGGAGGAGAGTTTTGAGAACACGGTAATAGTCTCCCATGTCAAATGTTAACAACCAGCCCAGCAAGATGAAGATAGATAAGAGGACATTGGTGACTTTAGCCAGGCTAGGTAAAGCCAGATATAAACAGGAAGTAGTAAAACAGACATTGATGATATATCCACAGGAATGAAGAATAGCTAAAGAAGAACACAGAGGCATGAGAGAAGGTTTTTGGTGATGGTTGTTGATTTGGGGGGGATACAAAATATATAAATACTTTTATGGCCCAAGGAGTTCATGCCATTAAAGGGGAGGAGGGTGAAGAGAGAAGAATCAGAAGATGTGGCTCGTATAGTAGCATCTAATTAGAGATAGAGGGCAGAGGGTCAGGGCAGTCCTTTGAAGTTGAAGGCATACAATGAGGGTGGGTACAGATGAAAATGATTTTATACAAGTACGGCAGGAAATTGATGATCATAGCTGATAGACTTAATTTTTTCCTATAAAATAGAAGACAGGTTCGTTCACTGAGGGAAGGTAGTAAAGCTGGGATTGACAGCTGTCTTGAAGAGAATCATGAGTTTTAGAATAATCTTTTAAGGAAATGGAAACAATGGCTGGCTCATAATAGGCAAGAATGATTGATAGGTGACCCAGAGGCCTAGTTGATAATAGTTTGGACTAGTAATTGTTCATAATTAGGTGCTTTTATTCGAGGGAATGTCCCACCCTCATCCCATTTGTCCCCCTTTCCTGGCTCTATTGGTCTAAGAGGTGAGGAAAATGGATAGCCTTCACAGGGCAGGAAGCAGGGCCTGGGTGAGAACAAAGCTTTGTTTAAGGCAAGAAGATAGGGCATTCTGTGTGAAGCAGGAGGGCGTTGGTTTCATTTTCTTTTTTTAAATGACTTGAGGGTTCCAGAAGGCAAAGTAGAAAAGTTCTGGAAGGGAAGCAAGAATGAGAAAAGCTACCAAGGAGAACACTCAGAGGAGGAAAAGGATGGGGGTAGTAAGGAGGATGTAATGAGGTTGGATGTTCTTACATGAGAGGTTGAGGACTGTGGAGGGGGGCAATGTGATTTGCCTTTTATTCAGTAGCTAGATGTTACTTAAGGGAAAGACTTGGTTAGAAGAGATTGCCCAAAGTTTCGTTGCTATAAGACATTGTGGTCATACAGCTGACCGTTGGACCCCAGCAGTTTCTGGCCTGCTTGCAGAGCGTTGTAGAAAGGAAGTGAGAGTCCTGTGTTAGCTAGGGACGGGCTTCTTCAAGGTGAAGGCTACCACAGGGCTTTTAGCCAGTGCTCCCCAGGGAATTGTGGGATAGCAGCATCTTACCTGTGCGTTCTACCTCTGTTATTGCAGCTCCCACAAATTGAACAGTAATAATCATCATAAAAACAATCGCTGTATTTATGTGGGCTTTGTAGTTTACAAATTGACGCTTTTAACAATTCTAAGAGAAAGAGTAGGTAATGTTATCTCATTTTGTAGACTGGAAAGCTTGAATCTCAGAGGTTAAGGTCATGCTACTAGTAAATGGATGAGATAAAAATAGAAATCAGATCTTGCAACTCCTAGCTTTTTTCAGCTATATGCCACACCGCAGTTTTAGGGCTGGAAACTAGATTGGGTTCCTCTATTCAACCTCTTATCATAAAGTGAGGCAACTGAGGCAGCAGCCTGGTAGAGCAAAAACAACACAGGTATTAGAGGTTGGGTATTCTGGGAACCCGACTCTAAGTTGGAGATTAGAGTGTAGAAGTTTAGTAGGGAGTACTCTTGGGATCTGTGGAAGGAAAGGAAGACAAGGGAAGAGAAGAAAGCAGGATCAGGCAGAGGGAGAAGTCAAGTCAAGCTGTGATGATGCAGTCTGAGGAGAAACTTCAAGCTGACCCTAGAAGGGGTTCTGAAGGTAGATGACTCTTCAAAGCTATCCTGAGGTGGGGAAATGAGGCCAGGCCTTCATACCCCACCGACCAGCCATTGGATGCTGGTCACCCCAGGAAGGGGGTATGGCCTTGGACAAGGTGGCCCCAAAGGGGACTGAGAGCAGAGGGCTTTCTGTCAGTAGCATTCCCTAATAGTCTCCTAATTACAGAGCATCAGGATGGTGCCCCACAATGTCCACCGCAATGGGCTTTGGAGTTAGCTAGATGCAGGTTTCAAGCCTAGTAAACTCTGCTGCTTCCTAGCAACTCAGTAAGTAGTTATGTTAGGCAAACTCTGGGCAAGCTTCTTTGAACCTCAGGATCCTCTACTGCAAAATAGAAAAAATAATGTGAGACCTAATTAAGCCTACTTTTCCTTATTTGTGAAATAGGAAAAATAATCATACCATCCTTTGGGAAGGTAGTTGAGATGATTCAGTGAGATCATAAGGTTACTACAGTAACTGTCACTTTTTAAGGACCAGATATTATTATACTACATTTAAGATGTCTAGTTCAGTGCCAGATATATAATATTTGCCATAAAAGTTATATGATCAATATTTCATATAAATTTTTTTTAGCATTCCAGAAAGGTTCAGTAACTTTCTAGAGGCCAAAGTCAGTGTCAAAGGCAGAGCTGGAATGCATCCTACTATACTGCTCTTGGACTTGGGTTTCATATCAAGAAATATTGGAGGAGATATCTCTATGATGAGTCAGAGTATAGTGGAAGGGAGTGGCCCCTAAATGTGACCTTACTTGGGAGAGTCTGATTCCTTAGGCTAAGTCATTGGTGTTAGCCCAGTATGAAGATGTGTTTTCCAGAATGGAAACCAGAGGGTAAATTAAAGATGAAGTCATCTGAGTAGCAGTACTCCACCAAGACAGCACTTTAGCAGAAGTATGATTACAGTGTAGGACAGGTTACTTTGATTTGTTGGGTCTAAATATATACATGTGACTGTGCTTGTGTGGTTGTTGCTTTCCCCACTAGATCTGATTCTAGTCCTGCTGGCTCCCTCATTCAGTGAGTGTTGAAACAGAGATAGTTCACTTTTCCTCTCTGGGCTGGAATTTGCTCTATATAATGAGGATTTGATGTAGATGCGCCTCTTCCTAGTCTATGGTAGTTTAATTCTCTAATTTCAAATATACCCTACAGCACAGATATTTTAAGGCAAAATGTTGGGTGTGTTATATCACAGATAAGTGTGCTGAATGAAGACTACTGAGAAAAAGTGTTCAATAGCTCTGACAAGGAAGCCTCAATGTTTACATTTCAGTGAAGAAGGGAGGAAAATCACTGTTTTGTGAGTCAACCAAAGTATTCCATAGTCATTACGGAATCATGTACTAACTGGTAATTTTTGGTGGAATTGTCCAAAATTTATTGTTTAACATTTATTGACAATCACTATTATGCTGGATACTGTGCAGAGCAAGTTTGTGCAAGCTAAGCTCCAGCTATGTTAATCTAGGAAAAGAAAGGAATGGTGATTAAATTCCAAAGGTTGGACATGCTAAAGCTCTAGTTTTCTGTCAGAAAACTGCAGTTAGATGTTTAAATTTAGTCTAGATCCATTATCATAAAGCCTTTATTGTTTATTGGAGCATCTAGTTTTTTCACTTTTTCAATTTGGCTTCTATGTACTATTCTTAGGTAATTGGGTTTATAACTTGAGTAGCTTTTGAAATATTGGCAACTAAATTTTCTCATTGGAGATTCAGCACACTTAAGGTATTTTAATATAACTCTTTCATTAGTATCTTGAATTCTAGAAATGTAATCAGTGTACTTACACTTTTGAATTTTTTCTTGCTTGAGCCATTACATATTTTTATAGAACAGATATTTAATCCTTAAGATTTCATAAGCAAGGAATTTAAAGATTAGCTTTGAAAATAGGTCAGACGAAAACAACTACTTTGGTTAAAAGCTAATCAGATAAAAAAGTAAGAAAAGAAGTTTAGAAGCTTTTGAAAAATATTTAGGAATCAATTTTGTCTAATTTTATGAAAGGTACTGTCTGTATAGCTAAAGTATATGAGTCAAACCTTTCTTTAGTTTGCCACCCATTCATTCATCCATTCATTATTATTCACCCATTCATTATTAATTCATTCATTTGCCAAATATTGTTCCAGAAACCAGGGTAACAACAGGAAATAAGACAGTCAGAGCTTACTGTGTGCCAATTCTGTGCCAGGCACTTTAAAACTTGGAACTCAGTGCTTTTAGCTCCACAATCCAGGGTCATGGGGTAAGCATGACATTGGGAGTCTAGTTTTTTTCCTAAACTCACTGGTAGGCTGTGTACCTTCAGGTGAGACCTGTTCTGTGTCAGTTTCCTGCTCTCTGCAATGGTATTGCTCACCCTGTTTACTTCATAGCTTTGATGTAAGAATCAAATGAAATAGTGGTTTTGAAAGAGCTTTGGAAGTACCAGGCAGTATATAATGAAAAGTATAATAGTAGTCTTGAAATTGTGACAGTGATTTTGACCATTTCATTGCCTCTGTGGGAAGGCTTGAAGATGAGTACCTTCTTATCAGAGAATAGATCTTTCTCTTGAACTAGATCTATTAATAGATCTGTGTGTTTAAGCTGGTCAGCCTTACCATTTCCTCCACACGTGTAACTACCCCACTTCCTGTACATGGGGCAGGGACTTCTGTATGAGGTAGCTGGGGAAATGACAGCTAAAGCAAGTAAAACTCATTTAGAAAACATTATTCAGTCTATACACTGCATTAAATCAACAAGTAACGATTAAGTGTCCAGACTAAGGGGTTTGAGAAGGTGATAAGGTAGGAAATGATATCTGTTTTCAAGAAACCTAGGCTTGGATTTGAAAATCCAAAGTGAGCAAATATAAATCATTATCTTCATTGCAGCTTCCCAAGGATCTATATAGAGATGTCCATTTGGCTTTGTAATGGTTCTAGGGGCCCTCTCTTAGACATCGGAATGCCTGCTTATACTTACTGGATCATAAAACAGATCTTCCTATGAGGAAACTAAAAATTTGCTTACAGCTTCATGTTTAATTTACTGCTGGGTCCTAGGTCTGCATGCTGATGCTCTAGAATGAAGTAAGGGGTCTGAGGGGCTGTAGAATAATATCAATCCTGGACTAACTCAAGAATCTCTCTCAAATATCAGATCTAGAGTATAGAGAGTGTTTTGTGTTCCACTCACTGCTGTCTCCCCACTGCTTAGAACAGTGCCTAATACCTACCACTCACTACAAATGTTCTGGATCAATAAAAGCTACAGTCTAACATTAGAGTTCTTCTGATGCTCTAATACCCCAGATAGACAGCTTCTTGAAAGCAAGGGCTATACGTTATTCATCTCCAGATTTTCTGTATCTGGCATATAACTGGCCGTTTGAATGTTGTTTACATTAACATGTAGACAAGTGTAGTCCAGGACAATGATGGATGTCCCAAGATCAGGACCTCCCAGTCTCTCCCTAGAATAAGTCCTAAAAGCAGTAGAGGGGCTTGTTCTTGGGAAGTCTGAGGAATAGCTCAAAGTGGCCTGTCACAAGATGAAATTTCATTGACGTTTCTTTTTTAATCTTGGCATTTATTTTCTTTTTTCTACTCCATTTATATTCCTTTCAAGACATAATCCTCAAAAGAATGGATAAAATTGGTATTTCAGGAAGATGCCTTGTATGTATCTTCTGTGGAATCCCATCCATGTCTGTCACTCACTTGTTCATGTAGCATGTCCCAGGACAGGGCACGTTACTCCTGAAGCTACTTCAGACCCATGTAAGAGCCTGAAAGGCCCAGAGAAAATTGGCATAGGCTAGGAGAGAAAAGTAGGACAATTTATTAAAGAGTTGTTTTCTGGGAGTTGTATTATGCCACCTTTCAGCATTATTAACTCTTTATAAAATAATAACAAAGCTAAAAAATGTTCTTACCTCTTCCAGTACCTTGACATTTGCAGATACCTCATTTGATCTTCTTAATAACCCTGTGAACTTGGCATTTCTTTGTTTCCATTGTTACTATTTGTACCAATGAGAAATCTCAGACTGGGAGAGTGAGGGTACTTGCCGCAGATGCAAAATTTAAGGGGATGCTAAAAACTCAGTAGTCAAGGTAAATACTATTAATATTTCCTTGCCCTGGAATGCTACTGGACATAAAACCAAATCAGCCCTATATTAATATAAAGTAGCTTCTATTACTCAAAGTTAAAGAATCAAATACGTCTTAATCCATTTGGGGTAATAAGCAAAGGTAGGTATGCACAAGAAGCTCATATTTTGTGGAAACAAAAGAGAATTATGAAACTTAAAGAACATATTTAAAAATAAGCCATGATCTCTCCTATAATATCACCCAGGTTTTTGTTGTTGTTGTTGTTGTTGTTGTTTTTAAAGGCTTCGAAGTCAATAAAACATGAGAGGTTTAAATGTCTACTCATTACCCAGGAAAAATACCATCTATCAGATTAACTTTGATTAAAGTTCATGCAATGGTCATCCAATAGAACCTCCTCTTATTTTAGCTTCCTACTTTTTAACATTCTTCCTCCTCCTGGATCTCAATTTTTGTTTTCTAAGCTCAAGACTACTCCTGTGATTACTCATGGGTTTAGATCTGCAGGTTCTGGCACTGCTGGCCTCACCACTCTTCCTGAAATTACTTCCTCCCTCGGCTTCTGCCCTGCTATGGGATCTTGAACCTCCCATCTCAGACCATTCCTCCTATGACATTTCTTCCTCTTTCTAGCCAAAGGATGTGTGTGCCTCTCAGTCCTCTCCTTTGTTCCTGATTTAAATCTGGATATGTGATTTCAAAATAATTCATTTTTAGCCCTGATCTTTCTCCCAGATTCCAAGTCTGCATCCCCAACAACCTTAAGGGATGTTTTACTTGCTCATTAGACCACTGCTTCAAAGAACACATGTTTGGAATTGAATATATCATCTTTTCCTCTATTCTTCAAACAGTTCCTTTTCCTTTTGTTTTATTTTATTTTATTTATTAAATATGTATTTGTTAATGGAGTGACCATTCTCTAGGGCACTCATGATAAAACCCTGGGGTCCTTTCTTCCTTTTTTTTACAACCTCTTTCTCCTCACAACTGATAGAAGTTCCTGTTACTAATGACAATTTCCTTTGCCACCTATCTCACAGCCCTCCTTTTCTTTCTTTTCTAATTTCACTAACCAAATGTTAACCTTCTCTGTCTCTAATTTCTTCTCCTTCCTTCATAATGGTGTCAGATTAGACTTTTTGAAATATGGGTTAGATTAGGCCATCTCCCACTCAAAAGTCTTCTACAGATCAACATGATCTATTAGTTAAAGCAGCGGTCCCCAAGGATAATTTAGTTTACTTGAGTCTTAATAACAAGTTGTCTTATTAGGATTTAGGCCACACAGGAGGAGGTGAACGGTTGAGCAAAGCTTCATCTATATAAAGAGATCTAGGTTGCATGCTCCTTATGAGAGTCTAATGCCTGAGGGGTGATGCTGGCACTGAGGAGCGACTGCAAATACAGATTATCATTAGCAGAGAGGTCTGACTGCACAATAAATGTAATGCACTTAAGTCATCCTGAAATCATCCCCTGTCCCCGGTCCATGGAAAAAATGTTCTTCCATGACATCCTGTATTTCTTTAAGTTTTTCTCTGTATCTGTGTAGCAAACAAAACTGTAAATGATAATCCTCTGTATTCGCTCCCTGCCTAATTAATTTATTTCCTGTGCCTGTCATGACTTTGATGAAGAGAAGCTTTTTAAAACAGGTTCTGATAGATGTGAACATTCAATGATCACAGATCTCTACAAAACCATTAATACTCTTGTTTTATACTTGGGAACAGTTCATGGATCTGATTAAGCCTAGAAGGCAAACTTCAATCTTGTAGGTCTGCATTGCAAAGGATAACTTAGTTCACTTGAGTATCAATAACAGGACGTCCTGAATCAGTCGTCATCATCAATAGTTAAAGACATCAATCAAGTTAATTGCTCAAAAGCCTTTTACCAAGCTGAGAATGTAACAAAATAAATTAACTGGTTAACTTGTCCTCCTTAAGCTTTCATTCACTCACTTATTCATTTAACATTTATTGAGTACGTTTGTATTTTATAGCAGGCTGAAGGACAGTCATTGCCTTTATGGTTCTTTACAAGTAACCAGAATTTCAATACAGTATGGTAAATGCAGTGGCAGTAAGCATAAGGAGCTAAAGGAATAGAGTGAGTGACTAGAATACAAGGAGGGAGGGGAAAAAATGAAGTAGGAGACAGGATATAAGGCATAGTTTATGAACATCCTTATACAACTTGCTAAAGAATCTGAATTTTATCCAGAAGGCAATGTTGTGCATTGAATTAGGCATTAAATTGTTTTAACTAGGACCAAGTCATGATCAGCATTGTGTTACATTCTGGTTTGGATGAAGAATAGATTTAAGGGAGGGGGAAAAGTGGAGTTGGGGAAGCCAGTTATAAGACTGTTGTAGTGATAAGAGAAATGGAGAGGGTCTGGATTAAAGTATTTTTGAGGCAGACGTAGTTACTATCAAGGAGGACTTGAATTTGAAAGCTATTTGGGAAGTAGTGGTAATCAGTTGAATGGAAGAGATAGGAGGGAGTAAGAGACAGGGTAGAGTCAAGACAAGTTTTGGGCTTAAATGAGAGTACATAAGACTGGTGTCAGCCTTTAGCTATCTCCAACATGAAAGATTACAGCAGCTGAGTCATCATGGGCCGATTCAGTCCCTGACATGAATCCTACCTCTTCATCTTGGAAATCAACAATGGGGCTTTTGGCCCCTTAAAACTGAGACCTTTGCAACAGTGCTGAATAGGTATGAATCAGGTTTCACAGGCCAGAGCTCCTAGGGTTTCTACCTCAGGGTTCTGGAGGATGCTTGATTTTATTGCAGTGGGATAACCTTTTGATACCAGTTTCAGTCTTGGTTTTTAATGACTGTGTAATCATATGTATGTTTTATGTTCCACCTTGATAATGATTATTATACTTAGCATGTTAGATCTTCAGATAACTCAATGTTAACCAATTAATCTGTATAATATCCCTGTGAGTTAGTAGGTGGGGATTATTGGCCTGTTTTCCAGGTGGGAAAACCCTTAGATACTCAGTGACTGTACCTGCTATACAGCCACACATTGAGAGAACTGAATTTTGAATCTGCAATTTCTTTATCTTATTGCATTCATACTAGGAGTCTTATGTATGATATGTCATCGTGTCATGTCTGCCTTTTCACTTGTTCAAAAATCTCAGCATTTAGATCTAGAAAAGGGCAAGGCAGATACAGGAAGGAGTGAAGGTGACCAAATGACTAAGCCCCACATGTAGGGGCGGAGGGTAGTAATATAACTAGGTCTTAACTCATAGTAGTACATCCAGGGAAAGACTGTTCATTTTCCAGTGGAGCGATGACATCACTTCAGCTAAAAGACCAGTCATTGTGTCACAGAGTCTCCTGTGACATTCTGGTATAACTTTAATACTTTACACATTGGCAATAAAACAGTTATAGAAATTGTCTTTCTTTAAATATAAGGCTGTATACTATGGTGGAAAGAGAATTGACTTTGGAGCTAGACCTGGGCTGAAATCCCTCCCAAGAGGGAGCTAGGTGACATTGGGCAGGATCCTTATCCTACAGCAGTGTGGGAAGGTTAGGTCTTGATATAACATGTCAACTCCCTAGCATAGAACCTGACAGTTATTGCTTCATAAATGGTTGCTATTATTTTTATCCTCATTCAGAGGTAAAGGATAATACTGAAAAGGCCATTGACTTTCATGTTGAATGACAGGACCAGTTAAATTCAACTGTTGAGGTATTATAGCCTATTAAAGAAGCCAGTGAAGCATTTTGATATTGAGTCAACCAGATACTGGTACCATCCCTTGTTCACTGACAAATATGGGAAGGTAATTTCAGTAGGTCAGCCACCAGTGTGTGCCTTCCAAAACATTATAGTCATGTTACAGTAAACTTTTTATATTTGTTGCGTCACAGAGATTTATTGAAGTGATAAAAGTTATTATGGAAAACAGTGTGCGGTAACTATGGCAACAGTTATTTGATCTCACAGTAATTAGCTAAGCATTTAGTTGCACAATACTTTCACAATGCCTTCCTGGTTAGTTCATTAAACAAAATTAGCTTTTGTTTGAACTGCCTTCCTACAGCATCCTCAATTTGATTTTGGTTCAAAAAATTGGAAAGTGTACTTTAAAACTACCTTTCCAACTTAAAGTTTATGGATATATTTGAGATTGCAACTGGTTTTTATTTAATTTTTTACTTATACTACAGTATGGTCATGCTTCATTGGCTCATCTTTTGAATTTTTCTCGGTTTAGCAGTGTGGGCTAAGAAGTGAACAGTAAAGTTAAAGATCTTTATCTTAAATCTGGCCATGCTCTTTGCTCATATTGCACATTGGGGTCAGCTGGTGTCCTTCCCATGACTTAGTTTTTATACCTGTGAGATTGGGTTGCCGTATCATGTGTTAAGAGTCCTGAGATCACACAAATGTGGTCATTCCTTGATAATCTTGTCTCCTGCTGGACCTGGAGCTAGCAGGTGCCCTGGCTTTTCTAAAGCCGCCTTCCCCCAGGTGCCTCCCTCTGCCCTATTCAGCATCACTTGTACTGTGTTCAATACCTCTCCTTTTGTAAAGTGGAGTGTTTTGCAGATGATTCACCTGCATAAATGGTGATGTCATTCTCAGAGGACTTCCAGTGCTCTTGAGACAAGGGCTTCTCAGATTGTGTTTCTGCTCTGCAGCCCTTCCCCACTCACTCCCAGTAGACAGGGATGCTTAACCCATGCTGGTTGGCAGAGTGGAGATCCTAAGTACAAAAGAAAGCATCAAGCATTCAAGATTTCAAAACAGACAAATAATGAAAATGAAACAAAAAAGTTATTTTTAACTTATTTATTAAACATGAAGGGGGTTCCAAAGTAAATTAATAAAGCAGGACTTGAAAAAATTCAGTGAATGTTCCTTGTATTAATTTCATTTTATTCCTGTCAACTTAGTGATTTTTTTTTTAGCTCACTGAATTATTTTTAAGACAATACTAGCTTTAAACAACTAATTGTTTCCAAGTTGCCAGTCAAGCTCTTCTCTCAATTAACTCCATGTCACCTACCAATTTTCAGTTGGATATTTTTTTACATATGGGTGATAATATTTCCAGTTCTATGCAAACTTATTTGTTTATTAGCTTATTGTTTTCTATGTAGGATAAATGCATCTTCAGTTTCACTGACTAGGGGTAGAATTCTAATGTTAAAAACCTATTTGTTCTTTATTAGTCTTGTAATTTTTCAGGCCAATCTGAAGATAATGATAAAATAATGAGTAATCCTAGGTGGCTTTAGCACCTGCCTCCTTTTACCCCCATTTTCCCCATTCCTGCTTTTATCCCGTGTGATTTTCACATCTTAGCCGATGTCTTCATACCCCCTTTCCCTTCCACATATTCTCTCTTCTCTGTAGAATAACATCTGTCTCTCACTCCACTTGGAAAGCATTTGATATCCTTTGATGCAACTATTGTTGTAGCTTCTGTGAAACTTTCTCCAATTTCTCTCACACCTCGTCCCCTGTCTTCTAGCTCTCTCTTGTCATTTGTACCTGATTCTTGGCCACATGTCATCATACATTATAATTTTTGGTTAAAAACGATCTTGTCCAGTGGGCTGTGACCTCCCCCAGAAGAGTACCCCTCCTGACTCCTCCTATATCTTCCCATGGTCTCCAACATGTAAGACCATGCCCAGGGGACAGCCAACCAAACCAGTGAGTTATCTTCATCTCACTTCCTGAAATCGACTCATTTGTATATTCTGTTGCCCAGCGTAGCCCTGCCCAGACACACTGGATGTTCACTCTCCCTACTCCTCAAATTTTGATTCCTTTTCTCTAGACCTACAAAATGTTCTATCTCCAGTCACTTCAGGAAAAGAGGAAAGGAAGTACTATTTATTGAGCCACCTAATGTGTTTTAGGTAGTGTATAGTGTTTTTTACTCATTCCTACCACCCTATAAGTATTAATATCCAGATTTTTTATCATGGGAAACTAAGGTTCAGCATGATTAAGTGGCATAACAAGCTAATAAGTGGAAGAGCTGGAATTCAAACCCAGGACTCTCTGCCTGCAAAACCCAGCCTCCTTCACTTTTTCCACTCCATTAACTCTGTTTTGGTGATTCAGCCCAACCTAAATTCCATGCTTAGGCAATTCGTTAGAGCAGTCACCAGCACCCTCTATTCCTTTGATCTCATGACCTTCTGCTGTGCCATCAGTCAGCCAGAGGTCTGCCTCCTCCTCTGGATCTTCTTTCCTCCTCTAGAGCTCTAGGTCTCTGCCAAAGAAATACACAGATTCTTCCAGAAGAGGCTTTTTTACAAACACAGGCTATTCCATTTCATTTAGACAAAGAATGCCCAATCCACCACTCATAGATTACCCCAGCCCCTGCAGTGCCCAAGGCCAACATTGACAATCATGAGTTCAGTACAGCCTTCCAGGAAGCCCTTACCAATTGAGCAGAAGGGAGACACTGGATAAAATCTATTTGCTACTCTGATCTACTTGTAACTTGCTGTTGCAGAGTAGTTGTCCTACTCTGCTCTGTTGGTTTGACCTTGCATTCCTCACACCCTAAAACCCCTCTTTTTTACTCCTGAGAAACCAGGTAACTGATTGTTTTCTGGACACACTTTTTACTTTGCTTTTGCTCACATTGACTCTTCTACTTGGCCCACCTTCCTCCTACCACTGATCATAGAATCATTAATAATGGAATACTCTCATTTTATTGTAAACTTGATAAAGGCAGATTCATATGGATATTGTTCCTCATTGTATATATAGTGCCTGGTAGAGTGACAAATGGTAGAAGTTCCATGAACCTTTGAGAAGGAAGGAAGGAAGGAAGGAAGGAAGGAAGGAAGGAAGGAAGGAAGGAAGGGAGGGAGGGAGGGAGGGAGGGAGGGAGGGAGGGAGGGAGGGAGGGAGGGAGGATTTGGCATAGGTACTGGCTGTATACAGACATTTTTGTTTGTTTCATTCTAATAACCCTGTGAAGTTAGTATTAGTATTCCCATTACAGATAAGCAAATGGAAACTCACAGAGGTCGCTCTCTTGGTAAGTGGAAGGGCTTCCTTTCACTGACCTGCCAAATGCCATCTCTTTCGGGAAGCCTTTTACCTAGACTTGACCACAGCACTGTACAGCTGTGGGGGACACCACTCACATCAACAGCAGTGTGACTGGCTCCCCCTGGAGTTGTGTACTCGATGGCTTTGGCAATAACTCCTTCCTTGGTGTTCTGATGGTACTTGAGATCCTTCTTACAGCAGCTTTCATACTCTGCTTTATACTCTATATTCAAGTCCTATTTCCTCTACTAGATTATGAATTCCTTGAAGGAACAGAAAACACTTTCTTCATCTTGTGACCCCTGTGGGATATACATAAAGGGATTGTTGAATGGTCAGATATCCTGTCAACTGTTTTACTGAGTTTGAGGCTCTGTGACGTGGGTTCTGTCCTCACCTAGGCATCCCTGCCCCTGCTCACCCTGCGTCTTTCCTGCTAGTTCCTACGGAAGGCATCTCCTCCTCAAATTGCCACCGTCTCTGCAGTTGAGGCCATGATATTCATTTGGCCTAGGGATACAATGGCTAAGTGATATGGTACTTTTCAAGGACCTCAAAAATGTTAGAGATATCAAAAAACAAATTAACTCTAAAACACAAAAAAACTACAGGATGCAAATATAAGTGTTTGTACAAATATAATATCAAGTAATTTCTCATCTTCTTTAAAATGTTAAATTTTGCAATGATTACTTGGAAATCATAGCAAACTATAAATTAAATGAATAACCAGCAGCCAAATGATTTCAAAAACAAAAATGTAAAAATTCTTTCAAACATATTTTGGACAAAAAATTATTTTTAATTGGGTTATAGATAACAACTTTTAGTATTTTTGATACAGTATCAATGGGAGAGGCTCCAAAAAAATGAACATACTTGGGATCCTACAAATAAACTATCCAGGTCCAAAATGTTATGCCCATAGCCCAAGAAATATTTTACTGGATTTTAATTGATTGTAGTTAAATGATGATGGTCTTTGTTGTTATGGAAGGCAGGAGGCATGGATATTTTATTTTATTATGTTATTTTCATTTTACTTTGTTTTATTTATAAATAGAGAAAAGAGTTACAGGAATTCTCCCAGCTTATGCAGAATGAGTGGCACATTCCTGTAAAGATATTAAGCAATGTTTGGGGCCCTTGGGTGGTACCAGTAAGGGCCTCCAGAGCATTCCATCCTGCCCTTCTGTCAGGTTTGCTTGCCACACTGTCTGGTTCCTTCAAAATATAGGAAGTTGGGGGTGGCACAGAAGCCCCGAGGGCAGCTAGAGAGAGCAGAGGAGGCAAAGGCATACCATTGCCAGGCGCTGGGAACAGAGCGGCTGCAAAGGCACGTGCAACACTCATTTGCTATGTGCTTTTATGAGGCAGGCCGGAACTGACCTTTCCACTTGCCCTTCATACTTGGGGTGACTCAAAGTGCTGACCTATTGTTTTAGGTACTGATTATGCAGCGACCATGTGGACAATATGGTAGGGGTATTTCCTCAGCAATGAGAGTTGAATGTTTAAAGTTGTAGATTTCTGATATGCTTTTGCTTCAGTCAGGAAGGTCTTTTACTTTGGGATATTGTTTTGGTTTTTGTTCTGTAATATAAATTACAGTCTCAGAAGCTTAAATTCACTTCAACCTGTTAAAAAACTGCCATAGACCTTAATTCTTTCACTAGCTATGCATAATGTTGATATGCCCTTGCTACTAAAGTTTCATACCTAATGTTATCTTCCTACAACACATCTAGCAAGGATTCAAGTCACAATGAGAACCAGGATGGAATTGAAATTGAGGCACATTCAGCTAGAGGTTAGAGCCATAGTCAAATGTGAAAATGTAAGGTATATTAAATATATTGTGTTTGTGTAATAATTATAACACATCAACTATAACCACCATGAAGGGAGTTGTTTTTTTTTAATAAGTAGATTTATGTGATCTGCCATCTCCAAAAGTTTAGAGTTGCCAGTTAAATAAATACATATGTATTTTTCAAAGAGAATCATCAAAAAGGACATTCTACTTTTACAAAGCTATTTTAGGGGTAAATATTTTGATAGATGGTTCAGTGCACCTGGGAGCTGAGATGTGGCTGAGCCCGAGGCAGTTAGCTCAGATGGAACACTGAGATAAATCAAGGGTTATTTTGTTTTCCCCACATATATTGCAAATAGGTGATTGGGGCAGCATGAACATTACATTTCTATGCCACTGTCAGAAAAGTAGCTTCCTTATGAAAAATGGTCTTGTTATTTAAGAATGATAATAACTATACTAAGACTTCTCTAAATTATAAGATTTATAATGGGCTATGTTATGATATAAGCATTTTGTTAAATGAGAGTACTGATTAGAATCAAGTCAGTAGACTATAGTAAGGTTAAGTGTGCTTAAATTTGAATTAGATACAATGTAAGAGTTTAGGGTTAGGGCATTTACTGGTCATAAATGCCAAAAATGCATTATGATGGAAGGATTGCTGCTTTGATTTTTCTGTTTTTTTGGAAGCTGAGTTGAATCCTTAACTAGATTTAAATCATAACTTATGATTTATTAAAGTAATCAAGTATGTCATCTAACTTTGTTATTAGGAAATAAGCATACACATTTAAAGTAGTAGGTAGGTTGCTTGTTAAGTGACATTTTAAAATTGTAACACTTTCTTTTTCCCTTTGAGCTAAAGTCTTGTCTTTCATCAGCCTTTTTAAAAAGTTCCTTATGAAGGTGGCATTGTTTTCATTCTTTATTAGCAGAAGAATGACTTTGTAAACCCAGCACAGTCATTTGCCCTCTCCATAAATTAGTGCAAAATGTCTTGAACCATATAACAATGAGCATTTTTTGTATTTGTTATTTTTTATTCTTTTTATTTTTCCTGTTGGATTAGAAGTTCCTCAAGGGCAAGAACCATCTTTATGTCCTAATCTAGTGGTTGTGGACCAAATCCTGAAGGACTCATTGCTAAGAAAATGACAATTTCTTTAATACCCCAAAAGCTGTCTGTAAGCAAATGGTAAAAATGATTTATTAAAGCATTATTGGCAACACAAGCAAGAACATGGATAATATGAGCTAGTTAGAAGAGTTACAACTCCCTCTTCCCCACCTTTGGTGGAAATTGATCCATTGTAAACTTATTCTTGCGTTAGAGAGAAATAGGCCCAAATACTCCCTTAGTGAGAGCCTCCATAAATTCAGCAACTGGATTTGATTTTCTAGAGTATTCTTAAACTGATGAAATGTCCTTTTAAAACCATTTACCTAAAATGTTCTATGATTGCAACATTTGCTAAGCCTATTATGTTCTTTTATTAAACAGTTTTATTGTTCTGTGTACAAACTGCTTATTTGGAAGCAATAAAGCTGAGTTGACTGCAGACTTTCTAACAAACAGGATTTTTTAAACAGTGAGAGAAACTGCATATTCCCTATCATGATACATAGTGTCAAAACAAAAACTCCTATTCAGAAATGATCCTATTAACCTCATTTTTTAAAAAAAGTTTCTATTTGAAGTCCACCCGATTACAATATAAAATGGTACCGAATGTGTAACTCCAGCAATGCTTTTGACCTCTCATATGCTTTTAGTGTTTTGTTTGGAACCCAGATAGGAGAAAGCCTTTAAATGTCTGTAGATTTCTTTATTTAAGGCACAGGATTCAACAGCAGTTCACTAATTGAGGAAATATTTTTATTACATTATAAAATCCAAAGTTTGGTAAGGAAAATCTCATTATAAACCGGTGTAGTTCATCTGTAACTATATTGAGATTGAATAAACATGTTTAATTTAGTAATTTCTCTAATGCATATTCGCCTCCTTGGCTGCTGCCCTACGAGCCTCCAGCCTTCCTGAATAGTAGCACAGCTGCAGAGAACACAGATATTTTCAGGAAGAAAACTCTGCCCGCCTACCCAGAATGGGTCAATGAAAGCAAACATGAACTTTTCTGTTCGCCTGTGACCCTTGTAAAAATTATAAGTAGATTAAGATGGCTTTAAAGAATTCAGAAATTTTGCCAATGACAGACAGCCTTTCTTCCTTAGAACACATGGGTGAGATATAGTTAGCTATTTGCCTAAACTGTGCAGGGCACTGCAAAACAACAGCATGGGTCATTTGACCTGAATTGTCAAAAGACACTGGCCCAATATGTAATTTTTATGGCAGTGCTTTAATACTGCAGACATTGTGGTTTTGGAGAAAAAATCAATTTGAGATTGAGCTGTCAGTGTATGAACTGAAGCAAAGATGAAAGCTCAGTCACTAATGACTGAAATTTCAATTCATTGTACAGCAAGGCTGGCAGAGGAGACTGTTGGGTGTATCGAGAGGGTGATTTAAGACTCTTAGAAGGCTCTGATGTACTTCCAAATCTCCCTCCACCCTCTGTCTAGCTCATAGTTTGCAAATGCAAATCCTACAGTGGCCAAAGAGCATAAAACAGGTCCCATTGAAATTGGTGAGCTCTAGAGAGCAAATGCCTTTTCTAGCGTCACATCTTCAAGCAACTGGAAATTTGGATTTTTCAATGAAATCTTTTAATGTTTAAATATTGGCTAATGGTTAAAATTTTAAATGTAATGTGTGGCTGAACAAAACCTATTTGCAAGTTCCATATAGTTGGAACTATACTTCCATATAGTTCGTCACCTTTACCTCTGCTCTACTAATTCCTTTGGTTTCAGAGCTATAACTTGTCCTTTTGGTTTGAGGCTTTTGTCTTTTAATTTTAAAACAGCTATAACCCAGGGAAAGTCAGTAGCTCAGACTGTGTCAATGAAGACTTGATCATTTCCACTGAGTTCAATTCAGGACACAGTTACTCTGCATGGTCTCTGTATAATACACTGTGCTTGGGCACCGGGAATAATACCGTACAGCTTACGCGCTCAAAGTATCTGTTGACTGTGCGAGAGCAGGACTCCCTGATACCAGTGACCTGCTTTACACATGATGCCTGTGTAACACAGTGCAGAGCCCTACTGGGTAGTCCTGGACTCTTCTTGCAAATATTTTTACCTAAATTATGGATGGAAACTATGAGAACAGTTTTGATGTGGGCAGCTATGCTATTGTAGGAAGGCAGGCTAACATAATTGTTGAAAGTGCAAGTTGTAAAAGCCAAACTGCCTCGATTAGAATCTTGATTGTGCTTCTTGATAGCTGTGTGACCTCTCTGTGGGTATATTATGTATCCTCTCTGTGGTCTCACTTTTCTCATCAGTAAGTGGGAATAGTAATAATATCTACCTCATGGAGTTATTATGATTAAATAAAATAACCTTATATGTAAAGCTCTTAGCACAATGCCTGACACATAGTAAATGCATAGTAAGTCTGAACCACTGCTGCTGCTATTGTTTTTAATTAAGAAAGCACTGAACTTGGAATCAAGAGACCTGGGTGTAGGCACCTATTCTGCCTCTTAGTAGCTGTGACCAACTGGAAACTAATTAATTAAACTCTGTGATTATCAATAAAATGAGGATAACATGAAGATTAAATGAAATTATGTATTAATTACAAAATGATGCACCAATGAAAGGTATTGTTTGGTGGTGGTGGAGGGTTGTCCAGAAACCAGCATGTCACTGCTCTCATGACACAGAGCAGTCAACATGTAGACCCTAGAGGAACCCAAGGCCTGTTTTGCCTCTCTCAGTTTTGACTCAGGCTCTCCAATCCACAGCACAGCATTGGACTATTATTGGCTTTAGAATGACTAAAATAAATATTTAGAGAGTAAAAATTATATTTTTCAGTACTCCCACTTTGTTTAAAAATACTCCTGAAAGAGAGAATATGCCCTCGACTCTCACAACTCCTTTTAGACTTGCTCTAGAAGGGTTCCAAACTGTGGCCAAGAGCATGACATACTGATGCAGAGCTAAGGCTGTCATCCACTTCTGAGAGTGAGAGGTTCTAGCAGAGTCACATGAGATCCTGAGACCAAACAATCCACCTTGGTTCTGAAATGCAGAAACAGGACTAGAGAGATTCCATCCTTATCCAAGACTAGTCAACTAGTGATCTTTCTCTCACCCTAAGATACTTAGATGTATTCAGGATTTTCAGCTGTTTCTCTGACTTCCTACATTTTTTGAAAATAATACCAGATTTGTTTGGCATCTTCAAATCACTTGAAAGAAAATGACATAATAGACCTGAAAGTATTTACAGCCTTTCTGTACCATGCTCAGTAAGTGGCCTTTGAATCTGCATCTTAAAGAAAGGACTTTATTGGATAACATTATTCTGTGATAAAATAACTATTAACAACAACAGTTTTTGTTTTGTGAAAAAAAGAACTTAATACAACTAGATAAAATAGATTGATCAAAACAGTGAAAACCCTGTTCCCTTCTTCAAGCTTGTGGAAAGAGAGCCTAATTTAATACACATTCTTTTTATAGCTAGTGTGCTAATTGACTCAGATATCACACCTGTGTTCTTTATTTTTAAAAATCTACATCTTGGTGAGATTCTAGGAAAGAATAGCAACAGCTGGGCTCACATCTGTTTGAATGATGTGGTGTGAAAAGGATTCTAAATATAGATGGAATTTGAGTCAAATGTGCTTTCATGCTGTACTACAAAGTATCCATTGAATTAGATTCAGCTTATCATTAAAATAACCTGAAACTAAAATGGTACAGTTTGCTCTGGAAAGCAACAAATATTTACCTTAAGCAGTCTTTGTTAGCAAACTTGAAATATTACTGGTCCATTCCCACTTGCCAGATGGAGAGAAAGATTATATCAGAGTTTAGGAGACTAAAAATAAATCACACCAGCACAAGAAAGTGACTTTTTATAAGAAGTCTTCATCACATTCAATAGCATAGGGAAGCCTTGTTTCTATTTTTTCATAGTCCTTGAATTTACATTGAGCATTATATTTTGCAAGGCACTCTCATATCTATGAACTTACTTAAGCCTTCCTGTAGGGTCACTTCCCTCCATTTTGTAGATGAAGAAGTTGCCCAAAGCCAGAAGTTAATTTCTAGCAAACCTGGGGCTCCAACTCAGCTGTTTCTTCTGCATCCTAAGAAAATCCTGTTTAGGTGGTGATTGTAATCCCCTGGGTTGAGGGGCTGTGTTTAATCGTTTATCCCAGAACTTCAGAAGATGCTGATGGGAGGCAGGAGTGAACTTCCCCTAATCTCACAACACACGTACCTCCACTGTAGGGTTTTATTGCCCATGTAAGAAACTTTCAGATTAATAAACTTCAGAATTTGCTTCCCGCTCTCTGGAGTCACTGCAAGCCCAGTGCCTCTGTCTTGTGCCTGTTGCTCCTGCTCTCCACAGATGCCTGGCCTTGGGACATACACTGCTCCACAGCTCTCGTGGCTACAGATGATCAGAAGCTCAAACTTACTAAAATAGATGACCTAATTATTAATAAGACAAGTTTTTCCTGAGGACCTTATCCTTCGTCTTCTCTCCATGTCATGTGTCTCTCTGCCAGCTTTCCTCACGGACTATAAACCCATTCAAGTCTTTCCCTTAAAAATGAGAATGAAAGGGATTGGGAGAGAGAGAGGGAGGAAGAGGGGGAGGGAGAGGAGTTGTCACTAGCTGATGCCCCTTCTCTCCCTTCCCTCTTAAAAGAGTGGCCTGACCACCCAGGGACCACTTCCTCACTTCCATTCTCTCCTCAGCCTTGGCGACCTGATCTCTTCCACCACTCCAGTGCTCCATTGAAACCTCTGGAAAGTATCTCCAGTGACCTACAGAGTGCCAGATTCTCTAGTCCATATCGTACTGACGCTCTTTGTGCTATTTAAAAATTTTGACTCCTTAGTGCTCCCAGAAACTCATCACTCCCTTCTTTATCTCCACGTGAGCTCCTTCTCAACCCCTGTAACCACGTTTAAAATGCAGGTTTCTATGATTCTGTTTCTGGGCCATTGCCCTTCTTTCTACAGAATGTCCTTGTGCCATTTCAATCATTCTCGTGGCTTCAGCTCCCACACTCAGCTTCGTGCTGCCGAACAATCTCCCTCACCATGAGCCTATCCTTACTGCTCCTCTGTCCACCGGGATGTTGCAGGAGCACTTCAGCATCAACCTGGCCTCTTTTCTTCTAAAATCAGCTCTTCCTCCTGCATTCCCCACCTCAGGTAATGGATCATCCACTCAAGCAGAAACCCTGCGGTCATTATTAGAGTAACCCCTTTTCTTGCCTTCCAGTAATCTCATTTCAATTATTTTGCCTCTTAGATATTTCTCAAGTCTGTTCTCTCTCCATGTCCTGGTCTTTTTCCTGGCAATTCTCTTTACCTATGCTCTTGTGTGTATCTGAAATGCTTCTCTCACTTTTTTTATTATTGTTAGCATGGATAGTATGCTCTTAACGCATTCGTAACGATTTATTTCAGACTTCATTGCCCCTTTACTTCCATGCACATATCTTCCTTTACACACTCCAGGTACTGTGTACCTGCATTCCCCACTAGTTTAGGAGTTTCTTTAGGATAAGGACTTTTCCCAAGTCCAGTCTTTAATTCATCTTTGTACTCCAGGGCCTACAGCAATAGCTAAAACTTACCACATCCTCAATAAATATTTGTTGAACTGAATTGAACAACTGAATTACTCACTTGTTCGAGTAATCAGAATACATGAAAAGCATTGGAAACGGGAGCTTTGGAGGAAAATATAGGCAGTTATCAAGAGTATCATTCATGCAGCTGTTGCCAGACTACTGGATGTTAACATGTAGACTCTCCCATCTTTACCTTTGCATGTGTGATCTACTCTCTTAGTCAGTCCGTCTCTGCCTCTGCTCTCAGTCTGTCCAACTCTTGCTTATTCTCTGGAGCTCAGCTCAAGGGCCCACCTCAGGATGGGTTAGTGGCCTCTCACCCATGCTAGTATCTCTATCATGCCATTTGTCAAAGGACATTCGTCTTATCAGAGGGTTTCCTGTTTCCTTGTCTCCCCAGTTAACTGTGAGCTCATTTAGGACAGAGACCAAGTTGTGCTCTTCTTACATTCTCAGTGCCTGACATGGCTCTGCTTACTAAATGTTGGATGAATGAAGTATTAATAATATACTTTAAAAGTAGAAGATGTGTGTGGGAATGCTGTTATTGAAACCTCTAGAGTACATTCCCCCAACCCCCGCCTCCTGAGTATAAAGCTTAGGTTTCCTTTCTTGCATAGAGCCTTAAAGGCTTGTATTAATATTTTAGGTGCATTCAAATTCTGGCGTCTCCAGTTAGCAGTTGTTAATCAGACTAGCTGATCAACTACTGGGCTTAAATCAAAGCATTTATTATCAAAGCCTTTTTGTTTATGAGTACAAACACACCATTGATGTTTATAAGAATTATTTTCTCCACTGAATGTTGACTAGCCACAAAAGCTGGTGTACACATGTGATAGTGTTTTTCATGAAGTTTAAAGAATGATGTCCTTTGATGTTCTGCCCTTGAATAGAAATGAGTCTGTATTATAAAATCGCCAGTGAGGAAAATGGGAAACTTCTAGGCAAGCACCTGAGAAGCATCATTAGAATTCCTAAGTATTAAAATCAGACAGATGCATTTTTATGACACAATTTTCTGGTAGTAGCCTATATGACTTATGCTATAAAAATGAATGAGATTAAGTAGAATCTATTAATATTTATATTAAGTAGAAATGTCTAGTAAAGACATGATTGAAAGCAAAAGACACTAACACAGGTAGCTTTAGCAAAAATAAATAAATAAAATTTAAAAATAAGCTGTAAGGAAAGGAGTATCTCATGAGAAAAGGGACTAGACCCATAATCTAAAAAGAGGCTCTTTCAGGTTTCTGAGACCATAAAATCTCTCATCTCTGCTTTCCATGAGTTGGTTCTCTCTCTCTCTTCTCTCTGTCTCTCAACTAGCTTGCTCTGTTTCCCTGGCCATCTGGTAGAAGATGGCTATCTCATAGCACTCTAGGTTATACATCCTCTTTCAGTTCAACTAAAGAGTCCAGAGTGAATTAGAATCTCTCAGTTCCAATTCCAACCTCTCAGAAGAGAGAAGTTAGTTAATTCAGCACAGGTCAGAAGTCCACTGTGGTCAAGGAGACAGAGCCATGTGATGCAAATGTGGTTACCTTGGCACCCATCTGAATGCAAAAGAGGCTCTCAGACAGTATGGGACATGATAAGCTAGACATACAACCCCTCCCACCACCAAAAACCAAAGAAGCATGAAGTGAAAGTACAATGTAGTAGCACTGATCCTCATAAATATAATTTATAGGTTTATTGCCTGTTTCCTCCACCAAACTGTATGCACCTTGAGGCCAGGGACCATATCTTATTTATTTTTAATTCCCTAGGACCTGGAGCAATACCTGACAATAGGCATTCAGTATGTATTTATTGGATGAACAGAAACAGATAAAAGCTCTGCCTTCATGGGAATTATAGTCTGGTAATAAAGGCAGACAGTAAACAAAGAAGCAGATAAAAAGCTGTATTAAAAGCAAATAAAAAGTTTAGTGCTGGCAATACTAAGAAAATTTAAAAAGGGGAGGGAGAGAAAGGAGGGGGTACCAAACTAGAACAGCAACTTTCAGAAGGCATTTGGTGGTATTAAAACCCAAGGTAGCTGTACTAACTTTGCTGTTTATCCCAAGACACTGGAAACGATAATCATAAAAGATTCCATTTGTATTTCATTCCATTCATAATTTTAATACACAAAAAATCGTGGTTTATATTAAAGCATGAGCTACTAAAAGATTGTTATAAAGAGCCATATAAAAATTATAAATGTAATTAATGTTTGCTGATATCTTGTATTTTTCATCTTTCATTTTTAAATTGGTAAACTCCATTAAGCCCAGAGCTTAATGTAATTATAAACAGTTGTCTGAAATGGTGAATGATTAAGTAAGTGCACAATAGGAGGTATACTTTGGCCAACTCTGCAAGGAGATTTGGATTAAGATTACAAATAACACAATGAGAAAGGCACATTCTCTAAAGGAGAATCAGGCAGGATCAGATGATACACCCCAGGATGTGTCTTGTCAATGTGATGCAAAGATTGTCTCCAGTGATCTTAGTGATATTAAAAGAGAAAAGGGCTTTTTCACAATATCTTCCTTTCCATGTATTTTCCACCAGCTTCTTGAATCTACATATTGCTAGTGTGGCAGGCACTGAGAATAGTCACTATGTTCTCTTCCTCCCAGGTCCCTAACTATACATTTGTCCACCCTTCCTTGTAGGTAGGTGTGGTATATATAACTCAGTCTTGGCCAGTTAAATGTGAGTGGAGTGATGTGTACCTCCTGGTGTAGACCTGGCCCAACCTCACTGTTTCCCCATGGACCAGCTTGAATGAAGGGAACTGAGGGGGATGGAGCCACAAGATGGAAGGAGCCTGGGTCCCCAAGTAGCTTTATGGAACAGACACCACTTTATCAGTGCTGTATTTTACATAGGGAAAAATGTACGATAATAAACTACTGGGGTTTTGGAGTTTTTTATACAGAAGCTCCTGTTAGTCACTCTAATTAATAAAGCTAGGTAAAAAGCTCTGTTAATTATTGTTTGGGAGATCTGGCTTTCTTCCAGAATAGTTCTGTTAGTTATTAGCAACAATAATACTAATACAATACCAGAAAATCACACTTCCTAGATCCCTTTTCCTCTAGTCTCTTTAAAAGAATTTTGTTGATAAAGTTTGAGATTGTTTCAAACAAGGTATCTTTCCCAAAAAAAAGGATAAGTAGTTGGAATTTAGGTAATGTCACTCAGAAGCCTCTTACCACAGGTAGTGCTGTGGGCTTCTACAGATCACCTGTGACTCCCTGATTCTGACAGTGCTGAAAAATCCAGAAGAAAATTAACAGCATACAGAATCTTCCCTTCCAAAGCACAGTTATGATAGCAACATACCCATCAAAACACATCATCTCCTCTAGGAGTGTTCTGCAACATGAAAGACGAGTTTAAAATGATGACAGGTCATACTTGTTGAGCACCCTTTTAGTCTGGAGCAGCATTTCCCTACAAGGAATTTAGGAAAGTGTAATTCTGTAATTTTACTTTGACCTGTCCCAGGGGGCCTGGTTTATGTCTAATACCATGTGCTCCTCTCTTTGATGACAATAGCTATGCCTCAGCTTTATTTCGAGGCTTCTGCAAATTTAAATTCTGCTGCAATAATAGCTAACACTATTGAGCATTTACTGTATTCCATACATCATTCTAAGAGCTTTACATCCTTGCAAAAATCCATGTGGCATGTGTTATGATGGCTCTAATGTCAGAGAAATAGAATGCTGCTCCACCTTTCACTCTCAGGGATCTTGTCCATTAATCCACATTGGAAATATCTGCTGCCCAGAAAGTTTAGCAAGGGAGGTGTGAACTTGGCAGTTTAAGAGGATGAATCTTCTTGTTATAACCAAGATTGACTACAATTTGAGGGACATAACTGCATTTTAGATACCTCAGATTGGTTTAGCAAACAGCTGGAGTGCTACTGACCAGCTTTCCCCATGTAGAGCAGATATTCTTGCTTTAACTTTTATTTACTGATTGCAATGGGTTAATTTTGAAATGTATTTATTCAATAAATGATGATTGAGCATCTACTCCATGGAAAGCGCCATAGGGAACACACACAGGAGGAAAGCTTAATCATCAAGCATTGCAATTAGTAGAGGTAGCAGGGTTGCCTTAAATATTAGTGAGCTTGCTGAAACTTTTGAAGACTATCCTTTAGGTATTAAAGCTTTAGCTGATGTGTTAAACACTGAATGTTAAAAAAGACGATGGCCTTATAATCTCAAGTTAGTCGATCGTACTCCTACTATCTGATATGCTTTTTTATAACACCTTTATTGAGATACTATACAATTCATGCATTTAAAGTGTATAATGCACTGGGTTTTTGGTTTTTTGTTTTTGTTTTTTTGTATATTCACAAAGCTGTGCAACCATCACCACAATCAATTTTAGAATATTTTTAAAAAGAAACCCTATATCTGTTAACATTCACTTACCATTTTCTCTCAAGCTCCTCAACTCTAGGCAACCACTAATCTACTTTCTATCTGTACAGATTTGCTATTTGGGACATTTCATATAAATATGCATCTGTGGTCTTTTGGCTCCTTTCACTTAGTTTTCAAGCTTAATCCATGTTGTAGCATGTATCAGTAGTACTTCATTTCATTGTATGGATATACCACATTTTATTTATCTGTTAATCAGTGAATGGTCATTTGGGTTATTTCTATCTTTTGGCTATTATGAATAATGCTGCTATGAACATTCGTGTACAAGTGGACATATGTTTTCATTTTCATTTCTCGTGGTATTTATCTAGCAGTGTAATTGCTGGGCTGTATGGTAACTCTATGTTTATCCTTTTTAGGAACTGCCAGGCTGTTTTCCAAAGCGACTGCGTAATTTTACATTCCCACGAGCAGTGTATGAGGGTTCCAATTGCTCCACGTCCTCGTCAACACTTGTTATTATCTCTTTTTAATTGTAGTCATCCTAGTGGGTCTAAAGTGGTATCTTACTGTGTGGATTTGTATTTCCCTGATCGATTAATATTGTAATATTTATTTTACCAATTGAAGGCAAAATTTCAATCTTATGCTTTCTCATGCACTTAATGGAAACTGTCTTACGTTACTGGATTGACTTTCTAAAACAAAACTATAGTTCTGTACAAGATTAATATCATTTATGGAGTCAAGAGTTATACCTGAAAAAACATAAGGTAAAATGACACGGAGTTAAGATTACACACTCATCTGGGAAATTTGTTTTGCAGTATGAATTCATTCACAGTGTTCTGAGGCCTTTATCTGAGCAGTGAAGTACTATTGTGTGACATTTACTGGATAATCCAGACATCACTTTAGTTAAATCCACAGTGTGATGTCACCCAGTAAACACTTGAAAATGGAGATGCGTGTCTTTTCTGGTTTTATCAGTCGAGATTAGTGGTGGTTCACAGCACAGTGAACTTTTTCTCCTCTGTGATCCATCAGTCTATGTCTCATTGTGGGCCAATAATCTGTCACCTGAAACTACTTAAAATAGGTTGGACTTTCTTGAATATTGTGTTGCTATGATGACATCAGGTTTTGGCTGCAGAAGAAGGGAAAGAACCTTTTTATAACTTTTGGTTGCCTCTGTATCCCTTGTTTCCAGTAAAAACACTGTCATGTTTAGCCCTTTGCTTATATATCTAGACTATTGTCTGTACCAGTTGTACCTTCCATCTCTTTACCTTTTTGGGCTCATAGTCTGGTTATCTCTCTGTTTCTGTCAAAGAAAGAAAATGATGTGGGGCTTGGAAGGTGTCAGAGCTTCACCATCTTGATTTCACCAGCTAGCAAATATATCGAAAGAGCAATCACAAAGGCCATTTCATGAGGAAAAAAAAAACAAGTTGAACAGAATTCAGAAGATGCTCTCTTCACGGATCTCTCAGAAGAGAGACCTTGACAGTAGACTGATCATTCTCCCTGATCCATGGAAAGAATGACACACAAATCTGACTTCTCCCCATTGGGCTGTATACCCATCTTCACTTAGTACAGCTTTGTGAAGATCTGAAAATAACCAGGGGGCCAGAAAAATAACTCAGAGTGATGATTAAGTCCTTCGTAATACAGCATCATCTGTTCTGCCTCATTGGTTCCTTAACTTCTAATGTGTGTTTGTATCGCTCAGTTAGGAAGTAGCTAGAAGGAATATGGGTTTATGGTAGAGCTTAAATTTTGTTTCCTCCACAGTGAAGGGAAGCGACAACTTTATACGTTTATAGAGCTAAGTTTGCTTGTTTTTTAAGCTTTAGTAAATTCTGTTTTGAGCATTCTATTAACTTAAATATTATTTTGGATGAAACTCGAGCATACTTGTTGCCTCTACTGAAGATCCTAAACTACCATATTATCCTGACCCATATGCCTTCAGGGCAACCAAAGAAGAAATAAATAATATTTATTACAGTGTCAGTGGGAGTTATAGTTTAGATTCTGATTTTTGCAAATGCTTAACCCTTGAGTAATAATAAAGAATAATAGTTAGCACTAACTGAACATTTACTACATGCTAGGCATTATACTAATAATAATAGTCTTGTGTATCTTATTTAATTCTTTCCATAGCTTTCTGAAATAGGTGCTCTTATTATCCCCGTTTTATAAACTGAGGTCAGTTTAGTGTTTGCCTTATCCAGCTTGCACCCTTTACTCCTCACCATTCAACTTCCCCTGTGTACATGGCATTTCGACTGAATACTGTGGCCCCTTTCTTCTGCATTATATACTAGAAATTGGGGTGGTAAGAGAGAGAGTTTGAATGAATGAAGATAGCATACCAATTAGGGAAGCAAGCTTATGGGTTTGGATGTAGTAGGATTTATTTTTGTGTGTGTGTTTTTATTTTTGCCATGGTAATTTTTATAAAAGTTTTTAAGATTTCCCTTTCCTTCTTCGTATTCTTGCACACAAACATAAGGTGATAACTGCTGAGGAAAGGCAAACTCAAGGTTGGTTATTCCTGTAGGAAAATGGCCAAGATTTTCATGGAACAAAAATGTATCAGAGACCTCACTTGTTCTTTTCTATTAAGAAATTATAGAAAGGAAGATTACTTATACCAGTTTGCCTTTAGGAAACCAAGCACATCTGCTTACTTATTTTGCATAGAAAATATAGAGTATATTTAGAAGTTCAGGAAGTATTTTCTTTCTCATTGCAAACTTTGTTATTCATAGTCATTTAAATTGTTATAATCATTTCACAGCCATTTTACTATGAAATATCCTAAAAAATCAATAAATTCATTAACATCTCTTTCACATTCACTCATAAGCACACCCATTTTTAATAGCTTCCATTTCATACTTTCATGTTTTTTAGTCAAGCTAAATGTCTGAGTATAATGTAACTAATGCTACATTCCTATAAAAAATGCCTAGCCAAAAGGCATTTCTTCAAGCCAGCAATCATCTCCAGGATAAAATATTGAATCCCTGGAGCTTATCTTACCCAGTCCGTCCCCTCCCCTGCAAAGGCAGTTCCTTAATCTAATCTGTAAAGTCTCCACTAAGTAGTCTAGTCATCTTCAGTTGAGGCACCCCTGGGACAGGACAGGCAGCTCATTCCATTTTCAGCTAGTTCTAAATGGAGGAAATAATTTTCTTTGTTTAGCCAGATTTTGTGTTCATTAAGGCCTGCTTCTCCATATTAACTCTTCCTTCTGGAATGAGGCACAGTAAAAACTAGGGTGGAATATCTTACTTAACTAACATTTATTGATTACTTATAATGCGCAAAGCGATTATGAAATGTACCAGAATATGAATATGTATGCTTCAAAATATTAACCCTTGATGTGGAAGAATAAGCATGGACTTTGTAGTCAGATAATAGCAAAAATAGTGTTGACTGCCTGCCATACACTGTTGCAAGCACTTTATATATTAACTCATTAAAGCTAACCGCACTAACACTTTAAGGTATGTACTACAAATATCCCCATTTTATAGATGTAGAAACTGAGACATAGAGTTAAGCTCAAAATCACCCAGCCAGAGAGTGTGAGAGCTAGCCTTTGAAACCAGGCAGTCTGCCTGAGGCCTGGCTATGCAGACCCACAGCCAGAGCTTCCAGTCCTGGTGCTGTGCCTTATTAGCAGCCAGGTGATGTGGGGAATTTACTTAAACTGACTTCACTTTAGTTTCCTCATCTGTGAAAATGAGCTGAGTTGTGATAATTAAATGGAATACTGTTGAATGTGACCAGTAGTTCTTAACGGGGATTGCACACCAAATTCATCTGTGGGTTTGAGTGTTTTTTTTTTTTTTTTTAAAGTTAAGGCCCCACCTGGAACTTCTGAGTCATTTAAATACTTTGTGGTATGTGGTTTGTTGTCACCAATTTGAGACTCATGTCAACATTGCTTCACAATAAGCAGGGTGGTTTTTAAAATTAATCTTCTTGATAACTACAAAACTCAGTGCAGTGTTAGTCAGCATTGATAGGATTAAGTTTTGGGTGATATTAAAGAGTCTGACCTCATAATTCCATTGCAGTTGTGCTTCAGATCCTTAAAATGCACTTCCTTGCCCTCATTTATTGCTGAAATATTTATCTGCATGCATACCCAAGGTAGCACATTTTGTGAATAGCTGATGCTAGTAAAAAGAATGTTTTGTTATTTTCTCCTGTATTTGATAGCTCTTTTGCTGTGACCCGATGAACATTCTGAAAATAAACCCTTAAAATATTTATAGCATAACCTACAAACATTTTGTATTTTTAAATCTGTATGCAGTGAAATGCAAGAGGTTATCAATATTCTAGTCAATACTGGATCCTCATCACCAAGTATATTGGCTGAATCAAGAGACAATGCTTTGTCAACATGCTACGTTTTGAAAGAGAGGAGCACCTCTAAGGAAAATGTAACAACTCATTTAATGCATTTATTTAATGAGAATTCGGGCAATTAATTGCATTGAGAATAGTTGAAAAACTTTTGACAGTAAGAGAATGTCATATATAATAGTTTGAAGATGGTTACCCTGACCACATAATTTTGGCTTTCATGAACTGGAACTGGGACACTTCAAGGACCATGCCATGTAGATCTCAGTCTAAGCCAGATCAAAGATGACAAGGCAGTTTCAGAGATCCAGAAGGTTGTGATATTTCAGTCGGTTGGCACTGTTCCATTCAACAGTCATTTATTGAGCGCCTGTTATTCACTAGGCACTGGAGGTACAAACATGCAAAAGACATTGTCCTTGAACTCAAGTTTATAGTCTGGGGGAGGGGAGGAACAGATGGTTTCAGTAGAGTTCAGCAGGTGTCATGGCAGAGGAAGGTATAAGGTGCTTTGAGAGCAGAGATAAAGGTCACCTAATCTAGGCTGGGAGGGAGGCAGGAGACCGAGGATGTGTCAGGTCTGCAAAGGCTTCTGCAGGAGGGAGTACTGAGATGAGTCTTAAAGGATGGATTGGCACTAGCAAGGTGAAGAATGGATGGAAGAACAGTCCATCTGGGCTCTGCAGCCTCTTAAGCAATTCTTAATCATCCTACCTAGCAGCAGTCATCTCAGCTCCAAATAATGTCCTGTCTGACCCACTGACTTCCAATCCTATCATTATGTAACTATTTAAAAAAATCATTTCTCTGTCACAATGATTAGCTGATTTTGTGAAGTATGACTTCAAAGGAAAAACAAAAACCTCTGGGCTGTGCCTTTTTGTCCCTGAAATAAAAACCTTTGTATGACCCATTTATCCTGACCTCCGTCATAACTTGAGCAAGATTGGCTAGGAAGGGTACTAGAACCCCAGCAACACAGGCTGATAGGAAACAGGGCCTGAGGAAAATTGCCTGCCTGCCTGCCTGCCTGTATTGTTGGCATCCAGAGGGGGCTGTAAAAGCAGCGAGAGCAGGACAGCAAGCAGCGGCCCCAGTCCATGGCAGTGGCTCATGGTATCCAGCTTATACCACATACTAGCTTTGTGACCTCCAGCAAATTTGCCTTGGTTTTCTCCCCTAAAATAAGTAATAATAATAGTACCTCACTATGCCTCATTACACTACAGGGGCGAGGAGGTGGTGTGTGAGGACTAAAATAAATTTATTCATGCAAAACACTTGGAAGAGTTCGTTGTTAATTGTTAGGGTACAGAGTCCTAGTTCCTTCAGAAGAGGACCTAAGCATGATATCCGGCCTTTAGCAATTACTGAGCTCCAGTTCTCCACAAGATATTTGTTTACCATACAAGCCAAGTTATTTAACACATATGTCTCCTATGTGCTAGGCACTTTTGTAAGCACTGGGGGTAAATTAGAGAAATCAGTCCATGCAAAGGCCCCGCTGTGGGAATCAGCCTGGCACATTCCTGGAATGGCAAAGAGGTCCCCATGCAATGAGTGAGGGGAAGGAACGTAGGAAACGAGATCAGAGAGCTAACAAGGGGCAGACGGTACAGGGGTCTCACAGGCCACTGGAAGGACTTTTTACTCAAAGGCTTTTACTTTGAGGTCAATATGGGGTGAGAATTGAGAGAAGAGAGATTAACTACTGCTGATTATTGAGCTTCTAGAATGTAACTGGCACTGTGCTGAGTGCTTGGCCTTTGTTATCTGATTTAACCAAATAGAACAAGCAGATTAGAAGGCAAATGACACTATCCCCAAGGAGGACACTGAGACAAGAGGAGTTAGGGAGCTTGCAAGGGCAATATTCGAACCCAGGTCTGTGTGACTTCATGATGTCATACTGTAATTTATGAATATAAGGATGTACTTTCCATCAAATTGGTTGTAGCAAGACTAATTTTAGCCTCCACTTGACTGCTCTGCACGACCACTGCTCAGGAACTGGGCAGGAAGGTTAGGTATTAGTGCTATTACTGGGTAGGCAGCATAGGTGCCTATGCTTCTGAAGGACTCGGGGAATCAGGGACAAATAATCTGAGTACACAGCGTGCACCACACAAATATTTTTCCTGAGTCACGAAGCAGGTGAACACAGTGTCCACGCTGCAGCTTCACACTTCCAACATCTTCTGTTTTTTTAAATGGACACTTGAAATGTGCTCACTCTGTCCACATCTAAAGAGCTCATGTTGCTGAGAGCTTGTTAAGAGTGGGTAGAATCAAAACGCAGAATACAAAAGTTCAGTTTCCTGTTACTGACCACATTAGGCCAGAAAATGAGGTAGCTTTCAGAGCAGCTGCCTTCTGTGAACCTGCAGTTCAGCTTTGACGCAGGGGAGCCTGTGGGAACTATGGGACTTCTTACTCTGCAAGATGTTACCCTGAACTGAGTGGACACCCTCAAAGTCAAGTTGCATGTTCAAGACCAAACTGCAGCACAGAAGTCTTATTGAAGATAAGATAATTCATTTTGCAGGACCAAATAAAGACCTGCCCTATAATCATCTTAATTTATATTCAACTAATTTGAATTTGTGATGATGGAGCAGAACTGTATGTAAGATAAAAGGGTGAGGGTATCAGTTTTTTCAATAGGCATGTAAATTAGCTGCCTATTTTGTGCAAAGGACAGTGCTGGGTGCCAAGAATGCAAAGACAAGTGGCTTCTGCACCCCTCCAGCAGGTTAGGAGAGGCTGGTCATTTATAAGTATGTATGGGGCACTGTAAGTACTCTTAGCCGTATATATATTCCACTTGCTATACACAAATTCAACTGTACATACTCAGCAAAAAATGCAGAGAGTAAAACGGTATTTCAGTACTACTGGTAATTCTGTCCACCAGTCCCACTCTGAGCCTAAGATGACAGAGATGAGGCTGGTATTCCTTCAGTTGGTCTCAGCTTCCTTATCACTCTAATGATGTAAAATTTCATTGCATCAAATATGATTGTCATATTTAAAGATAACCAATTTTTTTTATAAACAGCACTAACATACATGTCAACTATTTCTTGTGCTGGCCAAAAAAACCAGCATTCTTTCCAATGCTAAAGGAAATCCTACTGAGATGACTCACAAGGGATGTATAGTTAAATAGAAACAGACCCTCAGTAGATGAAGGTTAGAGGGAGTACTTACCTAGATAAGGAGTTTACAAACACTCATAGACCTATATGCAGTGTAATTTTTTTTTTTTGACCAGAGTATATAGCCTGTGCTTTGATGTATAAATTTTTCATCAGCTAAGTATTGAGAGTTCCCTGTGTCAGTCATTGTTAGAGCTTGGGCCCTGCCTTCACAGAGCTTATGTCTAGTGGAGAGCCATACTAAAAAAAGCCATTGAACAACAGTAGCAAGCCATTACGAGTTACAGTTTAGGCCCAAGTGTTACTATAGGGTGCTCTTATAGTGTCCAATGTAAGATTGGCTCCAGAGTCAGACTTGAAAGTCAATAGCTGGAGAATTAGGATCACAGGTCATAATATGGAATACATTCATGTTTTTTTTAAAAAAAAAACCACTGAGCAACAACTTTTTTCTGCCTCCCATCCTCCTGTCTGGGACCTCACTGCCCAGTTTAAATTTCCCTCTCCTTCTTTCCCCTTCTCCTTCCTCTCTCCCTCCCTGTCCCCCTCTCTCCTTGCCTTCCCTCCCTCCTTTCCTCTATCTCTCCCACCCCTTCCCCACAGGATGAGTATGCACAAAGTGATAGGATGCAGCTCCGCTATAACAAATTTTTGAGTCAAATGTGTATGTACACCGAAACTTCTTAGATTTTTTTTCCTGAGTGCATAATTCCTCTAAGAGACCTGCATAAAATGTGAAAGTAGCAAATTTCTTTGCCCCTGATCATCAGAACAAAAAATTCCTAAGCCTTTATATTATACAGTGAGTAGCCCAGTCTCAAATTATGTCCTCTGCCTTGATACCCAGTCTTCATTTTGAAAGGTCATCTAGCATAATGGTTAAACACACAGGCCCTGGAGATAGAGTGTCTAGGTTTGAATTCCTGTTCCACTAGTTGCTAACTGTGTGACCTTGGGGAAAATACTTAACTTCTCTGTGCTTCAGTTTCCACATCTATAAAATAAGAATAATGATAGGACCTACATTCTTAGGGTTATGTGAGGAATACAAAGTTAATATGTATAACTACACTTAGAAATGTACCTGGCATGTATATAGTAAGCAAATTATAAATGTTAACTATTATTACAATTACTGTATTATGCCAGTGGATAAAATAGTATGTTACGATGGAAGCCACTGGCCAGTGAGGACTGATGTCCCCAGCCCGTTGTAAATCACTCACAGGTCAGCTCTCCTTTCACTTAAGGTAGAGGAAAGAGCCCATCATTTGTTTCCTCTTCCTCTCTTTGACACTGAGGATACCTGATCCATGGTAGACTGAGTGGGTGGTCAATTTCAAGTCCCATAGGCAAAGACTGGGAACTCTTGTCTTCTTTAAAATAGTAGTCCCCTTCCTTCCAATCACGTGTGCCATGGCTATGTTTAGAAATCTTCCAGAAGCAATCTGGGAAGATAGCTGAAAGCGTGGTACATGGCGAGATGCCTAGTGTATGATAAGGAAGATAGGCAGGCGGCCAGGCAGCCCTCATGTTGTCTCTGTTTCATAATGTGTTCTCAGATCAGAAGGGGAATATGATTCTTTTCTCTAGCTGAACTTTTCTTTCAGTCCTATTGAGCTGCCAATTGGAAGACCCTGGATGATACAACTCTTGGGCTCATTTGTCTCTAGTAACTGCAAAGAACAAACCTTACATTTTTAAATAGGTGCTTGAGTTCAGAGTCAATTAGTCACACCTCATGTGAAGCTACTGAACATCATATTCACTAAGCACCTTCCCTGACTTGCCCTGGAAGTCTCAGGATACCTACCTGCTTCAAACAGGAAGCTGCAGGGTTGTAGATTGATATTGTTAATGGAAGAAACTTATCAACTTCTTAGACCTATCTCTAAAACTCCACAAAGTAGAGTTATAACAGGCCTTTTGAACAAGAAATAGTGTTATTTACTCCCTGGAGGTGTGTCGGCTCTTGTTTCCCTTCATCTGCTTAAGGGTTAAAAACCATTCCTGTGGCCACAGAGCCCAGACACCAACACCCTGTGAGCTGGATCTAACCCACAGATGTGTTTGGTTTGGCCCACATAGTTGTATATGCATATGTCAGTTGCAACATACAAAAATTTGGGAGGTTTCAAATAAAAACCTGCATTTCCAATTTCTTTTTCAAAAACATGCCAAATTTGACAACACTGGGTCTCCCTGCCTCCTGTGTGGAAACGTTCTGCCTGAGTGGGGTAGCAGTGGCTCCTTGGCCCCTACATTTTGCCTTGGTAGCTGCCTGGCCCACTTCCTCTATTCTTTTTTGCTTCCTAGCCTCAGGGAGTTTGTAGGACACGGGAGTTGTAAATCTTTTCTTAGAGCCTGTTGCCATTTTCTTTACAATATAATCCCAAATGAAAAGTGAAAATTCTTTTCATTACACTCCCTGATTTAATTTTAGCAAGATGCTAAATACTGAGTCTCAGGCCTTTGCTCTCGGATTTAAGATGAAAAATCCTAAGTAAAACATTCTTCATGTCACTTAATTAAAAATCACACAGTTGAAAATTATCCTCGCCTGATGGTTTTCCTGAGTCAGAGAAGTCTCTTTCCTTTGACCTTTTTCATGGTAGCATTTTATGCTGTTCTGGTTACTACCAGCAATACAGGCTAAACAACAACGCAAAGTTTGACCCTCTGGCCTCATCCTTAGTCACCTACTTTTGGCTGCTGAGAGATTTGAGGTTATAGGCTGTATCTGGGAAAGGGAGCATGAAGATCTAGAGGGAAAATAAGATACCTGTTTCACTTCTACAAAGTTGAAAACTGAGTCATTGGGGCCACGGGATACAAAGGTAAAGTGCCCAAAAGTATTTGCAGATTTCTTTGACTGGGAAGCCTTTTGCTTTCCCCTTGCTTTTCAAGCTACATGGCCACCCCCCTCCCCAAGGTCTACAGGCCTCATTCAGGTGAGCATGCCTCAGTTGGTAGAATCTGCCCTGGCTCAAGTTCTTCCCTTCTTGTACTATTAGTATTTCTTTATTCTGTAGATTAAAGGAGAAGTGCATTTCCCTTACCACCTGCCAGCCACCTGGGGGCAATTTGAGCATGATAACATGAGGCCATTGTGCAGCAGTCCATGAAAGAATTGAGTCATGAAAGCACAAAGTGTAGTTATTACTCTGTGGAGGTTTAATCCGTGTACAAAAATGCATTAAACACCTTGGAGACTTTGAATAAAAAAGTCATATGTGAATATTATTCATTTCATTGTCATCGTTGTCTCACTTTACCATAGAAACATTTTATTGATTTGTTCAAATTCCCATGACTCCAGTTTCACATGAGGTTGTAGACTTCTCAATCGAGAAATTTTTAGTAGCTTCAGCAGGTCTGAAATTTCAGAGTATTGAGCAAGGCCTATACTGAGCTAGAGCATGATCTAATAAGATTGGACTGTCAAAACAAGAAGCACCAGTCTGTGGTCAGAAGGTTTTTAAGAAGGAAATGTTAACACTCTGCTGTGAGAACCTCAAAAAGATCATAAAACATGGAGGCTGTAAGCCGATTTATTTTTCATTTCTACTATAATAGGTGGGACACTCCTGAGTAAACTGAAGACACTGAAGCATAATGAAGTGTAATTAAACAAAAACAACAGAGGGTATCTTTGTATTGGGAACCTCTAATCGTTGGTGTAATTAGTAAGATAATGGATCAGAAAATACTTGAAATGTTTTGCTAGGGTCCCGAAGGGCACCTGGGGAGACTAGTTCCAAAATGTCAAAATAGAGAAAATACATAACTCAAGAGTGAGACAGAGGGAATTCCATTCCCAGCCTAGCAGCTGTGAGATTTGGGGCATGTTATTTAACCTTTTTCGCTCCTCAGTTTTGTCATCTCTAAAATGAGGATTGTAACATTGTGGGATTGTCATGGGGATTAAAAGAAATTATGTGTGGCAAATGCTTGGAACAGTGCCTAGCATGTGAATACTCAATCAACGATAGCAATTGCTATTAGGTAAAAGGGAAATGGGTGATAGCTTTTTGTTTTGGATGTTCAGTATGTTTTTCAAAATAAACATCAATGTCATAGTTTCCCACAACACATTTAAATCCCCCAGTTATTTTTAAGCCCCTTTTGTAAGTCTTCTGTATACCTGCAGGTATCTCGTTTATTTTCCAGTAGTTTTTTTTTTTTTTCTTTCATAGCCAATACCATTCTAATGAATAAATGCTCAAGACCAAATGGGAACAAAGATTTAGGCTGACTGTGGGACTTAGTCTCTGTGATCTGTTTCAGCCTTGTGGAGCTCTTTTTCCCACCCTGTTCATTTACTGAAGAGTGTAATGTTTGCATTATACCTGCTGCTGAATCACAATGTAACGATTAACAAGATATGTTTATGAACTGCCTTATGTTTGTGACCACTTGTAATAAAACATTAATAAAGAATATGGTTTACTGGTGAATGTATATAGACTACAAGGGGGAAAACCCAGGGCTAATGGTGATCTCATTTTTCATGTTAGATAATTACTGCAACTGAAACCTGATTGGTTTTTATCAGATAAATTGGGGGTCAAAGTTGCACTGCAGTAATTGCTGCTTTCTAAGTGTCTTTGTGTAACTTGGGAGAAGATGTTGTTCCAGGGACCCTCCTGAGGCATTTTCCCTTGCCCACTAGCAGAGGGCTTTGTGCACCCACAGCTAGAAGCAGAAGCAGATAATTCCTTTCTTCTACCAAATAATAGAAACCATGAAGAAAACCACTCTTCTCAATTCTGGATGGAATTAGACATCAAATAAGTCTTCCCTTTGCTCAGTTTTTTGCTTCATTTAAAACCCAGAATCTTTGTAGAAGTCTGGAAAAAAAAAAACTCACAAATTGTCTGATATTTCATTTTTCCTGTAAACTCTCCAAAGAAAGGGAGTCTTATTTTCACCTTGGACTTTCAAAACATAGATGTTAAAAACATTTAATTTGCTATAACATAGTTTATGTTGTCACTAGAAATTCTTGATATAATTGTCAGCATGAGTATGCCATTCAATTAAAAAAAACCATGCTTTTATTCAGGGTATATTGTGCAATAGGTCAGCATTTCCCCTTTCTTTCCTGTAAATTGTGACTTTTCTGGTGATTAGCATTTTAAAGTCTTTTCCTGATGAAGGAATTGTCAGCTGAAATCATTAGGGATTTCCCCTTAACTATTTTGGAAGAAATCTGAAGAATTTAATGTGTTGCTTGGAAATTAAGAAATTTGGAATAATTCATGTGAGCCTGCATGGTGAAATAGAATCAAGAAATGATTGTTTTTCTTGAAAATAAGATAATTATAAGGTCACAGAAGGAATAATAAAAACTTTAGAAATTATGAATTCTTTAAAACATTTAATAAACCTTAATGTCTGTGTTCTATGCTTTTCGAAAGATTTTATTTGTTATATTTTAGGAACTAAACTGAAATAGAAACATTAACATTTCAGGTGTTTGGAAAGTGGCTTTTAAATTTAATTTCTTAAATTATGCAAGGTTAACAGCAACCTTATTATAAATCCATTTTGCATCCAAGTGCCACTAGAGCAAGGATGGCAGGAGAGGTAGTGGAAAGCAGACTGCCCAGGACAAAAGGCAAGAGATCTGTTTCAAGTGCAAGGGGTATGGAATATGCTTTCCACCTAGTGGCAGGATGGGGTGGGGTGAGCTGGAGACAGCTGGCTGGTGTGATAAAGAGTGAGGGGGCCTATTAGAGAAGAATGGTCAGAAAAAGCCTCTCGGAGGAAGTGACCTTACAGCTGAAGCAGAAGGAACCAGCATGGGTAGAGCACAGAGAAAGCTCAGCAAGTACACAGGAAAGAAAACAGCACATGCAAAGGCCCAGGGCCAGAATTAATTTGGTGATCAAGAAACAATAAGAAGGCAGGTGTAGCTGTCACACAGGGGGAGACTGGTGGGATAAGGTCCTAAAGGTAGGAAGAGGCAGCTCTGATACAAGTCAATTACAGGGAGAAAAAATTAGCAGTTGGATTCATTTGCTGTCTTAGAATTATCCCATTTCTAAAAATAGCATGTGGAAAACACAATAAAGAAGTTGTAAGGGCTTGTGTGCCAAATCTGAACCAGCTGCAAGCTCCAAATTTGTATTTGATGACAGGCCTTACTCTTGGTAACTCTTAGAAAGAGAAGGACCTCACTATTTGCCAGCTATACCTTGTTTGGTGTCAACTTCCACATAAACAACAGAGACTGAAGCACAGGAAAAATGTCCTTAAAATTGTGCATGCTGGCAGGGTACAGTGGCTCTTGTTTGTAATGCCAGCATTTGGGGAGGCTGAAGCTGGAAGATTGTTTGAGACCAAGAGTTTGAGACCAGCCTGGACAACACAGTGAGACCCTATCTCTAAAAAAAAAAAAAAAAAAATTTTAATTAGCTGGGTGTGGTGGCGTGCTCCTTTAGTCCCAGTTACTTGATAGGCTGAGCCTTAATCACTTAAGCCCAGGTGTTTGAGGCTGCAGTGAGCTATGATCAGGCCATTGCACTCCAGCCTGGGTGACAGAGCAAGACCCTGTCTCTTTAAAAAAAAAAAAAAATGTCACTCATCCTGGGACTTCTCTTCTCTGTCCACCCTCAACCCCAGCATATGTTTATACATGTCCTGATAGTTTCCTTATATCCCATGTTCCTCCATGGACAAAGTGTGACACTGTTTAGCCTGGTGACAAAGAAAGAAAAAAACTTAAAGTTTTACTTGCCTTCTGTCAACAGGTAAGAGAAAGTGGCTTTTTGGAACAAAATGAAAAATCAAAATGATAGATCAAAATGATAGATCAGAGATTCAGTCCACCAGCTATTACAACCAGATAGTCGCAGAAAGCTACTGATGCTTTCTTACTCTTATCTTCCAACCAAGACCTCTTAGGCATCCCTGTGTGAGCAACTTTAGGCTACACGTTCCAGGATTGTTATTTAGAATAATGGAAAGTGAAAAAGATTGGCATGCGGTATTGAAAAACCAGTAATCAAATAAGGTTGCAAACATGCAGAAATTTGCGTTGGACGGACATAGGAGATGATTTGTTCAAAATAATTTAGCAACTAGAAGGAAAGTCTTTAATGCCTAATGGATATCTAAGAAGCAGACCAACTCCTCCATGCCATTAAAAGCTTATACAAATCCCATAAATCAGTAATGTGCTTTTTAGGTTTGCAATTTCCTTTCAAGGAGCCTTGCATTTTTAGACACTTGACTGCATCCTGAAAATAATCAAGCCAGGTGATGATTGTCTACCAGTCATCTCTTTTTTACACATCTGGAAGTGGAGCTGTGATCCTGGCAATAGCTTTTTTTCTTTATCTAAGTGCTACATAGGTGCCTACAGGCTTTTATTTAGTTCATTCACTGTGCACCATGTCTGAGCAGCATGTCAACTGTTGGGGATACAGCAATTAAATAAAATGCTGGATGGGGTCCAGATGGGGAGATGGGCAAAGTGTGAGAAGTGTTAGGATAGCAGAGAAGTAAACAAAGTGGAATGTAAGGGTGGAATGAGAGCAGCTGATTGCAGCGAGGGAGGAATGGATCAAGGAGGACCTCAGATATAACTAGACTCACATTGAAGGGTTTCAAGGAAGAAGATACAATTAAGCACAGGGAATCACATGAGCCAAGACAGACACAAAAATAATGATGCATACCGTGTTTCTTCATCTTTGACTTTTTTCATGTAACTAGAATCTTTTTTCTTTCTTCTTTTTGCATGCACGTCTGACCCGGGTGGGCCTTAGGCAGTTCCATTACCGCAGCGCCGCAGTTTCCACATAAGTGATGTGGGACAGCTTTTATTTGGGTCTCTCTCAGGACAAAATGAAATGCATTGTAGCATAGTCACAGACTGGGCTTTGAGTCAGATAGACCTGCTTTCAAATCACACTGCCTTCTTGTATTAGCTAAGTAATTTTGCATTGCAAAACCACAGTTTTCTTATCTATGAAATGAAAATAATAGTATCTCCCTTATGGACTTATAAGGATTCAATTAGCTAATTCATGAAAAGTGCTTATTAGCACAGTGTTGGGTACATGGTGGACAGTAAATATTAGTTTTTCCCTCCTTCACGGCCACTTACAATAGACCTTGCTGAAGGTTTGTTTCTTTCCCCAATGGATATATGAGAATTTGCAATTTTAAGTCCTTCAATAATTTATGCAGTGTAACTGTACTAAGAGAACATTGTTCTAAGAGAAAGCGTGACCTTTTTAGCAGTTATATTTTCCATGAAGGGTTCTTCCATTTGGACTTTACCACATTTATTTGCCTTTGTTGGTAGCCTCATTCTTGCCAAATACTTGATGATGACAAATGCCACCCCCAGGCAAGCATGCCTTCCTCTTGAATTCTTGTCTCCTAATTTGAGGTAGTTTCTACAGTTTTCCTACCCTCAACAGCAGGCACTTAAGCTCAGTACAACTCAGTTCAGTACAACTCAGCTTATATATATAAGCTTAGTATTGTGGAAAGCATATAGCCCAAGGCCCTACTCTCAAGCAGCTAACTGCCTTCTTGGGAAAAACAGAACTTACAGAAAACAATTAGGCAACAATATGAAGAAAGTATATGACGAGGTACAAAGTCTTGCCAAGTATATTTATGACACTGGCAGTAAGTGCATTGGTCATCCAAGGAAGGGAAAGGAAGCTGGAATTTTCAAGGGAGGCTTCAGCTAATAGGAACTATGTTGTGACCAACCAACGTGCCTTAGAACTGATGTTTTTGATTTCACATCATCCCTCCACCTTCCCAGCAAACCTGAAAGATGAGTCCATCCTGGGAAAAATAAGATTATTATTTAAATCCAGTAGTTCCTAAAAGATCCCTTTTTTAAATACCTCTGTTCTCCTCCATGCATTGAAATTCTTCCCTACCAAACTGCATTTACACATAATTTTTATCTTTTAAAATTATTCATGATTTTAAAAAAATACTCTGAGTAAAGTTAAAAGACAAACCATCAACTGAGGAGGAAATTGTAATTAATGTGATAGAGGGCTCATTTCCTGTACAAAATCTTATAAATAAATATGAAAATGACAAATCAACTTTCTACAAAATCAAAGGACAAAGGGAGTTCCAGAAAAAGCACTACCAGTTACCAGTAAAAATATAAGATGTTAGACTGGGTATGATAGCTCATGCCTATCTATAATCTTGAGACTTTAGGAGGCCAAGGCGGGAGCATCACTTGAGGCCAGGAGTTCAAGATGAGCCTGGGCCACATAGCTAGACTCTGTCTCTATTAAAAAATAATAATAATAAAGAATATAACATGTTTAACCTTACAAAAGGAATGAAAATAAAATAACTTTTACCTTTCAAATTGGTAAAGATGTATACTATTAATAATACTCAGTTTTGTAGAGTCTATGGGGAAGGAGGCATTCTTAAAAACTATAGCAGTATGGACCAGTAAAATCTTTTTGGAGGGCAGTTTGGCAAAATCATTTGTGTTTAAAGTGCACCTACCTTTAATATAACAATAATAACTTAAATAATTTAATCAACACATAGGTCCACATAGAACCAAAGGTATGTATACAGTGATGTTTATTGTAGCATCTGTTTTTTTTTTCTTTACATATATAAACAGTAGCATCTGTTTTATCAGCCACAAACTAGAAGCAAGCCTTAAGCTTCTGATCAAGATGAAATAACAGGGACCACATTTACCCTCCCATCTGAAGCAACAACAACAAAAAAGAAAAGACTAAATATATGGAAAAATAACAATACTCAAGACATTGGAAGGCATGGAAAGGCAATGATCTTTGAAGACAGGAAACAAATGAAAGGAGTCTAATGATTGCTGCAGCTTACTACCTGGAGAGAGAGTCCAGACCATGGTACAAGGAGAGGAACCTAGGTAGACCATTGTGATCTCCTTGAGTGGAAGAGATATAGTGAGGAGTCCAGGGAAGCCATGCTAGCTAGATTGAAGTAGGGAGATGCACAAAGAGGGAAATCTGGAGATCTGAGCAGGTCTCTCTTGAGTATTTAGATGAGTACTAGTGAGCACGTGCATGTGAGGAAACTACCCCAACACCTGGGAAAGAACCATCTATAACAGTAGAGAGAACAGTGCCTGGAACTCACACAGGTATAGTGCCTGTTCTCAACAGCCAGAAAGGAAAAAAAGGAACTCACACAGGGACAGTGCTTGTTCTCAACAGCCAGAAAGGAAAAAATAAATAAATAAATCATAATTCAGAGACATTAAAGTCATACTTCAATAGTAGAAAAAAATTAACCATAGATTAAACACAGCTCTGGTCAACCTGAACAAAACTTAAAAATAAAACCCAAAAGGATCAAACTGTTTTCAATTAACTTAACCACATCTTAGAACAAAACACCAAAATGTTTATAAGATGACAAAAATAAACAGTGCTGCACAATGTCTAAATTCCAGTAAAAAATTACCAGGCTGGCTGGGAACAGTGGCTCATGCCTGCATTTTGGGAGGTTGAAGCAGGAGGAACGCTTGAGGCCAGGAGTTCTAGACTAGCCTGAGCAGTATAGTGAGACCCACATCTCTACAAGAAATAGAAAAATTAGCCAGGAGAGGTGATACACACCTGTAGTCCCAGCTACGCAGGAGGCTGAGGCAGAAAGATCGCTTAAGCCCAGGAGCTTGAGGCTGCACTGACCTATGATCATGCCACTGTACTCCAGACTCCAGCCTGGGTGACACAGAGCCTGTCTCTAAAAAAAAGAAAAAAATTACCAGCAAACAGATAGCAGGAAGATATAACCCTTAATGTTGTGGTGGGAGAAGATCAATCCATAGAAAATGACCCAGAAATAACACAGATATAAAAATTCATAGGCAAGGACATTTAAAGACCCAAATTAAACTTATAAAGATGAAACCTGCAGTGGCAGAGATTTTTAAAAAGACAAAACACACACTGGAGGGGATTAATGACAGTTTAGACATTGCAGAAAAAGAGACTAGAGAACTGGATTACATAGCAGTAAAAACTATCCAAAATGAAATAAGAAAAAAAGATAAAAAAATGAACAGAGCACCAGTGAACTGTGGGACAAATTCGAGGGGTCAAATATATGTGTTATGGAAGTCTCCAAAACAGAGAAAAGAAGACTTAAAAAACATTTAAAGAAATAATTAATGGCTGAAAATTTTCCAAATTTGATGAAATCTAAGAACCCACAGATCCAAATTGAACCCCCCTCCAAGAAAGAAACACCTAAAAAAAAACTACACCAAGGAAGACCTTAAAAGCAACTAGAGGGGGAAAAGACACATTGCATACAAAATAAAAAAAAGTTGACAGCAAAAAATAATACAAAAACAATGGAGTAAAATCTTTAATGTACTGAAAGAAAAAACCCTGTCAATGTAGAACTCTATACCCAGCAAAATATTTTTGTACAAAAAAAGAGAATTCAGCCATGCAAAACATGGAAAGATTCATCACCTGTAAAACCTGCATTAGAAGAAATGTTAAAGGAGATTCAACAATGTTTATATCATATGTGGAAGTAAAATGTATGATAGTATCACAAAGGCTACAAGGGGAGGTATGGAATTATACTGTATTAAGGATCTTATCCTGTACATGCCCAGATGGTTGGCTTTATGGTGAATTCTACCAAATATTTAAGGAAGGAATAATACCAATTCTACACAAACTCTGACAGAAAACTAAAGAGGAGAAAATACTACACAACATATTATATGAGGCTAGCATTACCTTGATACCAAAACCAGGTGAAGTTATTGTAAGAAAAGAAAACTACAAACAAATAACCCTCATAAACATTGATGCAAAAATTCTAAGTAAAATTTTTAACAAATGGAATCCAAATATATATCAAAGAGATAATACATCATGAACAAGTGGGGTTTATTCCAGGAATGCAAGGTTGGTTCACCAAATAAAAACTAATTGGTGTAATTTACCATATTAACAGACCAAAAAAGAAAAATCATAATACTAACTTAATAGATGCAGAAAAAGCATTGACAGAATCCAATATTGATTTTTGATAAAAACTGTCAGCAAACTAAGAATAGAGGGGAGCTTCTTAAATCTAATAGTGGGCATCTATGAAAAACTTACAGCTAACATCATACTTCGTGGTGAAAAACTGAAAGCTTGTCTGCTAAGAAAACAAGCAAGGATGTCTACTCTTACCACTTCTATTTAGCATTGTACTAGGGATTCAAACAAGAACATTGAAGCAAGAAAAAGCAATAAAGGCACCCATTGGAAAGGAAGTAGTAAAACTTGCAGATGATGTTCATCTGTGCAAATATTCAATGAAATCTACAAAAATGCTCCTAGAACTTATGAGTTTAGCAAATTTGCAAAATACAAGATCAATAAACAATAATTATATTTCTATATACCAGCAACAATCAGAAGTTGAAACATTTTAAATATCATTTATAATATCAAAAATATGAAATACCAGTGGATATATCTGACTAAAGATGTACAAAACTGTGTACTGAACACTACAAAATATTACTGAGAGAAATCAAGGGAGACCTAGGTAAATGCAGAGATAGACCATGTTAAAAAGGCAGAAGATGCAATATACTTCAGATAATAGTTCTCACCAGATTGACCTGTTGATGCAAAGGCACCCCAATTAAAACTGCAGTGTTTTTTTTCTTTTTTGGTTAGCTCTTTACAAGATTATTTTGAAATTGATATGAAAATACAAAAGATATAGAGCAGCCAAAATAACTTCGAAAAAGAGCGAACTAGTGAATTTATTCTACCTGACTTCAAGACTTACGAACCCATAGTAACCAAGGCAGTGTAGTTAGATAGACAGCAGTTAAACAGATCAGTGGAACAGAATAGAGTCCAGAAGTAGACCCATATGTAGGCAGATAATTAGTTTTCCAAAAATGTGCAAAAACAGTTCCGTGATATTCCATAAATATTCAGTGAGAAAAGGATGGCCTTTTCAACAAGTGGTCCTGTAACAATTGAATATTCATATATTCAGAAAATAAATTTTGAACCATATCTCATACTATATATAAAAATTAACTCAAAATGAGTCATAGATCTAGACGTAAAACTATAGAAGTCCTAGAAGAAAACTTAGGAGAAACTATGATGTTAGTTTAGACAAAGAGTAACACCAAAAGAGCAACCCATTAAAAAAAATTATAATTTAGATTTTTATCAAAATTAAAAACTTCTGTTTTTCAAAAGATACTCTTAGGAGAATGAAAGGCCAAATGACAGGCTGGGAAATGTTATTTTCAAATCACAAATCTAATAAAGAGCTTGTATCCAGGATATAGAAAGAACTCTCAAAACTCAGTTAATAAGAAAACAATCCAAAAAATAAAAAAAAGATTTTGAAAAGATACTGAAGTGAACAGAAAGTATTGAAGTGAGCAGATACTTAAGAGGTGACGCACGTGTGTAGCAATGCTCAACATCTTTAATCATTAGAGAAATACAGATTAAAACCATAATTAGATAATACACACCTATTAGAATCTCTAAAGTTTAAAAAAAATAACTGAAAAAGACTGACCATACCAAGTGTTGGCAAGGATATAGAGTATCTAATTCTCTTAACACTGCTCTTAGGAATATAAGATGATATAACCACTTTGGAAAGCAATTCAAATATTTCTTTAATATTTAAACATACGAGGGCTTTCTGGAAAGTATCCAGCCATGTGACCATTCTCATTATATTAACAATGGCTGATTACTTTCCTGACAGCCCTTTGTATACCTGGCATATGACCCAGGCATCCCACTCCTATGTATGTATTCAAGAGCATTGGAAGCATATGTCAATACAAAGACTTCTACTACACAAATATTCATAGCAACTATATTATTTGTAATGGTTCAAAACTGGAAACAATCCAATGTCCCATAACCAATGAATGAATAAACATTATGTGGCATATTCATAGAATGTAATACCACTCAGCAAAAAAAAACAGCAACAAACTATTGATAACGTGCAGCAATAAGCCAGCCCCCCAAAAAGAGTACAACCTCTGTGATTCTGTTTAGAAGAAATTCTTTATGATGCAAATTGACCTAAGGTAGCAGAAAACAGATGAGTTGTTGCCTGGGGATGGGGAATGGGAGCCAGAAGGTTGCAGAGGGGAGGGTTTACAAAAGGCATGAGGAAATTTTGGGGCTGATGGATATGTCCTCTGTCTTTATTTATTATGGTGATGTATGCACAGATGTATACATATGTCAGACTTATCAAATTATGTACTTTAAATGTGCTGTTCATTGTATATTAATTATACCTCATTAAAAGGCAGGACTGGAATCTACTTAAATGTTTATTGTTAGGGGATTAATTAAATGAATTCTAGATGCCTATAAAACAGAACATTAAGCAGATATTTTTAAAAGCAAACCTGTGTGTGCCTCCAAATAAATTATTAGATGTAAAATGCAAGGTGCAAAACAATATATATTAACATATCCCTTTTTGACTGAAAATAGGCATTATATATGTATGTACATGTCTGTTTATATTGTATGTATATACATATAAATACATTGTGTATGTAAGGGATTTCATGAAGCATACACAAAAATCTAACAGTAGTTGTCTCTGAGGTTTGGAACTGTGGGCTTGTGGAAAAGGAAGAGATGCTTTTACTTCTCATTTTATTCACTTTTGTTGAGTTTTTTAAAACTATGTACATGTATATTATAAGTTTTTTAAAAACTCTGGTTAAAAAGATAGAGAGAAACCAAAATTGGAAATTATCAATTGAAATATAATTACCGGATGAATATAATTACCAACTATAAATAATGAAATACAATCCAGTTTGTGTATTCTTTTGAATCGTTATAGCTGTTATCTTTTTAGGAGAGTTTAAAGATTATTCTGGATTAAGAAACTGATGTTATAGGTTTTTTCCAAATAACTAAAATATTTTATGCCTCATTTCCTGACAGATTGAAGTAGGAGAGTATTATTTTTTAAAAAGCCTTTAATTTGAGCTAAAAAAAAATCTACCTTTTTGTAGTATATGAAAGCTATAGCTGTATTACAAGAGAGCAGATGCAGAGCTAAGGTTAGAAATATTTTTGCATATAGATGTTGGACACAGTGTAAGGAAATAAAAGGTGTTGAAAGTAAGATTTCTTTAGGAATATTATAGGACTTGAACATTTGACCTGAAGGACCCCATTTCTCCAATAGGGTATAAGTAACCACAAAATGTATGCATACAGTTATGGCAGGATTTAAAGGCAAAACTGTATTAGGTAAGTAATTATTACAAGGATTATCATTATAGGTTTGCAAAGATTCTTGACATCTCTAAATGGGCCTGAATGGATTAATGTAGAGGTAATCTGGGAACTCCCTCTGAATCTTTTAAGATTAGTATGTAATAGAGAGCAGCTCCTCCTCAATAAAAGAGAACTATCATGATTATGGGTGAGGTTTTCCAGCACAAGGAAATACATTTTTTAAAGCTGCTTTAGTTCAGGAAATAGAACTGGCCAGTTTTCCAGGTTAGACTAAGTCACCTTTATGAGGCAGATGTCATCCAAAGACTTCTCACTGTTCCTTTTCTACAGATTCTTTGATCATTTTTTTAGTTATCACATTGAAGTCGATGGTCAGAATCATGTCTGCAAGTACCAATACTTTAAACCTGATGTAGGAACCTTCACGATGCCTCTGTCTTCAGAGGAGATTCCTAAATTATTTATAAGATTATGTCGTTAGTGGAAGGCGGGGTCGGGCTAAGTATAATAACTGTACTCTCCATTTAAGGATCAATTTCCATGCCTGTCCCATCAGATTCTAGTGCAAAGAGAATAAAATATGCGTAGAAAAACAGTGGGGATCTGTGCATGTGTAAATGGCTGAGCACCTGCAGGGCCTGGGCTGGGTTTTGTGCCAGGCACAAGGAGTATCTTAATACATGTTTCCACTGGAGCAGATCTGGACGCCAAGCCCCGCTGGTTTGAGAACTTGCTGCCAAGCCAGAGAGTGAGTAGTTCTCTCATGAGAGCCCAACTCAGGGCTTTTCAAAACGTGGTCTTGAGAATTCTCCACATGATTCACAGGCTAGTGCACAAATTCTCAATGTTTAGTGTTTAGTTTCTGGCATGAGTCAGTGATTTGCTATCTATCATTGGTGTTTCATCAGAACAGCATCAGCCTTTTCATTAATTCCAGTCAGCTGGATTTCCACTTCTGGTTTTTTTTCTTTTTAGGGGCAGGAAAGTTAAAATGTTACAGCTAGAAATAATATCCAAGGTCAGTTAGTCCCAACCCTCTCAGAGATGAGGAAATGTCTAGTCACTGCTTCCGTGGGACCTGAAGTCAGCACTCCTAGCCCCTAGCTCAGTGCCTTCTCTACTGCCTGCACCACTCCTGTCCCCTCAAACAGTCTGCAGATTGAAGAAATGTGAGCAGAGTTGTCCAGACTCAACCAAGACTGAGCTGTAAGCAAGACAGCCTTTTTATTAGCTTACATCCAGAGAAAAACACTCTTGAGTCATGTTTTAGCAACATCCAGGTAGGGCCTTGTTGCTTGGTAATATCCCCATGTGAGAAACCAAGTCTGAATTCTAGCAAGACCAGCCTGCACTCAAGCCCTGGCAGCAGGGCTTCCTTTCTTAATAAGTTGTCTTGATCTGGCTGTAGTTAGGATGTTTGGGGAAGTGTTTAAAAAACCTGCTGCAGCCTTGCACCTTGGCCCCAGGCCTATTCACTCTGGAGGTGGCAGCGGCTGCCCACTGCAGGAGCTGTGAGCAGGGCCGGCCCCACAGCTTGGCTCTTCCTTCAGAGCTGCCACGAAACCTTGGGACTGCCATTGTTTTTTGATATCCTGTTTCCTTTCTTTTTAGTTACGAAGAAGATTTCCTTTTGAACAAATAATTGTGTTTTGTTTACATTCAGGGTTAGATGTTGATACTGATTTCTAGTTAGAATCCACATCTGTCTTTGGTTATAGACAGCCTCATTGCCCGCTGATCTTACCTCTCATCAACACACCTGTCTAGCTTGTTCTGATACCTTGGGACAAACTTTGAGAATCGGGGGGCCCTTTTTTATCTTGTGGCCCCATCACTGTAGAGAGAGTGGCAACAAGCACGGCTTCTGGGGTCAGACTTAGCAGCTGTGTGATGTCAGGCAAATTTGCCATTCTGTGCCTTAGTTTCCTCACCTGTAAAATGGGGATAACATTTGTAACCTGCCTCAGAGTTGTGAGACAGTGTGAATTGAGTTAGTTCACACAGAGTATTCACTTTCTCAGGGCCTGTCAGATAGTTAGCACTCAGTACACTGACGATTATGGGGCAAGTGGTGGTGATATCAATACTATAGTAAGAGTGGTGGTGGTTGATTTTGTTATTGTCACTTCTCCCCAGTTCCCTGCAAAAGAACCATAACTACCTAGAACCCTTGGACCACTGAAGTTTGGAGTTAGAGCCGAGGGTGGGTAAGGGGCAAGGGCAGGGATGTAGACCTCAGCACGGAGGGAATGGGTAGCTTAACGAATTCAGGCCACGTGGCTTTGAGAGGAATGGAAGAGAAGCTGCCTCCCTTCTGGGGGAAGACAGAACTAGCTTTGGGACACAGCATGAAGAAGTGTGGAAATCCACTCCACTGGCCTTCCAACCATCTCCACCCTTGGGGAGGAAGGCTAGCCTCAGAGAAACACAGATCTGCTCCAAGCGCGTGAGGGACCTCGCACAGACCAACGGATGAGCTCACTCCTGGAGAACTCGAGATTTCATGGCACACCTAGTGACATTCATTTCTTAAGCCTTGAATATATAGGTGCTAAAGATAACAGAATTGAGATGTAGCGCATCCCAATAAGAGGCAGTCAAGGCAGGAAACGCAGGTCTCAGATTTGGAGGAACATCCATTCTCCTCACACTGCCTCTCACAAGCTCGTGGCCTTGAGCGCCCACCTCTCTCTGGGCTTCGGCTGTAAAGCACAAAGTTTGGACTAGGTGACCACAGCTCCTTTCAGTCTTAATGTAATGCTGAGTCCACTAAAAGAGAAACCCAAACCTTCTTCCCATTGCGCTTAAGTTTTGTGTGTGTGTGTACGCACACAAACTTTGAGAGAGTTGATAACCTGTCATATATTAAGGAAGAAAGGTTTCTCACAATTTTGAACAAGTCATTAGACTTCTATAGCTGCTTCCTCACTTGTAAAATGGTTATCAGTACCCAGGGCCCTCCCTCATAGGGTACTTATGGACATTAGATAATAAAAAGATTGTAAAACACTGTGTAAATGTCAAGGGCTGTGTAATAGGAAAGGATATCCTCAAGCAGGGTAGGAAAACTCAGCATGAGAAAGATGAAAACTATAGATTTCCCTCTACCTAAAGGTTAAAAATGATCTATTTTCTTTATTTTTTTTAACAGAAAATATATTGAGTTCTTTGTACACACTTTTCTACTGATGCTTTAGAACAGCACAAGTGTGGGAGACTGCCTTCAAAATCAGACCAGGTTATTAGAAGCCACTTCATGCTTCAGAACCCAAATCTCCTCGCAGGGAATTTAAGACAAACTTACTTTATTTCAAATGCCAGTAGACAGTAAATTGCAGTGTATGGCATCGTCCATTCTTGCAATCACAAATTTATTTGCAGGGGTAAAATTTGGAGAGTTTGGAGAGCAGTGGAGGAAGTCTGGTCTCCCAGGTACTTCTTATAAACTTCAGGTCAGCTATAGCCTGTGCAAGGACAATTGATAGTTCCATATTTCATTTATCTGGCACCTTTCTCTAAGGAGATCAAAGCTGCTTTGTGGACTTAATCTGTTTAATTCTCACATCCCTGCCATGTAAGTAGCTGCTATCATCTTCACCCTGCTGATATGGAACCCACAGCCAGATATGAAAACTGGCTTTTCAAGGGCACGAGCAAATCAACATCATGAATAGGAGGTTGGATTCTAAATTTTATTTATTATGTTCTTCCCAAAATTTGTCCAAATTTTCCTAAGGAAGGCAAATTTGAGAATTCTGTAAAGCAATGATCCCCAACCTTTTTGGCACTAGGGACTGGTTTCATGGAAGACAGTTTTTCCACAGATTAGGGGTGGGGGGATGGTTTCAGGATGATTCAAGTGCATTACATTTATTGTGCAGTCAGACCTCTCTGCTAATGATAATCTGTGTTTGCAGACGTTCCCCAGCGCTAGCATCACCGCCTCTGCTCCACCTCAGATCATCAGGCATTAGATTTTCATAGGAGCATGCAACCTAGATCCCTCGCATGCGCAGTCTACAGTGGGGTTCCTGCTCCTATGGGAATCTAATGCTGCTGCTTATCCGACGGGAGTCAGAGCTTATGCGGTGATGTGAGACATGAGGAGTGGCTGTAAATACAGATGAAGCCTCGTTCACGTGCCCAGTTCATAACAGGCCATGGACCGGTACCAGTCCGAGGCCCAGGGGGTTGGAGACCACAGCTGTAAAGGGCGTACTTTTGTCTGCATATTCTTAGAAAATTGTCTCCAGATTCTTAGAAAATTGGCAGATTTGCTGAGCCTTCCTATTAGTCACTGTTAGATATTCTAGAAACTCTGACCTTAGGTACAGTAAGCAGTAAGGCCATGCTAATAATATTGCATAAGTTTGTCGATATAGAGTCAAACATACGTGGGTTTGGCTAGCTCTGAACTTCAGTTTTTAATAAAATGTTGAGTAATAGTACTTGCATCAGAGTCGTTATCAATTAAACAGGGCGATATGTATAAAATGCTTCACATAGAAGCTGGCACATAGCAAGCCTTCAGTAAATAATAGTTCTCGTATTACAAAGCAAACAGGTTTTTAGGTTAGGTCTTCCCTCTTAAGACTTTCATTGAGTGTTTAAGCTCTCCTCAAGCTAATCCAGATATATTACAGGTTTCCTTTTTAAAAGAATGCTTTATATGTTGCCGTAGCAAGCCTGCTCCTTTTTTCTTTCTCCTTTTCTCTTCAGTGTTCCATTTTGGTTATGAGAAGCTTGCTCAGGGAGGAGTTTCTGCACTTTAGCTTGGATTTTTGTCGAAACAAGATTACCTGGGAGAAGCTATTTAGTCTTATGAACCAACCTTTGATTTCAAAATTCTTTGGGTTCTCTTGAATGTGGTAAGCCACCATGCAGTGTGCTTGGAAACAGTACAGTTTGGGTTTTGATCAAGAGAGATTGGGGATAAGATGATCTAAATTCTGTTTTCTTTAGCACCTAATATATATTCAAGGCTTAAGAAATGAATGTCATTAGATGTGAAACAAATTTATTGATGCCTTTGTTCCCAAATGAGGGGCACTTATAGAAAAAAAAGTGCCCTGGGTCCCATCCCAGACCAACAGAATCAGAATCTCTAAGAGTGGACCTGAGAATCTCGATTTATTTCTAATACAGTTTTCCTTGTGCCTCTGACATCCTGCCAGGTTTGGGAGCCACTGCTCAAAGCCATTTTCCAGATGAGGAAAATAAGGCCCAGGAAGAGAAGCATTTCCTCCAAGATCATTCACATGGCTGGTTAATGGCAGAGGCCACCTGGAACTCAGATCACCCTCGCAGCCAGTGCAGGAGTTTTTCTAGAACTCCCCCAGGCCCCTGGGCCCACTGTTGACTCAGGAGAAGCAGACGAAGCTGTCTGTGTCTGTACTTTTCTCATCTGTATTGTGGAGATAATAACTCCTGACCTTAAAGGGCCATTGTGAGGTTAAATTAGTTAAAGGGTGTTCAGTTCACTTTGTCCTTTACTCAGAGTCTGTTCTTTAGACAATTGGAAGGGTGCTAAATTAAGCCATTTTGCAGAGAGGTCTGAGTCATCTAGTGGCAGCTGTCTGTGCCTCACTGGAGGTGCTTTGATCATTGTCATCTAAATGTGTGCATTAAGTACTATCTGTAGCACAGCGCTCTGGGCTGTGCTAAGTGAGTTACCCAGATAATGGTCTCTGCCCTTCAGAACAGCACTGAGGCAAGGGACATAAAGATTATTCACACAGTGACAGAACAACACTGATAGGCAGTAGAAGACAAGGGATCCGTGCATGTTGAATTCCATGGCCAAGAAGAGCCTAGGAACGTGGGGACACCCAGTCTGCCCCTCTGGCTTACAGAAATGGAGTGCTCTAGCTCAGGTCACATGGCAATTTGTGTGATCCGACCAGGCAGAGCTGTTCCCACCTCCAATGCTGGATGGGAATTGTTTTTTCTCAGAGTTGGAATGTAGCAGTGTCCATTGTACTCAATCTGGAAAGGCTTATTTGGGAGTTGGCATTTCAAGGACATCTTAAGATGAGGCCTTTAGAGCTCGGAATATGGTTTAAGAGATGGGGGACAGAGTGTGTTTGAGAAGGACTGGGCCAAAAAAGATTATGAAGTATCTTGAAGCAACCTAGAAAGAAGTCTTAAAGCAGTGGATAAGGTTCTTGGGAGTGTTTTGTACCCCAGAGGGAAGTCCTAACAGAACTCCAAGAAGGAGGCCAAACACTCAAAATTACTTGCAGTAGAAGGGCTGTGATGGTGGGTGAGTGGGGGGAGGGAAGCAGATCTAGAAGGTTAAGAAAAATTGCCACCATTTAACAGCCATTATATGCCAAGTCCCATGTTTAGCTTTTACATAAAATGCCTTTATCCTCAGAACAGCCCTATCAGACAGGTATTTTCATCCTGCCAGGTGTTTCTCCTTTGCAGATGATAAAACATACTCAGAGCTATTGGGTGACTTGCTCAGAAACACAGAAGGACTGATGGGGGCAGTATTTAAGCCCATGTTGGCTCCTTCCAAATCATTCTGCTACAACTTGAGGCTACTCTAAGAATATTGGGAGGAAAGTTACCAATAGCCAGCCAGCAGGCAACTGAAACTTTTCATTTTTGTTTATAAACAAAGAAAGGAACAAAATGGGGCAGGGATATCCTGTGGGGTGTAGGGGTAGGGAACACAAGCTCTTGCACTAGTCTGAATTATGCTCAAGTAAGGACAGTGGAAAATGATTAAAGGTTGCTTATTTGGCAGATCATTGACATGGTAATGTGACTCAGTGAGATAGAGAAGAGGAAGGATCACAGAAGAAAGATAAGCATATGTCATTTATAATAAGAGTTACTGATTTAGGGTGTTCGGGATTGAGAACTAGGCATTGTTTGACCAAAGGGGAAAGTTCAAAGTGGATAGGTAAATGAGTGTGTCATCTAAACAAATGACATACAGTCATCAAGTGAGATAGATCCTCAGAAAATATCACGTATGGACCTGTGTGTGTGTGGCAAGGAAGGAAGTGAATAGATAAGAGCTGGGAAAATTACACACTAGGAGAAGCCATATGTTATCACACAGCACCTTGTAGTGGAGGGAGAAGAATAGAGAAAGTTAAGCCTGGCAGGACTGTACCCCCAGTAGGAATGGATCATTGATATGGTTTTGAAGATAAGAAGGAAAGAGTATTGAGGCAGAAGGCAAAAAAGCAAACACATCCAGTATCCGGGAATCTAGGGAAGGGGGAAAGGAAAGGAAGAGACTACCTGTTGAGCATTTTATTATGTATTGAGCATATTAAATATTCAATTACTCAATTAAATTAATTTAGATTCTCAGTTAAATACTCAGTCCTTACAAAAGTCCTGCCAGGTTAAGTGTTGTGTCATCTTATTATGGATGGGGAAACTAAGGCTCTGAGAGGTAGTCACTTCCCTGAGATGAGACAGCGAGGGAGGCAGGATTTACCCAGGTCCGCCTCTGAACCCCTAGCTCCTGCCACACTGCCTCGGCCAGAAGTTAGAGAAGGGAGAGGCAGATTGGTTGTTTGCAGAGTCAGACTATGAGAGGATGGTAGGGATCAGAGTGGATTCAGAGAAGCGATGAAGATGCTGGTGGCCTTGAAACTGCTACAGAGTAGGAATGGGGAAAGCTGGCCACAAGGAAATGCACATGGTTGGGTTCACAGTGTCATTTGCCATACATAGCATTTTGCTGCCTGGTACATGAAAGATTAAATAGTAGCTGCATTGAATTCTCTCTTTTGGAAAAGATGAGTTCCTTGTTTGAATGAATTCTTTGTAAGCCCATTTTAGTCTACATAGAAAAAGGGTTTGGGCTTTCAGGTTAGTACATCTTCAATTTATAGTTCCAAGAAAAATACTGGCTCCACTGGGTGGTTTTTCACATTTCTAAACTGATGGCCCTGTTGGCAACATAGACAGGCACACCAGCAAGTCATCTGGGAACTATGGGAATCCAAGCCCACTAACACTGTGATGTGGCCATCTGTGCTTAGTAATAGCCCAGGTCTGATCCTCTTGCCCTTTTCAGTGACATAAGCTACTTACTGTTTGTGAAATTACAGGTTTGTATGAATTGCAACCAATTGGCAGAAGTCCTTTAAAAATTAGTTATAATTTGGGAAAATGGGGTTCAGCTATATGAGGTTTTTGTAGTCTCAGGTTTGAAAAGAAGAATGGGCAAATGTTTGACTTTAAGAGTTGGTAAGTGACCATGGCACAGCAAGAAGTCTGTTTCCTCTTCCTTGGAAAACGTATTCTAGCCACTGATTTAACTTCTGTTATTGTTGCTGACTTGCACCCTTGCTCCCTGTGTAAGTGTATTACAGGTCTGAACATAATTCTTCTTTGTAGTCCATTGCCTCTTGTAATATAATGCTGTGATGATTATAAGTTATCCTGAATACAATTTTCAAAATGTTAGTAATAACCACATTGCACCTACCTGCTATACTTGAGTAATCATCTCTGTTGCTCAATTTACTTAATATTGGTCATAGTGAAACATGTTTTCATCACTTGAAATCCAAATTTTATTTGCTAGGTTACTAATAGCAATTTATTTCTGTAACATAAGGTAGAATGTTGTGCAAGTTTGACTTGCAAATACTGTAGGTTGACTCTTGTAGGCAACAGGTTTGCCTTGAGCTATCAGTGTAAGGAGTCATTTGAGTTGACTGTTCATGAAAACTTCTGTTTGGTTTTTTGAGTTTTTTGTTTGTTTTTAAGATAGTCTAATTCCTCTGGGGGTGAAAAGTTGATAATGATTGAAAGAATAAAGGATTTAAAGCTGAAGTGTATTTTTGAGACTATAGCTATAGAGCCTACTCTGCTCCTGACTCTCATCCCTTTCATTTTGGAGAATGGAACAAAGTTGAGGAAGATGAGTTACAAGCCATGACCTCCCAGGTCACCTAGCCAATTAGTGGCAGAGCCAGGAACTTTCAGTTGTGCTGGTGCTCTTTCCGCCAAAGCACTATTCTCTTGTCACTGGCCAGCAGTTGACTTGAAGGCAATATGCTTTTCTATCCTAGATATTGTTTGAAAAAAACTGCCTTTTACATTGAGAGCTCTTGAGAATATTTCTCATACAAGCCAATCAGCAGAACATAAAAATTTCTTCCTGCAAGATCTCCCAAAGTCCCCTTGGCTTGAATTTTTTTCTCACTTTTCTTTTGAAAAGCTATGTTCCTTTTGCACCTAGGAATAATGAATCTTGTTTGTCCTGACAGCAGTGTGCAAGCATCTATTGCATCAAACTCCCCAAGCGGAGTAAAAAAACCAATGGTCCTTCTCTGAATTTCATTAGCAAGGACAGCAAACATTTCATCAGAACCTCAGACGCAATAGAGAGAAGAAAAATCAAGTTTGCAATTACATAGCTAACATTGTACAAGATTAAAGCCTGCATGATAAAATCCCGAGTGTTGTAAATTCTCCTTTTATTTTTAGATCTGCCTGCATATAGGCCGTCTATCCTTTCAAAATTCAGTGCCTGTTGACAGTAGTAGGATTCTGAATGAAATTTGTTATAAGAATAATAAACATGGTATGTGCAATGGCACTGACTGATCATGGAAAAGGTAAGGACTGAGTCAGGCCGTCACGGTGCTTCAGACATCTTAGGATCTTAAATCAGACCAAAAGTTTCTAAAGAATTCCCTGAGAACTTAATTGTAGCTCTAGCCCTGGATTTTCGGTTGACATGAGGAGCAAGGATGAGCAGACAAGCTGGAGAGAACACAACGTGCCTCATCACAAGATGTGACTTACCTAACTGAGACATCTTGTCCAAACTGCTCTATGTTGGTAATTCACATTCAGCGAAGGTATGCTTTAGAAGGTGCTCTGATGCCTGGCTGCTACAGAGGAAGGGTCACTGCTCAGCAGTCATTCGGGTCTGCCTTGGGTCCTGTCCACCCCCAACTTCCTGTTCCCCAGCTTTACTGTTCTCCACATGCCCCTGGTCTCTCTTGCCCTTGGGCCTGGCATGAACTCCCTATGCCACTTGGAACAGCCTTCCTCCTCGACTGCGGAAGCTCACAGAACTTATCCGTCATATTTTAATGGCACTCTCTATGCCAGCACTAGATAGTGAGTCCTTTAGATCAAGGACTCTGTCTTATGTATCCTGCTGTGCGTAGGACCAACCACGCATGTCAGACACTCAGTTAATGGTGGTGGGCAGGTGGGTGGAAGAGGAAGCAGTAAGCAAGCTTCTGTGTAGCTTACATTCTAGGAGGCATTTAACTAGTAATAATCCTAGAAAAATATCAAATAATATCAGAAAACCTGCCTTTCAGATGCTTTTATTCGCTAGTTGTACTATAATGGACATAATAGGGCATTTGTACATATCACTGGAGTGGCTGCCTTTAGGTCCCTCCCTGAGAACGCTACAGTGGCACCTGCGCTTCCTCTCACGTTTGTCTTTGTTCATCTTAACTCCGTTTCCTCTAGGATTCCTCCCAGTGGCACTGTCCCTCTGGCAGTCATTTTAAGAACCCTCCCCCCGCGAGTTCCCATGTCACCTAAGCTCACTTCTCTCCTGGTGTTGTGACACTGTGTCATGGGTTTCCTTGTCTGTTTCAATGCCTGTGAGCCTAGGGAACAGCAGGTGGTCAGCAGACATTTACTAAATGAAAGTTGCATGAGTCATACCTTGGGCTTTTAAATGAGGAAGAGAAAATAAATTCTCTTTAAATTTTGCTCCTGATCCTAGGAAACCATGAGCCTCCAACCCTGTAGTTTTTTAATACAACATGACGTGTGATCATATTTAGGGCTACAAGTTTCAGTTATCCAACCCCCGAGAAAATGCTGCTCAGCTGTCATTGTGAAACTAGGTTAAAATCTGAAAGCTAATGCTTTTTACCATTTACTGACAATGGTTAATTAAGTTTAATTGCCATCTTTAGTTAATTCTGAAAAATAAAGTAACTGAATTAGTTCTGAAAAATAAGAGAAACAAGTCCTATTTTTAGTATTCCTTTCTCTTCTATAAATCTGTTGTAAATTAAAGCTTGTTTAACTGTATTTTCCTTCTTCTTCCTTACTTGCTCTTGATTTGCCATTTTGATCTCCTTAGATGTTGAATCATATTTTTTGGAATGGAATAGTCACAGGCTTTTTTATCATTAGCTATTTTACTATTTAATTTAGAACAAAGAACAGAGTGATAAAATTAGATACAAGAGACCTCTATGTGTCATCAAGTAACCTAGTCTACTTTTCGTAACAAAAATAAAATTCTCTCTAAATAATTGCTAGCTCATTTTGAACTAACTTTGCTCAGATGAATGGCCTTCAGTCTGTGTGAAGAGTATGAGAAACTCATCTCTCTCTCTCACACAGTTTTAACCCAACAGTTAAAATTTTCCTTTTCCTAATTTAATTCCACTGCTCCTAATTATGACCCCAATAATTAGTGTGCTAATTACATCTCCTGCATAATTTCTCTGCCTCCTTGATGTTCACCCTTCATTTATTTTTAGCCTGCCTTCTTTATTTGCTCCTAATTCTCTGCTTCCCTCTTCCCTCCCTGCGCTTGTGGTCAGGGGCCTCAAAGTGAGACAGAGGCTTCCCCGATCGCTGTGACAATCACCTCTCCATGGTTTTGCTTTTTTTTTTTTTTTTTTTTTTGTCTTGAGAGAACTTTTAGCTAAGGAAGAAAATTGTAGTTGGAGGAGTTGGAGAGCTGTGACGCAGCCTCATCCTCTGCGATGCCGCGGGTGTGTGCTCCCCACTTGGTGCCGGCTCCGTACTTCCTGCACGGTCCAGATGGGATCCATGCTCTGGGCTGCACGTGTGGCTACACCCCGACAGTATCATCTGCATTGTGCGCTCAGAAGGGTAGTTGTCTGGGATCTTTTTATTTTCCTATACAGTTACTAAAGCAAGTTTAGAGAGCCTTTTTCTTCTTACTCTGGGGATCTAGAGATGAATAAAATTCATCCCTATCCTTGCAGAGCACACAGATTGGTAGGTAAACAGCTACATCAACAGATGATTACAAATGACGTGTTTGATGTGTTAAGTGCCGGGGACGAAGGGGTTGAGGGGGAGACCCCTGGGACCCTGGGAAGTTTTCCCAGAGCAAGGCAGTGGTAGCCTGGGTAAAATGCCCTCCTGGGCTGCTTTTCTGTTCTCTGCACTTCTCTGTGGCACAGCCTAGGCAACTGGACATCACAGCCCCTGTCAGTTCCACTTGTGCTCATTCATAATTGTCACTGTTCCTGGAATATATGAGCTTCCAGTGAGAAAGAACATCTGTCCCTCTTGACATCTTGGGTGTGGATAAGGAAAAGAATAAATGTTCCAGGCTAAACATATTGTTAAGCACTGTGAATGTCATAAAGGAGGAAGTTTTAAAAGTGTGATTTCTTCATGTTTACAAAACGAACATATGACTCAGATCTATTGTACACATTCACAAGAGCTGTGTCCTAAGCTGATCCTGATTTTGAAGTCATGTGTCTTCCTTTGCATGTGGGGAAGGTTTTGAAGAGGATGGAAAGGGGACAAGGTGGGGGAGAAGAAGGAAGACTTAGAGACAAGGACTCTGTTCCAGGGCACTGACTCCCTGTGTCCTTCCTTGGGCTCTATGGGACGGAAGAGTTCCCTCATCCCTTAGCTCCTTCCTCCTCCTCACTCACTTTCATTTCATTCCTTCCTTGCAGCCAGCAGGATTTTTTTGTCTGGAGTATGTTTCTTGTTAGGCTGTTAGGCTAACTTCAGACAGGACCCTGAAAACTGAAAGCAGATGTCATTGCAGCCCGTAGAAGCGTGGGTCCCATACTTTGGGAGTTCGAGCGGTCCTGCCCTGATTGGCTCTGCCCACTGGCCCGGCTGCGGGGCTGAGCTACATTTGGGGGCCTTGCTGACATTGTTGTTGACAGATTGTTAAGCCTCCCCAGATTTGCACCCTCAGGCTTCAACCTTTTTAAATTTCTTCCATTTTGAATATACTTTTGAGATTGTTCTCTTGCTTTTTCTTTAAAAAACATGGGTACAGTGTGCTACTATAAAAATAATTTTTAAATGGATCAAATATAAATCTTGATACTGTTATTAAATAAATGTAGGTTAAAAGGGAAAGTGAGCATGTTTAATGAATACTAAGATTCTGTAGCATTTTGTAATTACCATGCTGAGTAAAGCCTGAGGAGTAACATATTGGATTAAATTCGGGGTCAGCGGGACGGAATGTGCTCCAGTCATTAGTCTCAGGACAGTGTTGACGCTGACAGATGTGGTGAGCTCTGCCACCCCCGTGCTCACTCAGTGACACAGGTACTTCCTCCTTCACTGGGCTTTATCCCAAAATAGACATCTCTAGTGGTTCGTTACCTTTCATCCTTTGAGGATTTGAAAAGCTTTACAAAACAAATTATGATATTAGGGCTAGCTTTATTTTGTTATTAAAGTCTCGCATTTTAGACAGGCATTTCATTATTGTTTTGTCTAGAGCTTTGAAATTAGAGAAGACGGAAGAGGATAAGTTGTGATGTATTACTTTATAGGGGATCTGAGAAGTCTGGAAATACTATAACAGTTTTTAGGATAATACATCTAGAAAATATCAGGGATTGAAATGGTGTCATAGCCCCTGTCTTACTCAGAAGTGGAACGTTGCAGTTTTAAAGGTTGAGCAATTGGAAGTTTTCAAGTTCCGTTTTCAAATATTGTGATCTCTGGACTTTATTTCATCATTTGTTTCGGTTTGACAAATAGAATAAACAAATTTATTCATCCTTATTGCCATCAATCCTACTTACCTCATACATAGTACTTGATTTCATGAAAAATACTAAGTATAAAAAGCTCAAACTAAATAACTGTCTCTAAAAATCTCAGAAATTATCCTTGATTCTCTGCTACTGGTTCGCATATGCAGTAATTACGTCATCCGGACATGATGGACTATAGCATTTCATCATATATTCTTTCAGACTTTTTACTAGATACCGTTTTGTAAGATTAATCATAGTACATATACAGTTTTAATTTCAGTTTTATCATATCATGTTATACCATAAGCATTTCTCTATGTTGAATATTGTTTTTAGTAACTATCAGATTTTGTGAATGATAACGCCACAGTTACTTAAATTCTCAGTCTGCCAGATCTCTCTATTTCTCCAATGTTTATCTATCATAAAACTTCCCTAATTGAATATCAGTATGTATATACTCTGTTCCACCTTGGAAACTCAACAAACTTAAAACAATTTACATGTTTTTAATAACTGGTTATTCCTGTACTTTCCTGGACACAGATGGTTTGGAGCAAGGGAATAATCAGAAATGATCTAAAGACATAATATGGAGTAGTTTATTTCTTGGAATATGACCTCCATCATCTTACTTTTTAGTAATTTTCTTTTGTATAGAACGTGGAACAGAGAATGTACAGTGGTATGACTGAGGTAGTGTAATACGGCTCCCTTTCTGGAAAATTAGTAATTAGATCAAGGACCAAATTTGCCTTATTTTAAAATGTTTGTCTTCAAAGCAGTCTTCTTCACTATTTTCATCTTCTTATTGTGGTAAATTTATAGATAATAGGATTCAAAGCATTCTCTTGTTTCAGTAAGCACTCATTCAAACATTTATTAATTCCTATACTTTGCCTGGCTCACTGAGAATATGAATATGATTAAGACAGAGTCTTATTCCCTTCCTTCCTTTAAGGAATCACAATCTGGTACGGAAGACAGAAATGTAAACAGATGATCACAGCATGTTCTACGGGTAGCCTGGAGGCCTAAGGAGGAATCACCTCTGCTTTGAGACTTCACAGACGAAATACTTGAACTGAGTCTTGAAGGGTGGGCAGAGATTGCTAGGTGAAGTGATAGCAGAAGCACAGAATAGCACGGCAGGTTGGGGTGGACTGCAATTAGCTTGGGGTGGATATGGGGGATGGGATTGAGGTGGGTGGGAGGAGGAGATCATGATACTCTGGGACAGTGAATAAAGAGTCTGCAGTCATACCTGGGAGGTTATGGTTTAGAAAGATGACCAGCTAGAGTGGGAAGAATAGACTGGGGAAACTGAGGCAGAGAGAAGAATTAAGAACTGTGGGCTCAAAGTAGGATAGCATCAGTGAGAATGAAGAGGAGGAGACAGAGTCAGGATAGATTAAAGATGGAGAATGGAGCAACTTGGCATAGACTGTCTTGGATACCTGCATAGGTGGTATTTACAACCCTTTAAAATAAGAAAATATAAGAAGATGAGCCCAAAGGAAGTTTCTTATCTTCTGATCTTTGCTTGCTTCAGACTTCACTGTGGATGTAAATAATTGGAAGTTGTAGACCTTCTGGTGCTAATCTGACTTTTCCTATTACGTGGTTTTTCTAATTCATTGCACAGAACACAGAAATAGAATGTGTGCATTCGATTTCCAGCTTTTGCTTGGTGATCTACAGATGGTCACTAAATCTTATAAGAAGTATTAAATGTAAGTACTGAGTTTGGGGATATTTTCAGAATTTATTGGCTTGTAATGGATATTATCTGACCACATCTCAACTGACTGATTTCTGTCTCACCAGTTGACTGTGCTGGGTTTTAATTATTTTAAAACCCTAATACTTTGGCAGTATTTACTAGGTGGAGGCAAATTAATACACGATGTCAGCTGAGGACAAAGGACATGTCTAAAATAAAAGTAGATACATTAACAAGTGCACGATAGTGTAAAAGGGTATTATCTTATTAAAATGTCAGCTCAGTTGGAGGAAACTCTTTATTTGGTTTACTTGCAACATCTTCAGAGCAGTGTGTCGAAAGAGCCATGGAAGTGGAAACGTACAGCAAATTGAAGATGTTGATAGTGCTGTGTCAGCTACTATGACTTGCTGTTTGCCAGGCACCATTCTGAAAATTTTTCATACAGTAATTCACTTGATCCTTATACAGCACTATGAAGTAAGTACCATTATATTAGCTCCATGTCACGGCTGAGATGACTGAGGCAAAGACAGTGGAGTAACTTGCCAAGGAGCACCCAGCTAATAAAGTGATAGAACCAGGCAAATCCAAACAGGCTGTTTACAGAGCTGTGTTCTTTCATACCGTAATCCTCATTGCCTTATCACACCTCCCTAGAGAGCCTGGCTTAGTCATCACCTTCTCCAGGAGGTCACCTTGATTCTGTACCTTATCTCCAAAGATACGTTTGTACTTTGTACAAAACACATATATTTCACTCATCACACAGGAATGTGAGTATTCGAATCCATCTCTCCTTCCAGATCCAATCTTAGTCCTCTTTATATCCACAGCTGCCATTTGGTGTGGTGCTTGGCCCAGAGCAAGAGTTCAATAAATGTAAGTCCAGTTGAGTTGGCTTGCCTGAACACAAGTGAGTGCTTCCTCAAGGAGCTTCCAGTGTATCCTGAAAAGAACTTCCATTCACATGAAACAACTAAGGAGAAAATTTAAGCTAAAAGAGTATGGTATAGACAGTGGGTGTATGGGATTTCAAAGAAAGGAGAGCAGCTCTAGAGAATGGGTTGGGTTGGGTTGGATTGGACAGAGATAGTTTCCTCAAGTACATAGAATCTGACATGCAGATAGATTATAACTAAGAGAAGAAAGGGAAGAAGAACATTGACCAGAATGTTGACCTGAGGTGGTGATGAATGAAATGCTCACTTTTAAGGGGGCAGCAGAGTTGTATTAGAAATGAAGGTTGAAAGATCCTCCTCATTGACCTGTATCAGACATCAGCTGCTCAGAGAGACTGACCCTGTTCTATCCTGGGACCTTCTTTCCACAGTATCTTGCATATACTTAGCCTTCCAAGACCACTTTGCTTTGTATATATCTGTTCTATGTGATTGTTTTTTTGCCAATACTAAGCATAATTTCTGGTGTATAATAGTGGTAAAAACAATAACAGTAACCTTTTACATTTACAGAAGTATATAACATTGATTATAACATTTATTGGATCCTTACTGTGTTCTGGACATTGTTCTGATTCTATTGTATTAACCTATGTTCGTGGAATATTTTCATTGAAATTTATGTTTGCTGTATTTTGCCATCATGAGAGGAAAGTAACATCCAGGTAATCATTGATTGTGTAGGCCCTGTCTGAACACAACCTGCATCTTAATTCTGCAAAAGCTGTTCGCACACAGCAGAGTCTTAGCTACTGCCAGGGAGTATTAGAAACTAGGATGCAGTTCCCTCAAGAAGGGAAATAGCAGCTTGGTCCAACCAAACAGGTAACATTCAGGACAGGCCACCAGTCCCAGGAAGAAACTGAGATACAAAGCTGGACACCCAAGAGTACCATAGAGTGGACAGCAAAGCAAAGCAGAACACACACACATAGCCCTTAATTCCAAACCAACGGGATTGAGCCTGCTTATTTACTTCTTTTTCCACTCAGAGTCTAAGATGCGTCTGAGTTCACAGGTGGGACCACTGGTACCCCAGCTGTAGGTTATTAAGTAGGAGAAACAAATCAGGAGTTGGCACAGACACATATGTACATTAGGGTGGCCCCAAAATCTTCTGTGCATCATCTCAGCCTCTCCAAATACACAGTCCTTAGAATAGTGCAGGTAAGATAATCTGGGCAGTCTAATAAGCATTTCAAGCAGGCTACAAATATTTGTAAAGTATTTTCTTCATGTGCTACTAGTTTCAAGAGAAAAATGCTTTTAGAAAAATGTTGAGGCTTAATTGAAGCACATAGCAATCAACTCTTATTCCCAGCTGGCGTGAAACTTTCTAACTGGTAGCCAAATTTGGGATGCCTCAAGACAGACGAGTGACTAATACTAGGGCTGTGTGTGGCCAGGATCAAATGTATTTTCTGACCACAAGACCATGTCTGGATTCTCCTTTGTAATCACCACATGGCCGACTGTAATTGTAAAACTTATATTTACTTCCCGCCTTTGACATGTAATTCAGGGTCCAAGGCTGCACCCACACGAGAGTGTTCTGTTATTTGACTGAAACCTCTGAAATCATCATTGTGTAAGGACGTGTGTATGTGTTTGTGCTGCCACGTCTGCTAAATATGTTAAGTGTAATCTTGTGAAAAATATGCCCACTCCTGCCTTGTTGGATGAAGCACTTTACTTGTCAAATGTTTATTGAACACATATTACTATATGCCAAGGACTGTTTTGGACTCTAGGAAACATCAGTGAACAAGACAACAAAGGCCCAGCTTTCCTAGAAGAGAACGAGGGAGTGGGGAGGGAGGGACGGAAGGCAGACAAACAGGAAAATAGTGCTTACGGACATGTGCTATGCAGAGAGCCGCAACAGAGTGATGTGATGGAGTCTGCATTGGCGTCTTTAGCTTAGGGTGTCCAAGAAGGCCTCTCCAAAGAGATGACATTTAAACTGACATTTTAAAATGACAAGAAGGAGTAGGATGAGCAAGAGCAGGAGGAAGAACATTCTAGGCAGGTTAGTGTAAAGGCCCAAAGATAGGAGGAGCTTGGCATGCTCTGAAAACAGAAAAGGCCAGCAGTGTACCTAGAGCATGAGGGTTGACAGGGAGACTGATCAGCGAGGTTGTCCGGGCAAGGTCTCATACGGGCTGGGTAGGCCACTGCAAGAACCAGGCATAGCGAGTTCTGGCCCTTAGTCAAAGCTGGGTCGCTGGTGCGGAGGCAGCTGCAGAGGTCCAGGCAGGAGGCAGTAGTGGTTTGGACTGAGGGGCGCGGTACGGAACAAGAGAAGGGGCTGGATTTGGAATATGGTTTAGAACCAGAGTCAACAGAACCTGGCAGTGGATCGGATATGAGGAATGAAGAAAAGGAAATAACAAAGAATGATTCCAAAGACTTTACCTTCAAGCAATTGGGTGGAAGGTGACTGAGATGAGGAAGACAGTAGACAGAGTTGTTTGACTCACGGTCACATCTGAGTAACCCTGAACCTACGTCTTGGGGTTTAATAAATGCCCTCACTAATCCCCCCCCAACTTTACACCACTGAGGCATATTCATAGACCTTTGGAAATAATACTACTTCATGCATTGCCATGGTTTTTCTTTCCTTTTTGTCTTCATTTTATGACATCAAAAAAAAATCACATTCAAGTTACCTAACTCACACCCTGCTACATGTCTTGTGGGTGCTCTGTAAATGTTAACTCTTGCCCAGGCTTCCCTTCTCAGCACAGCACTTGGGTGCCCTTGGCCCAGGCATCGGGGCATACAGTGTGGGCCTGAGATCTGCCTATCAGTCAGAAGTTGACAGCTGGCATATGCTTCTAACAACATATTTCACATATATATAATATATATGACTAGTTTATTTTTCTGTTTATAATCATGAAAATTATTGTGATCTCTTTAATAAAGATTAAACTAGCCAGGCGCGGTGGCTCACGCCTGTAATCCTAGCTCTCTGGGAGGCTGAGGCGGGTGGGTTGCTCGAGGTCAGGAGTTCGAAACCAGCCTGAGCAAGAGCGAGACCCCGTCTCTATTAAAAATACAAAGAAATTAATTGGCCAACTAATATATATAGAAAAAATTAGCCGGGCATGGTGGCACATGCCTGTAGTCCCAGCTACTTGGGGAGGCTGAGGCAGGAGGTTCGCTTGAGCCCAGGAGTTTGAGGTTGCTGTGAGCTAGGCTGACGCCATGGCACTCACTCTAGCCTGGGCAACAAAGCGAGACTCTGTCTCAAAAAAAAAAAAAAAAAAAAAAAAGATTAAACTGATTTAATCCAATTGTTTCTTGTTTTTAAGGCAGATATTTTCTGCATTTACCTTAAAAAATGGGGCTTAAGTTTTCTTGTTTATACAGTGAGAATAACAATATAGTCATTGTTCATGAGTATGTTGTGAGTATTAAATGAAATAATGTCCATAAAGTGCTTAGCACAGTGGCTGCTATATAACATTCAGTAAACTTGAGGTATTATTATTAAAGAAATAATAATTTGGGGGCCAGAGGAGCTCCCAGAACCAAGACACTGATTTTAGTGTTCAAATGAACCATTCCAAGAAAATAAGGCAACACATTGATTTATTAAATTCCTGTATGACTTTTGGACAAAACCTACAATTTGTTTGGATCTCAGTTTTCTCAGGTAAATGAAAGACTTAGGATAGATAACCTCAGTTTAAAACTTATGTGATTTTAGTACATGATCTATATTTTCCCTCCCATCTTCCTTTTACCAAGTAAAACTTATACAAAGTTTTGTCTTTGGGTCAACTAAATCAGCGTAAGTGATATTTATTGCCAAATATGACCTTTTGTTAGCACACTGGAGAATCCCAATGCTAATGTCAATTTCTGTAAATAGAGATTTCGGGTGAGGAAATGTTCTTTCTCTAGAGACGTTTAGCTATTGAGAATCTTTCTCTTTTTAGACTCTTGTCTGGGGGCTCTTACTCACTGGTGGCATTCTTCCCAGTCTCGCTTTTGTTACCTTCTTCTTTTGTGATCACTGCTACAGTTTCGAAGTTCCCCACTCAGCCTTCCCTAGTGGTTGGCATTGCATTTGAGTAGTGCTTTCTGACTTCCTCTACCTTTTGAAATTTAAAAATAGAAAATAACAAACAAACCCACATCAGCTGAACTCTGTTATACATCTTAACAGGTTTTCTGGTGTATTCCACAATTTAACATCCACAGTCAGAAGTCTGCCATCGGATTTTGATTATCAAACACACAATCAGAAATGGGAAGCAGCAGCCCCCAGGCTTTTTCAATTTCATAGTTATCGTGGGGGGTTTTTTTTTGTGTGTGTGTGAGACAAAGTCTCATTCTGTTGCCTCAGCTAGAGTGCTGTGGCATCAGCCTAGCTCACAGCAACCTGAAACTCAGGCTCAAGCAATCCTCCTGCCTCAGCCTCCCGTGTAGCTGGGACTACAGGTGCATACACTACGCCCAGCTAATTTTTTCTATTTTTGGTTACTTGCCTAATTATTTTTCTATTTTTTTAGTAGAAACAGGGTTTTGCTCTTGCTCAGGCTGGCCTTGAGCTCCTGAACTCAAGCAATCCTCCCGCCTTGGCCTCCCAGAATGCTAGGATTATAGGCGTGTGCCACTGCGCCCAGCAAGTTATCCTGTTTTGAAGCCAATAAACGGTTTTCAAGGTCTCACACGTTTTTTTATAGGTCCCTAAAAAACTGGAAGGCCTAAGGCACTGTACTTTATTGCCCAATGGTTAAAAATGCTCTGCCTGCCAAGTCCTAAGCCCTAAGGTCTTCATTCTTACCTCAAAGAATGAGAGCTGGTTTGGTGGACAGTGGATAGCAAGCTGCTGGCGTACAAATAGCACAAGTCCAGTGAAAGAAAGTGCGATCCCTACCAAAAAACGGAGGCAGAAGGGAGGTTGAGGGCTGGGCTGGGATGAGCTGGGCTGAGCTGAATGTGGAGGCAGAAGGAAGCCTTGGGTTTCAGCCATTAATTCACTGGGTAGCCTTGAAGAAGAGCCCTGTGGTCCTCTTCCTGCACCCATTACAGGTAGAGCATCCCTAAACGAATAATTTTTCGAATGCCAACGTGATACCACAAGTAGAAAATTCCACACCTGACCTCATGTAATGGGTGCCCAAAATTATTAAAAATACTGTATAAAATTACCTCAGGCAATGTATATAAGTTGTATATGAAACAAATGAATTTCACTTCATTATATATATGCGAATATTCAAAAATCCAAAATACTTCCCAAGCGTTTTGGATAAGGGATACTCAACCTGTGGTATCTTTGTAGATAGACGCTTCATCTGGCCTAGGTGGAGGCCCAAAGTCATCAGTTCTTTGGAACTGAAAGATAGGCCTAACCATCTGAACCAAGACAAGGGTTTCCTTCTGGCACATTAAAAGGAAAGCAGGCTGGGTGTAGTGGCTCACACCTGTAATCCCAGCACTTTGGGAGGCCAAGGCAGAAGGATCGCTTGAGGCCAGGAGTTTGAGACCAGCCTGGGCAATGGCGAGACCCCATCTCTACAAAAACAACAAACAATAAAAAACAATTAGCAGGGCATAGTGATTCGTGCCTGTAGTCCTGCTGCTCAGGAGGCTGAGCCAGGAAGATCTCTTAAGCCTAGGAGTTTGAGGCTGCCGTGAGCTATGATTGTGCCACTGGCAGTCCAGCCTAGGTGTCAGAGCAAGACCTGTCTCTAAAAAAAAAGCCAGGATAGATAAAGGAAAGCAGTTTTTTGTTTTTTTGGTTTTTTTTTTTGAGACAGAGTCTCGCTTTGTTGCCCAGGCTAGAGTGAGTGCCATGGCGTCAGCCTAGCTCACAGCAACCTCAATCTCCTGGCTCAAGCAATCCTTCTGCCTCAGCCTCCCAAGTAGCTGGGACTACAGGCATGCGCCACCATGCCCGGCTAGTTTTTTTATATATATATATTAGTTGGCCAATTAATTTCTTTCTACTATAGTAGAGACGGGGTCTCGCTTTTGCTCAGGCTGGTTTTGAACTCCTGACCTCGAGCAATCTGCCTGCCTCGGCCTCCCAGAGAGCTAGGATTACAGGCGTGAGCCACCACGCCCGGCCTGGAAAGCAGTTTTTATGTCTGTATTATTTTGCCAAAACAAAAAGGAAGGGAAGGGAGGAGATAGTAGAGAAAGAAAAGGGCGGGAGAAGGAAGAAGGACTTCGCTGTCAACACTTGTATTTACAAAGCTATTGATCTTTGGCTTCTGTGCAAAATGACAAGTGTCCCTTCTTAGAAAAGCTTTCATGTGAGATACTCCTGTCGCATTCAAAAAGTGTCTGTCATGTGTTTTTTTCCTCAGTGAGGGGCAAGTAGGATGTAATGGAAAGAACACGGGTGTCAGAAGCAGCTAGTGCTGTGTTCAAAGCCAGTTCAGCAGTTCTCCAAGCGTCGGGGATCTGTAGGGTTCTCCGAGAGCCTTTCAGGGTGTCCTTAAGGTCAAAAACCATTTTCATGATAACAGTAAGATCTCATTTGCCTTTTTCACTCACATTCTTTTTTTTTTTTTGGAGACAGAGTCTCACTCTCTTGCCCCAGCTAGAGTGGCATGGCATCAGCCTAGCTCACAGCAACCTCAAACTCCTGGGCTCGAGCGATCCTACTGCCTCAGCCTCCCGAGTAGCTGGGACTACAGGCATGCGCCACCATGCCCGGCTAATTTTTTCTATATATATATTTAGTTGGCCAATTAATTTCTTTCTATTTATAGTAGAGACGGGGTCTGGCTCTTGCTCAGGCTGGTTTCGAACTCCTGACCTTGAGCAATCTGCCCGCCTTGGCCTCCCGCAGTGCTAGGATTACAGGCGTGAGCCACCGCGCCCGGCCTCATTCTTTTCAGTAGTGAATTTTTCAGAGGCCACATGATATGACATGTGATATTGTGGCAGATTGATAGCATACATAGATATCAAAATGCAACTGTCTTTGTAAAGCCAATCATTAAAGATATTTACACAAATGGAGAACAATGCCACTCTACTCGTTATGTTATTTTTGGTTCCGGAAATATAATTACTTTTAATTTTTAAAATGTTTTGTTAACATGTAATGGGATTATTTTTTAACTGAATTAATGAATGCATTTTTTTTTTTTTTTTTGAGACAGAGTCTCGCTTTTGTTGCCCAGGCTAGAGTGAGTGCCGTGGCGTCAGCCTAGCTCACAGCAACCTCAAACTCCTGGGCTCAAGCAATCCTCCTGCCTCAGCCTCCTGAGTAGCTGGGACTACAGGCACGCGCCACCATGCCCGGCTAATTTTCTCTATATATATTAGTTGGCCAATTAATTTCTTTCTATTTTTATAGTAGAGACAGGGTCTCGCTCAGGCTGGTTTTGAACTCCTAACCTTGAGCAATCCGCCTGCCTCGGCCTCCCAGAGTGTGAATTAATGAATGCATTTTTAAAATTCCTGCCTTAATGTCTAATATGATAAATATTATAAATATAACCCACAGAGAAAAATCTCTTTGGGATCCTCAGTAATATCTAAAAGTACAAAAGGATGCAAACCTATGACTAAAAAGTTTGAGAACTCCTGAACTACCTAGTAGTAATTACTGCTTCTTTGTGCCGTGAGTTGTGCAAAGCACACGACATTCTTCATCTCTTTTAATTTGTGCAACAAAGCTATAAACTAGAGGCTTTTAACAAGTGCACCTTGCATGCCCAGCCTCTCCCAATGGACATGAAAGATAACCAGTTCAGTCCTCTGAGTCTGAAGCCATACCCTCCATCAAAACTTGAAAAAGTTTTTTTTCACTTCTCAGTTTTCTTATCAAAAATGGGTAGAATCAGGTGCCCTGTAGTATTCTCTTGAGAGCAGAAGAGTTCATACGCAACCAGGTGCCTAGCACAGGGTCTAACACCAAACGCACCCTGAGAGACAGTTAGCCTCTCTTCCTTCTACGCCTGCCTCAACTTTGGCAGAATGTTCGACCAAGGAGGCTCATCAACTCCCCTTTTTCCTCTAGGTGGTCTTCAAGCTGACAGAGAGGCTGATGGAACAGAAGGAGTGGATGAAGATATGATTGTGACCCAAAGTCAGACCAACTTCATCTGCCCCATTACACAGGTACTGCTTCCTCCTCCTTCCCCTGAAAGAAAAGACCATTCACAGAGGCCAGACGCCTCCTGTTTGCTTTCTGGTTTTATTTCATGTTGGGAGTTAAGGAGGGAGAAAAGAAAAGTGATGAGGATTGAAGAGTGTTCATGGGAGGTTCTTGGCCTGGAAAGAGCTTTCAGTCAACCATGCCCATAGGTCCTAGGAGTAAAGTCATGGCCCACAGGCCAAATGACAGTGGCACTGGTCTCCCTGCATTTCCTTATCTAAAGCCTGATAAGTATCTAAAGCCATGAGAATGGGAAGTTAAACATAGAAAGCTCTGGACTAGGAAAAAACAGCTCCTGGAGGTTGATCATTGTCATTCCTGAAAGCCTCACCTGTCCTTGATTACAGCTGGAAATGAAGAAGCCAGTGAAAAATAAAGTGTGTGGCCACACCTATGAAGAAGAAGCCATTGTTCGCATGATCGAGTCCAAGCACAAGCGGAAGAAAAAGGCATGGTGAGTGGGTGCAGAGCAGGAAGTGGCGCCTTCCCTAGTGGGAGGCAGTCAGAGGTGGTGTGTTCATGCTAGAGGAAAAGACACTTAAGCCTCTCCCCCAAATCACATTCACCTCCCGGATACTGTAAACATGGAAGCTGGCTTTCTGGAAAAACAATACGTGAGGGGAAAATTAGTAATCTGTTCAGGAAGAAGGTGAAGGAACTTCAACCACACCTTCAAAACAGAAGAAAAAAGAATTGGATTGAATCTCAATCATTAGATAACAGGATTTTTTATGAATTGGTGTTATTAAAAAATAGCCCAAGGAACATAAAGAACTGTGTCATACTAAGAGATTTTTTTTCTCCCCTTCATACACCCCCCCCCCACACACACACACACACTTACCCAAACAAGAAGGAATGGTAATTTTTTTTGTTTCCTGTATTACAGGTAATTTGTTTAAAAAATATTATTGAGTAAACATTTTAAGAATTCACATCCAGTGGTTTTCATAATCAAGATTTAATTGTCATGGAAAACTTTTCATATATTTAATTACTTAAATGACTTTCCAGAAAGGTTTAAGTAAATTTGTGAGAATAACTGGTTTAAGGTTTAAGTAAATTTGTGAGAATAACTGAGAAATTATTTTCTTAATTGGAAGTTTTGCAGAATCTTTAAAACATATACATATTTTATATATTACTGCCTTTCCCCTTCCTCCATGACCACGGAGGACCATGGCCCCATTCCTATAATAACACAGAATCCTGAGTTAGCTGGACTGACTGGCTTTGACACAGTTTGGCATTTCTTGTGCTCTTATCACAGATTTGTTGCAGGAATGGAATTGCAGGTGTGACCAGTCCTCAGCAGACTTCTGATAACAGTCTCTTTGATGTGTTCTTTGCTTCTCCATTGCCTGGACATTTGCTGGTCCAGAACTAGAATTGGAATTCCTCACCACTCGTCATCTGGGTGTGGACTTAGAGATAGGGTTTCTGAGACTGTAAATATCTTGATGGTCATTCAGTCAAGTAATTTACCCTATTCATTCTAGAAGAATAATGGTTTTGCAGCCTAATGTTTACAAAATATAGAATATCTATAGTACATTTTTATCTGTTTTGAGTTACTGACTTAGATTTGAAATGTCAGGCCAGGCACTGTGGCTCATGCCTATAATCCCAGCACTTTGGGAGGCCCAGGTGGGAGGTGAGGATAATTTGAGGCCAGGAGTTTGAGACCAGACTGGACAACTTAGCAAGACCCCCACCTCTAAAAAACAAAACCAAAAATTAGCCAGGTGTATTGGCATGTGCCTATAGTCCCAGCTACTCAGGAGGTTGAGCCAGGAGGATCACTTGAGCCCAGGAGTTTGAGGTTGCACTTGGATTGGGCCACTGTACTCCAGCAGTGAGACCCTGTCGAAAGGAAGAAAGGGAGGGAGGGAGGCTGGGGAGGGGAAAGAGAGAGAAAGAAGAAGGATAGAAGGAAGGAAGGAAGGAGGGAGGGAGGAAAAAAAAGAAAAGAAATGTCATATTTCTTTAGTGAACCTATCATTTTCCCCAGTAAATATAATTTTCTTTGTTTTTGAACTTCCAAGCCTTCTAAGCAGAAAGGTGTTAAAATAATTTCTAAGAGCAGATATTCCTAGTTAGTTCCATTTCACAGCTCTTCTTTCTTCAAGTTTGTGATATTCTTTTTAGAGTCAGATGTGGAAAGGGCAGGTACCGATACAAAGCACGTTTCTCACCGCAAGTCCTAGGACAGGTGGCAGCACCTGCCAGAATAGGCATCACGTTTAGATGGATCTTCTTAATTACATACTGTGACTTTCTAATGTCCTTTTTGAATTGTACGTGATGTTTGGAAGCACTTGATAACACTCGTCATTTAGAAAAGATTTTTTTTCTGTCATACTGCCATAACTTGAGTGCTTGAAATGCTACAGATTCTCATAGCTTAATAATAATAACAATTAAGTCTGAATGGAAGAAGTCTGGGAAGTTGACAGAGAAGGTAGTAATTTTACTGGACCTTGAAAAATGAGGATTTCAGAGAATGGTGAATAAGAGTCTCCTAACCAAGAGCGTTACCCCACTCAGTCTCTATTATACTTGGTGGATAGTAAATACGGTTGCAGTTATTGTATATTTAGAGGGGGATTAGAAGGATGTCATGGGCTGGGTGGGGTGGCTCATGACTCTAATTCCAATTATTTGAGAGGCTGAGGTGGGAGGATCCCTTGAGGCCAGGAGTTCAAAGCCAGTCTGAGCAACATACCAAGATTCCATCTCTACAAAAAAATGACAAAAAATTAGCTGGGCATGGTGGCACACACCTGTAGTCCCAGCTACTGAAGAGGCTAAGCCAGGAGGATCATTTGAACCTAGAAGTTCAAGGCTGCAGTGAGCTATGATGGTGCCACTGCACCCTAGACTGGGCGACATAGCAAGATCCCATCTCTGGGTGGAAAAAAAAAGAAAAGATGCAGTGGATAATAAAGATAGGAAAGTGTAATAGTAGAGACAACATGGTGGCTCACCTCTATAATCTCAACACTTTGGGAGGCATAGGTGGAAGGACAATTTGAGGCGAGGAGTTTGAGACCAGCCTGGGCAATTCAGTGAGACCTCATCTCTCATAAAAATAATAATAGTAAAGCAAAAATTGTTTTAAAGGATAAAAGTAAAGATTCACTACAGGGTGTATAAATGTCATGATTTCATTATTTTCCTCATCTATAAATTGATGGTAGCAGTTGTAATTACCTCATTGGCATATTTGTAATTTAAATAAGATGTATGTAAAGTACTTAAAGTACTTGGCACAAAGTAAGGCTCAGTACTTATTATCCCATCATCATCATATTCAAACTTTAGCCACCACTATCATCACCATCACCATTCTTACCACCCTTACTCCATGGGGATGGGAGAAGATTACATTGAGGGAACAAGATGAGCCAACCTGGAGTTTAGGAAATTGCTGCAATAGCAATGAAAGGATGGATTAAAAAGGCATGAGGTGAAAAGGTCAATCCGGATGCTTCTGCAGTAGATCAAGCTGCAGATAAGGAGAGCTTACACTGAGGCAAGAATGACCATGGATGTGCCATTGATGGAATTTGGTGACTGACTGAATGTAGAAGGGAAGAAAAAGGGAGGAAGGATGGATGATATTTCTAATCCAGGTGTCTAGAAGGACAGTCATTAGCTGTCATTAGCCTCCAGGGAGGGCATGAGAGAGGAACACTGTTAAGAAAAGATTATGAGAAGCTCAGTTTGGGTCTTGCTAAATTTGAGGTCCCAGCAACACAGCCATTTGGGAATGTCCAGGAGGTACTGAAAATGTGGGTTTTGAACTCAGGAGAGGATGCAGAGCTAGGGAAGTTGATTATGAGGTTATCAGTGCAGAGTCTTCAGACCCACTCATCCGCCATCAACAGGCACAGGCCTGGAATGGATGCGTTCACCAGTGGAGAGCCAGCAAGACAGGACAGTGGCCCGGCCCCGAGCTCTGAAAGGCCAGATTCCAGCTTTGCTCTGCTCGCTGTGGTGCCCTCAGCACCGGACACAGAGCCTGGAACCAGCCCTCACAATGACAAGATCAGTCAGAGGAAGAAGACTCCAGCAAGCAGCCTACAACAGCCTGGAGGCAGGAGGGGTGACAAGGCAGTCGAGGGCCATGGGAGCCAATGAGCAGAGTGGGCAGGGTCCTGCAGACAAGGTGCATTGGCAGCAGGTTAGAATTCAGGGCCTCTATGAAACTTACTCCAAAGGTTTCTGATTAAGCATGAAGTGTGTCATTTCCCATGATGCATGTTAGGCTGATGAGCAGTTCTGGGTTCCCTTTGTTTAAAAATGTCTGTGACACATCCAGTTTGAGACATCTCATTTCTTCCTCAGAGATTGTCTTATTATAATACATTTTGTTAGACTGGAGTTCCAGGTACATTGTGTTTCTGGGCCCTGACTGAATTTTTCTGTGTGTGCTTTAGTCTCTGGGAAGGCCTCTCTCCACTGGCTTGAGTCAGAATAATATTGTTGACACTTTAGCCCTAACTAAGTACAGTAGGTAGAATAATTTCCCCAAATACATCTCTTAGTAGTGAGACTATTATTATCGAATAAAGCTGCCTTATGATTGTCATATTAGTAAGATATTTCCAATTTTACCAGAGTCTTTTGTTTTTTTGCTGTTTAAGAACAGGAAATGTGTTTAACAGGCAGGCAGTCATATTTAAGGCATACAGAGTAAAACTAAGTTGAATAGAAATGATAGTTCAACAGCAGAACTCCCACTTTGTGCTTCATCAACAAGTCAATTCCCCTCTCAGCCTCAGTTTCCTCATCTGTAAAATGGAAATTACATCTTCCTCTCACAGCATTTCTAGGATCAAAGAAATGGCAGGGGATTTTATTCTAAGTTTGGAGCAGCAACTTTCTTGGCCGTGGAAAAGCAAAGCACTTAGGAGAAAGCTCTTTTTGGAGCACAGAGCACTAAATAAATAGCTGTAGGGTCGTTAAGTTGGAGACTGTTAGAGTTGTTATCACTCACCGTTTTGCTTAGCGACATGTTATTTTAGACTCGGAGAGTGTAAGATAGAATTACTCTCTCTGTTTAGGTATGGCAGGAATTCATCCTACTCAGACTTCCAAAGTATCTCTAGACCTTTCTACAGCTTGTGGATTGAACCTTGGAATTCTTGGAACCCAGGAACTCCTCAGACTCAGAATCTTGTACTCATGAGCTATTGCCAAAGACAAGGTTCACCGTAGCCTTGTGGGACCCTAAGACCCAGTTCCCTTTGTTCAGCAGACCCCTTTGTGCCTGCTCCATGCCGCAGTGGAACACTCTGCCTGACCAGGGCCCCGAGTTCAGGCCCAGCCTCTCCTTGCAGGGCTGACTCCTGCCTGCCTGAGCTGAAGACTGGGCATTGCCACACCTGCCTTGCTCACCAGGATGCCGAGGGGATTAGTGCCTCGCGCTTACATAGAGCATTGTTTCTCCAGAGGAGTGCCCTGATTCAGTACCATGGCATTATGGCCTTTTCTTATCCTTTTTAGTTGAAAAACTTGTGTTTGTTTATTTGAGTTGGGGCGAGAAACAAGGTTTTCCCCGGCTCCTGCATCAACCTCTCTTTCAGGAACTCTTCCCTAAACCATCATTCATGCTGGACAGGATGTCAGTGGCATCCGCATGCCGTGCCGGCATTGCAGGCCGGCCCTTCTCCACAAGCCTCTCCAGAGTGGGAGCTGCGGACTGGAGCAGGCACTGGGTCCTTGTAAGACCTCAGGTGAACCCCTTGACACACGGGGCCCACTTAGTTCTCACCACCCTGTGCTCCACCTGCATCTTCTCAGAGGGAAAAACCGAGGCACAGAGATTTAAGCCACGTACCCAGAGTGTCAACAGCCAGGGGATTTAAGCCCAGGTCTTTCCCCCTCTTGAGCCTGTATTTTTGTCATTAAACCATCTGGCTCCCTTTGGGAGGGCTATTCAGTTCATGCCTCTGTCTCCAGCGTCTATGCCCTGGGTGAGCTCAGACCTCTGTTGGACGTGGCTCACCCTGGGCTCCCTCCTGCTGAAATGAATGTGGGCGCCTGCCCCATAGCTGAGTGATAGAGTCAGTCCATCAGATGTTCTCAGAATGCTCTCATTTACCGGCTAAAACCACTGATGTCATCAGGAAGTCCTCCCCACTTCCCTGTCCACAGCTTATTCACTGTCTGGCTACCGGAGTTAGACTTTGCTCTATGCAGAGACCAAGGCCTGGCAGTCAGCAGTGGATGTTCAGTGGGTTGGCTATTAAGGGAGGGATCCCAGCAACCTTCTTGAAGTTGTGTTTCCTCGTCATGGAAACTAAAGTGATGAAAATTGCCGTTTCTAAAGTGCTGTAAGTGCCCATATCCTCTTTATAATATTAGCTGCTTTTTCTTGTACATAAAGAAATAATTCACTTTGAGACTTCAGTGTATACAGGACAGGCTAGGAAAAAATACAGATTTTTAAACTAGTGTAAAACATTTCTCAAGCCATAGCCAAATCATCAAAATGATGCACGCCTGGGCCAAATCACCCTGTTCTTCTTTTATATAATCGCTTTTTGTAAAATTGTGGCTCAACACATGAACCTGACTACATAGGGCACATTTCAGTATTTTAAAAATAAATATTGTTATCAAGCACATGATTCATTCCATTGACTAATGCCCCTCTAACATAAAGACTCCATGGTCAGGGCCAAGAGAAACTTCTCTCTGGTGTTGGACTGTTGGGCTTCCTTCCATCAGACCGATTAGAACTCTCGTGACCAACTTTCTTCCTTTCTGATTTGCATCTTTTGTCTTATATTTGTTGTTTTGGGTCTTAATATACTCCTGCTGTTTGGTGAGCTGTCTCAGATCACTGGGCTGGAGCTGTGTGTGGGTAGGAACTGTGTAGTTGTTTTCATAGTTGTGTGCTTATAACCTAGCATGGGGCCGATCACATAGGTCAATGAACTCATGAATGGGTGCATGGATGTGTTGGGCATATGCAAGATACAAATAGATCCAGAACTTTAACACTTCTTGGAAGAATGATGGTCAGGGAACAAATGATAGTCGTAGGAGATGCTGAAGGGAATGGACATCATTGAGCACTGTGTTGCCTGTCACCCTATGAAGTACATTCTCTCCCCATTTTAAGTCAGTGGGAACAGAGGCTTAGAAAGGTAAAGCGAATTGCCCGTAGTCTCAGAAGCAGCAAGTAAGTGGTAGAGAAAGAATTAGACCTAGGTCAGCTTGACTGCAAACACTGGTTCTCTACTCCACCAAAGCCTGGTCCACGCTGAGAAGCGATCAGGCGACTTCATCCAGTCCACCGCCTTCAGAGAGGACCACATCTAAACAGAGCCATGGCTTTAAGTCCCAGCCCTTTCTGGTGACTCACATGCTGATTTCTTCAGCCACAGTCTTTCCACCAAGCTCCAGAGAACCTGTGATCTCTCCACTGGAAGATCTAGTGGGCTCTCCAGAGGGAACGATGCCGGTCAGGACTCCCGAGGCCATACCCCGGCTGGTGTCACCCATTAGCTCCCGTCACGATAAAAGGCACCACCAGCCGCCCTTCTGCCCCGGCCAAACCCTTTGAGTGAAGCCCAGCTCCTCCCTTTCCTTCGCACTCCACATCCACTCCACCAGCAAGCCTGCTAGGTGCTACACGCTCAGGTGTGTCCTGAAGCTAATCGCTGCTACCACCCTCAGCTAAGCTGCCCTCGTCTCTCTGAACCCCCGTGGACTCCCCCTTACTAGTTTCTCTGTTCCACTCTTGCCTCCCTGCCTGCGTTCTCCATTAAGCAGCCAGAGGAATATTTTAAGTGTAAACCAAATCATACTGCTCCACTAGCTCAAAACCCTCCTGTGTTGCCCCTTCATATTTAACATAAAATCCAAAGCCCTGCTTGCCCTCTGACCTCACCTCCAACTGCTCTCCATCTTGCCCGAGTCCCTTTCAGCCACACACACTTTGTTCTCACTCCAGAGCACCAAGCTAGACCTCCTCAGCGTCTACACTCGCTGCTGCCTCAGCCTGGATCACGTGCAGACTTGTTGCCACACTCTGACCTTCTCGGTGGGGCTTGCTCTGGCCCCAGCACGCTCTCTCCTAGACTCTGCTTCATTGCCTTCCTAGCACTTAATGTACCTGTACTCACAGCAACCGTGTATCTGGTTACTTAGTGATTGCCTGTCTCCCGCATTAGAAAATAAGCTCATTTAGCCAGGCGTGGTGCATGCTTGTAGTCACAGCTGCTCGGAAGGCTGAGGCAGGAGGCTCACTTGAGCCCAGGAGTTTGAGGTTGTTGTGAGCTATGATGACACCACTGCACTTTACCCAGGGTGACAGTAACAGAGTGAGACCCAGTCTCAAAAAAGAAAGGAAGAAAGCTAGCTCCATGAAGTGCACTGCTCACGCATGGCTTGTGTCCCCAGCACCGAGACAGGGCCTGGCTCAAGTAGGCACTCACTAAATAAAATCAGTCCTGATTTCTTATATATACTCTTTTTTGTGGTAAAATGTCCCCACTTAAATACTTAATGTGAAAGAAGTTTATGCTCAAGGCAGTTAAGTGGACTGACTTGATTTTCTTTCTTCCTCACAGTTGTCCTAAAATTGGCTGTAGCCACACAGATATAAAAAAGTCAGATCTCATGCTGGATGAAGCACTCAGAAGGGCAATTGAGAGCCACAACAAGAAAAAACATCGTCAGTTCGAGTAGGGAAAAGCCACCTGCCTGCAGGGAAGTCAGCAGCCTACCTCCTACCCCAGCCGCCGGTGAGAGCAGTGCTTATCCAAGCAGTAAGGACTGGCTGGGTAGCATACTTTGTTTGGGGTAAACTTCATGGTTTCAAAGGTGATTGAAAACATTTTTCTAAATTACACAACAAAAATGCAAGCAAATTATTTTGTTTATTTTTAAGTGTTCTATAATGTTAAATAAAACTTTGACTATCTGCAGTGTGTCCTGTCTCTGCTCCTCCTGAGCTGTTCCAAAGGTTCAGGCTTTTCTATTTCTAATACATCAGCCTGATTTTTATAATAGTTTTAGGTAAAGACTGTCTTTCAAGTGATACTTAAAATAAAAACGTATAGAAACGCCCCAGTTGCAAAAACATTTGCTATCAGTATAGTAAATAAGAACATCAGTTTATAATGCAAAAACAGTTTACTTTCCTATATTTACTTTGCATATTGACAGTTCCAAATACGTAAATGTTTTTATTATTATTCTGAATGGCATAGAATACTCCAGTAATAGGCTTATCAATGCCGTGATAATTGATGTCCATAATGGAAACTTTGCTGCAGCCCTCCAAGGGCCTGAAATCTCAACTGAAGCAATCTCATCCTGGCTGCTCTCTGCAAGTGACTTCACCCCCTGGGCCTTGGCCTTAAAGTAAAGGTGTTGAACAAGGTGCTCTGTAATGTCCTGTTAACCCTGAGAGTCTGTGGACTTATGACCAGCAGGGTCTTTAAGTTGAATATCTTCAATTATATTCTAATTGTGTAAAGATCGCTAATTTGTTATCTCCCTTAGCATCTTTTAGCAACTAGACTATTTGTTTCCTTAAACCAAATGTAGCATACCCTGACAACACTGGGAAATCAAGAATAGCTAACGATGGCTAACATTTATTGAGTACTTACTGTGTACTAGGTGCTATTCTAAGTGCTTTACATATATACTAACTCCTATAATCTGCATAGCCCAGTGATAGAGGCACAGTTATCATTTCCACCTGACAGATAAGGAAAAAGGCACAGAGGAGTGAAGTCGCCCATGCAAAGCCATGGAGCTAGGCAGTGGCTGAGATGGGAACAGAGCCTGGGTAGCCTGTCCTAGTGTCTCTGTTATTAATCCCATACTCTCCTCCTCCCTATTGACTTGTTTAGTATCTAAAAATGTATTCAAAGCCCACATTTAAAAACCAAAGCTTCTGTAAATAAATAAGCATGTATGTACGTGTGCAAAAAAAGGAGACTAATGAAAATATAGGAAATAACTGAATTTGACATCCATGGCAGTAAAGGCCATGAAATCATAGCATATATCTGAGCTTAAAAGCATACTCTAACATGGCAGAATTAATTTTGAAAACATCTTCATGGAATTTGGAAAGTAACATGACATTCAGTTGTCTGCAAACTACATGATTCTGAACTTTCCTAAGATGTTTTGTCTGAATCAGACTTTATTGAGGAAATGATTACATTTAAGGCAAAACAGACATACTATTCATGGAATGTGATTCTTTTGTGAAATACTTTGTTTTCTAAACAGATAGGGACAAGCATGAAATGCTTACCCAAGATTCGATTTTCATTTTTCCCAACTCTTTCTAAAGAGAATTATGAAGTATTGATGTGGATACCTATACCAGTTAGAAAAATGCAAAATAATAACAGCACTGTGTAGAAAAGGTATGGTATTTATGTCCTATGAAATTTTGTCCTTCTTTAGTCTTCAGAAACTGTTTCATAAATTTGTCTAGCCATTCAAACTTTGACGTTTTATATAAAATATATTTTCACTTTTGAAAGTTTATCATTTGATTGTTATTATCAATCTGGCATACTTAGTAAATTTCTGTTACAGGAGTTAAAAAAATAGAAAGCTGTCTTCAAATGAAATCACATATCTCTGACAAAGAAACCCAGTATATATGTCAGCTTGAAGAGGAGCAGTTCTAGTCAAAGAGGAGGTGGAAGTTCTAGCTCCCCTTTTCCCAGGACAGCCCGAATCCTATCTGAGATTACTCAAGGCCCCATGAGTGGCATTTGAAAACCACACTAGATGTTTTAGCTAAATAATGTTTCAAATATGATTGATGTAAGACTTGGACAATTGTGTAGACATGGCATTTTTTAAAAAATGCTAATTCTCTTAAGAATCTTTGAACTAGTAAGTTTAAAACATTACTGCAAACTCCAAAAGATAAGATAATTTGTTTCTCACGTTATATTGAGCTTCAAGCTTAGAGTGTCAGCTTGAAGCGGCTTCTGCAGTGAGTGCTGCTTCCAGCTGACACTCCCCAGTTGTAGTTTTTTGGAAGGACAGAGATAAATTATATGACAAAGAGGAACCGAGGCTAGTGTGAACGGATTGCTTGCTATGCACCAGGCTCAGCTCTAAGTGCCTTCAGTGTATCATCTAATCTGACTCTCCCTACAACCCGAGGAGGTAGTTGGTATCACCCTTTTTTACAGATGAGGAAACCAAGGCACAGAGTCATCAAGTCATTTGCCCAAGGTCACACACTTGTACATGGTCAAGACCCTATCGAGACAGAGCAGTGAGTGCCCAGGTAGCACTCTGGCCCACGAGGCTCTGCCCCAGGGCCATAGCGGGCACTCATGTGATCAGCACACCTGCACTTCTATCCCATCTTCCTTACTGCTGTTGCTGAGACCACCGTCTCCCAGGCTCGCAGACTCCAGTCATCCAGACATTTTGCATAACTGGGTGATTCTCCCTTCCCTAGTTCTCTCTGTGAACTCTCCTCCAGACCAGCCCCTCCCTTCTTGCTTCACACTGAGACTATTCCCAACTGATCTTCTGACTCTAATCTTGCCTATCCTGTATTAATCTATTAATACTAGAATACTGGTTGAGTAATTTCACATCCTACCCCAAAGCCTTCCTTTCCTACAGAAGGCCATTTGGGCCTGGCATTCAGGTTCCTACCAGAGCCCAGCCCCTCCTCTCTCTGCAATAATCCCTTATTGTCCCAGCGTTCCAGCACCCCTCTCTTTACGGCAGGGCTTCTTCCAGGAGGGGAGCTAACCCTTAGGACTGACTAGCACATAGAGGTGACCTTGGGCAAGTCACTTCACTGGCCCAGGCCTCAGATTTTCCATATAAGTTGAAAGACTTGGACTTCTCCCTATAGTTTCTGTAAAAGCTATGACATCCCATGTCATCATCTCTTCAATGGTCACATTTCACATGACACATTGGACATGAGTAGGTCCCTTAGGAAGTATATGCCCCCTTCAAAAGAACACAGGCTGACATGGAAATTAGTATATATTTGAACCAAATGTCTACATTGAATCTTCAATTTCTATTTCTTATGGTTATAGAAACCTGGAAAAAAAAAAAGAATAGAAACAAAATAAAAATGAATCATCACCTATTTACTCAAAAAAAATTTTGTGAGGGTGTGGGGACGGGGTCTTGCTCTGTCACCCAGGCTGGAGTGCAGTGGTATCATCATAGCTCACAGCAACCTCAAACTCCTAGGCTCATGGGATTCCCCTGCCTCAACCTCTCAAAGTGCTGGGGTTACAGGCATAAGCCACCACACCCAGCCTTGGTAAATATTTTTAAGACCTTCTTTATATGCCATGTTTTGTGCTAGTCTTGTAGGGTACAAAAATGTCCCCCTCTGAAGGACTTGTCTAACTGGGACAAACAGACGTATATAAAACTAAATTACAGCCGGGCACGGTGGCTCACTCCTATAATCCTGGCACTCTGGGAGGCTGAGGCGAGAGGATTGCTTGAGATCAGGAGTTCAAGACTAGCCTGACCAAGAGCGAGACCCCATCTTTACTAAAATAGAAAAAAGTAGCCACTACTGAGGCAGGAGGATCCCTTGACCAGGAGTTTGATGTTGCTGTGAGCCAGGCAGACACCACACGGCACTCTAGCCTGGGCAACAGAATGAGATTCTGTCTCAAAAAAAAAACTAAATTCCATGAAAGGTTATGTGAGTACCATGTCTAGGGGACAGGAGCCCAAAGAAAAGAAATACAGGAAAATTTTGAGTAAACAAAAACTGTGTTTTAGTAAATAAGGTAACAAGCTTCAAAACAAGAGAATAAAAAGTTTATGAAACCTGGTTGGGAGATGGGGTGGGGTGATCCGCAAAGGTGGTTCCCCAGCTGTCTGGGGTCAGTTATGTTTCGGAAATCTGTCTTCTATCTGTGACAGACTTTGTGGAGGCGGGTGGAGGATAACCACTCTGAGAAGAAGGCAGGTAAAACTGAGGGGGAGCAGGAACCCTCAAACATGGCTGGTGAAGTTGCAAATTGATCCAGCCACTTTGAAAACAGCTTGATTTAAAAAAAAAAAAATGTTAAATGTAAACTTAACACACAACCCAGTAATTCCATTCCTAAGTATTACCCAAGAGAATTAAAAACGTATGTTTATGCAAAGTCTCATGTACAAATCTTCATAACAACGTGATTTATAATAGCAAAAACAGTGGAAACAATCCAAATATCCAACTGGTGAATGGGTAAACAAAATGTGGTGAATCCATACAATGGAATACTACTTGGCAATGAAAAGGAATGAAGTACTTTTTAAAAAAAACCTTTGTGTGTGTTTGTGTGTGTATTATGTGTTGAGAATACTTATGATCTACTCAGCAAATTTCAAGTGTACAATATATTAACTATAGTTACCATGCTGTACATTGGGTCTCCAGAACTTATTCATCTCATAACTGAAAGCTTTTACCTGTTGACTAACATCCCTCCCTTTCCCCCACCACCCCGACTCTGGGCCCTGGAAACCACCCTCCTACTCTCTGTTTCTGTGGGCGGGAATGAAGCGCTTACTGAGACATGCGGTAACACGGCTGAACACTGCAACAGGTGAGAGCCCAGTCACAAAGATCTCGGAGGGTGTGAACCCACTTATATGAAATGTCCAGAAAAGAAATCCACAGGGACAGAAAGATTAGTGGTGGCCAGCGAATGCACCAGGGCCCACGTTGGGTTGAGGGAAATCGGATTGTGATGAAGGTTGCACAGCTCCAAATCGACTAAAACTCATTGAATCCAATACTTAAAAGAGGTGAGTTTTGTGTTGTGTAATGACACAAACGCGCTGGAAGGAGGACTGCTTTACAGGGCAGGGAGGGGAGAGCTCTCCTCAGGGCCACGTTTGACATGAGTGGGAGCTGTAAGAGCTGTCAGTGGCCCAAATTTTAGCCGGTAACCACATCCCTATCAATCTTCTAAGAAGAGATTTTGAATCTTAATCTTCATGATCAGAGTGAAATAAGAATTCTGTTCAAGCCTCAGGAAATCCAGGATTTCAGTGAATGACAGAATGACCCAAAGTTAGATCAAGATCACAAACCATTTATGACCAAAGAAAAAAACATGTAGTGGGGATTTTTTCAATGAACAAATAGAAGATTGGTTTTAAAACAAAAACAAAAAGTAAGATTATAATTATGAAAGGAAGCAACTCAAATAGCATTTTTTTTGTCATAAACAAAATGCAAACCAGAAGCACAGTGTTGTTAAGAAGCCAGCATGCTGCTGGAATGTATGGGAAAAATGTCATGCAGAGACAGGAAGACTTGGGCCATCAGTCTCGGCATGAGGCCCTGAGCTGAGTTTTTAGGCTAATTATGGTGACTGCAGTTCACAAAGAATGTGGAGACACTGATCAGTCCAGAAAATAGCATAAACAAGGGCTATTTAGGGATGGCAAAACACGGATACTATGTTGAAAAGAACTGGGATGTTTTTGCCCACTGAGAAAAAAACTGAGGCTTCTTTTATACGGAATCTGAGACTATATAAGCAGTTTGCCACAAGGCAATTAACAATAAATGCCATGAAAGGGTCTCGGAAGGAAAAATTACTGTTAGCACCTTAGCACAAAGGGTCTTACGCAGGGGTCCATGGACAAACCCCCAGGGGGCTATGAATAAAATTCAGGAGGTTTACAAATTGGTATGGAAGACAATTTCATCTTTAATAACCTGTAATTGGAATTTAGCATTTCCTGTAATTATGAATGTAGGCAAAAAACTCCAGTAGAATTAGTAGTACATCACTAACAAAAATTATAAATATTTTCATATTGCATTACTGTTGCTATATAAAGATAAACTTACACTCACCTCTTCTTTTGAAATATAGTACTTATTAATAGTTTGCTTCTGGCAATTATGGACTAATAGAAATCGGATTTACCCTCCCACCTTTAACGACTAAAAATACAGATGACTTTTATGAAATAATGGGTTTCAGACATTAGACAACAGGCAGCACAGCACAGTGTTCCTTATGAGAAGGGAAACAAACCCATTGAGCCCCCTGATCACTTACTGCCTGGAAAGTTCCCAGGCCACCATCAAGAGAGGGAGACCCAAGTGGAGCCCGCTGGTCAGTGTGTGTTGAGTCGACAGAGCTGGGACCCAGGAGGCCAAGCGTTGGCAGGGCAGAGTACTCAGCGAGCGAGCCCTGGAGACGCACAGAGGCTTCCCCTGGAGTCTTCAGCTGAGTCATCGGCAGCATTTGCCTGCGAGGAAACTACCTGAGGCTGGGAAAGAACCAGCCAGAGGATGAGAGAGAACAAAAGCTGGAGCTTGCACAGGCCCATGAATAGTTCCCTTTCCCACCAGCCAGAGCAGAGAACATAATTCATGAGACAGCAGGTACAGTTGGGCAGAATTAGGCCTAGACTAATGGATGCTCCTGTGTTGCTTAACAATGCTTAAAGACAAGCCTTAAAAGCAGGGGTGGGCAAACTGTGTGTGTGAGGGAAAGAGAGGGAATATTCTTAGCTTTGTGGGATGTGCAGTCTCTGTTTCAGTAACTCAACTGTGTGGTGATAACATGAAAGCAGCTATAGGCAATAGGTAAATGTGTTCAACAAAACTGTATGGACACTCAACTTTTAATTTAATTTCCCATACCACAAAATATTATTCTTTTGATGTATTCAACCAATTTAAAATGTATAAATCATTCTTGGCACATGAGCCATACAAAAACAGATGGGGGGCCAGATTTGGCCTGTGGGCTATAGTTTGCTGACCTTTGATTAAAAAGATTGAACTGTTTCTAATTAACTGTGCACCACAACAAGTCCCCAAAATATTTAAAAGAATACAAAATAAAATCTAGCACCCAATGTGTCTGTCAAATTCACAATCAAAAAGCCCCAGCTTAGAACATGTGGGAAAAGGCAGAATAAATAAATAAGCCCCATTTATGCAAAGCCCCAGCTATGGTAAATGTAATCCATACTGAGGAAAAAAATTATGCAATAAAAATAGACCCAGAAGAAAACACAGATGATAGACTCGGTGGACAAGGACATTAAAACAGCTATTGAAAATGGATTCCATATGTGTAAAAGGTAAAGGAAAGCATGAGGATTTTGTAGCGACATGGAAGATATAAAAATGACTCAAATCAAATTTCTAGAAATACAAAAATACATCTGCAATGGAAAAAACAGTGAGTGCAATTAACAGCAGATAAGACACTACAGTAGAAAAGATTAGTGAGGTTGAAGACACAGCAAGAGAAACTATCCACTTGAAACACAGGGAGAAAGAAATCACAGAGAAAAAGGAACACAGAAAGGAAACACCAAACAAGAGCATCAGTGATCTGGGGGACATTGGGCAGCCTAATATACCTATATCTGGAGTCCCTGAAGAAAATAAGAAAGAGAACAGAAAAAAAATATTTTGAAAACATAAAATAGAATACTAAACCTGCCGCTAGATCTTATTTACTGTGTTAATTAAAAAATATACCTACTACTAAATCACAAATCCATTTTTCAAAATGTTTTGATATGTTTGGTTATATTTTCAATATGATGGGTGCCTTTGTAATCTTATGCTTTTAAAAGCGTTGTTCTGAAAAGGGGTCCAACACCTCACTACACCACCCACTCATCCAGGGCACAGTGATGGTCAAGAGCCCTATTGGCACTTGTGCCCCCTGTGGTGGGCCTTGCTCTCTAGCCAGTTCTCTGCCATTGTCCCAGAGCATTCTGTGGTAGGATTACCATCAGTCATACATCGGTACCACCTAGTGCAGAACATGGCACCTCACAGTTGCTTGCTGATCATTTAGTAAAGAACACATGAAAAAAATAAGTGTTCTCTGTGTCCTTGGAAGATTAAATTAAGGAGAAATACATATAAATTAATGAAGATGAAATTTCTTCCAGAGCAGTGGTAGTTGAAATCTGTCAGAGCTCATCAGACACATTTCACATGCATTAATCCATTAATCCTCCAAACAGCCCTGGGTACAGAGAAGGAAACTGATGCCCAGAGAAGACTAAATCTTGCCCAAGGTCCCTGAGATAGTAAGTGATGGACCAGGGCTAGACCCAGACCACCCCCCACCAAAGCATGGCCCCCTGAGCCAGGGCTGTAGTTTGGTGAGGAAAGAGATACTTGGACAAAGGAAGATCAAGTCCTGCTCCAAACCAGGGAGCAAGTATGTGAAGTCTTTAGGAAACCTTGGCTTTAGCAGTTCTGATCCTCTCAGAGGGAGTCTCCAGATTCTTCTAACACGTGGGTCTAATTTTCTTTCCTTAGGTGAATTTATACCATGGTGTCTTAGTCTGTTTTTTGTTGCTATAACAGAATACCACAGACTGAGTAATTTATAAAAGGAGCAAGTTTATTTAGTTCACAGTTTTGGAGGCTGGGAATTCCAAGAGCGTGGTGCTGGCACCTGGTGAGGGCCTTCTTGCTGTGTCATAACATGGCATCACATAGAGGGCAAGAGTGTGCCATCTCAGGTCTCTCTTCCTGTTTTTGTAAAGCCACCAGACCCATCATGGGGGCCCCTTTCTGATGACCTTATCTAACCCTAATTACCTCCCCAAAATCCCACCTCCAAGTACCACCAACACTTTGAACCGTAGCACATGGGCACTCTAGGAAAAGCAGCGAGTGATGGGGAATCAAAGCCACCGTGAGAAGATGTTCCAGCTCTTCTTGGTCCTGCTCTAGCCACTCACAGCCTGTCTTCAAAGGATCCCTCAGGGCCTTCCTTGATTTTGTTGCTAGGCAGAGAAGGCAGGATATGGGAAGGTTATGTTTGGTTTTATGCAGCTCCTCACAAATAGCCACACAGTTTCAAAAGATCACACCAGTTCTTGCTACCAGCATCTAACTTCTAACATCCAAGACAAGTAAGGAGGACTTTTTTTCCCACTACCCTTCACCAAAATGAAAGATAAGATCCTACATCCTTGAAATGCATCTTTGGCCAGATTTAGAAGAAACACTATGACTAAACAATTCAAGGTAGGTTGGAATACAACACGCAAAAGTGTGGAATCTTCAGGAGCACAGAGTGAAGCCGTAGCACCTGAGGGGGGGTGGGTGATGGGGAGAGGGATGAACACTAGCAAAGACGCTTCCCCCTCACCCACCTTAAAGCAGAACCCCTCATGCATCTCACAGAGATTTACAGATGAACAAATGCCTTTTAAAAAGAAGACACCATACTTGGAAAGAATTCCTTTCCCTCCCTCCTTCCTTCCACCTGTCTGTCCATCTATCCAGACAGCCAGGGATCAGTCCCACTGCAGTCCTAGTTCTGTGCTGGACACTAGGCTGGAAGATGACCAAGACCCAGCTCCCACCCTGAAAAGGCTCTCTGTTGGTCAAGGACACAAAATGAAGCTTATTATCAGAGCGATGCACAAGGCACATGTTATTTGGAGCAGTTTTGCCCTCCTTGGAGCTCCCCAGCACTTTATTTTGTGTTCTCCTGCCGTATTCGATACTTTCTGCCTGGTGCCTTATTGTAGGCATCTCATCTCCCTCCCTTAGATTCCTAGGGTGGAATCCACATCTGATCATGTTTATCCCCTACATATCAAGGTTTCTCAAAGTGAGGTCCAGGAATCCCTCTCTCAGCCAACCTAAAGAGCTGGTTAAAATGCAGATGCCCAGGCCCACCCCAGACCAACTGGATCTGAATCCTGGGAGGAATTCCTGCCCAGGAATCTACATAATAACAAGCTTCCTAGATGATTCTAATTGTGAGGACTCTGTACCTGATCCATTTTCCATAAAAACCCAAATGAATTAATGTTTGGTTAATAAGGCCAAACAGAACAACGTATATATACACTGTAATTATAGCTATTTAAATACCATATTCTTCAGCAAAAAGCTCAGAAAAGACCAAAGATCCATTTTGTACAAAGATGTACAAAGAATTGTACCTTTTTTCTTTCTTTTCTTCTTTTTTCCCCAATATTCTAACGAGTTGAAAGACTGACAACCCACTTCATCTGAGTTCCATGCATCAGTCGCTCCCTGCCATTTCGGATTCTACTCGATAGAATGGTTGTGATTACCCCACTTGGAGGCAGCTTTTCATCTCTACCTCCGGACCCAGCGTGTGGTATGGTCCTAATTATAACAAACCAATACAAAAACCCCTCTCACTCTTATTACAATACCAATCTAGTTTTCATGCATGTTGGAAGCTTGGCAGTGAGCTCACATGGTTTTCAGAGAGCTCTCTCTAACCATCTGCCCAGCTGGAGCTAGGCTCAGTCGACATTTTGGGCATGAATATTGGATTATCCAAGAAAGCAGTGTTTCCCAAACTCCAAATGTTCAAGCTCCCCCATCAGAGTTTTGCCATGTCCACTTGTGGCCTGTTTATTATTTGCTTAAAAGTTCGAGTGCCTTTAATCAACTCACTTTAAAAAGTGTTCAGCCTTCTCCTAAATTATAAAACACATGAGATCATGAGACTTATGTGCTCAGTATATCCTAAAACACGCCAAAATCAATACATAATAGTAAATGAAAAGAAACTGGTGTTCTTCAAGGACCTAACGCTATTTCGGGGGGGCCCTTTGGGAGGCTCTTGCTAGAGCGGGCCTGGGGGCCCTGGCTGGTGCCCAGAGCCTTCCTGCAGTTCCCAGGGTTCTCTCGAACCTTCCTCCACACACTGCCTAGCCTTGAAATAAAGTGAAATAAGAAGTCCCTGGAGTGCATGGTGGCACCAGCATGAGGCTTTGGCTATTAATCATCAAGGCATAGCCGCCGCCCACTGCGGTTGGGTTTCAGCATGGATTGTCAGAAAGGACAGGCCCCCGAGTGGCTGTGTGACTGGCGGGTCTGAGTTTCACGGAAGTTTGGGCTCAGGCTCAGGCTCTCCGGGCCTTGCGCTGCCATCCTGGGTCACACCCACACAGCTCAGCCAGGCGTTCCTGCTGCTCCCCCAAGTCCCTGAGATGAGTTTACCAGCATGTCCTCATCTGTCTCCCTGAAGAAGGTGACATCCCCGACCGCCATGGGAGCTTTGCAAGGAGAAGCTGGCTCTTGGCCCCCTGGAGCCTCTGCATGCTACAAATCTCTTTTTCCTAAGTGCCTATCCGCCTTTGACGCCATGCACGCCCCGCATCCGACCACATGTCAGAGGTAGCTGTTTAATGTCAGCCAAAGAAAACAAGCTTCCCACGGACCTGCACTAAAGGTGAGGTGACAGCTGGCGGATGGTTTATGACTCACCCCAGCAGATGCTGAGCCCCAGGTGTGTTTCAAGGGGCTGCCACTGAGGACACACGTCGGGCCATAGATGGGAACCCGGGCTTGGCTGCTTGGCGAGCGGCGAGGGATTGCAACAGGCTGTAAGCTAACCTCAGCTCTGCGGAGACGGGCACTCGGGGAGTAAGGTTTAGGGAAGCCAAGCGTCCTCAGCATTTTTCCCAGAACAGCTGGACGTGTCAGAAGACCCAAGTTCCAATTTCACTCTCTGTCTTACTAGCTCTGTGACCTGAGGTGACTCCCACTAACTTCTCAGTGCCTTCACCTGTGAAAAGGAGGGCCCTGCTCTGCAGGCCTCTGGGGGCTGTGTCCAGTGCGCCACCGCACCAGAGATGCTTTAGAACGTTCTGGAGCCTTGGCAGGTAGGACTCGAGCAGAGATGGACAGGGGCCTGCCCGGCTGCACGCTCAGTGAGCCCGGGACTTGGGCAGTTGCAGCCTATTTGCATGCACGCAATCGCATGAAGCGTGAACAGCACAGAGTCCCAACCTGGCTCATCATGGGTTAATGTGGCAAGGGGGATTAAATTTTATAAAATACATATTCATGTCTTTATAATTAATTTAGTCTTTTTCAAGATAATTATAAAGGGTCAAATTTAGCTACCAGATTGGTGAAGCAGATGATAATCCTCTTCAGGAGGTAGGAGGGGAGTGAACGTCCTCAGGATGCAGTGGTCAGAAAAGACGTTGTGGACCAGGGGGACTTGTCCTGGGCAATGACAAAGGTACCAGTTTGGACAGGTACGGGGGAAGCAAAGGCCTTCTCCTGAGAGACCAGCCGGAGCTCATGCCCAGATGCTGCACTGCAGAGGACAGGCTTTTAAGGAGAGGGGAGGTCAGGGGAACGAGCAGACAGCGGGATCCCCTGCATGCAGGTCATTATGCACCTGCGCGGTGGTTCACACCTGTAATCCTAGCACTCTGGGAGGCTGAGGTGGAAAGATCACTCAAGGTCAGTAGTTCAAGACCAGCCTGAGCAAGAGCGAGACCCCGTCTCTACTAAAAATAGAAAGAAATTAGCTGGACAACTAAAACTATATAGAAAAAGTTAGCCGGGCATGGTGGCGCATGCCTGTAGTCCCAGCTACTCGGGAGGTGGAGGCAGGAGGATTGCTTGAGCCCAGGAGGTTGAGGTTGCTGTGAGCTAGGCTGACGCCACGGCACTCACTCTAGCCTGGGCAACAAAGCGAGACTCTGTCTCAAAAAAAAAAAAAAAAAAAAAACAATGGAGGAAAAAACCTGTCAGGTTTAAAGAAAGAAAGAAAGAAAAAAAAAAAAGCCAAAAACTAAGCAAAAAGACCCAGGGAAAGTTAAACCACAGAAAATGTAGAAAGATGCTGGACTGAGGGATTTAATAAAATTTCCAAATCTTAAAAGTGAACTGCGTGGGGTCTGGGAAGTGAAAGATACAGTCATCTGTATTATCCTTTTCTCCCCCAAAGAAACCAGCCAAGAGCCGCTCAAAGCTAATCTTTGATGGGGGAAGAGGTGGCACCGGGCTCAGGGTACGGGATGAGATCTGCCTGCTCCTCACTCGGACCAGCTTGCTGGGAGGCGCAGCTGCAGAGCGGTTTGCAAGAGATGCACTTGGAGCTCAAGGTGGACGCCGGCCTGGCCAACACCTCTCGCCCTCTCCCGACGGCAGTCTTTCCAAAACTAGTGGTGGACAGAGCGAACTGGAGCCTCGTGTGCTGGACTGGAGTCTGCCCGGAGCCTGAGACTGGCTCAGGACCCCATCCTTTTTTTATTGTTGTTGTTGAGACAGAGTCTCACTCTGTCGCCCTGGGTAGAGGGCAGTGGCGTCATCATAGCTCACTGCAACCTCCAACTCCTGGGCTCAAGGGATGCTCCTGCCTCAGCCTCCCGAGTAGCTGGGACTATAGGTGAGCACCGCCATGGCCTGCTAATTTTTCTATGTTTAGTAGAGACAGGATCTTGCTCTTGCTCAGGGTGGTCTCGAACTCCTGAGCTCAAGCAATCCTCCCACCTCAGCCTCCTAGAGTACTAGGATTACAGGCGTGAGTCACCATGCCCGGCCAGGACCCCATCCTTGAGATGAGAGTACGAGGGCCCCTTGCACCCTCGTGGGGTGGCCAGGAGGTGAGATGACACAGGGCCCTGGTGTCCCACTCTCTGTCCATGTTGTGTATCCACAGCACAAATAGGAAACCTGGACACGGCGATGGCAGAGCGAGTGGGATCCCCGGGAGAGAGCGCGTTTCCTCTGCCGGCTCCCCCGCAGGCAGCCTCCCATCTGGCTCTCTGGGATTCTTGGCATCGAGGCTCAGCTTTAAACTCAGGAGGGACTTGGGAGTTCGGGAGCTTCCTGGGCTAGCCTGGGAACCACCCCGCACCGGCCGTGGGAAGGCGCATCTCCATTTCCAGGAGTTCCAGCCCACGGACTTGCCGACAAACGCGTGACCCACGTCCGTGAGGTGGAGGTCGCTGCCAATAGCAATCATCGCCACCACCTCGGCAAATCTGCCCTCCAGATCTGAGCGCGGAGTTGTTGGGATTTGGTCTATGCAATGTGTGCTTGTGCACAGGGTGGGGAGGGTGTGAAAATACATGTCCTGCTTACACGTTCTCTATTCTTGGACATGCTAAAGCCATTTCCCTGAGGGAACTCAGCTGCAGCAATGTTTAGTTACCAAATCTAAGGGTTGGAGTCCCAGCTCCACCACGTAGTAGATGAGTCCTCGGAACAACCTTCTCCAGGCCCCCAGCCTCGGTCTGCTCATCTCTAAAATGGGAGTCTCTGGGAGGGTGAACGAGAGGCGCCGTGCAAGGTGTGAAGGCAGAGTCTGGCGCGTGTTTAAGTATTAAATAGGAGCTATTGCGAGCAGTTCTTCACTCTATAAATATTTACCAAGCACCTGCTGTGTCCAGCATCTGGGCTCCCAGGATACAGCGGTGAACAAAAAGGCCAGACGCGGGGGGGGGGGGGGGGGGACGGGCCCTGCGCAGGTAGTCAGGAAAATGCTGAGTGAGGATGGTGAGGGGGGCACGGAGAAAAGCCAAGCAGGGCAGGAGACACGTGTGGGGGAAGTGGCCCTTCTCAAGCCCTGCCCACCTGTCGTCTCCTCGGTCCCTATCAGTCCCTCAGCTTCCCCACCACCCTGCGTTCGGGCCAGACAGGATGTTGCGCCTTCCCCGAAGCTCTGAGACCCTCACTGCCTGTGGCCTTTGCGGGTGCTGTTCCCCTAACCTGGACTCTTCCTGCACTCTCAACACCACCCCCTTTCCCTGCACCCCCAATTCCTCCTCATCCTCCTCTTCCTCTGTCTCAGCTTGGCTGCCCCTCCCCTTCTGCTAAGCCTTTGCTGGCCCCCAACCCTCACCCCGAAAAAGTCGCAGTCGTGTTAGGTGCTTTATCTCTGGGCCGCAGCCTCCACCTCCCCCATGAACAATTTAACACAGGGTGGCACTGGGCTCCGTGGTACTGCAGGGCAGGGACCTGCTGCCATACCAGGTGTACCAGGAACATTCACTAAAGGAATGCGTGAAAGCAGGAAAATGTCTCCTCCCCCAGGGCATTCCCTCCCTCCCCCTCCGCCTACTCCCCCCCTTGATTTCCATCATGACCACAGCCCTCTAGGTCCCAGGTAAAGCTCAGCCCCTCAGGGTTGCATGCTAGGGGAAGTGCCTCCTCTTTGCTCCAGAAGCTTCCACAGCTTCCACTAGTGCATGCAGAGGATGAAGCACAACCTTGCTCACCACAGGAGTGAGCAGGGGGCTGGGGGGAGAGGTACGGGCGGGGGGTGGCTTTTCTTGGGGGTTAATCAATTATCTGGCCCATGAGTCAGCCAAGGAGTTCTCCCAATCAGCATGGGTGACATGAAAAAAATCACTGAGTTCCAGGGCCCTGAGATTCATGAAAACAGAAGGAAAGCTGGGAGGGCGTGGGGACCCCAGTGAGAAATAGAGAAAAGGAACTCAGCCTTTGGGTGCAGCTCTGTGAGCTGAGAGCCGAAGCCTTCGTTCATCCTTCCATCAAACACGCACGGGGCTGGGGCTCTGCCGGACACTGGCCGAGGCTCTGGGCATGAAAAGGCCCCATCCTTGGAGCTCACAGTCCAGCTGGGGCTGGGGCATGGCCAGAGCTGGGTGCCGGACTCATGGGCCAGATAATTGATTAACCCCCAAGAAAAGCCCCCTCCCCCATACCTCTCCCCCAGCCCCCTGTTCACTCCCCTGGTACGGAAGGTTGTGCTTCATCCTCTGCCTGCACTAGTGGAAGCTGTGGAAGCTTCTGGAGCGAAGAGGAGGCACCGCCCCTAGCATGCAACCCTGAGTGGCTAAGCTTTACCTGGGACCTAGAGGGCTGTGATCATGATGGAAATCTCCAGAGCCCTGGGAAGGGTCTGGAAGGAAGAAGGCTTCTAGATGGTGATATTTCTGCATCGACATCCTTTTCACTCTGCTCTTCCTGGGCTGAGCCCTAATGGACCTGTTGCCTCCCGAGGGGCTTCTGCAGGTGTGTCCCTGCCGTTCCCAGTAGGAAGGCCAGAGGTCTGATCCCGTGGAACAGTGAAGGGCCAAGGAAGGGGAGTGGGTGTGCGGGCACCCGCCCCCTCCAGACAGAGGCGCTGGTTTTCCCTGTGGCTGGGCAGAGCGTGGGCGCCCAGGGCTCGCAGCTGGTCCCTGTTCCTTCCCTGGGGCAGCTCTCACCTAATGACTTGTCACAATAGGGGTTCCAAAGGGACCAACTCTTTAGACTGGCACCTCTGTTGTAGCCACATTGTCCCATTGGCTTCCTGCACCCCCCACACCTTGTTCCCAAGAACGCCTCCCACGCACCTCCTACCTGCAGACCTCCACCCCAGGAACTGTTTCCAGAGAACCCGGCGCATGACGAGCCAGGATTTCAGAGCTGCTGGGGACCCTGCACGCAGCCAGCGCCATCATGGGTCCCGAGAGGGGAGTGGGCCAGTCTGGGGACCCATGCCTGCCATCACCCACCGGGGGGAATGCGGCCAGAGGGCTAAGCACTGGCTTCTGACTGCCGTTGAGGACAGAAGGAGTCGAGGCCATTCATTGCTAGCCCTCGGGGAGAAGGGAACCTCAGGACTCCCCGGTTGGAAAAGTTCTCATTCTTCTCGGCATTTCAATCTGGGCAGCCTCCGCCACTCAGAAGTTCTTCCTGACTTCAGAGCCGGAAACCCTCCTTCTGTGATGTGTCCCCGTTTCCTCTCCCTTTTCCTCTGTGGAGCCGTGTTCTCGCCAAGAAAGAAAGTTAAAAGAGAACAAAGGCATATGGTCTTCTTATTGAGACTGACACCCACATCTTAGGGAAGCCAGAGGAGAGCGTTCAAATAAGGGCAGCGGAAATACATTTGCATGGCACCAGCCTTGGAAACTGATTTTTTTAAAAGTAACCAAAATAATAAGTGTCCCCCTTTGTCCAGTTTATTCATCTTTTGGAATAGCAAGACTCTATTAGAGACCCCTACTCAGAGCTCTTACGGGAGAGCCCTGGGTTTGGAGTCTGACATCATGCATTAAAAACTTGTTTCTGCTACTCACTCACTAGCAGCGTGACCGTGGGGGAAAATCTTTGCCTTTTGGAGCCTCAGTTTCCTTTATTGTACAACTGGGGGACACCAGCTATGCCACGCCTGCCTGTGTTACAGGTCTGTGGAGGGAGCTAGGGTGAAGGTATGCAAAAGCTTAGTAGGCTATAAAGCACTGCACTAGTGTTACTAATCAAGACTGGAGTCCAGAACAATTTCCTGAGCTACTACCAGGTACAAAGTCCCACCACAATTTTTTTTTTTTTTGAGAAATTGACAAACCGATATGAAAACTCATATAAAAATGCAAAGGGCCTAGAATAGCCAACTGGCAGAAGCTAGACATTTGGCACATATCAGCTTATTTAATTTTCTAAACAACCCTGTCCTGTAGATCTAATCATTTCCATTTTAGAGACAAAGAAACTGAGGCTGAGTGAAATGACTTAGGTTGTCCAGAAACACACAGCTTTTAACAGGTGGTGCTGGGGTTTGAACCTGGCTCTCTAGTCCCCGTGCTTGCTGCCACCTTGGGCTCCCTCAGCCTGTGATGTGGGGCCACCCTTGCCTGCCCACCCCTGGGCCCCGCGGAGCAGAGCCTGGCAAGTGCTGGTGAGGCTCACTTTGCCCCCATCCCCCAGCTGGGCTGTTCTAGGCCTCCGGAGAGGAGTCTCTGTGGCCCTGAACAGGGTGAGCTCACCTCGTGGAGTGGGGTGCAGGGCTGGTGGCTCGCCGGTGGCCTCAAGTTTGCCCAACTGGTTCACGTTTGGGGTGTGCCACCTGCGAGCCTGGTTGGGTTTCTCAGAGGTTCCCACGGAGATCGGCCTTTTCTGGGAGGTATTTGATGCTGTCTTTGCTCGCTGACCGGGCGACGACTCCACTCACCCCTCCGGAGGCCTCGGCCGTCAGCCCGACCGAATTACTCAGGGGAAGTCAGAGCTCATAATTATTTGACTAATCCTCATGTGGCAACACACCGGAGGTTGTTTTTTTAGCACAAGGCAGGGCCCGAGTGAGAGCTTTATCCACTTCAGCCTTGCCTGTCTGGGTCTGCAGGCTGACATGGGGCCTCCTTCCTGAGGCAGGAGACGTGGGAATCTCAGTAGGACGGTGCAGAGCTGGGTCTCCGAACCCCGGAAACCTGCATCACCCCAGGCATTAGCGTCTTAGGGCTCGTACATAATGACTACAAACTTGGTGGCTTAAAACAACTATTCTCTCACCGTTCTGAGGCCAGGAGCCCACAGTCAAGGTGTCAGCAGGGCCGTGCTCTCTCCAAAGGGCCCGAGGAGAGATTGCTCTTGGCTCTTCCAGCTTCTGGTGTCTCCAGGTGTTCCTTGGTTTGCGGCTGCATCACTTCAATCCCCACCTCCCTCTTCATGTGGCCTTCTCCTCTGTGTCTCTTATAAGGACACTCGTCTTTGGATTTAGGACCTATCGGGATAGGATAATCCAGTATGATCCTTAACCTAGCACTATCTACTAAGACCCTTTTTCCAAATAAGGCCACAGACACAGGTTACCAGCGGGCTAATCTTTTGGTGGTGGGGCTATCATTCAACCCACCACACCCTGGACCCTGCCCCTGTCAGAGCCATCTAATGGTGTGGGCATTTCCCTCCTTGCTAGATGATTTTCTCATTTGTCCTTTCCTCTCCGTCCCCACTGCCACTGTCCTATGCCCTCTTTCTTCTCTTGCTGGGACTGGTGCAGTAGTCTAAGCTGCCCCAGTCTCTCTGCCCTCATTTTCATCTGCCCCTATGAATTCTCTCCACTGCTCCAGAGTGATTTTCCTAACCCTCAAATCACCCTGTGTCCTTCCTTTAGACACTTCCAAAGGGCAAGTCTGGTCTCCTAGGTGTGGTGTTCGAGGCCCTGCCCAGCTGCTCAGCTTCTCGTGCAGGTTCCTGCCCATGTCTTCCACTCGACACTGAGCAGACTGTTCTCTCAACTTGCCCAGCATGCTCGGGATGTGACAGGGCTCGGACAGAGGGAGGACCTGGTGTGTGTCTGACACAGGATGTGGAGTGCAGGGAAGGGGGCTCGTCTCATGGCTGGGAGGCCGCGGGCAGGGGTTGGGGTCTGGGCAATGGTACGCACCTTCTTAGGAAGCAGAAGAGATGAGTTCTAATCCGGATTTCCAGACCCTGTCTCTGTTCTCCAGTTATTGCGCCAAACCACTGAGGGTGCAGGAAGGTATCACTGCTGTCGTTTCTTCTCCTTCACTCTTCACTGGGGGACATCACGCACAGGTGACTGTCGAGGTGCCTGAGGACCCTTAGGATGTGGTGAGCTCACTCAGCAATCATTGCAACCCTCATGCGCCTGTCCAGACCCCAGATTGCCCTCTCCAGGCCTGTGTGGCCAAGCCAGCTCCCTCTCACCTGGCTGACCTGGCCCCAGGCTTGTCCCCAGTGTCACTGAGCAAGGCCAAAAGGTCTAGGCATGGGGTGGGGACTACAAGCCAAGGTCTGCCCCCAGCAGCTCCCTTCCATACTTCCCTCGGGGTTTGGATCGAGCCGCAGAAGGGGCTCAGGGTTGGGCCGTGGAGTCTAGATGGAGACACTGTGTGACCCTGGGCAGGTCACCTCCCCTCTTACCTTCATGGCTATGGCCACTTCTCAGGAGCACCCAGGAAGACATCCAAGTGGGGGCGTGTCACCTGCATTCGCATGCCGGTTTACCTGATTCTCCGTTTCCATCCCCGGGCTGTAGGCCCCGTGAGGATGTCACCGGCCTCCCTGGTTCCCTGACGCATCGCAGTGCCCAGCACGGCGCCTGGGAGTAGGAGGGACTCGGGAAATGTCTGTGAATAAAGGAAAGAACGAATGAACACAGAAAAGAGGGTCACAGGGAAGAATGCAAACAGTTCCACATGTCCAACAGGCGCCCAAGCCGCGTCCCGCCGATCTCCTGCCACATGTGGTCCCCAAGGCTCCCTGCCCTCCCCCCTGCCCAGGCTGCTCCTCCCCCGCCTTCCCCGGGAAGGGCCGCCCTCGCCTCTGCGCCCACTCAGCGGCTCTGCCAGCGCTCGCCATGTGTCGAGTGCCGCGCTCGCTGTGCGCTCCAGCTCCAGCAGATGCTCCCAAACGGTTTTCCAGAGTGGTTGTCCCAGTCTCCCCCCACCCACAGTGGGGGAGGGGCCGGGCCCACACCTTCCTCAGCACTTGCCGGCTTTAGCCCACACTTCCACTGTACTGAAAAGATTTTAGTTTTAAAAAGGCATCCTGGAATCACGGGGTTGGCCACCCAGCCCTCCCTGCCTGGCCTCTGGGGCCTCGGGGACAAAGTCTGTGGCCCTCCCTGCCCACCTCCCCTTTCCCTCCTACTCCCTGCCCCTCGCCAAACTATTAATACCCGGCACTCTGGGCTCCACTGAGCCTCCCTGCCTCTGCGCAGGCTGAGCCCTTTGCCCACCACGCCCTTCCCGTCTGCCTGGCGTCCAGCACGCACGTCAGCTGTCACCTTCTCCAGGAAGCCTCCCCTGATCTCACCTGAGTTTATGAGGTGTTCCTGCTCTGGGCCTGCAGGGTGCCCCGCTCCTCTCTTTCCACGCTCTGGTGACCTCGTCCGCTAAAGTGCCTCCAGGGGGCCTGACCACGTCCAGCTGCTCTCTGTCCCCCGCATCTGGAACACGGGCAGGGCTCGATAGCCGTCTGAACTGAGCCAAACCCTGCTCCTCCACCTGGGAATCTGACTTTACATAAGGCCCTGAGGATCGTGTGGCAGGAAACATGTTGTCACTGTGGCCAGGGTACACTGGGCCTCAGTGCAGAGGCCTGGCCTGGGAGAGAGAGGTCCTCAGGGCAGCAAAGCCTCCTCTCTTCCTTAGCAGCCAGTGGCTCATGCCACCAAAGTGGCTTTGGGCACATGTAGAAAGCATGACTGGCGTGGAGGCTGCACCTGCCACTTCTTCCCCGCCTTGCTTCTCAGCTGACAGGGGCTGGCTCTGAGGGCAGGACTAGACCCCGCAGGCCCCATGGGTGTACTGGGGGACAAGAATCCCGATATTTTCATGTTGTCACAGAAAAATGTCCATGATGCCTAGAATACCTGTTGTGTCTTGGTCCGAGGTAATGAATCCATGCTTAGTCACAGAGGCCACACGGGGAGGCCCTGAAACAGTGTGTGTGTGGAGGGGGGCTTTTGGGACTGCCCTGCTGTGGGGTCAGCTTGGCCTGGTGACTCTGAGGCCTCGGGAATTAATTAAATATTAACAAGAGGGCGCCCTACCACGAACACCCCCAGGCCTGGGACACGCGTTTGAGTGTGGGCTGAAAACTTGCACATCTTCCCTCAGTTAATCCTCACAAACTAACCCTAGTCGGTGAGCGCTCCTGGGCTCATTCCAGATTCCAGGAAACCAGGTCACAGAGAGGCTAAGTCAGCCACCCTGCTACAAGGTGACAGAGGAACAGGGCTGTTTGGCTTTGGAGCTGTGTCCTTTCTAGCATGCTGTCCCAATGATGATAGCAGCAATGATGACACAAATTGTCAACAATGGGCAAGAGTACATATATAGGAAGAAGCCAAAGCAAGCTCTGATTTTGAAGACCTGCATCAATAATTTTCTCAGAAGTCTGGAAGATCAGCCAGCCCTCCCCCTACTCCAAATACACATGGCCCACGCTCCCTGGCCTTCTGAGGGACCGTCCCTCACTCAGTCAAGGCCTGTCCACCGAGGCCAGCTCTCTTGCAGGTGTCCTTGTTTTTTTTTGTTTTTTTTTGAGACAGGGTTTCACTCTATTGCGTGGGCTAGAGTCCTGTGGCATCAGCCTAGCTCACAGCAACCTCAAACTCCTGGGCTCAAGAGATCCTCCTGCCTCAGCCTCCTCAGTCATGCGCCACCATGCCCAGCTAATTTTTTCTACATATTTTTAGTTATCCAGCTAATTTCTATTTTTTTTTTTAGTAGAGACAGGGTCTCACTCTTGCTCAGGCTGGTCTTGAATTCCTGAGCTCAAATGATCCACCTGTCTCGGCCTCTCAGAGTGCTAGGATTACAGGCATGAGCCACCGCACCTGGCCTGGCTAATTTTTTCTATTTCAGTTGCCTGACTAATTTCTTTCTATTTTTAGTAGAAATGGGGTCTCATTGTTGCTGAGGCTGGTCTCAAACTCCTGACCTCAAGCAATCCTTCCACCTCAGCCTCCCTGAGTGCTAGGATTACAAGTGTGAGCCACCACGCCCCTCCTCAGGCATCCGGTCTTTACTAGGGCTGTAGGCCATACTATTTTCCCCCTGGGGCATGCTTTTGTAGGATTTGTGTGATGTCAGGGAAGTAGCCAAGTGTGCTCTGTCTGAGAACCTGGGCTCCAGGCAAGTCATTTTTCATATCTGAGCCTCAGTTTCTGCATCTGTAAAAAGGTGATTAGAATATCTGCTTCACCCACCTCAAAGAAGGGATGAGAGGCTCAAAGGCAGGGAAGCATGGGAATGCCCTTTGCAAATTGTAAGATAATAATAATAGGATGCATGCCCCACCCTCTGTCACCCCAGATAGCTGCCCGGTAGTGGAGCAATAGCTGAGCCTCTGAGTTTCTTAGGTCTAGAGGTGCCTGCTGCTTGCTCAGCCACAGAGAGCAGGACTGACTTCTCCAACAGGCATGACAGGCCCAGTGCTAGTGCCCTTGATACTCACAGGGGCCCCCAAAATGTTTCTATTTTAATTTATTTTAAATCAGAAGAAACAAATGAATATAATAATAAATATGTAATAAAGAATCCAGCCTATATTATATACATAATTATACCAGTGTAATCATAAAAGGTAATTAATATATACACATATATTACATATATTTGTGGAGGAAAGGGCCTATGGAGGTAAAACTGCCTAGGACCAAAAAAAGTCATAATAAGGTCCTGACAAAGATCAGGGCTTGAGAAGCAAGGACTGTGCTCTCCTTGAAGAAGATGTTTGGGCCCACTCAGCTAAGTATGTGGCAAAAATGGCCACAATTCTCTGCAGCAGTTCTCACCAAAGAAGCAGAGTCTATTTACCCAGCCCTTGAATCTAGGTGGGCCTTCTGACTTGCCATGGACAATAGATGTGGGAGAAGTGACACTGTGTGAATTCTGAGCTTAGCCCTCAAGAAGTCTTTCAACTTCCATTCTCCTGTTTTTAAAACCCTGAGACCACTGTGTGAATAACCCTGGGCTAGCCTGATGGATGATTAGGGACACTGGCACTGGCCCAGTTGCTGTGTCACCCTGGCAACAGCCAGCCAATCCCCTGAGGCAGAGCCACCTAGCTGACCACTAACACTGAGAATGACCAGCTGAGATCAGCAGAAGAACCGCCCAGCTGAGCCCAGCCCAAATTGCTGACTCACAGCATTGTTAGCTAAATAAATACTTACTTAAGCCACTAAGTTTTGGGGTGGTTTGTTATGTAGCAAAAGCCTAACTGATTCACTGCCATCTGCCCTGAGGAAGGACTTGCAAATAAATGAGAAGGGACAGGCTGTCATCTCATTTTCTAATCCAAGCGGGCCAAGGCCTGAGTAATCAACTAGCCCAGTGTTGTCCAGTAGAAATGTAATGTGAGCCACAAATACAAGCACATATGTACTTTTGCTTATTTATTTTTAAGAGACAGAATCTCACTCTGTCACCCAGGCTGGAGGGCAATGGTATGAGCATAGTTTACTATATCCTTGAACTCCTGAGCTCGAGAGATCCTCCTGCCTCGGCCTCCCAAGCAGCTAGGACCACAAGTGTACACCACCATACCCAGCTGATTTTTAAAAATTTTTTGTAGAGGTGGGGTCTTGCTATGGTGCCCAGGCTGGTCTTGAACTTCTGAGCTCAAGCAATCCTCTCACCTTGGCCTCCCAAAGTGCTGGGATTATAGGCATGAGCCACTGAGCCCAGCCACATAAGAACTTTTAAAATGTCTAGTAGCTATATTTTTAAAAAGTACAAAGAAACAGGGGAGATTAATTTCAATAGTACATTTTATTCAACCCAATATATCAGAAGAATTAACATTTTAACACATAACCAATATAAAAATAATTAATGAGATATTTTACATTCTTTCATTCATACTCTTAATAAATCTTTGAAATCCAGTGTGTATTTTACACTTGTGGCCTAGCTCAATTTTTTACTAGCCACATTTCAAGTGTTCAATAGCCTATTGTGGCTAGAGGCTACCATATTGGATAGCACAGATCTAGGCTTCTGAATGTGTGGGTTTCATTACCAGTAAACGTCCCCTCAAAATTTGGGAGAACAATATTGGCAAAATTTTATTTGGGAAAAAGGACGCTTTAAAAAAAAAAAAGAAGCAATTACTACCAACTATTGCCATCACATCATAAAAGAAAGGACTTTAGCTGCCCTGAAACATAGAAGGATATCATCCTAGACAAAGTGTATTTATTTATTTATTTTTTATTTTTGAGACAGGGTCTCACCCTGTTGCCCCAGCTAGAATGCCGTGGCATCAGCCTAGCTCACAGCAACCTCAAACTCCTGGGCTCAAGTGATCCTTCTGCCTCAGTCTCCCGAGTAGCTGGGACTATAGGGATGTGCCACCATGCCCGGCTAATTTTTTCTATTTTTGGTAGAAACGGGGTCTCGCTCTTGCTCAGACTGATCTTGAACTCCTGAGCTCAAATGATCCGCCTACCTCGGCCTCCCAGAGTGCTAGGATTACAGGTATGAACCACCGCACCTGGCTGATAAATGGTATTTTAATATTGAATACATTCAGCTCTAAGGAAAATTTACTACACTCTTGTTATTGTTCTCATTTTGCTATAGATGGGAGAAAATTTCACTGTATTCCTGCAAGTCTTGCCTAATGGCTCTTAGAATCATCCAAAAGAAGCTCTAAACGTATCTGTCATGGTTAATTTTATGTGCCAACTTCAGTGGGCCAGGGGGTTCCCAGATGCTTGGTTGAACGTTATTCTGGGTGTTTCTGAGGTGTTTCTGGATGAGTTCACTAAACTGAGTAGAGTGCCCTCCCCAGTGTGGGTGGGCCTCACCCAATCAGTGAAGGCCTGAATAGAAAAAAAAGGCTGAGCCTCCTTCAAACAAGAGGAAATTCCGTGCCTGACTGCCTTCAAGCTGGGACATTGTTTCTTTCCTGCCTTTGGACTCAAACTGAAATATTAGCTCTTCTTGGGTCTTGAGCCTGCTGTCCTCTAGACTGGAACTACACCTTCGGCTCTTCTGGGTCTCCAGCTTGCTGACTCGCCTTGCAGATCTCGGGACTTCCATAATTGTGTGAGCCAATTCTTACAATAAAATAGCTCTTTTTCTCCCCCCACCCCTCCCCACGCATATCTAGGCACATGCATGCAATAGTCCACCCTTATCCACGGCTTCACTTTTTATAGTTTTAGTTACCCAAGGTCAACTGCAGTTTGAAAATATTACATGGAAAATTCCAGAAGTAAACAATTCATAAGTTTTAAATCGCATGCTGTTCTGAGTAGCATGATGAAGTTTCCTGCTGCCCTGCTCCGTCCCGCCCGGATCGGGAGTCCTCCCTTTGCACAGGGCTTCTCCTCTGCATAGGCTGCCTGCGAGTTAGTCCTAGCCGACTTGGTGATCAGAGCACTAAGGGGGTACTGCGGTGCTTAAGTTCAAGTCACCTGACTCTCTCCCTCTCCCACAAGGTGACGCTCTGCCCTCCGGGAAGGGGACACCTCATGTTCCCCATGCCCTCCCCATTTGCACCCTCTGCCGGGACCTGCCCCTCCACAGCCTTTCTGCGCTGCAGTTACTCACGCGGATTCCTGTGCAGGGAGGGCAACAACGGGCCACAGTCAGCCCAGTATTTCCTGAGAGGAGCCTGCAGAGGGGCCCTGAGTCACTGCAGGGCAGTTCCACGGAAGACCGGGTCCCCTCCCTCCCCGTCCGCCCCTCCCCTGGCTCCGGGAGCTGGGGCGGGGGAGAGGCACTCGGCTGGGGATAAAAGGGTTTAAAGCTCAGCTTTGTAGACAGACGGTTACTGACACACTATGGGCAGGTGCCAACTGTGTCCCTTTCCAGCGGTGCCACCGTGGCTGCTTCCCTTCACCACTCTGAGACTACTCAGGACAGAGAGAGCCACGCGGCCGCCTTAAGGGGCTATGAGGTCTGAGCGCCATCTCGCTCAGAAGGGCACAGGAAGGGAAGGCTGTGCAGACTCATGACGACAATGATGACAATGGCGACAATGGCAACAATGATTCCAGTGATGAGGGCGTTTGGAGCGGTGCTCTGCAGATGTGGGAGGCGACCAGGTGGCCCAGGGACCTCTGGGAATTTTCTCAATGCCTCCCCCCAAATCGGGCTACTGGTTCAGTTTAGGGGGCTGTTCTGTGGTGAGTGACTTGGGCCTCCTGGAGGCTGGCGTTGGCAGGGATGGAGCTGCCTAAGGGATGAGAAACAGGGACACGGGCTCCTTGGCTGGCCAGCAGGTGAGGGGAAGAGGCCCTTCCCGAGGGAAACTGCTGCTTCTAGCCCCAAAGACGAGGTGCAGGGTGGCCCCTCTGCACCTGCTCTGGCTGTCACCATCTGCCCCAGTTCCCCACGAAGCACCCACCAACGCTGGCCCTGCAGTGTCGCTTACTGTCTGGGGACCACCCTTGCTGGGGCAATGGCGGTCGTCCCTCACCTTGGAAGGGTGTATTTATGGAGAGGAAAGGAGAGGCCTCAGTCTGCCTCAGGGCTGCCTGCTCCTGATGGCAGGCTCAGGGCCCACAGAGAAGACAGAAAAGTCAGCAAGAAGGTAGGGCAGGCACATTTTTGAGCAGTTCCACTAAAAACATTTACTGAAAACCTATGTCCATTTCTCATGCCATCATTTGGACGGCTCGGCAACAGGCCCATTTTACAGAAGAGGAAGCGGAGGCTCGGAGTTAAGGGTGTGCACCTGTGGCAGAACTTGGGCTTAGCTCCAGCTCTTCTTAACGGCAAAGCTGAGCTCTAGCTTAAATTTCAATGAAATGACCAAAAAAAAAATCCCCCCATATTCACTTGATCTCCCTCTGAAGTCCTGGCAAGTTGTAAACTATCCTGCCCTGGACTTTCTCCGAGCTGGGCCGTTGACCTGGAACCTTCCAAGCCAGCACATCCTGCTCAGCCTTCAAGATTTCCTTTCGGTGTCCCTTTCTCCCCAGAGAGGCCAAACAAAGAAGCCTCTGGAAGAAGCAGCAAACTGAGTCGCCTGTACTTGGAAACTCTCTTCCCCAGCGTACGGTAGAAAAGGGACGTGGAGGGACTTGCAACCTCTCGGGGGTCTTCCCGCCTCAGTGCCCCCTCTGCATGGGCCTTAAAAGACAGACACTGTCGTTTGCATCGCTGTCCTCGATCCTGGCGCCCGGCACATAGTAGGTGCGCATGAAATGCTTGCTGAATGAGTCCGTGGATGGCGGGGTGGGCGAGGACCTCAGCTCTGCTCCTGGCTGCCTCAGCCTCTGCTGCGCTTCCCCAAAGCACAGATGACAATGCAGGCGCGCTGCTGTGTGACACTGGTTTATCGAACACCCCTCCTCAAAGCCGGCAGGAGCCCCATGGGCAAATCAGCGGAAAGCGTCGCTCAGTTCACACAGAAGGAAGCACACATCCCAGCCGGGGCTGCGGGGTGTGAAAACCTATCTATCATTTCTGATCCCCGTGGCAACCCAGTGAGAGAGGCAGGCTGAGCGATGCCCATTTTACAGATGAGAAAACCGAGACCACAGGAGGTTCACACAAGACTTGAGCAGTCACACAGTGTATAGCTGATCAAACCCAGGGGCCCACACCAGGCCTGGCGACTCCAAGCCCCTGCACCTTGCAGCCTCCTAGCAGCACAGAGCAAACACCCCCGAACAGGCTGCCTGGGGGACACCTCCTGGCCCGCGCGGCACCTTGAGGCCCAGACCACTCTCCTTTGCCAGGCTGGACCCCCGAGGCCCTGCCCACTTTCTGAGCTCCTGGGAAAGCTGTCTTCCCCTTCCCTGAGACTCTGTCCTCCAGGGCTAAGCTTCCAGCTTGACACGCAGATGTCCCCTGAATTACTAACCTCTGGATCCAGGGCCGCACGCACATAAAATAAAACCCATTTTTAACACAGCCATCTTATCTCTCTAGTTTTTTTTTAAAGGAAACACAACATTAGAGCTTCAGCCACGTTCCCATCTCCTTCCCATATTTGTCTTTTTTCCTACAGAATATTTATCCATAAGCAATTTATACCATTGTTTCATGTGTTTTGCAATTTATACCAATGATCTTATTATTTTCGTGCCCTGCTTTTTTCACTTAAGATGTTTTTGTGAATGATTCAAGTTCACGCGTGAGGTCTTAGCTCGCTCATTCTAAGCAGCATAAATATTCCCATCGTCTAACCCACCGAAGAGCTTCTTTACCCACGCTTGGCCGAGGCGCTGCTGCTTCCACGTCCTCATGTTTTACGAGAGGGCTGCAGCGACACACTTTCTCTTGTCCAGGAGGGAGGGTTTCTCCAAGGCTTGCAGTGCCCTGCAGGACAGGGATTACAGCCCTCTCCTACCTCCACCCCATCCAGAAATAAGCACACAGCAGGCTCTTGATATTTGGATGTTTATTTGGTGAACGATTGAACTCAGATAAATTCGAGACTACCTGGACAGCCCAGGTAGGGCAAACTTGGCTGACGGCCTACCAGATACCCATTCTCCTTTCTTTGCTGTCAGAGCATGCCAGCCCCAGGGACGGATCGCTGTTGCCCAAACCAGTCCTGGTGACCCTTCTCTGCTTTCCCAGGACCCCTTGTAGCTAGAAGTGGCCACGTGGCCCAGGGTGGGCCAGTGAGAGCTAAGGGATGTGTGACGGGGGTTCTGGGAAGCTCTGTTCTGACGAGAGGGGGCTCCGGCACGCTGTCTGCAAGGAGGGCCACGACCGTATCTCCCACTCCCAGCCCCGCACTCCTTGCCTATGTGACTTTGCCATTTCTCCTTCAAGGAAAGGAGTTTGTTTTTTACCTTTAAATCTGGGCTGGCCTCATGATTTGCTTTGACCCACAAAATGTGGTGGAGGTGACATTGTGGGATTTCCAAGCCTAGGTCTCCAGAAACTTTAAAAACAAACTCTTGTTCTTTTGCTCCCCCAAGGCCACCATGCAAGGAAGCCTCAGCAGCCTCCTAGAACAGCGGCTGGCCACCTTCTTGTAAAGGGCCAGATATGGTGGCCCTTTAGGGCCTTGGCCGTGTAGGCCATAGGGTCTCTTGTCACAACTACTCCGCTATTGTAGCACAAAAGCAAACATATTAATAGATAATATGGAAAGGAATGAGTGTGGCAGCGTTCTAATAAAACTTTATTTACAAAATCAGACAGTGGGCCATAGCTGGCTAACCTCCGTCTTAGAGAATAAGAGAGCAGTGGAGGGCGACTGTTTCCTGTTGCCCCTGTGACAGATGACCACAAACTTAATGGCTTAAAACAACACAAATGTATCATCTTACTGTTCTGGAGGGCAGAAGACTAAAGTGGGAATAATCGGGGTAAAATCAAGGTGTCGGCAGGATTGCAGTTCTTCTGGAGGTTTTAGGGGAGAAGCTGTTCCTTGTCTTTTCCAGCTCATAGCAGCTACCTGCAGGCCTTGACTCGTGGTCCTCTTCCAGCAGTGGCCTCACCCAGACTCCTGCGTCTGTGCCCACGTCTCCAACACCAGGTGTGTGAGTGAGGCCATCCGGGAGAATACCGCCCCCGCTGAGCCATCACCTGACTGCTGTTGCACGAGTGAGCCCGGTTAGGAGTAGAAGAGCCTCCACCTGATCCCAACCTGCCGACTCTCAAACTTGCGAGCTAATAAGTGTTGTTTCAAGCCACTAAATTTTGCAGTGGTAGTTTATGCCAACAGTAAATAACTGATATAGGAACAGACACCAACAGCACCACCATTTTGTGCCTGTCTCTCCTTTTTCTGCCTTGAGAATGGATGTGAAGCTACAGCAGCCATTTTGCCACCCTGAGGGGAAGATCCATAGCATCACGGTCTGATTGGCTTTCACATCACCGTGCTGCCAAAAGAGCAAGAGCTCGTGTTCAGTTTTGAATTTCTTTTTATGCGAGAAAATAAACTCCTGTTTATTTTAATACTATGATTCCAGTTACATGCAAACTGAAACACTTCTAATTCATACATGGCAATTTGCCAGGCCTACTGAGGAAGCTGGGAAAGGATCTGGAGTGGCCAGGAATTAAAAAGACAGAAATGGCATTTGATGAGGGAAATTTGTGACCTGGGTCCAGGCGTTTCTGTTCCCTCTTCTGGAGCGTGACATGCCTTCAGCACAAACCCCCAGAGCACATCCTTCCTGTGGGGAGAACTTGGAATGGACTCAAACGAAGAATGCCTGGAAAGGCACTTGAGTCCATCCTTAGTATGGGACTCGGAGCTCCTGTCCCTTTGCCACGTCTCCTGTGAAGGGAAGTGACTCATGGCAGTTATGCAACCCCAAGGCCAATGTGTATCTACATTATTGCCCTCTCACTACCCTGGCCAGGAAGGTTTCCAGCTTGAGGTAATTCTCCCAGGGGAATCTTCGCTGGGAGTGAGGAGTGGCTGGGGGTGGGGGGTAGGCAGCTTAGGGAAGAGTTAACAGAGCACAAAGGTGAAGTCCAGGTGGTTCTTTCAGAAGGAAACATCCCAAAGTGCACCCTGGGCCCAGCCTGAGTCCCCTTCTCCTGCTTCTTTCTCCTTTCTAGAAGGTCCCAATTTACTCTGTGTAGAGAGAACCCTCCTGCACTCCCTCCGTCAACCACACTCACACACACACCAGAAATGGGCTATCTCCTTTAATTCACAAAAGCTCTTTTCTTCTCTGTTTTGCAGATAATAATAACAGCTGACAATCATTGACTGCTTACCCATATGCAGGCGTATGCTAAGAGCCTTCCTTGCATTAGCTAAAGAAATCCTCACAGTACGCCTATAGATGAGTTTTACAAGGCTCATTGGACAGATGAGGAAACAGCACAGAGAGGGTAAGTGACTTGTCTGAAGTTACACAGCCTAGAAGTAGTGCAGCCAGGATTAAAACCCACACATTGTGACCCCAGAGCTCAAACTCTTAACCATAACCCTGTCCCACCCGGGGAGGAGGAGGAAAGTAAAGCTCAGAGAGGTTAAACGACTTGTCGGATCTGGCAGAGCCATGATTTGCACTTAGGTGAGTCTGGCTGTAGGTCCCTTGTTCTTGTCCTCTTCCTGTCGCCTCTGCTTGCCTCTGGACCTTCCGAACAGCATCACCCACTGGCCCCAACCACAGGTCCCAGCTGTGAAGAAATGAGCACTAGAGGCCAGGACTCTGAAAAGTCAGATGTGAGCCTCATTTCTGTGGTCTAGCTCATCCAGTGTCCTTGGACAAATCAATGTTCTTGTCTGCAAACTGAGACTCGTGTGCCCGCTGTTTTCCCAACGCCCCAACCTCAGGGTGGCTGTTTTCTGTACTAGCATTTGACCCGCAGGGCCCGGTTCTGGCGGCTGGGCGAGTGTGGGGTTTCCTGGTGCTGCGCAGAATTACCACCCGCCATAAAATGCTCAGGGATGTGAGGTTTTGCAATCAGTTATTGCATCAGGAAAACTCTCTGAATAGCCTCATTCTACCCTCTTCCCCGCCCAGGTGCCGGCTTAGCCAGCGGGAGCTTGGGCACCAAGGGGAAAGGATGGAGATTTCCTGTCCTACCACCCAGGCAGTTCCTGTAGCAGGAACATCGGGACTCTGGATCTATACCATACACCCTATGGAAAGTGCTAGAAGAACACCGGGAACCAGGAACCAATGCCAGACCGGGGAGTGGGGTGGGCTGGGGGTGCATGCGTGGGTCGGGCAGCAGCTCCTCACCCCAGCCCAAGGAGGGTCCAGTCTCCCCCTCCCGCCATCGTCACACAGGGCACTGAGCTTGGGGCTCCCCATCTGCAGAAATGGAACCATGATTTATCTGTATCTCATAGGGCAGTTAAGTGGATTTGATAAGACCACGTGCACGTACCTCCCCACTTTTCAAATTAAGTCTTCCGTAAACACTAGCCATGACCATTGTTATTATTCTGGGACTCCATGCGGCCTATTTGGCCCCAGAAACACCAGGGAAACTCCAGCCCTGTCACTGCGACCTTGAAACCAGTCCTCTGACCTCCCTGAACCTCATCTTTGTGACGAGACTACGCCCAAGCCCGTGAGGCAGTGGTGTGAATTCAATGAGGAGCGGCCGGAGGACCGAGCCCAGGGCCTGGCGCAGAGGAAGTGCCCGTCAATGGTGGCCTTTATCCCGACTCAGGCTGGGACGGGACTCCAAGGGAAGCAGAGCTCCGGAACAGAGGGAGCGATTGTGCAGAGGTGAGGGGGGCCTCCCGGCCCAGGGCAGCCAGAGTCCTCGCCCGCTGGGGTGGGCTGAGCCCCACTTCCACTGTGTCCCCACGGTGGCATTCATCCCCGCAGCCTGGGAACCAGGGCAGGGCGGTCCCTTCCAGGACGGGGCACCCGCAGGATTTTCCCATGCCCTCTGTTTGCTCACAGCTTCCCACCCCAGGGCCCATAAAATACTTTTAACCCTCTCCTACCCCCTGAACTATTTTCTCATAAACATCATTTGAGACGTCAATCAGAATAGATGATAGGAGACCACTCCTTGTCATTGTTGAAGGCAACAGGGAGGTGCCCCCCCCCCCCAAGCTGGGTGTGCTGGCGCTGCCTAGTGTATGCATTTCGGCCCAACTCTGTGTTCAGGGACCTCATGTGAGCACCTCAAAATGGGCCACGGTGGGAGCACCACACCACGAAATCAGCCAACACTACAACCCAGAGCCGCCTGTTAAAGCACTCACCGGCACGCCGCTGCTCCCAGGACTTGGAAGTGAGGTTGCTGTCAAGAGTTAACGCAGGAAACACTGCACCCAGGGGGAGAAACCGGGGGATGACCATAAAGGTGAGAGAGAGGCTTGGGGGAACCCCCAAAACTCCCAGCCAGGTGAACTGGAGTAACTTCTAGAGAGAGAACTGGAGAGTGATGATAATTTGGGAAGCAGAAATCTAATCAAATAGTCCCGATGTTAGTTTGGAGAAAGATAGAAAGGGAGCTGTGAACAGGCAGGAGCTGGTCAGAGGATGGGGTGCACGTGGGCTGTGCCCACCGACCTCTGGCGTTGCTGCCCAGCCCATCGCCCTCGTTTCTTCAGAACCCCAGCTTCCCTGCCTCATGCAGCCGCGTGCTGTGCCGAGTCACCCCGGAGTGCGCCAGATCGATCCATTCCCATCGCTGGTTGTATCAGTTTGCTCCGGCTGCCATAGCCAAGTCCCACGGACCGGGTGGCGGAAACAATGGAAATTAATTTTCTCCCTGTTCTGGAGGCTGGAAGTCCAAGATCAAGACGTTGGCAGAGTTGGTTTCTTCTGAGGCCTCTCCCCTTGGCTTGTTGATCACCTCTTTTTATAAGCATATCCGTCAGATCGGATTGGGCCCACCCAAATGACCTCATTTTACCTTACTTACCTCTTTAAAGGTCCTTTCTCCAAATGTAGTCACTCCAGAGGTTGGGGCTTCGACATGAATTTTGGGGTGGGGGAGCAGTCAGCCCATTGCAGCAGTAATTGAGTCACACAGGAGCACGTGACCTAAGTGTGGCCAATGGCATGAGAGAGAACACCTGCTGGGGGTGGAGGGCCGGCCCCTAGGGAAACGCTCTTCTCTCCCAAGGGAGAGACAGAGATGCCCTCCTCTGCCTTTGTTTTTTTTTTTTTTTTTTTTGAGACAGAGTCTCACTCTGTTGCCCAGGCTAGAGTGAGTGCCATGGCGTCAGCCTAGCTCACAGCAACCTCAATCTCCTGGGCTCAAGCGATCCTGCTGCTTCAGCCTCCCGAGTAGCTGGGGCTACAGGCATGCGCCACCATGCCCGGCTAATTTTTTCTATATATATTAGTTGGCCAATTAATTTCTTTCTATTTATAGTAGAGACGGAGTCTCTTGCTCAGGCTGGTTTCGAACTCCTGACCTTGAGCAATCTGCCTGCCTCGGCCTCCCAAAGTACTAGGATTATAGGCGTGAGCCACCGCGCCCGGCCCCTCCTCTGCCTTTGAATATTGTCGTGTTGAGACGCCATGCCATCTCTGAGGCCAGCTTGAGCGGGGAGCCAACACCTAGATAGGCACAGGAACCTCTCCATCCTTGGGTTCTCGGATCAACCAGCTCTGGAGCTTCCCCCGATTTGTCCTATGGGTTTAAGCGGGTTTAAGTTCTGCTTATACCTGCAAACATCTTTGCTACCTACCACCATTTGAAGCAGAGACAGTTACGGGTCCACCTACACCTGCTCTCTGCGTCCTCCTAGACTCACTGGACACATTCCGCAGCCTGCCTTGTAGTTGGGTGAGGCTGTGTCCTCCCCAACGTGAGGCACGTGAATGGGGGTGGAGGCCACCTGTGCCAGCGCCAGGCTGAGTGGGTGTGCCTCCTTCACGCTCTCATCCTCTGCCAGCCAGCTGGAACCTGGATGTGACTGAGACCGGCCGCCACCAGGCTGCAGCCACAGCGTGGAAGGAGCCGGTGTCCCTAAATTCTGCCAACCAGCAACGGTCCCCTCAGAAAGCTACAAGGAGGTGAAGCAGACTTGTGCGTTCTTTAAGCCACTTTCTTTCGGCTGTCTTTGTCGCTGCGGCAGAGCTTCGACATAACTAATACGCCACCTGTGCTCTGCAGACGGTGGATGCAGAGTCCCTTGCCAGAGCAAACTTAGTCAGAAATGTACCCTAGGATGACTTTCCCTTTAGGGGAAGAGACGGCTCAAGCCACCCTGGCTGAAAAATACTTAATATCCACCACAATTGCAGATTCCATTTGTACAAGTAACTCTCTGATCATGTGGCTTCCTATGGGTGGCTCATCTAGGCAAAGCGAGTGTTTTCATTGATCCGCTGATGCGTACATCCTGGCCTGCCGGATGGCCGCCTCGCTCCCCGTGATCCTCCCGTCTATCGATGGCAGGAGCCGCTCCAAGTGCATCTGCCTTTGACAGGGCTCCGCTCTCAACAAGGACAACCTCGGGTCCCAGAGGCTCACCCATATGGCACCTTCTGGCAAAGCTGCCCTCTCCTTCCTGTGTGTCCCTCTTCTTCTAGCACCGATTTCAGCCCGCTCGTGCTACAGTTCCCTGGGCCGCCAACCGCCCTTCCCCATTCTGCTGCGAGTGCACCAAGCACAGCGCTGCTTCTGTACCGCCATGATGCGTGGCGCACAGTAGGACTTCCATAAATGCGGGCCCGAGGACAAACGACTCTGGCCAAGCACAAGCATCCCTTCCAGAGCCCGCTCCAGGTTTGTCCCAAGATACAAAAGTTCTTAAAACAAGTCTTGGTAAGTTGAATTGCGTTTTATGTGAGCTACATAAGTTCAACCACAGGTGAGGCCATATGTAATTTCACCCCATAGCTTAAGCAGAGGCACTTGCTCTATAGTTTCCTAAAGAAAAGGAATGGAGGAAGGGGGCGGGGAGTGGAGAGACGGGAGGAGGGAAGCACAAGTGCCATGCAGTGGTGTGACTTTGCATTTGAATCCTGACGCCCAAGATTTTTAGCTGTGTGACCCTGAGCAAGTGACTTAGCCTCTCTGAGCCTCTCTTTCCTGGAAAATGGAGATAACAGTGACCATTTGCAGGGCTGCTGTGAGGATGTATGAAGTGATACACGCAAAGCACGGTGGGTGACATTGAGTCAAGTGCTCTATGTCAGGTGGTTCATGTCTGCAACAAAGGCAAATCATCTAGGACCAGACATCTTCCCAGAGGAGGAGGGGGCCTGGCCCCACAGGCTGTGTGGACAATTCCCCCTCTGCACAGAAAGCCAGATTTTTGTCTACCAGGTTGGCATGAAGTGGTTGTAGTGTCTGTGAACAGAATGATGGTGCATTGACAGCTGCCAGTCACTCAGGCCAGAGGAGAAGACACCCCCATGCCTCAAACGCTTGGTGACCCCCCATGCCTCAAACACTTGGTGACCAGGAGTGATCTGCCCTGGCCCATGTCACCCTCCGGTTCCCAGGCTGCACCCCTCCTCGAGAATATTGCAGAAGAGCCACCGGCCTAGACTTTTTTTTTTTTTTTTTAAATAGAAACCCCAGAAACCAAGCAGTCACGGGGCCTGGCTTCCTTCAAGAACGAGGGGAGATTGTCTTGGCTGGCTGCCACCAAGGCCTGGTGCCAGCTGAGTGAGGGAAAATGGTCTGTTTGAAGAGGCAAGATGAGTTACTTCAAAACAGCCTGCAGACCTCAGATCAGATCATGGTAGGGTGGGGACTTTTTTTTTTTTTTAATAAGGAAAAGGAAAAGGCAGCCCGTAGGACATTTGTGTGTGTCTATGTATCTGTGTTTTTGATGAATGCTTTATGTGCTGAGATGAGTCACTGGTGTGGCAGAGCTTATAAGGCCTGAGCACGGGGCCTCCCTGAATCCTGGGAGAGGATCAAGGGTATTCCAGGGCAATTATATGTGTGTTTAAAAAATGCCTTTTTCCTCTCAGCTCAGCTCATGCTGCTCCTGGCAGGACATAAGAGGGTGTCTCTTGTCAGCAGGGCCCCTTGTGCACGGTTGTGTGGGGCCAAGAGCCAGCCTGCACTCTGCCCCGCTTTGGGGTGCTACCCCATCCGGAGGAAGGGGTGCCCTTTTCTAGTCACCATGGAAATGTGTCCTGTGGGCTGGTGAGGCCCCGCCGATTCATCCAGAACAGTTCTAGAATATTCGGTTGTTCGCTGCTGTGTAACAAACCACCCCAAAACTTAGGGCGTGAAGCCATTCTGTGAGTCAGGGCCCACAGGACATGGAGGTGGGGCATGGTGGCTCTTGTCTGCTCTGTGATGTCTGGGGCTGGAGCATTCACTCCCAAGGTGGCTTCCTCATTCACCTGCCTGGTGCCTGGGCTGGGACAGGGGCAGGACAGGCTCAGCGGAGTCTGTCATTGCAGGCCCTCCCTGTGGCCTCTCCAGCCCCGTGTCCTCAGGGTAGATGGGATTCTTACCTGGATGCTCAGGGCTGCGATCGCAAGTGTCCGAGTGAACAAGACTTCTGACTTGGAAGTCTCAGAGTGTCACTTTCATTGTCCTCAACTGGTCAAAGCAGTCATAGCCCACCCAGGTTCAAGAGACTCTGCTTCTCAATGGGAAAAGTAGCAAACAATTGGCAGCTATATTTTTATTTTATTTTTATTTTTTTGAGACAGAGTCTCACTCTGTTGCCCAGGCTAGAGTGAGTGCCATGGCGTCAGCCTGGCTCACAGCAACCTCAAACTCCTGGGCTCAAGCGATCCTCCTGCCTCAGCCTCCCGGTAGCTGGGACTACAGGCATGCACCACCATGCCCGGCTAATTTTTTCTATATATATTAGTTGGCCAATTAATTTCTTTCTATTTATAGTAGAGACGGGGTCTCGCTCTTGCTCAGGCTGGTTTGTAACTCCTGACCTTGAGCAATCCACCCGCCTCAGCCTCCCAGAGAGCTAGGATTACAGGCGTGAGCCACTGTGCCTGGCTTGGCAGCTATATTTTTAAAATGATCACAGTGGTCTTCTGGGCTGAGCAGGCAGGAGGAGAGAGGGGCAGCCCTTATGCCTAGGCCATCCTGCTCCCCTTTTGGGTTGAGGGACATCTGTTTCCAGGCTCTTGGCCCCTTTTCTGCCATCTGGAGGGTCCCATGGGAAGAGAGCATATCAGGGAGGCATTTCTGGGGAAGCAAACTCAAAGGTCTCCAGGGCCCATGACGCTAATGTAAATGTGAGGCGGTGGGTGTCAGACAATAAGGAATAGTGGGGACTGTGGCAAACTAGACAGTGTGTGCCTGGATACCCAGAAAATTGTCAACACTGAGATGCGCTAACAAAACGTGACTGCAGACTGGATTTGGCCTGTGGGCTTGTGACTCTTGACATCAAACAAAAGAATTAATGTCAGAGAAAGATGGGATCTCAGAGATCACCAAGGCCAGTGGTTTTCAAACTTTTTTCTCAAAAGCAGTGGAAACTTGTTCTCAAACAAGATCTTACAGAAGAAGCAAATGATCTAGAACATTTGATGACAACTGCAAAGAAGAGCCTAGAATCCCACATCAGCTTCCTGCTCTTTCCCCGGGGTGCCCCCAGGAAACTCTAGGGTTTCAGGGAACCCAGTTTGAGCATCACCAGTTTAACATCTTCATCCAAAAGAAAAAGGAGAAAAATGAGTCCTCAGAGAAGTGACTTGCCCAAGTTCATACTGTGAGCCAGTAGCAGAGCCAGGCCTCAAATCTAGGTCTTTTTTTGACATGAAGATCTGCTCTTTACCCTGGCAATAGAACGAATACCTCACCTACGTAGAGCTTCATAGCTGACAGTGTTTTCCACTGGTCTTACACACGCCCTGCTGCCTTCTGTCCCCCAGTCCCTTCCCAGCCTATAGGTGATTTTGGTGAGGGCAACTGACTTGCTAGGTAAGTGGCCAGCTCTGGACTAGCCACCATGGAGACAAGTAACAGATCGTCCAGGGCCCTCCAAGGCCACCCCTATTGTGACCTCTCCCAATCCTTCCTTTCTCTCCCTGCTGAGTTAATCCCTTCCTCCAGGGCCATGGCTCACGCCTGTAATCCTAGATCTCTGGGAGGCCGAGGCGGGCAGATTACTCAGGGTCAGGAGTTCAAAACCAGCCTGAGCAAGAGGGAGACCCCGTCTCTACTATAAATAGAAAGAAATTAATTGGCCAACCAATATATATAGAAAAAATTAGCCGGGCATGGTGGCGCATGCCTATAGTCCCAGCTACTTGGGAGGCTGAGGCAGCAGGATTGCTTGAGCCCAGGAGTTTGAGGTTGCTGTGAGCTAGGCTCACGCCATGGCACTCACTCTAGCCTGGGCAACAAAGTGAGACTCTGTCTCAAAACAAACAAAAAAACAAAACAACAACAACAACAACAAAATCCCTTCCTCCGAGGCACTGGATTGTGGTGTTTCTGTATCTGTTAATGCTGCCTCTCCCACTATAGGTCAACCCTAGAAGGGCAGGGATTGTACTAAGAACAGATCAGATCAAGAAGAAGAATGTTTTAAAAGCAAGAGGCAGCAAGGAGCATAGGAAGAGGTAGGAGAGAGGGTCTTGGCGAAGCTCACCGGAGTCCCCCGGTGGACCAGTTCTTCCCTCGGACCTGGGCAATCTGGGCCCCGCCCTGGCCCTCCTTGGCTGCACTCCTCCCCACTGGGCAGGGGGGTGGGGCGCGTCTACATACAGCCTGCACCTGCCCTTCCAGACCGAATTCGAGTTATGCAGGACCCCAAAATTCCCTGCCCCAAGGGTCCAGAACCTGCTTGCAGGACCCAGGAATCTCTTCCATGGGTCAACTTTCACAAGCTGACCTGTTGACCCTGCTGTGTGCACCTCCAGGCCCATAGGCGGTCATGGAAGGGCCAAGGGGCAGCACCGCCGGGTGTGCGTGTGTGTGGGGTGTGGTAGATATGTCAGGGGGGACATCCAGGGTGTCCCTGGAGGCCCTACTGGTGAGGACTGAAGCTGAGGCAGGAAGAGAATGGAAACAGGTCACAGACCAGAAGCCTCCGTTTGTACTCTCATCCAGGCCCCCACAGATGTTAGGGGAGGGCCTGTGAGGATCTAAGGCTTCCTGTGCTCTTAAATTAAAGGAAGAGAAATGTTTAGATGGAATTTCTCCTCATTAGGAGATCAGGGTGGTGCATAAAGTAGAAAAAGCATGGCTAGGATTCAGCCCAAACAGGATTCCAATTCTAACTTTGCCACCTCCTAGCTGTGTGACCTTAGACAAGTTAATCAACTTCTCTGAGCCTATTCGTGCATCTGTACAAATGGTGGTAATAATTATTTTCTAAGATTGTTTTAAACATTAAATAGGAAAGGGTATATTAATAGAATATGGCAGGAACACAATAAATGTTTATTTCTTTACTGTATTTTGAAATATCATCTTCCCTAGATATGTTCCCAAGTTTTTTAATTAACTTGTTTTTTTTAGAATTTAGGGTCAGAGAGCATAACGCATCTGATGCATACCCTCTGTGTGTAGCTGTGGAGCCTTGTGTATTGTGAAACAAGGAGATGGAAACTTGGAACCCTCTAAGAATGTCCCTGTTGTACACATATATGTATGTATCTATTTATTTATTTACAGACAGGGTCTCACTAGCTCACCCTAGTCATGAACTCCCAGAGCTCCAGTGACTGTCCCACCTCAGCTCCTGAGTAACTAGGATTATAGGCATGTGCCACCATGCCTGGCTATTATTATTATCATTTTTTTATTTTTTGTAGAGGTGGGGTCTCACTATATTGTTCAGGCTGGTCTTGGGCTCCTGGCCTCAAGCCATCCTCCTGCCTCGGCCTTCCAAAGTGCCGGAATTATAGGTATGAGCCACCGTGCCCAGCAGGTCCCTGTTTCAGAATGGGTAGCATGTTCAGAACCTTCCCAGCACTGTTGCCATGCACCTACCTTGGCATGAATGAAAATGAATCAAGCCAGAGCTCATCAGTAGCCCAACCTCATCCAGAAAAATCAATACAGGTTTCCCTGCATTACATAATATGTGAGTTCCGGAAGAGTTGGAGGTAAATCCAATTTTTTCCCCGTTCAACATGCATTGAGCATCCAGTGTCAGCTCAGCATGGTGCTGAGGCTATGCAGGACACACACACACATGCACACGTGCACACGATCAGCCATGATTCTGATTTCAGGCCTCATGGAAAATGCACCAAACGAGCTTGCCAATGGGATCACAGGGTAGACCCTTCCAGACTGCAAAGAACCCTTAATCAGGGAAGAATTACTTCCTAATTAACATCTTATTTACTTGTATGTTTGTATTTGCTAATTTAAATAGTAAAGGCCTTTTTCAATTCTGGCATATGGCAAGCCTTTAATGAATATCTGTTGACTAAATGAATATCGTTCAAAATCAAGGCATGCCCATATCTGGTAATCTCTCTCATATGTGTATGGGCAGATAATCCAAAAGCACTTTTCTTGTATTTGCACCTGCTTGTTTCTATAAGAACTGTGTAGGGGAGGAAAAGCTGCCCTTTATCACGCCTATTTCACAGGTGAGGTGACCAAGCTGCTTAAAGAGCAATTGGCTTCCTCAATCAGTATCAGAAAGTCCGCAGGAGGTTCAGTAGGATGTTGCCATCAGGGAAAGCCCTGCCAAAGGGCCGTCCACCCTCCCAGGCAGGGGCAAGACTGGGCAGAGGGAAAAGCTGAGCTGTAACACAATCTTAGGGTAACCTCAGTTGACCTCATGTGGGAGCTCTGAGCTGAGATGCCTTTCAGAGGTGGCCCAAGTTGGGGCAAAGGAACCAGAGCTTATTGTCCATGAGCAGAAGTCATTGGATGTGGACCCCTGGGAAGGGAGTATGACCTTGTGCATGATGGCTCTTCTCAGCCAAGGTGGCTCCTGGCATGCACTCTCCGCAGCCATGGCAATGGACAGATCCTTCAGTCCTGAAGGTGGATGTGGGGAGCACATCACAGCAGCCATACGGAGGGGCTGCCTAGCAGGGACGGGAGCCAGAGTTGGCGCAGCCAGCTACCCAAAGCCAAGAGAGGGAACAAAGAGCCTGGGCATTCTCCTCTCCCTCCTGCCTTCCAACTTCCCTCCAGGGCCTTCCACTGGGCAAACTGGGCTGGAAGACAGTGGGCAACAGAGCACGGGAAACAGAGCTTGCAGGGCTGGCCCCAGGGGCGCTGGGCTTGCTAACAGGTCTAGGATGGACCCAGGGACTAATTGGCTGTGGGAGATCCGTACAAGGCAGATTCAAAAGTCAAGGACTGCAAGCTATTCTGGCCCCCCAGGATGGGAAGGGGCCAGGTGGATGGTGTAAAGCCTTTCTGGGAAGAGGCAGAGGGCGCACACCTTGGAGGAAGATGCTCCTGACCCAGGCTGAATTTGCCATTCAAGTGCAGATGCCCAGCTGGCAGCTCAGTGGACCTTAACTTCTAGCACAACAAAATCCTGAAAGACTGGAAACCTTAGGAGGGCTCTCTCCTGACCGCAGGAACAAGTGCACTCTCTTCAGCATGGCCATGGAGCCCTTCATGTTGTCCCAGATGACCTCTCAGGTTCAGCTCCCTGCCACCCTTGCAACTCCCCTGGCCTGCCCTATCTTACACCCCTCACCTGACCCGCCCACCACCATTCATACTCCCCAGAGCAACTGCTTTGCAACCCCCCACCCCCCCAGGTCAAATGCCACCTTCTAGAAGGAGTCCCCTTTAACGCCTCTTTTCCCTGTACATTATAATCTCCTCTAGCAGCTTCCAAGATGAGATGGCTTAAGAACATGATAAGCTAATTAACCACAGTAAGTACCTTCATCTTTCTAAGGCTTCAGTTTCTTTTTCTATAAAATGGGGCAAAAAATAATCTCATAGGGTGCTTGTAACACTGAAGTAATACATGCAAAGTGCTACGAACAGCGCCCAGCCCATAGTAGGCCTCAATTAATGTTAGCTATTATTATTTTAACTTTCATCCTCTAATCCCCAGCGTCTAGCCTTTAGTAGATGCTTAATTAGCACTTGTTGAATAGAGAATTAATATGGAAAAGGATTTATTCTTGGGGCTTGACCTGGTTTTAGAAAATTAAGTATTTAGCAGACGTGCAAGGAAGGACTTTATCTGATAATAGTTATCTATGTTGGGTGTCCAGGGACTGCAAACTGACCTGGTTCTCTCAAGAAAGAAAAACGACAGATTTCAAGTTATTTTCATGGAGCTTTGTGCAGGCTCTGGCACACGTTTCAAGCTCACCCAAATCACGCTGCACGAATGCATGCACACCACCTGGAAGGGCTGTCCGAGTGCAGGCAGTATCCTTGGAGGTGGCCAGAAGGACTTCCACTCGGCCACCCACCTACCGGGGCTGGCACCCGGGCCCTAGACCCTGTGGCGCTTGTGGAGACCGGGGAGGGGGCAGGAATCCGGCGGTGGCCACGTGGGCCCCTTCCGCCCGCTCCCCACATCCTTTGTTTCCCACCAGCCCCGGCTCAGGAAGCTCTTTCAGCGAGTCACCGCGAAGGGGCGGCCCGGGAGCCTGGAGAAGCTATTTCCGTGCAATCCGGGCGGGCGGCAGGCGCGGGAGGGGCGTGGAGGTGGAGGCAGCGCAGAAGGCCCCGTGTTTGCTTTTATTTCATCCAACAGAAGGTTCTATTTGTGGAAGCGAACAGACGCTCGGGATTAGAGCTGGGAGGGGGCAGGAAAAGGAAAAAAAAGCCACATCCACTACCACGCACAGGTCTTCCCCGGAACTACCGCGTGGGGGTGAATGACTGACTCTGGAATTCATCACCTTCCCTATCCCCACCTTCCTCCGGCTGCAGCTCAGCCTTGGCGGCGCCCACGGTTCCAACCGGAGCTCCCCAGGAGCTGGGCGGTGGGGGATCCCCGGGGCGAAAGGCGTAACCGCGGGGCCTCGCCGAGCGGCGGGGAAGAGGACCGTGGCGCGCGCGCCCGCCTCGCGCCCGCAGCCCATTGTGCTTGCTGTGAATGAGGCGCGCGCACCAATCAGCGGTCACTTTGCTCCTCGTGGCCCCGCCCCGCCCGCCCACTTCCCGGGGACCCTGACGTCACGGGAACTTTTCCTCCGCCCCCTCCTTCGGCTTCAGGAGAGGAGCTGGGGGCCAGCCGGAGGGTGCGCGCCGCCTCCAGCCAAGCCCAGCCCCGGGGGGCGTGTGCGCGCGCCCTAGCCGGCCCGGGACGCACCACCTGCACCCGAGCGCGCGCCGCCCGGAGCATCCCCAGCCCTCGGGCCACCCCCATCGCCCCCACCTCCAGTTCCACCTCCCTCCCCCCCAGTCCCCTCCCTCCGCGCCGGTGACTGCTTGCCGGGCGGCGGGGCCGGAGTCGTCGCAGCCACCTCATTGCACAACCCGGCTTCCCAACTGTTTACACAGCCCAGCCTGTGAGTGTGTGTGTATACAGCGTGAGTCACCGGGAGGCGGAGGAGGTGGAGGAAAAGGAGAAGGAGGAGTGCACTGGCCGGGATCGGTGCGGCGCACACACTCACTCACACTCAGTCACTCTCTCCGAGCGCGTCTCGCTCGCTCTCACACACGCCGGGAGCCCAGGAGCGCTCAGGATCCCGAGCGCCGCGGAAAAGTTGCTCCGGCTTTTGCTCGAGACTAATTGCTTTGGGAAGTGCATTTGCTCCGTGGCTCCGGCAAGCCTGCTGAATCCTGTCCTCGCGGCTCGGGATCCCAGGAACGCAGACCGCCGCTGCCTCTGCCTCGGGGACTGTCGGCAGCCTCGGCAACAATAGCGGCGGCCGCCCCCAGTGAGCCGCCCAGAGCCGGTGCCCGCGGAGGTCCGGGGACTCGAGCCGGCCTCCGTCTCCCGGACGCACGGCCAGCGTGGTCCCCGCGTGCAACGCGAGCCCCGGGGAGCGGCTCCTGCTTTGCCCCCCGTGGGGGCCGAGCCGAGTTCCCTCTGCAAACTCCATCCCGCGGGCTGGAAGAAGTCGCGGCGCCGGCGCCGGGCCCCCCCAGCACGTTCCCGCGCGAATCCCGGGACGTACAAAGCCAGGGCCGTCCGGGCCCAGAACGGGATGCGGGCCGGTCCCGTGCGCTCTGCCATGAGCGGCGCCTCGCAGCCCCGCGGCCCGGCCCTGCTACTCCCGGCCGCCCGGGGCGCCCCTGCCAAACGCCTGCTGGACACGGACGATGCGGCGGCAGTGGCGGCCAAGTGCCCGCGCCTCTCCGAGTGTTCCAGTCCCCAGGACTACCTCAGCCTCCCCGGCTCGCCCTGCAGCCCGCAGCCCCCGTCCGCTGCGCCGGGGGCCGGCGGCGGCTCCGGGAGCGCGCCGGGACCTAGCCGCATCGCCGACTACCTGCTGCTGCCCCTAGCCGAGCGTGAGCATGTGTCCCGGGCGCTGTGCATCCACACTGGCCGCGAGCTGCGCTGCAAGGTAGGCGCCCCGCGGCCGGGACCTGGTGGCGGTTGGGGGCGCGGGACTTAGTGGCATGCGAAGGTGCATGGGGTCCGTCCCGCTGCGCCCGGGGTACAGCCGACGCTTGGGCTGGGGGCAGGGCTGGTGGGTGGATTGAGTCGGATCTGGAGGATTGAGGGGTTTCCTGTGGAGTGGTATAAGGGGGGGCTCGGCGGTGAAGAGGAAGTGCAGCGTTCAATTGCTTTATTTCTATGTTCCTTTCCTTAGCGCTCAGTTTAGCGCATGGCGTTCCATATAAGTTGTGGAATTGAAATGGATTCCAGGGCCATGCCATTCTCCTTCTCTCATTCTCCTCTCCACCCCCTGCTGCCCCCATCCCCGGTGTCCTGGAAGGACGCCCTGCATTGGGTGCCTCCTTGGAGCAGCTGGTAGCTCTCTCGCCAGGGTTTCACGGCACCCGGGCTGAGCTGTAGGTGGCAAGGGGGTGGGAATCGCACCGGGCTCCTGCCTTGGGGATTCCGGCTTGAACCCGCGCTGGGACGGGAACACCACCCTCTCAAGGGAGCAGTCTGAGGGAGTCTTCCAGCCCAGGCGGGGAATTCGCCCGGAATAGAAAAGGAAAGCCCACTCCAGCGAGGCACCCTCGCTTCGATTCACTTTATTTTCCGGCTAGCGATTTTCGTTTGAATTTAGGGATCCTCTCTAGGAGGAGGAGATACCAGCTCCTAGAAACAAGATCCTCCCGGTCCTCTGCCAGCTCCCATTGACGCAGAACGTCCCCACAGCTGCGAGCCCGACACCCCCTTTTGAGGCACTCCACAGAACCCCTCGGGCTGCACCTTTCTCCCTAAAGATAGGATCACCCCGGGTTAAAAGTCTTGGGTTTTCCATAACTCACCTGACACCCCCTCCTCGCCAATCCCAGGGCTTGCTGCTGCCACCTACTGTCTGACCCGCATGAAATTCCAAATGCATGATCAAGCCCAGTTTAAAGGGAGAAAAAAAAAATCTTTTCTTCTCAATGGCTGGGGCTAAGAGCTGTTTGGGGAAGAGTACACTTGTCGGGTGGGATGGGGTGCGGTGGAGCGGGGGTGCAGCAGGGGCATTTTTCTCGCTGGTGCTAGGCTCAGCCAGGCTCAGAGGTGGGGTGGGTCTGGCCATTGTGCAACCCCTTCCAGTTCCTCCAAGCAGATAATAGCTGGATCCAGATGGTGACAGCCCGTGTGTCACCGTTTCCAGTTGAGTCTAGGATATGAGTAACAGGACTAAACAAAAGGCCCTTAAAGAGACCAGCCAGCTTCTTAGAATGAGATGCTGCTCCCCATTTCTGGGATTGGGGAGGGGAGAGGTGGGGTGGGGTGGAAGGGGGGGGCATAAGCAAACAAATTAAAAATTCCATAGAAAGATCCCATACCCTTCCTGTGAGAATTGTAACTGAAGGCTGCTTACACTTGAGTCAGACTGTAAGGCAGGTTGCTTAAGGCTGCGTTGTCACAGTCTCTCCCTCCAAGTCATCTGTTCCTTCTGACTAATGACAGCTCGGCATGTTCTCTGGCCCCTGCTTCCCCTTGGAGGCTGCAGAGTCACCACATTCTGTGCTGAGCACTTGGGTCTGCAGGAGGCACACACATGTCCAGGGACTGCTTTTCAGCTTCTGGAGATGCCCAGGGGCACCCCCTATCAGCCTCTCTCTAGTGTTGCCCACAGACAAGGAAGGGCCAAGAGGGCGGGGGCTTTGCGCTTAGCTCTCAGGAGCTGGTGCTCCCATGGAAGACAGTGCATGCACAGAAGACAGTTCTTTCAAGCCATCTATATGAAAGCAGGTGTTTGCTAGCCCAGAGCCTGGGTGTTACTGGTTCTCGGGTGTCAGGGGCAGCTGGGCTGCATAAGGTGGGAGGTGGCAGAGATAAGGGAGTGAGTGAGTGAAGCTTGCTGTCATCCAAAGCCCAAAGATGGAGAACTTCAGCACAGCTCCCTAAGGGATTTGGGAGGCAGCCTCTCTTTTCTAGCCCCCTAAACAGGCCACCTTTCCTCTGCAGGTGTTTCCCATTAAACACTACCAGGACAAAATCAGGCCCTACATCCAGCTGCCATCACACAGGAACATTACCGGCATTGTGGAAGTGATCCTTGGGGAAACCAAGGCCTATGTCTTCTTCGAGAAGGACTTTGGGGACATGCACTCCTACATGCGAAGCCGGAAGAGGCTGCGGGAAGAGGAGGCCGCCCGGCTCTTCAAGCAGATTGTCTCTGCGGTCGCCCACTGCCACCAGTCAGCCATTGTGCTGGGGGACCTGAAGCTTAGGAAATTCGTCTTCTCCACGGAGGAGAGGTGAGCGGCCGCCACAGCTCCTCCTGTGGCCTTTTGGAACCAAAGCAGGTTGTGCAGTTAGGTGCAGTGTGTTGGTGCAAAACCAAGGGCGTAATTGTCCCAGATTTAGTATTTAGGAGTTCTGTTCCTGAGGAGTCACAGCCAAGGTTGGTTTATTCTGTACTCTCTTGGACTGGGCCTGGGGACACCTTGGTGCTTCTGTAGGGTAGCATGTGTTGACAGGGTGCCCTCCCCACTTCTACCCCCGGATCAGGCTTATTCCCCATTGTTGTCAGAAAGGTCAGTCTTCTGGGGTGCAAATACTAACCTGCCCTTCACAATATTGACTCCTAGAGGAAGTGTGCAAATCTTTGCCTCTACCAAGTGTTGTTTTTGTACCTAGGAGGTATCACAGAGCCAGTGAGACTGTCATTTTTGCAGAATGCTGCTCTCTTCCTTCATATGGCATTCCTGTCCCATCTCAGGCTGGGTCCTCTGTACTTTGTTCACATTCTCTGGTGACTTTTTAGATATCTTGCTTGGATACATGTTCAGAAAATAGCCACATTGAATAATAAATGGATGTTGGCTAGAATTGATTGCTAAATATAGATCATGGCTTACCTCATAAAGAACAAGATGAGCCTGATAAGAGAATAATGAGGCATTAAGATTCAAAGTTGAGGTTTCAGACAAGAGAATTCAGGAAGCCGCATGAGATAGACCATACCTGATTTTAAGAGTTGGACCACATCCCCTGTGGAAAGATTAAGAGCAGTAACGTAAAATTGTAGAGGTGGGAGGGAGTTACTTAGTTGTAGGAGGTGGGCTTATCCCACCTATGCATTTTTCCTGTTTGACACCCAGAGCATAAGAAACAGTACAGGGGTGAGTTGCTTTAAAGCATGACTTTGTATTTGTTCTTGCAATAATTATTGGAACATACCGATTAGCAAAGAAAAGCAAACTGTTTGCAGTGAAGAAGCTTCCAATTCCTGGAACATGCTTCTTTGATATGGTGATAAGTTTTCTGAAACATGCTTTACACACCTCCTTACTAGCTTTTGAAATCCACATTGCACGGGCGAATGTCATGGGCATGGGGTTTGGTAACCCGAGGGTTAAGCAATGGCAGGCTGACGCTAGTCCTGTAACCAGCACAGGTGCAGGGTTTTAGTACTACAGCAGCCAATCAGGGGCAGACAGTGTGGGTTGAGTCATATTTTCCGTTTACAGAACCAATGGGTATTTTACATAACGACGGGGAGGTCATGCTGAGGACATACCGAAGTTAGCACATGTATACTACACTCCAGGGAACAGGAAGGCAGGAAGAAAAAAAAAATACCAGACCTTTGAGAGGAAAAGGAATTGACCCATCAGCCAGTACCAAATGATTGCATTTAACTTCACAAGTGACTTACTGAAACAGGGCTATTTCAGAGAAGCAGGGAGAGGCAGGCTGTCACCAGATATTAGAGGTTCCCCATGTGGCTTTGGGCTATAGGGGATCCAGGAGACTTGGACAGCTTGCTCTGAATAAGGAGGTACCTTCAGCTTCCTAAGAGAACCTTTGACTGAGGGTGTTTCAGACTTGAGTTGTTAACTGAAGAGAGACCCCCCTCTGTAGAATAAATATGCTGATGTGTTGATGTGCCATCCTAGGGGGTGTGTGTGCCTATGGAGGAGTTTCAGGGCCTACGTCCCTCCAATCCACCAGCTATTTTGTTTGTTCAAATAACATCTCCATCCAGGCTAAGTGTTCTTTGCAATTAAACACCCCGATAAATGTAATTAACATTCCTTGCAACTTTCCCGTCCTAATTATCATGTCCTGAGCCCAGGTGGATGAAGTTTCCTGTGTGTGTATATATCAGTGTGGGTGTGTAGTAACAGTGACTTTGGGCTCTGTTTTGTAATGCAAACTGTGGGTCCAAGTAGCCCTGGCAGTCAGTGCCATGATAAGAGAGAAGATTAGCTTGTAGGATGCTCAGGCCCTCCCTTAAGAAGTGGGATACACTGCTCTTCCTTGATAGCTTTTGTAGAAAATCTCAGCATTCCCCTGAGACAGGCTCCCAGTTCTGCAATGTGAACTTGGTAAATTGTGTAACCCCTATTAGGGATATCTCTTGTAAGCCCTACCATTATGAATACTGTTTGGGGCTTTGCATCATACCCTCCACCCCAGGCGCTCTCTTGATACTTTGCAAACGTTTATTGCAGATTGTATTGGTTTGTGACATCGCAAGTCCTGAGTGGTTGCAGGGCACTGCTTACTGGATGAAGGGGTAGACAGCATTCCTTGCGCCTTTGCTGTCAGTGCCTGTGGGCGCTGTTATCGGGAAGGCTTTGTTTTTCATAGCAGCTCATCTAGAAATAATGGCTTGGTTCCTCTCTCCTGCAGAACCCAGCTCAGACTAGAAAGTCTAGAAGACACGCACATAATCAAGGGGGAAGACGATGCTTTGTCGGACAAACACGGCTGCCCAGCCTACGTGAGCCCGGAGATTCTCAACACCACGGGGACCTACTCCGGAAAGGCCGCGGACGTTTGGAGCCTGGGCGTGATGCTCTACACCCTCTTGGTCGGACGATACCCCTTTCATGACTCAGACCCCAGTGCCCTTTTCTCCAAAATTCGACGTGGACAGTTCTGCATTCCCGAACACATTTCCCCCAAAGCCAGGTGCCTCATTCGCAGCCTCCTGAGACGGGAGCCTTCCGAGAGACTCACAGCTCCTGAGATCTTACTCCATCCCTGGTTCGAATCCGTCTTGGAACCTGGATACATCGACTCAGAAATGGGAACTTCAGACCAGATTGTTCCAGAGTACCAGGAGGACAGTGACATTAGTTCCTTCTTCTGCTAATCCCAAAAACCTCAGAAACCTCATAATTCTCACACGTGGCATTTCCATTTCTAAAGATGGACAGGCCCTTTGGCGTGGTGCCAGCCAGATACGTGACTGCATCGTGATTGTAGCTGCCGAACTCAGCACGCACCTCCTCTTGTTTGTTGGGATGAGTGACTATTGGTCTGAGTAGCATCCATGCCGACTGGCTGCCCTGCAAAGTTGTTTCCCTTCTTAAGGAACCCACACCAACGGTCTCTTTGTCAGATTTGGGGGGTCCAGATTGTTTATAGGGGGCAAACAGTGTGGACATCCTCCACCATGTGGTCAAGTGTAATGAACTTGAACATTTGAATGGGAGAGGAAGCAAATCACACAATGGCATTTTGGGCAATAACTAACCGTATTTTAAGAGAGTGACAAATAATTTAGGCCAATAAACCTGCCATCTTGGAATTTATCTTTGGTGGCTAGACTGGCTTCCAAGGCTTACCAAGGCTTCTCTGATGGGAAAGTTCTTTTTTCAGTTTAACACTCATCTTTTCTTCACACTCAGATTTACCAATGACTCTGCTCTGTTTTTGGAGCAGACTGTTTTTAGTTGCTCAGGAGCCTGATGGAACCCTGAACCCAGACTCTGTCCTCTGTTTCCTGCCAAGAGCTCGTCTGCACTAATGACTTCTCTCTGACCTTGTCACTCTCCCCCTTAAGCTACAAAAGCACTTGCCAGCTAACTGTGGAAAAGTATCACAAAAGATTTGATCTCTCAACTATGTTCAGAACTCTCAGCTCAGAGAGACTGTAGGTTTTGAAGAATAATTAAGTTTCCCCCAAATATGTTAGTACTTACCCAGTTAGTTACTTTTCCCCAAGACCATCTCAGGGTGGAGCATTTTGTCCAGGAGGAGAAAGATAAGGAGGCTCCCACCCCACTCCCCACTAAGAGCAAACATTAAACATCTTTGTGCTTTGAAGAAAGTAAATTTTGGATAGTTTTAGAAGATTCTCATTCTAACTTCCAGAATGGTACTGTAACCCCTCCCGGACGTGGTCTGCCTCTGGCATTGTGTGTGCATCTGCAGTTTTGCATGGTGGGTTGTTAATATTTCAAATGTGTGGTTCATGAATACATCTGCATACTCGGCTTCTGGAGTGAAATAGCAAGCCCCAAATCTTTCAAGTCAGAAGGGACCTTAAAAATATCTGGCCCAACCTCTTTCCTCTTTCTGCCACCTCCCAACACAGAAATCCCCTCTTCAGCTTCTTTCAAAGGTGGGAATCCAGCCCCTGTTTGGATGCTTCCAGAGATGGGAATTCACTCCCTATACAGCAGATAGAGAAACTGCAGCTTGTGTTAGAAAACAAGTTCAGATGAAATATCAGTAACTGTCTTGGACAGTGCTGAAATCGGGTGGTTAAACGGGTAAATAAAACATACTGTATTTTGAGAAATGGCACAAAAACAGGCAGTCATCTTTAAGGGCTATGCCTAAACAAACTACTAACATGCATTGTGAGAATGCTGTGTATACCTCACGTACCGTGTACTTTGTACATATGTTGTACCTTTTATACATATGTCTGATACTGTTTTGTTGTTTCGGCTCTGAGGCTTGTTTTGTTGTCTGTGTCTGTCTGAATAACCTGCGTGTCTAAAACCACGTGAAATGTGAATGATTATTGGCAATATTACCTTGACAGAATCATGGGACTCGGAGAGGAGGGAGGACAGAGGCCTCTGTCGCACTAACGCTCTCGTGGTTGCTCGACTGTTGTATCTGTGATACATTATCCGGCTGAGGACTCTGGGCTGGCAGGGGCTTCTGCCGGGAAAGCTAGAAACACTAGATTCTTCCTGTACATATGTGTATATATGTGAACAGTGAGACGGCTGTTTCTGAACTTGTAGAGAAATTTTAATAAATCTGGTTTCGTACATTGGCATGGTGAATTTCTTTTGAGCCCGATCTGCCTTTGCCTTTTGCAGTTTCATGCTGGAGTGCAAAGGGCTCTGGCCTCTGGGCTTACAGTCTGGAGGGTGGGGGGCTCAGGGAAAAGTAGACAGATGATGGTTATTATATGTGACCTTTGAGAAATTTGAAGTGATTTGGTTTTTTTTCATTTAAGTGGGCAATTTTGTTTTGAGGGTGAAGCCAGGTTGGTGGGTGCCTTGGGTTGAGTTTAGAGTTGAGAGACATTTGAAGAGGAGCAGGCATAAGGAAGCCTTGAGTGGTAAGAATCTTTCTGGACTTTAGTCATTTTGGGGCCAGGGACCCATGATAACTTGACAAAAGCTGCGGACACCCGTCAGAACAATGCACGTCATTCAAAATACAACAGAAGTTTGTTATGACAGGTTCATGTGGGTCCCTGAAGACAACCTGGGACTTCCTGTTGAGAACCCCTCCCCTGCATTAGACCTAGTTAAAATGGCTAATCGAGGCATTCTATTTCATTTTTTCTATCTATAAGTGTAAAAATGGAAATGGAAAAAAAGGAAAAACTTAAGGTGACATTGATCTATTCTAAATGAAGTAAATTAGCATCTGGACTGATTCTGAAAAATACTTTGTAAAAAGTATAACAAACATACAGAAAAATGCACATGTAAGTGTACGGCTCAGTGGATTGTCACAAACTTAACAGACTGGTGTGACACTCAGATCTAGAAGGCAGAGCACTGATGAGACCTCAGAAGCCCTTTCTGCCCTTTCAGCACCTGCCTGGCACCTGCCCCAAGGGTAACCACCAAGGGATGGAATTTTAACTCTAAACTAAAAATCAGAGTAAGGACTAACTGATCAACTCCTGGCTTCCACGAAGGGGCACACAGAAGTTACAGATGACATAATCGCCCCTTCCTAGGACTCAGGCCGAGATCACCCAGGAAAGCAGACCGGTGACACTAAAGTTGGTACAGCTTTGGCCTTGTGACCCAGGAACTTAAGAAATGAAAAAAAAAAAAAAAAAAAAAAAAAAACACCTCAGAAGCAATGTGGGAAATGGCCGAGGGCCTGGGTGGCTTAGAAGCTGGGAAGCTGGGGGTTGGTCTAGGTAGGGCCATCCCAAGAACAGGACCTTAAACCCCAGAGTTCCTGGAGCAGGCCTCAGAACACACACTGCAGTGTCTTCCTGCTCCAGTGAACCCAGGTGGGGCTCAGCGTAGCTCCTTGGCATATAGAATGCTGATACTTTGGACTTCACCGAGCTTTTAATCTAAGCATTTCAAAACACTTTGCAAGCAATTAAGGTTGCAACACCCCTTTGTACTGTTGTTGCATGCACCAAATGGAGAGAAATATGGGTCAGGATTGGCTGGGATGACGTGTGATGCCACAAATCCATAAATTTAATCTCTTCTAAGGTCGGAACAAATCTGGGGCAATTGCAACCAGTTAAATTACAGAAGGCCAGAATGAATGTGTGGAAAAGCTGATCACTTTTGTTTTCCCTTGTGTCCTCAATATACTTGTCATTTGAGTAAATCGTTCAAGTAACATCTCAACCATTTATTCACATCATACTTTCCAGCAGTTCCTCCTTCCCTTTTATATTCACAGCAGTTGCATGAAATAGGTAAGTCAAGTATTTTCCCCATTTTATAGCTGTGAAAACTGAGGCTCAAGCATCTTTTAGTAGCCCTTTAAGAGTAAGCAACTCAGCTGGGATATGAGCTTGGGTCTTTGGACTCCATGCCCAAGACTGTTGCTATGTCTGCACACCATCACACAAAGTCTTCTGGTCAAAATAATGATGCAAGAAGGTGGTTCAAGACAAATACAAATACTGAATCTTTAGCTTCATTAACATCTTCAAATGACCCAGCACATCAGTCATAAAGGTGGAGGCGTTACCAAAGATAAAAGATCTAGTATTCATTCAACAAACATTTACTGTACACCTACCATATGCCAGACACTGTGATAGACTCACTTCTATCTCACTAGATGGAAAGCTCCATGAACTCAGGGACTGTGACAATCTTGTTCTCCCCTGGCTTCCTGGCACCCAGCACAGTGCCTGCCATAAGGAATGTGTCAAATACCAACATGGATGGATGGGTGGATGACTGGATGGATGGATGGGTGGGTGATGGATGGATGGGTGGTAGGTGGATTGATGGATGGATGGATGGGTGGATGGGTAGATGGTAGATGGATGGATGAGTGCATGGATAGATGGATGAATGACTGGATAGATGGATGGATGGGTGATGGATGGATGGATGGATGGGTGGATGGATAGATGGGTGGATAGATGGATGGATGGGTGGATGGATGGATGGGTGGATGGATAGATGGATGGATGGGTGATGGATGGATGGATGGATAGGTGGATGAATAGATGAGTGGATAGATGGATGGATGGGTGGATGGATAGGTGGATAGATGGATGGATGGGTGGATGGATGGATGGGTAGATGGATATCCTCCAGCAGCTCACAGCCTAATGGGCCTCTAAGTCAGAGAGTCAGGAGCACGGAAGTGGAAACCCTGAGACTAGAGTCTAGCTCTGAACCTGTCCTGCTGTAGAACCTTGAACAAACAGTCTGCCTGGTTCTCATTTGTTCATCTCTAAACAGGAGTAATACTATTCAATTTCCCTGGACCCTGCAGCTGCTATTCTGTGGAAACAGTCCCTATATGATCTTTGCCAGAGTGGCTATGGGAACAGCTCTGTGCTTCTTTTTAAAACTAGACACAGGCAGCACAATTGGGATCCTGGCTTAATTTCACTCTGGATGAGGAAAGACATGGCAGCAATGAAGACTATGGATTTGGCTTTTCAACATGGCTTTGACCAGGAAAAGGAGGGCAAATCGTCGGCCATTATTAACCACTGTCTCTACCCCCTCTCCAAGAAAAGTAGAGCAGGATCCAATTACCAAGCCCTGGGAGCTGTCCACATCAGATTTCAGTTGATTCTTTAATGGTCTCGATTGCTGTGGACAAGTTAGTGGCTCCTGGAAGAGCGACACCTCCATGCTGCTGGATGTTTCCGAGCCACCCCCGTCAGCTGGATGGTTTGTCCCCATTTGGCAGATGTTGGTGCTAAGACCGAGGGGCTAATGAGTGGGCAGGTGACTAGATCTTTGCCCTTCTCCGTCCTGCGCTTTCCACATCGGGGCTGACATGTCAGACCAGGACCACGATGTCTTCTTTCTGGAGCAGCCACTTTGCTGGAAGACTTTTTTGCCAGGGAGTGTAGGGTATGCTGGGTCAGTCCTGTTTGGGTCTATGATTTCTACCAGTTGAGATCTATCAAGAGGGTGGCTCGTGAGGTTCTGAGAGCCACGTTGAGTGCTTCACATGAATTATTAGCAAGTGGTTACCTCCCAGCACTCCCTGAGGCAGTACTGGTATCATCCCCCTTTTGTAGCTGAAGAGACTGAGGCTCAGAGAGGGTAAGAGGTTTGCCCAAAGTTACACAGCACAATATTCATTTGCTAATTCACACACCTGGGGCACTTAGCACGAAGGCTTATTGCTCCTCTGTTTTTAGAGCTGGGAGGGGACTTTATAAACAATTTAGTCATAAATGCAATGTGGTATCCTGGAACAGACAGAGGTCATTAGTGGAAAAATGAGTGAAGTCCAAATAAAGTTTGGAGTTTGATTAATAATCATATACCAATGTTGGTTTCTTAGTTGTAACGAATGTACCACGGTAATGTAAAATGGTAGCATTAGAAGAAACTGAGTAAGGTACCTATGGGCTCTCTCTTTACTATCTTTGCCACTTTTCTGTAAATCTAAAATTATTCCGAAGTAAAAAGTTTATTTGAAAAAAGATTTAGTTTACACTTCCTGAATTTTCAGTGAGAGGAAGCTCTGACAGAGATCGGGAAATAGCAGCCAAGTAGCTGCAAGCTACTCCTGCCCTCCGGGGTCCTAGGTGCTCGGGCCGGCGTGTGGTGAGTGACCTTCTAGAACATGTCAAGAGCTGAGTAAGGTGAGCGCGAGGGGTGCTTCCGTGGAATGCGTCAGAAACTTTTCTTGACACAGGAATCGCCATTTTGGAAACTGTTCGTAGGTCTGACCCGTGGGTGGGTGAGCCCAGGCAGGGCTCTGTCCGCGGCAGCTCAGTGGGCCAGGCGGAGGGCCTCGCCTCGCCCGTGGGAACTGCAGTGCCTCGCCTCGTTAGCCAGAAGGCAGCGGGAGCACGTCGGGGAAAGGTCCCTGCCAGCCCGGCTTGGCAGAGGTTGGAAGAGGAAGGGGTGTTGGGCTGGGGCTCTAGTGCGCTCCACTCAGGTTTCTCATCCAAGCCCCTGTGGTCTGGGAAGTGAAGCCGCCACGGAACCAGCTCCCTGCGTTTACCAGGAGGGACTGTCCCCTGTGGTGGGGCAGGTGCAGCGGCCAGGAAGGGGCCAGGAAGCAGCCCGGTCCACACTCCTCCCATGCCGTAGATGGGAGCTAAGACTGAGAGTGGGGCAAGGACAGCCGATGGGCAGCCCACGCTCGTCTGGTATTTGTAATTTTCTTTCTCAATAGCTGAAGTTTGCCCTGGGTCCCGAGTTCCTGCTGATTGGCATCTTTCTCACGTCTTCACTGCCAGACTGAACTGGAGGGTGACATTTCACAGCCAGCGCCCCGACACTCAGTCTGTCTTAGACACCCCGCTGCGCAGCCTGTTCCCATTAGCAGCACAGAAAAGAAATAACTAGAATTATAATGATGATAAGAACCCACATGCATTGAGCACTTACTCTTTGTCCAACCCTGCCTTAGGCGCTTTGCAAGCCTGTCTCATTTAATTCTCACGACAGCTCTTCAGGGAAGATATTCTTCTTTGCCCCATTTTATAGGTGAGTCCATGAAAGCTCAGAGAGGTTGAATAACTTGCTCAAGGTCACACAGCTAGTGAATGGGGAAATGAACGCGGGGAGTCTCGCTCTAATGAGCTTCTTTACCATGTGACCTGCTGTCCTGCTTTGGCATGCGCCTACCCTGTGTATTGTAGTTCGTTCCGCAGTCAGAGTCCTACCATGTCGGGCTGTCTGGGTGGAGACCCTTCCCTCTTTTGGGGGGGAACCACTGACACCTTGTGAAGCTGGAAGTACAGAGGAAAGAGCTTGAACTTTAGGGTTAGAGAGACTTGGTGTCACCCCCCAGCTCTGTCTCTGCTAAGCAGCTGTGTGACCCAGACGAGTCATGTGACCTGTGCAGGCCTCAGGTGCAATAATAACTGAAATGCCAGTAATAGCATCTCCCCGCCATGGCTGTGGCCATGAGGATTACAGGAAGTAAAGCCCAGTCCAAGGTGCCACATTAGCAGGTTGGAACTTCAGACAAATCCCTTGGAAGTGGGAAGAACCCAGCTAGGAAGTCAGACACAGCTGGATTTGAATCTTAGGCTGGCTCTTTATTTGTTCTGTGACCTTCAGCAAGTTGCAACATGTCACTGACCCATAATTTCCTCATCCATAAAATGGGAACAAGGCTTTGGGGGTGTAGGCAGGATGCCTGGTTTGGAGGCAGTCAGGGGCTCCTGCTGTCATTATAATGTATCTCCCCCTCCCTCCTCTCTCCCTTGCTCTTTCTTCTCTGGTTTGCAAAGGGTAGAATGTTGAGTGTTTTGAGGGGCAGCGTGGGGGGGGGGAGGGCAGTGGCAGGGAGTGGGGCAGCCCAGGACCACTGAGCCAGGTGGTCAGCCTTCTAGCCCCTTGTTGCTCGAGGGCCTGCTGACCTTGATCTAGTTCAGGGGAGCAGAGAGCAGTCTGGCTTCTCTGAGCTTGTCCAGCCATCAGCACTTCCAGTGTCTCACAAGCTCCCCTTGGGGAGAGAAGGGGACTTGAAACCACCATCTCACAGATGCCACCCTGATTCCCAAAGTAGAGGCTTCTCTGGGCTCCCTCGAGGAGGGCAGGGATTAAAAAACAAAACAAAACAATGCATCAGCAGTTTCTGCAGAGGCAGGGATATCCTAGTCCCAGCCAGCGGAGTGGCAGAGTGATTAAGTGAGAGGCCTAGAGTCGCAGGGGCCCAAAGTTTGAAGTGTGGCTCTAGCACTTACCTGCCAAGGGAATTAATACACCCCATGCTCAGTTGCCTTATAGGTGAAATGGGCAGTAAGAATTCCCACCACCTGAGTTTGTTGTGCAGTTTAAATGAGATCATGCCTATAAGATATTTCCTTCATGCCTGACATGTTGGCAGTGCTCAATGCATGTTGGCTATCAAGAACTGGGGTTGGCCGGGCGTGGTGGCTCACGCCTGTAATCCTAGCACTCTGGGAGGCCGAGGCAGGAGGATCATTCAAGGTCAGAAGTTCAAACCAGCCTGAGCAAGAGCGAGACCCTGTCTCTACTAAAAATAGAAAGAAATTAATTGGCCAACTAAAAATATATAGATAAAAAATTAGCCGGGCATGGTGGCGCATGCCTGTAGTCCCTGCTACTTGGGAAGCTGAGGCAATAGGATTGCTCGAGCCCATGAGTTTGAGGTTGCTGTGAGCTAGGCTGACGCTACGGTCAAAACCTACAAGTCAATCCATTAAAAATGTGCTAAACACAGTGCTTCTCATGAGTGGAGGTGCAGACTCTGTTCATCAGGCCTGGAGTGGGGCCCGAGACTGCATTTCCAGCCAGTTCCTAGGGGAGGCTAATGCTGCCAGCCTGTGGACCATACCTAGAACAGTACAGAGTTGAAACCCATTTCCAAACAGAGACCTGTTAAGTCTCAGTTACAATGAGCTAATTCCTGAAAATGGGTATATTTTGGTTAAATCCAGGTGAAAGAGAGTAGAGAGGAGCAGGCATTATTGGGTAGCTGCTTGGCATGGGTATGGTCGGATGAATTATCTCCTGCAATCTTTACAGACTCCCTGAGGGATGTTATCATCTCCCTTGTGCAGATGGGGAACCAAGACTTACGTGTTAAGTGACTCGCGCAAGGTCACACGACTACACAGGGTGGGGCTGGGCTGTGGGCTTGAGTCTCCCTGCCTCTAATCCCATCACCTTCCTCTGTACCTAGGAGTCAATGGCAGGAGCCTGTAACACAGCTGAGACGACCCTAGGAAAACCACCTCCTCTCTTGGGACCTCGGCTTCCCTGTTAGCAAAATGTGTGACCTGGGTGTAAATGACCTCCAAGCTCCCTCCCCGACTCCTGTTGGAAGAGTCTGTGCCGGCCACTCTTACTCAGCATTCACTTGGCTGTCTCGCCGCTCTGCTTCCTAATTTGGTGCTGCTGCTTCTGTTGCAGATGGATCAATTTCACCCTGTCAAGTCAGGGACACAAGCAGAACTGCTGGACACATTCATCTTCTCAACAGCAGATGAAATGGTGTAGTGGTGACCAGAATAAACTCAGTACCTGGGCCAGAGAGAACGTTCTTCCACACTCAGAGATGAGCCCTTCAGCGTCTCTGCAGGTAGAGATTGCCACTTGCGTCAACTGAAAGTCACGTGGGACGTGGGACCCAGTTTCACCTGCAGCCGGGTCTTGGAGCCTCAACCCCACGGGGTTTGAATGCTAATGGGATTGGTTTGAAGGTGGAAAGGCAGGCAGAGGGGCCTACCTTTCTCAGGTGGACTCACACACGCCTCGTGGGCTTCTAGGCCAGAGGGCAGGATTTCTAACTGGGTTCAAATTCCAGTTCTGCCACTCCCTCGTGTGTGACCTTTGGCAAATCATTGAATTCTCCTGGGCCTCAGTTTCCTTGTCTGTAAAATGGGGCTAATGGCAGTAGTTGTCTTGTAGGGTTGTGGTGAGAATTAAATGAGAGAATACATGAAAAGCCCTTAAAACTGTGTCTGGCACATGGTAAGCACTCAATACATGTGAGCCATCCCACAAAAGTGAAATCCATCGCACTTACCTGTTTTGCTTATTGTTGGACACCTGGTACCTAGAACAGTGTTTAGTGTGTAGTAAATACAGACTTCTGTGCAATGATGCCATCAGGAATGATGACTCCAGAGTGGTGGCCTTCAGACTGTGTTCCAAGGAACCCCAGGGTGCCTGGAGCCCCTGTACGGTGGGATGAGGGGAGTGTGGGAGAAACACTTGAGGAGGAGTCAGCATGATCCTGCTTCCTTCCCCTGCCCACCATGGCCTCTCCGATTTATATGCTTTACCTGTGGTTTTCTGGGTCAGATTTTATTTGCTGGAAGATTTTTATAGCTGAACAATGATTTGTAGCTTGAAAATCATTGCTATCCAAAATCTGGTCCCTGGGCCACCTACGTTAGACCACCCTCCCTGGGTGAAGGTTAAGAATGTTGATTCCCTGACCCTACCCATGAGCTACTGAATCCGACTTTCTGGGGAAGAAGCATGCAGTTTTAATCAATTTCACAATTTCCATTTACACTAACATTGGAAAAACATGCATCTAATCATTTTACCAGAGGGGAGATTGAGGTCTTATTAAGTGATGCGACTGGCTTAGGGTCTCCTGGGGGCATGTTGGAAGGGCTGAGAGTAAAGGTTTCTTTTTTCACCCCCCAGGCTCCTGTGACATTGATTCCTGGGCTCAAGTGATCCTCCTGCTTCAGCCTACACAGTAGCTGGGATTTCAGGTGCTTGTTACTGTGTCCGGCTTGAAGGTTTCTTAATTCCTGCACCAGGGCTCCTTCCACACTGCAGCTTCTCTGACTCTTAAACAGGCGTCCTAGTTTGTTCAAGCCACTCTAACAAAATACCATAGGCTTATGAACAGCAGGCATCTCTGTCTCACGGTCTGGAAGCTGGGAAGTCCAAGATCAAAGCACTGGCAGACTCAGTGTCAGTGAGGACCCACTTCCTGGTTAATAAACAGCTCCTTCTCGCTGCGTCTTCATGTGGTGGAGGGAGTGAGGGAGCGGTCTGAGACCTGTTTCATAAGGGCACTAATCCTGTTCATGAGGGCTCCAACCTTATGACCTGCTCACCTCCCAAAGGCCTCACCTCCAAACACCATCACATAGGTTTTTAGCATATGAATTCTGAGAGCATATAAGCATTCAGTCTATAGCAGCAGGTGAGTGCCTTGCAAAGACCCCGCCAGGTTATGAGAGGTGGTGCTGGGAGGTAGACAGCGGCCCGGTCACCATGACATTTGCCTTCTGGGATCCTTCTGCCTCTTGGAGCTTTGGCTTTGCTCATACATGCCTCAAGGTAGGCACTCAGTGGATGCCGGTGCAATAAAAGAAGTGGTGAATGAATGAATGGCATTCTTACGGAGAGATATACACAAACAATATACAGGGTAATGGCAGGTGTACCATGCACCATGAGGAAATAAAACCAGGTCAGACATAGACAGGCTGGGGGCACTATTTTAGATGGAAAGGGGGAGGCCTTCTCTTCTGAGGAGGTGGCCTTTGAGTAGAGACCTGAGCAAAGTGAGAGACGGAGTCATCTGCGGGAAGAACATTCCAGGGAAAGGAAACAGCAGGTGCAAAGGCCTGGGCACGGCAAAGTGCTTGGTGTGTTTGCAGAACTGCAAGGATTGTTTAAAGCTTAAATGAGACAATGCGTGTAAATTTCTTGGGGCTGTGCCCTGATACACATCGGCTATTACTATTAT